>NC_091282.1:617454188-618658831 GCF_032444005.1 Ranitomeya imitator
CAGAAAAAAACAATAACCTGCAGGTGGCACCATGACCTCAAGTTGCTCCGTTTATACTCCACTGACACACACAAATGATACACCATTTCAAAGGTCAAATTACCTGCAGGTGGCATTTGCCTTGGGGTCTTCCCTGCTTGCCGAAGTGCTTGCCCAGCCTATTTCAGGCAATTTCAAGGATTTCACACTTCACTGCAGGTGAGTCACATATGCAAACACATTTGTAAACATGCACTGCTTTTTCATTGATTACTTGGCCCTACACACGCAAATGGTGAGTCACATATGCAAACACATTTGTAAACATGCACTGCTTTTTCGGTGATTACTTCGCCCCACACACACAAATAATACATTATTTGAAATGTAAACTTGCCCCTTCAGCAAGAAAAGACACAAACAAACCACACATCCCTGATTTGATCAATAAATACAGTTTAAACATTCATTTTCAGAAACCTGCAAAAAAAACAATAACCCGCAGGTGGCACCACAACCTCAAAACGTTTTTTTTAGCCTCTACTTATCAAATCAATTTATTGTATTACCAATCTGCATATATGCATACCTCTTTATGTTCATCATCTCATTAAATACATTAACATTTGACCTGCTTGATTTTCCTGAAATTGCCTGCGCCCCCGACAACCAATGTGCGAGAATTTCGCACTGGCCAACTACTATATATATTGACAAAGTCACTAGCAAAGTGCTGGAGGGGAGATGCACTTAATTGAGGCTGTTAGCGTCAGTGATTTGAAACCCAAAAGTTTCCTCCAGCACACTGTGTTGAGAAGGGTTAAACAGACATTTTAAGGGCTAGGTTTTTATGGACAACCTTAGAGCTGGTGGGAGGTTTTCCATCTTATCTCCACGCCATAGTTTGGTCTGGGGATTACATAGTTGCCTTCAGAGTAATTCAGTTTTCAGTAGGGCTGGAGAGAGAAACTCCAGCGTTTGTGTACTGAGAAGGAAAAGCTGAACCAGTGAGTGGTTACTATCCTGAGCTGGCGGATCCCCGCAGAGACTGTATACCATTTTGTTTTGTTTTTTTTCTATTTTTGCTCCATGGGCTGTGTTTATATTCACTTTTCATTGGTTTACGCCACATGTCGAATAAACCAATGGAAGATTTAAGGAAACAGTTTACCTGTGTCTACCTCCTTGTGCAGCTGAGTGAGCAGATCCACCACAGAATGCGTTTGTGTATATCTATCTGTCTATACAGTGTATATGTGTGTGTGTATATATATATATATATATATATATATATATATATATATATATACATACATATATATACACTGCTCAAAAAATAAAGGGAACAATTAAACAGAATATAACTCCAAGTAAATCAAACTGTGAAATCAAACGGTCCACTTAGGAAGCAACACTGTTTGTTTGATAATCAATTTCACATGCTGTTGTGCAAATGGAACACACAACAGATGGAAATTATTGGCAATTATCAAGACACACTCAATAAAGGAGTGGTTCTGCAGGTGGGGACCACAGACCACATCTCAGTACCATTGCTTTCTGGCTGATGTTTTGGTCACTTTTGAATGTTGGTTGTGCTTTCACACTCGTGGTAGCATGAGACGGACTCTACAACCCACACAAGTGTCTCAGGTAGTGCAGCTAATCCAGGATGGCACATCATTGCGAGCTGTGGCAAGAAGGTTTGCTGTGTCTGTCAGTGTAGTGTCCAAAGGCTGGAGGTGCTAACGGGAGACAGGTCAGTACACCAGGAGACGTGGAGGGGGCCGTAGGAGGACAACAACCCAGCAGCAGGACCGCTACCTCAGCCTTTGTGCAAGGAGGAACAGGAGGAACACTGCCAGAGCCCTGCAAAATGACCTCCAGCAGGCCACAAATGTGCATGTGTCTGCACAAATGTTTAGAAACTGACTACAGAGGATGGTCTGAGTGCCTGACGTCTACAAATGGGGGTTGTGCTCACAACCCAACACCGTGCAGGATGCTTGGCATTTGCCACAGAACACCAGGATTTCCACATTTGGTGGCGCCCTGTGCTCTTCACAGATGAAAGCAGGTTCACATTGAGCACATGTGACAGAGTCTGGAGATGCCATGGAGAGCGATCTGCTGCCTGCAACGTCCTTCAGCATGACCGGTATGGCAGTGGGTCAGTAATGGTGTGCTGTGGCATTTCTTTGGAAAGCTGTTCAGCCCTCCATGTGCTCGCCAGAGGTAGCCTGACTGCCATTAGGTACCGAGATGAGATCCTCAGACCCCTTATGAGACCATATGCTGGTGCGGTTGGCCCTGGGTTCCTCCTAATGCAGGACAACGCAAGACCTCATGTGGCTGGAGTGTATCAGCAGTTCCTGCAAGATGACGGCATTGAAGCTATGGACTGGCCCGCCCGTTCTCCAGACCTGAATCCGATTGAACACATCTGGGACATCATGTTTTGAACCATCCACCACCATCGGCATAAACAATCCAATCACTTCATGAATAGTTAGCATTTTACCTGTTTAGTATAATGCACCCCATAGTCCTCCCCATAGTATTAAATGAACACCCCATAGTCATCCATATAGTGTAATGTGCCCCCATAGTCTTCCATATAGTATAATGTGCCCCTTAGTCCTCTATATAGTATAATGCACTCCCCATAGTCACTCATACAGTACGATGCATCCAGTTTTCTTCCATATTGTATAATACACCCCCATAGTCCTACATATAATACAATGCACTTCCCATAGTATAATGCACCCCATAGTTTTTCATATGGTATAGTGCACTACCCATAGTCATCCATACAGTATAATACATGCCATAGTTCTCCATACAGTATAATGCAGCCCCCATCTAGTACACACAGTATAATGCATTTTCCATAGTACTTGATAGAGTATAATGTAGCCCCCATATAGTACATGCAGTTTTACACATAGCCTATAGTTCTTGATAGAGTATAATGCAGCCCCATAGACTATAATGCAGACTGCTGTATAGTTTAATGCAGACCCCCCAAAAGAGTAAAAGCCAGTCCCCCATAGAGTATAATGCAGCCCCCATAGAGTATAATGCTGCCCCTATAGTACTTCAGTATTATTGCCACCGCATACTCACTGATTAAAAAAAAAAAAAAATCAATGCTCACCTCTCCCCGTTTCCCCAATGCTCCAGTCTCAGCAGCTCCACTGCATGGCACAGCATGGTGCGCAATGAAGTAACGTCATCATGCCTGCTGTATAAGACATCAGACGCAAAAGGATAATGATGGGAGAGGGAACCTGATGCTCTCCCACAGCATTGCTTTCAACTGTATCAGCATCTATGTATCCGCACCCCCCACTCTTTGTATTTGCTTCACTACCTAATATTTATACCCTTGGGTCCCAACCCTCTCTGACACCTCACAACCCTTTTACACAACTGACTTTGAGAAAAATCCTCTATTTGTTACTTCTCCACTTCTCACGCATTTCATTTTCAATGTTCCATCCTTGAGTTATTATTGAGTTATTTCACACACACAACCTATTCTCGAAATAAAAATCCAATAATTATTTAATGTTTTTTTATTTCTCTTTTGAATCTTCTATATAATTTTCATTAATATCAATCTTCTGCACTACATTGTCAAAGTATCCACTGCAGTCATGGGCTATAACCCGAATATCTCCAGACCTCTCGCATGACTTTTTCCACCACTTTCCTTGTCTCTTGCACTCCACGCTATCTTCCTCTACAACAATTATCACCGGCTCCTCTTCACTTATCCCTGCCTCTACAGCTTGTCCTTTTACCTCTCATCACCACTTTCTGGTTGTCTCTTCTTCCTCTACCTCCCCATGTCTCAATCAGTTCATTTACCCACAGGTTCGATCCCCACCCAACACTTCCCCAATCTACTCCTCTCCTTTTTCCTATTTTTACCTCATCTCTCTGCTCATTTCTTTTGTTTCTTGACGAACGTCCTCTTGCCTTTTTTCTTTTCTTTAATATATTTTTTTATTTTTATTTTTTCCTATCCTCTTTGCTGTCCTATTATTAGTCCATTTCTCAATATTCTCTCCTTCCTCTCCCCTCCCATGAGGGGCACTGAGGAGCTGCCAATCAGGGTATATGGACCGAGATTGAGCAGCAGGAGGGAATAAGGAGCACTGAAGAGCTGTCACTCAGGCTAGGTGCCTGGAGATTCAGTAGCAGATGGGGAGGAGGAGCACTGAGGAGCTGTCACTCAGGCTAGGTGTCTGGAGATTCAGTAGCAGATGGGGTGTGGTGGTGGTGTAGTCCCTTACAGCTTAAAGCTCCACATAAGGTCCTTACAGATGTTGTCTCTCTCTCTGTCCCCTGGTTGGATAGGACATAACCCGTATGACTGGTGGCTTGAGGCTGTTTATAGGGACTCTAGCACGCCCCGGCCTCGGAAGGGTGTCACTGTGCCTCCTGGGTGTTAGGTCGGACAGGTAACGTAGAGTTCAGCTGTCCTGCTGGTCTCTGATGTAAGTCGTGGAGAGCCTTATGATCCTCGGTGTTCCTGCTACCGGTTTCTGCACCTCAGAAGGAGGCAGCCTACTCGGGGCTTGTCTCCCCCTGATGTCCTCTCCTGTGCTTTGCTCTCCTGCATGCTCTCTGCAATCACTTCGGCTTTCTCAATATCTCTTTCCAGGAACTGCTGCACTGAGGCTACACAGCTCCGTAAACCCTTCTTCCCTGCCTCACACTGATCCAGTCTGTTTCCTAGCAAAACTGTTCTCACGCTCCCTATAGACTACCAGTTATATACTATATATATATGGGGAGTCACCTAGCAAGTAGGATCAAAAGCTCACCCTGGTGGCCTGGAGTGTGAATGTGTTGCATGTTTGTGGTACCTGGTTACAGTTATCTCTTCTTGCCTTCAAGTGTAACATCACTCTCCCCATGAGGAAAGTAATGCTACCGTGACGACCAGGACCCTGGGGCGCCACACAAACTTTATAAAAGACTTATGCATGACATGGATTATCACAGTAAATACATCAGCCTCTGCAGGCTAAGACAGATGAACATTATCTGACAGATGTTATTTGCTATATATGATAAAATTATTTCTAGTCATAGTGGTCACGAAGTAGCATAGTGGTCATTGCATATAGTCCATAATTAACAGGACTCATTACTATGTTGTGTTATTACTGGGATTAATATTTTTGATTAGTAATTTTTCACCCATTTCTTTTTTTGCAGATGTTCTATTTTTTTTTCTCAAACTGACAAAATTCTTAATAAAAAATAAAACCAAAAAATCACATGAACAGAATCAAATAGAATAGTTCCATCACCATCCTTCACCCAAAACTTACATAACTTCTCCATAAAATGTCCTTTCTTCCTGACATTGATGTCTTTATTTCCAGGAATCATTAATAGACTGGTGCGATGAGAAAGAACTTAACTTGATTCTAACGACAGGAGGAACTGGCTTTGCTCCCCGAGATGTTACACCAGAGGTGAGATCTTTTTGGGGTTATGTGGGTTTTTTCATAATCAGCTGTTGATTGTATGAATCATGTTTGGATATCCCTTTTTATTGAAAAGCTTGGAGGGGGGGGAGGTGAATCTTTTTCTATCGGTCATCGAGGTAGTAACTCTACGGCTATAGTTGGGGTCCTCTAGGACAAGAGCTGCTCCGTTTTAACCAGATCAGATCTGTCAGAAGTTGTGGTGACATTTGTTATCATTCTGTTTGGTTAATCGAATACAACCTAGTTAGAGTTAGTAACCTAACTCTAATCATCCTGCTCTTCATATTTTGCAATTCTCACCCAAAATGATCTTGTCTTATTGCTATGCAATGGTTCAGAGTCAGACACATTATACCTGATATTGCTTTTACTCAGTGTCCTACAATAGGACAGCAATGGCATCGACCAGCATGAATGCTTGTTGGAGTTCTGGTGGGAGACTTCGGCCGCCTCGAGTTTTGTGAAAACTATAGAAGCATTGGTAAAGTGATATCAAAATAGAATTCTTTTTATCATATATCCACCAGATAGGTGAAAACTTTGAAACTGGTAGTGACAACTGGGGGCCTCCAAGATCACAAAAACAATACAATATAGACTCAAGGGGATTAAAGAAGAAGCCAAGCAGAGTGCTTGACCACCTCTACATAATAATTCCAGGCGGTAACTGACAACTGTGGCCCCCCATCAGTTCCTTCCCACCATAACCAATTCTTAAGGAAATCTGACACGTGTCACTCTGTTTCTACATGACTTACTGATTCTGAGATTGTTTTGTGACACATTGTACTTTGTTAATGGTAAATTTAGGTTGATATGTTTTGCATTTATTTGACTTTTTTTTTTTTTTAATTCCCCCCAAGTTTTCAAAAAATTGCGTTTTTCAAACCTTAAAACACATTGTCATATCACACCAAATAGTGAATTAATAACACTTGCCACTAAAGACTTACTGTATATGCCTACTTTTACTTCAGACTCATTTATGAAATGTTCATGTTTTTGGTAATGATGTTAGAAGGGTTAAACATTTAGCTTCAATTTTCGTATTTTTTCATCTCGTTTTGCCCCTTTGTGCTTGTAGCTTCTCGGAACTGAAGGAGCCGTTCTACTTTTAAAGGGAGCCTGTCACCCCAATATTGATGGTGAGGTAAGCTCACTGTCATCAGGGGCTTATCTACAGCATTCTGTAATGCTGTACATAAGCCGCCGATGTTACCTGAAAGAGAAGAAAAAGATGTTAGATTATACTCACCTACGGGCGGTCCCGCTGCGGTCTGGTCAAATGGGTGTCTCAGGTCCGCTCCGGCGCCTCCCATCTTCATTCCATGACATCCCCTTCTGGGCTTCACGCCGCGGCTCCGGCGCAGGTGTACTTTGTCTGCCCTGTTGAGGGCAGAGGAAAGTACTGCAGTGCGCAGGCGCTGGAAAGGTCAGAGGCCAGGCGCCTGCGCACTGCAGTACTTTGCTCTGCCCTCAACAGGGCAGACAAAGTACACCTGCGCCAGAGCCGCGGCGTGAAGCCCAGAAGGGGACGTCATGGAATGAAGATGGGAGGTGTCGGAACGGACCTGAGACACCCATCGGAGCGGACCTGAGACATCCATCGGAGCAGGACCGCCCCTGGGTTGAGTATAATCAAACGTCTTTTTCTCCTCTTTCAGGTAACTTCGGAGGATTATTTACAGCATTCCAGAATGCTGTAGATAAGCCCCTGATGACGGTGAGGTTACCTCACCATCGATTTTGGGGGTGACAGGTTCCCTTTAACTGCTAAAACTACATTTCTCAGCAGCACCCTGCTTCTCCTTTGTGCTGCAGCACCTTCCTTTTGCTCTCCTGCGTGCTTCTAGATAGAGATAGATCTCACAATGAACTATTTATATTTCTATGCATGAGGTGACCGATGATAGTTGTGAAAGTAGTGACTGTGACCAACTATTTGACCATTATTCTTGAAAACTATTGACAAACTCCACATTTTATTGGCAGTTCATCGGGATCTTCAGAGCATGATCAAGCTCTCCCCTGCCTGCACAGTAGAAATGGCTGCTAGGGCAATTAGGATGTCAGGTAGATTTTTTATTAGACAGGGTCATAGGTTCATCTGTTTTCAAGAATGAGTCTGGGTTGTTGGGTGCATCTGAGCATGCTCAACAGAGTATTAAAACTACAAGGATGGATCTGGTAGCAACACAGGGTAAAGAGAACCCTTGGGGGCATAAATCGGAAAGGTGAAAGCTGCAAATTAGCACAGTTTTAAGAATAAGTTGTATTGGCACACATTCTTAATTCTGTATCTACAGAAAACTGTATGATTTTGGAAATCACCCTCTTAACTTTTCAGGTGTTTCACAGCAACTAAGTGGGTTAGGCTACTTTCACACTAGCATTGTTCGACGCACGTCACAATGCGTCCTTTTGAAGAAAAAACGCATCCTGCAAAGTTGCATGCAGGATGCGGTTTTTTCTCCCTAGACTTTCATTAGCGACGCATTGCGACGGATTGCCACACGTTGCATCCGTCGTGCGACTGATGCGGCGTGTTTTTGCAGTTCGTCGGGACAAAAAAACGTTGCTTGCAACTTTTTTTGTCCGTCGGGTCCGCTGTTTCCGACCGCGCATGCGCGGCTGGAACTCCGCCCCCTCCTCCCCAGACCTTACAATGGGGCAGCGGATGCGTTATAATACTGCATCCGCTGCCCCCATTGTGCTTTTACTTCACAGCATGCGTCAGTACGTCTGCCCGACGCACTGCGACGGGCCCGTACCGACGCTTGTGTGAAAGTAGCCTTAGCGCAACATCAATAATGGTTGAAATTTCACTTTATTTGTAAAAAAAAATCTAATGAAAAGTGCAATTAGAAAAGATATATAAAGGCACTAATCTAGCCATGTATTGGCCATTTTGACCCCATAGATGGTTTCAATAAACTAATGCAATGTGGTCAGGGCAAAGTGAAAATACAGGTTTTCCATAGGAATCCCATCTCAGTGTCCCATATGTTGTGTCCAGATTGTGCCACTGGAGACACTGTCCTGGGCCCAGCAATGCTTTGTGTGGAGGTGCAATTTACAGATTGAGCACACTGCCAGGCTCAAAACCGAAGGAGTGCCATGTTACATCTCCAGAGCCTCTGAGGTACCAGTATGGCGAAACCTCTGAGAGGTGAGCAGGGTATTCATTTCGGGGTGTAACAAATAGCAGGGTGGATTTGATTTAAATCTAACTGATTTAAATCACTAGTCAGTAAGGCTTGATTTAAATCAGTGATTTAAATCAAAGTTTCTACCTAACTGAATTTGACTCCGCAGAGGTCCCAGCCTCTTCTTCACGGCAAAAATGTTACAACATGAACAGAGTTGAGAAAAAGACCTTAATCCTATTGTTCTACAAACCTATGAATACAGAATCAACCCCTTCAGTGCCAAGTCCAAGAAGTTAGACAATATGTTTCTGATTGTTTGGAGTGGAATAGATCTGCACAACACAAGACGAATGTGAATCTAAGTGTGAGGAGGAGGAAGGGCAAGCAGACAAGAAAATGAAAGTGAAACTTTGAGCACAATACTGCAGCATAGCCACAGACAGACAAGTCTGGATCTGTTTGTGTGTACGATCTGAGGTTTATTACATTCTTTCCTTATAATGGCAGCAGGCCGTAAAAGAGACCCAGTTTGGGAATATTTTAATGAAGCTCCTTCGCCTATCGGTAAGGCAGGCATGCGTGCAAAATGCAAACGATGCAACAAAGAGATGCAAGGCCTGGTGGCGCGAATGAGGCAACATCATGAGAAGCCATTATAAGGAAAGAATGTAATAAACCTCAGATCGTACACACAAACAGATCCAGACTTGTCTGTCTGTGGCTATGCTGCAGTATTGTGCTCAAAGTTTCACTTTCATTTTCTTGTCTGCTTGCCCTTCCTCCTCCTCACACTTAGATTCACATTCGTCTTGTGTTGTGCAGATCTATTCCACTCCAAACAATCAGAAACATATTGTCTAACTTCTTGGACTTGGCACTGAAGGGGTTGATTCTGTATTCATAGGTTTGTAGAACAATAGGATTAAGGTCTTTTTCTCAACTCTGTTCATGTTGTAACATTTTTGCCGTGAAGAAGAGGCTGGGACCTCTGCGGAGTCAAATTCAGTTTTGAGAACTGCGTAAGTAAAGCGAGCGTCTGTGATAATATAGGAGAGAAACTGCCCACTAATCCTACAGAAACTTCTGGAAGAGCATGGCATTGTGAATGTTACACATATACAGCCTTTATTCTACTGAGTTAAACAACTCAGCTTTATCTCATGATGGAAGAACCTTTGGATGGTAAAATATTTTCTTCAAAAAGCAGTTTATTGAAAAAAAATCCAATTTAAATAAAAAAAAATCCGATTTTTTTGATTTTTTTAAAAAAAACATTGATTTTTATCCACCCTGACAAATAGTAGTAGCTTTGTCGTTACTCCAATTTATAATGTCAGAGCATATTTAAGAAGTTGTTCTCATTAGGATCTGGCATCCTTTGAGTGAGTACATTTGAAAACCACAAAAATTTCATCAAAAACACAGATCGTTAGGGCTATAAACTGTGATAGTCAGACATTGGACCTCTACGCTTAGATTTTACCACCTTTGTGAAAGGTATATGTTTTATTTTTATTTATTTTAAAGTATTGAAAGGTGTGATGTGTCTGTGTGTGGGGGTGCGAAATTAATTTGCTTAGGTCCATCTTTAAAGCGTTATTTTCCATTTTCTCAGAGCATGTAAAAACAAGCACTTTTGCTATTTACTGCTTCTTAAGAATTTCAGCTGTTCTTGAGATATTAAAACTTTTGTTTATGACTTGTTGCCTAGGAGACCGACCACTGTTGCTGTCTTGCTTATAAATTCTGAGCCAAAGCTGGCCAGGATTAGGAGGTAACGGCGCTCTCTAGTGATCCTAAGCAGCCTCAACATGAGGCTTATGAGTTCAATAGAAAAGAGGCAGTCAGCTCTGTTGACGTTCTGATTAGTGATGAGTGAGTATACTCGCTGCTCGGGTGGTCTCCGAGTATTTGTAACTGCTCGGAGATTAAGTTTTCATCGCCTCAGCTGCATGACTTACAGCTGATAGCAACCAGGCAACCCGCATATGTAAATCATACAGCTGCGCCAACAAAAACTAAATCTCCGAGCATGCCCGGGAAAACCTGTGCAACGAGTACACTCGCTCATCACTAGTTCTGATCACTAGCCATGGTGGTCGGTCTCCTAGGCAACACTCTGTAAACAAAAAAACTGTAAATATCTCAGTAACGGTTGAAAATTGTAATATGCAGTAAATTGCAAAAAGTGGAAGTCTTTACAAGTTCTGTCCAACAACACCCATTTCTGAAAACGCTAATAATCCCTTTTATGTATTTCATCCACCATCAGATGTGCCTGTCACTGCGTATTTTCCGTCCTCACAACTTGCTCATCGTTATCACTGGAGTTGAAAGGAGCTTGTGCTATTTTGAGACTGTAAATAACAAGTCGGTGAATGTGAGACTTCAGTGTGGGCTGACAGATTGCACCGGAGCTTGGCTTTCTACAGAAGACACATATGGCCGTGCCGCATGACGCTGTGTAGTAAAGGCTATCATGCCATATGACTGTTTAATTAGTGTTGTCCCTGTTTAGCATCACAAGCTCAGTGTAGCATCTCGTATACCTCGCCGTGTGCGGCCGGCTGGTGTGCCGCAGACTTCAAGCCACGTCTCCGCTTCCTAAATGTCACTCGCTGATGGTTTCCCGCAGCATGAAATGCATCCAAATATATATGACGATCCGAACCCAGATCCCATCATCGTTCAAAAGGATGGAGAGAAATTACAGAGAACGGCGACACGTTGGATCTGCAGCTTCTAAGTGTTTCATAAGATGCCAGAAAAGCCAGATTATTAGCAATGAAAGACGGTTTAACCCTTTGACTACGAGTGCGTTTTTTTTTCTGCATTATTTTATATTTCGTTACAATTGTCCATTCACTTCTATGGGTCATTGAGAGCATTAGTGCCTGTGTCACCACAGCTCCATTCACTTCTATGGGTCCATGAGAGCATTAGTGCCTGTGTGACCACAGCTACCTTTTCTTCTATGGGTCAGTGGGAGCAATAGTGCCTTTGTGACCACAGCTACATTCTCTTCTATGGGTTAATGAGTGTGTTAGTGCCCTTTGTGACTACAGCGCCATTAACTTCTATGGGTCCATAGGAGCATTAGTGCCTGTGTGACCACAGCTAAGCCTACGTTCACTTCTGTGGGTCCATGGAAGCGTTAGTGCATGTGTGACCACAACTCCCTTCACTTCTGTGGGTCCATGGGAGCATTGATGCATGTTTGTGATCATCGTTATCACTTCCATGAATCTATGCATACACCGATGTGGATCTGCTGCTGCAGAGTTGAATCTGCAGTGGTCGTACAGTGTGGCAGAACAGCAGTTACCCAAGTACTCAGGCAGCACACTGCTGCCTCTGCCAGACTACATGGCCCATAGAAGGACGTATCAGAAGCGCTTCAGGTTGCAATGGTAACCTGATGCAAAAGAGGAGACTGTAATCGGCTGAGAAAGAGTGGTGGTGCAGGATTCCTCACTGGAGCCTGAACAAATTAGTGAAATAAGTGATTTTCAGCTCTGTAACCAGAACAAAACCCTGGCAGAGCTTCCTGAAGTCTGTATTGGGGGGTCCGTATGCACGGAATATTTTGGATGTACAGTGATCAGTTTACCTGACTACATGTGATATTTTCTATGGAACCTTAAAGGGGTGGTCTACTTTTGACTCTTTTTGCCAGAAGGGTCCTAGGAATATAAGATGGTCCTAGGTCACCCTGATGATATAAAGCCCAGCGATCAGCTGTATCGTGTGGGGTTCCCTGACATCAAGTTGCTCAATTTACTTACAGCGCCATCACTCAGAAATGAAGTATTGCATGGATCCAACTGAAATCCGAGATCTATCCAACTAATTTTCTTCATCCACCAGATATGTTCATTGTAGTTCCATCTACAGCTAATTAATGGAAATCGTAAATATCAGACACCAGTCTAATAACCTTTCCTTAAAGGGGTTTAACATTCTCAGGAACTTGATCCCCCAACGCTCTAAAATAATAAATAGAGCAGGTATTTACCCTCCCCGGGTCAGCGCCAGCTCCCTGCCGTTACAGTGGTGACGTCATGTTGACAGCGCACATCGCCACACTGAGTGGTTGACTACAGCGGACATGTATTGCAGTCAAAATGTTGAGACCTGAGCAGCAGCAGGAAGCGGTGCTGGACCTGGTGAGGGTGAGCACCCCCTTTGCTTGATGTTTCAGGTATTTTAGAGAATGTGGAAAACCCACTTTAGTTTTATCTCCGGTATCCGAACCCAGTGTATAAATTGACGTAAATATAAGCGAATACAAACTGCATGCATCTGTTCCATTATGTGAGTGTTACATGTTGTAATGATATTACGAATGTGCTCCTATTCAAAAGTACCCTCCTAGAATTTTCCAGAATATACATTCTTCCCATCCGGGAAGGTTAGGTCTGTGTAAAGAGCACAATGTAGCTCTTCTTTTCACTGCCAGCTCCTCCCTCCCCCCTGCATACAGCTGTAATGTGAAACTATTGTGCTGTGAGCAGGCCTACTCAGCATTATGTTCAAGCTGTTCAGGCTTGAGAGCCAACTACCAATTCAGTAAATCAGGTGATATGCATCTCTCTAATGAGGAAGGGTGTTGTCTAATGACATCAAAACCCTATATAAGGTGTACGTAATTATTAGGCAACTTCCTTTCCTTTGGAAAAATGGGTCAAAAGTGAGATTTGACGGGTCCGAATAGTCCAAAATTGTGAGATGTCTTGCAGAGAGATGCAGCAGTCTTGAAATTGCCAAACTTTTGAAGCGTGATCACCGAACAATCAAGCGTTTCATGGCAAATAGCCAACAGGGTCACAAGAAGCGTGTTGGGCAAAAAAGGCGCAAAATAACTGCCCATGATTTGAGGAAAATCAAGCGTGAAGCTGCCGAGATGCCATTTGCCATCAGTTTTGCCATATTTTAGAGCTGCAACGTTACTGGTGTAACAAAAAGCACAAGGTGTGCGATACTCAGGGACATGGCCAAGGTAAGGAAGGCTGAAAAACGACCACCTTTGAACAAGAAACATAAGATAAAATGTCAAGACTGGGCCAAGAAATATCAAAAGGTTTTATGGACTGATGAAATGAGTGACTCTTGATGGGCCAGATGGATGGGCCAGAGGCTGGATCAGTAAAGGGCAGAGAGCTCCACTCTGATTTAGATGCCAGCAAGGTGGAGGTGGGGTACTGGTATGGGCTGGTATCATCAAAGATGAACTTGTGGGACCTTTTCGGGTTGAGGCTGGAGTGAAGCTCAACTCCCAGACCTACTGCCAGTTTCTGGAAGACCGTTTCTTCAAGCAGTGGTACAGGAAGAAGTCGGTATCGTTCAAGAAAAACATGATTTTCATGCAGGACAATGCTCCATCACATGCCTCCAACTACTCCACAGCGTGGCTGGCCAGTAAAGGTCTCAAAGAAGAAAAAATAATGACATGGCCCCCTTGATCACCTGATCTGAACCCCATAGAGAACCTGTGGTCCCTCATAAAATGTGAGATCTACAGGGAGGGAAAACAGTACACCTCTCAAAACAGTGTCTGGGAGGCTGTGGTGGCTGCTGCATGCAATGTTGATCGTAAACTGATCAAGCAACTGACAGAATGTATGGATGGAAGGCTGTTCAGTGTCATCATAAAGAAAGGTGGCTATATTGGTCACTAATTTTGGGGGGGTTTGTTTTTGCATGTCAGAAATGTTTATTTCTAAATTTTGTGCAGTTATATTGGTTTACCTGGTGAAAATTAAACAAGTAAGATGGGAATGTATTTGGTTTTTATTAAGTTGCCTAATAATTCTGTACAGTAATAGTTACCTGCACAGACAGATATCCTCCTAAGTTCGCCAAATCTAAAAAAAAAAACCACTCCAACTTCCAAAAATATTAAGCTTTGATATTTGAGTATTTTGAGTTGATTGAGACCATAGTTGTTGATCAATATGAAAGACAATCCTCTAAAATACAACTTGCCTAATAATTCTGCACACAGTGTAATCACGCAGACTAGGTATGGAAGCAGGACAAATACATTGTTGGACTCTGCATCAGCCGGGCCAAAGTGCAGTGCTTTTTCTAAGCTCAGCGCCTGGCAGAATTTGCGGAACGCATTACTGCTTACCCAAGTCACATAGCCAAGCCATGTTTAGACTTATATGTAAGCTAATTTTGTGAGAAGCCATATAATATGTTTGTCGTCCATCCACAAGCTTCTCCCCAAGAGATATGAGTAATAGAAAATTTCATTACTGTTCAAAAAGGGGAGTTCCCCAACCACCCAGTGAGGTCAGTACTGTGGGAGTGCCTTAAGTTTTAGCACAGGTATAAGGACTAGAGCTCTCCCTCTGTCTCTCTTAGTCTGGGAAGTCACCTAGCAGACACGGTGCCTGATGCATTGGGACATATGCTCCTACTCCCTGCCGCATGGCTTACCATGGAATGACATAAGACAAATGTAATTTTGTTTTCATCTCTAATCCCTTTTATTTTGTAATCGTCTAATTATACAATTGTCTCATCTTGCAATATCGTTTTTTTATACGGTTTGGAAACACTGCCTAATCTTTTTGGAGTAAAAGCTATAATATTTACTAGTGTTGTTCTCCTTGCTCTAAAACGTAACTCCAACATTCTCTGAAGTAAATGACGCTGATTGGGTTGGCTCCTGACCCGCTACTAATCATAGGAATAGGAGCTGATGACAGCAGAGTGAACTGAGCTTGTTGGGTATAGCTGGCCGTGACGGAAAAGGGTTTATAAGAATATTGCCCGGCTGTGGCTAGGAATAGGGATATCACCCTTAGCGACTAATTATCCTAGGTGCAGTTCCATGAATGACCTGAAGGTAAGGGTGGCGCCACAGAGCTGCAAGTTCCAAACCGGAAATGGGATATAAATAAATCCCAGAAGAAAGAACTGGGGCTGCCAAACACACCCGGTTCATGACATATTGGTGGCAGCGGTGGGATAATAAAAATATTCCCCCTGTGATACATGACACAAGTGTGCACACAATGTAGCCAGAGATTACATAAACATGTCTAAGGATACATTGGATATACGAGCTATTGAGTGCTAAGATGATTAATGACCTGATGCTAGGCTCAGACAAGTAAACCTTCTAAGCTTTTTTTATTTGTTTTTAAATATAAATGAAATCCATATTGTCTTCTGCTTTTAGACATCAGCGTCTGTTTTGAAAAAAATGTAGTATATTTATGACGCATGACCTGACCGGGCGCCCGGCGCGCGCCCTCCGACCTTTCTCCCAGGCTTACATTGACGTGATAAACTTACTTGACATTTTGGCACACTTTTTGATGTCTGATCTCCCATAGACAATAACTGAAAGACAAGGCATGGGAAATCTTCTAGTGAGAAACCCTCTCAATATCTTTGCACACTTTTTGGGTTTCTAATATCCCATAGATTATAAGTGAGAATAAAGGCATGGAAAACTTTCTCAATAGCTTTGCACAATTTTTGGATTTCTCTCCTATAGACTATAATGGAGAGACAAATCAGAGGAAACCTTCTTGACATCTTTGGCTTTCTAGACTCCTATAGATGATTATCCAGAGAAATGGCACGGGAAACGTTCTCATCATCTTGGCAAACTTTTTGGGTTTCTGATCTCCCATAGATGATAATCGCGAGAGATAGCATGGGAAGATTTCTTCAAATCTTGGCTTTCTTTTTGGGTTTCTGATCTCCCATAGACTATATTCGAGAGACTGCTTGGGAAAGCTTCTTGACATCTCAAAACTTTTTTTTAGTTTTTAATCTCCCATGGACTATAATCGAAAGAGAACACTTGAAATCTTCTCGACATCTTGGCACACTTTTTGGATTTCATATCTGCTATAGACTAAAATTGAAAATGATGGCATGGGAAATCTTTATACTAAGTATAAAATGTATCCTTTGGATAAAGTCAATGAGCTTTTTCAGAAATTGCCAAAATGGCTACCACCAGTGTTCATCCTTACATTCTTGGGTATGGTTTTTTTTTTTTTTTTTATTGCCCCACACTAATAGTTCCACTCAAGGAAGAAAATTGCATTTTTTCCCTCGACTTTACCGGTAGTAAGTACTGTAAATAATGACCAAGTGGATGAGCTATTTCAACCTTGCAAATGTTCATGGTCCTCCACCAGAGACCTAATATATATCAAATTGATGTGATGGCTGGATGTTTATTTTTATTTCGGATGTGCTTGAGGACGCTCATCCTGACTCTGATTTATAGTTAATGAAGGTGTACTCTGGTTTGAAGAATTTCTGAAATTTTCCTTATTGACATTTTTAAAGTGTCATTTTGCTCAAGGGCAAAGTATTGATCAGAATGCATAATTATTTTCTCCACCAAGTCTGAAATCCCATTACTGCTCAGACTGTACTTCAGCTAAGCTTGTGTTTGTCCAAATTTTGTATTAAAATATGGCAGAATCAGCACTTTACTTACTACCTGTTCTCCATACTGTCATCTTATGTTTCTTTTCATTTATTTTCCCTGACGGTAATGAATATTCATGAAAATGTCGTCATATTTAATTATTTTTAGTATTTTTTATTTATTATTATTATAAGGCCATTTATTCCATGGTGCTTTTATGTGAGAAAGGGTGTACCTAATAAAAAATAAGTACAGTAATCTTAAACAATGCAAGTCATGACTGGTACAGAAGGAGAGAGGACCCTGCCCGTGAGGGCTCACAATCTACAATGGATGGGTGAGGATACAATAGGCGAGGGTAGAGCTGGTCGTGTAACGCTTTGGTGGATCGGTGGTTACTGCAGTTGTAGGCTTGTCGGAAGAGGTAGGTCTTCAGGCTCCTTTTGAAGGTTTCCACAACAGGCGAGAGTCTGATATGTTGGGGTAGAGAGTAGGGGGGCTGCTCTGGAGAATTCTTGTATGCAATTGTGGGAAGATGAGATAATAGGGGAGTAGAGAAGGAGATCTTGTGAGGATCAGAGGTTGCGTGCAGGTGAGTACTGGGAGACGAGGTCACAGATGTATGGAGGAGACAGGTTGTGGATGGCTCTATATGCCATGATTGGGGTTTTGAACTGAAGTCTATGGGTAATGGGGAGCCAGTACAGGGATTGACAGAAAGGAGAGGCTGGGGAATAGCGGCGGCATAGCTGGATTAGTCGGTCAGAATAGCTCAGGATAGATTAGAAGACTGTGAGAGTGTTATAGGGGAGGCCCCAGAGCAGGAGGTTGTAGTAGTCAAGGCAGGAGATGATGAGGGCATGCACTAGAATTTTTGTGGATTCTTGGTTGAGAAATGTGCGGATCCGGGAAATATTTTTGAATTGAAGTTGACAGGAAGTGAAAAAAAGGCTTGGATGTATGGGTTCAAGAAGAGATCAGAGTTGAGGGTTACCCCGAGACAGCGAGCTTGCTGAACTGGGGAGAGTGGGAAGTCATTGATTTTGATGGATAGGTCCATTGGAGGGTCAAGTGAGATGATGGAAAGATGATGAATCCTGTTTTGTCCATATTAGGTTTTAGAAATCTAGCAAAGAAGAAAGATGAAATAGCGGACAGACATTGTGGGATTCTGGTTAGTAGGGTGGTGATATCTGGTCCAGAGATGTAGATCTGTGTGTCATCAGCATAGAGGTGATACTGAAAGCTGTGAGATTCTATGAGCTGTCCCAGGGAGCTGGGACAGCTATCAGCAGCATTGAACTGTCCAGGGAGTGTTAACTTAAGGTAAAGAAAAAATATAATTTATGATAGGGTCTACTCAGGCGGAGACATGTGATTAAACCCCAAATATATTGTTTGGACATCTTCCTTAAGTACTTCAGATCCTGCTTCACATCAGGGTGACAGTCGTAGGGCCTGATTTAGTTGCGAGTTCCATATCTTAACCCCTGAATCCCATATGACGTAGTATTCCTTCGAGGTGACCTGGGACTTAATTCCCAGGGACGGGATAGTACGACATAGGCGATCGGCCGCACTCACTGGGGGAGTGTCAGCATATTATTACAGCTGACATCCGGCACTATGTGCTTGTAGTGTTCACGGGCCGCTCCTGGCACATTAACCCCCGGAACACATTATCGCAATATTCCGGCGGCATAGGGAAGCATCGTGCAGGGAGGGGGCTCCCTGCGTGCTTCCCTGAGACCCTCGGAACGATGTGATCGCGTTGTTCAGAGGGTCTCCTACGTCGTCCTCCCTGCAGGCCCCGTATCCAAAATGGTCGCGGGGCTCCTTCCAGGTCCTGCAAGGAGGTGGCATGTAAGCGCCTGCTGAGATCAGGCTCCGGCAAGCCTCCGGCACTGCCTGTCAGATCGCTGATCTGACAGGGATTTGCAAAGTGTCAGATCGGCGATCTGACACTATAGCATGATGTCCCACCCTGGGACAAAGTAAAAAGTTTTATAAAAATATATATTTACATGTGTAAAAAAATAAAATAAAATAAAAAATCCTAAATAAAGAAAAAAAAATGTTCCAATAAATACATTCCTTTATCTAAATAAAAAAATAAATAAAAGTACACATATTTAGTATCGCCGTGTCCGTAACGACCTGACCTATAAAACTGCCCCACTAGTTAATCCCTTCAGTGAAGTGAACACCGTAAAAAAAAGGCAAAAAACACTTTATTATCATACCGCCGAACAAAAAGTGGAATAACACGCGATCAAAAGACGGATATAAATAAACATGGTACCGCTGAAAACATCATCTTGTCCCGCAAAACGCAAAAAATGAGCCGCCATACAGCATCATCAGCGAAAGAATTACAAAGTTATAGTCCTCAGAATAAAGCGATGCAAAAATAATTTTTTATATAAATTAGTTTTTATCGTATAAAAGCACCAAAACATGAAGAAAAAAATGAGGTATCGCTGTGATCGTACTAACCCGAACAATAAAACAGTTTTATCAATATTACCAAACGTGGAGCGGTATAAATGCCCTCCCCCCGCCCCCCCAAAAAAAGGAATTCATGACACAAAAACTATTTTTTGCAATAAAAAGCATCTTTTAGTGTGTGACAGCTGCCAATCATAAAAATCCACTAAATAAAACGCTATAAATGGTAAATCAAACCCCCCTTCATCACCCCCTTAGTTAGGGAAAAATAATAAAATAAAAAAAAATTATTTATTTCCATTTTCCCGTTAGGATTGGGGCTAAAGTTAGGGTTAGGGCTCCAGCTAGGGTTGGGGCTACAGTTAGGGTTAGGGTTGGGGCTACAGTTAGGGTTGGGGCTAAAGTTAGGGTTAGAGTTGGGGCTAAAATATGAAAATATGTGCAAGTGGGTTGAGAGCTGGCTCAGGGATAGGAAACAAAGGGTGGTTATTAATGGAGCACACTCGGACTGGGTAGCGGTTAGCAGTGGGGTACCACAGGGGTCAGTATTGGGCCCTCTTCTTTTTAACATATTTATTAATGACCTTGTAGGGGGCATTCAGAGTAGAATTTCAATATTTGCAGATGACACTAAACTCTGCAGGGTAATCAATACAGAGGAGGACAATTTTATATTACAGGATGATTTATGTAAACTAGAAGCTTGGGCTGATAAATGGCAAATGAGCTTTAATGGGGATAAATGTAAGGTCATGCACTTGGGTAGATGTAATAAGATGTATAATTATGTGCTTAATTCTAAAACTCTGGGCAAAACCGTCAATGAAAAAGACCTGGGTGTATGGGTGGATGACAAACTCATATTCAGTGGCCAGTGTCAGGCAGCTGCTACAAAGGCAAATAAAATAATGGGATGCATTAAAAGAGGCATAGATGCTCATGAGGAGAACATAATTTTACCTCTATACAAGTCACTAGTTCGACCACACTTAGAATACTGTGCACAGTTCTGGTCTCCGGTGTATAAGAAAGACATAGCTGAACTAGAGCGGGTGCAGAGAAGAGCGACCAAGGTTATTAGAGGACTGGGGTGTGTGCAATACCAAGATAGGTTATTACACTTGGGGCTATTTAGTTTGGAAAAACGAAGACTAAGGGGTGATCTTATTTTAATGTATAAATATATGAGGGGACAGTACAAAGACCTTTCTGATGATCTTTTTAATCAACCTGAAACAGGGACAAGGGGGCATCCTCTGCGTTTGGAGGAAAAAAGGTTAGCATAATAACAGAAGCAGATTCTTTACTGTAAGAGCAGTGAGACTATGGAACTCTCTGCCGTATGATGTTGTAATGAGTGATTCATTACTTAAATTTAAGAGGGGACTGGATACCTTTCTGGAAAAGTATAATGTTACATATATATACTAGATTCCTCGATAGGGCGTTGATCCAGGGAACTAGTCTGATTGCCGTATGTCGAGTCGGGAAGGAATTTTTTTCCCCAATGTGGAGCTTACTCTTTGCCACATGGGTTTTTTTTTGCCTTCCTCTGGATCAACATGTTAGGGCATGTTAGGTTAGCCTATGGGTTGAACTAGATGGACTTATAGTCTTCCTTCAACCTTAATAACTATGTAACTATGTAAAGTTAGGGTTTGGATTACATTTACGGTTGGGATTAGGGTTAGGGGTGTCAGGGTTAGGGGTATGGTTAGGGTTATGGTTGGGATTAGGGTTAGGGGTGTGGTTAGGGGTCTGGTTAGGGTTGGGATTAAGGTTAGGGGTGTGGTTAGGGTTGGGAGTAGGGTTAGGGGTGTGTTCAGGTTAGGGTTGGAGTTAGAATTAGGAGGTTTCCACTGTTAAGGCACATCAGAGGTTCTCCAAACGTGACATGGCGTCTGATCTCAATTTCAGCCAATTCTGCATTGAAAAAGTAAAACAGCGCTCCTTTCCTTTCAAGCTCTGCTGTGTGGCCAAACGGGGGTTTACCCCAACATATAAGGTATCAGTGTACTCAGGACAAACAACTTTTGGGGTCCAATTTCTCTTGGTACCCTTGGGAAAATAAAAAAATTGGGGGCTAAAAAAATCATTTTTGTGGGGAAAAATGATTTTTTTATTTTCACGGCTCTGCGTTATAAACTGTAGTGAAACACTTGTGGGTTCAAAGTTCTCACAACACATCTAGATAAGTTCCTTGGGGGGTCTAATTTCCAATATGGGGTCACTTGTGGGGGGTTTCTACTGTTTAGATACATTAGGGGCTCTGCAAATGCAACGTGACGCCTGCAGCCCAATCCATCTAAGTCTGCATTCCAAACGGCGCTCCTTCCCTTCCGAGCTCTGCCATGCACCCAAAATGGTGGTTGCTCCTCACATATGGGGTATCAGTGTACTCAGGACAAATTGGACAACAACTTTTGGGGTCCAATTTCTCCTTTTACCCTGGGGAAAATACAAAACTGGGGGCTAAAAGAAATACATTTTTGTGGAAATTTTTTTTTATTTTTACGGCTCTGCGTTATAAACTGTAGTGAAACACTTGGGGGTTCAAAGTTCTCACAACACATCTAGATGAGTTCCTTAGGGGGTCTACTTTCCAAAATGGTGTCACTTGTGGGGGTTTTCACTGTTTAGGCACATCAGGGGCTCTCAAAACGCGACATGGCGTCCAATCTCAATTCCAGCCAATTTTGCATTGAAAAGTCAAACGACGCTCTTTCCCTTCCGAGCTCTGCCATGCGCTCAAACAGTGGTTTACCTCCACATATGGGATATCTGCATACTCAAGACAAACTGCACAACAGCTTTTGGGGTCCAATTTCTTCTGTTACCCTTGGGAAAATAAAATATTGGGGGCGAATGATCATTTTTGTGAAAAAATATGATTTTTTAGTTTTTTTACTGCTCTACGTTATAAACTTCTGTGAAGCACTTGGTGGGTCAAAGTGCTCACCACTCATCTAGATAAGTTTCTTAGGGGGTCTTCTTTCCAAAATGGTGGTATTTGTGGGGGGATTTCAATGTTTAGGCACATCAGGGGCTCTCCAAACTCGACATGGCGTCCTGTCTCAATTCCAGTCAATTTTGCATTGAAAAGTCAAACGGCGCTCCTTCCCTTCTGAGCTCTGCCATGCGCCCAAACAGTGGTTTACCCCCACATATGGGGTATCAACGTACTTAAGACAAATTTTACAACAACTTTTGGGGTCCCATTTCTCCTGTTACCCTTGGTAAAATAAAACAAGTTGGAGCTGAAGTAAATTTTTTGAAAAAAAGTTAAATGTTCATTTTATTTTAAATATTCCAAAATTCCTGTGAAACACCTGAGGGGTTAATAAACTTCTTGAATGTGGTTTTGAGCACCTTGAGGGGTGCACTTTTTAGAATGGTGTCACACTTGGGTATTTGCTATCATCACTCTCCACAGCCATATTGAAGCCCAAATCCTCCTCCCATTGTACCATATATTTTAGTTTTTTATTATCATGTGGAGGGTTGATGGCTGAGTAGACTAATGATATTGTTCCCCTTCCCAGGGGGTCATTTAAGCATTTTTAGTTATTGACTATTTTAACTCTTTTTACATTTTGCCTGACTCATTTTCTACTTTTTGTTATTAACCCTTTAATATTTTTACATTTTACATATTTTGCTTTGGCAATTTTTTTACTTTTCTTAAAACATGAGGAAACAGACTAGACTGTGATATCTGTAGTCTACAATAAAGCCACAGGACTTGATGGCCTTACTGACGAGACCTGGAATACAGATGGTACAGTAACCATATATCATCTCTATATGGAAGAGCAAAGCCAAATGGGATCCTCAAACACGGACATTTTAGTGTGCGTCTGGTTTCGCGTTCAGGTTTGCTAGTCTAATAAGGTTTAGGAAAATAGAAAAAATTGGAGTCCGGCTCAACCGGACTGGATTTTCTTTTTCAAAAGAAAATATGGTGCACACAAAAGAAAAATGTACAGCGTCAACATTACCCAGTTGACGCGTTTCGACTGCCCTAGGCAGTCTTAGTGCAGTCGAAACGCGTCGACTGGGTCATGTCGACCATGTAAATTTTTCTTCTGTGTGCACCATATTTTCATTTGAAAAAGAAAAAGAAAAAATTGGAGTCCGGTTCAACAGGAGTGGATTTTCCATTTTCCTTGATGTGATGTACTCTGCACACCACCCTTCCTGTGGGAGTGCTGTTCCTTTAAGTCGCTGTTTGTTTTCTAGTAGAGAAATAACTGACATCAGCAATGTAGTTGCCATTTATAGGCCGAATAAATACTTTTTCAGGACCACTATGTCTTTCCTAGTAGTATTGCAAATAAATAATTGGCATCAGCCATCTCATTGCTATTAGTAGGCCAAATAAATATTTTTTCCGGAGTGCTTTGTGTTTTTTAGTAGTCTGGGAAATAAATAATTGTCATCAGGTGTCTAGTTGCCATTTCTAGGCCAGAGAAATTATTTTACTTTATCGCCTTGTTTATACTAGCAGTGTTTCGAAACATTTTTGTACACTCTGCAGCCGTATTTTTGGGAGTAGTGAGTCTGAAATAAATAAAATTCTACTCTGCAGCCATCTTCTCATTTGTGAGCTGAAAAAAAGATTTTATTCTACCGCTGTGTCTGTATGAGATTAGTGTGACTAAAAAATTATTCTACTATGGAGCTGTGTTTTGGGGATTCTGTGTCTAAAAAACAATTCTACTATGCAGCTGTCTCTTTCCCATTTGTAGGACAAATTTTTTTTCTTTATTTTACACAGAGGTGTGTACTGTGGGGGTACTCTGCAAAATACCCTCTTTAAAAAAAAAATTTAGGTAGGCCACAAAACTTTGTGAATTGAAAATAGAATAAACAAATTGTTGTGCTGTCTAACTGGTGCGGCTGATATGCTTCTATACTCAGCCAAAGATATGGACAAGTCCTGTGGGATCAACGCCTGGCTCATTTTATTGAATGTGAGCTTGCCCATGCATCTGACTGTGAGCACACCTCCTGCCGTGCTAAACACACATTCCAACAGTACACTTTCCACAGGGCAGGCCAGCACCTACAAGGTATAAAGGGCAAGCTCAGGCCACGTGTCCAGTTTGGAGACCCAGAAGTTAAATGGACCAAGACCCATCAATCAGTATGTGGAGACGTGTGGACACAAACTTTTCCACCTTATTTTTCAAACTGTTTTGCTTATAGATTTGATCCCTTGAGCTTGTGTTTTGTGGTCGGCCTCTCGCTCTGCCGATTCACAGTATACACCTATTTTTTTTTGAGTGTTTGGGTTGTGCTTTCTGGCTGCAGTCTGTATAGCTTAACACAGGTGTTTCCCTTTGTACACTTATCACCTTTTGGGTGCAGCTTTATATTCTGCCCCCCAGCTGGCATTTGCTGGTGGTTGTAGATTCATTTAAATGTTCTGACATTGTATTGATGTTTGGAGCCAGTCTGTGACCTTTGAGCTAAGGATTTTCACCTTGTTGTTTCTTTGATATACTTTGTACTTCTCTTCTATTTAACTTTACTAACTCGTCTGTATATTTGTTAAGAATAATTGCTTTATTCTTTGCTATTTCGTTATTTATAGTGATGATCGAATAGTGAAATATTTGGATTCATGAAAATCGGCGCAAATAATTTCTAATATCCGTGTATTTGTACCGAATAACGAATGCAATGCAAGTGAATGGGAAAGCCGAATATTTTACTGCTGAACCCAACAAACAGGTCTGGGGACCTGAGAAAAAAAGCTAAAATGGATGAGAAAGGGCTAAAACTGAATGGGAGCAGCATGGAGAATATGCCTGCATGCCTTTCTGACTCACGTATGGTATCTGGTAAATAATGTTGTCAGACTATTGCATCGGTTTTACAGATTTATAAGAAGACCTACCAAACCAAAAATAGTTTTTAAAGGGAAAAATGCTAAGAAACATTGTTTACCTCATGATTACATATATATAACACTAAATAAAGCATAAAATAATATATATACCTCCCCTTTAGTATATGTTCACACTTAGCGTTTTGGCTTGTTTTTTACTTTAACATTTGCGAGGACTCTCACTCCTACATTCGACAGGTCCCTCCCTCATGCCAAGTAGTTAGCCAGATAGTGCAATACATATTCCCCATCCCTTTACAAAGCCATTTCAAACATGCCCATTTGTATTTTGGGCTTCACCCACCACCACCACCATGTCCACCGCCACCGCCATTTCATTATGCGGCCCTCGCTTGTAATTAGCAGAAGGCCAGCAGGTGTAGTGAAACCTGCGTTTTGTAAGGCCCACAATTCATTTTTGCCACTGGATCCCAATGAAACCACTGTCATAGTGGGTAAAGCCGCTGTAAGGAATATAATACAGGAGTTGGGGGAGCTGTATGATCAATGTCAGGAAATTGGATTCTACCAGACACCAAAAACATTAGAATTAAATTCTGAATACAGTGTATGGAGCAGAGGGCCTGTATTGTTCTCAGTCTGTCGGGCCTGAAACCCATGTCAGGAACATGTACAAGCCTCATTTTACTTGGAAGCAGCCTTCTCAAGGGAAAGAGACAGGAGTGTCATTGACCAATCTGCACAAGCCTACGCACTTCTGGAAACTACCCAACCAGGCAGAATATATCTTTGGTTTTGAGCAACGATGGAGTAATTATAGAATATGACCCAGAGAGTGACGAGGTCTGCGGAGTGTATTACTCACGTGACAGGGAGTGCTGCAGAGCTCAGGTAAAGTCCTTAGCATGGCAATGACCATGTTCCAATATGTGTAAGGCTGCAGCCTGAATAGGTCTGTGGAGCATATTAGCCCAGTCTCTTAGACATGCTTAAAATCTACAGAAACTGACCAATACCCCAAGGACCCAAATGTAGAAAATGTAAGGGAAGCTGCAGTTTAATAAAGAGACACAAGTCTCATTTAGGAGCCTGGAAGAGTCATCAATGGTCTTTGTCCAGCACGGGGCAATTTAAATTGCTAACAAATATGTATGCGCTATCTAACTAACAATTTGTGAACAGACATATATGCTGACAAGGGTCAACTGAACGCTGTGGTGGGACAACAAACTGAATGTGGTTGCTGACTCTTGTGTCTGTGCAACTGTGGACAGGAGGCCTCAGCGCTTCCTTCCTGGACAGCAGAGTGGGAAGGGCGTAACACAGCGGAAGGGCCAGTGGTTTCACCGTCAGACTCAGATTTTGTAGCCAGGCGTTCTGCCCACCTACTGGGGTCCTGCGGATATAAGCAGTATATGATGTATGCTAACAGAGGTATTATGTTGAAATTCCCTTTATAAAGGGATGTGTGTGTAAGAAATTCAAACTAGCAGCATATATGTAGAGCATGTTTCATTACTCATATTATTACTGCATGTAAGGCTGAAACCTGATGAATTGTGTGGATCATATTAATGCATTGATGTTCCACAATGTCTAAGTGCAGACCCAAAAATCAACATCAGGTTCCCAGATACACGCTTAAAGAGACCATGAAAAGGGCAACACAATAAAAAAAAAGGTATAATAATAGAAGATATACAGATTGAGAGTAAAAATGTGATCATTTCACAATGTAGAATCATTACCAAAAATTACCCCAAGGGGGGCTGTTTCATTCTCTCTGAAAGAGACTGTGATGGGGACATCACAATACACTTTGCAGTTATTACAAGAGATAGAGACTACATGTTTCACCATTGCACAATGTACAAAGGTTTCCAAAAATTAACCAAGGGGTCTCTCTCAGACCATCTGAAAGATGCCGTGATTGGGACATCACAATACACTTAGCAGTTATTACAAAAGGTAGAGAGTGCAAGTTTCATCATTGCAGAAAATGCAAAGGTTTCAATAAGTACAAAACAATACCCATGTGGGGTATACATAGATGAACACTAAGTACTTGTTGCAGAAGCAAGAGGAGGAGGAGGTGATTTCCTGAACAAAATGGGTTTGGATGGCAAAGGATGGACGTTAAGACAACTTTGCAAAAACCACATTTGGCCTGCATTTACATAACATTGCTGTCATCCGTAGGGCTTACAAACTCAGAGGAAAACCAGCCCTTGTTCAATTTTAGAAGAGTCAGCCAGCCTGCATTTTCCGTCGACAGGCGTGTGCGCCTATCCATTATGAATGCATCGGACAAACTAAAAACCCGCAAACCCGCTCAGACAACACACTTGCGGCAGGGCAATGCAACACCTCCAAGGCATGCAAGGAGAGGTCAGGCCAAGTGTGCAGCTTGGGCAACCAATCGCTAAAGGGCACTGAAGAATCCGGAAGGACGCTGGTATGGTCACTTAAATAGTCCTTCACCATCTTGGTCAACTTCTCCCTCCTCGTCATAGTTACACCCTCAGATATCCCTTGCTGATGGGACGGTCTCATGAAAATGACCTAATTGGTGGACGAACCCCCCCTCCCCCGAGTTGCACCTGGTGTGTGTGGCTCTCCCTTGTAATCCATGTCAGTGAAAAGAGCCGGTACCTCTGCCACCAACGGTGTCAGAGGGTAATTTTTTGAGCAAGTCTTCCACTACGGCCCTCTGGCATGCATGCACTGAAAATGGTGAAAATGGCTTTTCTGCCTCCGACATGAGATAAGCAACTTTCTTTTCTTGCTATGCATCAAGAAAGGTGCACAGCCAATATTTCATGGTGGACAAAATGTCATTAACGCAAGGGTCTTTGGAAAGGCATCTGGACATGAACACTGCCATATGTGGCAGACTACAGAGTCAAACATTCATTGTCCTCACCAGGAACAACACTAACAATCCTCTCCTCCTCACAATTCATAGCCTCCTCCTCCTCTTCAGGCCATCCATGCTGAACTGGCGTGAAGCTGGGATTGGGAGTCACCTCTAGCACAGAGCAACAAATCCTGTTCCTCCTCTTCCTCCTCCTGTTCCTACTCATTACCCAATGTGGCCTGAGAATACTGTGTGAGGTTAGGATGTGTGGTATCAGCTACTGTACAATCTTGCTCCATAGCCACCTGCTCGGCATTCAAAGCTTCCTCTTTCAGATTCTGCACCGAACATTTTAATTGACAGAGCAGTGGGATGGTTAGGGCTCATACTCACATGCGAGAAACTCGGATGAGTGTCGCACGTCAATACGCGGCAGTGCACGATTAACTCAGATCGGGGTGTGCTTCCGCATAGCAATACATGCAGCCACACGCTCCACTCCTGAGTTAAGGGTGCAGTGCCGGGTATTGGCGTGTGAGACTCATCTGATTTTCTCGCATGTGAGTATAAGCCCTTACACTCATAATAGCGTCATCAGCACTTTGAAGAACCTCACATAGGTCAGCGATCCACACCCACTTGGCATTGAAAATCTGGAATTCAGAGACTGCCCTCTGCTGCTTATTAAGCCTTGCCAACATACAGAAGGTCGAATTTGTGCAGGTCACAAATCAGTCGGTGACAAGGCAAATTAAAGCACCGCTGCAGCGAAGCTAGACCAGCAAAAGCCTGAGATGACGTTTGGAAATGTGGCAAGTAAGTCAAGCAAGTCAGGGTATGTTTTTCAAAACCACTGTACAACCAACCACGTGGGCCATGCATGGAACGTGTACCAGCTTGCCGAGCTTTAAAGCCACCCAATATTGTACACAATCAGGCCTGGTTGGAGGATCAGCAGGGAGAGCCACTGATAAGTCTGTTTTTTTATTTCTTTTAACAGCTCGGCTGCGTTGTGAGCTTTATCATCTAAACAGATGAGCTTCAGCAGAGCGTGCTGCCATTTTGCCAAAACAGTTCTGCAGATTTCCCATCTGGGAAGTGATGGGGAGGCTATTTTCACTGAGGATGAGGAGGAGGGGAGACAGGAAGTGGAATACGAGGAGACTGAAACCCTGAGGGATGTTGGGCCCACTATTCTTGGTGTGGGTAAGATGTGTGATGCCCCAGCCTCTGACTCTGTCCCAGACTAAACCAGGTTAACCCATTGTGCCGTCAGGGAAATGTATCGTCGCTGTCCACAAGAACTTGTCCACATGTCTGTGGTTAGGTAGACCTTCCCTGTGACTGCATTGGCCAGAGCACAGCTGATATTGTGTAACACGACTGCGGAGCTGCCACCGCCAAGAGGTCATGGAAAGACTCAGTTCTCACAAGTAGAAACGGCAGTCGTTCCAGGGCTAGCAATCTGGCAATGTGCGTGTTAAGCATTTGGGCCTGTTGGCTGGAGATTTCTGCTTTTTAGTAAATATCTGGGGCAGGGAAAATTGAATGCTGTGCTGGACAGCAAAGTGGATGTGGTTGCTGACTGTTATGTGTGTCCAACTGCTGGTTGTGGGTAGGAGGTTTCCGCGCGTCATGATCGAGTCAATAAAAACAGCAATAAAGATCTTGTTCCCAGGCTGTTACATGAGTGTCTTAGATCTGAAGTACGCAAATTGCCATGTCCCCATGGTCTTGAGGAAGACCAGCAATACCTGAGGGTAGTGGTATAAATAAACAAATAACTCAGACATTTCCAGTACAGAGCTCTGCCCTGTGGTCTGTCCATGGCCCGAGGATCTTCACCACGATTGTTCTGTAGGTGACGGTACATTTACGGGAAAAGAACATGTTAGTAGTGCCATATCTGGATTTTTTAGTGATCTACAGAACACAACACAAATGCAGTTCTCAACTAGGTCACTAGCCGAGCCACTATGTCCAAGCTCTGTTGGATGATAAATATTGAAAAGTCGAGGCCTCAGCCCCTGAAGGTTCAGTCCTTCTTAGGGCTTATTTTGGACTCAGAGAAGCAGCTCTGTCTCCTACTAGAGGAAAAGAGAGACAGGATTATAGTCCTAGCATCAGCGGTATTGACCAACCCAATCATGTCTCTGAGGAAAGCCATGTCCCTTTTAGGATCAATGACATCATGCATCCCAGAAGTACAATGGGCCCAGTGTCATTCCAGGGCCTTACAGTAAGATGTCCTAGAGGGAGATAGGAAGCTTGCTGGGTGTCTAGGGGAAAGATTATGCAGGAAGCAGTAGACTCCATGGCCTGGTGGCCAGATCCAGGGAATCTATTGCAGAATGTTTACTGGTTCCTCTAAATATCAGACGTGATCGTGACAGACATGAGCGCAGAAGGATGGGACGTGCATCTCAGAGACCATATAATCCAGAGAATCTGGTCAGAGGCAAAAACAGATGGTTCCTCAAACTACAAAGAGCTGCTAGCAATAAGGAATGCAGTAATAGGGTTCCTTCCCCATTTAGAAGGAAGCCATGTTCGAATAATGTTGGACAATTGAACATCAGTGGCCTTTATTAATCATCAGGGGGCACAAGATCCCGGCCCCTAATGCGGCTAGCTCGGGAAATTCTTCAGGTTATGGAGGAACATCAGCTACAAATATCGGCCCTACACGTAAAGGGGAAGGAAAACGAGGAAGCAGAATTCCTCATCCATAAGACGGGGAATGACAGCTGGATCCCTCAGTTTTCCAGCAGATTGTTGATCTTTGGGGGCAGCCAGAGGTAGACTTGTTTGCCAAAAGGAAGAACAGAAAGAAAAAGATCTTCTGCTCTCTAAACCAAAGAGAAAAACCATACGCAGTGGATGCACTACAGATTCCTTGGGGTTTCCTACTGGCTTATGCATTTCCCCCGTTAATGTTGATCCCTGCACTTTTGAGGAAGATTTGGGAGGAAGGGGCAGACGTCATCCTCATTGCTCTGTTTTGGCCCAAGAGACCATGGTTCTCATGGATGAGGAGGATGTCCTTTATGGATCCCTATATTCTCCCAGATGTTCCATTTCTCCTCAGGCAGGGTCCAGTGTCACATCCTCAGAACTCAGGTCTACATTTGATGGCCTGGATTTTGAGAGGACACTGCTAACACAAAAGGGATTCTCTCTGGCCTTGGTCGCTATCCTGATGCAGAGTAGGACGCCTATAACAACTAGGATATATGGCAGGATATGTTTTTAGCTTTTTTCAGGGCAGTCTGCCGGGGGTACAATCCCAATCAGAGCTATCTTAGAGTTCCTTCAGAGGGGTATGGAGATGGGCCTAGCCACCAGCACCCTTATGGTGCAGGTAATCCGCCTTAGTAGCCCTATACAACTATAACTTGGCAGCGGATAAATGTGTGGCTAAGTTCATTAAAGCATGCGAGAGGTGTAGGCCTATACCAGCTCCAAAAATGCCTCCATGGGACTTAAATCTAGTCTTGGAAGCCTTAACAAGATCGCCCTTTGAACCCCTTCATGATGTGTCAGTTAAGATACCAATGCTAGAAACAGTGATTCTAGTAGCCCTGATGTCGTCCCGCAGAGTTACTGATTTACAGACCCTATCTATTAATCATCCTTTTATGCAGGTATTAGATGATGGTGATTTTGTGGCCAGATCCAGCTTATCTCCCCAAAGTGGCCTCGAAGTTTCATAGGAGACAGGAGGTAGTTCTTCCCTCCTTCCGTAGAAAGCTAAAAACTGCAGAAGAATACAGACTTCACACAATAGATGTCAGGAGGGCCCTGATGCAGTACTTAGAACTAAACAATGGAGGAAGGATGAGACCTTATTTGTGTAATTCCAGGGATTCAGGAAGGGGAATGGTGTTACAAGGGGGACCATAGCTAGATGGATAAGGGACGCCATTAGCTTAGCTTACACCTCTAATGATAGGCCAGTCCTTGTAAGCCTGAAAGCCCATTCCACCAGGGCCATGGCGACCTCCTGGGCTGAAAGAGCAGAGGTGTCGATTGACAAGATATGTAAGGCAGCTACATGGTCTTCCTCTTCCACCTTCTATAGACACTGTCACCTCAGACTGTCCTCCTCTGTTGACCTGTCCTTTGGGAGGAAGGTATTGCAAGGGGTGATCCCTCCCTAGGGTGCTTTTGATCTATTTAAATCTCTCTGGTGGTGCTGTAATGGGAGAAAGGAAAAAATGTTAGTTGCTTACCGGTAACAGAATTTTACAGAGCAAATGACAGCACCCTTACAGTTAGGTCCATATATATTTGGACAGAGACAACATTTTTCTAATTTTGGTTATAGACATTACCACAATGAATTTTAAACAAAACAATTCAGATGCAGTTGAAGTTCAGACTTTCAGCTTTCATTTGAGGGTATCCACATTAAAATTGGATGAAGGGATTAGGAGTTTCAGCTCCTTAACATGTGCCACCCTGTTTTTAAAGGGACCAAAAGTAATTGGACAGATTCAAAAATTTTAAATAAAATGTTCATTTTTAGTACTTGGTTGAAAACCGTTTGTTGGCAATGACTGCCTGAAGTCTTGAACTCATGGACATCACCAGATGCTGTGTTTCCTCCTTTTTGATGCTCTGCCAGGCCTTCACTGCGGTGGTTTTTAGTTGCTGTTTGTTCGTGGGCCTTTCTGTCTGAAGTTTAGTCTTTAACAAGTGAAATGCATGCTCAATTGGGTTGAGATCAGGTGACTGACTTGGCCATTCAAGAATATTCCACTTCTTTGCTTTAATAAACTCCAGGGTTGCTTTGGCTTTATGTTTTGGGTCATTGTCCATCTGTAGTATGAAACGACGACCAATCAGTTTGGCTGCATGTGGCTGGATCTGAGCACAAAGAATGGCTCTGAAGACGTCAGAATTCATTCGGCTGCTTCTGTCCTGTGTCACATCATCAATAATCACTAGTGACCCAGTGCCACTGGCAGCCATGCATGCCCAAGCCATCACACTGCCTCCGCCGTGTTTTACAGATGATATGGTATGCTTTGGATCATGAGCTGTACCACGCCTTCACCATACTTTTCTCTTTCCATCATTCTGGTAGAGGTGGATCTTGGTTTCATCTGTCCAAAGAAAGTTCTTCCAGAACTTTGCTGGCTTTTTTAGATGTTTTTAGCAAAGTCCAGTCTAGCCTTTTTATTCTTGATACTTATGAGTGGCTTGCACCATGCAGTGAACCCTCTGTATTTACTTTCATGCAGTCTTCTCTTTATGGTAGATTTGGATATTGAAACGCCGACCTCCTGGAGAGTGTTGGTCACTTGGTCGGCTGTTGTAAAGGGGTTTCTCTTCACCATGGAGATTATTCTGCGATCATGCACCACTGTTGTCTTCCGTGGGCGCCCAGGTCTTTTTGCATTGATGAGTTCACCAGTGCTTTCTTTCTTTCTCAGGATGTACCAAACTATAGATTTTGCCACTCCTAATATTGTAGCAATTTCTCGGATGGGTTTTTTCTGTTTTCGCAGCCTAAGGATGGCTTGTTTCACCTGCATGGAGAGCTCATTTGACCGCACGTTTACTTCACAGCAAAACCTTCCAAATGCAAGCACCACACCTCAAATCAACTCCAGGCCTTTTATCTGCTTAATTGAGAATGACATAACGAAGGGATTGTCCACACCTTTCCATGAAATAACTTTGGAGTCAATTGTCCAATTACTTTTGGTCCCTTTAAAAACAGGGTGGCACATGTTAAGGATCTGAAACTCCTAAACCCTTCATCGAATTTTAATGTGAATACCCTCGAATGAAAGCTGAAAGTCTGAAATTCAACTGCATCTGAATTGTTTTGTTTAAAATTCATTGTGGTAATGTCTATAACCAAAATCAGAAAAATGTTGTCTCTGTCCAAATATATATGGACCTAACTGTATATTCCCTCCACCGCTTTGTCACTTTTGGTGTGCACTTTTAAGGGTGTTAAGAAAAATGTGTTTGGTGATGGTTGTGTTACTATCTGGAGGTCCTCCCGTGCACTGAAACCAAACTGATGCGGAGGAGAGGTACCGCCTTTGTAGTAGATTTCCTGTCCTGGTGGGCGAATACCCTCTCTCAGGTGGTGCTGTCATGGGCTCTGTAAAATCCTTTTACCGGTAACTAACTAAGATTTTAACCTATTATTAAGGTTAAAGTTTTAACCTATTAATCCCGAGTGAATATGGGAATAATGTAATCTCTTCCTCCTGCTAATACATCTCAGCGGTCATCGCCCAGGCAAAGCAGCATGCATTGCCTCATGTGTGCCAGGCTGCCCAGAGGCAACGGCAAGCTGTTCTTGGTGGGAGGTATCGTCTGTATCCCCCCAGCCACATTCCAGTGAGGCCTGTTCACTTCTTTGAGTGCGGCTCTGCTGTGACTATGGTTGTTTCTCATCCTCCAAAACTGTCTCATGGATAGACATTTGTGTACCTGGCCACTGTTGGTACTGGAACCCATACTCCAAGACAAGTGCATGCCTGGCCTGATAATGGAATGAATGGTCCCTGTTACTCCTACGCTTCCTCTTGTGCCACCACCTTATCCATCATCGCCTGCAACTTTGTTTTATTTAGCACGCATAGAAGTAGGATAGTAACGATGGTGGTGGAGTCACCAGCGCTACCCATGTTCATGGAGTACTCGAAGCAGCGCAACAAGGCACACATGTCTCTCATGGAAGCCCAGTGGTTGGTCATGAAGTGGTAGTGTTCCACAGAGCGACACACTTGTGCGTGCTGCTGAAACTCCAGTATTGCCTTCTGCTGCTCGTACGGTCTCTCCAGCATGTGCAAGGTGGAGTTCTACCTTGTGGGTACGTTACATATGAGGTGGCGAGCCGGAAGGCAGAAGTGGCGCTGCAGCGCAGACAGACGAACATGTGTGAGAAGGTGCAGACAGGTGACAGTGTGAGAATGTCGGAAGTGTGCACAGACGGCCTGCAGTTTTAACAGCAGCTCTGACATCTATGTAATTTTTTTCTTTTGTGAAGCTGTGCACAACAAAATTCAGCACATGCACCAGGAAAGGGATGTGCGTCAAACTAGCTAGGCCCAGAGCCGCTAAGAGATTTTGCTTGTTATCGCACACCACCAGGCTGTGCTTGAGGTTTAGCTGCACCAACCACACACCTGTCTATTCTTTCATCCCCATCCACAGCTCCTGCATGATGTGGGATTTTTCCCACAAAGGGATGAGTTTCAGAACAGCCTGCTGTAGTTTCCCCCTGGCTGTGCCGAAGTTGGTGGTGCAGGTGTAGCGCTGACCGGAGGAGGAGTAGTTGGAGGACGGAGAGTAGGAGGAGGCAACATGGACAGAGAAACGTCTCCAAAGCGTCCAGCAATCCTCTGCAGTGGTAGGACTTGCACCAAATGTTTTCTGCCTCTGGCCCAGCCAGCACATCATTTACTAGTGGGCAGAGATGTAATGTCCCTGCCTATGCTTACTAGTCTGTTTATCGGTGGTCCTGATTTTATGTGTACTTGATTTTATATGCAACATGTTCGCGCAGGATAGGGATGGCACACCAGCACATTTAGTGGTGGCTGGGAACCACGTACTGTGGCTCCTATGATTCCAACATATTGTTAGCCTTTTAGAAATCACTTGTGAGACCGCATGTATGATATGGGATCCAGTGTTTGGGGGACTTACAGCTGAAACCTTCAATGGGATGGTGTGGGTATGCTCGGTGACATTGCTGGTGGTGGTGCTGTCACATCCTCTATTTGCGGGTAGCCAAGTGGCCCTGATGCTCAGGAGGGGAAGGAAAAGGCCGAGAATGAAGCAGAGGGAGCAGGAGGAGGCAGCTTGTGATTTGCATTCAGATGCCTTGTCATGCAGGTGGTGCTCAGGTTAAGAGTATTTCTGCTTCACTTCAGTCTCTGACTGCAAAGTGTGCAAACCACCCACTTCTTGTCAGGGAGCTTCTTTAAGTTGGCTTTGGTGTGCCCAGTTCGTTGGTGCCGTGGCCAGTAGTAGCCAACGAACTGGCTAGGGGCCACCCTCAGTGCTTTTTCACCCTGCTCCCTTTTTGGCTGTGCAGCTGGGGCAGTGTGACTGTCACCTCTTCCTCCTAACTGCCTATGTCACTCAAATGACCTTAACTCCATGTGGGATCTTGGATATCATCATCCAACATCGCATCATCACACCACTGTCTGTAACTCTGCTGCCCTATTAATCCACTTCTGTCCTCGCTACTCCTCCTCTTCTCCCCTCTGCAAAACCCTTCATTGTCCCCAATTCCACAATATGAAGTAGCTTGGTTCTCCCTCGAAGGGATGTGTCTGTGTGCTAGGTTGCTTTTCTTTTTATACCATTGGATGCTTATTTCCAAATTGTGACCTCAATATGCTGTATTCAGTAATGATGGATGCACCAGAACATAAAGTAAATCATCACATTTTACGGTTCTTCCTTAAAAACTTTTTTTTTGGATGCCAAGCTACAAATTGTGACAGTTGTTTTCCTTTGATCTGTCTCAGATGTGGAGTGAAGACGCTTTTTATTGGCGGTATATTTAATTCATCTGGATTGGCCATATTTTTTCAACTGCTGATTCGAGGCTTCCTCATTTTTACTGTCATTAATGCATTTTTAAACATGCTGACGATCATAGATCTATGTATATTGTTATGTCAGAGAAAATGTGAAATGCACAAGAGCTGCAAAGTGGAAATAGTCTGTGATAGTCAGAAATCCTTTGTTTTTCTACAGTGTTTGGATTTTTTTATTACATTTATTGTGTGTTTATTCTTTTTTTTTTTTTCCTTTTTTCCCCTTGATTATAAAGTCCTGAACCTAAAATTTATTTTACTGGTCAGTGTCTCAACATTATCTGAAAAGAAATCCCCCCCAATGACTGACTAACTTTTATGAGAGAATGCAGTGGTCATGCTCTGTGATGGACAGTTGGAATGCTCTGTGATGGACAGTGGGCATGCTGCGTGATGGACAGTGGGCATGCTGCGTGATGGACAGTGAGCATGCTGCGTGATGGACAGTGGGCATGCTGCGTGATGGACAGTGGGCATGCTGCGTGATGGACAGTGGGCATGCTGCGTGATGGACAGTGGGCATGCTGCGTGATGGACAGTGGGCATGCTGCGTGATGGACAGTGGGCATGCTGCGTGATGGACAGTGGGCATGCTCTGTGATGGACATTGGGCATGCTCTGTGATGGACAGTGGGCATGCTCTGTGATGGGCAGTGGGCATGCTCTGTGATGGGCAGTGGGCATGCTCTGTGATGGGCAGTGGGCATGCTCTGTGATGGGCAGTGGGCATGCTCTGTGATGGGCAGTGGGCATGCTGTGTGATGGGCAGTGGGCATGCTCTTTGATGGGCAGTGGGCATGCTCTTTGATGTGCAGTGGGCATGCTCTTTGATGTGCAGTGGGCATGCTCTTTGATGTGCAGTGGGCATGCTCTTTGATGTGCAGTGGGCATGCTCTTTGATGTGCAGTGGGCATGCTCTGCCACATTGTAGCATATTTTAGGTGGACGCCCTGAAGCTAATTTTGCATTGAGTCCAGAAGCTTCCAGAAATGCCTCTGGATGTTCAGACACTGAACAAGCTTAACCTAGAATTTGCTTAAAGGGAATCAGTCAGCAGGTTTTTGCTATGTAATCTGAGAGCAGCACGATGAAGGGACAGAATCCCTGTTTTCAGTGATGTGTCACTTACTGCACTGCTTTGTGCAGGTTTGATAGAATCCCTCAAGGATAGGATAGACGTCACTCCGTTTTGTTCAAGGTGCCAAGATAAGGATACCACTCCTATATCTCAAAGTATATAAAAAATCTGGCACTTTATTTGACGCAAAACATTTGTTTATTCAGATCAGGCAATCCCAGATTCATGTGTATCATTTCGGCCTTAGGCTGCCGTCACACTAGCAGTATTTGGTCAGTATTTTCCATCAGTATTTGTAAGCCAAAATCAGGAGTGGGTGATAAACACAGAAGTGGTGCATATGTTTCTATTATACTATTCCTCTAATTGTTCCACTCCTGGTTTTGGCTTACAAATACTGAGGTAAAATACTGAACAAATACTGCTAGTGTGACAGCAGCCTTACAATCAGACCTTCATCAGACTTGAATTGAAAGAATCCCTGTTATATCTACTGTAATGGAATCAGGGTATCTGCTCCTAAATTATTCTGCATTCAAATGAGATTCCTTTTAACTTTTGTGCCTCTTAAATATTGAGAGAGAAACTTCAAAATTGTACTTCCTGGGAGAGTAATGCATCCTAAATGTATACAATGATTTCTCGTGTGCATGCAGATTCTTATGCTGAGTGCCTAGTACGTGGATATAGTATAGGACGGCTGACCTTGCCGTATAATAGAAGAGCGATGTGCGACACCATGCCACATAAGTAATTGTATATGTGATGTACAGTATGATGCATAGAAGCAGTAATTTACATAGTATTCAATTCTTCTAGTGAAACTGGCCATAATACTAATACAAATTGTTTCCATCTGTAGGCCACAAAAGAAGTAATAGAGCGGGAAGCTCCAGGGATGGCCTTGGCAATGCTAATGGGATCCCTCAATGTTACACCCCTCGGAATGCTCTCTAGGTAAGAATTTACTCTTATAAGAGATGGTATTTTTATTGCTGCAATCCCAAATATTCAGCGAGTAAAACTGGTACCGCATACCGTATTAAATAATCTCTTAGACCTGATAAAACTGGTGTACGTACTTTGAAAATCCATGTTAGAATGCTGGAATGTGATAGGAGGAGGTTTGCAAGGGCTCTGGTCACACATACACTTTAGGCTATGTGCACACAATGTGTTTTTCATTCGAATAAATGGTCCAAAAACGCAATGGAATACTAAAGCAAGGTAATTCAATGACAATCCTGAAGTGTTGTGCACATGATCCGTAAATTTCCGTCTGTATTTGCAGCATTTTATGTTCTGCAGCATGTCAGTTTTTTGTGTGTTTTTACAGGATTTTTGACTCATTGACTTCATTGAGTCAGTCATATCTGCAGCAAAAACGCAGGTGTAAAAAGGTTTGCTTATTTGCTGCCAAAAACGCTGCGATTTGTCAAAGGGAAATCATGTCAGAAGGAGGAAGAGTGTGTGGGCGAAGAATATGTGCTTGTCTCTGCGTATGGGTGGAGAATGTGTGTGGGCAGAGAATATGTACGTGTTTCTGTGTGTGTGTGTGACCCATGCGACGGGTGTACCTAGGCGTTGTCTGATGGGACTACTACTCCCATCCTGCTACATCATTTGTCACATATAACAGAGACAGCATAAGCCGATGATGGGAGAATAGTCCCATCATCCGGCGCCTGTGTTCACTCAAAAAAAAATAAAAACATTTACATATTCACATACAAAATACATATTCGCCTAGCACCTAATCCCTGAAGCCCATGTCTCCTGTAAACAATCAAAAATAATAAACCAACACATACTCGCCTTTCTGCCATAGTTCATTTAATACCGAGTGTCCCACGTCGATCTCACCCGGCCGCCAGCGATACACTGACAGGAGGTGATCGTTCCCGCAGTGTATCACGGAGCTGCTGTGAGAGTTCACTGGAGTTCATCAGCTGATCAGCTTTGGTGCTCTCACAACACCGCTGCATGGGAAAGTTCTCACACGGCGGTAGTGCCATAAATGAGAGCAATGGAGCTGATGAACTCCGGTGAACTCTCACGGTGGCTCAGTGATACACTGCGGGAGCGATTACCTCCTGTCAGTGTATCTCTGGTGGCCGGCTAAAGCGGTCACATCTCCCGATGTGACTCTTCTACACGTGAGATCGCCGTGGGATTCTCGGTATTAAATGGACTGCGTCAGACAGGATAGTATTATTTGTTGGTTTATTATTTTTTGATTGTTTGCAGGAGACAAGGGTGTAAGGGATTAATTGTTCAGTAAGTATGATAAATTTAGATTCAATAAAGGAGTCTGTGTGATTATTTCAAATAAAGCACTTTATTCTATGAGTCTGTGTTTTATACAATATCACTATGGGGTTAGTAATGGATAGGTGTCTTATAGACGCCTCTCCATTAGTAACCTGTGTGCTTGATGTCACCTCACAATACAAAGGTGACGTCAACCCCACAAATATGAACCCCAATAGCCTCCGCTACAGGGCAAGTGGGAAGAGCGAGTCTGTGCCAGAATTGGCGTATCTATAAGATGCGCCATTTCTGGGGTGGCTGATAGCTGATGTTCTTAGCCTAGGGGATGCCAATGTCCATGGTCCCTTTCCAGGCTATTAATATCAGCCCTCAGCTGTCTGCCTAGCCTTTGCTGGTTCAATTTTATAGGGGGACCATGTGTCAATTTTTTTCTGGGGTTCCCTGTAAAGTAGCCAGTAAAGGCTAAGCAAAAAAGCTGTGAGCTGATATTAATAGCCTGGGAACCTTTGGCTATTGGCACTTTCCCAAAATATTAACAGCAGCTCTCAGCATTTCGCTTTTCCTCTGCCAGTTCTGAAAATTTATGCGGGAGCCCAAGCAATTTTTTAATTTTTTTTTTAAATAAACAGATACTGCATTTCATGCAGATTTGTGACAGTTGCTTTTTTGTTACAGCATATGTAGGTTAATTATGTTAATGCTCCTACATAGGTGTGTGTGTGTGTTCATTTAATATTAAAGAGAGTATCTGGCCGAAGAGGTTGAACAAGGAAATGACATCACAATTCTTTTTTTTAATGATAATATATCTTTATTTAGCTCTATGGATTTGCAAAAACGCATGAAAAAAGTATAAAATACTCACATATTTTCAGCTGCATTTTTCTGCCAAGAGATGCAGAAACCTTGCAGAAATATCTGCAAACAAATACGCAATGTGCCCACATAGCCTTAGATGAATGACTGCCAGACAAGTTTTCGGGTTAGACCCACATGTAATCTGTATGGTGGTGTTCTAACTCTTTCTTATGACAGACTTCAGGGAAAATAAGGGCCACCATGTTGGAGGATGGCTTGGATGAGGATGCATGTGTCCTTTATGCTATGTGCGCAGGTTGAGTATTTGCTTCCAGAAATTCCTGCATCTCTTGGCAGGAAAAGCATGAGTTCTTTTAATGCGTTTTGCATACATTTTTGTACAGCATTGAATGCTTTTTTTTTTTTTTTTTTTAGATAAATTAACATATTTGGAAAACACGTCTTGTGATGTAATTTCCTGGTTCAACACCTTCTTTTTCATTCTGATGCAGTGGCATCAGGGTAATGGGATTAGGGCTTGGTGTCAGCAGTTGTCACTGACACCAAACCCTAGGTTTAGTAATGAAGAGGAGTCAGCAAGACACCCTCATTACTAAACCGGTAACTGGCAGAAATCATCGTGCACACCTGTTAATTTGTACAAAAAATGTAAAAAAAAAAATCGGTGGGCTCCCACTTAATTTTCATAACCAGCAAAGGGAAAGCCAACGGATTAGGGGTGATGTTAATATTGTGGGAAGGAGCCAATAGCCATAAATGTTTTCAGGCTATTAATATCCGCTCACGGATGTTTGCTTAACCTTAACTGGCTAGTTTACAGGGAACCCTAGAAAAATCTAACCAGCAAAGGCTAGGCAGACAGCTACTGGCTGATAGTAATAGCCTAGGAAGGGGCTATGGATATTGACCCCCTTCCAGACTAAAAACATCAGCTCTCAGCCGCCCCTGAAATGTCACATCCATAAGATGCACAAAATCTGGCTTTTAACCTCGCTCTTCCCACTTGCCCTGGTGTGTTGGCAAGTGAAGTGATATTATTGAGGTTGATGTCACTTTTCTATTGTCAGGTCACATCAAGCCCAGAGGTTAGTAATGGAGAGGTGTCTATAAGACGCCCCATTACTAACCCCATAGTCATATTATATAAAAACACACACCCAGAATATAGTCCTTTAATTGAAATAATGACACAGACTCCTTTATTGAAGCTAAATTAAACCATACATCATCCAATTCACAGAAGAAAATGTATCCTGTAACAAAATTAAAATAATAAAGAACAATGTTCCTCACCTGTCCGCAGAAAAGATAATAATCCATAATGATAAAGTGTTGAAAGAAAAGTAAATGCGGCACCAGTTCACTTTATAACAAATCCCTTGCAGGGAGAGTGGATTCCCCATAGAAGAGCTTCAGCAGCTGAACTAATGGTTCAAGGTGCTGTGAGGCAGTGACTGGTGTTACATGTGAGGGTCGCTGTGTGGGTCCCCCAGGATGCGCACAGAGGAGTATTGTGGCCATGGGAGTACATTGCAGTCACAGGCGTAGCTGTGATTGCAATGCAGAATAAAAGTGAGTATAAGTATTGGACAAGCTATTTGTACAGGGCAGATTTAAGAAAACTTGCTCTGGGCTTTTGTGTTTTAAAACGGACTACAGGACGGTAGTGTTGCAGTCCGTTTCATTCCTGGCCGTGTTTTCCATGTGGATGAAAGCCACAGATTCCAGTTAAAAACCTTGCAGTATAGGGTTTACATGTGTCAGGGTCAGTGTGAGTTTAGTGTTTGGAGGAGTACAGAGCAGAAGGCTCTGCAGAGCTCTACCTGTGTGAGGCAACACAGGCAAGGGAAGCCAAACAGCCAAGGCAGCTGGAAGGCCTGGCACCCACAGCGTACATAGCAGTGCAGTCATCCACGGCAACTGGTCTCTGAGGTGGACTGGCTGTAATCCAGAGGATATGGTTTCCGGCTGCAATACAGAGGATATCGTGTGCTGTATTTTTGTGAGTTGAACATTAAAGAGACTTTTTGCTTTAAACTTTCCTGTGTCACTGCCTCATCACTGCACAGGGTGCTACTGCTGCACTACAGTGCTCTGCATAAATGTAAACAGTCATTTGAAATATTTTTAAAAAGTTATGCAGCACTCACCATTACGTACATTGTACTAGTCCTTTATTCCATCTGGACCCGTTGAAGCATTGGTACGCGAAACGGCCGTCGTTCACTCCTTGTCTCTCCTCACATGCCTTTGTAACCTGCATGTCACTTTTTATGTCCAGTAACCATAAGATGGAATAAAGGACTATCACAATATACATAATTGTGAGTGTCGCATAACTTTTTAAAAATATTTATAATAATCCATAATGTCCTACGACGATCCTGATGACTTTGAGAGCAGTCATTGGTGTGACTGCTCTCAAGGACAGCTGGCGATACATCGACAGGAGGTAACCACAGTGCAGTGATAGCACTGAGCTTCCGTGAGAGAGATACATAGTAACATGCTAATATAGTTTTTAAGGTTGGTGGAAGACTTTAAGTCCATCTAGTTCAACCCATAGCCTAACCTAACATGCCCTAACATGTTGATCCAGAGGAAGGCAAAAAAAAACCATGTGACAAACAGTAAGCTCCACTTTGGGGGAAAAAAATTCCTTCCCGACTCCACATACGGCAATCAGACTCGTTCCCTGGATCAACACCCTATCAAGGAATCTAGTGTATATACCCTGTAACATTATACTTTTCCAGAAAGGTATCCAGTCCCCTCTTAGATTTAAGTACTGAATCACTCATTACAACATCATACGGCAGAGAGTTCCATAGTCTCACTGCTCTTACAGTAAAGAATCCGCGTCTGTTATTATGCTTAAACCTTCTTTCCTCCAAACGCAGAGGATGCCCCCTTGTCCCTGTCTCAGGTCTATGATTAAAAAGATCATCAGAAAGGTCTTTGTACTGTCCCTTCATATATTTATACATGAACATAAGATCACCCCTTAGTCTTTGTTTTTCCAAACTAAATAGCCCCAAGTGTAATAACCTATCTTGGTATTGCAGACCCCCCAGTCCTCTAATAACCTTGGTCGCTCTTCTCTGCACCCGCTCTAGTTCAGCTATGTCTTTCTTATACACCGGAGACCAGAACTGTGCACAGTATTCTAAGTGTGGTCGAACTAGTGATTTGTATAGAGGTAAAATTATGTTCTCCTCATGAGCATCTATGCCTCTTTTAATGCTGATGAGCCCCTTTGATCTCACTTACAGCACCAACACTGTGTGATAAAGTTCTCACGCAGCGGTGGTGGTTTGAGTGAGATCACCGGAGCATATCAGCAGATGACCTCATGTGACCTCTCTCACCGCAGCTCAGTGCTATCAATGCAGGGGCGATGACGCTTTTGTCAGTGTGTAGACAGCGCCATTTAGAGTCGTCACATGTCCCTATGTGACTGTTCTACAAGTGAGATCGCGTTGTCATACACCATAGAAAGTCCGTAAAAACTCAGCAAATCCTCAAAGATTTATATACCTGCGTTTTTGCTGCAGATTTGACTGACTCGATTGAAGTCAATGGTTGAAAAATGCTAAAAATCTGCACAAAGAACTGACATGCTGCAGGAAAAAAAACGCACTGCAATTACTCAAAGGAAAATTACTGATCATATGCACAACAATTCAGGATTCTCATTGAATTAGCTGGCATAAGGATTCCCTAGTGCTTTTGGCCCATTTCTGAGTGGAAAAAATGCTGCTAAAACGCACCGTGTACACACAGCCTTAAAGAGAGTCTGTCTGTACTCTGTAAATATAAATCATGTAAATTAGCCATTATCATCTCTAGGCCGGACATAGATCTCCCTGAGAATCTGTCTCCAGAGCTTACTTTAAATGAAGTGGGGTATCGTGAGAGATATAGATCAGGAGAGCAGACTATCAGTCATTACATGTCTCACACTGGTAATGCCACCTATCATATAAATTAGCTCTGGAGGCAGATTCTCAGGGAGATCTATGTCTGACCAATAGATCTTAACAGTTCATTTACATATTAAGAAAAACTTGCATTACTTTGGAATAAGACATCCGTTCACAGATATCAATATATAATTTTATTCCACTCTCTATGACCTACATGTCAACATAGACGAATTAGGAGGGTTAATCCTACTGAGAGATACCCTTTAATAAGGAGAGTGGCTGACAGTATAGGACTTCATATTCTTGATTTATTGGAGAGCCCTAATTATCTGATTTTTAGAAGGTCTGACCTCTTGTTTTCTACAGAATAGAAAGATTCCGACTATAATTAAATTCCTACATACATTTAGGAAGCATTGCACGGTGAATAAGCCTCCTTACCTTGGCATGCCCGAGCCGCTATGTCACTCTCCAATTGCAGAAACGTTAACCCTTAAACCTCAGTCCAGAACCTCTTACCTAGCCAAATCAGAGTTCATACTTTGCACTGACAAGGGGAAATACCCCAAAACACCGTGTCTGCAAATTGAGATTCTGGTTTGGATTTTATCCTAAGTCATATTGCACGACTCGTTAAAGGATGACTTGTAGGATTGCTGCTTCCAACAGGTGGCGATATAGTTTTCAAGTCCTCTTCCTCTCTGAAGAGGCAATTTGCATATTAAATATCTTTAATCAGCAAATTGCATTTATTTTGTCTAAGGAGGGAATCACTACAGTATGTTAAAATTAGCACTGTCTTGTTACATTAACAAAAACTTATCTGAGAATGTTGATTGAGCAGGTTCCTGTGAGCATGTGCAGTAAGAAGCTTGTCAGCTGTGACCTTGTGATAACTTATATCACATGCTATGTAACTATCTTAAAGATAACCTGTCAGCAGGATTGTGCACAGTAAAGGCCCCTTCACATTAAGCGACGCTGCAGCGATACCGACAACGATCCGGATCGCTGCAGCGTCGCTGTTTGGTCGCTGGAGAGCTGTCACACAGACCGCTCTCCAGCGACCAACGATGCCGGTAACCAGGGTAAACATCGGGTAACTAAGCGCAGGGCCGCGCTTAGTAACCTGATGTTTACCCTGGTTACCATCCTAAAAGTAAAAAAAACAAACACTACATACTTACCTAACGCTGTCTGTCCTCCAGCGCTGTGCTCTGCACTCCTCCTGTACTGGCTGTGAGCACAGCGGCCGGAAAGCAGAGTGGTGACGTCACCGCTCTGCTTTCCGGCTGACCGACGCTCACAGCCAGAGCAGAGAAGCAGAGCACAGCGCTGGAGGACAGACAGCGTTAGGTAAGTATGTAGTGTTTGTTTTTTTTACTTTTAGGATGGTAACCAGGGTAAACATCAGGTTACTAAGCGCGGCCCTGCGCTTAGTTACCCGATGTTTACCCTGGTTACCAGTGAAGACATCGCTGAATCGGTGTCACACACGCCGATCCAGCGATGTCCACGGGAGATCCAGCGACGAAATAAAGTTTTGGACTTTCTTCAGCGACCAACGATCTCCCAGCAGGGGCCTGATCGTTGGTCGCTGTCACACATAACGATTTTATTAACGATGTCGTTGCTACGTCACAAAAAGCAACGATATCGTTAACAATATCGTTATGTGTGAAGGTACCTTAACCCAAAGACCGTGTTGGGTCGCCACCGTTATACTGATTACAATAATATCTGGGTTGAAGAAATCCATCTTGTAGTTCTTCTTTAATCGGTGTTTGAAGTTTTGAGTTAATTAGATGCTCATGCTTTGTGGCGGCCTGTATAGAGGTCTTTTTTGGTGGTCTGCCATCATTTTACTTTAAATATGGCACCTGCACAGTTAATATGGTTGCCTTTAAAAAAAAAAAAAAAAAAAAAGGTCTTCAACAAATTGGCACCGGCACATGCGCAACAGCATCTATCTGCAAGCGATGCTCTCAATCTGCACATGCAACACCCAGAGTGTTCTGAGGACCAGTGCAGGAGCGCCCACAAGGAGAGGATATCATCGCTGTGTGCTGTGTCTGCTGTGTTCCTAGGTTCAGCAGCAATTAAATCGTCTTCTAGTGCATGCTCCCGCAGTGGTCCTCGGTACGCATGCACAGATTGAGAGCATCGCTTGCCAATAGATACTGCTGCGCATGCATTGGCACAATTTTTTTTTTTTGAAGACCACTATTTTTAACTGCTCAGGTGTCATAATTAACCCCTTAATCCCATATGACGTACTATCCCGTCAAGGTGACCTGGGACTTAATAGTACGTCATAGCGATCGGCCGCGCTCATGGGGGGAGCGCGGCCGGGTGTCAGCTGACTATCGCAGCTGACATCCGGCACTATGTGCCAGGAGCGGTCACGGACCGCCCCCGGCACATTAACCCCTGGCACACTGCGATCAAACATGATCGCAGCGTTCCAGGGCATAGGGAAGCATCGCACAGGGAGGGGGCTCCCTGTGTGCTTCCCTGAGACCCTCGGTACAAGGCGATGTGCTCACCTTGTACCGAGCATCTCCTCCCTGCAGGCCCCGGATCCAAAATGGACACGGGGCTGCATCTGGGTCCTACAGGGAGGTGGCTTACCAAGCGCCTGCTCAGAGCAGGCGCCTGTAAGCCTGGAGCAGTGCACATCAGATCGCTGATCTGACATAGTGCATTGCAAAGTGTCAGATCAGCGATCTGACCTTATAAGATGATGCCCTCCCCGGGGCAATGTTATAAAGTAAAAGAAAAAAAATATTTAGATGTGTAAATAATAAAAAAAATAACGTTACAACCCGACCTATAAAACTGTCCCACTAGTTAACCCCTTCAGTGAACACCGTAAAAAAAGGCAAAAAACATCGCTCTATTATCATACCACCGAACAAAAAGTGAAATAGCACGCGATCAAAAAGACAGTTTTAAATAAGCATGTTACCGCTGAAAACGTCATCTTGTCCTGCAAAAAACGAGCCGCCATACAGCATCATCAGCAAAAAAATAAAAAAAGTTATAGTTCTGAGAATAAAGCGATGCAAAAATAATTATTTTTTCTATAAAATAGTTTTTATCGTATAAAATCGCCAAAACATAAAAAAATGATATAAATGAGGTATCGCTGTAATCGTACTGACCCGAAGAATAAAACTGCTTTATCAATTTTACCAAACTTGGAACGGTATAAACGCCCACCACAAAAGAAATTCATGAATAGCTGGTTTTTGGTCATTCTGCCTCACAAAAATCGGAATAAAAAGCAATCAAAAAAGTCACGTGCCCGAAAATGTTACTAATAAAAACGTCAACTCGTCCCGCAAAAAACAAGACCTCACATGACTCTGTGGACCAAAATATGGAAAAATTATAGCTCTCAAAATATGGTAACGCAAAAAAATATTTTTTGCAATAAAAAGCGTCTTTTAGTGTGTGACGGCTGCCAATCATAAAAATCCGCTATAAAAGTAAATCAAACCCCCCTTCATCACCCCCTTACTTAGGGAAAAATAAAAAAAATGTATTTATATCCATTTTCCCATTAGGGTTAGGGTTTGGATTACATTTACGGTTGGGATTAGGGTTAGGGGTGTGTCAGGGTTAGAGGTGTGGTTAGGGTTATGGTTGAGATTAGGGTTAGAGGTGTGTTGGAGTTAGGGGTTTGGTTGGGGTTAGGGGTGTGTTTGGGATTAGTGGTGTGTTTGGGTTAGGGTTTCAGTTATAATTGGGGGGTTTCCACTGTTTAGACACAGCAGGGGCTCTCCAAACGCGACATGGCATCTGATCTCAATTCCAGCCAATTCTGCGTTGAAAAAGTAAAACCGTGTTCCTTCCCTCCCGAGCTCTTCCGTGCACCCAAACAGGGGTTTACCCCAACATATGGGATATCAGTGTACTCAGGACAAATTGGACAACAACTTCTGGGGTCCAATTTCCTTGGGGGGGTTTCTACTGTTTAGGTACATTAGGGGCTCTGAATGCAATGTGACGCCTGCAGAACAATCCATCTAAGTCTGCATTCCAAATGGCGCTCCTTCCCTTCCGAGCTCTGCCATGCGCCCAAATGGTGGTTACCCCACACATATGGGGTATCAGCGTACTCAGGACAAATTGCACAACATTTTTTGGGATCCAATTTTTCCTGTTACCCTTGGGAAAGTACAAAACTGGGGGCTAAAAAATAATTTTCACGGCTCTGTGTTATAAACTGTAGTGAAACACTTGGGGGTTCAAAGCTCTCACAAAACATCTAGGTAAGATCCTTATAGGGTCTATTTTCCAAAATGGTGTCACTTGTGGGGGGTTTCAATGTTTAGGCACCTCAGGGGCTCTCCAAACGCAACATGGCGTCCCATCTCAATTCCAGCCAATTTTGCATTGAAAAGTCAAACAGTGCTCCTTCCCTTCCGAGCTCTGCCATGCAACCAAACAGTGGTTTACCCCCACATATGGGGTATCAGCATACTCAGGACAAATTGCTCAACAACGTTTGGGGTACAATTTATTTTGGTAACCTTGGGAAAATAGAAAATTGGGGGCGAAAAGTTCATTTTTGTGAAAAAAAATATATATATTTTTACGGCTCTACATTATAAACTTCTATGAAGCACTTGGTGAGTCAAAGTGCTCACCACACATCTATATAAGTTCCTTAGGGGGTCTACTTTCCAAGATGGTGTCACTTGTGGGGGGGTTTCAATGTTCGGGCACATTAGTGGCTCTCCAAACTCAACATGGCGTCCCACCTCAATTCCAGCCAATTTTGCATTGAAAATTCAAATGGCGCACCTTCCCTTCCAAGCTCCGCCATGCGGGTACTCAGGTCAAATTGTACAACAACTTTTGGGGTCCATTTTCTCCTGTTACCCTTGGTAAAATAAAACAAATTGGAGCTGAAGTACATTGTTCATTTTTTTTTAAACATTTCAAAAATTCCTGTGAAACACCTGAAGGGTTAATAAACTTCTTGAAAGTGATTTTGAACACCTTGAGGGGTGCAGTTTTTAGAATGGTGTCACACTTTGTTATTTACTATCATATAGACCCCTCAAAATGACTTCAAATATGATGTGGTCCCTAAAAAAAATGCTGTTGTAAAAATGAGAAATTGCTGATCAACTTTTAACCGTTCTAACTCCCTAACAAAAAAAATGTTGTTTCCAAAATTGTTCTGATGTAAAGTAGACATGTGTGAAATGTTACTTAGTAAGTATTTTGTGTGACATATCTCTGTGATTTAAGGGTATGAAAATTCAAAGTTGGAAAATTTCGAAATTTTCAAAATTTCCGCCAAATTTCCATTTTTTCTCAAATAAACGCAAGTCTTATCGTAGAAATGTTACCACTATCATGAAGTACAATATGTCACAAGAAAACAATGTCTGAATCACCGGGATCCGTTGAAGCCTTCCAGAGTTATAACCTCATAAAGGGACAGTGGTCAGAATTGTAAAAACTGGCCAGGTCATTAATGTGCAAACCACCCTCAGGGCTTTAGGGGTTAAAGTAGGAGGGAGGTCAAGTGACCTGTCATTTAAGCCCAGAATGATGACGATGAGGCCAGAGCACCAAAAAAAATAGACTCAACCCAGGTATAATATTAATTAATAGTGTAACCGTGCCAATCTGACAATGCCTGTAGTTTACTTAGCAAAATCCTGATGACAGGTTCTCTTTAAGGTAACAGCAGCCACTCATCATTCAAAAAGAGTGGACAGCAATGTGAGCATCCTCTTCTTACCTCAGCAACCCTGATATCTCAAGTGTACGATCAGATTGACAGGGTGGACAGTAGTGTGAGCAGCCTCTTCCTACCTTAGTGCCCCTGGTATCTCTAGTATTAGAATAGAAAGACAGGGTGGATAGCTGTTTGAGCAGCCTCTTGTTAGCTAAGCACTCCTGGTATTTTGAATATTAGATCAGATGGGCATGGTGGACAACCATGTGAGCAGCCTATTCTTACCTCAGCACCCTTGTATGTCCATTATTAGATCAGATAGACAGGGTGAACAGCAGTGTGAGCAGCCTCTTCTTACCTCATCACTCCTAGTGTATCCAGTATTAGATCAGATAGACAGGGTGTACAGCAGCATCTTCTACCACAGCACCCCTGGTATCTCCAGTATTTGATCAGATTGACAGGTTGGACAGCAGTGTGATCAGCCTCTTCTACCTCAGCACCTTTAGTATCTCCAGCATTTGATCAGATAGACATGGTGGACAGCAGTATAAGCAGCCTCTTCTTACCTCAACACCTCTTGTATCTCCAGTATTAGATCAGATAACCAGAGTGGACAGCAGTGTGAGCAGCCTCTTCTTACCTCAGCACCTCTTGTATCTCTAGTATTAGATCAGATAGACAGGGTGGACAGCAGTGTGAGCAGCCTCTTCTTACCTCATCACCTCTTGTATCTCTAGTATTAGATCAGATAGACAGGGTGGACAGCAGTGTGAGCAGCCTCTTCTTGCCTCAGCACCTGTTGTATCTCTAGTATTAGATCAGATAGACAGGGTGGACAGCAGTGTGAGCAGCCTCTTCTTACCTCAGCACCCCTGGTATCTCCAGTATTAGATCACATAGACCAGTGGTCCCCAACTGCAGGCCTCGAGGGCCGCCAACAGTGCAAGTTTTCAGGATTTCCTTAGTATTGCACAGGGGTTGGAATCGAACCCCTGTGCAATACTAAGGAAATCCTGAAAACCTGCACTGTTGGGGACCACTGACATAGACAGAGTGGACAGCAGTGTGAGCAGCCTCTTCTTACCTCATCACCTCTGGTATCTCCAGTATTAGATCAGATAGACAGGGTGGACAGCAGTGTGAGCAGCCTCTTCTTACCTCAGCACCCCTGGTATCTCCAATATTAGATCAGATAGATATGGTGGACAGCAGTGTGAGCAGCCTCTTCTTACCTCAGCACCCCTGATATCTCCAATATTAGATCAGATAGACATGGTGGACAGCAGTGTGAGCAGCCTCTTCTTACCTCAGCACCTGTGGTATCTCCAATATTAGATCAGATAGACAGGATGGAGAGCAGTGTGAGCAGCCTCTTCTTACCTCAGCACCTGTGGTATCTCCAATATTAGATCAGATAGACATGGTGGAGAGCAGTGTGAGCAGCCTCTTCTTACCTCAAAACCCCTGCTGTCTCCAGTTCTAAAGCATCCAATGGGATCACTACTTTGTACACATTAAGGGCAGGGACAGAGCTTCTTATTGCACATGCTCACAGGCATTAGTCCTTTTAACATACTAGGACAGGCTTTTCATATTAATGTGTAATGTGCTCCAGCAATTACTTCCCCAGACACAACAAGTGCGATTTGCTAATTTAAAAGAAATTCCTATTGGATCTTTAAATTATCTTCACTCAAACCTGATGGTCTAAGTTAATGCCTTGTCAACACCACATACAAATAGGGAATTTAATGGATACTAGATTGATGTATTTATTTGTGTTTGTGTATCTTCCTTTCCTTCATTTAAGCATTTTTTTTTAATTATAATATTTTTTAAACTATGCAATTCATGATTTTTATAAATATAATTTTTATATTTGGGTGTATACATTTGCACTTGATAATATATCTGCTAGCTTGATTCCTTTCCCCTCTTCATTCCTTTCCCCTCTTCATTCCTTCCCCTCTTCATTCCTTCCCCTCTTCATTCCTTTCTTCTCTTTATTCCTTTCTTCTCTTCATTCCTTTCTCCTCTTCATTTTTTTCTCCTCTTCATTCCTTTCTCTTCTTCATTCCTTTCTCCTCTTCATTCCTTTCCCCTCTTCATTCATTTCCCCTCTTCATTCCTTCCCCTCTTCATTCCTTTCCTCTCTCCATTCCTTTCCCCTCTTCATTCCTTTCCCCTCTTCATTCCTTTCTTCTCTTCATTCCTTTCTTCTCTTCATTCCTTTCTTCTCTTCATTCCCTTTCCCCTCTTCATTCCTTTCCCCTCTTCATTCCTTTCCCCTCTTCATTCCTTCCCCTCTTCATTCCTTTCCTCTCTCCATTCCTTTCTCCTCTTCATTCCTTTCGCCTCTTCATTCCTTTCTTCTCTTCATTCCTTTCTTCTCTTCATTCCCTTTCCCCTCTTCATTCCTTTCCCCTCTTCATTCCTTTCCCCTCTTCATTCCTTCCCCTCTTCATTCCTTTCCTCTCTCCATTCCTTTCTCCTCTTCATTCCTTTCGCCTCTTCATTCCTTTCTTCTCTTCATTCCTTTCTTCTCTTCATTCCCTTTCCCCTCTTCATTCTTTTCTCTTGTTCATTTGCTAATTAAAGGTATTTAGGAATTGATTTATTATGCCTTTTTTTTACCTATTTTTGGAAAACCATTTAAGGAGACCATGGAGCTCTTTCTATCGCTGCACCTTTGTACTCTGAATCTGATATCGTTGGTCTTTCTGGCTTTCTTCCTTGGGTTTGCCTGTGCTTTCCAATCTGAAGATCCTTTTTTTAGGCTACCACTCTTTTGTTGTAATTGTGTTTTGGCGGTCATGACCACAAGCCCCTGCCAGGACCTTTACCAGACTGTTGATCTACCATGGATCTAGCATTTTTGTCCTTCATGAGCCATTCCATTTTGCATATGTTCTCATGTTTTTGGTTAACTATATAGATATGCCTTTAGAAGTTTCCAAATTACCTTAGAAGATTGTGTGTACCGTACCAGTAAAATGCTGGCTGATAGTATTGTTTCTTGCTTAATGTTAATTTCTGAAAAATGGTCGTCATTCTTGATCAATATCTGCCATCACCTCTCACAGGAATCACGCAAGTGGCTGACAGCCGGGACTGTTTATTGGGAATGCAGTAAATGGATTTCCAGGAACGCCGCATCACTTCTCAGTCTTGGGTCACCATTCACGCCAATTGTTTTGCTATATTTTGTTAATTTATACAAGGGTGTGGTTATACATCATTGATCGACAATTACAGATGTGTTACTAGAAGATACCTTTGCTTTGTGAACATGAGGGTCTCACCTTTGGGAGTGGGACCCCTAATATTGTGGAGAATGAGAAGGCCACAGTTCTGGGGGAGCGCCAGAAGGAATTGCATCACTTGAATGGAGTTGTGCTGCTGTTCCCCACACACATGGCAGGGCTGGTTTTAGACAAAGTGGGGCCCTAGGCAAAAATTTAAAGTGGGGGCCCCAAATGATAACATTGCACTGTGGTCCCCATATTTAGGGGCCTTATATCGGCCAATGGGTCTGCCACTATTAGCTGTATGCAGGGTCACTGCTGGCACTTTGAAAAGCAGCTTTTCGCCATGTTCATAGGCAGAATTTTTGCAGCTTTTTCTTCTGCAAATAATAAGTTTACAGCAGTTTACAACACAAGCAAAAACTGAGATTTTCAGAAATCTGCACACCCTTTTATTTTCCGTTGACTGAATTTCACAACTGCGTCTCTCCAGACCCCAGCATGTCAATTTTCACCCCTGCAATGTATAGGACGCAGGGATTCCACACGGTTGAATGAACACACGCGGAATCACCTGTGTTCAAAAGATGGCAGCACTTTGGACGCAGCACATGTCCGCTGCATCCAAAGGGCTGCCATTTCCGGATACTCTGCACATACCCTAAAAAATGGGTGTTTTGAAAGCAGTGTTTTTACTGCCAAGAGAGCAGGCTTTAGCTGCAAAAAAAAAATGCACCAAAAACGCTGATTCCTATGCACACCTGTATTATATATGTGTATGGTTTATCCTTATTATTTCACATGGGAATTCATTTATTTCTTTATAATAAATGCCTTGATTCAGCAGACAATATTCCTGTCTTGTGTCATCCAGACAGTAGTGACAGGACGTCGCCCTATCAGATTACAAGCAATGATTTAGTGACTGGTCAGAGCTAGGGTTGAGCGACTTTTACTTTTTTAGGGTCGAGTCAGGTTTCGCGAAACCCGACTATCTCTAAAGTCGAGTCGAGTGAAATCGGCTGATTATGGCGAAAAGTCGGAGATCGACCGAAACACGAAACCCAATGCAAAGTCAATGGGAATTTTTTTTTTTTCCTCTCTCTCTCTCTCACACTCTGCCCACGCTCCTTCATTGGCTGAAAATATGGCGCCAAGCGCGTCATACGAAACGCGACTTTGGCGCGAAAGTCGCGTACCGCATGGCCGACCCCACACAGGGATCAGGTCGGGTTTCATGAAACCCGACTTTGCCAAAAGTCGGCGACTTTTGAAAATAAACGATCCGTTTCGCTCAACCCTAGTCAGAGCCCATGCTGATCCCTGCTGTATGTGACTGTGAAACCTGATCCTACAGCACACAGCACAGAGCTCCTGGACCAAATGAGTAAATCACAGCACTGAGGGGGTCTCAAGGGGGGTTTGGGAGACACGTTCTGGGACTGCTGCTTCACTGCTGTACACCCTCTGGGCACTTCATACAGGGGCTGCAGAGGCAGGGGGCCCCCTTTCTAGGTGGGGGCCCCTGGCGACTGCCTGGTTTGCCTGTGCCAAAAGCCGGCCCTGACACATGGGTATTACTTTAAGGATTTTAGAGGTAGCACTTAGGGCCTGGTTCCCTACAGGACTCCTCTGCTATCAGGACTCTGATTTACAGCTATTAGACAGCTTGATTACATGTGGGGATTCCCTAGCAACCAGGCAACCCCCACATGTACTTAGTCTGGCTAGTAGCTGTAAATCATTCAGCTGCGGCGATGAAAGCTATATCTCCGAACACTAACAAATACTCGGAGGTCACCCGAGCGTGCTCGTGAAAACCTGAGCAACGAGTACACTCGCTCATCACTAGTGTCTATATGTCGTTATGATTACAGAATTCCAGATACCTTTGTGTGCAGTCGGATCCTGCACTTCCTTCCTCCAGACCAAGTGTGTATTAAAGGGTTATTCTCATGTTCTTTTTTGGGTAAAATTGCAAAAAAAACAAGAAACTCTGCAATGTGATCTGGTACCCTGGATTGTGGCTGCCTGAAGTCTTCAGTAAACCAGGTAAAGAGACTGCAAACCTGTGTCCTCGTTTTTTACTGCGCCATTCACCATCTCCCATCTACACACCGGGAGCCCTGGGGACATACTTCACCTGTGGGAAGTTATACCATCAAGCTGCCTTAACTTCACCCCAGAGGACCCCTTAAAGCACCCTGACCGAATGCCACAGGTGGCGTCACGAACATAAACTCTATTCACTAAATCCCTATAAAGACTTTCCCCTTTTACATGGGCGTCAGGGCCATGGACCGGGTCGCAGCCACCGTGACATCCCCTGTGAACACCGGACCCGGTACCGGGTACCCCATGGCCCTGACGGACGACTCATGGCATCATAATGAACCTGGGATGCTGGGAATGGTGCACTTGTAACTCCAAAGAAGAGACACCCCATATTCCGTCACTATTATAAAATTTGTGCTATTTAACCCCTTAAATGCCACTGTCAGTCTCTGATAGCAGAATTTAAAGGGTGCGATCTCAGAGGAGCACTGTTTGAAGTGCCACCAGCCTCTCTGTCCAGGTAGTCACAGGGAGATGATGGTTTGCCCTGGCAGCCCAGTGGCTGTTGAAGGCTCTCATGGTTGTCACATTGCTACTGCTGTAAATTACAAAAGTTCAAGTCCTCTATGGAGAAAAAAACAACAAAAAATGAAAGCTCAAAGAAACATTAACTCAAATGCCCTCCTTTAAATAAACATTGAAAAAACATTCAATATTGCTGCGTCCATAGAAAAATGGCAAAAAGCATAAGAAAAAATCGAAATGCCAAAATTGCCACAACTCCCCACCCCCTCAAAAAAAAGTGCATTGAAAAGCGATCAAAACATTGCATGAACCACAAAATATCAATAAAAAATGACAGCTTAACCCACCGAAAAAGCCTTCCTTCAACTTCATTAATGAGAAAAAATAAAGAAAACTTAAGGGTCTCAGAAAATGGTGACACAAACCAATTATTTTTTTTGTTTGCAATTTTTTTTAGTTTTTTACCACTTCATTAAAAAATGAATATACAAGGTTGGTATGCACGTAATTGAGGAATCCTAATTCTAGGTTGTTTTTACCAGATAATGAAAACGGTAAAAACAAATGACAATGACAGATTTTTTTCATTTTACTTATCTTTCTAAATCTTCAAGAGGACACGTCACTTGCTAAAAAAAAAATTATTAAATACCTTGTAGAAATCCCTAATTCTGCAGCTTCTTTCCGATTTGTGCAATGTCGCTCCATTGCAGAGAAATTTGCATTTGTTTCTGCTGGAGTGTGGTATGTGAAATCTCTGCTTTTCGTTCAGCTGGGTGTTTCTTTGGAGTCTCCTCTGGGGTGCGCACTTTCAGACCTATGTACCTCCCAGATACTGCCAATCTGAGGCTGCGAGATCGGCTGCTGATCTGTGATTGGCTGTGAGTGGGAGTGAGGTATGAAAGCACCCACTTCCAGAGAAGACTCTGATGAAACGCCTGGTTGAACTGTGAGCAGAGATGTCACATACTGCGCTCCAGAAGAAACAAACATGAATGTCTCTGCAATGGAGCGACACAGCAGAATACAGAAATGAGAGGAGCTCAGGGATTGAAAAGGTATTTAACTCTTTAAAGGTCCTCATTAATGTCATGTACAATTTAATATTCTTTAATATTATCTTCTTGGTACACATACAAGGCACTTTGTAAGCTGGATGGAGCCAATGTCTATTTCACAGTTCTGGTCTAAATCAGAACTGATCTTTACTGAAATAGCAAGCTAATTGAATTCTTAGATTCTTCGTCTCAGCCCTAGATGGAAGGAAGTACAGTAAAGGTACCGTCACACTGAACGATATCGCTAGCGATCCGTGACGTTGCAGCGTCCTGGCTAGCGATATCATTCAGTTTGACAGGCAGTAGCTATCAGGATCCTGCTGTGATGTCGTTCGTCGCTGCAGAAAGTCCAGAACTTTATTTCGTCGCTGGACTCCCTGCAGACATCGCTGAATCGGCGTGTGTGACGCCGATTCAGCGATGTCTTCACTGGTAACCAGGGTAAACATCGGGTTACTAAGCGCAGGGCTGCGCTTAGTAACCCAATGTTTACCCTGGTTACCAGTGTAAAAGTAAAAAAAAAACAAACACTACATACTTACCTTCTGCTGTCTGTCCCCGGCGCTCTGCTTCTCTGCACTGGCTGTGAGCGCCGGCCAGCCGGAAAGCACAGCGGTGACGTCACCGCTCTGCTTTCCGGCCGCTGTGCTCACAGTCAGTGCAGGAAATCAGAGCGCCGGGGACAGACGGCGGAAGGTAAGTATGTAGTGTTTGGTTTTTTTTTACTTTTACGCTGGTAACCAGGGTAAACATCGGGTTACTAAGCGCGGCCCTGCGCTTAGTAACCCGATGTTTACCCTGGTTACCGGCATCGTTGGTCGCTAGAGAGCTGTCTGTGTGACAGCTCTCCAGCGACCAAACAGCGACGCTGCAGCGATCGACATCGTTGTCGGTATCGCTGCAGCGTCGCTAAGTGTTGGAGGTACCTTAAGTCCAAACTACACAGGGTTTGTTTGTAGTCTGTAACCACGGAGACACATTAGTCTACCTTGGAGCTGTAGACAAGATTGTAGCAGATTTTTATTTTAGGCTAAATTTAAATTTAATTTTTTTCTAATCCTCTTTCTGAAATGTACAGTTTATTACTAGCTTCTGCTAACACACAGAAGAATGAATGAGAGCTGTAGGAGTGCGGCTTTAGTAAACTATTGTAATAGGAAGCTTTTTTTCTCTTATCCAGATCTCACTTCTTATTTATAAACCTTAAAAAAAAATCAAAGTCCGCGTTAATGCCGCTGGTGTGTAAAAATGTGACTTTGTTTTAAAAAAATTGTGTTTTCCCATAATGTACTTATTCTTTAAAATGCATCATTCCCGGTTCAGGGCTGTAGATGTTAATACACATACGGTTGTTGTTATGCCCGGTTTTATCATAATGTTACAGCGATGTGAAGTCTGGGTATTTATGGTTTTAGCAGATCTATAAACCATTGGTGCCGCACAATAATATTGTAATAAAGGCTTGTTATGTCGTCAGCTGTTTTGGCGATCCCTGCTTGCAAGGTGCTGTTTTATCATTCTCCATGTCAGCAGTTCCTTGTGGTCGTCCCTTAGAAAACACAGCAGGGAATGCAGGTAATCTGCAGAGCGCGAGATGAAAAGCCTGATTGTAAGCGGGAAGCGGAATATTCCTTTCTAGCGTCGCTACGAACGTGACTCTGCATTATTGTCACCTAAAATAGCATCCTAGCCAAGCGGAGCAAGATGAATGGCGTTCCCTGCATGTGAGGAGGCGGCGTATGTAACATAGGAACGCAAGAACTATGCATTAAATAAGACATCTTCAATTTGAATATTTGCATTCTTAATGTTTAGATTTAGAAGCCATGCATTAAACTTCTTCATAGGTGTCGGCATGATGGACCTGTAGGTATTCACTGTGCTGCCCTATGGGGCCTCGGTGACACTTCACACCATGCTGCTTGTTGTAATGTCGTTTCACCCAGATACATGCATATCAAATCACAGGCTCACCAAGTTTTTACATAGCTGTATAGCTACATTTAGTTAAATTTCTTACTAGTGCTATGGGCCCTCAAAGAGACAGGGCCAAACCATAGTTGCTTCCATCCTTTTATGTGGTGGTGGTTATCAGACACTTCTCTACTGGATGGTACCGTAGTACCATTATCTACGGTATCTATCTATCTATCTATTATCTATCTATTATCTATCTATAATCTATATTATAATATCTATCTATTTGGGTGCGACGAGAGGAAAACAGGAGGCTCGTTCCTATAAAAGTTCATGTGGATTTATTCCTTCATAAACCCCACAAAGCAAAAAGAAAAACAAACAGCCTTTAGATCAAGCAAACAAAAATAAAAAATGTCCATAGCAGGGCTCTGCTCTGCCAGATCTGAGGGCACACAGGCTGGAGTAGTGTCCAGTACTCAGGCTCGGTCTGGAGCCAAACACACAGGAGGCCTTCTCCCTCCCAACACACAGACCCTGTGCCAAAACAGCAGCCTACATTATATAGGCTGTTAACCACACCCAGAGGTGAGGAATGTGGGTAGCTAGACCCCCTCATCTCTCAAAGCTACCCGTAACCCGGTCCCAGGTGCACCAAACGAACCTCTTAGTGCTTATGTGCACTAGACAAAATACTCCGGGTTAATTCACAGAGACAAGCCATCTCTGGAACACATACTTCCTATCGACTACACGACCATTAGCCACATTACACTATTATCTATCTATTATCTATCAATCTATCTACAGTACAGTGGGGACGGAAAGTATTCAGACCCCTTTAAATTTTTCACTCTTTGTTTCATTGCAGCCATTTGGTAAATTAAAAAAAAAATCATTTTTTTCTCATACTCTGCACCCCATCTTGACTGTAAAAAACAGAAATGTAGAAATTTTTGCATATTTGTTAAAAAAGAAAAACTGAACTATCACATGGTCATAAGTATTCAGACCCTTTGCTCCAACACTCATATTTAAGTCACATGCTGTCCATTTCCTTGTGATCCTCCTTGAGATGGTTCTACTCCTTCATTGGAGTCCAGCTGTGTTTAATTAAACTGATAGGACTTGATTTGGAAAGGAACACACCTGTCTATATAAGACCTCACAGTGCATGTCAGACCAAATTAGAATCATGAGGTCAAAGGAACTGGCCAAGAAGCTCAGAGACAGAACTGTAGCAAGGCACAGATCTGGTCAAGGTTACAAAAGAATTTCTGCAGTACTCAAGGTTCCTAAGAACACCGTGGCCTCCATAATCCTTAAATGGAAAAAGTTTGGGACCACAAGAAGTCTTCCTATACCATACAGCCAAACTGAGCAATCGTGGGAGAAGAGCCTTGGTGAGACAGGTAAAGATCAAGATCACTATGGCTGAGCTCCACAGATGCAGTAGGTAGATGGGAGAAAATTGACTTTGTGGATCTATCACTGCAGCCCTCCACCAGTTGGGCCTTTGTGGCAGAGTGGCCCAACGGAAGCCTCTCCTCAGTGCAAGACATATGAAAGCCAACATAGAGTTTGCTAAAAAAACACATGAAGGACTCCCAGACTATGAGAAATAAGATTCTCTGGTCTGATGAGACAAAGATAGACCTTTTTGGTGATAATTCTAAGTGGTATGTGTGGAGAAAACCAGGCACTGCTCATCACCTGCCCAATACAATCCCAACAGTGAAACATGGTGGTGGCAGCATCATGCTATGGAGATGTTTTTGAGCTGCAGGGACAGGATGATTGGTTGCCATTGAAGGAAACATGAATACAGCCAAGTACAGAGATATCCTGGATGAAAACCTCTTCCAGAGTGCTCTGGACTTCAGACTTGGCCGAAGGTTCAACTTCCAACAAGACAATGACCCTAAGCACACAGCTAAAATAACAATGGAGTGGCTTTAGAACAACTGTGACCATTCTTGACTGGCCCAGCCAGAGCCCTGACCTATACCAAATTGAGCATCTCTGGAGAGACCTGAAAATGGCTGTCCACCAAAGTTCACCATCCAACCTGACCGAACTGCAGAAGATCTGCAAGGAAGAATGACAGAGGATTTTTGCCTCTAGGACACTATTGCAAGAAAGCTTCGCTGATTCAGTAGAAGACAAGAAGGAAAAAACACAGCAGATTACACAACAAGGTTACACACAGTAGATTACACAAGTAGGAAGACACACAGCAAGTCAGCAGGATGTAGGAGCAACATGTATATGTGGCAACCTACATGGTGAGCTGCAACATGTGCTACATATTCACCGATCGACCAGAAGAAGAATCCAACTTCATTTGCCAGAAGTGTAGACTACTGGCCCTTTTTACAAGAAAAGGTGCGGGGTCTGGAAGAAACAATTGCAACTTTTAACTCATCAAAGAACATTAAGACTTTCTAGACAGAACAGAAGCATCTCTTCTGGTCACAGAAGGTGCCAGGCAGCGGCTGCCAAGGCAAACAGGATCATGGGGTGCATTAAAATAGGTCTGGATACACATGATGAGAGCATTATACTGCCTCTGTACAAATCCCTGGTTTGACCGCACATGGAGTACTGTGTACAGTTTTGGGCACGGGTGCTCAGGAAGGATATAATGGAACTAGAGTGAGTACAAAGGAGGGCAACAAAATTAATAAAGGGGATGGGGGAACTACAATACCCAGAAAGATTATCAAAATTAGGATTATTTAGTCTAGAAAAAAAGACAACTGAAGGGCGATGTAATAACCATGCATAAGTATATAAGAGGACAATGCAAATATCTCTCTGAGGATCTGTTTATGTTTATCTGGTGGTCAGATTGAGGAAAAAAAGATGAACTTTTTTGAATTTACCAAATGGCTGCAGCGAAAGAGTGAAAAATCTAAAGGGGTCTGAATACTTTCAGTACCCACTGTATCTATGTATCTATTATGTATAATCTATCTGTTATCTAACTATGTTTGTCTGTCTGTCCAAGATATGTTTGATGGTAGACAAGAGCAAAGATAATGCTGCAGGCCATGCTAGCACGTTTAGGCCATGCAGGGTTCTCTTATTTATTAAATTTTTTGGAAGATTTTTATTCCTCTTTTTGTGGCTTTGCTTTTAAGTTTAGTCTGAGGACCCTTGACTCAAGCTTGCACTTAATTTTTGAGGGTGCAGCCAATCCCAGCATTTTGGCCTTGTTAACTAGGGTGTTGGGATGCACTTAGTGCTGGGCAGCCCGCCTAAACTAATAGTGTTTCTTTACTCTTTTTATAATTCTGGTTGTGTATTGAGTAGCACCTGGCTGTATGGTGTAATTGTATTTGGTGGTGCCCACCTTCTTTCCATTTCATAATCTAATAGTGTGGGCTTTACTAATGACCTGTAAGCCAGACACTTTACCTGTATGTGAACAACGCCCTATACAAGCCACTTTTGTGTAATCTAATACTTAACAGTCACCCCCTCCATGAATTGGTAGCTTGTGAGTGGTTGTCTCATCAGTATTTTGCACCTGCGTTGCCGCCATCTTTACTACCTGGGTTTACTGCATCCTAAGAGTGCATTAGTTCTTTACCTGAGCAGGTTCTTTGGCGGTATTCTTGAATTTTTGGAAGATTTCATTCCTCTTTTTGTGGCTTTGCTATCATGGAACATGCAAGATGCTCACAAAAGCTTGAGCAGCAAACAGCCTGATGTTGTCTTTATGGAAAATGGCTCCTCAGACACTCTCACTTTACCTCGTGAAAGCCTCTTCAAGTTGTTGCCTCCATTGATGTCTTGCTATGCGCCATTATTGCCTTTTAGAGTGTGAGATCAGTGGTGCACCTAGAGCTGGACGTCTGACTCATAGCCCAATATTGTGCAAACTCCTTCTGATAGTTTGTGGAGACACTTTTGATGCCTTAGGCTTATGTGAAGTCAGATTTCTCTTCCACAACAGAATGGATCACTACGCAACATTCTTCTAATCTAACGAGACCACATGGACAATGCCATGAAAAGGCCTTCACGGGGTGAACGTCACACTGGTCCTAGTCCTGAGATTATGGAGTAGGTTGGCATGATGTACGGTAGGTTTCATTCCAGGTGCACTAACATTTCAGCGTTACTTTGATTTGGTGGAATTACTAGTAATGCTATCTAAAGTGTCCCTGGAGCCATTATTTGCCATGGCAGTGCCAAGCCGCATGTTTCTCATGCTACTGTGAGCATTCTTCATGGCCGAAACGTGCTACTGCAGCATCTCTGGACTTGTCTCCCGTTGAGCACATCTGGGACATCATTAATTGATAATTGCCAGTGGAGCTGCCAGCAGCGGATCTTGATGATTTGCCAAGTGCATTCAGGATGGTGGGACATTTCTCAAACAATTTTAATAAGCACATTTATAGCACTTTCCACGCACATGATAAACTGGAACCAGTTACCCCAAGTAGATTGACCCTTAATTAAACAAGTCATCACCTGCCCCACTTAATTTGTAATAGTGATAAAAGTAGCCCGTTCTGCTGATCGAAGCAGGTCTGAGTGATGGAACCCCCACCAATCTGCAAGTTATCAGCTATCCATTGGATTGGTGATACACTGTTTTCACCTGACAACCCCTTTAACTATGGATATGTCATGTGCAGATTGATAACTTCATACATTTTTCTCAGTTTTTAGATTCAGTCTTTGAAACTTTGCCAGTAGACAATGTGCAGCTTACACGCCTCAGACGAGAGATGATGAAAGGAGTTCCAGGCTGACAAAAACTTGCGTTGTATGCCTCTGCTACAGAAACAGCGTTGATTTCTGACATCTCTCACTTTTGACAACAGCTTCCATACAATTGATTGATTGCTGATAATTAGTGTAAAGGATGGAGGTCTCGGCCAGAGAGGCATGAATCTTGGTGATAGAGACAATACACAAATGGGAAGTGTTCAGTGCTAATTTTTTAACACATGCAGAACCATAATGCTTAAATTTACCAGAACTTAGGATAAGAAGCCAAACCAGACACTTTGTTTGCAGACATGTGTTGGGAGTTTTTGCTCCACCTTAGTGCAGAGCTGGAGATCTGATTTGGCTTCTTATCCTAAGTCATCTGGCAGGGCTGAATAAAGGGTCGAAATTGACTTTTAGGATTGACATTTTCCATAAGTGTCACCTTCTGAATAGGCTATTTGGATTTTTAAGTTTCTAGAGGAACATTATATGGCATTTAAATCTCCCTATGCCATCTTGACGCTCTTCACTAAGAGAAACATGCCCCCTTTAGACTACCAGTCAGTCTTCTCACCTTGCCAAATCAGATCTCTTGTTTTACACTGAGGTGGGGCAAAAACCCTGAAGCACGCGTTGGCAAATGTTTTTTCCTTGTTTGGCTTCTTATTCTAAGTCACATGGCAAGGCTCATTACATAGTTGATATTGACTGTTAGAATTGCTACATCCAATAGATGACGCTAGAGTTCAAGTCCTTTTCCTCTCTAATTGTCTGTTTGCATATTTATTATTATTATTTATTTTATGTGCATTATTGATTCCACGGTTCTGTAAATTCTCAGAGGAGTATTGCATGGCCTGTAAGTCTCCATATGCAGGCTTGGCACTAAAACACTCCCCCTTAAAGCCCTATAACAGTATCATTGACCTGATAAGGCTGGTGTACCTACTTTCAAGATAGTAAAGTGAGCACTTTGTGAGTCCAAATGCAGAGTGAGAGAGATCACGTGTAATGGTCCAGTTTGGGGATTCAATCCAGTGACTTGCGTGCTGAGTTCCTCTGTCTGTTGAGCTATTGCCTTTTCTTCCCTGTTTAAATGCTGACGGTTTCTATTGTCTGTGTTTTCCCTTCTTGGTTTCTCCTCTCCAAGTGTTTCTTATTTTTCCATTTTGGTCTGCCCTATCATATTCTGGGTGGGATTTTATATGTTCACTAGTGTTGAGCGATACCTTCCGATATCCAGAAGTATCGGATTGGATCAGCCGATATTCAAAAAATATAGGATATCGCCGATACCCAATACCAATGCAAGTCAATGGGACAAAAATATCAGAATTAAAATAAACCCTTTCTTTCCTTGTAGGTTAATTCAACATGAAGGAAAACAACTAAGAATAATGTAGGATGTATTGGGGGAGGTGGAGGAGACATTAAAGGCATAGAGGTTTAGGCCAATCAAATGGAATAGCAGGAATTATTTTTTTTTTTAAAGACGTTTGGAGTTACAAAGATATTGACTATGTTAAGATTTTTTATATTTTGTCAGGTATTTGTTTCACTACTTCCATGCTCTTCACCTTCTTTTTTACTTCCCCCACACTTTCTTCTTCATCATCCTCAGAAGCAGCATCTTTTTCATCAACTTCTCCTTCACCTTATTCATCATCTTCACCTTCTTCCTATTATTCTTTTTTTGACATTCTTCATATTCTTTTTATTCAACTATTATTATTCTTCATATTCAACTTCTTCATCTTCTTCATATTCAACTTCTTCATCATATTCTTATCTGTGACAGGCATTCCTGTAGTTGTTATCTATAAAAGTTTGAAGATTACACTTCCGTTCTGCCTATAACAAAAGATTTACAACAGGATTTGTCCGCGTTCAGTTTTGCCTGCAGCAGAAGGTTTTTTCCAGGGACACCACGAGGAGGAACGGACTCACCCCCATACACTTCTTAGTCTTCTTCTGTTTATAATTTAGATAATATCTTTTTCTCTGATTTTTAGTCTTATATTTAATCTTCTGTTTTTTGTTCTGCAGCTTCTTGTTCTTCTGCTTCTCGATCTTCAGGGTCGTCGTCTCCAGGGTTGTCGTCGTCTCCAGGGTTGTCGTCGTCTCCAGGGTTGTCGTCGTCTCCAGGGTTGTCGTCGTCTCCAGGGTTGTCGTCGTCTCCAGGGTTGTCGTCGTCTCCAGGGTTGTCGTCGTCTCCAGGGTTGTCGTCGTCTCCAGGGTCGTCGTCGTCTTCGGGGTGGTCTTCAGGGTCAAAGTCTCTGGGGTCGTCGTCGTCTCTGGGGTCGTCGTCTCTGGGGTGGTCTTCAGGGTCGTCTTTAGGGTCTTGAACTTGGAAATGTAGCAGAAGGTACAAGAGCCAATGGAACTACCGAGGACCAGCTGACGGTACGGGAACCCGGTTACTAAGCAGGAGGTACCCGTGCCAGAAAGCACTACCAAGGACCACCAGACGTTGGTGGAACTCGGATACCCAGAAGGAGGCACCTAAGCCAAAGGCTCTGCCTGGAACCAGCTGACGGTACTGGAACCAGGATGGGGAGCAGAAGGTCCAAGAGCCAAAGACACTGCCGAGAACCAGCTGACGGTACAGGAACCCGGATGGGTAGCAGAAGGTACAAGAACCAATGGAACTACCGAGGACTAGCTGGCGGTACTGGAACCCGGTTACTAAGCAGGAGGTACCCGTGCCAGAAAGCACTACCAAGGACCACCAGACGTTGGTGGAACTCGGACACCCAGAAGGAGGCACCTAAGCCAAAGGCTCTGCCTGGAACCAGCTGACGGTACTGGAACCAGGATGGGGAGCAGAAGGTCCAAGAGCCAAAGACACTGCCGAGAACCAGCTGACGGTACAGGAACCCGGATGGGTAGCAGAAGGTACAAGAACCAATGGAACTACCGAGGACTAGCTGGCGGTACTGGAACCCGGTTACTAAGCAGGAGGTACCCGTGCCAGAAAGCACTACCAAGGACCACCAGACGTTGGTGGAACTCGGACACCCAGAAGGAGGCACCTAAGCCAAAGGCTCTGCCTGGAACCAGCTGACGGTAGGGGAACCAGGGGAGCCTATTCAAGATTGTCTTCCTAAGAACCAGCTAATGGTGCTGGAACTCAGATAGGCAGCAGAAGGTCCATAGAAAAAAAAAGTTGCTAGGCCGCAAGCCGGCTGTAGTTACCGAAAACTCAGTCCTACAGGGGGAGCTTGTCCTATTGGCACTACGGAACCAGCCTTGATTACCAGTTCCCGCAGCCCACATAGGAAGCCCCTAAACTGCAGGCACCATAGAGTTGGCTAACCCAACCGTAACCCGACAGGACAACGTATTGGAGGCAAAGTGAGCTTGACACTACCCGGAAACAGCTGGCGTGCTGGAACCGGGCTGGGCAGGAGGGAGTACCCGTGCCAAAGACACTTCTAAGCAGCAACTGGCGGTGTTGGAGCCCAGGGATTACATGAGAAACAGAATGTAAGCTGAGGCCTAATTGGAGCAAGTTGAAAGGGAACCTTTAACCCCCCCAGGCCTTTGTAACTAAAAGAGCCACCTTGTGCAGCACTAATGCTGCACAAGGAAAAGGTGGCTATTTTACTTATTCTCCTTGCACACGCTGAAGTTAACACTTATAAAATGTGCCCCCTCATACCGTGAAACCGTCCCGGAGGAGGGACTTTCCATCTTAATGAGATGCAGCAGAGCCGTCATTCATACCTCCTTGGCGCCGGGCGCTGCCTACTCGGCATTGTTTAAAACTGTCCCAGAGCCTGCACTGTTATGTTATCCCTTAACCATGCGCAGAAAGCGCTGCCCGTCTTCTGACATCATTTGTTGTCAGGCTGACTGCACCTGTGTGGCCGCTCTGCCCAAGATCCCGCCCCGCAGTGTCTTCTGCTTTATTCACACTGCGGGGCTGGGATTCATGGGCATGCGCAGAGCATATCTTCACCTTTCAATTATCTCCTTCCACCTTCTTTAGACTGTGCGACGTCAGCTGATCCCTAAGCGCATGCCACGGCGATTAGGGATCAGCTGACGGCGCAGTGTCTGAATTAGGAGGAGGGAGATAAGTGAGAGGCGAAAATATGCACAGCACATGCCCATGAATCCCAGCCCCACAGTGTGAATAAATCAGAAGACACTGCGGGGAGGGATATCGGGCAGGTAGACCGCACAGGCTAAGTCAGCCTGACATCAAATGATGTCAGAAGATGGGCAGCGCTAACTGCGCATGGCCAAGGGATAACATAACAGCGCAGGCTCCGGGACAGATTCAAACAATGCTCAGGAGGCGGCGCACGGCGCCAAGGGGGTATGAATAACAGCTGTGCCGCGTCTGATTATGAAGGAAAGCCCCGCCTCTTGGACTTTCACGGTATGAGGGGACACATTTTATAAGTGTTAAGTTCAGCGTGTGCAAGGAGAATAACTAAAAGAGTCACCTTGTCCAATTGCAGCATTAGTGCTGCACAAGGTGGCTCTTTCAGTTACAAACGCCTGGGGGGGCAGGTTCCCTTTAATTTCTGTAGTAGTGTAAGTGTGGAGGGAGCAGGAGAAATTGCCGGAAACACAGCTGGGGATCAGCTGACGTTACTGAACCCCAATAACACGGCAGCAAGTGTTGACTGTAGAGATGGCACTTCCGAGCAGCATCTGACGGTGTTGGAGCCCAGGGTCAATGCTAGAAGCAGTGTGTAGGCCGAGGCCTAATTGAAGCTAGTTTAATATCTGTTGTAGTCTTAGTGTGGAGGGAGCAGGAGAAATTGCCACACACACAGCTGGAAAGCAGCTGGCATTACTGAACCCCAGTAACAGAGGAGCAACTCTTGACTCTGCAGACAGTACTTCCGGGCAGCAACTGGCGGTGTTGAAGCCCAGGGTCAATGCTACAAACTGACTGCAGAACTTGCCACACACACAGCAGGGGAGCAGCTGACGTTACTGAACCCCAGTTACAGAGGAGCAACTGTTGACTGTGCAGACAGCACTTTCGGGCAGCAACTGTTGGTGTTGGAGCCCAGGGTCAATGCTAGAAACTGAGCGGAGAACTTGTCGCACACACAGCAGGGGAGCAGCTGGCGTTACTGAACCCCAATAACAGAGGAGCAACTGTTGACTGTGCAGACAGCACTTCCAGGCAGTAACTGTCGTTGTTGGAGCCCAGGGTCAATGCTAGAAGCATCTCTGTGCAGATGGCACTTCCGAGCAGCAACTGGCGGTGTTGGAGCCCAGGGTCAATCAGGGTGTAGGCCGAGGCCTAATTGGAGCAAGTTTAATATCTGAAGTAGTGTGATTGTAGAGGTAGTAGGGGAGCAGCTGAAGTTACTGACCCCCACTAACACAGGAGCAAGTGTTTTTCTCTGTGCAAACAGCACTTCCGAGCAGCAACTGGCGGTGTTGGAGCCCAGGGTCAATGCTAGAAGCAGAGTGTAGGCTGAGGCCTAATTGGAGTTAGTTTAATATCTGAAGTAGTGTAAGTGTGGAGGTAGCAGAAGCAATTGCCGGATTCACAGCAGGGGAGCAGTTGACGTTACTGAACCCCACTAACACAGGAGCGAGTGTTTTTCTCTGTGCAGATGGCACTTCCGAGCAGCAACTGGCGGTGTTGGAGCCCAGGGTCAATCAGGGTGTAGGCCGAGGCTTAATTGGAGCAAGTTTAATATCTGAAGTAGTGTGTGTGTGGAGGTAGCAGGAGCAATTGCCGGATACACAGCAGGGGAGCAGCTGACATTATTGAACCCCGCTAACACAGCAGCGAGTGTTTTTCTCCGTGCAGACGGCACTTCTGAGCAGCAACTGGCAGTGTTGGAGCCCAGGGAATCCAGGAGAAGCAGAGTTTAGGCCGAGGCCTGCACTCGAGGCAGTTTAATATCTGTTGTAGTGTGAGTGTGGATGGAGCAGGAGAAATTGCCGGATACACAGCTGGGGATCAGCTGACATTACTGAAACCCAATAACACTGTTTCATGTGTTGACTGTGCAGACGGCACTTCTGAGCAGCAACTGGCGGTGTTGGAGCCCAGGGATTACATTTCAGGTGCTAGAAACATGAACACAACAGGAGACCTGGATATTGTTGCCAACCAATTATTTAATCTGGAAGAGGAGTGGCAAATTCCTGCGAGATCCAGGCCTTGTTCATTTTCAGAAAAGTAAGCCGGTCAACGTTTTAGGATAGTTGCATGCGACGGTCTGTTAGTACACCACCTGCGGCACTAAAGACGCGTTCCGATAATACACTAGCAGCAGGGCAAGCCAGCACCTCCAATGCATACTGGCTATGCTCTGGCCATGTATCCAGCTTAAAGACCCCGAAACTTAAAGGGGGAACAGCTATCTGGGAGTACAGTGAGAGGGCAAGACATGTAGTCTGTCACCATCTGACGGAAATGTTGCCTCCTGCTGACTGGAGACATCTGTGATGGTGTAGACATTTGTGGCGGGCACACAAAACTTTGCCACAATTGGTCCATACTGGTCTTGCCTTGTGCTGAGCCACTGCTTCTGCTCCCTCTTTGTGCAGAGCTTCCTCCACTGCCTCGACGCACTGAGCTGCTTTGTAAAGCACTAGCAGCACTGATCTTGATTGGACTGGAGAAGATGATGGACTGCACCAGTGTGTCTTGGTACTTCCGCATTTTACGCTCCCGGTTCAACGATGTTATGAGGCTTTGAAAGTTGTCCTAGTAGCGAGGATCTAGGAAGGTGTACACCCAATAATCAGCCGTGTTGAGAATGTGGGCGGTGCGGCGGTGGTTTCTCAGGCCCTGCAGCATGAAATCAACCATGTGCTGCAGATTGCCAACTGGCCAAGAAACGCTGTCTTCTGCTTGAGGCGTGATCTCTGCCTGCTCTGCATCACCCCACCCTCGCTCTACATACTGACTACTGGAGAATTGTGTAACTCCCTCCTCTGGACAGATGTCTTCCTCCTCCATTGACTCCTCCTCATCCTCCTCACAAAGTGTCCCCTGCCTAGGCCTTTGTGAGGAACCACGTTGCGCAGACTGTCCAGAAGCAGATGGCATTTGTGACTCCTCATCCTCCACCTCTTCCACAACCTCATCCCTTAGTGCTTGCAGTGTTTTTTCAAGCAGGCAGATAAGGGGGATAGTCATGCTGACTAGTGCATCATCTGCACTCGCCATCCGCGTGGAATCATCGAAGGCATGCAAAACCTGGCAGATGTCCTTCATAGCGGCCCACTCAGTGGTTGTGAAGTGTGAACGGTGCGCAGTGCGACTTCTTTGCACCTGATGCAGCTGGCACTCCTTTACTGCTGGCTGCTGCTCACACAACCACTCCAACATATGCAACGTTGAATTCCCACCTGGTGGGTAGGTCACATATGATGCGATGTTCCGGAAGGCGGAATCGGCGCTGCAGAGCTGCAATGCGCGATCTTGCCGTGCTGGAACGCCGCAAGTGAGCACACTCTAGGCGGACCTTGTGCAGCAGTGCATCAAGATCCGGATAGTCCCTCAAAAAACTCTGCATGACCAAGTTGAGCACATGTGCCAGACATGGGATATGAGTGAGGTTGCCTAGGCCCAGAGCTGCCACCAGATTTCGGCCATTGTCACACACTACCATGCCTGGCTGGAGATTCGCTGGCACAAACCACACGTCGCTCTCCTGCTTGATGGCATTCCAGAGCTCCTGCGCTGTGTGGCTTCGATTTCCCAAAGAAATTACGGTAGTTTCAATACGGCCTGTTGACGTTTGGCCACGGCTGTGCTCATATCGGTCGTAACAGGTAAGCGTTCACGGGTCCATGTGGAGGTGGACTGTGACGGCTCCTGCAGTGCTGATTCTGAGGAACTGGAGTATGAGGAGGAGTCAATGTTTGCAGACTGGATTCCTGCAATCCTTGGAGTTGGCAGAACACATACAGCGCCACTCTCACGATCTGTACCCAGCTCCACAACATTTACCCAATGGTCAGTGAGGGAAAGGTATCGTCCCTGTCCATGGTGACTGGTCCACACATCAGTGGTGAGGTGGACCTTGCTACTGATGGCGTTTAGTAGCACATGTTTAATGTTTCCCTCCACATGCTTTTGCAGGGCAGGAATGGCTTGCCTGCTGAAATAAAAGCGGCTGGGCACGTTGTATTGTGGGACTGCCAATGCCATGAAGTTACGGAAGGTGTCAGTATCCACCAGCCTGAATGACAGCATTTCAAGGGACAGTAGTTTTGCATTGCCAGCATTCGGAGCCTGTGCTCGGGGGGTGGTTTGCCGAGAATGGCTGCCTTTTCTCCCATGCCGGTGCTACTGATGGCTGTAGACTGGACTGGGAGTGTGAGGATGACTGGGAACGTAGTGCTGTGGGTGCAATTACACTGGGTCTCTGGACAACAGTGCCAGAGGTTCTTCCATGGCGATCCTGTGAGGAAGCCGTACCAGCTGTGTGTGAGCTGGAGGAAGAGGCTAAAACACGAGCTGAAGAGGTGGTAGGTGCCGCTGTTGGTTGGCCTAGGTCTTCAGTGTGTTTTTGTAACTCCACCACATGCTTGGTCTGCACATGTTTCCACATATTTGTGGTATTGAGGTTGCTGACACTTTTCCCTCTTTTGACTTTCTGAATAGACACTGCTTGCATTTGACAAAGCAAATGTCATCTGCAACTGTGTCAAAAAAGGACCAGGCACTGCAAGTCTTGGGAGCGTCCGTTTTGGATTTTGTAAGAGGCATGCTCCTAATGGGTGCCGAAGTGGAGGCTACAGGCAACACAGTCTTCCCCCTCTCTCTCCCTCTTTGGGCCATTCGGGGAATCTCTTCCTCAGAGCTGCTCCCACCACCTTCCTGTACCTCATGCCATGATGGGTCAAGGACCTCATCATCTACACTACCCTCTTCCAACAACTGCTTCTCCTGGGTAGTCTCGGCAGCACAGTACGCACCAGAAAGTGGCACCTGAGTCTCAATATCAGATGCGTACTGAGGTGTGCTGACCGGAGGCACTGGCCCACTTGCCTCTTCAGATTCAGAGAGACAAAGCTGTTGGGCATCACTGCATACTGCCTCTTCTTCCATTTCTCAAATGCTGCTTGGCTGGCCCCCTCTTTCCAAGCCAAGAGATTCAGAGAACAGAAGTAGAGATGGCTCCTGTCCTGGGCTCTCTGACTGCGTAGACAATTTGGCAGGTGGTGAAGAGACAGATGGGTGCTTTTCAATGCTCTGTGCCTAAGAGGATGTGGCACTAATTGAAGTCGATGCGTTACCTGCCATCCATCCGACAACTGCTTCAATTTGTTCGTCCCACAGCAGCAAGGTACGGCGAGCTCCTACAAAGCTGCGCATGAAGGACTGTTCCCTGCTAAAACTGGGGGATGATGAGTCACTGGTGCCCACAGCAGGCACAGAATCCCCACGTCCTCTCACTGCTCCACCTCCACGCCTACGACCACGTGCCTTACTCCCTGCCTTCTTCATCTTGGTAGACTGATAAAGATAGGCAGAAAAGTACTAAGGGCTTAGTGTGCTTATTCCTGAACAGCTGCTAACGGGTATAAGAAACACTAATTTTATAATGTGTGGACTACACTTTAATATGAGCTAATGTGGCCTACACAACTGTAATGTGGAGTGTTTGGTGAACTTTAGTAACTTTTTGTTTATTTTGCAGAACAGACTACAGAGTCCGCTGCACTCACACAGAGACCTTGCAGACAGCCGTGAACTGAGCTGCAAGGCCTAAAAAAGCTCCTCTATGTAATCCTATATAGTGTTTTTCCACAATCTAGCAGTATACGGATGTAGACCCACTAATAGGATAAATCTGTACAAAATGTGCAGCAGGCAGCACTAATTGAATAAAAGTACAATGGAACAGTATGAGGCAGTGACGCACACTGAGCAAGGTTCTCACACAGCGGTTGCTAAATTAGCCTGGGTAAAGCACAATGAAGCAAATCGCTATCTCAAACTGGCCCTCAGTCAGAACACAGCGTCCTGTCCCTAACTGAATTCACAGCAGAGTGAACCCAAAATGGCGGTGGCGACTTTTATAGTGCATCATGACATCATTTCAGCAGCCAATCACAGCCATGCCAGTAGTTACATGACTAACATGTATAACAGGATGTGCCCACACTTCTTAGGAATCCTCATTGGCTGAATTAAATGAAACTGGCTCATAGCATTATGGGATCTTCCGATTCCGGTATCCGATATTGAGAAAGTATCGGAACTCGGTATTGGAAATTCCGATACTGCGAATATCGGCCTATACACGATATTTGCAGTATCGGGATGCTCAACACTAATGTTCACCCTTCACTGCTCTTCCTTGCTGGCTACACCTCTCGGTAGTTGTGTGTTCATGAATTTCAGCTTTTCAGCTAAGGGGTTTACCTTGTTTGGTAAACTCCAGTTGTATTCCCGCAGTGAGTTTGTTCGCTTTTCTTTCTAGTACCTTTTCCTTTTTACCACTGTTAGGCTATGTTCACCCGTTGCGTTTTTGTCGCTTTTTTTGCTGCAGACAATATTTGCTTTCTTGGCAGTACAGACGTTGCGTAGAAAAAGCAGGTTTTGCTGTGTTTGTCAGCATCTCAAAGTTCAGCTTTGTTTCCTCCACAGAAGCATGAACCCAAGTCACCAATGCAAAACATTTGTGAAACCATAAAACCATTTTTGGGGAAAAAAAAAGGGAAATTTGATTGAATTCTTCAGTGAAAGAAGATTTTTATATCTGATTTACCTGACTATTCTGAACAAAGAAATTCACATGAGTTCATGAAAAAATACACAATTACAAATGTAAAATTGGTCGGAGGTAAATTGATCAGGAATAGTTTACTTAAAACATTGGCTGAGCATTGAGTTTGTAGGGCACTGTTTACTTTCACACTTTGGTGGACCTTTGAGTTGATCAACTATTGATCAATTTCACAGCTTGGTGTCACGCTGTGAAGGTGTTCTGTAAGGCATGGGGGCCTCAGTCTCCCTGGAACTGGGACCCTAACTATCCCTTTCCCAGGGATACACTTGAAGGTAGAGAGACCTGAGTATTTGACCTTACTATGCGCCTGTTAAACCCCGATCTGTCCCCTCCCCGGCCCCTTCAGTCATGGGATAGAAATGTAATGTAGACAAGACACAAAACAGGGATAGCCGAAAACTTGTAGCATACAAAAACACTAACAAACAACCGGGAGGCGTTTAGAGACTGGGAGGAATAAACTAAGTGGACCATGAGATAAACACATACATGCTACAACAACCCACAGATCACTTCTACAACAACTCTACTCCAACCACTTAGCTTTAGCACACAGCACATGAAGACATCTTTCACTGGCAGGAACATGAAGGTTTGACCAGTTTATGTAGGAAAAGGTAATGACCAGATCAGAAGTATCTGAAATGGAGCTGCATGTTTCTGACCAGCATACAATGGGTCATTAACCTCTTCCTCACCAGAAGAAACTAAATCCACTTCCAGGAGAATGTGACACCCTCTTGACACTTGGTCAGCCAATGTTTACTTTTCACACATTAATAATTCAAACTGTACTAATCTTAAATGACATGCTAACTTAAGGAGACCAACTACATTATGGTTTAAACTTGGGAAAATCACTGAATCCAGCTGTACTTGCTTTGTTTTCACTAAAAACACAGTAAAACATGATGCCTGGTTTTTTTTTACTGTGATTTTGCACTTACTCAGTGCTTTCTATGGGTGAAAAATTGCTGATAGAATTGACATGCTGCAGTTTTCAAAAACATATCAGTTTTCTAATTCAGTGAGGAAAAAAACCCAATGTTTGCACATGAGGTTTCTGAAATCTCATAGCTTTTGCTGGTTCTGTAAAATGCAGCTTAAAATTTGCATAAAGAAAAAACGCTGGTTTCTGGGAGGCTACTTGTTTCTTTTATTTTGGTACTCCCTCACTACCCAATATGAACATATTTTAGTTTCTCACCCTGGGTTTTCGTGTTTTTTTCTTCACGCTTTCCTCTTCCCTTGTTTGCCTTGTGTTGCAGCCTCCTTTCTGGTTCCTCAGGAGGTACGAGAAACCTCTCAACGGACTTTTAGACAGTTAGGTCTGAGGTGGTGTTTTTAGTTGTGCGGCTAGGGCCTTTCTAGTCTGTACAGGGACCAGGTTGGTATAGGTGTGGCGTCTCCTTGTGCTTGAACTTAAGTTTTTCTTTTACCCGTGAGTGGATACACGTTTACCACGATTCCCAAGTCTGTTCAGCCTCCACCCAGCTTGTACTGCACAGTCTGAAATCTCAGCAGGGAGGAGGGACACTGAGGCGCCTCAGTAAGGATTGAGTTTAAACTTCTCAAAGGATTATACAGGTATTTTGTTGTGTATTTTAAAGTTTAGTACACCAGTCTCTTTAGGTTTTCAAGTGCTATATAATAATTTATGTATTTTGTATTGTTAAATCTGATGACAGATTCAGTTTAAAGAGGAATATGCAGTGTGTTCTATCCATGCTGGAAACATGTACACATTTATAATGGCTTTCTTTTTGAAACAGGATAATGTTGTTTTTTTATTATAATTTTACATTATGTAATCTTTGTATTTTCTTCTTTTATTAGACCGGTGTGTGGAATTAGAGGCAAGACTCTTATCATCAATTTACCAGGGAGCAAAAAAGGTTCACAGGTGAGCCAAACTCCATTCTCGTTCCCCCATGATATGGTGTGTAGAAGAACCCGTCATCTTAAAAGTCCTGCCCAATCTCAGGGTAGTATGATACGTAGCAGGAGGAGCTGAGAATATTGATGTATACTCCTGTGGGAACAAATTTAGTGTATCCTGTATGTCATTGCTAATTCTAGACTTGGGACTCCAGTGGTCGGTCTCTGATGTATGACTGTGAATCCAAGTAGGTCCGCCCACTTGAATCCTAATCCTTTCACATAATTATATGTCGGTCTTCTTGGCATCACAACCGCAGATGAGACATTATGATCAGTGTTATAGGGTTGCGGCCATGCTTACATTTCATGGGCACTTACAGGGGTATTCCGATGAGGGTAAGAGGTGACTTATTGCCAGGACTGTCACTTGCTCACCGATGGTCAATGTGAAGTGGAAGGAAGGCCGCTGGTCTGCCCACAGCATTGTGAGTGAAGCACGGGGCTGGGTCACTTCAGTGATTGTCCCTGCAGTTTAAAGGGAGTTTTCTAGTTTTGGAAAACCCCTGTTTACCAGCTACAGTTTGTTTTTTGTTAAAAAAAAAAAAAAAAAAACCCCAAACAACTGAGCTTTCTTCACCCTCTCCAATCCGCAGCTGCTTCCTGAGTCTTCTAGTTTGCATCGCTGGCATCATGTAGACAGTGCTGCGGCCAATCACTGAGCTCTGCAGCAGCTGCTCAGAACTGCTGAGCTCACTGATTGGCTGCAGAAGCACTGCTGACGCAACATCAATCCTGCAAGAAGTAACCCACTCCAGAAATTGTACCGGAGACTTGAGGCTGATCCTGGAGAGGGGGAGTGAAGCTCAGAATTTTTTTAAAAATGCCTTTTTATAATAGATGCCCCCATAGTGCGGTGTAGTAAGTGATCTCAGCCATGTGGACCAGGTAAATCTACGCAGGTGTCAGGGCTTGTCCTTAAAGGTAAAAAGGTAGATGTGAATGTTTGCCCAAAGGTCAGTGCCAAAAAGTAACAATCGAAGACACTAAAGGACGAATTCATCAAAATTGGCATTTCTTTTATCCCCAAGCACTCTTGAACTTAAAGGAAATATTATTTATTACTTAAATTTGGGGCTGCTGGAGCCGGCAGGTGGGCGAAGGCTCACAGGGCTCTCGGCCAGAGGCCACGGAATATCTACTTGGCTGCTGGACCAGGATCCTGGAGCCGGCCCTGGCACATGGGAGTAGGCTCACAGGGCTCTGGGCCTTTGGCCACAAACTACCGATGTGACTGCTGGACCAGGATCCTAGAACTGGCAAGTGGGAGAAGGCTCACAGGGCTCTGGGCCTTTGGCCACAAACTACCGATGTGACTGCTGGACCAGGATCCTAGAACTGGCAAGTGGGAGAAGACTCACAGGGCTCTGGGCCTTTGGCCACAAACTACCGATGTGACTGCTGGACCAGGATCCTAGAACTGGCAAGTGGGAGAAGGCTCACAGGGCTCTGGGCCTTTGGCCACAAACTACCGATGTGACTGCTGGACCAGGATCCTAGAACTGGCAAGTGGGAGAAGGCTCACAGGGCTCTGGGCCTTTGGCCACAAACTACCGATGTGACTGCTGGACCAGGATCCTAGAACTGGCAAGTGGGAGAAGGCTCACAGGGCTCTGGGACGGAGGGCTCTGGGACTGAGGCCACAGACTACCGGCGTGGCTGCTGGACCAGAATGCTGGAACTCTTTTTGCCGAATACGTTACTTTTTTTAAAAAAGGATGACGTTGCATGACATTCTGGTAAATTTAGTTTATCTTTAGTTTTATTTAATTCTTTCTATATATATACCGATACATGACATATCTAATATAGTAGGAATGATGAAGCAATGGAGAGTAGGAGAGCAATAGATGGCTCTATATTGAGATGGGCCTTTTATTAATGCGAACGGACACAAAGACTATATAAAAGGAGATGTACAATAGAAAAGAATCATGTTAAAACAAAACCAAGGACATAAAATATCATTCCATTTTTCCCTTCAGATTCCTTACCTATTTCCCCCACAGCTTACATATCTGAAATGAAAGCGGTGACGTTAATGGCTTCATTGTTTCCTGTGGGCTAAAATATAAATGAGGACTTGATAGCCAATAAATCATTTCTCCGTAACTCCAATGTCTAATTTTGCCTGTAGTGAAAGTCCCGCTAATTATGGTTTTTCAAAGCGTTTCTTGTGCCTTTAAAAAAAAAAAGGCGTTTTTAGTCGAAGGAGCCTCTTTTTTATGCAAACAAATCCTTCTTGTGGTGTGATATGGGAGCGCTTCGCTTTTCTTAATTAATTTCCATTGTACATTACAGTGCCCAGGGTTAAACATTACCTTTCAAAGTATAGAGCTAGAATAATTGCAAATTGGCTACTGAAGGCAGTGTGATGTGTAAAATATCACTTTGTTCATCTGGAGATGTGAGCAGAATTTATGTTCTTGCAGCAGAACCAGGAATCAATAGTGATCCTTCAATCTCACTTCTCACGGTATTGTAATGGCCATGGTTAGAGTAGAAGGGGGATTCCATATTTAAGCGAAGGGATTGTTTCGCAAAGGTAACCCTTTTGAAAATCTTTGGATCTATTGTAATGGCCATGGACAGATCAAAAGGAGGTTTCCATATTTAGGACAGTGGGGTCTTTGGTGAAGATAGTCCCTCTGAAAATCTACAAATAATTGTTGTGGACCCAGACTGGAATGACAATGGCAGATCAAAAGGAGATTTCCATATTTAGGACAAGGGATTATTTTGCGAAAATAATCCTTTTGAAAATCTATGGATTTAGATTGTAATGGCCATGAAGAGATCAAAAGGAGGTTTCCATATTTAGAACAATGGGTTATTTGGCGAAGATAGTCCCTCTGAAAATCTATCAATGTTTGCTGTGGACCCAGACTGGAATAATAATTGCAGACCTAAAGGAGGTTTCCATATTTAGGACAAGGGGTTGTTTCGCGGAGATAGTTTGAAAATCTATGGATGATAGTTGTGGATCCAGATCAACTGTGATCAGTGACTGCTGTCTGTGGATGTACCTAGTCTGCCAGCATAATCACCTTCTTTTATAGATCAACCCTCTATTCTTGCTTGTAGAGGGGCCTTGAGTAAAGAAACTCTCTTTAAGACATACACTAGAATGCAGACATTTTTGGCAAAAATGCTGCAAAGTAGGAATGCTATAAAAATAGAAGTGTTAATAGTTTATTTTTATCACTGAACAAAAGTATGATCTAGATCAGATCAATGTTTGGTGTGACTGCCCTTTTTCTTCAAAACAGTATCAATTCTTCACTGTTCACTTATACGCAGTCAAGGATTTTGTAGTATTATAGTTCTGTGCATTAGTAACCATTGATTCCAAGCAGGTTATAATGGTCATCATTTTCATATGTAGGTTGAATTACGGTCATTAACTGAAGTAGAAATAGCTCTGTAGGAGGCCTAAAACTAGTTGAAGAACAGACAAACTCTGCTCCAAAAGTAAGGTTGTGGAAGATAGTTTCATGTTTCTGGTCTATCACCATAGTAAGACTGATGCCAGTTACAAGACAAAAGTACCTAGTTATACTGCATCAGCAAAGTGTCTCACAGGCAAAAATTTCCAACCCTAATGAGGTATCAAGATGTGCTATTTAAGCTTCTTTGAAGAAACATCATGAAACGTCCAACAGTGGTTGCTTGAGACAAAGTGGTCGACCAAACTCTGGCCTGAAGTGGTCTTTAAGGAAAAATTGCTGCCAAAAAGCCACACCTTCAACAATGCCAAGCGACTCAACTATCCACAAAAACAAGGAACTGGGGCACAGAAAAATAACCATGGGTGTTCTCGATTTATTTGGCTATAATAGAAGGTATCTTGTTCCTGACGGGCTGGGAAACAGTACAAAAATGAGTGTTTGCAAGCAACAATAAAGCATGGTGGTGGGTCCTTGTAAGTTTGATATTGCACTTCAGCAAATGGATATTTGGTCCAGTATAATGGTGTCCTTCATGCTTAGAAATACTGACAATTACTTCATCATGCAATGTCATTAAGGACTATCTTCAGCGTAAAGAAGAAAAAGGTGTCTTAGAAGTGATGACATGGACCCCAAAGAGCTCTGATCTCATCATCATTCAGTCTCTCTGGGGTCACATGAAGAGACAGAAGGATCTACAGAAGCCTCATACACAGACTATCGGGGGTCAGACCTCCAAGATGTTTGGCACAACCTCCTGCTGAGATCCTTCAAAAACTGTGTGCAAACAAGTGTAGCTAGGAGAATTGATGGTCACACCAAATATTGATCTGATTTTAGATTTATCTTGTGTGTCTCTTATTTCTCTTTGTGTTTAGTTAATTGATAAAAATATACTATTAATACTAATATTTTTTGAAGAAAGGTCAAGATTGTGTACACAGTAGAGCTTTTATTTACTCATTTGTCTCAATTTGCAATAATAAATGTAAAAATTAAACAATGAAATGAAAATGGCAAAAAGCAACAATATAAAAAAAGGAATAAAAGAGAGGTGGTTTAATGTCCCAATAACGTCACCTATCCTGACAGTCAAAGCGATCAGAATTCGAACACCTATGTAAGTGATAGGCTTGAGTAAATGTGTGTTTGGTCTGGAGCCGCAGCGTGTAACCTTCTTTCTGGCTATGTGTTTTTCTTCCAGGAATGCTTTCAGTTTATACTGCCAGCCCTACCTCACGCTATAGACCTATTGAGGGACGCCATTGTCAAGGTAAAAGAAGTTCACGATGAGCTGGAAGATTTGCCCTCTCCGCCACCTCCACTCTCTCCTCCACCAACGACAAGTCCTCACAAACAGACAGAAGACAAAGGAGTGCAATGTGAGGAAGAGGAGGAAGAGAAGAAGGATAGCGGTGTTGCATCCACAGAAGATAGTTCATCTTCACACATAACACCAGCAACAATTGCAGCAAAGGTGAGTTGTCACGCAAAAGAATTTTCTCATTTACCACTTGTTTTTATCCCAAAATTACCTCCTCCAAAAGGTGCTGACCATTCCAGAGTTATGCTCCCCGGTAATGTGCAAATTTTCCCTTCAGCCAACTGGAGGTGTAACACAGAAGTACTCTGTGAGCTCAGCCATGATTTGATTGGTCAACCCCAGTGGACAAAAAAGCAAATACCCACAGAGAGGTTCTGTGGTACACACCCAGTTAGCTGAAGGGAAAATTTCCACCCTTATTACTGGTGGGGGAACGTAACTTTGGAACAGAGGGGCACAGAAGAAAATTAAAAACTGTTCCGGAATCAGTGGAGCAGCGGCAATTCGAGGAGACACTTGGTTTAAATAAAAAAAGATCCTCTCTAAAATGTGCCATGTCATATAAGCTGGTTTGTTGAGACTCTTGTTGCTATAACTTTATTCTCCATTCTGGGGTTTTTATTTCCGAATCTATTTATTTGGACTTCCCTGTCCAGAGGAGAAATTTTCTGTCTTAGGCTAAGTTCACACTAAAGTTTTTGCTTCTTTTTTTTTATATGCTAATTTTCAGCTGCTTTTTACAGTAACAGAAATCAGAAACCTCATACACACATTGGTTTAATTGACATCAGTATTTTGTGCTTTGCATGGTTTTTTTGCACAATGGAGCACGTTGCTTCTTTCAGTGTTTATTAAGCGTTTTTCACCCATTGACTTGAATGGTTGGTGAAAAAAATTCTGAAAATGCACCAAAAACGCAGGTATCAGGTTTTCCGGTGTTTTTCGTGCTAAAACCGGATTCTATGCAATAGGACTTTTTTTTTCTTCAACACTAAACTTTATCAGCATGCACAAGAACAAATCTAGCATGCCAAAACCTCCGCCAAAAATGCAAGAAAAAAACAAGGAAAACATGCTTTTTTTCTGCAACTTCTTTTTGCCAAGAGATCAGGTTTTGCTGCAGAAAATAATGCTGAAAAAATGCCTAGTGTGAACTTACCTTTAGACTGGTGTAAACAAAGAACTAAAAAAGACCCTCACCCTGTGAAAAAGAAGCTGCATTCCTTTTGTTCCTGTCTATCTGTTTTATATTTTGCTGAGGTATAACTTCTCATCAGTAGATGTCTCTTCAGGCCGTAGATATCATTTTGGCAACCAGTCGGAAACACAGAGACCTTGGTTTTGGCCAGTTATAGTTTGTTTATCCATGGTTTGCAGCATATGATTTTATTAAGATGCCCATCCGCAATTGGTTCATGATCCGATTTCTTGGCTGCAGGTGGCTATCCTTCTTACATGATCTGGTCAGTGTGGCCAGGACATCATGTGAACAAGTAGACTACAGCAGAGAGGAGAATGGAGGAATAGAGAAGGTCATTTATAGAATTCACTAATGGTGCTGTTGTCAAGCTAGTGCTCAAAGAAATATTTTTTCTAGAGCCTTCCTGGGATGGTGTCATTTTGGTCTACAAACTTTTTTCAACTCAACTTTTGCTTGAATGAGGATTCAATGACGTCTCTTGACCTTAGCTAGCCATAGACCTGCTCTTTTTTAAGTCTGATACCACCACTTCCATTTGCGCAGAGGTTCACGGTCCCATGCCCTTGAACCCATGAACCTATTAACAAGACCAAGTCTATTACATGAGACAAAGCTCCCCCTTTCCCATGAGCTATGCCTGATACTGTAGCCCTATTGAATTTAATAATTGTGGATCTTTTTTGACAAAGCGGGAAACTTACTGTTGACTGCACTTCCAGGTTGTCCATTTCCTATAGGGGATTTCTAAATTAGGGCGTCTTCCTTTCAGAATTCACAAGTCTTGGCCAGGATGGAAAAAGGTTACAAAAAGCGAAAGGTTTTTAAAGGTTACAGTCTCTTGCACTGTTAGATCTTAGAGCGAACCTGTCACCAGGTTTGGCCGCTATAAGATACAGCCACCTCCTTTCAGGGCTTATCTACAGCATTCTATAATGCTGTAGATAAGCCTACGATCCGACCTGCAAGATAAGAAAAATAAGTTTTATTATACTCACACGGGGGCGTTCCAGTGGGTATTGCAGGTCTGGGTCCGGCACCTCCCATCTTCTTATGATCGCCGCCCTCCTGCTTGCTTCATGGCTCCCAGCATCATGGTCCTGCACAGGCGTACTTATCTGCCCTGTTGAAGTACTGCAGTGCAGAGGTGACAGTAAAGGTCAGAGAGGCCCAGCTCCTGCGCACTGCAGTACTTTGCTCTGCCCTCAACAGGGCAGATAAGTACATCTTCGCAGGAGCGTGATGCTGGGGAGCGATGAAGCAAGCAGGAGGGCAGCGTCGCATGAAGATGGCAGGCTCTGGACCCGGACCTGCAACACCCATCAGACCGGACTGCCCCCCGGGTGAGTATAATGAAACTTATTTATTTTATCTTTCTGGTCGGATCGGGGGCTTATCTACAGCGTTATAGAATGCTGTAGATAAGCCCTGAAAGGTGGTGGCGGTATGTTATAGCGGCCAAACCTGGTGACAGATTAGTTTTAATTGTCCTGCATTATGAAGACAACTGCCTCACCTTGATTTGAATGGATATCGTGCAATTTTTCATTTTTCCTGGGGGGGGGGGGGGAAGTTTGGCACTGTAGGGAAATCAAGCACCTACTGTGAGATTTACCAAGAAATCTCAGCCGATTGCTAAAAAAAACGCAGCAAGAGGGCGCTTTATTAGGAGTATGTTGTAAAAAAAAAAAACATTCTGACAATTAGGAATTATCCAGTGAGGAGAGCCACTTTCTGTGTTTGGCATGAACACGAATATTGGTCTTCCAGTTTAGAACATTAAAGGTGTTGTCTACTACCATATAAATTAATTTACGACCCTAATTAAAATAAAAACAGCATATGCTCACCTCCTGCCGTGACATACAGTTATATGAAAAAGTTTGGGCACCCCTATTGATCTTAAGCTTAATGTTTTATAAAAATTGTTTTTTTTGCAACAGCTATTTCAGTTTCATATATCTAATAACTGTTGGACACAGTAATGTTTCTGCCTTGTTTCTGCCAGTCCTTACAATGGAGTGTTACTCATGGAATCCTTTGTGGGCGTGTCTTTAGGCAGCTCTGCATGATTATTCTTTAAGCCACACCCCCTTTTAAAGACTAGCACAAAATAAAAGGCCAATATCTCTGGAAACGCATATCACATTTAAAAAAACAAACAAAGGAAAACTGAATACTCAGAGGAGCAATGGGAATAAAATAGGAGCCAAAAAAACTGTCCACTTGTGGCGTGACGACTGGTCGTCTTTAACCCCTTCACCCCCGGAGCTTTTTCCGCTTTTTCATTTTTGTTTTTCGCTCCCCTCCTTCCCAGAGCCATAACTTTTTTATTTTTCCGTCAATATGGCCATGTGAGGGCTTATTTTTTGCGGGACAAGATGTACTTTTGACCGATACCATTAGTTTTACCATGCCATGTAACAGAAAACGGGAAAAAAATTCCAAGTGTGATGGAATTGCAAAAAAAGTGCAATCTCACACTTGTTTTTTGTTTGGCTTTTTTGCTAGGTTCACCAAATGCTAAAACTAACCTGCCATTATGATTCTCCAGGTCATTACGAGTTCATAGACACCTATCATGTCTAGGTTATTTTTTATCTAAGTGATGAAAAAAATTTCCAAAGTTTGCTTAAAAAAAAATAAAAAATTGCGCGATTTTCCGATACCCGTAGCGTCTCCAATTTTCGTGATCTGGGGTCGGTTGAGGGCTTATTTTTTGCGTGCCAAGCTGGCATTTTCAATGATACCTTTTAGGTGTAGATACGTTCTTTTGATCGCCTGTTATTGCATTTTAATGCAATGTCGCGGCGACCAAAAAAACGTAATTTTGGCGTTTTGATTTTTTTTCTCGCCACACCATTTAGCGGTCAGGTTAATCCTTTGTTTTTATTGATAGATCGGGTGATTCTGAATGCTGCGATACCAAATATGTGTATGTTTGATTTTTTTTTTATTGTTTTATTTTGATTTGGGCGAAAGGGGGGTGATTTGAACTTTTATATATTTTTTATTTTTTTTATATTTTTAATCACTTTTTTTTTTTAATTTTGGCATGCTTCAATAGCCTCCATAGGAGGCTAGAAGCATGCACAACTCGATCGCCTCTGCTACATAAAGGTGATGCACAGATCACCTCTATGCAGCAGAAATACAGGGTTGCTTTGAACGCCGACCACAGGGTGGCGCTCAAAGCAATCAGCCATCAACAACCATAGAGGTCTCAAGGAGACCTCTGGTTGTTATGGCAATGCACTGCTGACCCCCGATCATGTGACGGGCATCAGCAGAGCGAGCAGTACCGGCCGTGCGGCCGGGAGCGCTAGTTAAATGCCGCTGTCAGCGCTTGATGGCGGCATTTAACTAGTTAATGGGCGCGGGCGGATCGCGATTCCGCTCGCGCTTATTGCGCGCACATGTCAGCTGTACAAAACAGCTGACATGTCGCGGCTTTGAGGTGGGCTCACCGCCGGAGCCCACCTTAAAGCAGGGGATCTGCCAGCTGACGTACTATTCCGTCAGCTGGCAGAACGGGGTTAAGGCCCCTGAAGATATGTTATGTACATGTACTAAAAACTTAAAACCAATAAATCATATTGCTATCATTATCATTAAGTCTTCATACAACTGAGAAAATGAAATGTTTTGACTTTTACAAGTCGGGGTTAAAAAATATTTCACAATTTTTGAAAGCGGACAGTACATTATAAAGAAACAGAAAAAGTCTCTAAAGGGAACCTTTCACATTGTCAGTGGTCTGAGGTATGGACAGCATTTTAGCTGAGCAAGATGATATATAGGTTTGTGGGAAAGTATTCAGTATAACTTGTATTTTTCTGTCCCCCATAATGGCACCACGGAGAGAGGCGTATCTGCCCATCAAAGACAGGAAGCCTACAGATAAAAAGGTGGTACCTCTCTCCTGCATCAGTTGGTTTCCTGTCCTTGATAGGAAACCTGCAGTCGTCACAAGCTTACATTACTTTAGATCATTGTGGGATGCCAGGGCCGGTCAGACCGATCCTGGCAGCGGGGGTTTCCTGCCTTCGCTGGCATTGTAACCCGAGGCACCACTGCTGGGGTCAGTGAGCCTCTAGGGAGTGCGGGGAGAGGTGGCAGAGAAGAGGATCGTGCAGGCTGCTTCTCCTGGAAATCTCCATGGCCTGGCGGGCCGCACGGCAGAGCACGCCACCACTGGGGTCCCTCCTGAACATGGGGGGGAGGCAGTAACAAAACCGCAGGCTGCCTCCCCCGGAATGAGGTCTTACCGGCGCTGGGATTCCCGGGGGTTCCGGGAACTAGGGAGCACACACAGACAGGCGTGACCCTTTTGTTGGAGGTGGTGCCACAGCAAAGCATGACCGGGTAACCGGTCAGTGTGAATGCGCTTCTGCTAGAGCTTGGTCAGTGTTCCCCACAGACCATGAGTGATCTGGAACCACCGGAGTTGAAAGCTCCACAGACCAGATGACCACCACAGCACAGTGGCAGCAGAAACAACCGCCACAGGTGAAAGGAAAGCAGGCTTCCCACCACCAGCAGCATGACATCATCGGAAGCAGGTGCTCAGGATCCCACAGCAAAGGTTCCAGTGAGGCGTCCACGCTGTCAGTTCATCCCCAACCGGTACCCTTACTTCCGCCAGGTGGTGAGTGATCTTCATGAAAGTTCGCTTGTTAACAGGGCCCCTGTTTTCTTTTTATTTATTTTTTTTTGGGGGGGAAGAGTTCAGGGTAATCTAAGCACAGGATCTGTGCGCTCTGTAAGGGTTAGGAACACTATGGGGTTAGCTGATCCTTGCCCCCCAAAAAACAGTTCAAGATATTATGTTCGGGGGCCTGGAACAGAAAAAGAGAAGAGCCTTCCCGCTTAATGAAAAATCCCTGGCCTAGATTGAAAAGGAATAGAAAAAAACAGTAAGGAAAGCTCTACTTGCCTCAAGAAGGAAATACCCTTTTGAGGACCCAACATGGTCCTTTTGGGAAAAGGCACCAAACTAAATGTAGCAATCGCCTAAGCGTCCAAAAAGTTCGCCCTCCCACTCGAGCATATGAGAGTCTTAAAAGACCCCATGGACAAAGAAGGCAGATGCATTCCTAAACGGCTCATGGGAGGCAGCCGAGGGGGGTGCTAAAACCAGCAGTAGCCACCACTTGTACATCCCGCTCCTTAACCCCTTCATGACCAGGGGATTTTTCGTTTTTCCGTGTTCATTTTTCGCTCCCCTCCTTCCCAGAGCCATAACTTTTTTATTTTTCCGTCAATTTGGCCATGTGAGGGCTTATTTTTTGCGGGACGAGTTGTACTTTTGAACGACATCATTGGTTTTAGCATGTCATGTACTAGAAAACGGGAAAAAAATTCCAAGTGCGGTGAAATTGCAAAAAAAGTGCAATCCCACATTGGTTTTTTGTTTGGCTTTTTTGCTAGGTTCACTAAATGCTAAAAATGACCTGCCATTATGATTCTCCAGGTCAGTACGAGTTCATAGACACCTAACATAACTAGGTTATTCTTTATCTAAGTGGTGAAAAAAAATTCCAAACTTTGCTAAAAAAAAAAAAAAAAAAAAAAAAAATTGTGCCATTTTCCGATACTCGTAGCGTCTCCATTTTTCATGATCTGGGGTCGGTTGAGGGCTTATTTTTTGCGTGCCGAGATGACGTTTTTAATGATAGCATTTTGGTGCAGATAAGTTCTTTTGATCGCCCGTTATTGCATTTTAATGCAATGTCGCGGCGACCAAAAAAACGTAATTCTGGCGTTTCGAATTTTTTTCCCGCTACGCTGTTTAGTGATCAGGTTAATACTTTTTTTTAATTGATAGATCGGGCGATTCTGAGCGCGGCAATACCAAATATGCGTAGATTTGATATTTTTTTTATTGATTTATTTTGATTGGGGCGAAAGTAGGGTGATTTAAACTTTTATGTTTTTTTTATTTTTTTCACATTTTTTTAAACTTTTTTTCTTAACTTTTGCCATGCTTCAATAGCCTCCATGGGAGGCTAGAAGCTGGCACAGCACGATCGGCTCTGCTACATAGCAGCGATCTGCTGATCGCTGCTATGTAGCAGAAATGGAGGTGTGCTGTGAGCACCGACCACAGGGTGGCGCTCACAGCCACCGCTCATCAGTAACCATAGAGGTCTCTGGGACCTCTATGGCTACAATATACAAGCATCGCCGACCCCCGATCATGTGACGGGGGTCGGCGATGACGTCATTTCCGGCCGCCCGGCCGGAAGCGGTAGTTAAATGCCGCTGTCTGCGTTTGACAGCGGCATTTAACTAGTTAATAGGTGCGGGCAGATCGCGATTCTGCCCGCACCTATTGCGGGCACATGTCAGCTGTTCAAAACAGCTGACATGTCCCGGCTTTGATGCGGGCTCTCCGCGGAGCCCTGCATCAAAGCAGGGGAGCCGGCATCGGACGGTATAGTACGTCCGATGCCGGTAAGGGGTTAATGATCTGGTTGGATCAACTGGAATCTTAGCTTAAGGGGAAAGCATCTAGAGACAATATGCTAAATACTTTACCAGTAAGAAGGGGGCTGCTGCCTTTCTGGCAGATGCATCGGCTGTCTCAGTCAGGCTAGCCACTAGATCAGCAGCTTTTTCTAATGCCGCCAGACGAGCCCTTTGGTTTAAATGTTGGCCAAGAGATCTGCAGACTAAATCAAAGCTATGTACCATCCACTGTGTTTGGTTCCACTTTGGACGACATCCTAGAAAAAGCAGGGGATAAGAAAAAGCGCTTCCCTATCCTCTCTAACCCATCCAGGGATGGATTAAGGGTAGCCAGGGCCCCGGGCTGTTCAGACACTGTGGGCCCCCTGGTCATGTGACGTGGTTATGCGACGGGGTCATCATATACCTGAACCAGATTATTCCAGAAAAATAGTTGCTGTGTGAAACTATTACCTGTCAAGCATCCATTGAGCTAGTCAATTTACCCTTCAGTTAGGAAGAAGGGATGTCCTCATATGAACTTGAGCCTGGGAACATTTCTGAATATTTTCCCACGCTCGAGTTCATATGAGGACATCCAGCAGAGGGCGCATCACTGCAACTCGAGGTAACTACAGGTCATTCCCCTGCATTCCATTCATTCCCCGGCATTTTACAGCCACGAGCACAGCTGCATTAGCAGAGCTCCTGGGTGTAAAATGATTTAACCCCTTCTGATGGATTTACATCGTGGGATGTGACTGAACAACGGAAGGTATGGGATATTGTTGATTTTTTTATTTTTCCTTTTTTACAGAACGAGGGTCTTCAGGTGGATTACGAGTATAATAAAATATTAAAACACGCTGTGTATTTAATTAAAATACTTTGTAATAATGTGTGTGTTTTATTAACCATTTTGTACTATTGGATTAATAATGGATAGATGTCATAATTGACGTATCTCCATTATTAATCTGGCTCAATGTCCCCTTACAATAGCAAGGTGACCTTAACCCTTCATTACCCCATATCCCACCGCTACACGGGAGTGGCAAGAGAGTGGCCAAGTGCCAGAATAGGCGCATCTTCCAGATGTGCCTTTTCTGGGGCGGCTGGGGGCAGATGTTTTTAGCCAGGGGGGGCCAATAACCATGGACCCTCTACAGGCTATTAATATCTGCCCTCAGTCACTGGCTTTACCACTCTGGCGGAGAAAATTGCGCGGGAGCCCACAACATTTTTTTCCGGGATTTAACCCTTTAATTTAATAGCTAGAAACACCAAATTTGACTGAAAGACAATTCTTACATTACTAAAGAGGAATATGTAATAAAAGAATGGATATGAGATGGTTTACTGTATGTAAACCATGTCTCATATCCTGTCGGGTTTGTGAAGGAGATGGCAAAAGCCGGCAATTGAATTACTGGCTTTTCTGCTATCTAGCGCTGCATTAAATATAAATATATGTATATATAGGTGTCTCACTGACATATATATATGTACAGTATATATACCTATTCTATGTGTGTATATCTACTCTAATCTAACCTGTCAGTGTGATTTTACTGTACACTGCGCTGAATTGCCGGCTTTTCAAAGGACACCGGTGCGTTAAAATCAGACAGCAATACGGATGTCATACGGATGTTGCGATAAAAAAATGGCATGACACTCGCATGACAATCGCATGACTTTCCTCCGTTTTTTCGGTCCGAAAATCGGACCGTTTTATTTCTATCAAGTGGAAAAGAGGCCTAAGTGCCAGTATTCACAGGAGATCTGTATTTAGTATTGTGACAAAACACTCAGGGATCGCCTTTGCTGGGGTCAAAGGACACGTGGTTTGTGCATTGAATCTGAGGCGTACAGCAGGTTTCTGAGCAGGCTGACCTCAGGTCAGATTTATTAACGTGAAAGCAACACAAAAAACAAAACATAAAAATAAATCCTAGCCTGTCCGGCACTAACTAAACAAATACGTTGCTATCTCAACAACTGGGGGGGCTTCTCCCACCCAGCTAACATCACACAATTCTTGAGCAGAGCGCTTCACTCACGTTTGTCCCACACAGGCAGGCAATCTGTGTGCCCCAGGCAGACACTGGAAACACCCAGCTGGTCATCTTTTATTCCTGCAATCATTAACCCATTAGCACCCTGAAGATACTGAGTGGCCTAATTCACATAGGACAAACACCTGGGCGAGATATACCTGCCTCCATCTACCACACCAGCATGAGTCTTACAGTATGCAGTGTCTGTGTAGAGGTAATACAGTGATCACCGGTGACATTGTACACAGGACCTCTGTTTATAGTATACAGTGTATAGTGTCAGTGTATAGGTAAGACTGACTCACCAGTGACGTCTCTAGGTAAAGTCCTTCATCTTTCATCCAGCACAGACCACCATCACTTCATCCAGCCAGGACTCATCTTTGCAGGAAATAACAGTTATGTCGAGCTCCGCTTGCAGAACACATTACTTAATTTTTCCCAACTTCTACATTACACCACATGAAGAAAAAGAGGCAACATAGTGTCACTCTAGTCTACAGAGTAACAGGACCGCCCCCCATTTAAAACAGTGTCCTCAAAAAATAAAATAAATACATCACTGCAGTAATAATATCCCTTAATTGACCCCTATGGTGGTAATAATATCCCCCATCCTGGCCCCGTGTATCTCATTCCTGGCTCCAGCCATATGTTCTCCCATCCTGCCCTTATGAGTATCCATTCTGCCCCATATGATCTCTCCATCCTGCCCCATCAGTATCCATGGTATCCATCCTTCTCCATGATCCTGCACGATCTGTCTCCAATCCTGCCCCATGTCTTTCATTCTGCCCCGTGTCGCCAATCATGCCCCGTGTCTCCAAACATGCCCCGTATCTACATTATGCCCATGTCTCCAATCCTGACCCATCTGTCTCCAGTTGTGCCCCCAGTGTGTCCAGCATCTCTGCCCCCAATGTCCAGCATCTCTGCCCCCAATGTGTCCAGCATCTCTGCCCCCAGTGTGTCCAGCATCTCTGCCCCCAGTGTGTCCAGCATCTCTGCCCCCAGTGTGTCCAGCATCTCTGCCCCCAGTGTGTCCAGCATCTCTGCCCCCAGTGTGTCCAGCATCTCTGCCCCCAGTGTGTCCAGCATCTCTGCCCCCAGTGTGTCCAGCATCTCTGCCCCCAGTGTGTCCAGCATACTGGCCCGAGCTCCCCGGATTGCCGTTCGTAATTAAAAAAATGAAAAAAAAGTTCTCGTCACCTGTCCGGGCTCCTTCGGCGAAGCAGCTCCCTCCAGCAATCGCGCACTTGCCATCGACTGACAATGACGTCAGACGCCGGCAACGTGCGTGCTGCGGCTGATGTCAGCTGCCAGCCTCCGATTGGCTGGTGACTGTTAACTATTGTCGTGCGGGCGCGCTCGCACATCAATAGCGTTTAACTGCTTCAGCACCGGTAGGGGCCCGGTGAGCAGATGAGACGGGGCCCGATGCGGGCTCCCTCTGCCCACCGGGCCCATACGCCAGTCATGGCAGTAATGCTCTGATGGCGGCGGGCAATCTGAGCAGTAGCCCAGGGCCCCTCCCCCACACCACTGGGCCCTGGGCTACCGCCCAGATTGATCCTATTATAATGCGCCCTTGAACCCATCCTATAAGCGGCCCTTTCGGAGTTATAGGTTTATCCGAAGAAAGTCACCAAGAACCCAAGACAGATGGGAAGATAAAAGAAATAAGAACAAGGGGTTTATGTTCAGCAAAGGTCCCACTGATGATAAAAAAAACCCTCCCAATTAAGTTTTTCCCCAGGTGGAGGCAACCTGGGAGAAGATAACCAACAGTTCCTGGATACTGGACTTAATAAAATCAAGCCTAAAGCTCAATTTCCACACACCCCCTCAACCATCCTTTCTAATAACGCCTCGGAGATCCTCACGGGAGGAACAACTGGCTTTGGAACAAGAGATTGTGGTAATGTTGGGGAAGGGAGTTCTTCAGGAGGTTCCTCTCCAAGAAAGAGGAGAAAGATTTTACTCCCCCTTTTCCTCATGAGGAAACCGGATGGTTCCTTCAGGACAATTATAAATTTAAAGAGACTGAACAAATGCCTAAGAGTGCAGTCATTCAAAATGGAGACAATAAAGACGTCAGTAAAAATGTTGTTCCCACTCTGTTTTATGACTGTGCATATTATCACGTCCCCATTCACAGAGACTATCAAAAATTCCTCAGGGTAGCAGTCCCAATCAAGGGGGTAATAAAGCATTATCAATTTGCAACTCTTCCTTTTGGACTGGCCATAGCACCAAACTAGTGGCAGAGGTAATGGCTCATCTAAGAGAACAGGACACCCTAATCGTTCCATATCTAGATGACTTCCTCATAGTCAGCAACTCCCCCCAACATTGCAAAACCCATTTAGAAAAGGTCATGCATTCCTTAACCAACTTAGGCTGGCTCTTGAATCTAGCAAAGTCCAAAATAGTACCAAGCCAGGTACAGGGAATATCTAGGCACCATACTAGATTTGATCAATCAGGAGTGTCGTCTACCCTCGGAGAAGGTCCAGAGGATGGTGGGGTTGGTATCTCGAGTGAGGGATCTACCCTCCATATCTTTGCAGGAGGCAATGTCCCTCCTGGGGTCCATGACAGCGTGCATCCTGGCGGTTCAGTGAGCTCAGATACACACCAGGGAATTACAATGGGGGGATTTGTCAGCGGAAGTTTCTCTAAGAGGAAATTTAGAAGGTCAGTTCAGTATATCGTCAAAGACAGCACTCTCACTGGAATGGTGGATGATGACAGACAATTTGCCCCAGGGTGTCCCGTGGGTGGTTCCAGTCTCCAAAGTTGTAACTATGGACGCAAGCCCCAGGGGTTGGGGGGCTCACTTGAGCGACCTCATAGCACAGGGGGTCTGAACAGACTACCTAACAGCATCTTCCAATATGAAAGAACTACTGGGGATTAAATTTGCACTCCTAGAATTCCTGAACACCCTTCACTCACATCATGTCAGGGTATTTTCAGACAACCGGGTCGTGGTAGTATAATTAAATCAACAAGGGGGTACCCGATCCCAGTCTCTCATGGAAGTAACAGGATCCATCTTTCAGCTAGCCAAGGACAACCCGGGGTCATTGACGGCTCTTCACATAAAGTGGGTGGACAATTACAGGGCAGATTTCATGAGAAGGAGTGGGAGTTTAGCCAGGCAGTGTTCCATCAGATTACCGAAAGATAGGGAGTGTCGGACATTGATCTGTTTGCAAACAATCTGAACCAGAAAAACCTTCTGCTCTTTAACTCTCTCGGGGATCCCGGTCGCGTTGGATGCATTCCTGACTCCATGGAACTATCGACTAGCATTTCCCCCAATCGCACTAATCCCGGAAGTTCTGAGCAAAATACGGGTAGACAGAGCTTGTGTAGTCTTAATAGCCCCCTTCTGGCCAAAGAGGATATGGTTTTCTTGGGTGAGGAGGATGTCCATTTCAGAGCCTTGGCTACTCCATGATCTCCCAGACCTCCTCTCCCAGGGACCAGTAGTACACCCCCATGTAGCAAGTTTACATATGACAGCCTGGAATTTGAAAGGGGCATCTAAGGGATAAAGGGTTTTCACCAAGCCTAGTCTCAACCTCACTACAAAGCAGGAAACCGATAACCACCAAACATTGCAGTAAAATCTGGAAAAAATTCCTCTCAGCGTCAGGCTCTAAAGTAGATGAGGGGGTTCCACTTAGAGCCATATTGGGGTTCCTGCAGAAGGGGTTGGAACAAGGCCTGGCTACAAGTACCCTAAAGGTTCAGGTCGCTGCATTAGGGGCTCTGTTCAATTATGATTTAGTAGGGAATCGATGGATTTCTAGATTCATTAAAGCGGCAGAAAGGTCTAGACCCCTCCCAGAGTGTTCCACAGTGGGATTTAAATTTTGTCCTTACGGACCTAACTAAGCCTCCCTTCGAACCCCTGGTGGAAGCTCCCTTGAGAATCCTGTCCCTCAAAACCTCTCTGCTGGTCGCTGTCACTTCAGCGCGCAAGGTCAGTGACATTCAGGCGTTGTCGGCTAATCCCCCTTTCACACAGATCCTGGATGATAGGGTTGTTCGCAAAACGGACTCATCCTACCTTCCAAAAGTAGCTTCTCTGTTCTCCAGATCACAGGAAATTTCCCTTCCTTCCTTTTGTCCCTATCCTAAAAATAAGGAAGAAAAAAATCTTATACACATTAGATGTCAGAAGATGCCTGATCCATTACCTAGAGGCCACTAGGGAGTGTAGGAAGGATAGATCTCTCTTTGTGTGTTTTTAGGGTTCTCGGAAGAGGAAAAAGCTACTAAAAGCACATTGGCAAGATGGATCAGAGACACCATCAACTTGTCATATACCTCGCATGAGGTGTCCGCTCTGGAGAAAATAAGAGCTCATTCAACGAGAGCAGTAGCAGTCTCCTGGGCGGAAAGAGCCAGTGCTTCGATTGATCAGATATGTAGAGCTGCTACATGGTCCTCCCCCTCTACATTTTTTTAACCACTATTGGCTGGACCTAGCCTCTTCTTCAGACCTTACCTTTGGGAAAAGGGTTCTGGAAGTGGTATTCCCCCCTCCCCAGATGTACAGTCTCTGCAATTCTCTCTGGTGCCTTCATGGGGGACAGAGAAAAATGTAGTTAGTTACCGATAACGGTATTTCTCTGAGCCCATGACGGCACACTTAGTTTAAATTATGCTATTGCTTAACAAATAGTCACGCGGTATCTCTGTTAAACTTTTCAGTAATGTTGAGTATTTTTTTCTGTTATTAATCTTTCATACACTGTAAACAACTGATGCGGGAGAGAGGTGCCGCCTTTTTATCTGTAGGTTTCCTGTCCTTGATGGGCTGATCCCCCTCTCTCCATGGTGCCGTCAAGGGCTCAGAGAAATAACGTTATCGGTAAGTAACTACATTTTGTGTGCACTGAAACCCCCGATGTTTGTATACATGCGACTCCAGTGGGCGGTCCGATCCACGATTTCCGTCTGCAGTTACACAGGGAAGACTGGCAATCACTGGATAGGACCTTCCAGTGGACTCATGCATGAAACACCATGGATTGCAAAGAATAAATGCAGTCTTTTCCCTCCAGAATGTATCTCAATCTTATCAGCTCCTCCTTTTCGATCTGTTCTATGACATCAATTTTCAACGTGACCGATTTTTTTTTTTATTAGAATAATTGGACTTATTTTGCCTTTTCTATAGAGCCATATTATTAAGATTTCAATCTTTCCTCTATCTGGACTGCTATGATAAGAGGAGTATTAACAACTCTGATATCTTCTTCACATAGGGTGGGTATAATCTGAATGATTATAAATTATAATTCCACTATAATCGCACAGTTATGTAATGGACGGCCTGGCTGGTCCGGGATATAGTGTATTTCTCAATAGCTCAGGAGGAGCCATTGCCAATTCTGTTCTTTAGATCGTCACATTGTCTGGTGAGGACAGGATCAGTTTCCTCCAAATCCACAGAACACTATGTAGGTCATCAATATGCAAATGTTCATCCATTTAATTAATGTTTGCACTGATAAAAAGTTGTGGAGCTGAATTTACAATTATCTATTAGGTTAAACCTGGTTATCCATCTCAAAAACGGACTGAAATGCGCCGGATAAGCAACTACAATGTCCTTATTTTTAAGCTTGCATTAAAGGGTTAAAGGGGCATTGTAAGATTCAATGATGTCTGATTAGATGTAGGTTCTAACCCAGGGACTTTGATTTATCCCACAAATAGAAGTCCCCTGCTGGATAAGACTGTTTAGATACAATATCACCTCTCTGTTGATCTCCGCCTGTTCGTCTCAGAGACTAGACTCTAGATTGCATGGAGGTCAGGGATCCCCATTCTGGAGATAGGTGTTGGTCCTGCATTTGTCAGACATGTATGGGTTATTATGAGGATTAGGATGCTACGTTAAAAGAGATTTTTGAATATTTTTTAAAGAATTATTGGGCATTTTATGTGTAGAAAAATATACTTTGGAATGGTTGACATCCCCCAAACTCCCCTGCTTTGAAGGTTTTTGTGTATTTTCTATATTACACCTTCATTAGGTAATGGAACAAAATCAATGTTGGAATATCAATTGACGTTGCTTTCTGGTTTTGGAAAACTCTTGTTCCTCAGCTACATTTTTTAATAAATATAAATTGTTATATTATTGCTATTATTACTATTTTTGCCTGCAGTGGTGATGTCACGTTGACAGCACTGCAGCCAATCAGTGAGCTCAGCATTTCTGAGCGTCTTGAGTACTCAACTCGGGTTGAGCTGCTGAGCTCAGTGACATAGCATGATATAAGTGATATGGAAACTTGTCTCTATGTGATGTATAAAATGACAGCCTGTCATTAGGTGGTTCATAACATGGTCGCCTGTCTCTTGATGATTTATAACGTGGCTTCCTGTCTCTAGGTGATGTATAACATGGCCGCCTGTCTCTAGGTGATGTATAACATGGCCGCCTTTTTCTAAGTTATGCATAACATGTTTTTCTCTGTCTAGGTGATTTATAATATGACCACCTGTCTCTAGGTGAGGTGTAATATGGCTGCCTGTCTCTAGGTGATGTATAACTTGGTTGCCTGTGTCTAGGTGATTTATAATATGACCGCCTGTCTATAGGTGGTATATAGTGTGTCCACCTGTCTCTAGGTGTTGTATGACATGGCCACTTGCCTCTAGGTGTTGTATAGCGTCGCCTCCTGTTTCTAGGTGATGTATAACATGGCCGCCTGTCTCTAGATGATGTATAACATGGCCGTCTGTCTCAAGGTGATCTATAGCATAGCCGCCTGGCTCTAGTTGATGTATAACATGACCTCCTATCTCTCCGCTATATATCAACATAAACTTGTATAACATGGCTTCCTGTATCTAGATAATATATAGCATGGCCTCCTGTCTTTTGGTGGTGTATAATGATGCCTCTTGTTTCTAGGTGGTATATAACATGGTCGTCTATCTCTAGATGATGTATTAAGTGACATCCTGTCTCTAGGTGATGTATAACATGGCCATGTGTCTCTGTGTGATGTATAATGTGGCTGTGTGTTTTTAGGTAATGTATAACATTACGTGTCTTTACGTGATGTTTAACATGGCCCTCTTTCTCTAGGTATTGTATAACATGACGTGTGTCTCTAGGTGATGTATGATGTGGCCCCCTGTCTCTAGGTGATGTATGACATGGTGCCTGTTTCTGGCTGATGTATAACATGGCCGCCTGCCTCTAGATGATCTATAACATGACAGCCTTCCTCTAGATGATATATAACATGGCCGCCTGTCTCTAGGTGATGTATAACATGACCACTTGTCTCTAGGTGATGTATAACATGGTTGCCTGTGTCTAGGTGATTTATAGTATGGCCACCTGTCTCTAGGTGGTATATAATGTGGCTGCCTGTGTCTCTGGGTAGTATATAATATGGCCACCTGTATTTTGGTGTTGCTTGACATGGCCGCTTGTCTCTAGGTGTTGTATAGCGTGGTTTCCTGTCTCTAGGTATTGTATAACATGACCATGTATCTCTAGGTTATGTATGATGTGGCCTCCTGTCTCTAGGTGATGTATGACATGGCCGCCGTTTTCTGGCTGATGTATAACATGGCCGGTTGTCTCTAGATATATAACATGGCAACCTTCCTCTAGATGATATATAACATGCCTGCCTGTCTCTAGGTGATGTATAACATGGCCGGTTGTCTCTAGGTGATGTATAACATGGTTGCCTGTGTCTAGGTGATTTATAGTATGGCCACCTGTCTCTAGGTGGTGTATAATATGGCCACCTGTCTTTTGGTGTTGCTTGATATGGCCGCTTGTCTCGGGTGTTGTATAGCATGGCTTCCTGTTTCTAGGTGGTATATAACATGGCCGCCTGCCTCTAGATGATGTATGACATGGCCGCCTGTTTCTAGTTAATGTATAACATGGCTGCCTTCCTCTAGATGATGTATAACATGGCAGCCTTCCTCTAGATGATGTATAACATGGCGTCCTAGGTAATATATAGCATGGCCTCCTGTCTCTTGGTGTATCATGATGCCTCTTGTGCCTTTAGAGTGTATAATATGGTCGTCTATCTCTAGGTGATGTGTAATGTGGCATCCTGTCTCTGTGATGTGTAATGTGGCCGTGTGTCTCTAGGTGATATATAATGTTGCCATGTGTCTCTAGGTGATGTATAAAATGGCCAAATATCTCGGTGACGTAGAACATGGACACCTGTCTGTAGGTGATGTATAACATAGCTGGGTGTCTCTAGGTGATGTATAACGTGACCATCTGTCTCTAGGTGATGTATTGCATGGCCTTATGTCTCTAAGCAATGTATAACGTGGACATCTTTCATTAGGTGATAAATGACGTGACCTCCTGTCTCTAGTTGATATTTGACGTGACCTCCTGTCTCTAGTTGATATATGACGTGACTTCCTTTCTCTTAGGCTATGTTCACACTTTGCGGATTCCACTGCGGATTTTTCCGCAGCAGAATTCCAAAATCCGCAGTGAAAACTTCCTTTCTCTTAGGCTATGTTCACACTCCGCGGTTTTTACTGCGGATTTATCGCGGTTTTTACTGCGGTTTCTTCTGCAAATTTTCATCTGCAGTTTCCTATTGGAGCAGGTGAAAATCCGCAGAAAAGAAGTGACATGCTGCGGAATGTAATCCGCAGCGTTTCCGCGCGGATTTTTCTGCAGCATGTGCACAGCGTTTTTTGTTTCCCATAGGTTTACATTGTAATGTAAACTCATGGGAAACTGCCGCGGATCCGCAGCGGTCAAATCCGCTGCGGATCCGCAGCAAAATCCGCAAAGTGTGAACATAGCCTAAATGCTGTATGACGTGGCCTCCTTTCTCTTGGTGATGTATAATGTGGCTTTCTGTCATTTGATGATGTATAACGTGGCCGCCTGTCTCGTTGATGTATGATGTGACCGCCTGTCTCATTGATGTATGATGTGACCTCCTGTCTCTAGGTGATGTATAACGTGACCTCCTTCCTCTAGGTGATGTATGATGTGACCTCCTTTCTCTAGGGGTTGTACAACGTGGCCTTCTGTCTCTAGGTGATGTATAACGGGACCTCCTGTCTTAGTGATTTATGACGTGGCCTCTTGTCTCTAGATGATGTATAACGTTGCCGACTGTCTCTAGGTGATGTATGATGTGGCCTCCTGTCTCTAGGTGATGTATGACATGGCCTTCTGTCTCTAGGTGATGTATGACATGTCCTTCTGTCTCTACATGATGTATAACATGGCTGTCTTCCTCTAGATGATGTATAACATGGCGGCCTAGGTAATATATACTGTAGCATGGCCTCCTGTCTCTTGGTGTATCATGATGCCTCTTGTGCCTTTGGAGTGTATAATATGGTCGTCTATCTCTAGGTGATGTGTATTGTGGCATCCGGTCTCTATGTAATGTGTAATGTGGCCGTGTGTCTTTAGGTGACATATAACGTTGCCATGTGTCTGTGATGTATAAAGTGGCCGAATATCTCGGTGACGTAGAACATGGACACCTGTCTCTAGGTGATGTATAACGTGACTGTCTGTCTCTAGGTGATGTATAGCATGGCCTTACGTCTCTAGGCAATGTATAACATGGACATCTTTCTCTAGGTGATATATGACGTGACCTCATGTCTCTAGTTGATACAGTATATGACGTGACTTCCTTTCTCTAGATCATGTATGACGTGGCCTTCTGTCTCTTGGTGATTTATAACGTGGCTTCCTGTCATTAGATGATGTATAACGTGGCCACCTGTCTCATTGATGTATGATGTGACCGCCTGTCGCGATGTATGACATGACCTCCTGTCTTGTTGATGTATGATGTGACCTCCTGCCTCTAGGTGATGTATGACGTGACCTCCTTTCTCTAGGTGTTGTACGACGTGGCCTTCTGTCGCTAGGTGATGTAAAACGGGACTTCCTGGCTCGGTGATTTATGACGTGGCCTCCTGTCTCTAGGTGATGTATGATGTGGCCTCCTCTTGATGATGTATGACGTGGCCTCCTGTCTCTAGGTGATGTATGATGTGGCCTCCTCTTGATGACGTATGACGTGGCCTTCTATCTCTAGGTGATGTATGGCATGGCCTCCTGTCTCTAGGTGATGTATGACATGGCCTCTTGTCTCTAGGTGATGTATGATGTGGTCTCCTCTGGTTGATATATGACGTGGCCTCCTGTCTCTAGGTGATGTATAACATGGCCTTCTGTCTCTAGGTGATGTATGACATGGCCTCCTGTCTCTAGGTGATGTATGACATGGCCTTCTGTCTCTAGGTGATGTATGACATGGCCTTCTGTCTCTAGGTGATGTATGACATGGCCTCCTGTCTCTAGGTGATGTATGACATGGCCTTCTGTCTCTAGATGATGTATGACATGGCCTCCTGTCTCTAGGTGATGTATGACGTGACCTCCTGTCTCTAGGTGACGTATGATATAGCCTCCTCTGGTGATTTATGATATGGCCTCTTGTCTCTAGGTGATGTATGATGTGGCCTCCTGTGTCTAGGTGATGCATGACATGGCCCTTGTTTCGGTAATGTATAACATGGCTGCTGTCCATGAATGAAATCATGGAAAATGCTCACAGATAAGATGAGGAGGAAATCCTAAGAAAAAATGAAGGAAAACAGCATAGAACACTGCAGTCATATCAGTGATAGATGTGACAACCAGGTGGCACTGCTGAGCACGTTCAGATATGTTGCTGTGAGACCTCTGTAGCAGCATGGGGGGATTTTCAGCATTTTCCTGCTCGTATGTCCAATCCATTTTTTTTTTGCATTTTAAGGAGCAGAATTAGAATCATATAATATCCTCTCGTAACCGACAGCTATGATAGCAAGTGTTCTAGATAGTGCAGATGGACCCTTATTATAAAGGAGGTATAAATATAAACAAATGGAAACCAGGGGAGATCTAAACAAATCAATGGGGCGCTGTGTGGCTCTGCGCGGCTCTGCAGAGGATGCCAATTCCATTGATCTTTTCCGCTTTTTCAAAATGAAGCAACTGGAAAGAGTAACTGGAAAAAATAACATCCTCAGACCTGGGATAAAAATGTAATCCATGGGGGTCGAGTGGCCAGGCTTATTTATTTGACAAATTATTTAAAGAGGACTTTTTGCCAGGTCAGAAGTGGCCAACATTTGCTATTACTTTATTCCTTCTTCTCCCCGAGTATATATGATATGGAAAATTTACAATGTGGTCTTTTTTTACAGTGGGAGTGGCTAGCAGTATAATAATGCAGATCAAGCTAGAGACACGCCCCCGAGGAACTGCAACCAACATGTGCTTGCTAAATAGCAGGTTTAAAAAGCCCATGTCTCTGGAACGGAATGGTGAACTTTAAAAAAAAAAAAAAAAAGAAGCAAGCAGCGAGCACAAAATAAGAGCAAACACTGGTCACTTTTGACCAGGCGACTGGTCCTGTTTAACCCCTAACACCGGACGTACTGGTATGCCCAATTTTGGCTCCCTGATTTCGATGCGAGATTAGGAGCTAAGCCTGCATCATTCAGACAGACACTGGCTATGTTATTCTGCCGGCACCTGCCTCTTAACAGCAATGAGTGGAGCTGAGCTGTTAACTACTTAATTGCTGATGTTAACCACTTAGTTGTCACTATTAATCTATGACAGCATCAGTTACTATGTGCAGTCCAAGGGGGCTCGTCGTATTGATCGCCCACCTCGTGATGCATCGCGAGGTGCCGAATAGCTGTGAAGGCAGTGTGTCATTTCCTGAAGACCTCTGTGCCTGCAATCACTGTGCTCCGTTGGAGCCTGTGGTTGAAGTTGAGAACCCACGGTGATTTTTGTTGCTATTTAATACAATGCTATAAATATTGTAAGCCTAAGAGGAATAAAAAAAAAAGAAAAAAAGTTTAAAAAAATCTATAAATTAAACAAATGCCCAGAATTGTGACTTTTATAGAAGTTGTATAGAAGTTGTATATATTGTAGCATGGCTAAAGGGTTTGTAGTCGATGGGAGGTATGTGCCACATAAGTGCCTGGTTGCTGTAATGTAGCCCGGAGTATTCCTTTCTTGCACATAATCTTGTATATGTGTTTCAGGACCTGTGGTAATGTCAGACCACATGGCTAATCATGTGATGGGTTACTGGGTGGGGTTAGCTCTTTATAAGACTGGCTAATCCTTTACACAGCAGATATGTGTGGAGGTGAAACCCTCCTGAGTGTGTTACGGCTTCAGGACTGAGCCGGATGAACTGGACACTTGCTTTTCTTTGCCTGAACCAAAGGCCCATTTTGCTTTCTGTTATTTGCCACATGGTTTATGAAGCAATAAACCCAGTGAACTTTAAAGGAACACGTCTCCTGAGTGTCAGCCGTCGCAGCTGAGTGAGTGAAATCCTTACAATTGGTGGTAGACGTGCGAGCAGCGTTCCCAGCGGAGACGTGAGTTTATTTTTGAATGTCCTGGGTCAAGGCTGTTGCAAGCCAGCAAGCATTGCCGGAGAAAATGGAGGAACTGCTGAAACACTTGGTCCAGATGCAGTCACAGCAGGAGAAAAGGCAGAGCCAGCAGGAGCAAAGGCAGCAAGAGACCAACAGGCTGTTGATGCAGCAGATACAACAGAGCCAGCAGGAGCAACGGCAGAGTCAGCAGGAGCAACGGCAGAGTCAGCAGGAGCAACGGCAGCAGATGCAGCAGAGCCAGCAGGAGCATCAGCAGCAGATGCAGCTTCTGGCAACCGCCATCCAGGGCAAGGCGAGCGCCCCAACCCCAGGTTTGGCTGATGACACCCACGTCCGGAAGACGGTAAGACGCGCATTGCAGAAAATGACTCCCGGGGATGATGTTGAGGCCTTCCTGACGGTGTTTGAGAGGGTCGCTGAGAGGGAAAAACTTCCGCCAGAGCAGTGGGCAGAGGTACTTGCGCCATACCTGACGGGAGAACCCCAGAAGGCGTACTATGATTTGACCTTGCAGGATGCCAAAGAGTATCACAAATTGAAAGCCGAGATTCTCGCACGTTTGGGGGTGACACTGACTGTCAGGGCACAGCGAGTTCACTCCTGGGGCTATCACCGGGACAAACCACCTCGTTCCCAAATGTTTGATCTGTTGCACCTGGTCCAGAAATGGCTGCAGCCAGAATCCTCTGCGCCTGCACAGATGGTAGAACGGGTGATGATGGATCGGTTTGTCCATTCCCTCCCGAGGCCTATACAGTCTTGGGTTGCCCAGGGTGATCCCCAGAATGCCGACGAGCTGATCGGACTGGTTGAGAGATACCAAGGGTTGGAAGGCTCCTTCGGGAGGCAGCCCATGCCGTACTGGGGGTCCCAGAAGGCAGCTGAGTCCCAAAAAGGGGTGGTGCGTCCAAGGTCACAAAGGGCGGGGGAGGTGGTGCCCAAGGTCCCCACGGGTGATATTATTTGTTGGAGGTGCCACAAGCCAGGACATATAGCTGCCCGTTGTTCCCAAACCACTGAGCAGATGGACTGCAGCATGGGACGCCGTTGTTCATACTATGCGTATCCAGCCTGTAGTGTGAACTCTCCATCCAACGAGGGACCTCAAGCGTGTCCCGTAAAGGTGAACGGTCGAGCAGTAACGGCACTGTTAGACTCGGGGAGCCTAGTGACCCTGGTGAGGGCCACTTTTCCTCTCCACCTGCTCCCAGGAAAGAAGGTCGGAGTGCGGTGCATACATGGTGATGCAAAGGACTACCCTATGGCCAGGGTGGACATTGAAACGGCATGTGGCACTGAGTCCCACATAGTCGGCGTGGTTCAGGACTTGTTGCACCCTATAATTATTGGCCGGGATTTCTGTTTGTTTTGGGATTTGTGGGGAAATGGTTCTGAGCTCCCTGGCAGGGAACCAGTGAACCCTGGAAGGGTATCGCCACACCCAGAGGCAGACAGTTTTCCTTTTTGTGTTCTGGTTGGGGATGAGGAGGAAGTATCCCCTACATCTGACATTCTGGAGTTAGAAGTTACCGGTGAAAATTTTGGGACTGCCCAACATAGGGACCCCACTCTGAGGGAAGCCTTTAATAATGTCACAGTTATTGACGGGGTGGTACCGGAGCCGGGGGCAGACACAAGATTTCCCCATTTTCTGTTGAGGGGGGAGTTGTTGTACCGTGTCACGAAAATACGGGAGGAGTTGGTAGAGCAGTTGATAGTGCCGGGTCCGTATAGACGGAAAGTGTTGGACATGGCCCATTCACACATCTTGGGTGGACACCTGGGGGTGGAAAAAACGCAGGAACGGGTTGTGCAGAGGTTCTATTGGCCTGGGTGTCACCGGGAAATAGTGAACTATTGCAGGTCCTGCCCTACATGTCAGCTAACTGCTCCTACTCCTCATTTCCGGAACCCCCTTGTGCCACTGCCCATTATTGAGGTACCGTTCGAGAGAATTGCCATGGACTTGGTCGGTCCCTTAGTTAAATCAGCTCGGGGCCATCAGTATATATTAGTCATCCTGGACTATGCCACACGCTATCCTGAGGCAATTCCCTTGAGAAATTCTTCCTCAAAAAGCATAGCCCGCGAGTTGGTCCATGTCTTTTCCCGGACAGGTCTGCCAAAGGAGATCCTGACTGACCAGGGTACATCTTTCATGAGCAAGGTGATGAGGGAGTTATGCAAAGCCCTGAAGATCTCCCAGTTGAGGACCTCGGTGTACCATCCCCAGTCAGATGGCCTTGTTGAGAGGTTTAACAAGACACTAAAGAGCATGCTGAGAAAAGCTATAGAGAAAGACGGTAGAGACTGGGATTGTCTCTTACCCTATCTGATGTTTTCCATTCGTGAAGTTCCACAGGCCTCCACAGGGTTCTCACCGTTTGAGCTTCTATATGGCCGACATCCACGAGGACTCCTGGATATAGCCAAGGAAACCTGGGAGGCCGAAGTCACACCCCACAGAAGCGTCATTGAGCATGTGGCCCTGATGCAGCAGAGGATTGCAAAGGTGATGCCTATCGTGAAAGAACACCTTCTCCAAGCACAAGAAGCTCAAGCCAGGGTCTACAACCGGTCTGCAAGAGTGAGGCAGTTCAATCCGGGAGACCGAGTTCTTGTGTTAGTTCCAACGGTGGAAAGCAAGTTCTTGGCCAAATGGCAAGGGCCATATGAGGTTGTCGAGAAACTTGGTGAGGTAAATTATAAAATTCACCAACCAGGAAGACGGAAACCATTCCAAGTTTACCATGTCAACCTCATCAAGCCATGGCAAGATAGAGAGCTGACAGCAACTCCATCATTGTTAAGCAACCCAGAAGGTGAGGTTGGAGCGGTTACTATAGCAGAGACGCTATCAAAGACCCAGAAACAGCAGTGCAGGGAGTTACTCCAGAAAAACAGGGACCTGTTTTCAGAATTGCCAGGATACACGAAGGTCATAGAGCACGAGGTCCTAACAGAGCCACATGTGCGGGTGAATGTGAAACCTTATCGTATTCCTGAGGCTCGTCGAGAAGTTATCTCCAAGGAAGTGGAGCGTATGTTGAGGCTTGGGGTCATTGAGGAATCCAAGAGCGGTTGGTCGAGCCCAATTGTCCTGGTCCCAAAACCTGATGGAGAGTGGAGGTTTTGCAACGACTATCGGAAGTTGAATGAAGTCTCCAAGTTCGACGCTTATCCCATGCCCCGTATTGATGAGCTCATCGAAAGGCTTGGGCACGCCAGATATATATCCACCTTGGATTTGACAAAGGGGTATTGGCAGATCCCCATGGCACAGGAAGCCAAGGAGAAGACGGCCTTTTCGACACCTGATGGATGCTTCCAATATGCCCGGATGCCGTTTGGCCTACAGGGAGCTCCGGCGACCTTCCAGAGGGCTATGGATAGAGTCCTTGCACCCCATAAGGCCTACGCTGCTGCGTACCTAGATGATATCGTCATCTTTAGCCCGGACTGGGAGAGTCATCTGGAGAAAGTCCAAGCGGTGTTGGATGCTATAAGAGAGGCCGGATTTACTATAAACCCGAAGAAGTGCGCCTTGGGTAAAGAAGAAGCTAAGTACCTTGGATACATAGTGGGTCATGGAGAAATAAAACCCCAAATCAATAAAGTGGAGGCAATCCAAACATGGCCAAAACCAGTTTCCAAGAAACAAGTTAAAGCCTTCCTGGGAATCGTGGGATATTACAGGAGGTTCATCCCAAACTTCGCCACGATGGCTGCGCCTCTGACTGACCTGCTAAAAGGGACAAAATCAGTAATGGTTAAGTGGTCCGAAGAAACAGAGTCAGCCTTCCAAGAAATGAAAAACGCTTTGTGTAAGCAACCCGTTCTGATGGCCCCAAACTTCAAGAAAGAGTTTATTCTTCAGACAGATGCCTCAGATGTTGGGGTGGGAGCAGTCCTTTCCCAAGAACTACATGGGGAGGAGCATCCTGTTCTCTATCTGAGTAGGAAGCTGTCCTCATCTGAAAAGAACTAGTCAGTCGTTGAGAAGGAGTGCTTGGCCATAAAATTGGCAGTGGACACATTGCGGTACTATCTGCTGGGACGTAAATTTAGACTGGTATCTGACCATGCCCCGCTTAGGTGGATGAGAGAAACGAAAGGAAGAAATGCTAGAGTCACCCGTTGGTTCTTAGCCCTGCAGGACTTCAGTTTCCATGTGGAACATAGGGCCGGAAAGCTGCACGGTAATGCGGATGCCCTATCGAGAATCCCTTGTTTAGTGGGGGAAAGTGCCAATCCCCACGGCTTTAGGCAGAGGGGTGAGGTATGTAGCATGGCTAAAGGGTTTGTAGTCGATGGGAGGTATGTGCCACATAAGTGCCTGGTTGCTGTAATGTAGCCCGGAGTATTCCTTTCTTGCACATAATCTTGTATATGTGTTTCAGGACCTGTGGTAATGTCAGACCACATGGCTAATCATGTGATGGGTTACTGGGTGGGGTTAGCTCTTTATAAGACTGGCTAATCCTTTACACAGCAGATATGTGTGGAGGTGAAACCCTCCTGAGTGTGTTACGGCTTCAGGACTGAGCCGGATGAACTGGACACTTGCTTTTCTTTGCCTGAACCAAAGGCCCATTTTGCTTTCTGTTATTTGCCACATGGTTTATGAAGCAATAAACCCAGTGAACTTTAAAGGAACACGTCTCCTGAGTGTCAGCCGTCGCAGCTGAGTGAGTGAAATCCTTACAATATACATATATACCGTATATATGTATATATTTTTTTTTACTTGGTGTAATTGCCACTGTTCTCCTGAATCTGGTGTGGTCTTTTTAGCCAACTCGGCGTGGTCATCAAGAAGACTGCCACTAGATAGCAAGATTTACATGTAGGGAAGGAGAGGCCATATCTCAAGAACGGAGAGGAGCAAGAACAAAAGAAAAACTATCCCGAATTCAGGAGAGCGGCGGCATTTAAACCAGATTAAAAAATAACATATTTATGCTAAGTGACAGATCCCCTTTAAGCCTCTTCCAGCCCTTTAATGTTTGTAACTGTGAGAACATCTCTAAATGCCGTACTGTTAACAGAGAAATGAAGTTGGCTGCTCCTGTAATCACATGCAGAAAATAGAATTTAAATAATCTGCCATGAGGAAACAAAAGCAGATTATAGAAAAATACATATGTATCTGGTCTTAGTAGTAAAACAAAAGCTAGGTTACACATTCCCTTTAAAGGTACCGTCACACTAGACGATCCGTGACGTTGCAGCGTCCTCGCTAGCGATATCGTCCAGTGTGACAGGCAGCAGCGATCAGGCCCCTGCTGTGCTGTCGCTGGTCGGGGAAGAAAGTCCAGAACTTTATTTGGTCGCTGGACTCCCCGCAGACATCGCTGAATCGGCGTGTGTGACACCGATTCAGCGATGTCTTCACTGGTTACCAGGGTAAACATCGGGTAACTAAGCGCAGGGCCGCGCTTAGTAACCCGATGTTTACCCTGGTTACCATCCTAAAGCGTCGGTCAGCCGGAAAGCAGAGCGGTGACGTCACCGCTCTGCTTTCCGGCCGCTGTGCTCACAGACAGTACAGGAGGAGTGCAGAGCACAGCGCTGGAGGACAGACAGCGGTAGGTAAGTATGTATTTTTTTTTAACTAAGCGGCCCTGCGCTTAGTTACCCGATGTTTACCCTGGTTACCGGATCGTTGTCGGTATCGCTGCAGCGTCGCTAAGTGTGACGGTACCTTAAGGCTATGTTCACCCTGAGGCACTTTGAGACTTCTGAAGCATTCTTTGCAGCCTTTTGAGTGGACAGTGCCTCATTTAGAGAGGTTTCCTTCAGGACCTGTTTCAAAGAAGTGACTTTTTTTTTTCCTTTCAATTTCGTATTTTTCAAGACCTCTTCAGTAAATAAAATCTCAAAAAACTTCTCATAGGAAGAGCAAAGTGGAATTTCCATAGCAATTTAGGTTTTTTTTTAGGAGGACTTTGGAGAGGATCCAAACCAAATGACTCCTCTAAAAATTCTATGTCAACATATTTATAAGGCTATGTGCACACAGCATTTTTTCTTCTGAGTTTCTGGAGCAGCAACTGAGCAGAAACTTAGAAACTTCATGTTTTTGAGAAATTTTGAAATTTGGAGAGTTTCCACTACATTTCTGCTCCCAAAACTGAAGGTACACGTAGCCCAAGGGTTGACACTGAGTATTTTTGCTTAGGTTTTGGTGCAGAAACTCCATGTTTTTGAGTTTTGAGGAGGATTTTGAAGAGTTTTTGCTCCAATAGCTCAACAAAAAGACTCAGTTTGAACACACTCTTAGGCTGTGTGCAAATGGAGTTTTATAATGTTTTCAAAACAGACCTCAACGGCGCCGGGCGGACTCCATGACTTTAATGGGGCATGTCAGACTTTTATCATGGTGTCTGGCAATGTATCCGAGTAAATAGCACTGCCCTGCTTTTTCTAACTTTTTTGATGGCCCAGAAATGAGAAGCTAGCCTTTGAATATTGGGTTTTGGAAAGCTTTGTGTCTCTGATGTAGTTTTCTGCCTGTGTTGCTCTGTCCTTTCTGTGATCACGTACCATATTCATTGTGTGTTGTTCATCAGACTCATCCATCCATCAGACCCTCCCGCCACTCTAAAGTTCACAAGATCCCAGAACACAGTTGTTCCCACCATTCTTCCATCAATGCATCAGAAATGGTAAGACTCTATCTCTACATGTACCTATTGTGTTGTTAAAGGGGTATTCCGGGCCCCAGTGCAAAAGCGTCAACAAGGCCCCCAACCGTTACGGTCTTGCTAGCCTTGGTCTTCTTTTGGGGCCCCCTAGTCTCCCCTCACATACTAAACTTGGCTATTCACTTCATCTTCATGTGGATATGCCAAAAATATTCAATAGATATAGGTCCCATTAACCTTGAGTATGGGGCTGTGACACACCCCACAGTAAATAAAGAGGTGGTTGGAATTCCCCTACAAATAATAAAGAACTCCTACCACCACTGACAATGGCGCCTCAGGGCCACATTCTTGGCTCCTGCATCTGCTATGTATTTATGGTATGCTATAAATGTTAGACGTTGGAATACCCCTTTAAGCTGTATTATGTTATATAGCATTTTATGTAGAATGGTGCACATAAAATGATCGGCAGTCCAAAATTGGACATGTCAGAAAACCTTCTGTCCATAGACCTGCAGAACAGTCGGGAAGCCACATACACATCCCTCCAATATCAGTCGATGTTACAGTTAAAATAATAGTCCCACATGTCACCCCAGTGATCTGAACCTTAGATGTCACTGTAAAGCTGGATTTACATGACTATTATTTTAACTGTTGAGATTACAACCTTAGGGGTGCTGTTTGGGATCACTTGAAAGGAGCTGCAGCACCCAGCACAAGTTCTGGAAAATAGTGACGCTGTGACTTGGGGGGCATATCATGTTATAATAATATTCTTAAATTATATAGTGTCAACATATTCCTCAGCACATTACACTTCTGCAGACACATGAGCTAGTCACCAGTCACATGCCCCAACAGATGTGAAATGCCATTAAGTACATGGAATGTGAGGGGTACTGGGACCACGAGCAAGAGAATATTGCAGAAGTGAGGGGTTGTATGCAGATAAAAGACACGACTAAAGAATGCAATAGACTTTCCTTCATAATATCTGTATCTAGTGCATACTTCCAACTCTGATTGCCTTGGGTAGCGCATTCCAGAAAGCTTGCGTAGCACAAGAGAATTCTTAAAGGCAAGATGGTGAGTTTTGGATTGTGGCGTTTGTAGAGCCCCCTGTACACATTAGAGTAACATCGGCTGATATTGGAGGGATGTTTATGTGGCTTCCCGACTGTTGTGCAGGTCTCTGGACATAAGGTTTTCTGACATGTCCAATTTTGGACTGCCGATCCTTTTATTTTCTGAGAAGTAGGCTGAAGAGAGGTGTATGGAGGAGTCGGGAGACAAATCTGGACCACCACAGCTGGCTTAAAGTGTATGGGGGAGGAGGGGGTGATCTTTAATCTTAGATAATTGGTAGGATGGAGAGCATGGGTTATGTGGTTGATACAGATGAGTGAATAGATGTAGGGAGGAGCATCGCTGTGGATTCTGTAGTGCATGAGCAGCTCTGGTGGCGGAGGAGGCACCAGTGTAGCTGCTGGACAGTATTATCAGCCTGGCTGCTGCATTAACGATAGAGCGGAGAGTTTCGCCAGGTAGAAACGGATTAGTAATAGGTTAAAATCATCATCACAAGAATGAACAAACAACAACAGTGTTTGCTTTTCCCAAAATTACAGAAGGGATAATTGGGGAAATCTTTGAACATCCAGGTGACAGGAGTGTGCGAGTGTTGGATCTAGCAAGTGATTTTGTTTTTCTAATCCTGGACAGTTCTTTGTAAGTAGATACCACAGGCAGATAACTTAGTGCCAGAACAGCTGTCCTTACACTGACATGGACATTCAGCATTGCACTTTTCATGTCTCATGTATAACAACATTTAAAGGGGTATTTCCCATAGTCCTAAATTATTATTTATCAGATAGAGCTTGTAAATACACACAATTTACTATTTACTAAAATTTTCATTTTTTCTAGAGATATTCCCACTTTTCTTTTGTTTACAGCTTGTTGCTTTGGACACCGACCACTGTTGGTGGCTAAACATGCACATTGCGTAAATGCTCTTTTATATTGCGCTTGTAAATGCTGTTTTAAACCTGGCCAAGGTTTTCCTAGAGCATGATGTTACCTCCTAATCCTGGCTAGCTTTAATCAGTGCTTACAAGTTAGAGAGCAGCGGTGGTCGAGCTCCTAGGCAACAAACTATAAACAAAAGAACGACTGCAAATGTTAGTAAGTATCAAATTAATAGTGTTTGTTTTTACGAGCTCTAGCCAACGATATCAGACTATGGAGCTGGGAATAACCCTTTAATCAAACTAAATGTTTCAAATTATTGCACAAAATAACAATATATAAAGGTACCTTCACACTCAGCGACGCTGCAGCGATACCGACAACGAAGTCGATCGCTGCAGCGTCGCTGTTTGGTCGCTGGAGAGCTGTCACACAGACAGCTCTCCAGCGACCAACGATCCCGAAGTCCCCTGGTAACCAGGGTAAACATTGGGTTACTAAGCGCAGGGCCGCGCTTAGTAACCCGATGTTTACCCTGGTTACCAGCGTAAACGTAAAAAAAACCAAACACTACATACTTACCTTCTGCTGTCTGTCCTCGGCGCTGTGCTTTCCTGCACTGACTGTGAGCACAGCGGCCAGAAAGCAGAGCGGTGACATCACCGTTGTGCTTTACGGCCGGCGCTCACAGCCAGAGCAGAGAAGCAGAGCGCCGGGGACAGACAGCGGAAGGTAAGTATGTAGTGTTTTTTTTTTTTTACATTTACGCTGGTAACCAGGGTAAACATCGGGTTACTAAGCGCGGCCCTGCGCTTAGTAACCCGATGTTTACCCTGGTTACCAGTGAAGACATCGCTGAATCGGCGTCACACACGCCGATTCAGCGATGTCTGCAGGGAGTCCAGCGACTAATTAAAGTTTTGGACTTTCTGCAGCGACCAACGACATCACAGCAGGATTCTGATCGCTGCTGCCTGTCAAACTGAACGATATCGCTAGCCAGGACGCTGCAACGTCACGGATCGCTAGCGATATCGTTCAGTGTGAAGGTACCTTTAGTCATCACATCCTACTGTTCTGCCCCATACGCCTATAACGTACTGACTAAAGGGGTTGTCTACTGCTAGAATACTGATGACCGATCTTTAGGATAGGTCATCACTAACAAATCTGTGTACGTAGCCTGCTGGGTACTGTAGATCAGTTTCTACTCATTTGTACAGGAGCTGATCTGCAGTACCTGGAGCAGCCACTACTTAGTGGGTGACGCTGTAGAGTTCCCCCACATCCACTGTTTGCAGCTGGATAGGTGATCAGTAAGGTAGGATGGCACACCACTCTCCGACTTCCTGGCGGTGCCCTCCTGATTAACTGACACTTCAGACCAGCGACATGGTTGTACCTCTCAGAACCGTACGCTCACCTAGATTTCGGAGGGGCTCATGGTAGTCACTATTGCATTTGTTTTGCAGATTTTCCTACAAAATCTTGCTGTTTTTTACTGTTTCCATTCTCTTGCAGGCAATGTGGTTTCCTTATTTGATGCCCTATGGAAAAATGCAAAACAAACTTGTCTCTGCTCCTTTTTACATCTGCACACACTGACTTGCTGCATTATTCTTGTATTTATACGGCGATGCGTTCACACCCACATTTCATCCTTTTTTTTCTTGCGAGATTCACATATATTTCTGTGTTTTTTTATCATGTGCAACCCTCAGCTCATTGTGTCTTATTCATTAGACCCACCCAAGCATTACTCCTCAAGATAAGGGTCACCGGATGTTTGAACACAGTTGTTCCCATCATGCGTCCATCAGTGCCGCAGCAATGGTAAGAATCGCTCCTCGTTTAGCTGGTGTTGGCTTCCTTGGGGGCAGTGCTTCCTTGGAGAATTATGCAAATTGCCTCTCTACTAGAAGTAAGAAATATGTCTCTAGCACCACCTATAGGTAGCTGCCCAGTAAATCTATCAACAGATGCATGTCTCTGCTTTGTTTGATATTGGTAGCTTATGTTTTAAGATATTTTGATGGGCCAGACTTTGACTTACAGGGTAGCTGTAATAATTTTTTGTTAGGGCTAATTAGTTCAATTTTAGGTGTTAAAGGGACCTTTCTTTGTTTCTTTAAAGGGGACTTTTTACCAGGTCAAGAGTGGTCACTTTTTGCTCTTATTTTAGTCCAACTGTTTTGCTTAGTAATCAGTTTTTTATTTTTTTTTCTAAATCTGCCATGCGGTTCGAGCGCTGTGGGCCTTTTTATTTAGTGCTAATTATTATGGTCTTTAACGGGGCATGGCTTACAGAATAATTGTGTAAAGCATAAAGACACACTCTAGAGTATCCTGTGAGCTCCACCCCCTCTGAAAAGACCATAAAAATTGGCACCAAAAGAAAAATGTCCATAACTTTAAAACCATGTGGTGGATTAAAGAATATATTTACATTCAGGAGAGCAGTGGGAATAAAGTAAGAGCAAAAACTGCCCACTTTGGATCTGGTGACAGGACATTTAAATTAAATTCTTCCATTCAATTTAAAATAAAAATACTGGAGCATTTTTCCTTTGTCTTCTACATTGTGCTATTCCTTTAAAATTCCTTCTGGAAAAGCATAATGATATATTTCCATTCTCTCTGTCACAGAGGGAGAGACCCCATACAGTGTGATCTGTGAGCATTGATTAGACAGAGGAACAGCACAAAACAGAGGTCTAAGAAAAGGTGACCTAGAATTAGAAGTTAAAAGTGAAGTTAGCGTGTCATTTTGGATGCAATTTAAACACTGAACATTTTATAGTTTTATAGTCCTGACCATAGGCTCATGTTTCTAGGATGACCCGGATTGACCCATTTAAAAGTTACTGTTTGACTGGACAATGGGCTAATGTATGGTCTTCTATTTCAAATACCCTGTGTTTCCTCAACTCCTCTCTATACAGTCTCGATATTCTAGCGAGAGATGAAGGAGGTAACGTTCCCAGTCTGTCCCTTCAGTTTCCACCAGCATCTTGAGCATTTGTTTTAGAGTTCCATTATAACGTTCACATAGTTGTTGGTCTGAGGATGATGGGGACTGGCTTCAAGATGCTGCACTTGTATTTTTTTGTAGAGACTTTCCATCTGTCCTCCGATCAGTTAACATCTTCCTGGGGAACCCCACATGAGACAATACAATCCATAGTGCATCGGCCACTGGGCCACTAGTCAACAACTTGTACAATAGAGAATATGCCAGGGCCGCTAGGTATTGCAAATGGCCCAGTGATATCCACAGCCACACGTTGGAAAGGCTCATCAACCATTGTTAGTGTTATAGATGGGCTTTTACTCTTTTGCCCAGCAAGAGGAATCTCATGAGCAATTCTTAATAACTGTTCCTGGAACGGATAGGAGACAGCAAGATGCTTTTCGCAGTCCCAATCCTCTGTTTTGTCATGGGGGAGAGTCTCTTTATGCAGCTTCCCCTGGTTCCAGTGTTTTCTCTCCTTGTCAGACCCAGCAGGGGGTTTGTGGAAACAGGAGTGTTAGTGGTTGCTTTTGTCTGCTGGCCTCGCTGTCTTTAGATAGACCATATAGACCAGGCCTCATCCCATTGAATGCCTGGCCTCCTTTTCCCATTTGCAGAATACTACTCAGACATCGCAGGGTGAGGGTAAAAAGTGTGGCAATACTTTATTGAACCACCAACAGACAATAACATATAGAACAGTCCTAGTAAATACAAAGATGGTGCAAATTACAGAGACTCACCCTGGATTAGATCATCTTCGACTTAGGGGATTCCAGGGCCAACTACCCCCACCAGAGGTACCCTGCTTTTGGTGGGCACTCATGACATGCTTAGGAAGCTGACAGTCCATTGAGGTACAAGCCAGGTTACCTGATTATTCCCTCACGGTTTCTCTAATGTCTCCATTGGGACAGGTGAATAGAGGGCCCCAACCTGCCTTCTCTGAACATCTCTATGGGGTCAGGTGACCGGAAGGTTCCAACCGGGCTTCTCCGAGTGTCTACATGGGTTCAGTGATGGTCAATGGAGCAGATCTGTATTCCTCCAGCTAGGCCGTAGTCCTTTAAGCTGGCATCCTGTAGAATGGCAAATTTGTATTCCTCTTAATGGAGCCATGGTGACTTGGCTGTTGTTCTGTAGAGTCTCTTTTTGCAGTAGGATAAAGATCCTTTTTATACCCACATCTATAGTTCATGCCATCATCCACACGTCAGGGGGATAGTGGGATCTGGTCAACTGTCATTGTTTGAGTATTTAATCAATCTGCATAGTTTGTCCTTCACTGTTTGCAGGTCAACAAGATACATGGACTTTTAAAATGGGTAATCAACATATTAGCAAACATCGATTGTTCAATGACCATGCATCCCTGTCCTCCAAGGATAGCAGCACAATAACTGTAGGAGCAGATATAGGTAAACAGCATCTATTCAGCAATTTGCTGCAGTGATGTTCTCCCAGTGAACTGGTGAACGCACCTCTGTAACCGTGAGATTTTCATGGTGCTAGCTTGGAACTCACTGAGGTCACCGCAGTTCAGCCCGGCTGGGAACGAATCCTCAGTGACTGGCAGTAACCTCGATGACGTCACCACTAGTCACTGAGTCTGTGCTCGCAGCAGCTCATTCACCAGTGGTTCTCAGCCTGGATGGTCGCATCTTAGCACCACCCCGGTTGAAAACTGTTTATCCCCCAGACATTGATTACGGCATGGGGCAGAACGACGGAGTGGTGAGGGATATTGTTGTTTTTTAATTTTGTTTTCTTACAGGAGATGAAGGATTCAGTGGAATTAGGCATAACTGTGGTATTATTGGAATTAGGTATAACTGTGTTTGTTATTTTTAAATAAAAAAAAAGTAATAGTGTTTTGTTTTATTTCAAATAAAATTTTTTATTCTGGATGTGTCTTTATTTACCATATAACTATAGGATTAGAAATGGATTTGTTTCAAAAAACTGACCGTCACATCCAAACATAGACTAAGTGTGAACAGGTGCTGAACCTAGAGTCGCCAACTCGTATATAGTCAAGTAAATCAGGCAGCACACTGCAGCGCTAAAACATGCAAACATGAAACACGAAAATTGAACTGCATTACTGCACTAGAAATATGAAAAATGAGAGCGTTTAGCGCATAAAAATAGCCAATTTTATGTGTACCTAGTAGCCACTTTACGGCATCTCTCTTATACCAGGTCCTAAACTTGCCTTTCCTCGCTGAGAATAAACGTCTCCATCTGAATGGGTACCTGTGAAACCTCTTCTTAGACTAAAATTCTCTCTCTCTGTGGAGGGGTATTGGACCTGCTATAATTAAAACACCTGTGGCTAGGAGGTGGAGTGCTCGATCAGAAGGCTAAAGAATACATTTAAAAAAACTGACCGTCACATCCAAACATAGACTAAGTGTGAACAGGTGCTGAACCTAGAGTCGCCAACTCGTATATTGTCAAGTAAATCAGGCAGCACACTGCAGCGCTAAAACATGCAAACATGAAACACGAAAATTGAACTACATTACTGCACTAGAAATATGAAAAATGAGAGCGTTTAGCGCATAAAAATAGCCAATTTTATGTGTACCTGGTCGCCACTTTAAGGCATCTCTCTTATACCAGGTCCTAAACTTGCCTTTCCTCGCTGAGAATAAACGTCTCCATCTGAATGGGTACCTGTGAAACCTCTTCTTAGACTAAAATTCTCTCTCTCTGTGGAGGGGTATTGGACCTGCTGTAATTAAAACACCTGTGGCTAGCAGGCGGAGTGCTCGATCAGAAGGCTAAATAATACATTTCAAAAAACTCCATTCAGATGGAGACGTTTATTCTCTATTTTTATACTGTGGAGGGGCACCAAGGAGGCCTTTGGTAATTTTGTGGCATCCCTCAACAATAATGAAATTGGTCTCAGCTTCACTTTTGAAATACAGGAGGAAAAACTACCTTTTCTGGACATTCTCATCTCAAAATCTAGGGGAGGGGAATGTCTGGAAACTACTGTGTACAGAAAACCATCTGCAACCAACTCCTTGTTAAGGTGGGATAGCCACCACCCCTTCTCCCTGAAAAAGGGAATCCCCAAGGGCCAGTACCTTAGACTGCGCCGCAATTGCTCTAGCCAAAGGGATTTCAAAGCCAAAGCTGATGATCTTCGGCAGAGGTTCCTAGCTAGAGGCTATCCGGACTGGATTCTCAGAGAAGCATTTCGCCATGCGAATGCACGTGAGAGGGGGACTTTGCTGTTGCCCATAAATAGAGAGGAAGAGACTCCCAAAGAGACTAGGGTTATCTGTACCTACAACAATGGGGCAGGACCCGTTAGGGACATTCTGAGAAAACATTGGGGGATTCTGGGGATGGACGGGGATCTAAATGACATTATTGGCAGAGAACCAAACATTACCTATCGGAGGGGCAGAACTCTGGGAGACAGACTCATGCATAGCCACTTTACTACACCAAGAAAGGAGACATGGCTTCCCCAAAGACCAGCAGGTTGCTTTAAATGTGGAACCTGTGTGGCGCGTGATTTCATTCTTACTGGAAAATAATTCCTTGATGAGAATACACAGCAGACTTATACCATCAGGGATTTCATTAACTGTAGAACTGCAGGAATCATATATAGGGCTAGATGTGCCTGTGGCGTCACCTATATTGGTAAAACCATCAGGGAATTCAGACGACGAGTAGGGGAACATCTGGGGGATGTACGAAATAAGAGTGACACCCCGATCGCTAAACACGTCAATGATATGCATGGGGGTGATCCTAGGGTCCTGCGATTTATGGGGATTGATAAGGAGCACCCTCCAGTCAGGGGGGGTGACCTGGATAAAATGCTTCTACAGAGAGAAGCGAGATGGATCTTCCTCCTGGACACATGCCAACCCCGTGGCTTGAATGAACAGCTTAACTATAGTTGTTTCTTATAGATTCCCCCCCCCTCCGCATGTCTACCACATTTCCTTTCCTATTCCCTTCCTGTTCCTTTTATGATTATGTATACTTATTGTGTCGGTTTATGTAATTAATAGCAGTTCTGTTTGATGGGTTCTCAACTGGTTTACTGCGCCAAAGAAAGCAAGAATCGTTATGATCCATTTGGATCTGTTTGGGAATTGGCCATTGCTTTATCCCTCGTAGTCATCTAGGTAACTACGTAACAGATGTCGTTGTGACTTTAGCATGTGACACTGTTTGATCTAGATTGGGCTATCTTTGTTCTCTTTTTTTCTTATGTGCATCCATTTTTATATACACTTCACATAGTCGTCATATGGTATATTGTGTCAGCCCTTACTATAACAGGAGAGTTATTTTACCCGTTGGCGTTTTCTGCGAGAGTCTCTAGCCCTCCCCCTGTCTGGACTCACAGGTCATCTCCACCTACTTGCCTATTTATCATATATGTGCATCCCGTAGGCCTAGATTTAGGTCTTGTCTAGAGCTCACAAGCCTCTAGCCCTCCCCCCGTTCTGGACTCACAAGTCATCTCCGCCTACTTGTCTATTTATCATATATGTGCACCCCGTAGGCTTAGATTTAGGTCTTGTCTAGGGCTCACAAGTCTCTAGCCCTCCCCCTGTCTGGACTCACAAGTCATCTCCGCCTACTTGTCTATTTATCATATATATGCACCCCGTAGGCTTAGATTTAGGTCTTGTCTAGGGCTCCGTTACATTCCGGATGCCCCCACTAAACTTGCGCTAACCGGCGCCGCGCGGCTGTGGATGAGGTAGTCGGCTTGCGTTTCAATTTTGGAATGCATTCACCTAGGTAATATGCAAGCGCCGACCAGGACGTGACGTTTACAAGAGGGCGCTGCTACTTCCGGTGTTCGCGTCCCCCATGTGTCAGTGTTTACAGTCCGGTTACCATGCACATACACATGGTGAGTAGTATGATGGTACTCCATCTGATGGCCACTTTTAACATTCTTATGCCCCAATTGCATTTGGGGGGGTGCACCTGTGTTTAGCATACCCCGTTTTTATGTTTTGGCATGATATATGGTTTTTGAGCATACCACTGCATGACGCTTCTGACTGCGCCATATACGTTTGTACATGGGGGCGTGCACCGCATTTCACATATAATGATGCCGGCATGTCTCTTATATCTCCATGAGTGCTTGTCTTGCATTAATACCTGTAGCAGCACTATGTTTTTGTATATATGATTTTGCATACTTTTTATTAAGATATAGGCATTGTTAATATCTCTCGGGCATAATTGTCATGTGACACCTTTGACCACGATCTGAATTTTTGTACTTATAACATATTGTGCACTATGTGGCCATGGTCCGCTCCGAGTTTTCTCAAACTCCAGACATTGCTGATTAGGGGGAGGGGTCTTTGGATATATAGGGAGACTCTTTGGTAATGGACTGTAGTCTACCAGAGACTGTGGGCACAGATGGTCGCTTCCAGTTTGGGAGACCTAGCCACTGCAGGCCCCTTACTTTGCACGGACTTTTTCTGACAATTTATGTGCCTGTTGGCACCTCCTTCTATGTGACTCTCCTGATGATGCTCCATGACCGGAGTTGAAACGCGTAGGGAGGAAGAAATTGGACTTTAAAGGATTAAGGACTCTGCCTTTATATACATTGGGTGTGTTGGTCCCCTTTAGTGAGGTCCATTTGGGGCCTGTCCTTGTTAGGACAGGAGTTACACAGGGGCTACAGGGTAGATATTTGAACCTTAACCCTGTCTCTGCTTTACAAACCCTGGATCTCTTGTGTGTCGTTTGGAAGTATACGGTGTCCGGCAGCTTGGGTGAGATCAAACCATTTTGTTTTTATATTGAGCACTGGTTCACCTGAGCACTTTATTCGTTGTCTGTGTCCTGTTGGGTGCGCATTTTTTAGCATTTTTTCATTAAAGGTTATGTTTTATTTAGTGGATATCCTCCACAGCTGATTCTGACCTGTTCACACTTAGTCTATGTTTGGATGTGACGGTCAGTTTTTTGAAATGTATTCTTTAGCCTTCTGATCGTGCACTCCGCCTCCTAGCTTCAGGTGTTTTAATTACAGCAGGTCCAATACCCCTCCACAGAGAGAGAGAATTTTAGTCTAGTAAGAGGTTTTCACATGTACCCATTCAGATGGAGACGTTTATTCTCAGCGAGGAAAGGCAAGTTTAGGACCTGGCATAAGAGAGATGCCGTAAAGTGGCTACCAGGTACACATAAAATTGGCTATTTTTATGCGCTAAACACTCTCATTTTTCATATTTCTAGTGCAGTAATGCAGTTCAATTTTCGTGTTTCATGTTTGCATGTTTTAGCGCTGCAGTGTGCTGCCTGATTTACTAGAAATGGATTTGTGTCTTATAGACTCCTCTCCTTTTACTAAGCAATACAACTGACAATACAAAGGTGACATCAACCCCACTAATATGAATCCGACTTTCCACCGCTAATAGATACATCTCTTTGGGGCGGCTGCGAGCTGCTATTTTTAGGCTGGGGGGCCAATATTCATGGCCCCTTACCAACCTGAGAATACCATCCCCCAGCTGTCTCCTTTTGCTTGGCTGGTTGTCAAAATGGGGGGACTCCGCCGTTTTTTTTTTTTTAATTATTTATTTAAATAACTAAAAAATACAGCACGGGGACCCTTCTATTTTTGATAAACAGCCTTGCTGAAGCTGACAGCTGGGGGTTGCAGCCCTCAGCTGTGACTTTTGCCTGGCTGGTTATCAAAAACACAGGGGAACCCACACTGTTTTTATTTTTTAATTATTTATTTACAGCGCAGGTGCCGGCTGATGAATATTCCCAACAGCCGCTCCTGCCCTCACTGCTATTAGAGGCAGCAGGTGTCGGCTGATGGGAGCAGTAGTCCCATCAGCCGACACCAGTGATCGGAGGTAAACTTTATAGCTCCTGTCACAGCTGCACGCGCAAGCTGTCTTTAGACCGCATGAAAATTATGGCTGTCTGACCAATGGTGATGATTTCAACGCCAATCAGAAGCGATGGAAAAAATCATTGGATGTTCGGGCCCCCCATTCAAGTAAATGGGGTCTGGGTACTGTTCTGGTACCCGTACTTTTTATAACTGTTCGGTCAAACCCATTGTACTCGAACATCCAGGTGTCCGTCCATCTCTATTGAAGAGGTGTCAGTCAGACTCCCTCATTACTAAACCATAAGTAAAGAGTTAAATAAACACACACAAACACATTGTCACCTATGTAGGAGCGTTAACAGAATAAACCTACACAGTCTGTAAACAAACAGCAGCTGTTAATTTTTTTCAAAAAATGAAAATATAAAACTGCGTGGCTACTGCATGGTTTTCATAACCAGCAGAGTGAAAGTCGATGGCTGATGTTAATATTCTGGTAGGAAGCCAATAACCATGAAGGTTCCCAGGCTATTAAAATCAGCTCACAGCTGTTTGCTTATCCTTTATTGGCTAGTTTACAGGGAGACCTCAGAAGAAAATTGACGTAGGGTCCCCCTATACAAATCTAACCAGCAACAGCTAGGCAGACAGCTGCGGGTTGATACTAATATCCTAGGAAGGTGCCATGGATATTGGCCCCCTCCTAAACTAAAAACATCAGCTCTCAGCCTCCCCAGAAATAGGATGCACCAGATCTGGCACTTAGCCCTGCTCTTCCCACTTGCCCTGGTACTGTGGCAAGTGGGGTCATAGTTGGGGGGTTGATATCACCTTTGTTATTGTCAAGTGACATAAAGCCCAGAGGTTAGTAATGGAGAGGCATCTATAAAACACCTCCATTGCTAACCCCATTGTGATGATATAAAAAAACACCCAAAATAAAGTTCTTTATTTGAAATAATGACAGAGAATCCTTTATCGAATCTAAATTAAACCATATTTACCGAGCGCCTAATCCACTGAAGCCAATATCTCCTGTAAATGAATTAATATAATAAACAACAATATTCCTCACCTGTACGCAGAGAAGATAATCCATAATGTCCCACAATGATCCTGATGACTTTGAAAGCAGTCATGATGTGACTGACAAAGGATCATCATGACATCAGTCATGATGTCACTGACAAAGGAGCTTGTAATAACTACCGCAGTGTGTATCACTGAGCTGCCATGAGAGAGGTCACACGAGTTCTTCAGCTGATGAGCCCCAGTGATCTCACTTAGAGGCACCACCGCTGCATGTGAAAGTTCCGGTCAGTGTGTAGCTAGCAGCCACTTAAAGCAGTCAGATCTCCCAATGTGACTGTTCTACAAGTGAGATTGCCGTGGAACTCTGGATTATGTCGACTATGGCGGACAGGAGAGTATATGGTTGTTTATTATTTTTGATTGTTTACAGGGGACAAGGGCATCGGGGATTTGGGCTTTAAGGTGAGTATATGTTGTTTTTTTATTTTACATTTTTATAGGAGACAAGGGCATCAGAGATCTGGTTTTAGACAGTATAATGTGTTTTTTTTAATTTGATTATGTATTTAATTATTTTACATGTTATATACACATATATAAAAAAAAATTTTAAAGTTTGAGCACAGGCTCGGCTGAGAGACTACTTCTTCCATGAGCACCTGTTATAACTGTTATCAGTGACAACAGACGTGGAATGATGAGTAGCAGTCTCTCATCAGCTGATGCAGGTGACCTGTGGTAAGCTTTTACTGCAGGTCACAACTGCTGGATCACACTGACATCTTGACAGCGTGACTCCACAGCGCTCTTACCGACAGTATCGATCTTATCGGTGGTAACGTTACCGCCGATTAGAACTGCTGGGCCAGTGTTTCCCACTCTGTCAAACAGATGACAGCAAGGTAAACACCATAGGGAGTCCATAAAAACGCAAGCAAAAACTCAGCAAACATTTTTATACCTGCATTTTCGCTGTGGATTGACTCGCACACTGACTCAATTGAAGTCAAAGGGTGAAAAACACAAAATCTGCACAAAGAATTTACATGCTGTAGATTTCCACTGCAAATACTCAAAGTATAATTACTGATCATATGCACAGCACTTCAGAATTCTCATTGAATTAGCTGGCATAAGGATTCCCTAGTGTTTGTAGCCCATTACTGTGCTGAAAGAACGCAGCGAAAATGTACCAAAAACACATTGTGTGCACACAGCCTAAGCCTCCATCATACTCTATTGCAAGGAAGTTTTCCAAATGCAGTCTCCTGGGAATGGAGTAGCTGAAAACTGTTCTCTCGGCCTTGCGTTCTGCAGTCTTTTTGCACTTTAGAATAAGTAGCAGGTGCACACTGGCATCACATTCTCCCAGCTGTTGTAAGTCTATTTGCAAAATAAAGTCTCTGCTTGCTTTAGAAGTTATTTCCAGGACAAGGTCCATTCCTTGGCTCTTCTGAGTTGGCCTTTCACTTTGTCCTGGTGCCACTGTACTCTGCTCTGAGTCCTGCTCCGTTTAGCCACCAGTCAGCAGATCCTTGGATTTGTCTGCTGTCTCTATTCCTCTGAGCTCACAGAGGTTAATCAGAGCCTCCTTACTCTGCTTCTTGTATATGGCAGCCATATCGGTATACAACCTTTCTCCAAATAAAATATAGAAAAGAAAAACGGGAAGGGGAAACTGTTTGCAAGTATGTCTAAGTAAGAACTGAGTTGGACTTTGTACAACTGGAGACCTCCTCACACAGATACCAGTTCTTTAGTATAGGGAATAATTGCGTAAACCAGAAGCTAATGCTCTTTATAGAAGTAAAAAAAAAACAAAAAAAAAACAACTCTATCCTACCCCTTGCCACATTCACTCTTCAGCACATGACGTGGTTTGCACCTGCAAGGGTTAATTTATCTCCTCTCACTCAATCCAGCTCTCAACCTCAGTTTTAGGCTATAAAGTAAGCATGAATCACACCCCGACATTTTCATCACACCCCGATTTCTTACCGCGCTGCCATCATTAATCAAACACTCAGGGTGATGAGTCCCCAATATATGTTACTGTCAGACTCTCAAAATGTCACACACTCTCTGGAAAGCCATGTATTTTTTAGAGCATACAAGGATCAAACTTATTAAAGATTTTAAGCTTTAATATGAAAATATACAGTGCTTAAAATAAAGTATATAAAAAGGTAAAAAAATAAAATGACTCACAAATATACAAAACAGTTATAAAATAAAATAGCAGAAATACCTAAACTTTTCAGTCTACAGTTATCTTCTGTTTCCTTGAGGGAAGGAGAAATTAATTATGGATCACACCAGCATCCTGGGCAATCCCCACATATAAACAACTTCTTTTGCGCCACCATGGTTTTTATAGTCGTGACCTTACTCTCATATTTCCAGGATGGCCCGTATTGGCACCTTTAAAAGGTGCTGTTTGTGACTGAACAATAGGCTAATGTATAGTTTTGCATTTCAGATATCCTGTGCTTCCCTTATTCCTCTTTATACAGTCAGTAGGAAATATTCTGCCTATGCCATGGTCCATGAGCAAAGGTGTCATGTTGGACACCTCCAGCAAAAACCCCTTTGTGTTTGCAATACTTGTATATCTAGTTTCACCCTTTTGTCAATTAACTCTTCTGCTGTTATGCATTTCTGTTGTTGATTATGGTGTGTGTATTGCCTTTACAATGGCCAATTGCAAAAAAGATTTTTAGCTTTAAATTACATGCATTTAAGAGGAAAAAAAAGTTCTGAGGTGGACAAATGCTGTGGAGCTGCTGGTTAAAGGTAGTTGCTCTATAAACTGACTACGACCTATTACTTTTCTCTGGACCCTAAATCACCAACAGTCTCATCACATTCTTATTTTATTGGGTTTGAACCATGTGCATGATTTGTATTTTTTCTTCATTATGTTCTGTTTGATGCTCCCTGTCATGCTCACATGCAGAGTTCATTGTATGTTGTCTGTTAGATTCATCCACCCTGCACCAACCTTGCTGAAATCATGGCAAAAGGTCATTCTCCCATCCCGGGCACACATCAATCTACAGCCAATTCTGAGGACCTGGTAAGAGCAACAGGGGGTCCCTAAAGGGACACTAAATCTAATCACTACTAACTACCAGATAAAATATTAACCTCTATATATATATGTATGTGTGTGTGGGTTTATAAACTGATATCAGTGTATATTATATATATTAACAGTAAATACTATATTTTCTGGTGTATGAGACTACTTTTTAACCCCTGAAAATCTTCTCAAAAGTCGGGTGTCGTCTTATATGCCGGGTGTCGTCCTATAGGGCGGGTGCGGAGCAATCTGCGGTCGCCACATATGGTGGCGGGAGCAGTCCCGATGACGATGTGAGGAGGTGCCTCACCGGGAAGGTGTAAATGAAGCAAGCTGCAGGCGTCCGGGACACTTGGGGTATGGAAAAAAGAGAGAGAGCCATGCTGTGCCAGAAAAACATGTCTCTTTCACCCGTCTGGCCCGCCCATGTATCCTATTACCTCCTTCTCTGCCTCTCAGATCTCACACACGCATGCCTGCGCCGCTTCACTGCAGTCCTTGGGAGCAAGATCTGAGAGGCAGAGAAGGAGATAATAGGGTACAAGGGTGGGCCAGATAGGTGAAAGAGGAGTGGTTTTCTGGGCACAGCACTGCTCTCTCTCTCTTTTCCATACCCGGGCATATCAGATGCCTGCAGTTTGCTTCACTTACACCTTCCTGGTGAGGCGCCCCCTCACCTCGTCATCAGGACCGCTCCCCCCACCATATGCAGCGATCACAGATTGCTCAGCACCCGCCCTATAAGACGACACCCGGCATATAAGACAACCCCTGACTTTTGAGAAGATTTTACATTTTAACTGGAAAAGTTGGGGGTCGTTTTATGCACCCAGTCGTCTTATACGCCGGAAAATATGGTTAACAGATACAGTATATACATGGATCTGTTCTTGCTGCAGTTTCCCAATATACTGCTCTAGCAGATAGAATTATAAGTAAACTTTTTAACATCTGTGTTCATTAACTCGTACTCACCTTTTAAAGTGGACCTGTCACCAGACCAAAATATGCCAAAGCTTACTTTACTTCCACTGCTCCCCTGAATATTTAGTTTGTTTTTCTACATTACAGTATTCTATTTCAGGGATATGGAGCCTTTTTATTTAATGCTACTTTTTATGGTCTTTACCAAGGGAGTGTGGCTCACAGGGGTATTAATGCAGTGCAGCCGACACGCCCTAGAGGATCCTTTGATAAAAATCAGCACTAAATAAAAACGTATGCATTTCTAGAGCCGTATGGCAGATTTAAAAAACAAACAAACAAACGAAGCAGAATTCTCAGGGGAGCATATTGGGAATAAAAAAAGGCCAATTTGTATTTTGATCATATTTTTTCTGACACTGATACCAAATATATTTAACCCCTTTAACCCCGAGGGTAGTATGCACGTTACTGACTAGGCCAATTTTTACAATTCTGACCACTGTCCCTTTACGAGGTAATAACTCTGGAACACTTCAATTTGATCCCGGTGATTCTAAGATTGTTTTTTGGGACGTATTGTACTTCATGATAGTGGTAACATTTCTTTGCTATGACTTGCGTTTATTTGTGAAAAATACTGAAATTTGGCGATAATTTTGAAAATTTAGCAATTTTCCAACTTTGAATTTTCATGCCCTTAAATCACAGAAAAATGTCACACAAAATACTTAATAATTAACATTTCCCACATGTCTACTTTACATCAGCACAAATTTGGAACCAATTTTTTTTTTGTTAGAACGTTATAAGGGTTAAAAATTGACCAGCAATTTCTCATTTTTACAACACCATTTTTTTTAGGGACCACATCTCATTTGAAGTCACTTTGAGGGGTCTATATGATAGAAGATATCCAAAAGTGACACCATTCTAAAAACTGCACCCCTCAAGGTGCTCAAAACCACATTCAAGAAGTTTATTAACCCTTCTGGTGCTTCACAGGAATTTTTGGAATGTGGAAGAAAAAAATTAACATTTAACTTTTTGCCCCAAAATTTTTTACCTTAAATACAATTTTTTTTATTTTGACAAGGGTAACCGGAAAAATGGATCCCAAAAGTTGTATTTTCTCCTGATTATGCCGATACCCCATATGAGGGAGAAATCCACAGTTTGGGCACATAGCAGAACTCAGAAGGGAAGGAGCGCCATTTGACTTTTTAAAATCAAAATTTGCTTTAACAATTGGCGGACGCCATGTCGCATTTGGAGAGCCTCTGATCTGCCTAAGCAATGAAAATCCTCCACAAGTGAGACCATTTTGGAAATTAGACCCTTCGGGGAACTGATCAAGTTGTGTGGTGAGCACATTGAACCCTCAGGTGCTTCACGAAGTTTATAACGCTGAGCTATAAAAAAAAAAAAAAAAAAAAAGCTAATTTTCCCCACAAATATGTTTTCAGCACAAAACATTGCATTTTCATAAGGGCAACAGGAGAAATTGCTCCATACAATTTGTTTTGCAATTTGCAAGAGTACGCTGATGCACAGAAGGGAAGGAGTGTCACTTGACTATTTGAATATAAAATTTCCTGGATTCATTAGCACACGTCTTATCCCATTTGGAGAGATCCTGATTTGCCTAAACAGTGGAAACCCCCCACGAGTGACACAATTTTGGAAAATAGACCTTGAACCCTCAGGTGCTTCTCAGAGGTTTATAACGTTGAGTTGTGAAAATAATAAAATCATATTTTCCTCACAAAAATATTATTTTAGCCCCAAGTTTTTAATTTTTCTAAGGGCTAATAGGATTTTTTTTACAACAAACTGAGGTCCATTTTTCCTGAGTGCCCCAATACACTACATGTAATTGGGAAATATTTATCAGGCACAACAAACCTCAGAAGATAAGGAGCGCCAGATTTTGTTATGGTTTGCAGGTACCATGACCCACTGGGAGAGCATATGGGGTGCCAGAACAGCAGAACCCCCCATAAATGACTCCATTTTACAAACTACACCTCTCAATAAATTCATCTAGGGGTGCAATGATCATATTGACACCACGGGACTGTCACAGAATTTTCAACCATTGAGCAGTGAAGAAAATTAGTACAATTTTATCATCAAAATTTAGTTTTAGCCCCAGATTTTACATTTTCACTCAACAATTATGTAAAATGGCACCAAAATGACAGCTGTCACACACTTCTCATCATGCGTTTCAAAAACGCAAACGCAGGAAAAAACGCATGTAAATGCGTCAAAACGCCGCAATTGTGTTAAAACATGCAAAAACGCATGCGCCTAAAAAAACGCAGCGTTTAAACGCGTTTTTTCACCAAATGCGTTTGCATTTAAAACGCTGCGTTTTTAAACGCAAATGTGAAACCAGCCTAAGTGCGGGAATTGGCGCATCTTCGGCTACTTTCCCACTAGCGTCGGTACGGGGCCGTCGCCATGGGTCGGCCCGACGTACCGACGCAAACTGTGAAGAAAATGAACAACGGGGACAGCGGATGCAGTTTTACAACGCATCCGCTGCCCCATTGTAAGGTCCAGGGAGGAGGGGGCGGAAAAAGCGGAACGATGGACAAAAAAACGTTGCATGCAACTTTTTTGTCCCGACGGACTGCAAAAACACGACGCATCCCTCGCACGACGGATGCAACGTGTGGCAATTCGTCGCTAATGAAAGTCTGGAGAAAAAACGCATCCTGCGGGCAACTTTGCAGGATGCGTTTTTTCTCCAAAACAACGCATTGCGACGGAGGCCAGACGACGCTAGTGTGAAAGTAGCCTTAGAAAGCTGGTGTTTGTAGTCGGGGGGGCAATATCCATGGCCCCTTCCTAGGCTATGAATATCAGCCCGCAGCTGTCTGCATAGCCTTTTCTTGGTATTAATTTTTGGGGAACCCCATGTCGTTTTTTCTTGGGGGGGGGTCCCCCTATTTTAATAGCCAGTAAAGGCTAATTATACAGCTGCGGGCTGATATTCGTAGCCTGGGAAGATCCATGGGTATTATCCCATTCCAAGGCTATAAACATAGGCCCCCAGTCGCTGGCTTTCCCTCTCTGGTATAGAAAATTGTGCGGGAGCCCACGCCATTTTTTTTTTCTATTTTTTTTAAATTAAATTATTGCATTTAATCCCAGGGTCACATTTGCGAGAAACTCGCACAAGTCTCACACCTCAATACCTGGCACTGCCGCAGGCACTCGAGACCGGAGTGTGCATGTATTTCTATGTAGCTGAACACTCCGGATCCAAGTGCCGGCGGCAGTGCCGGGTATTGATGCGAGAGACTCGTGCGAGTTTCTCTCAAGTGTGACTCCGGCCTAACGCGGATTTTGTGTGTGTGTGTGTCTTTATTGAACTCTTTATGTACCATTTTATTATGTTTACTACTAAACATCCGGCTTGGTATTATCTATTTATCTATCCATCTATCTATAGATAGATCTATTTATAGATCTATCTATTTATCTATAGATCTATCTATACAGTAGATCTATCTATTTATCTATAAATCTATCTATATCTATCTATAGATCTATCTATCTTTCTGTGTGTGTAAACATTATTCTTCAATGCAGTGTGTAAAAAAAGAGGTTGGACAAGAAATGACATCACAATTCTTTTTTTTTTTTTGGAAAATAATAGATCTTTATTTAGCCTACAAAAACGCATACAAATCTGCTTCAAAAACGCATCAGACCCACGCGGATTTTTACCTGCGTTTTCTGCCAAGAGATTCAGAATCTGCTCAGAAAATTCCACAGGCAAATCTGTAACGTGTGCACATACCCTAATGGCCAAATTAACAAAACACGGTGGATACCAATATACATCAATGGGGTCTATCCAGCATTGGGGTCTGCTCCTTCCCATTGCTGCTCCTCTCCAATGCCTCTCTTCTCCTATACTTTTCTTCTCCTATGCTGCTCCCCTCCTATGCTGCTCCTCTTCTATGCTGCTCCTATGCTGCTTCTCTCCTATGCTGCTTCTCTCCTATGCTGCTTCTCTCCTATGCTGCTTCTCTCCTATGCTGCTTCTCTCCTATGCTGCTTCTCTCCTATGCTCCTCCTCTCCTATGCTGCTCCTCCTCTCCTATGCTGCTCCTCCTCTCCTATGCTGCTCTCTCCTATGCTTTTCTTCTCCTATGCTGCTCCTCTCCTATGCTGCTCCTCTCCTATTTTGCTCCTCTCCTATTCCTCTCTCCTATGTTGCTCCTCTTCTCCTATGTTGCTCCTCTTCTCCTATGCTGCTCCTCTTCTCCTATGCTGCTCCTCCTCTCCTATGCTGCTGCTCCTCTTCTATTCCTCTCTCCTATGCTGCTCCTCTTCTCCTATGCTGCTCCTCCTCTCCTATGCTGCTCCTCCTCTCCTATGCTGCTCTCTCCTATGCTGCTCTTCTCCTATGCTGCTCCTCTCCTATGCTGCTCCTCTCCTATTCCTCTCTCCTATGTTGCTCCTCTCCTATGCTGCTCCTCTTCTCCTATGCTGCTCCTCCTCTCCTATGCTGCTGCTCCTCTTCTATTCCTCTCTCCTATGCTGCTTCTCCTCTCCTATGCTGCTCCTCCTCTCCTATGCTGCTCCTCCTCTCCTATGCTGCTCCTCCTCTCCTATGCTGCTCCTCCTCTCCTATGCTGCTTCTTCTCTCCTATGCTTCTCCTCTCCTATGCTTCTCTCCTATGCTTCTCCTCTCCTATGCTGCACCTCTCCTATGCTGCTCCTCTCCTATGCTGCTCCTCTCCTATGCTGCTCCTCTCCTATGCTGCTCCTCCTCTCCTATGCTGCTCCTCCTCTCCTATGCTGCTCCTCCTCTCCTATGCTGCTTCTTCTCTCCTATGCTTCTCCTCTCCTATGCTTCTCTCCTATGCTTCTCCTCTCCTATGCTGCTCCTCTCCTATGCTGCACCTCTCCTATGCTGCACCTCTCCTATGCTGCTCCTCTCCTATGCTGCTCCTCTCCTATGCTGCTCCTCTCCTATTCCTCTTTTCTATGCTGCTCCTCTCCTATGCTGCTGAAAGCTAGCATTTCAGGCCAGTGGCTTGAGCCTGCCACCATCCTGAACTGTCAGATTTCAGGAGGAACTTGAAATAACACCTACTATTTGTACAGGAGAGGTGATAGAGGCCTCAATCTTTGTTATCTTGACAGTATTTGGCTGTTAATGTCAATGCCATAGATTTTGAATTAACGGCAGTACACATTTTTAACCTCGGATGCCCACAAATTACATATCCCTTTACAATTCACTTCTTTTGTAACTCTCCATGGGCTTTTATTTTTAGTTTTAGGTTCTTTTTTTTTTATTAGCATTCTGCCCGCACTGTAGATACCAGAACTTCCATTTCACTTGTCATTGTCAAATGGCTTACCTGCCGAAACTGAAGACTCGCCTCTCTGTTATGTTTTGTATGCCATTCACCAGACAGAACAGCAGGAGCAAAGAAACAACCCCCTGTCCTGACTTTCTGTAATCTACCTGTTTTGCTAGAGACAGAATACACTTAAAATCGAACAAAAAGGGAATCAGCCAGTAGGATCTATTTTGCTAGCTGTCTATATGGGCATACAGGTCATAGAATGCTGAATAAAATATCTTGATTTCTGCTATCCGAAGTCTTATTCAAGAGTAATCCACATTTTTCTTAACGTGTAAATGAAGCATTAAGATCTATGGGCCGGACATAGATCTCCCCGAGAATCTGCCTCTAGAGCTTATTTGAAATAAAAACAGGTGTTACCAGTGTGAGACATGTAAATCAGGAGAGCGGACTGTCAGTCGTTACATGTCTCACCTTGGTAATGGCATGTAATGTCACTGTATCTGTCCTTCCTTCACCATAGATGTTTAAATGTACGCCTTTCCTCATTCAGATTCCAGATTCCATCATCTCTCGTGGGGTGCAGGTACTACCGCGAGACACTGCATCACTCAGTACCACTCCCTCTGAATCGCCACGGGCGCAGGCTACATCAAGGCTTTCCACTGCTTCCTGTCCAACGCCAAAAGTAAGTAGATGTCAATGTATAATTGTACATAGCATCCGCAAGGCTAGGCTCAGAGAGGAGTCACTGACGAAGTGAGTATGATATGACTTAATTTCTTATTACTCGCCTGCATGATAATTTGTATAGTGATTATATAAATATATAGTAACTTTATAAATTGCCAAGCAAGCACTAAGGTCATCTGACGTCTTACGACATGCTCACAATTTAAAATTCTCTGAAACATTAAGTGCTTAGAGCAAAGGGATCACACACCCTTGTAATAAAATGTAGCACCATTATAGAACTAAACTTTCGGCTTCATAATATGCTTGATTTTATTAGTGTAACTATATGTAATGACCGCTACAGGGACCTGAAATCCACAAACTGTGACATGTACAGCAGTCCATAGACAGCGCTCCATGTTTTACTACATTTTTGCTGTAGAGTCTGTGCAACTACTTCTTATAGGTGGCTGTTGTGTTGCTCTAAAGGCCCCGTCACACATAGCGACGCTTGAGCGATTCCGACAACGATACGACCTGTCAGGGATCGCTCAAGCGTCGCTATGTGGTCGCTGGTGAGATGTCAAACAGTGAGATCTCACCAACGACGCAGCAGCGATGCGGCGACCTGTAGCGACCTGTACAACGATGCTATTTCATGATGATTCAATGGGACGTCCTGTCAGCGAGGTCGTTGGTAAGGTGTCAAACACAGCGATGTGTGCTACCCAGCGGGACCTCAACGATCAAAAAATGGCCCAGGCCATTCCGACACGACCAGCGATCTCACAGCAGGGGCCTGGTCGCTGCTACGTGTCACACATAGCGAGATCGCTACTGAGATCGCTGTTGCGTCACAAAACTTGTGACTCAGCAGCGATCTCGCTAGCAGTCTCGCTGTGTGTGACGGCGGCTTAACGTTGTTACTTCTGGTGGCATGGGTAAGATTGGTACCTGTGGTATTGTGCTCATAAAGATGAGCCTTTCAGAGAGTTAGTAATGGACATCATGTGTAATATGTGCTGCATTGTGGTGGAGGAGGAGAGAGAGACGCTCACACCCCAGCAGCATCTGTACAGGGAAGAGGAGAGTGAAATTTGGTGTATTCTTTGTAAACATTCACAAGTACATGTAAGATATCCTGTTCGTGTTGTACTGAAGGATGCCCACTGGAGCCAAGCTTACAGCCAGGTTGCTGGAGAATTTATGATCGTGTTTGCAGCTTGAAATTGACTTCAATTTTTTTAAATAAACATCTTACCTTTTTGAGGTTTGGTACATTTTAGAGAAGATCTTGTTCATTGGAGTCATCTTCTGTTAGTTTTTCTGAATAATATGTCATTTCAAAATAGATGTCAGACACATATCTCACGGTACTGTTCATATGCAAGTCAGCTGTCCTAAAGTAGAAAGCGAGATGGCTTTCTAGTGCCATCTATTGGAGACCGCTCCATATGAGACAATATCTTGTTTCCTTTTAGAGGAAAGCTAATTTGCATAGTTTCCTTCCATGAAGCATTGCCTGCCATCTAAATCATCTCCACAATCAGAAACACTCTCCTGTACGCTTTCTATAGAGGGTAACACACGGTCTTGGTTCATGAACATGGGTTCTCTTTTGCCTCTAAACTTATTATTTCCGGAAAACCTTTATACATGGAAAAGTTCATTGATGCTCAAGGCGTGATAAACATTTTTAAAGAACTTCATTTTTTGTGACATTGCATAATCTCTTCACCTATGGATGTAATCCTCATTAGTTTCCATTATTTAACCCCAGATAGGAAAAAAAAAGAGGGATTATTTGCTGTTGCCATTCGTGGAAAGTTTAAATGTCAACCACTAGGCCAAAATTCTTCACATCCATCTGTAAAGTCCACTCCAACTTGCATTTAGTGACCAGTGAAATGAACTTTAGTAGAAGTTTCATGATGCGGCTGAGGGAAGCCCAAAGGCATTGTTGCTTTTGGGGTCGACTCAAACTTTGAATGGGCCCAGGCCAGTAGAAGAATAAATCCTATACTCGCCACATAATTTTTTCCTTACCCTACCCAACAATGACAACAACTTTTAAGGTAGCGGAAAACCTGTTTAATATTCAAAACCAATGTGCAGTGTTTTGGAATTTATCGGGTCTCGCTTTTGGGCACCATGAATTCTGTACACAAAGGTTTGCTTGATTGTGCTTTTGGACATAATTCCTATCAGTATTTAGCCCATGTGTGTCTTAATGAATCTCTTAAAATCCAATGTAGTTGAGCAGGTGGTCCTTCCAAATCCTTGGGGGTAAACAACCCTTAGAACCCTATTATTAGCAAGGGTTCACCTCCTTATGTAAAAAGATAGCACGGTCAGCATTACCCCTTGGCTAGAGTAGAGCTACAGTCTATTCACAAATATATATGGTACTCGGGAAATATTAGCCGGTAGCAGTGGTGCAGAGTCCAAAATCTTTTCACATAATCCAAAATACCACAACTGAGAACCGAAAAAAGAAGACTTGCAAACAGCATTTATCTTTCTGATGAACGATAAGCCAAAACCATGGGTCAATAATTCAGTAGCAGGATGAGTCTAAAGTGGTGGCTGTTTCGCATCTTTTCAACACTTCATCTAGGGTGTTTTTGACACTTTCTTTTTATCATCGTTAATAAAGACGATAAACACGATTTGTGAGTGGCATCTTCTTTTTTTTGTTTTCTTACTATTAAGGTTCACCACCTATATCTTTTGAACCCTTTAAGCTGGTGATGTTTGTTGCAGTAACCTTGTTCCCCCGAAGTTAAGGAGCTTCTTCTCTTAGTGTGCTTGTCTATGATGTAGCAAATTCTTTGTGAGTAATACAGATCACATATGTATTCTCTGTATATTTGCTTTTTTATCCATCTGTATGTGATCTCTGTACGCTAGTTGTGCAAACTTCGGAAGGTTACTATATATTTTTCCTGTGAATCAGTGTTTAATGTGCAACTTTTTGTATAATGTTCTAATTAAGTGAAGAAATAAGTCATAAAAATAAACAAGATCCTCTTGGTCCCTTAATCTCATCCCTTTTAGAATGATTGACAGGATGTTCAGTCTCTCTCCTACTGTTCAATATCTGCCTGCTTCACCAAATTGAGAAGATCTTCGATATCCCTTCTCTCTGCCAATTCTCCACTCGCCTATCTGATTGACAGCTCCTCAGTGTTGCTACTCCCTGCTGAGATCTCACACTGCTCAGTACAAGGTGCAGATGGCAGCCAGAGAAAGTGGCAGAGATTGAACACAAATGGACTCATGAGTAGAGTTGAGTGAATATGTTCGGCATCAGTCTGAATTTGCCATTTTTGTACCCTTTTTGTGCCAAATTTATGTTTGACGATCGAATCCAAAGATATTAATGCATTTCTACTTCCATTGACTCCAATGACGTTTGGCCAATATTGCAAATACAATATTCGGCGCCAATCGCAATCAGAACTGAATTTTGATAAATGTTTGCTCAACTCTACTTATTAGTTTTCGTAAGCTGTGAATTCATCCGAGCAACCTTTTGCAGAAAGTAATCCAGTGAGAAATACTGGAAATTGCGGCTCTGAAGCTTTCAGAAATGTGAACGCAGCTTTGCAGTATAATACAGGCTGTAACTATAACCTTTCATATAGTTTAACGCTCTTTTTTAAGAACTTTTTATGCTCAGTGACCCAAATTAAAATTTTGACATTGCAAGGACCTAATAAAGTCTCAGTACTAAAACTAAATGCACAAGGCTACCTAAATTCTTTCTTCACCGACCAGAAATAAGAACCTGCTGAAATACGGTATATCATGATCTGGAAAAAAAAATGAAAGAAATGCAAAAAATAGAAATAAAATAGTGCAAAGGGCAGGAGAAATTAAAATCTGAATATGCTGCAAATATAGCTGGCTTATAATTCATAGAAAATGAAGGGCTCTTAATTATGACCCCACCTTACATGTGTATGCTGCCGACCAGAAATTATCATGTTTCTTGCCCTCTAGCCAACTGAAGCCTGGTTTTGGGTCAGACAGATCACCCCCGGGAAGTTTTCTTATTTTTTTTGTTTCTTTCACAATAAGCAAATTGTTCTTCACTGATGAGTGAGATTCTATGTGAATGCCGAAGCATTCACCCACACAAAAGTTGTCACAACTGATTAGAGGAGATACGTTCCACCCTTACCCTATGGAAGATGGAGAATACATTGCACAGTTATTTCTATAGAGTAGATTTTACCCCTATAGGAATTTCACTCCCCCCTTTCTACTACTTTGTGAACGGTAGGTAAATTCATTTTATTATATATATATATATATATATATATATATATATATATATATATATACAGTGGGGCAAAAAAGTATTTAGTCAGTCAGCAATAGTGCAAGTTCCACCACTTAAAAAGATGATAGGCGTCTGTAATTTACATCATAGGTAGACCTCAACTATGGGAGACAAACTGAGAAAAAAAAATCCAGAAAATCACATTGTCTGTTTTTTTATCATTTTTTTTGCATATTATGGTGGAAAATAAGTATTTGGTCAGAAACAAACAATCAAGATTTCTGGCTCTCACAGACCTGTAACTTCTTCTTTAAGAGTCTCCTCTTTCCTCCACTCATTACCTGTTGTAATGGCACCTGTTTAAACTTGTTATCAGTATAAAAAGACACCTGTGCACACCCTCAAACAGTCTGACTCCAAACTCCACTATGGTGAAGACCAAAGAGCTGTCAAAGGACACCAGAAACAAAATTGTAGCCCTGCACCAGGCTGGGAAGACTGAATCTGCAATAGCCAACCAGCTTGGAGTGAAGAAATCAATAGTGGGAGCAATAATTAGAAAATGGAAGACATACAAGACCACTGATAATCTCCCTCGATCTGGGGCTCCACGCAAAATCCCATCCCGTGGGGTCAGAATGATCACAAGAACGGTGAGCAAAAATCCCAGAACCACGCGGGGGGACCTAGTGAATGAACTGCAAAGAGCTGGGACCAATGTAACAAGGCCTACCATAAGTAACACACTACGCCACCATGGACTCAGATCCTGCAGTGCCAGACGTGTCCCACTGTTTAAGCCAGTACATGTCCGGGCCTGTCTGAAGTTTGCTAGAGAACATTTGGATGATCCAGAGGAGTTTTGGGAGAATGTCCTATGGTCTGATGAAACCAAACTGGAACTGTTTGGTAGAAACACAACTTGTCGTGTTTGGAGGAAAAAGAATACTGAGTTGCATTCATCAAACACCATACCTACTGTAAAGCATGGTGGTGGAAACATCATGCTTTGGGGCTGTTTCTCTGCAAAGGGGCCAGGACGACTGATCCGGGTACATGAAAGAATGAATGGGGCCATGTATCGTGAGATTTTGAGTGCAAACCTCCTTCCATCAGCAAGGGCATTGAAGATGAAACGTGGCTGGGTCTTTCAACATGACAATGATCCAAAGCACACCGCCAGGGCAACGAAGGAGTGGCTTCGTAAGAAGCATTTCAAGGTCCTGGAGTGGCCTAGCCAGTCTCCAGATCTCAACCCTATAGAAAACCTTTGGAGGGAGTTGAAAGTCCGTGTTGCCAAGCGAAAAGCCAAAAACATCACTGCTCTAGAGGAGATCTGCATGGAGGAATGGGCCAACATACCAACAACAGTGTGTGGCAACCTTGTGAAGACTTACAGAAAACGTTTGACCTCTGTCATTGCCAACAAAGGATATATTACAAAGTATTGAGATGAAATTTTGTTTCTGACCAAATACTTATTTTCCACCATAATATGCAAATAAAATGTTAAAAAAACAGACAATGTGATTTTCTGTTTTTTTTTTTCTCAGTTTGTCTCCCATAGTTGAGGTCTACCTATGATGTAAATTACAGACGCCTCTCATCTTTTTAAGTGGTGGAACTTGCACTATTGCTGACTGACTAAATACTTTTTTGCCCCACTGTATATATATATATATAGTGTTACTTTTTTTTAAGGTCTGTGGTTTGGCATAGTCAGGTGCATCTGATGTTTTCTGAGAGTGAACTAATCTTTGCCCTCAATCCAATTAAAGAAACATTTTTTTTTTTGCATCCTTTGTTTGTTTTCACATATTAGTGATTTGATTGCTGTTCTTGCTTAGGCTGGGACTAGTCTGTTTTATTGGCCTTTACTCCAACTTTGAAGGGTCTGGAATTCAGTGTACGTAGGGTGAAAACTGAAAAATATTCAGGCCTGCGATTTCCTACAATCTCCAGGGCCTTCCTGGAGTGTACTTATATATACTCTTTATGAATATAGGCGTACAAACATAACTTTCGGGGGTTCAGAGTAGCAAATAGCAGATTTTATTAGCTACGCAAGTCCTGCCTGTGTCCACCCAGCTTGGTCACACCCCTCATAAATGTTTTTGTTCTAGTAGTTGTCTCATGAGATCTGTCATATGCTGTGAGATTTCACAGGATGATCGGTGGAGGCATGGACTCTATCTCAAGGAGTCAAGTAGTATCTGGCACCAAGGTATTCGCGCAAACTTCCTGTAAGTCTGAGTTGGCCTTCATGGATCGGACGTGCTTTTCTAGGACATCCTAGAGATGATCGATCAGATTTATATCTGAGGAATTAAGAGTCAACATCTTGCCTTCTTTGTCATGTTCCCAATAATATTTTTTTTTTTAATGTTTTAAGACTAAATAAGGTTAGAAAGTCACTTGCACCTTGGTTAGATTGCATGAGGAAAAAAATGTTTCTCTGTACCAGTGAAATTTGTAATGATGTTTTGATCCATTGGTAGCACTAAAGACGTCATATTTGCATAAATATATGCTACAAACATCTTGCTGTGATCTACTGTAATTCCCGAAGCTGAAAAATGTGTCTTGCCAAAGATGGTTTTGCTGTTCTCTGGCAATCCTGTGACTTGGCACACACTGTTGAAGAAACCAGTCCTTGAAAAGGTTTTCAGTCTTTTCATTGTGTCCTGGAAACCTAACCGCTCCAACAATCTCAGCTCCTCCATTCCAAAACGTTTACTCCTTCCAGACTTTGACTCCATCACTCGAAGCTACAAAAGGGCACATGCTTCTTATTCCCATCGAAGGTTGGCCTGCTGACCATCAAAATCGGTTTGCCCCCATGTAATATGTAACTTTACAGTTATTCATAGTTGTAACCACTTTTAAGTATTTTTTCCTGTTTCCTGTTGTTCCCAGTTTCCTTGGACTTATCTGCCTCATGACTCATTACTGCGTTAATTCGCTTCTTCCTGGGGCTTTGCGCCTTTTTGCGAATTGGACTGTGTAATTTGTCCAGTCACCACAACAGATGATCCCATTTACTCATCTGTGTCACTTTTCTGGTGTATATCTTCAGACTCTTTCCGCCATCACTTCTCTCTTTCTACTACATAGATTTATATCTTCATTTTTTTATCGATTTGCTATATATTATATTATAGACATAGCTTGAATGCAGAAACAGACAACATAGGTGAATCTAGTCTGCCTTTTTTAATATTATTGTTTTATATATATTGCTTGTTCCAAGAATCTAACACTATTTCCAGGAAGTAATCCGATTCTCATGTTCTATAACTTGGCATGCTGGCTGGTTCCTTTTCTTTAGCATTCTACCAGCATTATAGGTCCAAGAACTCCATTTCCTGCACTTCTCTCTATGTAATGCTCTTGCTGCTACCATTGTTCACTGGCTTGCCTTTCAGAACTGAAAGCCCACCGCTATCATGCCTACATGAAATATACAGTAGATACATACACACACCCCGGTACGGTCACTGCCAGCTCCACAATAACAAAAGGACCACTAGCTGCCACCACCAATCAATTAAACAGGACGAATGGACACTCATTACATGTATCGTATGGCTTCAGGGGTGCCTTTACAGAGCAAGAGAATCAGAGCTTTTAAATTTTATATTTAATCCAGAAAGATAGGTTGTTTATAAAAAAAAATATATAAATGTTTTACAAAGGGGACAAAACAAAACCGCATTTACAATTACATAAAATAAAAAAGGATAACAAAAAAACATGCTAAATTTGGTCACGGGAATGGCACACATTTCTGGAGGAAAGAACTCTTTGTGAAAACATGGATCAGTCTTACACAGCTATGTATCTTCCTGGCATTGAAGAATGATCATAACTGGCGTTGGCTTTTTATCAGCTACTAAGTTACATTTGCACACCTCCCCTTGATGACCTAATTTGGGGTGGATTTGTGGGATGTTCTCAGCCCTTCAGGATTTTATGAAGTCACTAACTTACATGATATCTTCCCTTCTGAAGGTCCCGAGCGTTCGATAGTGGCATCATTTTTTTAACTGTGATTTTATCTTGCATAGGGACAAAATATCACCTTGTTCACACCGTCTATCAGACAGTTATTCAGTTGCAGGGATTCTAGTGATCTTACAGTGATGCGAGTTAATGTGTCACGTACATTCCTTCTCTACTATCCTGGAAATCTACATTCCCATAAATATTGGATAAATACAAAACCCCATATTCATATCTGGTCTATGGAGAAATTACGACATCTTATTTGGTCTCTTGCGTCTGTCTTTTTAGTAGATACGTCTAAGCATTTGCCTACGGATGGGAAAGTAATTGGTATGCCAATCTAAACTCAGATGAAATACCTGTGAGATTTCACATGCAATACATACACTACATGCAATACAAATGACGTAGGGGGGGCCAAACAGTAATTCATTTGCATAAATTATTTTATTACTGATTTTTCACTGCTATTTGTTTTGAAGACAAATAGGTAAGCTCATTTATATGATGTACATGTCATGTATTTTAGGTTACATTAAACATTATAACAGATTCCGTTTAATTGACCGGCCCTGCCCTGTTGTAAGAATTGCTCAAAAAGAGACCACCTGACTTATCTGTGACCCTGAGTCACTTCTCATGGACAAGCCATTTGTCGGGTTGTCAAGGAGTCCGAGGTCAATAGCCAGGAGGGAACATCATAAACAGAGAGAAGAGACAAAGTCATAGTCAGGTATCGGTCCGAGGTCTAAGTACCATAAGGATAGCGGATCAGAGAAAAGATGTTAAAAAGACGGATGGTCAGAACGTTGTCCAAGGTCAGGCAGCGATACATAAACAAGCAAGGAATAAGACTAAACCAAGAGTAAACCAACCACACTTAGCAGAAGCTACGGCTGACAGCTATCCGGGTGCTGCCAGGTCAGTTAAATAGTTGAACAATCAAGGGAACCAGGAGCACCTGATGAGCTAAGCACATCCCAGTCTCAGATTAGACGGCCAAGCTGTCAATATAAACAGACAGCTCAACATACCCCTGCACTAGACTGGACAACTGTGCTGTCAATCACACTACAGACTCCTCAGCACTGAGGGGTGGAATCGTTGCAGTACCCCATCTTCTTGGTGATGCCATCAGACCAACAGCTTTCCCAGGAAACTTCAGATGGAAGGCTCTGACTAACCACCCGGCCTTCATATCTCAAGCTGAGACCCAGGATCTCTCCTGAGCTTTGTATCCCCTCCAGTGGATGAGATACCGAAGGGAACTTCAGCAATTGGAGGAAGTGGGGACAGTGACGACATGACCGAGGGGACAAACTCCTTTAACAGGGATTTATGGAAGACGTTAGGGATGCGGAGAGATGGAGGAAGCTTCAACCTAAAGACCACTGGATTGACCACTTCCAGAATTTCATAGGCACCGATGAACTTTGAACCCAACTTCGCCGATGGTACCTTAACTTTGATATTTCTAGATGACATCCAAATCCTATCTCCAACCTTAAAAACAACCCACTAATCTTCTATCGGCCTTCCGTTTTTAGTGAATCTGAGTGGTCCCATTATTCTTTTAATCCTCCAGACATCCCCAAGTCTCTGCACAATTAATTCCACCCCAGGACATTCAGAGCTAATCCTGGAAATCTCACCAAAATTAGGATTAAAACCATCATTACATAAAAAACGGTGAGGTTCCCGTAGATTGATTTAGCCTACTGTTATAGGCGAACTCAGCAAGAGGTAAGAATGAAGACCAGTTGTCCTGCTGAGCTGCTACAAAAGACATAAAAATTCTTTCCAAAGATTGATTTGTCCTCTCAGTCTGACCATTGCTTTCAGGGTGGTAGGCAGAGGAAAATAACAAGTCAATCCCGAATTTACAACAAAAAGCTTTCCAAAACTTAGACAAATTGCACTATCCTATCGGTCACAATGTTAAGTGGAATCCCATGTAACGTTACAATATTAGAAACAAGCAACTTGGAGAGTGTCTCTGCAGTTGATTAACCTGACAAAGGAACAAAATCAGCTGCTTTGCTGAATCGATCAACCACCACCCAGTTTTCTCACTAGACAGAAGCAAATCTCAGATGAAATCTATGGAGAAATCTAGGTGAATCCATGGTCTTTCTGGAATTGGCAATAGAGCCAATTCTCCGGCCGGCCAGCTAGACAAAGCAGATACAAGATCTTTTAATATCATTATGCCTGGACGGCCACAAAACTCTTGTAACAGACGCAATCTGAGGTACACAGTTACAAATAAATTGGATCCTGGAGTAGGAGAAGGAGCCAATGACAGGACTCTACATATCTTCTCTTCCAACTCGGGGGTTACCATAGCAACCACAATACTCTGAGGAAGAATGGAGGACAGAGGTTCTGGAGGAGAAATTGAATTGAGAATACGTGATAAAGTGTCAGCTTTCATATTCTTACAACCCTGCCTGAATGTGATGGAGAAATTAAACCGAGAGAAAAACCAGGACCATCTGACCCGTCTGGAGGTTAATCATTTAGCTAATTCAATATAAGCTAAATTCTTGTGATCAGTGACCACAATAATTTGATGAACCATGTCCTCCAAAAAATGCCTCCATTCCTCAAAGGTCAATTTAACAGCAAGTAACTCATGATTCCCAACATCGTAATTTCTCAAACCTTGAGATTTGCCCCCTTTCATGTAAGAGGTTTAGCAACCTGAGAAAAAACCTTGATAAATTTCCTATAATAGTTGGTGAATCCAAGAAAATGTTGCAAAGTCTTAAGGTCAAAAGGTTGAATCCAATCAGTTATGACCTGCATCTTCCCAGAGTCCATCTCAAACCCTTCTGCTGACAAGATAAACCCCTAGAACGAAATTTCCTGAACAGAAAAAACACATTTCTCTAATTTTGCAATCTTTTTAATACTACACGGACATGTTCCTGGTGAGAGTTCAAATCTGGCAAGAAAATATAGAATATCATCAAAGTAAATGAAAACAAATCAATCAGAGAAAATATCATAAAATTTGAAAATAACAGGGGCATTGGATAACTCAAATGGCATGAAAAGATTAAAAAAAAATACCCTCAGACATTAAGAATGCCATTTTCCACTCATTACCCTTCCGGATGTGTATCAAATTGTAAGCCCCTCTTAGATCAAGTTTAGAAAACTACTTGGCCCCAGAAGCTGATTTATATAGGATGGGAATGAGTGGAAGTGGGTAAGTATTTTTAACCGTGATTTTAGTTTTTGGAAATCGAACCAAGGACAGAGGCCGCCATCTTTCTTTATACAAAGCAAAATCAGGCAGCTACAGGCGAGGACTGACGAATATGAACTTTCATTAACATATGTTTTCATGGCCGTCTGTTCAGGCCCAGGTAAATTGTAAAGGCGAGCTTTGGGTAATTTGGCATTAGGGACAAGATTAATAGCACAATTATAAGGATGATGGGGAGGTAGTATATCCGAAGTCCTTCAGGTACCACTGCAGAACCTTCAGACTTGCACAGCATATTTGTACAGACCTTAGACATTTCTTGTAACAATTGGGGCTCCATTTAGCAATTTCCTTCTAACACCAATCAGTAACAGGATTGTGAATCTGCAACCATGGAAGCCCCAGTACCAACCCAGCAAGTAAATTATCCAAAACAAGAGATGAATTAACTTGGAGCGTGAAATCCACCGTTATCCTTTTGACCAGAATCCAGTCTAACGGTGTCTTGTCAATGGTGAATATTTGAATGGGTCTTTCCAAACTAAGGGTACCGTCACACAGTGGCATTTTGATCGCTACGACGACACGATTCGTTACGTTCCAGCGATATAGTTACGATCTCGCAGTGTCTGACACGCTCCTGCGATCAGGGACCCCGCTGAGAATCGTACGTCGTAGCAGATCGTTTGAAACTTTCTTTCGTCGTCTAGTGTCCCGCTGTGGTGGCATGATCGCATGGTGTAACAAAGGTGTGCATGATATTGTATACGATGTGCGCATAGTAACCAACGGCTTCTACATCGCACATACGTCATGAAATTATCGCTCCAGCGTCGTACATTGCAACGTGTGACAGCAGTCTACGACGCTGGAGCGATAATGGTGTGATGCTGGAGCGTCACGGATCGTGCCGTCGTAGCGATCAAAATGCCACTGTGTGATGGTACCCTAACTGTCCTTAATCTTAACTGTAGTACCAGTCCCGAATCAAGTTAGCAGACCCACAGTCAATGAATGCCAAGGCTGATAACACCTGGTCCTTGAAGTATAACACTGTATTCATCAGTACTTTATGAGGGGAAGGAAAAGGTACCCTAGAGTCTGGGTGACCTTCTCAGCCATCACCCATACTCAGACATTCTCCCGATGGTTTGCTTGCCTGAGGACGAGTTGGGCAATTCTTGACAAAATGTCCAGTGAGACCACAGCACAGAAAGAGTTAAAGATTTTGTCTACGTTTCTCTCCACAACACCTGGCAACTCTGACTTCAAATGGCTCCACCTCTGGTAAATGGACCTGCTCCAGGGAACTATAATGGTCAGTCAACTGTTCATCACACCTAAGACGAATTCTGCAGTCCATTCAAACAGCCTGGGTCATGGCCTCTGCCAGAGAACAAGGGGCGACATGAAGAACTAGAGCATCGTGAAGAACCAGAGCGTCTTTAAGAGTCTCAGAAAGACCTTTGTGGAACTGGCACCTAAGAGCTGCATCATTCCACAGAACTTCAGGGACCACTGCCAAAACTCAGTGCAGTAGTCTTCAGCGGTGCTTCCTCTCTGTGCCAAGTTTATGATTTGATCTTTGCCTCAGCGATCTGGATCATGTTGGATTCGTCACAGATCAGACCTAAAGTGTCAAAAAAGGCATCTACAGAAGACTGTTCTGGGGCTTGTGGGGCAAGGAAAATTCCCAGGTCTGAAAACCACTTCGCCGTACGGACATGATTATTCCCACCCGCTGGAACTCATCCACTGACGACCAGGGGCTCAGGGTAATAAAATAACCTTCAGCTCTCTTTGAAAACCCTAAACTGGTTTTCTTCTCCCGAACATTTATCAGGAAGGGCCATTACAGGGTCAGTAGAAACCAACTGAAGATTAGAGGGTACTGACATCACAGCCACTGCCGGAAATGGAGGGATATCAGAAGTTTTCATCAAACTAATCATTGGATCCTGCAGCTGATACTGCGATGAATCCAGACTCTGGCATTCAAGTGGCGTCAAGTTCACCACCTGGTCACAGCATGTGAACAGGCTTCATACTAGCGAAAAAGAAAAATGTACCAGTCAGTCATAATGTGATGCTGAGTCACTTCTCATGGACAAGCCGTGAGTCTGGACAGCTGAAGAGTCCGAGGTCAAATGCCAGGAGGGAACATCATAAACAGAGGGAAGAGACAAAGTTGCAGTCAGGTAACGGTCCAAGATCAATATACTATGAAGATAGCGGATCAGAGCAAAGGGGTTAAATAGACAGTTGGTCAGAACGAGCTCCAAGGTCTGGCAACGATACATAAACAAGCAAAATACAAGTCACAGAGTAAAGCGGTCACATTAAGCTGTAGCTACAGTTAGGTTCATATATATTTGGACAGAAACAATATTTTTCTAATTTTGGTTATAGACATTACCACAATGAATTTTAAGCACAACAATTCAGATGCAGTGGAAGCTCAGACTTTCAGCTTTCATTTGAGGGTATCCACATTAAAATTGGGTGATGGGTTTAGGAGTTTCAGCTCCTTAACATGTGCCACCCTGTTTTTAAAGGGACCAAAAGTAATTGGACAATTGACTCCAAGGCTATTTCATGGACAGGTGTGGGCAATCCCTTCGTTAAGTCATTCTCAATTAAGCAGATAAAAGGCCTGGAGTTGATTTGAGGTGTGGTTCTTGCATTTGGAAGGTTTTGCTGTGAAGTAAACATGCGGTCAAAGGAGCTCTCCATGCCGGTGAAACAAGCCATCCTAACGCTGTGAAAACAGAAAAAACCCATCAGAGAAATTGCTACAATATTGAGTGGCAAAATCTACAGTTTGGTACATCCTGAGAAAGAAAGCACTGGTGAACTCATCAATGCAAAAAGACCTGGGCGCCCACGGAAGACAACAGTGGTGGATGATCGCAGACAACATTTTTCTAATTTTGGTTATAGAAATTACCACAAAGAATTTTAAGCAAAACAATTCAGATGCAGTTGAAGTTCAGACTTTCAGCTTTCATTTGAGGGTATCCACATTAAAATTGGATGAAGGGTTTAGGAATTTCAGCTCCTTAACATGTGCCACCCTGTTTTTAAAGGGACCAAAAGTAATTGGACCGATTCAATAATTTTAAATAAAATGTTCATTTTTAGTACTTGGTTGAAAACCCTTTGTTGGCAATGACTGCCTGAAGTCTTGAACTCATGAACATCACCAGATGCTGTGTTTCCTCCTTTTTGATGCTCTGCCAGGCCTTCACTGTGGTGGTTTTCAGTTGTTGTTTGTTTGTGGGCCTTTGTCTGAAGTTTAGTCTTTAACAAGTGAAATGCATGCTCAATTGGGTTGAGATCAGGTGACTGACTTGGCCATTCATGAATATTCCACTTCTTTGCTTTAATAAACTACTGGTTTGCTTTGGCTTTATGTTTTGGGTCATTGTCCATCTGTAGTATGAAACGACGACCAATCAGTTTGGCTGCATTTGGCTGGATCTGAGCACACAGTATGGCTCTGAATACCTCAGAATTCATTTGGCTGCTTCTGTCCTGTGTCACATCATCAATAAACACTAGTGATCCAGAGCCACTGGCAGCCATGCATGCCCAAGCCATCACACTGCCTTCGCCGTGTTTTACAGATGATGTGGTATTCTTTGGATCATGAGCTGTACCACGCCTTCGCCATACTTTTCTCTTGCATCATTCTGGTAGAGGTTGATCTTGGTTTCATCTGTCCATAGAATGTTCTTCCAGAACTGTGCTGGCTTTTTTAGATGTTTTTTTAGCAAAGTCCAGTCTAGCCTTTTTATTCTTGATACTTATGAGTGGCTTGCACCGTGCAGTGATCCCTCTGTATTTACTTTCATGCAGTCTTCTCTTTATGGTAGATTTGGATATTGATACGCCTACCTCCTGGGGAGTGTTGGTCACTTGGTTGGCTGTTGTGAAGGGGTTTCTCTTCACCATGGAGAATATTCTGCGATTATCCAACACTGTTGTCTTCCGTGGGCGCCCAGGTCTTTTTGCATTGATGAGTTCACCAGTGCTTTCTTTCTCAGGATGTACCAAACTGTAGATTTTGCCACTCCTAATATTGTAGCAATTTCTCGGATGGGTTTTTTTTGTTTTCGCAGCTTAAGGATGGCTTGTTTCACCTGCATGGTGAACTCCTTTGACCGCATGTTTACTTCACAGCAAAACCTTCCAAATGCAAGCACCACACCTCAAATCAACTCCAGGCCTTTTATCTGCTTAATTGAGAATGACATAACAAGGGATTGCCCACACCTGTCCATGAAATAGCCTTGGAGTCAATTGTCCAATTACTTTTGGTCCCTTTAAAAGCAGGGTGGCACATGTTAAGGAGCTAAAACTCCTAAACCCTTCATCCAATTTTAATGTGCATACCCTCAAATGAAAGCTGAAAGTCTGACCTTCAACTGCATCCGAATTGTTTTGTTTAAAATTCATTGTGGTAATGTCTATAACCAAAATTAGAAAAATGTTTTCTCTGTCCAAATATATATGGACCTAACTGTATGAGCGGTCATTCCCACCCATCTCTTATGACTGCTCATAAAACCTGGCCCTGGAATGGCCCAAATAACTCTCTGAGCACTATACGTGCTGGAGAATACTTCCTAGCTCATATCACCACAGCTAATAGCCGCGATGACATGACACACATCTCCCCTCAAGGACTTGTCTGGTGGCCATCTTACACTGGGTAAAACTGTTATTGGCTGTCGTATGTCGCACAAGACATAGATTCAAAGGAAGGAATCTGTATGTGTATACATTTTTTTACTCTGATGTAAATGCTGTCATTCTCCTGGCATTTGCACCAGGTCAAAAAATTATGCCTTTATGACAAATTACAGGTTCTCTTTAAAGGGAACCTGTCTATGAGAATTCTGTAAACTCCAAAGGCACCATGTTATAGAGCAGACAGATCTGAGTAAATTGATATATAATTTTGTGATAATATATTCAGAAAAACCTGTATTTTAATCTTTTAACCCTCTTCTTTCTCTGGGGGCGTTTTTGATCCAGTAGGTGGTACTACTGACAGGACCGCCCACTGGACCTAAAATCCGAGAAAGTGCAGTGGTTTAAATTATTTATACACGTGTTATACTGAATATTTCTCCTTGATTATATATCAATCTACTCATCTCCTCCTGCTCTATAACATGGTGTCTGTAGAGCAAACTGCATTTTCATGGTGCCAGGTTCCCTTTTTAGATGTTTTCTAAATAGTCACAAAGAGCCTCCACTCAGGCAAAGGAGACAGTCGTCTTTGCAGATGGTATAAACTCCAGATTCACATAAGTACGTGTGATGAGAGTGCCAGTTTATATGTGGAGTGGTTGTATGTCAATTAAAAATGTATTGCTGTGTTGCATGTGACCGTGCCATGATGGTCTTTACTATACTCTCAAATTTAGTAGAGCTCAGCATGTGTAAATTATAGCTCAATATATAGATTTTATATCCTACAAGTGTACACTTTACCTGAGCCTGGCAGATCTGCATTTCCATGCAAAACCCTGCATCATTTCTTAGCGGAAAATGCCATTGCTACTATTCTGATGTAGCTCTCTTGAAGGTTTTAATCTAAACAAATCTTTTACATATTGTCATAGAAAATATTACAATTTCTGAAGACCCTAGTGAGGGGGACATTCACCACCCCTCCCTCCTTCTCCTCTCACACGTGATTGCAGTAGCAAAAACTAGCTGACAGTTTAAGTCTCCTAGAATTAGACTGGTAGAATCGGCATAAAGAAGCAGTAAGTAAGGTATAGCTGGATAGTGACCACCTTAATTAACATGCAGGCAGCTCCTTTTCGAAGTAAAACACCATGGCAGTTCTAAGGAGGATGTCTATTGTGTGTAGACAAAGGTTTATAGATTGGACAAGTAATTAAGGCAGGAAAGGGCTTTTCAAAGGGTTGGATAACAAGGGTACTTGTGTTTATACGTAGACAGAGAAGTGGAAGAAACTATTGTTCCCCACAGACTGGCAGTCCCTGAAAGAAAATTATAAATATTGGGGCTTGCATAGGTCCGATAGTGATCGGACATACATTTTCAGCTTCAGGATGAATCAGGGAATAAGATGCATATTTTTTCATAACTGTACCCCCTGCCTATGAGTCACAAATCAATAGTGGGCAGATGGCTGACAACAGCCATATCATGTTCGATTTCTGGGTAACGGTAAAATCTTGATAAAAGATATGGCGGGGATATCGAACTTCTTTGATCATCAGGAGTGAAGATGTCGCATACGTTGGGAATTTCATAAAATCCTGAAGGGCTGACCAAATATCCCACAACCCGGCCCATGTGAGGTCACCACGGGGGTTGTGCGTGTAACTCAGGTGCTGATAAACAGTTAAGACAAATTATGATCTGTGTTCCTGTGGAGAGATACACATGTGTATGCATGAATCCCGTTCTCCAATCAAAGTGCTATCCTTCGGTAAACTGAATCATCTCTGTGATCGATGTAGTAAGTTATTTTGTTAATCCTGTTATTTTTTACGTAGTTGTATATGCTGCATTGTTTTGATTCCTTTGTAAAATGTTTAGTATTTTTTTTTATAAACAATGCCTATTGTTTAGTATTAAATATAAAATGTTTTAGTTCTGTAACCCGCACCTCGAAGCCATACGTTACCAGAACCAGGCCTCCAGTCAGCCTGTATAAACCACGACTGGTGGTGGCAGCAAGCGGTCTTGGGTTATAATGGAGTTCACAGTGACTGTATCAGGGGTATATGCATAAATTCCATGCATTGGAATCGGAGGTGTATATACCATACGCTCACTGTTAGTTTCCTGGTAACCAGCCTATTAGTGGAAGTAGCCTGCAGCTTCCTTCGTTGATTGTTGGCAGTTGTAATTGTCTGGACGATAGGGGAAAGCAGAGCACTATTTGCTCCAAAGATAGCAGTAGGTGGATCTGTGCGACCTCCCAGGTTGCAATCTTTTACACAAATTATTTCTTTTATAACATGAATGTAAAAAGTATACATCCCCCCTGTCTCATATAACAGAGCAAGTACTCGCCCTGCCTGAATCCAGCGCCCCTTCTCCACTGCTGCTCCAGTCTCAGCAATTTGTGACTCGTGCCGTCTACATCAGTAGAGCTTCTGAGCTCAGGGATTGACTGCAGTGGTGATGTGCACAGTTGAGCGATACGGGAGAAGTGATGGAAAGGCAGCATCGGACCCCAGGAGGGTGTTTGTTTGCTTTCTTGTTCTTGACCCCCAAAAGCTTTTATGCATCTAACATAACAGATCAAGTACTCTCCACCGTTGCAGGAAGCTGTAAACTATAAAGATACATAAAACTTTACCGCTAATGGTTCTATTAAATGAACAAACCTAGAATCGAGGGAGAAATGTCGACCAACATATAGAGGGCAAGTGCTCAAAATATACCAGTGCTCATAATAAAGGTTCGATCTCACCCATGTGTCTTGATGAGATGTATCCCTCCAAGGTAACTGATCGGCAGAAGCAACACCTGAATCAAGGTAAGGTACTATTTTAGCTCTGTCATGCCCTGTGTATAGCTGCTGCCCTTACAAGTGCCGAACCCAAGAGTGGTACTACCTAAAATATACCCCAAAAATAAGTGACCCTCCGTATGTATTTCCTCCTCAGTATTGAGGATTCTTCAGGGGAATATGTGCAATGCAGAGGGGAGAGAAACAAGGGAACTAACGAGTCTTGCAGCTACAGGGAACTCTAAGCCGGTGTACGGTGCATTGCTGGGACCTGCATCATTAATGAGGTCATCCACTGCACTATGGTGAGTGCCTGCATTATATGCAATTGCTCCCAGGCCCATGCTCTGTCTGACGTCATTTTCGGGCAATAGAACGCACATATGACACTTCCAGGCAAGTGCAACACAATCAGACCTACGGTTAGTGATGATGCATACTGGTGGCGAGTCCAATACAGACTCTAGGTGACGCCTGTCATTGTTCACATGGTTTGACCTCCTGATCGTGGCATGGCCACCTCAGGTATCGTCTGTGGCGGGTGGACAAGGCGGAGCAGTAACCTCACCTATAACTGGTCATCTAAGCTATTGTAAGCAGACCTCTCAAGGGGGCAGATGCCGTGTCACAGAGGGATAAATGCCACACATTGCAATCAGTCTAAGAATCTATGAGAAATTAGGGAACTATGTGAACAATTGTAATCAGGAAAATAGGGGAACAAGGGAAAGGCTAACAACCGAAGGGAGGGGATGGAAGAGATATGGGATAATGGTGGGAAGCTTAGAAGGGTTATAAACAGCAGCTGACATTGAGTGTCTCCTTGAGTTCCTCAGGATCACATGTATCTAAGCAGAAGATCCATTTTGTTTCTCTTTACAATAATAATTTATTGAAATTACCTTCTATTTTTAGTGGTTTGCTCTTGCCGATCCCCATATAATTGATATCTCTGATGTTACGTTGATGTTCTCCATTGATATGTCTAGCTATAGGTGTATCCCGCAGATATATAGTATATACAATGGGGAAAAAAAGTATTTAGTCAGCCACCAATTGTTCAAGTTCTCCCACTTAAAAAGATGAGAGAGGCCTGTAATTGACATCATAGGTAGACAACTATGAGAGTCAAAATGAGAAAACAAATCCAGAAAATCACCTTGTCTGATTTGGCAAGATTTATTTTGCAAGATATAGAGGAAAATAAGTATTTGGTCACCTTAAAACATGCAAGATTTCTGGCTCTCACAGACCTGCAACTTATTCTTTAAGAGACTCCTCTGTCCTCCACTCATTACCTGTAGTAATGGCACTTGTTTGAACTTATCAGTATAAAAGACACCTGTCCACAACTTCAAACAGTCACACTCCAATCTCCACTATGGTGAAGACCAAAGAGCTGTTGAAGGACTCCAGAAACAAAATTGTAGCCCTTCACCAGGCTGGGAAGACTGAATCTGCAATAGGCAAGCGGCTTTGTATGATCAAATCAACTGTGGGAGCAATAATAAGAAAATGGAAAACATACAAGACCATTGATAATCTCCCTCGATCTGGGGCTCCATGCAAGATCTCACCCCGTGGGGTCAAAATGATCACAAGAACAGTTAGCAAAAATCCCAGAACCATACGAGGAGGTACCTAGTGAATGACCTGCATAGAGCTGGGACCACCGTAACAAAGGCTATCATCAGTAAAACACTGCGCCGCCAGGGACTCAGATCCTGCAGTACTAGACGTATCCCCCTGCTTAAGGCAAGAACACGTCCGGGCCAGTCTGAAGTTTGATGGAGAGCATTTGCATTATCCAGAAGAGTATTGGGAGAATATCCTATGGTCTGATGAAGCCAAAGTAGAAAGATTTGGTAGAAACAAAACTCGTCGTGTTTGGAGGAGACAGAATGCTGAGTTGCATCCAAAGAACACCATACCTACTGTGAAGCATGGGGGTGGCAACATCATGCTCTGGGGCTGTTTCTCTGCAAAGAGACCAGGACGACTGATCCGTGTACATGAAAGAATGAATGGGGCCATGTATCGTGAGATTTCGAGTGCAAACCTCCTTCCATCAGCAAAGGGCATTGAAGATGAAACATGGGTGGGTCTTTCAGCATGATAATGATCGCAAGCACACATCAGGACAATGAAGGAGTGGCTTCGTAAGACACATATGAGGGTCCTGGAGTGGCCTAGCCAGTGTCCAGATCTCAACACCATAGAAAACCTTTGGAGGGAATTGAAAGTCTGTGTTGCCCAGCGACAGTCCCAAAACATCACTGCTCTAGAGGAGATCTACATGGAGGAATGAGTCAACATACCACCAACAGTGTGTGCCAACCTTGTGAAGACTTACAGAAAACATTTGACCTCTGTCACTGCCAACAAAGAATATATAACAAAATATTGAGATGAAATTTTGATAATGACCAAATACTTATTTTCCTCCATAATTTGCAAAATAAATCTTGCCAAATTAGACAAGGTGATTTTCTGGATTTGTTTTCTCATTTTGACTCTCATAGTTGTGGTCTACCTATGATGTCAATTGCAGGCCTCTCTCACCGTTTTAAGTGGGAGAACTTGCACAATTGGTGGCTGACTAAATCCTTTTTTCCCCACTGTATATTACATTTATGTAAAAGCTTTTAGGGTATACATGAAGGAGAAAAACCACTTTAAATAGATTTTATAGAATCCTAGAATGTTAGAGTTAGAAAGGACCTCCAGGGTCATCGTGTCCAACCCTCGACCCAATGCAGGAGTCACTTAACCATCTCATACAGATGTCTGCCCAGCCTCTGTTTGAAGACTTCCATCGTGTAGGGACATGATCTGATCATACCACATCTCCTGGGCAGGGGGGATGTAGAAGAGTAAACAGACATTACTGCCAGGATCACAGCTGATTCTTTCTTTGAGGTAAAACCTTACTTAAAAACAGGCAGAGAAATGTTTTGCCTTACAAAAATCAGCTGTGTCCTGTCTGTATCCTCTCTTCTGCGTCCTCCCCTGCCCAGGATCTGTGGTATGATCAGACCATGTCCCTGTACAGTCAGACATGGCCATTACACAGCACACAGCAGGGGCACATTTATAAGATTATCTCAGCACAGGAATATTATTTTTAAACACATCCAATTGTGGAAATTATTATTATTCCAAGATCCATTAAAGTGTACTTTGTTCTTGGAAAAACCTCTTCAATTTGATCTGTCGCTAAATTTTACAATACAAACTGCAGTATTACTTTTGCATTGTGGCATGATCTCCATCTTGCTTGAAAAAACAGTGTTCGTCACCAATTTGCCCCTGGATCGTTGGGAGAAGTTGATCTTGGAGGATGTTTAGATCACATTTTTTATTCATGGCAGTGTTCTTAGGCAAAATTGTGGCTGAGCCCATGCCCTTGAATGAAAAGCCCTTACGCAAGAATGGTCTCAGGATGCTATATTGTTGACATCACAGAGGACTCACGGTAGCACTCAGCTTTTCCTCTTCGGACAGTCTTCCAGATGTCCCAGTCTTAAGAGAGCTTTGTAGGATAAAATAACTTTACAGCGGTCCTTTGTAGTCCAATTCTTGTACTTTCTGCAGAATGCAAGCCAATCCTTGATGTTTTTTGGAGATAAGTTACCTCTCTACTGGCCTTTTTGACATCAGGTGCCTCCAAAAGTATCTGCCTTAGGCTATGTGCACACATTGCGGATAAGGCTTAGGAATTTCTGGTGCGGATTCTGCCTCTCCTGGCAGAAAACGCACCTGAGGATTTGTCGCGTTTGCCTGCGGTTTTCTATAATGGAATGGATACAAAAACGCTGTAGATTCACAAAAAAAAGAAGCAACATGCTACTTCTTTTAAACCGCAGCGTTTCCGCAGGGGATTTTCCGCAAAGTGTGCACAGCATTTTTTTTTCTCATTGATTTACATTGTACTGTAAATCAATTGCGGATCTGCAGCGTTTCTGCACTGCAAAAAACGCTGCGGATCCACAGAGAATCCGCAACGTGTGCACATACCCTAACTGTTCACGCAGATTCACTGATATTTGTCTTCTACCATTCCTGAGCAAGCTCTGCACTGGCGTTGCATCAATACCGTAGCTCAACCCTCTTTAGTAGATGTCCTAGTACTTACTGGACTTTCTTGGGTGCCCTAGAGCCTTCCTTACAGCAAATGAACCTAATTAATTATTTAGGGTCAATCTTACACGCAGCAATGTCTTTGCCTGTAAAACCATTCTGATCCAAAGCAATGATGACTGCATATGTTTCCTTAGTGGTAGTCATGGTTAACAGAAGACAATTATTTCTAGCACAAAACCTTTTTAAACCAACCAGTCTGCTCTTAAATTTTAATCCGCATGACAGCAACAACTCTTTCCTGTATAAAGACCCCTGTCCACATACTGAATCACACTCCAAGCTCTCCACCATGGCCAAGACCAAAGAGCTGTCTAAGGCCTCTAGGGACAAACTTGTAGACCTGCTCAAGGCTGAGAAGGGCTGCAGGACAATAGACAAACAGCTTAGTGAGAAGGCAACAACTGTTGTCACAATTATTAGAAAATGGAAGAAACACAAGATGACTGTCAATCTTCCTTGGTCTGGGGCTCCATGCAAGATCTCCTCTAATAGAGTAAGGATTATTCTGAGAAAGTTCAGGAATTGGCCCAGAACTACATGGGAAGACCAGGTCAAGGACTTGAAAAGAGATGGGACCACAGTCTCAAATATTACCGCTAGTAACACACTACACCGTCATGGATAAAAATCCTGCAGGACACGCAAGGTCCCCTGCTCACACCAGCACATGTCCAGGCCCTTTTGAAGTTTGCCAATGACCATCTGGATGATCCAGAGGAAGCATGGGAGAAGGTCATGTGGTCAGATAAGACCAAAATAGAACATTTTGGTATCAACTCCACACGCCGGATTTGGAGGAAAAAAGGATGAGTGCAGCTCCTAAAACACCATTCCAACCGTGAAGCATGGTGGGGGAAACATTATACCGTATTTTCCGGCGTACAAGACGACTGGGCGTATAAGACGATCCCCAACTTTCCCATTTAAAATATAGAGTTTGGGATATACTCGCCGTTTGTTGGTTGTCATATTATACACCGGGTGTCGTCTTATGCGGCGTGTGTGGAGCTCTGAGGTCACGCATATGGTGCAGGGAGCGGTCCCGGATGGTTCCCATGGACTGGAGGAGAGGAGACTCTCCTTCAGGCCCTGGGATCCATATCCATGTAAAAAAAAAAAGAATAAAAATAAAAAATAGGCATATACTTACCTTCTGATGGCCCCCGGAGTTCTCAGCGGTGCACGCGGCGGCTTCCATTCCCAGGGATGCATTGAGCAAAGGACCTTTGTGACATCACGGTCACGTGCTGCAACGTCATCTCAGGTCCTTCACGCAATGCATCCCAGGGAACGGAAGCCGCCGTGTGCACCGCTGAGAGCCGGCAGAACTGTGGGGACCATCAGAAGGTAAATAGAAAAAATAGGGATATACTTATTTTTTTTTTTTTACATAAATATGGATCCAAGGGCCTGAAGGAGAGTCTCATCTCCTCCAGACCCTGGGAACCATCCGGGACCGCTCCCTGCACCATATGCGGCGACCTCAGAGCTCCACACATGCCGTACCTAGCGTATAAGATGACCCCTGACTTTCGAGAAGATTTTCAGCGGTTAAAAAGTCATTTTATACGCCGAAAAATAAGGTACTTTTGAGGGGCTTTTCTGCAAAGGGGACCGGACGACTGCACCGTATTGAAGAAAGGAAGGCTGGGGTAATTTATCGTGAGATTCTGGACAACAACCTCCTTATCTCAGAAAGAGCATTGTAGATGAGTCATGGTTAGGTCTTCCAGCATGACAATAATCTGAAACACACAGTCAGGGCAAGAAAGGAGTGGCTCATAAAGAAGCATTTCAAGGTTCTGGAGTGGCCTAGCCAGTCTCCAGACCGGAACCCAATACAACATCTTTGGATGGAACTAAAACTCAATGTTGCTCACTAACAGCACTGAAACCAGAAAGATCTGGAGAAAATCAATTTGGAGCAGTGGGTCAAAATCCCTGCTGCAGTGTGTGCAAACTTGGTCAAGAACTACAGGAAACATCTGACCTCTGTAATTGCAAACAAAAGTTTCTGTACCAAATATTAAGTTCTGTTTTTCTATTGTAGCAAATACTTATTTCATGCAATAAAATGCTAATTAGTTATGTAAAAATCATACAATGTGATTTTCTGGATTTTTTGTAAGATTCTGTCTCTCACAGGTGACGTGTACCTATGATAAAAATTACAGACCTCTCCATTCTCTGTAATGAAACCTACAAAGCAGTCCTTAGAGCCACCAGAGGACATCCCCCCCCAAAAGGCCATTACATATAAACCGAAAAATACAACATGCGGTAATGGATTAATATTATAACTAAAGGTCATAGTATATCAGTGTGACAATACACAGAATCCATACCAGACAGGGGAAAGCATTAAATACACAATTTATTAGAAAAACATTTTTTTAAATAGATCATTCAAAGAAGACAACAGTGAAAAGTGAACAGTAGCAGCTAAAAAGATAAGCGCATCAGATGGTATGAGATGTGCTGCAAGATAGCACATATATCACTGCTGCAAAGTCCGCAACACCAAATGCACCGGTGCCATGAATATAACAAGCATACTATCAGTGAGATCTCCTACAGGGTCATAGATAATATATCAGAAAAAAGCAATCAGGAAGCTTAAATGCCAATAAAAATATCAATTTTTATTCATAACAAAACATGATAAAAACCTTAACAATTCTAATAGTAACCAGTGGTGAGACATGTGACAGAATAATACTGTCTGCATACGGGAATATACCACAGAAAATAATACACATCAAAAAATGCCTAAGATAGTAAATCCAAAAATGTACAAAAAATATAGCAAAAAAGTACCTACATAGTAGTAAGTGTAGAGTAAAGCCCACATATAAATAATACTATATTAGAGAATTTATCATTAAATAATGGACAAATGAGGAGCCTAAATAGCTACAGACAGCATATAATACATGTACAAAATCGCTGTTTCTAATATATAAGGAGACCAAGTAAGTGTATGGACAAAATATCACCAGAATTACTGTCTCTGATATAGAAAAATAGTAGGCAAGTATATGGATAAAATGTCACCAATATCTATAAAGGAAAAGTTCCATAGAGTCTAAAATAGACTATGTAGTAGTAGAGAAAAGGGTCAATCTAATATACTATAAAAGCGCATAATGCCGCTGTAAGAAAGGTGCATATAGTGCATATAACAGGCAAAAGGAGATAGTGCAAATAAGGGTATATTACCTGACCATGCAGACCAGTAAAAGGTCCCCGACGCGCGTTTCGCGGTATGCTTCGTCCAGGGGGATAGTCACACTGGACAAAGCATACCGCGAAACGCGCGTCGGGGACCTTTTACTGGTCTGCATGGTCAGGTAATATACCCTTATTTGCACTATCTCCTTTTGCCTGTTATATGCACTATATGCACCTTTCTTACAGCGGCATTATGCGCTTTTATAGTATATTAGATTGACCCTTTTCTCTACTACTACATAGTCTATTTTAGACTCTATGGAACTTTTCCTTTATAGATATTGGTGACATTTTATCCATATACTTGCCTACTATTTTTCTATATCAGAGACAGTAATTCTGGTGATATTTTGTCCATACACTTACTTGGTCTCCTTATATATTAGAAACAGCGATTTTGTACATGTATTATATGCTGTCTGTAGCCATTTAGGCTCCTCATTTGTCCATTATTTAATGATAAATTCTCTAATATAGTATTATTTATATGTGGGCTTTACTCTACACTTACTACTATGTAGGTACTTTTTTGCTATATTTTTTGTACATTTTTGGAGTTACTATCTTAGGCATTTTTTGATGTGTATTATTTTCTGTGGTATATTCCCGTATGCAGACAGTATTATTCTGTCACATGTCTCACCACTGGTTACTATTAGAATTGTTAAGGTTTTTATCATGTTTTGTTATGAATAAAAATTGATATTTTTATTGGCATTTAAGCTTCCTGATTGCTTTTTTCTGATATATTATGTATTTTGGAAGTGCCGTTCTTTATTTAGGCCTAGTATTGGGTTAAGGGTCATAGATAAGTAGACTAATAATCAATCACACTGAATATTCAAAATCCTGGATTGCTACAAAGTAAAATATAGTATAAGGTAAAGCTAATGAGAATTATGCCAGGCCTGGCTCACTACTAATACCTTGAGACATCGTGGCAAGAGAGTGCGGGCGTGCAAGCAGGATGCAGAGAGCCTCGACGCGCGTTTCACCGCCTTGGCTTCGTCAAGCTATTATCATTGCTGTATTCTGATCCTTGTCTACTATCATAATGTCTGGTTGGTTTAGCCGACACCTGCTTATCTGTCTGGATCTTGAAGTCCCACAGGATTTTAGCCCTTTCATTCTCCACCACTTTTTCTGGGGTCTTCCACCTGGACTTAGGGAGACTTAGCCCATATGCTGTGCAGATGTTCCTGTATACAATTCCAGCTACATGGTTGTGGCGTTCGGTATTTTCTGCTCTTGCATTGTGCATCCTGCCACTATGTGTTGTACGGTTTCTGCACCTTGGATCTTGTCTTGTGTGGTAGATTCCTGCTTCTATGGATCTTGTACTTAGTGCTTGCTCTTGTGCTGCTATAATTAGAGCCTCTGTGCTGTCTCAGAGTCGCGCTTTCACCAGCCATTGGTAGGATTTCTCCATTGGACTTCGTGTCCCTGTTCTTCCTTCCTGGTCTGTTGTTTTTGCTGCTGCCTTAGGCTTTATCTCAGCATCTCATCTTTTGGTGCCATTTTCCTGATGTATTCCTGGATACTCCTTGTTTCATCCATAATAGTGGCTTGGATGCTTATCAAGCCTCGATCACCCTCCTTTCTATTGGTATACAATCTTTGGGTGTTGTTCTTAGGGTGGAGACCTCCATGCATTGTGAGGAGCTTTCGTGTCTTCACATATGCAGCTTCCATCTCTTCTTTTGGCCAGCACACTATGCCAGCAGGGTATCTGATAACTGGCAGGGCATATATTTTGATGGCGCAGAATTTGTTCTTGCCATTGAGCTGGCTCTTCAGGACCTGTCTTACCCTTTGATAGTATTTGGATGTTGCTGCTTTCCTTGCCTCCTCATCATGGTTACCAGAGCCCTGTGGGATGCCGAGATACTTGTAGCATGTCTGTACATCTGCTATGTGTCCTGCTGGTAAATCCACTTCATCAATCTTGACTACCTTGCCTCTCTTTATTACCAACCAGCTGCACTTCTCCAGTCTGAAGGACATCCTAATGTCTTCGCTGCAGATCCTTGTCAGGTGGATCAGTGAATTAATGTCTCGTTCGTTTTTTGCATACAGCTTGATGTCATCCATGGAGAGGAGGTGGCTGATGGTGCTTCTACTCTTAAACTTGTATCCATAGCCAGACTCTGTAATTATCAGGCTGAGGAGGTTCAGGCCTATGCAGAACAGCAATGGGGACAGTGCATCACCATGGTATATGCTGCATTTGATGGTCAATTGTTTTAGTTGTCTTGAGTTGACTTCCAATGTTGTTCTCCATAGCCCATTGAGTTTCTGAAGAAGATTCTTAATTTCCTGTTGACATTGTATCAAGCCAAGCATTCACAGATCCATGTGTGTGGCATTGAGTCATAGGCTTTCCTGTAGTCAATCCAGGCTGTGCTGAGATTGGTCTGTCTGGATCTTGAGTCTTGTGCGACTGCTCTATCTACCAGGATCTGGTGCTTAGAGCATCTGGTCTTCGTCCCAATGCCTTTATGAGCTGGATTCATGTACTGGTTCATATGGTTCTGTAGCTTGGTGGCTATGATGCCTGACAGGAGTTTCCATGTTGTTGTAAGGCAGGTTATTGGGCGGTAGTTAGATGGAACTGTTACTTTGTGAGCATCCTTCATGATTAGCACTGTTCTACCTTGTGTTAGCCAAGCTGGGTGGTTGCCTGCTTCTAGCAGTTGCTTCATCTGCTTTGCCATGCGTTCATGTACCGCTGTTAATTTATTTGACCAGTAGGTGTGGATCATGTCTGAGCCAGGTGCTGTCCAGCCCTTCATGTTCTTGACCCGCTGTTGGATGTCTGATTCTGTAATGGTGACTGGTTTTTGCTCTAGGTGGTTGCTGTGTTTCATTCTCAAATTTTGCAGTCACATTGCACTAGTGTTGTGTGTTTTTTCCTTCTCCCATATGTTCCTCCGGTATTGTCCAGTCTCTGCTATTGGTGGAGTTGCTGTCTTTTTTGTGTGCTGCAACTCTATAGTTGGGAGTACATCTTGGATGGTTCTTTGGAGAACAGGGCATTTATCTTCTTGGCCTCAACTTCTCTAGTGTATCTCCCTAGTCTTGCAGCGAGTGCTGTGAGCCTTTGTTTAGCAGTCTCTAGAGCTTCAGTTGGGGTCAGGCCTTTGTACTTGTCCAGCTTGGTCTAATTCTTTATCTTTACACCCGTCTGTATTTCTGTTAGTTGGCTGACTTCCCTTTGTGTCACCTTGATCTTTGTCTCCAGTCTTCTGTTGGTCTTTCTGGTTGTATAGCCAAGCATTTCCATGATTGCTGAGGCAGTAGCATAGATCAGTTTATTAGTTTGAATTATGGTGATGCTAGGTATTGATGCAAGTGCTCTATTGGCACCTTCTAGCATACTGTCTGGTGGTGTTTCTTTGCTGAGCCTTGGCAGTCGATCTCTGGTATTGATGGTATTTAGTTTATCTAAGATCTTCTGTTTCAGATCAGCTGCAATGATGTCAAGTTGCAGGATTGGTTCAGGATTTTCAGGGGGTTGCACATGTCGTTCTTCCAGGTCTTCATGTGGGGATGATCTGCATCCATCTCAATCTTGATCCATCTAAAGTTGTGATTATAGCTTTCTCTTTATGACATTGAAATGTTGGGTGACTAGTTGTTTCTCAGTCAGTGGACATGCAGGTCTTGTATCCATCCATAGTTTCCTCATATGCTTCATATATTCTCTTTCATTTGGTCTGATGTTATAGTAACATTTCATGAGATCCAGGTTCTCTTGCCTTCTCCATGTATGGTTTGTTCCAGTAGCCCAACCATCATCAGATTGTCCTGGTTCCTCGACATCTGACGCTAACCTATTAATTGGGGCGACGTCCGAGCCGGCATGGCTCTCTTTGGTCGTGACGCTCTCATGTGTGTGTGTGTGTGTATGTATATATATATATATATATATATGTGTATATATACATACAGTGGGGCAAAAAAGTATTTAGTCAGTCAGCAATAGTGCAAGTTCCACCACTTAAAAAGATGAGAGGCATCTGTAATTTACATCATAGGTAGACCTCAACTATGGGAGACAAACTGAGAAAAAAAATCCAGAAAATCACATTGTCTGTTTTTTTATCATTTTTGTGCATATTATGGTGGAAAATAAGTATTTGGTCAGAAACAAACAATCAAGATTTCTGGCTCTCACAGACCTGTAACTTCTTCTTTAAGAGTCTCCTCTTTCCTCCACTCATTACCTGTAGTAATGGCACCTGTTTAAACTTGTTATCCGTATAAAAAGACACCTGTGTACACCCTCAAACAGTCTGACTCCAAACTCCACTATGGTGAAGACCAAAGAGCTGTCAAAGGACACCAGAAACAAAATTGTAGCCCTGCACCAGGCTGGGAAGACTGAATCTGCAATAGCCAACCAGCTTGGAGTGAAGAAATCAACAGTGGGAGCAATAATTAGAAAATGGAAGACATACAAGACCACTGATAATCTCCCTCGATCTGGGGCTCCACGCAAAATCCCACCCCGTGGGGTCAGAATGATCACAAGAACGGTGAGCAAAAATCCCAGAACCACGCGGGGGGACCTAGTGAATGAACTGCAGAGAGCTGGGACCAATGTAACAAGGCCTACCATAAGTAACACACTACGCCACCATGGACTCAGATCCTGCAGTGCCAGACGTGTCCCACTGCTTAAGCCAGTACATGTCCGGGCCCGTCTGAAGTTTGCTAGAGAGCATTTGGATGATCCAGAGGAGTTTTGGGAGAATGTCCTATGGTCTGATGAAACCAAACTCGAACTGTTTGGTAGAAACACAACTTGTCGTGTTTGGAGGAAAAAGAATACTGAGTTGCATCCATCAAACACCATACCTACTGTAAAGCATGGTGGTGGAAACATCATGCTTTGGGGCTGTTTCTCTGCAAAGGGGCCAGGACGACTGATCCGGGTACATGAAAGAATGAATGGAGCCATGTATCGTGAGATTTTGAGTGCAAACCTCCTTCCATCAGCAAGGGCATTGAAGATGAAACGTGGCTGGGTCTTTCAACATGACAATGATCCAAAGCACACCGCCAGGGCAACGAAGGAGTGGCTTCGTAAGAAGCATTTCAAGGTCCTGGAGTGGCCTAGCCAGTCTCCAGATCTCAACCCTATAGAAAACCTTTGGAGGGAGTTGAAAGTCCGTGTTGCCAAGCGAAAAGCCAAAAACATCACTGCTCTAGAGGAGATCTGCATGGAGGAATCGGCCAACATACCAACAACAGTGTGTGGCAACCTTGTGAAGACTTACAGAAAACGTTTGACCTCTGTCATTGCCAACAAAGGATATATTACAAAGTATTGAGATGAAATTTTGTTTCTGACCAAATACTTATTTTCCACCATAATATGCAAATAAAATGTTAAAAAAACAGACAATGTGATTTTCTGGATTTTTTTTTCTCAGTTTCTCTCCCATAGTTGAGGTCTACCTATGATGTAAATTACAGACGCCTCTCATCTTTTTAAGCGGTGGAACTTGCACTATTGCTGACTGACTAAATACTTTTTTGCCCCACTGTGTGTGTGTATATATATATATCTATATATATATATATATATTATACAATTAACTGATCATATATCCTTTTTTAAAAAGAGTCTATTATACAATTAACTGATCATATATCCTTTTTAAAAAAGAGTCTAAATACTAAACCATAAGGGAAACCTTACAAGTAGTCACACCCTAATGTCCCTGCAGTGTGATAACGGCTCCTTTAATCTTTCATTTGGTAGATGTCCTTTTCAGCCAGATAAATAGCAATTTGTGCTGCTTATGGGACTGCCAATTTGTATATTAGCGATAACTGTCATATTTCTAGTCGATATATCTTTTTTTTTCACATTAATTATTCATTGGCGTATATTAGATGAATTCTTAAGATTCCCTCCCTAAGTTTAAGAAGTTCTTTGATTAAGAAAGCCTCTCTCACTTTATAATTTTTTTGCATTAAGTAAGATGAGTTGTATGCGTACCATCCGTTCTGCCGTCGTGCCGTGACTTTATTGTATTCTACCAACCCAGACACTTATATGGTAACTGTTTCTCTGCCCCCGATATACATGGTACATTCGTTTTGCCATTTTTTAGTGTGGTGACCAAAAAACAGCAATTCTGGCTTTTTAGATTTGTATTTGTTTTTCAGACTGTTTAATTAATTTTATGCGTTGATATATCGGACTTTTGTGCACAGAGCGCTACCAAATATGTTTTTTTTTTATATATTATTTCTTTATTTTTTATCAGAGGGGTTATAGTTATACAGAGATTGATATGTAAAGCGCCATTAAGAAAAATTTGCTCCCAGTCCGGCTGCATGTCAATTGAATGTTCTACTTGAAATACTACATTTGCTGTTTAGTGGCCACTACAGGGAAAGTGTGTGATATGATGCGATCACTGATCACAAAGGTGACTTACTTTTCAGAGAGGGGTTACAGTGCTAATAGCCCAAATAGTTTGTTCCAAATTAGTTTTTATTTGAAATACCAGTCATTTTTAGGGTAATGAATATCCTTCACAGATTTATCGCTTTATCCAGACCGGCCAAGGATACTCTGACCTGGACACAGCAGCTGGCATTAGTCAGGTTTGTTGTGGTATAAACTCTTAAGCCCTTATGTAGGACTTACATTTACAGTGCCTTGCGAAAGTATTCGGCCCCCTGGAAATTTTCAACCTTTTCCCACATATCATGCTTCAAACATAAAGATACCAAATGTAAATTTTGCTGGAAGAATCAACAAGTGAAACACAATTGTGAAGTTGAACATTATTATTGATTATTTAAAATTTTTGTGGAAATTCAAAACTGAAAAGTGGGTTGTGCAATATTATTCTGCTCCTTTTCTTTCAGTGCAGCAAATTCACTCCAGAAGTTCATTGTGGATCTCTGAATGATCCAATGTTGTCCTAAATGCCTAATGATGATAAATATAATCCACCTGTGTGTAATCAAGTCTCCGTATAAATGCACCTGCTCTGTGATAGTCTCAGGGTTCTGCTTGAAGCACAGAGAGCATCATGAAGACCAAGGAACACAACAGGCAGGTCCGTGATACTGTTGTGGAGAAGTTTAAAGCCGGATTTGGATACAAAATGATTTCCAAAACTTTAAACATCCCAAGGAGCACTGTGCAAGCAATCATGTTGAAATGGAAGGAGTATCATACCACTGCAAGACCTGGCCGTCCCTCTAAACTTTCATCTCAAACAAGGAGAAGACTGATCAGAGATGCAGCCAAGAGGCCCATGATCACTCTGGATGAACTGCAGAGATCTACAGCTGAGGTGGGACAGTCTGTCCATAGGACAACAATATGTCGTATACTGCACAAATCTGGCCTTTATGGAAGAGTGGCAAAAAGAAAGCCATTTCTCAAAGATATCCATAAAAAGTGTTGTTTAAAGTTTGCAACAAGCCACCTGGGAGACACACCAAACATGTGGAAGAAGGTGCTCTGGTCACATGAAACCAAAATCGAACATTTTGGCAACAATGCCAAACGATATGTTTGGCGTAAAGGCAACACAGCTCATCACCCTGAACACACCATCCCCACTGTCAAACATGGTGGTGGCAGCATCATGGTTTGGGCCTGCTTTTCTTCAGTAGGGACAGGGAAGATGGTTTAAATTGATGGGAAGATGGATGGAGCCAAATACAGGACCATTCTTGAAGAAAACCTGTTGGAGTCTGCAAAAGACCTGAGACTGGGACGGAGATTTGTCTTCCAACAAGACAATGATCCCAAACATAAAGCAAAATCTTCAATGGAATGGTTCACAAATAAACGTGTCCAGGTGTTAGAATGGCCAAGTCAAAGTGCAGACCTCAATCCAATCGAGAATCTGTGGCAAGAGCTGAAAACTGCTGTTCACAAACGATCTCCATCAAACCTCACTGAGCTCGAGCTGTTTGCCAAGGGAGAATGGGCAAGAATTTCAGTCTCTCGATGTACAAAACCGATAGAAACATACCCCAAGCGACTTGAGGCTGTAATTGCAGCAAAAGGTGACGCAACAAAGTATTAAGATAAAGGAGCTGAATAATATTGCATCCCCCACTTTTCAGTTTTTGAATTTCAACAAAAATTTAAAATAACCAATGAATTTCATTCAACTTCACAATTGTGTTCCACTTTTTGTTGATTCTTCACCAAAAATTTACATTTGGAATCGTTATGTTTGAAGTATGATATCTGAGAAAAGGTTGAAAAGTTCCAGGGGGCAGAATACTTTTGCAAGGCACTGTACGTCCTATGTTGAGAAAGGCTTTAAAGACCTATGAACATCATTGATTACTTACGAGCCTGTTGAGTTTGGATCAAGAGTAATGTGTCCAGTACCAATACCGTATAAATGCCATACATTTGAATTCGGCCTTCGAACGTTGTCTGCCCACGTCTCAAAATACCAGATATGATCACCTTATCTGTACTTAAAGAGGAAAACTAGTTCTTGAGACATTTTTTTTTTTGCTCTTGGTTTATTACAAAATCTCTCTAATTTTTTACCCTTTGGACTTAAACATTACTTGATCTCAATGAAAGCCAAATCCGTTTGGGTCCAGGCACAACTTGTAGTTAAATGGCGTTGTTTTCGCTTTCACTTCAATAACGTAAATGTTGCTGGCAGAAGGATGAAATTCGCCGAACCTGGAGCCAAGATCTTCAACCTCAACCCAGCTTATTTCATTAACTGATTGATTTGACTGGAGCACCCACCGCAGCTCCTAGACCCGAGTGACGTGTGTTCATCACACGGGCGGCCAGGAGAGCAGCGTTGCTTCGAATGAAAACAATGACTGATGTTCTGAATGCAGGAAAGATTTTTTTTCCTTTTCAATCCTTGCAGGAAAACGGATATGAGCTGTTGTGCAGCACCCTTTTCTAGATCCCACTCCCCACTGGTCATTTTCTTGGAAAAATGCTTTAGCTACCCCCCGCAACACTGTCGATAGCTGAGCCGTGATTGGAAGGAGGGTTTTTTTTTTCATTCTTCCCCCATCTCTGGCTTTTCTATTTAAGCTGTGCATCAGGGTTTTTTTTAGCCCTGCGAGTTGCTGTAACCATGAAAATGCTGGTGCCCTGAAGCGGTTGGCTTTAAAATAAAGCAAAACGGACGTTTTGTAAAATAACATGAAGAAGAAAAAACGGGACAAACAGCCTTGTAGAGAATGCCAGGTAAGTCAGCTATTTTTCTCCTTCCCCATCCTCCCCATCTTCAGCAATCCATACGGTATATATCTAGGGTTGTGCCGGAGATTCAGCTCAGCTGTTTTTTCCTGAGCGATTCTGCTGTGTTGCATATTTCGCCCCCCACCTACCCACCCGCGCGCCGGTCTAGGCTCTTCATAAAAATGCATTTCTCTAGTGATTTGTTTAATGAGATCCCGTCTTGATAAGATTGCAGTGACCTGATTAACTGCGGTGCAACCTTTTTCTTCTGTGTGCTGTTATTTACATCACTCTCTCTCCCCTTGTTGTGCACAATGGATCACGCAGTCCTTTTTTACAATGTAACATCTGTCCTTCCCGAGGGAGATGGGTAAACGTTCGCAGCTCTCTGCTCGTCATCTGAGCGCTGCTTCGGATTCTGCACTGCCTTTCTCTTAATAAAAAAAAAAAGAAATCAACCTGAGCAGCCTGTGACATAGATTTGGAAAACCTTCTTTGTTCATAAATCCTTCCATTGATCATTTGTGATGTCAAGCACACGAGGCGATGGTGAATGCGTTGCATGATTCTCACGACGCACTTTGTTTTCTCTACTAAATTTCGGACAGGCATTGTCACGTGACCTTTGGCGTATTTCATGTACAGTCTGTATGGAGTTTGGCAGAAATTGAAAATCCGAGAACAAAAGTTAGACACTTAGGCATAAAATGTAACTCTTTTTATAGCTGTTTTATTTCTATCTATATTAGTCATTCTTGTCCAGTGAAAATAAGCTGTCACATTACCTATGAATAGGTGTTAACTTGCTGATCAGTAGGGGTCCGACCTCCATGACTCGCACCAATCGGGGAGTTTTACAACTTTTGTCCCAAATATGAAGCAGCAGGTTGAACGCCCAAACCACTGTTCCATTAAAAAAAAAAAAGTTGAACTCGGCACTCGTCACCTCCATAAAGGAATGACTGGAGTGGCAGTCCAGTCTGCGCACTTTATTCTAATGGGGGATGAAAGTGTCCTGTTCTACCGGTCCCAGCAATTGGACCCCAACCTATCAATGTGGATAGGTGATCACTTTTTTTCACCAGTCCCGTTAACCAATTTGCCTGGGAGACCAGCAACTATCTACTATGATGGCTTTACCATTTTTCCTGAGAATATATGTTATGTTGGCAGGTCGTTTACAGATGTCTTTCCTTACCTTCCTCCGTGGCACAAGATGACCAGCTTTTAAAAAACAAATAGCTTTGCTATATCAGGCTCTGTTGATGCTATATTTGTCTGATAGACTACGAAGAATTTAGTATTTAGCATCTATAACTAATTTTGTAGGATATTATGGGTCTTTCATACTACAAGCATATCCCTAGTTATTTGTCCTCTGTTGGACTTGATGTACTCTATCCTTCTCAGTAAGGTCCTAATAGCAATACCCATTGGATATATATGTTTATATTAATATATATTTTTCCATTAAAGCTCCTTTGCCAAGCCACAAGAAATGCTCCAGCTTTCCAAACTGTGCACCATTGTGTAGACATGTAAAGCATCAAAGAAATATTGTTTGCGCCTAATGTATCTTGATACAGCTGAGTGAACAAATCGTGATTTCTGTCCAGTCAGCCATCTATGTATATGTTGCTGTTAAATACATTTGCTTGTAGCATCCATTATCTGGTTGTTTGCTTAAGAGCATATGCGCTCAAAGTAAGGTGTATTATTTGCTCTTAATAAATGGATGGCCAAATGTACTTTCCTTTGTTGGACTTGGTACACTCAGGATATGAAATGTTGCTTGGCTTTAAAGTCCATATCCTATATTCTGTTTATACCTCAATAAGACATCTTCGTGACTTATATTTAACTGCTTTCATTAGGTGGCACTAGTGAGAGTTTTCCTTTTAGGAAAGCGCGAATTTGTATATTTTGTCGTACGGAGCTTTACCATAACCAAATTGTCTCCTTAATGAGAGCCAGATGAGTGGTTAAAGGGAACCTGTCACCCCGTTTTGTTGAGATTGAGCTATAAATACTGTTAAATAGGGCCTGTGCTGTGCGTTACTATAGTGTATGTAGTGTACCCTGATTCCCCATGTATGCTGAGAAATACATTACCAAAGTCGCCGTTTTCGCCTGTCAATCAGGCTGGTCTGGTCAGGTGGGCGTGTTCACAGCGCTCTTTTCTTCCCCAGCTTTCCATTGGTGGCGTAGTGGTGTGCGCATGTCCAAGGTCCGAATTCCCTGCGCCCACGTGAAGACACAGCGCGCGATCTGCGCTGTAATCCCTTGCATCGGTGGGGGCGGCCATCTTCCTGGGGCCGCGCGTGCGCAGATGGAGTGCTCTGCTGCACGGGGCTTCAGGAAAATGGCCGCGGGATGCCGCGCGTGCGCATTAGAGATCGCGGCGGCCATTTTCCCAAAGCCGAGATGCAAACTCGGCTTTGGGAAAATGGCCGCCGCGATCTCTAATGCGCACGCGCGGCATCCCGCGGCCATTTTCCTGAAGCCCCGTGCAGCAGAGCACTCCATCTGCGCACGCGCGGCCCCAGGAAGATGGCCGCCCCCATCGATGCAAGGGATTACAGCGCAGATCGCGCGCTGTGTCTTCACGTGGGCGCAGGGAATTCGGACCTTGGACATGCGCACACCACTACGCCACCAACGGAAAGCTGGGGAAGAAAAGAGCGCTGTGAACACGCCCACCTGACCAGACCAGCCTGATTGGCAGGCGAAAACGGCGACTTTGGTAATGTATTTCTCAGCATACATGGGGAATCAGAGTACACTACATACACTATAGTAACGCACAGCACAGGCCCTATTTTACAGTATTTATAGCTCAATCTCAAAAAACGGGGTGACAGGTTCCCTTTAATAACAAATAGATAGGGGTCTGACCACATGGCACTGCTCATTCTTGACCCTCGCTCCATTCATTACCTGTAGAGCTGTTGAGTGCTTAGCATTTTTTGGGCAGCCTCATAGAAAATTAATGGAGCGCTAGTTGAGCATGCGGATAAAAGTGCCCCTTTCTGGCAATTGGTGGAGTTTCCAGCAATCAGAACCACCCCCACTGATCTGTAAGTCATCACTTAGATGAGATCTTCTTTTAACCAGACCCACCCAACTGTCTTTACATGAAATAATAGTTGAATAATCTATATTTTTGGTCTCCTTTTTCTTATCTGTCGGACATCAAATAAAAATTATTTGCAATGGTCTCATATAGGGGTTGTCCCATCTCCATCGGCCACCTACAGTTGATCACAGTAGGTCCAGCTTCTCTAGAACTTGCCAGTCGGCTGCCATGGCAGTAAAAGAAGGTGGGCAGCTGCTCATTTAGCCATGCGGTGCTACACTGCGCCATGATTGCCTTGGTACTCTCCAGTCAAGACTTGTCTTTCGAGTAGCTCCTTGTTCTAGCTCATAGAAGTAGCCACCCCTCTTTTGATGTCAATACATGGAAAGCAGTATAGGCCAGACACAATGTCATGTGACCATGACAGCCCCTTGGTTAGGAGATCAAGCAACAGCACAATCCTCCTCCCGGAAGCTTTGCAGAATAGTTCAGCCACAGGTAGGTCTTAATGTATTGCTACTTTTAGAATCTGCTTCCTTGTTCCGAAAGCTGGGGAAATGTCAGATCAGAATAGATGTCCATCTCGTAGACTCGGAGATTTGTGACTTCTCCTAGTGACGGAGTTGACATTATGTGTTTTATGATTGGGGGTATTTCTACGTGCACACACCAACGACTGATGAGTGATGACACAATTTCTGAAGCTATGATGTCCATGTCGATAATGTGCTCCATGACCCTTTATATTTCTGAACATTGTGGGCATTTGACAAGGGCGTAAATGGACAGTTTCTTTGTTTGTTCCGGGGCAACAGAGAATGCATATAATATTAACTAGTTGTTAGCTAAGTTGCTTGATTTAGGAACGTCTCTCTACAATGTAGCTCATGCATGGAAAAATCTGATTTTTTCCAATGTGACATTGATGAAGAGGCAAATAGATTGGCAGAATATTTGGGCTTATTAAACAACGCCAACTTTTACCTCCCCTGCAACAGCTGACACTCTAACTCTGACTGTGGAAAATAACTTACATGATCATAAACAAAGAAAGATTAGACCGTTCTTTGTTTTTTTAGGTTCTTTCTATTATTTTGATGATTGCTTTGTATGGCTAAACTATGATTAAAGAGGATCTCACCTTTTATTAGTAATCTAGGGTTTTCAAACCCAAAATGTTGAGCCGTAAACCATTGTAACATAGACAAAGATGGTCGCTTTATTGTCGGAAACAAGAACCATGCTGCCACCTGTAGGCTGACACTTAGAATACATTTTGGGGGAAAAAACTGTCTCCTCCCCACCAGGCAACACATGGCCAGTGGACACTCAGCTAATTAGTTTTACTTGGTGTCATTCTGAGGAAGACATGGGTCTTGAGTAGGAGAAATGTATTAGCCTTGATTAGTCTTCCATCTACATCATTGTGAAGCTCTTATCTTTGCATGTAAGAATGCAAATCTTAGCAGAAAGGTGCTAAAAGCGGCAATTGCTTGGGTAGTAACCTAAGGGAGGGCTATTTTTTCTTCTGCAGTACTGGTATTCCTTTTCCCACTCCAAGGACATCTTTGTAAAGTCCCATGGCTCCCGTGTCCCCCAATGAAGTGACTGTGAAATAAAACCACCTGGTACTCACCGTAAAACATTTCTCATAGTCTCCATTGGAGTTTTTCTACTCCTACTGCTTCTGCTTTAACTGAATAGCTGGGTGTCTGCGGGCTAGGTATAGTCTGGTAAGGAGGAGTCAGTTTTCTTTTTCTTAAGATGCATTCTTAGAGTCAGCCTCCAGGTGTCAGCATATTAGCCCATGGTTCCTGTGTCCTGCAATGAAGGCTGCAAGATTTTATGGTAAGTACTGAAAATCTTTATTTTCCCCTTGTTAATTTGAACATGGTAGGCTATTCTAAAAAATCCTATTCTCACTTCCCCGACTAAAGTCCCTTCGCCATAATCAGCAAATTGCCTCTTCTGAGAAAAAGAGGACTTAAACTCTATAGCGCCACCTGTTGGAAGTAGCGATCCTACACGTCACAATCAACCCTTTAACGAGTCGTGCAATATGACTTAGGATCGCCATAATCACTAATTTGTCCCTTACTTGTTTTGGGGCATCAGTCTCCAGATGGTGTTTCAGATGACTACTTCAGCAGCTTAGTGGCCACTGATCAACTGTAGCATTTACAATGCACCCAAGCTGTCTTTTTCTACTAATCACCTCCAGGCGTTAATTCCCCGAGACCTTCAGGGAACAATGTAGTGAGGGCAGAGGAATGGCATCGATCCTGTAGGTGAGTATAGTGTTTTTTAATACTTTACACTGGGCCCAATGATAAATATTTTCAAAGAACAATTTTAAATTCCTAAAAACAATTGAATAACAAGTCACAATTATTTTTTTCTAGATCGGTAATCACTATAGAATTTAAATGTCCGTCATCTTTTTACACTGACAGAAAAATCTTGTAGAATTTCAGGACAGATGCCTGTGAGCATGTGCAGTAGGACAGGAGCCTGTGAGCATGTGCAATAGGAGAGGAGCCTGTGAGCATGTGCATTAGGAATCCCCACTGTTGTGACCTGAAGATACTTATGTTGTTATTCAGAAAGATGGGGAGCACAGAAGTTTGAGCGGCCTCTCCTTACCTCAGCACCTCCAGTATATCCCATAGTATTTAAGGAGGGCATCTTCCTACATATGGAGAAGGGTGGAGCTTCCCACTGCACATGCTCACAGGCTCCTGTCCTAACATTCTAGGGCAGGTTTCTTGCGGTGAAACTAGGTAGCAGCCATTTTAATTCTGTAGTGATTACCTCCCAAACCAAAGCAAATGTGATTTGCTATTTTAATGCGTTTAGGAATTTATTTATAATTACTTTTTTTTTAGTTAGTTCGTTTTTTTTTTCTATTCCCAGAGAACCGATTTAATTTGAATAACGTAACATCTCAAATGCCCAACTACCACCCCCTATGGTTTTGTGCTGCTGGGATCCCCTGTTCTAGCGATCTTTACTTATTGAATTTATCTTGTGGCCTGAATTAATCAAATTATTTTTCAGGTGTTTTTTATACACATTCACAATTCCAAAATAAGTTGGGATGCTGTGTGAAAAATGTAAATAAAACAAGAATACAATGATTTGGAAATCTCTCATAGCTATATTTTATTCTAAACACAGAACACAGAATAGAAATTGAAAATAAGAAATTTTTCCATTTCATTTGAAAAAAACGCCTAGAAAATAGAATTGATGGCCAGTACAATGTCTCAAACAATTGGGACAGGGTTAACCACATCTGGAAAATTAAGTGATACTAACAAAAAAACAGCTGGAAGGTCATTTTCAACTAAGTCACTTGATTGTGTAAAAAGTGCATGCCAGAAGGCAGAGTTTCTCAGAAGCAAAGATGGTCAGAGGTTCACCAAATCAGTGAACCACTGCTTCTGCCTTTTCACTATCTCTAAACAGAGAGATGGTCAAGGGACACTTGGCTAACATAACTGAATTCAGGTCTCCAGGGCCAAATTAATTACATCCTAGGGTACTGAAGGAGATAGCAGAGGAAATTATTGAATCACTCTCTATAATCTTTGAAAATTCTTGGAGAACAGGAGAAGTCCTAGAAGACGATGGACCCAAGGAACCTAGCGAACTATATATCTGACGTATCAACAGACAACCCTGGCAGAATAACACCACTAAAAAGTTCCGGCAAGTGTCCAGGGTTGCAGAGCGGCATTGGAAGAAAACACATTTGCAAGATGACTTCACTGCATTCAAACTGGCAACACTCACTTTGAAGTCTGCTTCCACCTCTGCTAAACAAGGCCTACTTCACAACCCTTGTATCTTCCCTATCCTACAACCCCATACAGTTATTCTAAACTTTTAACTCCCTCTTCTGCCCCCCACTGCCTCCTCCAACCTCCCTCACCTATGCTGAGGACTTTGCCACACACTCTAAAAATAAGATCGACCAAACAAGGCAAGTCTTCATTGTACCACCACCACAACCCCTTTGTCTACCAGACCAATGCCCAAACCCCATAACCTCCTTATCCAACATCACTGACGGGAAGCTTAATTGTCTCCTCTCCAAATTGCACCTCACCACCTGTGCCATCAACCCCATCCCATCCCACCTTGTCCCCAACCTCACCGCCACTCTTCTTCCATCCCTATCCCACCTATTCAACCTATCACTAACTTCTGGTACCTTCCTTTTTGCTTTCAAACATGCCATAATCATGCCTATCCTTAAAAAGCCAACCCTCGATCCAACTGCTATGTCCAGCTATTGCCCAATATCGTTGCTCCCATTTGCTTCCAAACTCCTGGAGCAACACGTCGATGCTGAACTTTCCTCCCACCACTCATCTAGCATGCTGTTTGACAATCTACAATCTGGTTTCCACCCCCATCACTTACCTGAAACAGCCCTGACCAAAATTACTAACAACCTACTTACTGCCAAAGCTAACGGCCAATACTCTATACTCCTCATCCTAGACCTGTCCTCTGCTTTGGACACAGTTGACCACTGCCTCCTACTACAGATCCTCTCCTCCTTTGGCATCAAAGACTTCGCCTTATCCTGGATCTCCTCATACCTTTCCAACCGCACATTCAGTGTCTCCCACTCCAACACTACCTCCTCATCCCACCCTCTCTCTGTTGGAGTCCCCCAAGGCTCTGTTCTAGGACCCTTACTCTCCTCAATCTATATGCTTGGCCTGGGACAACTTATAAAGTCCCATGGATTCCAGTACCACCTTTATGCTGATGACACTGCGATTTTTCTCTCTGGCCCAGATCTCGCCTCTCTGCTGTTCAGAATTCCGGAGTGTCTATCAGTCATATCCTCCTACTTCTCCTGTCGCTTCCTCAAACTCAATGTGGATAAATCTGAACTCCTCATCTTTCCTCCATCTCATAGATCTTCCTTACCTGACATATCTATCGCAATTAACGACATCACATCTTCCCCCGTACCGGAAGTCCGCTGCCTCGGAGTAACCCTTGACTTCGCCCTGTCATTCAAACCGCACATCCAAGCTCTTTCCACCTCCTGTCGCCTCCAGCTCAAAATTATCTCCAGAATCCGTCCTTTCCTCAACCCCCAATCTACTAAAATGCTCGTGCTTGCCCTCATCATTTTTCAAATTATATAAAGATATTAAATATATGTAATTCTCAAAGATAATCTGTTGAAAAAATATTTAATAGAAGAAAAAGAATGCAAGTCATGTACGAATGTTTTTCTGCTTGCCTTAAAAATTATAATTTTTACCACCTTTGTCTCTGTAGTATTGATGGAAATTTTCCGTCCTTTTCTGTTTTTCCTTTGCTGATAATTCTAGCCAAAGCGCTCAGTGGTAATACTCAGCACCACTGCGACTGGTGATCAATGAGATCATGTTGATATAGGCAAATGTAGAAACCCCTTGCTTTACATAGTTGGTGTCTTTGTATATTTGACTGCATAGGCATGCAGGCTGATATATGTGTGTATATATATATATATATATATATATATATATATATATATATATATATATACACACAGTGGGGCAAAAAAGTATTTAGTCAGTCAGCAATAGTGCAAGTTCCACCACTTAAAAAGATGAGAGGCGTCTGTAATTTACATCATAGGTAGACATCAACTATGGAAGACAAACTGAGAAAAAAAAATCCAGAAAATCACATTGTCTGTTTTTTTAACATTTTATTTGCATATTATGGTGGAAAATAAGTATTTGGTCAGAAACAAAATTTCATCTCAATACTTTGTAATATATCCTTTGTTGGCAATGACAGAGGTCAAACGTTTTCTGTAAGTCTTCACAAGGTTGGCACACACTGTTGTTGGTATGTTGGCCCATTCCTCCATGCAGATCTCCTCTAGATCAGTGATGTTTTTGGCTTTTCGCTTGGCAACACGGACTTTCAACTCCCTCCAAAGGTTTTCTATAGGGTTGAGATCTGGAGACTGGCTAGGCCACTCCAGGACCTTGAAAAGCTTCTTACGAAGCCACTCCTTCGTTGCCCTGGCGGTGTTCTTTGGATCATTATCATGTTGAAAGACCCAGCCACGTTTCATCTTCAATGCCCTTGCTGATGGAAGGAGGTTTGCACTCAAAATCTCACGATACATGGCCCCATTCATTCTTTCATGTACCCGGATCAGTCGTCCTGGCCCCTTTGCAGAGAAACAGCACCAAAGCATGATGTTTCCACCACCATGCTTTACAGTAGGTATGGTGTTTGATGGATGCAACTCAGTATTCTTTTTCCTCCAAACACGACAAGTTGTGTTTCTACCAAACAGTTCCAGTTTGGTTTCATCAGACCATAGGACATTCTCCCAAAACTCCTCTGGATCATCCAAATGCTCTCTAGCAAACTTCAGATGGGCCCGGACATGTACTGGCTTAAGCAGTGGGACACGTCTGGCACTGCAGGATCTGAGTCCCTGGTGGCGTAGTGTGTTACTTATGGTAGGCCTTGTTACATTGGTCCCAGCTCTCTGCAGTTCATTCACTAGGTCCCCCCGCGTGGTTCTGGGATTTTTGCTCACCGTTCTTGTGATCATTCTGACCCCACGGGGTGGGATTTTGCGTGGAGCCCCAGATCGAGTGAGATTATCAGTGGTCTTGTATGTCTTCCATTTTCTAATTATTGCTCCCACTGTTGATTTCTTCACTCTAAGCTGGTTGGCTATTGCAGATTCAGTCTTCCCAGTCTGGTGCAGGGCTACAATTTTGTTTCTGGTGTCCTTTGACAGCTCTTTGGTCTTCACCATAGTGGAGTTTGGAGTCAGACTGTTTGAGGGTGTGCACATGTGTCTTTTTATACGGATAACAAGTTTAAGCAGGTGCCATTACTACAGGTAATGAGTAGAGGAAAGAGGAGACTCTTAAAGAAGAAGTTACAGGTGTGTGAGAGCCAGAAATCTTGATTGTTTGTTTCTGACCAAATACTTATTTTCCACCATAATATGCAAAAAAAATGATAAAAAAACAGACAATGTGATTTTCTGGATTTTTTTTCTCAGTTTGTCTCCCATAGTTGAGGTCTACCTATGATGTAAATTACAGACGCCTCTCATCTTTTTAAGTGGTGGAACTTGCACTATTGCTGACTGACTAAATACTTTTTTGCCCCACTGTATATATATATATATATATATATATATATATACATGAGAGGGACATGTAGGCATATAGGCTGATATATACACGAGAGGGACGTGTAGTCATATAGGCTGATATATATGTACATGAGAGGGACATGTAGTCATATTGGCTGATATATTCACAAGAGAGGGACGTGTAGGCATATAGGCTGATATATATACATGAGAGGGATATGTAGGCATATAGGCTGATATATACACAAGAGAGGGACGTGTAGTCAAACAGGCTGAAAAGTAACTCCGGCACACAATAAAAGTCAATATAATTCAAACGTGAATTTATTAGAAACTTCAATGACGTTCTTCATCCAAAGAAAATAAATTTACACTGCATACATAGTGGAAAAAGAGACAATAATATTCTCTAAGTAATCACTTCACAGGTAATTATTTCAACGTTTCGGCTTGTGAGCCTTTTTCAAGAAAAACCTGTACATGTATCTGTAATGATATTGAAACGAATACATTAGGTACATATAGCTCCACAATAAGAGAAAAAGTGTAAAGAATATTGATATGAATAAGTATCAGCTCAGAATATATCCTGATATCGTTCAGGATCTAAAGCCATCCCTGTGAAATATACACCACCATACATCAAATAATGGGGTATATGACATAACATAGGCGAAACCAAAAAACACTGTATCCACCTGTCAAAGGAGAAAAACAGTCTATGAAGTAAAAAGAAAAAAAGACCAATAAGGTCCAAAAAGGACGGGAAGAGGAACCAAAAACATAAGGTTCAAAAAATGAGGAATACTCCACAATGACAGAAAAAATAAAATAAAAATAACAAAGTGAAAAATATAATAATAATGTGAACATGCAAGTCCAGTATGAAAGTATCGAGTCCCGTAGATAAAGACTATGCATGGCCATAATACAACGAAAAAAATCCAAAGTGAAACTGAAATCTCCTCCACAACACATACAGCTCACAGATGTGAGACAGCGGCAGGGAACATCATCCACTAGGTATAACGCACAACAAGAGGAACAAAGAGTTGCGTACAAATGTCAAACAATTACCAGTGGTGGGAGTCCAGGTGCATCAGGTCCGTAGTGTGGTGGAGATAGGGGCGCATAACTGCGCTTATATGTGCCCGAACGCCGCAGTGAGGGGAGGAAGGAGAAGAACTTCCGGGTGCCCAGGAGGTCAGAATCCGCAGGCGCAGGGAAAAAATGGAGCGCCGAATACAGATGGAGAAAGCCGAGCGGTCGAGCGTCCTTCGCGCATGCGCAGTTAGCGCAAATCGAAGCCGGCCTGTAATAAAAGAAGCGCAGAGTTAATACCAGGGAGAGGGCACCTGCTTGAAAAAAAGAAATAACAAAATAAGTATCGGGGTACTAATGGCCAAAGGGGAAAAGAACCTAAAAGAAAAAAAGGGGGGGGGGGGAAGGGAGAAAAAACCAATACATGCAAATAATAGTAGACAGAGATAACAGACTTTAGGCATCAATAATGGAATCCATCAAGGGCAGCGTACATCGGCAGCTTATGCGCCAAAGGTTATACATGGCAAAAAATAGCTATACACTAGTAAATGATATCATAATCCCTGTTGAGGCCAAGGGGAGAAAGTGTCTGCAGCTTGTGAATCCAATATGATTCACGTGCCTTAAGCTTTTTAATCCTATCACCGCCTCTTCTGGACATGGGAACACAGTCAATGACCTGATATCGCAATTGCGCAATGGAATGTCTATACTCTAAAAAGTGGGCAGGAATAGGTAACAGGCTGCGTGAACACCTGATTGTGGATTTATGCTGGGAGATACTGTCCCGGATATGTTGGGTAGTCTCACCAACATATCCGAGACCGCATGGACATTTAATGAAGTACACCACATACGTAGAGTCACATGTGAAGTGACCCTTAATCGGAAATCTACGTCCAGTCTGTGGATGTGAGAAGGAATCGCCCTTTATGACATTGGAGCATTGGCGGCAGCCTAAGCATGGGAATATCCCCTTACGTGGAATACTCAAAGTTCGTTGTCGTGGTGTGATTATAGCTGAACCGACATCTGCTCTCACTTGATGGTTCCTAAGATTCTCAGGTCTTTTATTGTAAATCAACGGCCTCGTATTAAATTCGGGGATGTCAGGATAAGAAGTCTGTAAAATGTTCCAATGTCTAAATATACTCTGGTGTATAAACCGCTTAAAGGGGTGAAACATATTAACAAAGGCTATCCTGGGAGTCTTGTTTCTGTCAGGTACAGATGTGTCTATACTCTCTGTTGCTCCTGAAATCGTTGAGGGGTAGCCCCTATCCTGAAATTTTTGATCCATCTCAAGATGTCTACGAGAACGAACAAGTGAATTTGAGACTATCCTCCTAATCCTCTCATGTTGGGATTTAGGTAGAGCCTTCTTAATGTGACGGGGGTGGCTACTTGTGTATAGAAGTAGACTGTTTTTATCAGTCGGTTTTACGTACAAGTCAGTCTCAACCAGACCACCCGCCGTTATCAATACCAATGTGTCCAAGAAATTAATGGAATTGTAATCATATTGGATGGAAAAGGAAATGTCCAGTGTACAGGAATTTAAGTCACTATGAAAACCAAGTAGTGTCTCTACATCACCTGCCCAAATAAGAAACACGTAATCTATATAACGCTGCCAAAAAAACACATAAGATATAAACAAAGGATGACAGTAGACAAACGTATTCTCGAAAAAATCCATAAATATATTGGCGTAAGGGGGCGCGACGATAGATCCCATCGCAATCCCCTTCTGCTGCATATAATATTGGTCCTCAAACAGAAAATAGTTCTTGGTTAGAACAAGTCTAAGCAGATCCTGGCAAAACGATAATTGTTCAATGGTGAAGGTCGTATGTTCTTGTAAATATCTCATAACAGTCTCAATACCTGGTTGGTGCCCAATGTTGGTGTATAGGCTTGTCACATCCATCGTGACCAGAACTGATTGGGGGGTAGGGGGCCCAGATCTCTTAATAATTTAAGAAAATGTGCAGTATCCTTTAAGAAGGACTTCATATTGGGTACAATTGGGGATAGAATTTTTTCCAACGTGATAGCCAAAGGGGACAATAAGGAGTTAGTGGATGCGACTATGGTCTACCCAGAGGTTTCCATAAATTTTTATGCACTTTTGGAAGCATATAAAAAACCGGTGTGACCGGATGAATATTAATTAAGAAGTCGCCCAACCTTGAGTCAATGGTCCCCAATCCTTGATAATGTGTAACAACTCGTTTAATCTGCTTCACTATCTCAAAGGTGGGATTACTTGGTATCGGAGTATAAGTTGCAGTATCTCTCAATTGTGTATGTATCTCCTCAATATAATATGTCCTGTCTAGCACCACTATTGCTCCCCCCTTATCAGCGGGCTTAATGACTAGGTTTTTGTTGTTTTTAATCTCAAGGAGAGATCTGTACTCTTCGTTAGATAAATTGTTTCTGACCTTCATGTGTCCCTTATCGATGGAATCCAAGATCGATGTAACGTCTTTTTGTACTGCTGAGATGAAAGTCTCAACAGGATGGTATGACCGTGGTGGTTAAAAAGTGCTACCCACTCTGAGGCCAAGGGACTTCAAAGAAAAACATGTTGGTGTAACTGATGACTCAACTGCTTGATCATGTGAACTGTCGGCAAAATGAGCTTTTAATCTTAGAGTCCTAAAGAACCGGTGTAACTCTTGGTCGACCTGAAAGGAGTCAAAGCGAGGAACTGGGCAGAATGTGAGGCCTTTTTGCAAAAGTGTCATGTCGGCTGGGGAAAGGATCTGTGACGAGATGTTGTACACGATGTTGTTGGATGCAGGAATCTCCCTACCTGAGATCTCAAGGTCATCCTTTGTCGATCTGCGTTGCCTCCTTCCTCTCCGCGTCTTCCTCTTTGGGATCGGGCCCGTCGCGGCTCTAAAAAAGGTGTTCTTGAGGTTCCAAAGTCGCAGTCCGAACTGGTAGAGAAAGAGTTGTTGTTTCTACGGTATGTTCTTGGTCCTCTGTAGAACCCAGTGGAGCGCCATCGATAGACTGAGTTATATTTGTAGTCATCCGTATCACGTAGGAACTTGGTCCTTTTCTTCTCCTGTAGACTATTACGAAATTCAGAAATAGTGTTATCAAGCTTAGTTTTGAGTACCTTGAAATCTTCTGGCTTGGTGGTGTCAACCAACTGTTGCTCTGCAGTAGAAATCTTTGCTTTCAAGTCTGTTACCTCTTTCTGTAAAAAATCAATCGTAAGAATTATAAGGTCCATAGAACATTTGTTTAGAATGGATTCAAATTTGACACAGTAGTCAGTGTTCTCCTGAAAAAGTGTTGGTCTAAGTGAGTCATACAGGCTGATATATACACAAGAGAGGGACATGTAGGCATATAGGCTGATATATACACAAGAGAGGGACGTGAAGTCATACAGGCTGATATATACACAAGAGAGGGACGTGTAGTCATACAGGCTGATATATACACAAGAGAGGGATGTGTAGTCATACAGGCTGATATATACACAAGAAAGGGGCATGTAGTCATACAGGCTGATATATACATATACACAAAAGAGGGACGTGTAGTCATACAGGCTGATATATACACGAGAGGGACGTGTAGTCATACAGGTTGATATATACTGTATACACGAGAAGGGACGTGTAGTCATACAGGCTGATATATACACCAGAGGGACGTGTAGTCATACAGGCTGATATACACACAAGAGAGGGACGTGTAGGCATACAGGCTGATATATACACAAGAGAGGGACGTGTAGTCATACAGGCTGATATATACACAAGAGAGGGACGTGTAGTTGCAGCGCCCCAGAGTCCTGGTCGTTGCAGTAATGTCGCTCTGCCACTAAGGGGAGTGATGTTATGTCTTATTGCACTAAAGGAGTTCACCTGACCAGGTATCACAAGCACACATTACACTTCACACTCCGGCCACTAGGGGGAGCAAAAGGCACTATGTATTAGGCCACTCCTCACACTGGTAAAACTAGGGGTTGGATAGGTAGTTAGATCAGAAAGCAGCCTGGGAGAGCTCCAGGGAGGACCTGTCAGGGGTGGGTTCCTGACAGGGGCCTAGCAGAAAGAATAGAAGGTGACGGAACCGCGCCTGCACTACCTTACAGCGGTATCCCAAGAAAGGACACGAAGAGAAGGATATTGTGGAAAGTGAGAAACGAGATCAAAGCACAAAGGAGAGCCAGTAGGAGTCGTGCTCTGAGAACTGCAACATCCTACTGAGGCGCGTAGCCGGTGACCGGAACACCGAGGAAGTAACTGACTCTATGCCTTACTTCAAATACCGCAGGACAGTTGATTATAGTTTGGCTGTTTACCATACATCACCTAAGCAGACATAGAGGGCAAGCGTGGAGAGGGGCATCTCTAGGGTCCCAGAATAGCTCCGAGCCTTCCCGTCAAACGGGTGCGTCCTATCCAGATAAACTTGGGGGACGGAGAGAGAGAAAGAGAAAGAACGAGAACAGAAGTTGTGAGGACTATCCCGAATGCTCAGCAGGGAAGAACTACAACACACAGGCGCTAGTGGTAGGCACTGATCTCCACCTGCAAAGGGAACTCTGGATGTGCCTTCGGACCGGCCGGTCTCAGACAGCCCAGTTAACAGTGCTCTGGATTGCGGATCCCGAAGTCTTCAGTAAAAGGTAAAGAGACTGCAACCCTGTGTCCTCGTTATTGACTGCGCCTCACACCATCGCCACCTACACTACTGGGAAGCCCTGGGGACATACTTCACCTGTGGGAAGGTAAACCATCTAGCTGCCATCACATCACCCCAGTGGACCCCGAGCAGCGTCGGTCGACCTGACCGAATACCACAGGTGGCGTCACGAAACTTTAGCTGACTTTCATCACCCCTTTTATTGGACGCCCCTTAGCAAGGTCACGGACCGGGTCCAGCCACCGTGACAACCTAAAAACTGAGACAGAGAGGACCGGTACTGAGTAACCCGCGGCCCTGCGTCTGGGGGCGCTCCATAGTCATATAGGCTGATATATACACAAGAGAGGGATGTGTAGTCATATAGGCTGATAGATACACAAGAGATGGACGTGTAGGCATACAGGCTGATATATATACACAAGAGAGGGATGTGTAGGCATACAAGCTGATATATACACAAGAGAGGGACATGTAGTCATATAGGCTGATATATACACAAGAGAGGGGCGTGTATTCTTGTGGCTCATAAGTAACCTTTACTATTTAAATAAAGAACAATACTGTACATTGTCATCATATGGTAACATAGGACCCTATAAAACAGGGCTTAGCTTAGATACTTTATATCTCTGTCCCAGTGTTATATTGTTGCTATTTTTGCAATGTTTTATTCTTCTGTTTTGTACTATATTTTCTGCTGTATCTCCCGATAACCCACAAAATATGTTTTTCATATGTAACTCATACTTAACACTTTGAGTTGGTAACAAAATGAATTAGTTCTTTCTAAAACAGGTGCTAGAAATTCTGATTGTACTAATTAGAGATGAGCAAATTTCTTTGAATGAAATTGAGTTATACTTGATACTTTCAAAAATGTGGATTCTCCAGAGTACATTTTTTTTGTAATTCACTCCCCTACAGTGCCGTCCAAACGAAAAAAAAGAACCTTCTCACCTGTCCTGTCTTCCACTGCTCTGCACTCTCTCTTTTCGCTTACCCTCATCATGCGCATCCACTTCAGCCTGCTTAACTCTATGCATCACGTAAGCCTCCGAGTTCAATGTGCATAATGCCATTAAGCACACATCATGACGTCACAACGTGCATCCCTCAAGGTGCTGACTAGGCCTCGGGCGAAACGGCATGATGCACAGTGACATCAGAGATCCTGGTAATGCCAGAAGCTCCTGCATAAGGTTAATGCAGATCTCAGTACATTAAATATTCTCTATAATAATTCCCAAAACAATAAAGCATTTTAAAGGGAACCTGTTGGCATATTTTTGTCCACGGGAGTAATGGTATAACCGTGTAAGCAATAATCAACTATTTTTTTCATGCAATCCAATGTGTCCATCATGAGAACTGTGCAGTAGAAGACATATGCATATTAAGCTAGAAGTGCACTGGGGACGTGTCAGTAACTTGGAATGCTTCTTCCAAGTGCATGGACCCATCCCCAGTGCACTTCCATTCTGACTCTCATGACTTATAAGAGCTGCTCTGGGACTGGGCTGAGTGTTGGACCCAGGCGGCTTCAGTGTTGCTGCGCTCCTCTAATGCTGCAGAGGCAAAGTTGAGATCACACAGTGTGGGCCAGGGGTTTAGACATGCCGAACTGTCAGTTATCAGGAGCACACCACCCACAAGCAAACAAGAAGCTGAGAAGCAGGGGAGTGGTGCGCTTCTGAATGTGGGATCCCGAGGCAACCTCTTTAAAATGAGCATTACTTACCTATTCATCTCCTGCCTGTCTGATCTGCCGGTCCCTGATGATGTCACATCCGTCATTCACTTGACTACTGCAGCCAATCAGTGGTCTCAACTCGCTGTAAGACCGGCAGGGAATACTGTTGCAGCGATGAGGATTGACTAGGTGAGTAATTTTGTTTTTTTATTTTCCTGCCCTTAGCAGATATCTAAAAACTTTTGAGCGATCAGTCCTACACCTATCCAAACCTGTTTGAGTACCACTGTGGTCACATGGGCCAGTGGGGGTCGTACAGCCAAAGACCTGATAAAGGTTCATCGGGCTGGCTTAAAGCTATATAATGGTAAGTAGATATTTAAAAAGTGTTAATAGTAAAGTACATGATTCACAAAATTTCGCTTTTTAATTTTAAATGCCATCATGGAAATAAAAGTATGCACTACAATTGCACATACAATGAAGGTGAAAAGTCAGCAAAAAAAAAGGGGGGAGGGGAAATGACTATATGTTTGGTTTGAATTTTTTGGGGAACATTAAGAAAGATCACTGCCAGCAAACCGACATGCAGGTCTTGATTTGATTTGTAAAATATTATTTTTCCAACCTATGGCTACGTTACCAAGTAATTAGCGTTTTATACAAATGAGGCATTAAGGGCTCTGGGCGTGACAAAGCATTTAATGATCCTCTGCCTCCCAATGTTGTTTCAGACTGTGGGCCCGATTCATCAATGCTTTCATGGCAGAATTCTGCCAGCTCAGATAAAATGGGCTGAGATGGGGTGAGACGGGCTCTGCAGGGACGGGACACTTCAGCCTGTATAATACATATTGGGCTGTGGCATTCTGTACACCAGAAATCTCACTCCGGTATCTGGTGTGCACCTCTTCATGAATCTGGAGCATCTGACACCAGCATGGCCCCTCATCAAGACCAGCTGTGCAATGCCAGTCTTGATGGATTGGCACTGCGAGCGATCAATCAAGCTAAGAGAGTAATATAAATAGAGCAAGATTGGAACGCAATCCTTAGACTGGCCGGCGGGTCTCCCTACTTGAACATAATAGCTGCATAGAAATACACAAAGCTGTCACTCTCAGGTTGGGAGAGCCCACGGCCAGTCCGTGCAGTCTCGCTACAGGTTATATGGCCGTCTGACTGTACCCTGAAGAGATTGGTGCTGGACGGGAAACAACCTCGTGAGGCAGAAGCACAGGACGTGCTCTGTCACGCCCAGAGCACTTAATGCCTCATTTGCATATTAGGACCATCACTACCATCATTTGGACTATCACTACTACTTGTACTGCAGTTGTTGCATAGTGTAGGTGGCCTAGATCATGTCGGTATTATTGGATGGCCAATTTGCATGCATTAGCTATGGTTTTGTGTAGGTTTAATGTTTGGATAGTGAATATATTCAGACCGCTGCCAAATATTGGATACTTTGGTACTTGCTTGCAATATTATAGTTGCTGTCTGCATGCTTTATCGAGCTGCTCTGTGGACTCTTTTCATCCACAGTGTGGTCTAATCATTCCTACAATCTGCCGAGCTCTGTATTTGCATGTTCTTTGATATAATTACCTACATTTTTTTTATGATCGCCTTCTTCTGTATTTTATTTTTATTTATTTTTTTTCATTCATTCACTCTATAGCAAATTAGACAGCCGGATGAAAGCAAAGTCGTTACTAATAGAGTTGGATCCTTCAAAGTAAATATGTTTTGCAACCTGTTTTTTGATCGTTATTTGCCATGGCTTTTTTTTCCTACACTAATTTTTCTTTTAAATTTATTCCATATTCTCATCGTGACGCATTACATTTTGGTTTGACTTTTTTTATTATTTATTTTTTATGTATGCCAATGGGTGAAATTGCCAACACCATTCTAATCATAAATGGAATCTGTCAGCATATTTCTGCTATTTAATCTTCAAGCAGCACGGTGTAGGGGCCGAGAACCTGATTTCAGGGATGTGTCACTCATTGGGCTCTGTGTTGTAGTTTCAATACATCAGCGTTTTATTAGCCGTAGATTATCACTACAGGACTAGGTGTCATGTGCAAGCCAGTCAGGCCAATTGGCGTAACCCCGCCCCCATCACTAATTGGCAGGTTGCTTCACATCATGGGAAGGGGCGGGATTATACACAGGTTGGCATTCTGACAACTGCTACATCTAGAGCAGAGAAGACAACGATTCTAGCAGAAGTGCACCTAGCAGCCCAATAAGTGACACATTACCGGATTCAGGGTCTCTACCACTACATCATGCTGCTCTCAGATAACATAAAAAAACTGCTAACAGATTCCCTTTATTGTATAGCATACAATGAAATAAATCATTTTCTTCAGGCATTACAACTGTGTTCTAAGAAATGTTAAAAGAAAATGTAGAAATACAAATGCCACACTAAATACGCAAAAATAGTTACAAAAAAATGTATGCTTTTAAATACATTTAATTTTTTTTTTAAACTGCCTATTATTATTTTTTGTATCATGATTTAATTAAAAATCATAATTATAACGATGCACCAAATCTTTATCTTACCCTATCATTTAAACTGGTCGTATGTCAATTTTATAATTTGAACTTTAAATATTTAACATAAAAACCCAAAAGGCAGAGCCACCTTCTGGTTTTTGGAAGCATCATTATAACTATTGGGTACCATTGCTTACATTATGAGAATTGACAAAATATTTGACTTTTCATTTATGGTTTTCTTATCTTTTAGTTTGGCTTTATCATAATAATTTAATTCGAACCTAACCTCTGTGTTAGTACAAGGGAGGTAGCACATTTAATATCTCTTGATTTCATGTAATATTCAAGGCAGTTCGTGTAACTGGAATCCTATGGGCCCCAGTGCAAAATTTGGACCTGTGTCCCCCGCATGTTGGTTAGATGTATGGGTCCTTATAGCGTTCTAAATTCTATAAGAACATACATGTTGCCTCCCCCATTATGTAATAATGCCCCCTATCTTGGGCTCGTCCTCATATGCATATCCCCCATCCTAGTGTTTATGTCCCTTATACTGGTCCCACTCTGGTATATGTGATTAGGAAAAACCCGGCACACAGCCATAGAGAAATATATATATATATATATATACAGGGGGTGCAAGTAGTAGAATAGAACTGAATGAAAAAGAAGAGAAAAGACACTACTACAGTATGCACACCACCCAATAATCATATCACAAAAATTCCACTTTATTAGCACATAGTTAAAACATAATTAAAATCACCATGCTATTACAATCAGCCTGGGTATATAATATTAATCCCAATAAATCTCAATATACAGCCTGTTGATTGAAAACAATAATATGCACAATATATAAAGTTATATCACCCTACCTAACGGCTCATGGGGTATCTAAGAGCACATGTAGGGCATAATAAGTTTGCAGGGCACTGGAAGACCAGTAGCCACAAAGTTAACCATAAAATATGGTAACAACAAAGTCCCTAGGTGCCAGCATGAAGACCATGCAAATAATGAGAGACACTGTGATACGATATGAACCGATGCTAGAGAAAACCAGGCTGGAGAACCCAGGGAGATGAGTAGATCATAGCCCCACGCGTATCGTCTCTCGAATGAGGCTTCGTCAGGGGAAGTGCAGGAACAGCCAATTCTCGGGTACATATGTATAAAAATCAGGTGCTTAATAGCCTACCGCTGTGAAGCTGTGCACCATCATAGATCCAGAACTGACGCGCCGGACCGCATGTTGCTGGGAGATGTGGAAACATGGCGCGCATGCGCCCATACCAGTCCAATGGGGAGATATGTGGATCTGATGCGCCGCCGCAGAACAACCAAGGGATGGATGGAAAAAAAATGCGCGTGCGCAGCCGATCATGCTCCAGCATAGTGGATAAAAAGCTGATGAGCATGGAGAGGTGGGGCAAAAGGCTCCCCCACAAAACCAAAGGCCAGTGCGCGTCCGCACATAAGCCGAAGAGTCTAACTGCGCATGCGCGGGAGAGTAACTCCGCGCAAGCACAGTAAGAATGGCAGACCTAATCAGGATCCCAATGGAGGGATGCAAGGAAAAAAGGGGGGGGGGAGAAGAGAGAGGGGAGGTTAAAGAAGCCAGCTTCTTTAGCAATGACCTCTTGTGGCTCACCCTCCTTGTGGAGTGTGTCAATGACTGCCTTCTGGACATCTGTCAAGTCAGTAGTCTTCCCCATGATTGTGAAGCCTACTGAAACACTAAGGGACCTTTTTAAATGCTGCGGAAGCATTGCAGGTTTTTTTTGTATGAGATAATGACTTTTGGGTTGTCACTGGCTGTAAGCCATAATCATCAACATTAACAGAAATAAACACTTGAAATAGATCACTCTGTTTGCAATGACTCTATATAATATACGAGTTTCACTTTTTGTATGAAGAACTGAAATAAATTAAATTTTTGATGATACTGTAATTTTGTGAGAAGTGTTGTGAATTCCGCTCTTGGGCTCCCTCCGGTGGTTGTAAGTGGCACTTTTGTGAGTTCTGCTCTTGGGCTCCCTCTTGTGGTTTCTAGTGGTGTGGCTGCTCCTTGGAGTTAGCTGTCATCAGCTGCCTCCACTTATCGTCTCTTCTGCTCGGCTATTTAGGTCTGGCTCTTTCTTCAGCCAGTGCCACTTGTAAATGGTTCCTGGTTGGATTCACATCTCTTTGGAGTTCCCTGTTATCCTGACCAGTTCAGCAAAGCTAAGTTTTTGCTTGCTCTTTTCTGTCCATAGATTGTGGAATTATCCATTCTGTGCTTTCTATGTTTGTCCCGCTTATCAGTGTGAATTAATTCTGTCTTGCTGGAAGCTCTGGGAGGCAGATTTGCCCTCCACACCGTTAGTCAGGTGTGGAGATTTTTTGTAAACTCTGCGTGGATTTTTGTAGTGTTTTATACTGACCGCACAGTATTCCATCCTGTCCTATCTATTTAGCTAGACTGGCCTCCTGTGCTCATCCTGGTTTAATTCTGTGTATGTCTTTTCCCTCTCCACTCACAGTCATTATTTGTGGGGGGCTAATCTATCCTTTGGGGATTTTCTCTGAGGCAAGATAGCTTTCCTGCTTCTTTCTTTAGGGGTAGTTAGCTCTTAGGCTGTGACGAGATGCCTAGGGAGAGTTAGGAGCATTCCACGGCTACTTCTAGTGTTGTGTTGTGTTGAGCTTAGGGACTGCGGTCAGTACAGTTACCACTTCCTTCAGAGCGCGTTCCATGTTGCTCCTAGACCACCGTATCATAACAGAGAAGCACCTGTATGTCCCCCTTCCTGGGCACATCCTGGTATATATCTCCCCCATCCTGGTATAAATATTGTCCATCCTGGTATATATGTGCCTCATTCTGGGCCTATTTTATATTTGTCCCCATCCTGGAACCATCCTGGTGTATATGTCCCCCATTTTGGGTCCATTCTGGTATATATGTCCCTTGTCCTGGGCTCCATCTTGGTGTATCTTCCCCCAATCCTGGGCCTATCCTGTTATATAGGTATATAAGTACCTATGCAGCATCAATAGTAAAAAGATATAATGTTAAAAGTAGGTAAAAAAATATCATGATATTCTCACCTTCCGGCGTCCCCGGCAGCCTTTCCCGCTTCTCACGATGCTTCTGTTCCCAATAATGCCTAGCGGCAATGACCTCAGATGACATAGCGGTCTAGCAAGACCCACGTCATCACAGGTCATTGCCGCAAAGCATCACTGGGAACGGGAGCATTGCGAGGAGCGGGAAGCCGGAAGGTGAGAATATCACAATGTTTTATTTCAATTCTTTTCTTTTAACAATTACTGTATATGGTTCCCAGGGCCAGGAGGAGAGTCTCATCTACTCCATCCTGGGTACCAACCGCACATGGTCCGCTTACTTCCCGCATGGTGGGCATAGCCCCATGCGGAAAGTAAGCGGATCAATGCATTCCTATGTGTGCGGAGTCTCCACGATTCCCCACAAAGAATGAACATCCTGCGTTTTTTTCCGGAATGCGATTCCGCCGCGGAAAAAAACCGCAACATGTGTACAAAAATTGCGGATTGCATTCTAATAATAGGATGCTTAATGTATGCTTTTTTTTGTGGTTTTATCGCGTTTTTATAGCGGCAAAAAATTGTGAAAAATCCTGAATGTGTGCACAGAGCCTAAGTGTGAGGACCCCTGACGTGGGTTGTGAGCTTGTTTATTGTGGCCAAAATATTGACCAATTCCTCATGTAATGTATTTATTTTATACATTATTTTTCATTTCATTTTTCTGTTTTTGCAGGATGCAGTCGGGCCCTTTAGTGTGTTGGGTGTACTGGGGCGTCTGTCCTTGTGGGGACACCCATATAGTGCTGGACAGCCCACCTGATCTAATAGTATGGGCGTCATTAATAAGCCAGACACTGTATGACTGGCGCCCTACACAGGCCTCATTTGTGTGCATTTTTTACTAGGCAGTCCCCCCTCCATGAATTGGTAGGTTTGTGAGTTGAGGCTTTCATCAGTAGTTTGCACCTGTGATGCTCCCAAGTTTATCATGGGGGTCTACTGCATCCTGCTAGTGCATTGGTAATCTGACTAGGTGTTAGTAAGGCTGTTTCTTTTTCTGGTATATTTTTGGTTTTGGGAAGAAACCATCCATTGAATAGACTCGGCAGAACGTTCCTCCAAAAGTGTCATTAGGAGACCTTTTTCTCATTAGTACAGTAAAATGCATACCGTAGATTTTATTTCCTTTTATAGACTTCTTATTGTTTGAGAAGGAAACTTCTCATTTAAATTATGAATTTCATAAAAACTCATGTCCAACACTTTTCCCTGAGCCTCTTTTAAAAACACAACCTAATATTGGTACAAAGCCTATCTATTAAGATGAAATCTAGAGCAGGTCTTATCAAAAATATGCCAGTATACAAAGAAATGAAGGATGAGTCTGTGGAGTGGGGATGGCCTTCTTAAAGCGATGGTCGTTTGGAGATGTTTTACTGTGTTTCTAGCATATAGTACACACTGGGCATATTTCTTCTAGTATACCCAATCAGCTTCTGTCTTCAAAAAGTTTTCCTCATAAGACAAGGTAATACAAAGGAAATGAATGAATGCAATATATGGTCTAATTAATGCATGGATCAACAAGGAAAGTTATGTTTATATATTTTGTCTTTAGGACATGTCTGTGCCTAAAACCTACGTAAAATAAAGGCATTCTCTGCAAATTAAAGAAGCACTTCTCCTCTGATCAAAGTTTGTATCCTCATAATATATTGCAGTCATCATATTATGCAGCACCGTATACGTACAATTGCTCATTTTGCCTTTCTACCCAGATAATTTTTCTCTTTGCTCTATGTAGAAACATGATGTCATGACTCTGTTGCCAGGTGTGCTGGGACTAGGGGCTCCTTCCATGTCCCTAATGCTAGGTGTGCCCTATCTCGCCCTGTTTCCCTGGTTACTTCTGATGGTGGTGAAAATGCCGGGGACCTTCCCATAGCTCCTGAATCTGCACTCAGTCTGTACCCTTCTCCCACCCAGGAAAGAGGGGATTAATAGTGTATTGTAATACACCAACCAGACAAACGAGATAGTATGAACAGGGGTAACGAAAAATACCAAACATACAAATATACACACACATATAACAGAGGCAAATTAACGGGGAGTCGAGGATGGGGTTAAACTAAAGTAGGAGAAGAAAGGGAATTATCACACACTCAAAACCTAGCAAGACTCACAGATAAATCCACCAGCCATGAAACTTAACAAACTCTGACAATGAGTGCTAGCCAGGACCCAGATTATATAGGAGATAGGAGTGGCTAACCGTGCACAGCTGAGCCTTAGCTCCAGGAGCTCTCAACAGAGCAGAATAACTCCTGCACTTTCCAAAGTAATTTACACCATTTAATATGAAGGTGAAGTGCTTCTAATCAGTGCAGGAGTAGGAAAAATCAGACGCCGCTGTCTTCTTACTCCTCTCTGTTGCGCTAAACTCATGAGAGAACAAGTTTCTTGTCCTTGTATTTATCATTCTTGTCTTCAACTTCTGACCCGGCTGCTCCCCCTGCCAGGGACTTTTGCAGTGACTTATGAGCCATGCAGGGAAAATTTACCTCTTGTTTTTGCATAGGGCTTAGAAGGATTCAGCTTCTCTGTTTTTAACCATGTGGTGTCGTAGACCTGATGGAAAACAGAAGAATTATCCGGGTAGAAAGGTAAAATATGCAATTGTAAGTGCACAGTGCTATATATTATGATGATTGCAATATATTAAAAAGGTAAACACTTTGATAGAAGGAGGAGGATTGCTCTTTTAATATGATTAAGTTGATCGCAGGAAATTACAAAAAATAAAAATAACTATCCCAGTAATACCTTCCCCGCTCTAGTACTCGCTTTCAGTTTTTTAAACTTGTCCTACACTGATGAGCAAATAAATTTGCTAGACCCTAGTCAATATTTCATGGCTGTGAAATTCCTCCGACTTGTTGGCATCCTCAGCTCTTCTTGTGATTTGCCAGGCTGGTTCACCATCATGTGTGCGTCACACTGCAACAATGACATCGAGGAAGGCTGACAAATCAAAAGAGAAGCAGGTAGGAGACAGTAGTCAGGCAGCCACGGAAAACGTATCCGGCAGCTAGACCAGGTTGCTGCTCCCATGACTCACATGACTGCTGCAACCAATCCTTGACCTCAACCATGTGCAGTGCATCCTGGTACTGCTGCTGAGATCATTGATTATTTGCAGTGATCACATACACTTATAGAGTCCATCATCAGTGTAGTATGAGCCAACCAGACTGGGGATCACTGTAGTTGTTTAGATTTTTTTTTCAAGTTTTGGTTTGTTTTTTTGTGTGTTGCATCGCCATTCAGTAGAGATGGGTGGATCGATTTGTGGAATTCCAGTTGAGGTCATTGTTAACTAGTGGCTAGATGGGAGGCTCGCGAATCTCTTACTTTTCTGGTGTCCCTAGAGTGGCTTTTGATTATCCAGCACTAGTGCGACACTCCACACAGATGACGATGCGTCAATCCTGACAAAATGCCACTCTGGAAGGTACTGTAAGAGATTCACAAGCATCCTGTTTAGTCTAACTAGACTCCAGGTTCCACTGACCTGGACCAGGTTCCACTGACCTGGACCAGAGTCCTGCGAATCGATCCACTAACCTATACCAATCAGTTTTTGAAAAAAGGCACCTAGTGTTGTCAAAATGATCTCACTTGTTGTACCTCATAGTATAGTATCTGGTCCAGAGGTTTGAACCCTTGGAAAGAAAAAAAGTTCTGATGGAGCCCTTCACTTTATTAAACCAACAATCATGTTGGACACTGGCCTCCATCCTATCAGTACTTGTCACAAAGGCAGACAATTGGGTCTGTGGTATATTCTGACAGAATCACCCAAAGTATTTCTGAAGTTCTCTACAGTTCAAGTCCCTTTCCCCTCTACAGAGACAAATAACATTCAATTTCTCAGTGGAGGAATGCATGGCCTCTCAGTTTCCTTACACTGGCATGTCAGGCTTGTTACTACCCAAAAGGAGAGACGTCACTCTCCACAAGGTGTTTTATGAAATAACTTTTTTTGGCTGTCACATTACCAAACCATACCTTTCTTTATCTAGTTCCAGAATAATCTTATTGAAATGGTATCCAAATGTTGAATGTGGTAAATACATAATATATTAAAAATAAAAAATTTGGTGCATCCATGATTTTTTGGAATTTGTGTTTCCCTAAGCTCAAGGGCGGTAAAAACAAAGCGATTGAGACTAGGACAAGGAAAGACCAAGACGAAAATGTATTTCATGTCACTTCATTATTCAGACTCAAAATAAGACATCACAGATAGAAAACAAATTGATATGTAATTTGATTACATCTTGGTCGTTTTTTGAGTGAAATGGAGTTGGCAATCTCTGGTCTATAAAATGTGAACAATTAGGGTCATGTTCACACGTTGCAGTTTTTTGCTTTTTTAATGCAAATTTTAAGCTGTGTTTTACAGAACCAGCAAAACCTATGAGATTTCAGAAATGTCATGCTCACACGTTTTTTTCCTGTTTAACTGTTTAAATTGGAAAACTGCTGCGTTTTTTAAAACTTCAGCTTTTTTTCACCCATAGAAAGCAATACGCGAGTGAAAAAATGCAGCAAAAAGCAGGTACCAGATTTTGATGGGTTTTTGGCACAGAAGCCTAAGTTGTATGATGATTTCTTGGGGGGCACTAAACTTTATCTGCATGCACAAGAGACAATAAAAACGCAGCAAAACCTCCCTTTTCTAACCAGCTTCTTTACTGCCAAGAAAGCAGATTTTGCCTGCAGAAGAACAAAACACAACGTGTGAATATAGCCTTAAAAGTACCAATTTCTTTTGATACCAACCATACGTTTTATCATAAGTGCCACAGTGCTTGCTACATGTTTTGGGGGGGTTTTTTGTTTGTTTTTTTTTTACTTTCAAAAGCGATATCATTGCTTGCTGAATGGTAGCAGTGTATGTCATAAGCTGAATCCAAAGTTTTTATTCATTCTTTTTTTAAGAAACAGGATGTTTTTTCAATTGATTTTCTGATGTCCACATATAGCTTCATCGAAAACTGGAGAATCTCAGAGATCACCTGCAAGGCAATGACAAAGGATACTCTCTCCGAGTAAATGTATGATTTAACTCGGCAAATTATATTTATTTCTATTTTTTTTTCTTCATTTTGTTGTTTGTTTTTCTTGCACCTGTATTTTTCTTTCTTGATAGCTTATAACACCAACAGTTTGTTCATCACCCTCGTCAAGCATTACCCGTTCCTCCGTTTAATTTATTCATGTGTATATTTTAATTACGCAGGGGTTTCATTTAAGTACGCAGAGACCGTATATTGAAAAATAAGGACTTAAAGATTATTTGGATGTTCTGTCATCTTTTTTTGCCTGGAGATGTGCTGTTGAGTGTACTGCGTCGTATGATTGTCTTTCAGTTCTAAAATACACCATAAGTGTGAAATTCGCCTAAGTCCCAGGACAACATGGAGCTGTTAATGACGATATAGGGGCATGCAATCGATAAACTATTTGAGAGTCACTGTAGCTGCCTTTGCACCCACACTCTGGCCATGTACTAGACGCATCAAACATTACTTATGACCTTACTGGTAGCAATAAAGCACAATATACCCCACAATCTCTGGTAAGCAGTCCTCCACTCTAGAGTAGCAAACATGAGTTTTGGGGTAAAACTTTAAGGCCCCTGTACACATTAGACTAACATTGGAAGATATTGATGGGTTGGGTCAACATTCAGTATATTGACAGAGGGAGCACTCCTATGTGGGAGTCTGGTGAGATAGCTGCCAGACAAACAATCAGCCAAATCATCATTCGATCAACAGCTAACTAAAGAACATGGGGAGCTTTAGGGTAAGTCCGCACCAACCCTGTACACATTAGACTAACATTGGAAGATATTGATGGGTTGGGTCAACAGTCAATATATCGGCGGAGCGGGCACTGCTATTTATGCAGGAGTCAGGCAAGCTGCTGGACAATTGGCCAAACCATCATTCGATCAACAGCTAACTAAAGAACATGGGGAGCTTTAGGGCAGAGACAGACTCCCTTATTTCTCGTGCGAGAATCGCATCGCACTGCACGCACTGGCCTGGCACCTCTCCTGACTTGAGCAAGACAGCATGATGTATTTCTATGCAGCAGTCAAATTCAGGTCAGGAGAGCCGACAGCCAATACGAGGTTTATGATGCAATTCTCATACGAGAAATACTGCAGTCTGTCTCTGCCCTTAAGGTAAGTCCGGACCAACCCTGTACACATTAGACTAACATCGATATCGATGGGTTGGGTCCACAGTTAGTATATTGGCAGAGCGAGCACTCCTATGTGTGGAGGAGTCAGGCAAGATAACTGCTGGACAAACAATCGGCCAAACCATCATTCAATCAACAGCTAACTAAAGGACATGGGGAGCTTTAGGGTATGTTCATAACAACCTTAGACTAACTTCAGCAGATATTAATGGGTTGGGTCAAAAGTCAGTATATTGGGAGAGCGAGCACTCCTATGTATGCAGGAGTCAGGCAAGATAGCTTCCGGCCAAACCATCATTCGATGAACAGCTGTAGATTTTAATTTCTGCAGCAAATGCTAATATGGGCACCTAAGATTTGGAAAACCTATCCAATTGCCTGCTACTGCAGTCCGCTATGAATTTTGTCCGCACCTATCCGCATGTAGAATTTGCAGTTCAGGAGGTGTGCAAATGTCTTGCCATCTGGTATTCTTGGTGTGGCATCTGATTTGTCAAGACTGGCGCAACGTCATGCCTTGGAAAATTAAAAGCCACACCGAGAGGTAAGAGATTTGCGGGCCTCCCGTGTAGCCACCAGTTAACACTGACCTGGTCACTGGAGCGTTGTCCCACTAATCGATCTTCTCATCTCTAATTCTTATCCTTGGAACCCCCATCGGGCTTGACCACGTTGACATCATGTCTATTGAGATAGATATGAGTGTCTGCTAAAATTAATGAACCCATTCATCATTTTCTTTTTATTTCTTTTCGAGTTACTTTTTGCTTCTTTTGTTTCTTCTTTATCTCGTTGATGTGTTTTGCACCAAATTTTTCCAAATGGTGCACGTGGATCATGGATTTTTTATACAAAATCAAAAATGTTCTTTGTTTGTCTTTCACCTTTGTCTGTATCTTTTTACTTTTTAGCGTCAAGTTCTGCTAAGTTGCAAAGATTTTATTAAAACAATTTCAGGCGTACATGAAGTCACTTCAGTGGATAAGGAGAATGGAGGACATTTGAGCAAAAATGTTCCAATTTTTTTTTTACAAGTTTCCATTGATAAGCTGAAAACATCTAACGACCCCAAAACCCTGCCCACAATCAATGGCAAACCTCAAAAACTAAAAAAAAAAAAAATACCCACACATATAAAATAGACTTTAAAAAGGGATGTCACATTGATGTTTGATAACTTTAAATCAATAGGCATAAAAAAAAAGTTTTGTTAAAGTTTAGGAGAAAACAACAATTTTTAGCTTAAGGCCAATCATATAGAGGTCCACTAATTTAAATGAGGCAGTTTTAGAGATCCCCATCTGTCATCAAGCAGCTTCACTTTGACATACAACAAATGCAACTACTGGTGACTAACCTTAAACCAGCGTACACTCTAGATAGTTGGTGGCCGAATTATGCTTTGTCCGATCATTTGGTCGACAGCTATCTCTGCCGACTTTTCCATACAAAGTAGAGCTGGTTTGGTCGAGCACTTCTGTACTTTCTTTGAGAAAGCTGCTGATTGACACATCGGCCGGTGGGTTATCTTGAGAAGAAAATTGGGATCATCAGTCCAAAATTTGAAATGCGCTATCAACATCTCTCCTGATTATCAGTTGGCTGGCACCCCCATACATGTCTGACCTTTGGCCAAACCCATCGATAGTGGCAGGTTCAGCCAACATTTGCCTAATGCATATAGGAGCCTTTATTGGGTCAGGTATAGACAGTCTTATCACTTTTAGAAAAAGGCGTTGAACTGAGGGGAAGGAGGCATCAAAACACTGATGATGAGGAGTTGTGAGACACATGGCAGACGGTTGTTGGCTGTGGCCCCCACACACAGCCTAATATCATCTTCACCTGCTGAAGAAATTGACATGTTTTGCCAACAATTTTTTGTTAGTGGGCACCTGATTGTCTGAGAGATCTTGATCAGGCATGTCCAATTTTGTACTGCTGATCGCTTTGTTCGCCTAGAGATGAGCCGCCGACAGAGATGTCTATTCTAGAGAACACGGGAGAGCGCGGCCGAACGAGGGCTTCTGTTAGTGGCTGAGATGGCTGTCAACTGAACAATCGGCCAACAACCATTTAATGAGTCAGGGGCCCCTAAAGCCAGTTGTTCTAAAGCAGGGGTCCCCAACTCCAGTCCTCAAGGCCCACCAACATGTCATGTTTTCAGGATTTCCTTAGTCTTGCCCAGGTAATAATTGCATCACCTGTGCAATGCAAAGAAAATCCTGAAAACATGACCTGTTGGTGGGCCTTGAGGACTGGAGTTGGGGACCTCTGTTCTAAAGTGTCCCTAAAAGCAATTTGCCTACAACAGGCCAAGAAAATAAAGTAGGCTTGATAAAGACATATCAGGTTCACAACTATGTGATAATTATTTAAATGAGATAAAATTGCAGACCATCATATAATAGGAACAAATGAAGGAAAGTTCTCCAGCGATGAAAAATGTTCCCAAAGGAGGGATAAAAGCAACTTTTTATTTAGGCCATTTAAAATTGAGAGCAACCAGTATAGGTAACCAGTATAGGTAATATCGCTGAAACGCGTAGGTATTTCATATGTGCATCATCTGTACAGTTACCTATACTTGTTGCTTTTGTCTCTCATTTGGGATCATTTTTTCATCGCTGGAGAACGTTCCTTCATTTTTTTTCTTCATCGACTGAGTCTGAGACTGGGACTGCTCTACACGGATGATATTCATGAACAAGGTGCAAGGCATTTCGGTGAGCTTACTTTCCTTATTTCCCTTTTCCGTTTTTTTAATGTGTATCATATAAAAGGCTCCACGAGTAGTAATAATTCCCTCCCAAATGCACAGTTGTTAAATTGTCTCCCCCAGTCTGTTTTGTCATATTTGATAGTTTCTGGTACAAGTCACATAGTGTTGTCGCCTGGTTGTCATTTTGAAATTTTTAGTCTAGTGCATTTGGACGGAAGCATACATTATGTACAAGTTTTCATGTATTTATATTCGGACAATAAAATTAGTTACTATTGATGAAGCCAATACTTCACAGTCATGGCTGAAAGTGATAGCACCCTTGAAATTAATCCAGAAAATTAGGTATTTCTCACAGAAAATTATTGCAATTGTACATGTTTTCTTATACGCCTGTTTATTTTCTTTGTGTTTATTGGAACAGTACAAAAAACTGAATAAAAGGCAAATTGGACATAATTTCACACAAAACCCTTTGGAATAAATAACTGCAATCAATCGCTTCCTATATATTTGTTTCCATCCATTTCTGTGAGACCTCTTGAAGTATGTTTGGGGTCATGGTTCTGATGGAAGACCCATGACCTAGGACGCAAACCCAGCTTTCTGACACTCGGCACTAAATTGCGACCCAAAATCCTTTGGTAATCTTCAGATTTCATGATGCCTTGCACACAGTCAAGGCACCCAGTGCCAGAGGCAGCAAAACAACCCCAAACATCTATGAACCTCCACCACATTTGACTGTAGGTACTGTGTTCTTTTCTTTGGAGGCTTTATTCCATTTTCAGTAAACATAAGAATGATATGCTTTACCAAAAAGCTCTATTTTTGTCTCATCTTTTCACAAGATGCTTTCTCAGAAGGATTTTGGCTAATCCATGTACATTTTGGCAAACTGCCGTCTAGCTTTTTATCTCTGTGTCAGCAGTGGGGTCCTCCAGGGTCTCATGCTATAACGTTTCATTTCATTCAAATGTCGATGGATAGTTCTTTCTGACAGTGATGCACCCCAAACCTGCAGGACAGCTTGAATTTCTTTGGAACTTGATTGGAGCTGCTTATCCACCCTCTGGACTATCCTGCATTGCAGCCTGTCATCAATTTTTCTCTGCTCTCTTGGGAGATTAGCTACAGTATCGTGAGTTGTAAACTTCTTGATTATGTTGCACACTGCAGACAAAGAAGTATCAAGGTCTCTGGAGATGGACTTATATAACCTTGAGATTGTTGATATTTTTCAACAATTTTGATTTTCAAGTCCTCAGACTGTTCTCTTCTGCCCTCCACAGAATGCAAAAATTTAGTTAATTTCTCCCCTATTTATCTCGCTTCAGGTGTGATTTTCATATTGCCAACACCTGTTACTTGCCACAGGTGAGTTTGTATGAGCATCACATGCTTGAAACAAAGTTATTTGCCCACAATTTTGGAAAGGTGACAATAGTTTTGTCCTGCCCATTTTGGGGGCTTTGTGTGATATTATGTCTAATTTGCCCTTTTTTCTCTTTTATTGTGTTATTACAATACACACAAATGAAATAATCGTGTATCACAAAACACATGTAATTGCAATAATTTTCTTGGAGAAATACTTAATTTTCTAGAACAATTTCATGGATGCCATCACTTTCAGCCATGACTGTATTTTGCGACAACATTTATAATTACAGGCTTGTTCAATTCCTTTTAAGCAGGCGAACAGTTTGCTCGTAACGAGGGCCAATTGATAATCTTCAAGGTCGATTGGCGCTTGTGTACTTTTATACCAATGATCCATTGGGAGTTTTTTCGCAATAATGATCCATGGGGTGGTCATTCATTTTCACCCATTTGTATTCTTTGAAGAGGTATTTCCATCGAGTTATTGATGTCAAATTCTTAAGATAAGCCATCATTTAATGATCAATGGGTATGACTTCATGGTCCTCCACTGTTTCAGCAAGGCATCTCAATCACCATTTTTCTTTGCTTAGCGAACACCCTTATGCAGAGTAAGACCATTGTTCCCCCCTTCTTTGTCATTAGTGAAGGTGGTCCCGGATGTCATACCTCTTAGTGATCATTGAGAAATGTAATATCCTAGTCATATGCCATCACATATTAAAGGGAATCTGTCACCCCCAAAATCGAAGGTGAGCTAAACCCACCGGCATCAGGGGCTTATCTACAGCATTTTGTAATGCTGTAGATAAGCCCCCGATGTGTCCTGAAAGATGAAAAAAGAGGTTAAATTATACTCATCCAGGGACGGTCCCGGTATGATGGGCGTCGCGGTCCGGTCTGGGGCCTCCCATCTTCTTACTATGACGTCCTCTTGTCTTCACGCTGCGGCTCCGGCACAGGCGTACTTTGTCTGCCCTGTTGAGGGCAGAGCAAAGTACTGCAGTGTGCAGGCAGCGGGAAAGGTCAGAGAGGCCCGGCGCCTTCTCACTGCAGTACTTTGCTCTGCCCTCAACATGGCAGACAAAGTACGCCTGTGCCGGAGCCACAGTGTGAAGACAAGAAGAGGATGTCATTGTAAGAAGATAGGAGGCCCCGGACCGGACCGCGATGCCCATCGGACCCGGACCGCAGTGGGACCGCCCCTGGGTGAGTATATTCTAACCTCTTTTTCTCATCTTTCAGGATACATCAGGGGCTTATCTACAGCATTCCAGAATGCTGTAGATAAGCCCCTGATGCTTTGATTTTGGGGGTGACAGGTCCCTTTAGGGGTATGTGCACGCACAGTTTTTTGATGAGTATTCAGGCGCTTTGTTTTTCAGAATCATTGAAAAATGCAAAAAGAAGATTTTATTCAAAACAATTTTGGTGGGCGAAAAGAAAGTGCAAGTGAAAAAGCCCACAACATAACTGTCCAAAAAAAGCTGCATTTCCCGTAGCAGTTTCTACTGGAAAACCTTTTTTTTTTTTTTTTTTTTACCAAACTTTGTGTGCATATACCCTCAGTTGGGAAGACCCTTTTAGAACAAGCATGGAATGGCCATCACCAATGGTGACTCCAGAAGTCTTTTCAGCTTAGAGTTACTTTTTTGGCCTCCATGATTTCCTACTACATTGTGGATTATTGTGTAGAGATGGGCTGATCGATTTGTGGGACCTCAGTCCAACGACCTGGCTGCTGGACTGTAGTTCTGCAAATCGCTTACCTTCTGGGATCCTCAACGTAGCCTTTGCAGGGGATTAGAAGGGCTGGCGCATTTCACGCCACAATGATTACTTTGCGCCAGACCAGCTAATCATGCACCATGCCGAGAATCGCCAAAGGTAAGAAATGCACAGACTTCCTGTCCAAAGGACAGAGACTACTGACCCGGCCAATGGACCAGAGTCCTGCAAATTGATCGTCTAATCTCTTGTATTGAACAATTCCTTTGATCAATGCTGACTAACGATATTGTGAGATATATAGACTTTTGTATTGTTTTTTTAATCTCACTTTGTTTCATTATGTTAAATGTTATGTGTAAAATGAAATTGGGGATTGGCATAGACTGATTTTACCAAGGAATCTATTGTCAAAAATTGTACCTAGCTGTGAATGACTTGTTTGGCTTCTATAGGTAACATGAAGACACAAAAGAGAATGGTAAAACCAAAAACACTCAGTTTGAAAAAATGTTTGCAGTAATCCGCAAGTGCTAGTAAAAGATGTAAATAACAGGGTATTTGGTTGATACGTTTTTTGCAAAAAATGTATACTAAGCTGCTCTACCAATCTTCACGGTATACCCATATCAGAGCAGTCCTAACTAATGTATGCAATCCCTATCTGATGTATTTAAAAACCTGATCATCTGTATATTACCTGTGTGAACAGGGTTCAGAGAGGAAAAATCCATGTGTGCATACAGGGTAGAACAGCTTTTATGCAGCTAGCCCAAGAGGAGTGGTGGAACTCCCCAGTCTTGTAGACACAAGAGAACAATTATGGAAACAGGAACACATGGGCTACTTGCACAGTGAACAAGTCTGTAAGAACATGTTCACACACCACCAAGAAACCTGAAGACACAAAAGAGAATGGTAAAACCAAAAACACTCAGTTTGAAAAAATGTTTGCAGTAATCCGCAAGTGCTAGTAAAAGGTGTAAATAACAGGGTATTTGGTTGATACGTTTTTTGCAAAAAATGTATACTAAGCTGCTCTACCAATCTTCACGGTATACCCATATCAGAGCAGTCCTAACTAATGTATGCAATCCCTATCTGATGTATTTAAAAACCTGATCATCTGTATATTACCTGTGTGAACAGGGTTCAGAGAGGAAAAATCCATGTGTGCATACAGGGTAGAACAGCTTTTATGCAGCTAGCCCAAGAGGAGTGGTGGAACTCCCCAGTCTTGTAGACACAAGAGAACAATTATGGAAACAGGAACACATGGGCTACTTGCACAGTGAACAAGTCTGTAAGAACATGTTCACACACCACCAAGAAACCTGAAGACACAAAAGAGAATGGTAAAACAAAAAACACTCAGTTTGAAAAAATGTTTGCAGTAATCCGCAAGTGCTAGTAAAAGATGTAAATAACAGGGTATTTGGTTGATACGTTTTTTGCAAAAAATGTATACTAAGCTGCTCTACCAATCTTCACGGTATACCCATATCAGAGCAGTCCTAACTAATGTATGCAATCCCTATCTGATGTATTTAAAAACCTGATCATCTGTATATTACCTGTGTGAACAGGGTTCAGAGAGGAAAAATCCATGTGTGCATACAGGGTAGAACAGCTTTTATGCAGCTAGCCCAAGAGGAGTGGTGGAACTCCCCAGTCTTGTAGACACAAGAGAACAATTATGGAAACAGGAACACATGGGCTACTTGCACAGTGAACAAGTCTGTAAGAACATGTTCACACACCACCAAGAAACCTGAAGACACAAAAGAGAATGGTAAAACCAAAAACACTCAGTTTGAAAAAATGTTTGCAGTAATCCGCAAGTGCTAGTAAAAGATGTAAATAACAGGGTATTTGGTTGATACGTTTTTTGCAAAAAATGTAAACTAAGCTGCTCTACCAATCTTCACGGTATACCCATATCAGAGCAGTCCTAACTAATGTATGCAATCCCTATCTGATGTATTTAAAAACCTGATCATCTGTATATTACCTGTGTGAACAGGGTTCAGAGAGGAAAAATCCATGTGTGCATACAGGGTAGAACAGCTACCCATGTGTTCCTGTTTCTATAGGTAACATGTTTAGGGAAACTTTCCATCGACCGTATATAAGCTATTTTAAAAAAAATAAACTATAACAGTAGCTAAAAAAACTAATTCTTCTTTTGCTCACATAAAACCCAAAGTGTCTGAAATGAAGTATACCCACTTTCGGAGTACCATCCAAATAGATTTATAGAAAGGTTGATAATTTGCCATAAATAATAAAGATTAAGGTTGACCCTAAACAGGTGCTCTTTACAGAGGCTTCACTACATATACAATGAATAGACTAAATTGACATCCTGGTTATTTTTTTTTATTTTTTATGTGTATACCTTTAACAGACAATTAAGCATTTCACTTTTTTCTTTTTTTTTTCTTTTTTTTTTATTAGCGATCACAACCAAAAACATTTTAACTTTTAAATGATCAATGTTGGTTTCGTAATTGTTTTATTACATTGAAGTCTGTAAGTAGTTTATTATATTTTTTTGTTTTTCCCCCCGACTTTCCTCTCACAGATTGTCGGGGAGAGAAGGATCCAGGCTTTTGAATTTCAACCCTGATCCTTTTGTTCTCTTTGCCACCAAAAAAGTCAGACAGAGGCTCTAATAGAAAACACATGGACCCTCAACTTTGCATGGGGAAGCCTGGAGAGATAACTGTTGGCCAAACAATTGACTGTGTATGGGGCCTTTAGAGTCTCCATGAAGTAGCAAAGAGCAGAGATCAGAGAGCAATAGATGAAATGTGTCTACCTTATCTGCTTGTCTTAATGTCTCACTTTAAGTATCCAACGCTACAAAAGATATGTCATTAAGTCACCGTTAAATGACAGTGAGATGCCTCTCTTCATCATGTCCAAGCTTACACCCCAAAGCTGAAGTAAGCTGCAATAAACTAAAAAAAATTGAATTGTCAGCCAATAGCATCTACTCCAGTGGCTGGAATATTGTTGTAATTTTTTTTATATGGAGTCACAAAAAAATTGGCTTCCTTAAAATATGTTGTTTTTTTAGATTGGGTCTATAATTTTCCTAGAAACATAGCCACTTCTGACCATGGGCTGTGTACTGAAGCTCAACTCCAACACTCATGGGGTTCAGCAACAACACCAAACACAGCCGATGGAGGTGAAGCGCGGCAAAAGTTCTTGAAGAAAAGTAGGACATTTTTTTGTGAACCTGTGTACTGCTATTATTAGATATTTTGTAATTAAAGGTCAGCAAAAGTTGAGAATGAAGAATTCAGTATTTATATTACTAGAAAACTTCTTTATAACATCTTTACTGTGGTTGTCCCATTAAAAAAAAAAATAGTAGATTGAGCTCCCACAAGTGATCCTGGTACGTCCATGATAATGAGATAGCTCTGTTCATTGTGCCTTAGTCTACACACCAAAGCTGTCAAGTAGGCTGCAAAAACAAAATATGTCAGCCTACTTTGGTAGGTTTTTTTACTTGCCACAAAAAGCATTGTCTTGTTTAATGGAAATTATCTTTTTGAGTTTGGTGGCTGCAGTAGGGTGAATGGATAGCCCAATGGGGCATCTTCCAGGGCGGGTTAGAAAGAAGATAAATTTTCACAAAATGAAAAATAAGAATATTTTACAGTTATTGATTATGTAATAAAAAGATTACCAAAAAAAATAAAAACAAACCACATTGTCATTTTAATGAAATGAATGTTAAGGAAAAAAGTAACTAAGTCTATAGTATAAGTCTACTATTGAGATAATTTCCTATTAGTATTTTATGGCAATGAATGATCTAAACTTTCTCCTTGTAGAAGCTCATTTTACTGGCGTGTACTTGAATTTATGGTTGTACATCATTAATAGCTTCTTTTTTTTTTCCCACTGATCTAAAATTTCATCTCAAGCGTACTCATTTTTTTAACCTTCTTAGAAATACTTGAAAATGGGTATAGTTCTATAAAACCATTAATATTTCTCTTTTTTTATGTTTTTATATTGTTTCACTTAGGTATGTGTGCGGTTTGTTGTATTACATGTAGTCTCTAGAATGTGCCATCATTGGGAGTCTGACCTCTGGGTCCCCAAGCAACCCTAAGGCTGTGTGCACACGATGTGGATTTAGTGCGCATCCGCAGCGGTTTTTTTCCGCACAGAAACGCTGCAAAGTGATTTACAGTACAATGTAAATCGATAGGAAAAAAAAATGCTGTGCGGAAAATTCCACATGAAAAATGCTGCGGAACAAAAGAAGTAGCATGCCACTTCTTTTGTGCAGATCTGCAGCGTTTCTGCACCCTAATTTGAACGTCTGGATATCATGGCCCAATTATGGATGTCCATCCACAGCCTTGCCAAGAGCCTCCTGACCCAAACTCTACAGCCTCATAATCATATATGGCTCTGACCGGACCATCTGAACATAGCTCGAGACAGAGCTAAAGGTTGAGCTGGAGGCTGATCTAGTGACAGAACTAGAGGCTGAGCTAGAGGCCAAGCTAGAGACAGAGCTAGAAGCAAAGCTAAAGACCGAGCTACAAAGACAGAGGTCGAGATAAAGACAGAGCTAGAGACCAAGCTAGAGACAGAGCTACAGGTTTAGCAAGAGACAAATCTACAGTTTGAGCTAGAGGCCGAGCTACAGGGCGAGTTAGAGACAAAGCTAAAGGCTGAGCTAGAGACAGCTAGTAACACAGCTAGAGGCCGAGCTACAGGCTGAGCTAGTGACACAGCTAGAGGCTGAGCTACAGGCCAAGTTAGAGACAGAGCCAGAGGTCGAGGAAAAGCTGGAGATAGAGCTAAAGTCCAAGTAGAGATCGAGCTTGCATGGGTGCAATGTCCTGATTTCTGCCCCCATAATGTGCTCAGATTTCTTCTGTCCCCCTAATGTCCTGATTTCTGCCCCATCCCCCCCCCCCCCATATTCTCAGATTTCTCCACCACATGCAACTGCACTCGGGAAGGGGGGGATCGGGGCAGAAGAAATCTGAGCACATTATGGGGGCAGAAATCAGGACATTATAGGGGCAGAAATCTGAGCACATTATGGGGGCAGAAATCAGGACATTATGGGGGCAGAAATATGAGGACATTATAGGGGGCAGAAATCTGAGGACATTTTAGGGGGCAGAAATCTGAGGACGTTGTGGGGGGGAGAAATCTGACGACGTTATGGGGGGGGAGAAATCTGAGAACAGTATGGGGGGAGAATTTTAATTTTTACATTGTGAACTAGGGAAAGTATGGATGGGGGGGCGCCAAACTGATCCTTTGCCCCGGGTGCAGGAAAAGCTAGATACACCTCTGGGACACAGTCTAATAAGTGACACATCCCTGGAATCATGGTGTCAACCCCTACATCATGCTGCTCTCATATTACATAGCAAAAAACTGCTGCAGATTCCCTTTGCAAATATATAAAAGAATTACAAGACATTAAACGTTCAAATCATTTCACTTTTCACCATCCAGAAATAAAAACCAAACAGATTTGGTATTGTTGGGCACATGAAAGGCTGATCCATGAAAATATAAAATGTACGATAATTAATCCATACGGTAAATGACGTGAAGAAAATAAAAAATCACAATGCAGTAAAAAGATCCAAAGCAACACCAACGGTAACGACAGCTCACAACACAAAATCACAGGTTCACAGACGGAAATATAAAAAAGCGACCCAAACTAAACTTTTTTTATTTTTTGTTTTAATTAACTTTTTTTTCCATAAAAAATATATATACAGTATATATAAAAAAAATATACATTTGATATCAATTTTTACTGCACAATGAACACCATAAAAAGGAAACAAAGAAAACAGTGGTGAAATTGCTATTTTTTTTTTCTTAATTTAACATGGAAAATTTTCAGTTTTTTGGGGGGTACATAGGTAAATACTTAGAAACAATAAGGTCCCATATGTCTGCATTGATGCAAAAGTCTTAACAGTGTTAATGCAGCCTTTTACTGTGTAAAAAAAATGTAGAAATGTTCTCCATGCACTGAATTCTGTTACGCATGGGTGGGGCTTCTTTTTATGGCCAATCAGAGGATAGCTAGCTAAAGGACGAGAAGAGATTAAACCAATGATAAGACAGAGGGTGTGTCTCAGACTCTAGTCACACTAGCTCTGCACTAATGGAGATGAGCTAAGAAAGTAGCCAGAGAGTGAACAGAGAGTAATCCCTGAGAACAAGAAGAAGCAGGTAGCACAGTGGGCTCCGGCCAGCCAGAATTACATCATATAACCCAATTTTCATGCAAGGGATTTGGAGCTCGCTCTCACTGAACATGGAGATGTGACCAATTGCTATTAGTCATATCAGTATTTTTACGTATTTTTTTATTTTTTTTGTTAAATGGATTGTACTCCTTTGTCTTATTACCCTTTCCTTTTTCTGTGAGAGGACACTCTTGAAGGATGTGTACATCGAGTTTTTTTGAGGCCTTAAGAAACCTCATCAGGACTTTTTGGTGGAGCTTTTCTTGAAGTGTTTCCTGCCCAGTTTGGAAAGGTTTCCTTCAGGTTCCACCTTAAATGAAGTGACGTGTGCTTAATTTTTTTTCACCAGGAGTTTTTCAAAATCTCTTCAGTGGATAAAAAAGCTGAAAAGCACTTCTTCTTAATAGAAAAGTAGATTTCCCATTAAATTGACAAATTTTCCAAGAGCTTTTGACGCATGTACACATGATGGTTTTTTGCTGAGCTTTTGGGGCGGAAACTGAGAAGAGGCGATTTACAGTGAGTACAGAAAGCATTCAGAACCCTTTAATTTTTTCACTATGTTTCTTTGCAGCCATTTGGTAAATTCAAAAAGTTCATTTTTTTTCTCATTAATGTACACTCTGCACCCCATCTTGATAAAAAAAAAAGCAGAAATGTAGACATTTTTGCAAATTTAATCAGAAAGAAAAACTGAAATATCACATGCTCATAAGTATTCAGACCCTTTGCTCAGTATTAAGTAGAAGCACCTTTTGAGCTAGTACAGCCATGAGTCTTCTTGGGAATGACACAAGTTTTTCACACCTGGATTTGGGGATCCTCTGCCATTCTTCCTTGCAGATCCTCTCCATTTCCGTCAGGTTGGATGGTGAACGTTGGTGGACAGCCATTTTCAGGTCTCTCCAGAGATGCTCAATTGGGTTTAGGTCAGGGCTGTTGCTGAGCCAGTCAAGAATGGTCACAGAGTTGATCTGAAGCCACTCCTTTGTTATTTTAGCTGTGTGCTTAGAGACATTGTCTTGTTGGAAGTTGAACCTTCGACCAAGTCTGAGGTCCAGAGCCCTCTGGAAGAGGTTTTCATCCAGGATATCTCTGTACTTGACCACATTCATGTTTCAATGACAACTAGTCTTCCTGTCCCTGCAGCTGAAAAACACCCCCGTAGCATGATGCTGCCACCACCATGTTTCACTGTTGGGATAGTATTGGGCAGGTGAGGAGCAGTGCCTGTTTTCTCCACACATACCGCTTAGAATTATCACCAAAAAGGTCTATCTTCATCTCATCAGACCAGAGAATCTTATTTCTCATTTCTGTTTTTTTCAGTCAAGATGGGGTGCAGAGTGTACATTAATGATATAAAAAAAGAACTTTTTTGAATTTACCAAATGGCTGCAATGAAACAAAGAGTGAAAAATTTAAAGGGGTCTGAATACTTTTCGTACCTACTGTAAGTTTTTCAGGAGGATTTATAATAATAATAATAATAATAATTTGGAAGGATTTGGAAGATTTCTGCTCAGTTTTTACTTTGAAAAGTCAACAAAAGCACTCTGTATGCTCATGCCCTAAGGGGAATGTGTACACCGTATTGCGAGAAAGTTTTGGTGCTGAAACTGAGCGGAATCTCTCCAAATCATCCTCACAAAGTTTCTCAGCTTCCGCTAAAAAAAAAAAAAGAAACTCAACATAAAGACTTTGTGTGCATGTAGCGACTGGACGGAAACTCCAGGTTTCTTTGAAGTTTTGAAGAGGATATGTAGAGTTTCTACTCTGAAAACTCACAAAAAGCCCTTCAGCTTGTGATGTCTTGTCCAGGCAGATTACACTGCAGAGGCCGCCTCGAGAAAACATCAGAGAATCTCAGAGGAATGATCACATGCATCTCCAGGTAGAAACAACTTGCTGAGCACATGTTCAGACTTTTGAACTTTATTTTACCACTTGAAGTTTCTATAAATGCCAAGTGGTTAACAGAAGTAACCAGTCCATTCCTTTGATGTTTTCTGCTTGGGAGATGCTCTCTACTTTACAGTACAAGTCCATGGAAGATTCAAAAGACACCCAGACATCTCTTGAAGCCTTGTGCTATCATTTTGCTTAAGAAACCTCTAGCAGTTTTTTTATTTAATGGATCGGAAAAAAAAACTACAGTTAAAAAGACGTCACAAAAACCATGGGAAAACGCTCCAAAAAACGCCAGCAGATCACATGGGAAATGACCGAAAAAAGTAGCACAAAAGACGTTATTGAGAAGAATTTTGGAGAGTTTCCACTCCCAAAAAGCTCCTCAAAAAAACTTCTTATGCAAATCACCTTCCACAGTCGTCTTTGTTCAGTTTTTAGATAAAAAACAGAGCAGTAACTCCCATGTTTTTGAGGAGTTTTTAGGAGGACTTGGAAAGGTTCTTCTTAGAAGATCATTCTTTGCTTTAAAAAGGCTTGCCAGAGGATTCCGCAAGCTGTGTGGAGGAGAATCCTGTTACAATGCATGGTTTATTACGTTTCACAAATATAGGTCCATGGTATGGAAAAAAAAAAACCTAAATATTAAGATTTGTACCTTCTTTTCTATCATTGTATAGTTTGTACGTTACTATATGTTTATAATCCTGTTTATTGTTCCTGATATGTACCTTGTATGTAAATTGTCATTTAATAATTGTTTTCCAAAGCTGTAACCAAAGTGAAAATCAGTATTTAATGTGTAAGCTTGGTCCATGTTGCGCATGCATATATTTAAAAAAAATATATATATATTTATACATTATCCTTCCTTTTTTGTTTTAAAGAAGTTTCCTATGACAAAAAAGAGCCTTCGGCAATCGTTGGCTCCCATAGGATTTTTTCTGTTCATCAATAACGAGAAACAATTTGTGTTAGTTGAAGATCTAAAGTCCTTTTGTCTGTGATTCTAAATGAACCCCCTGCTATTGTTTTTTTGTGCTGGATCCACATTTACAGAATGACTTCTGAAAATTTTCTGTTTGACGCCATTCCTTATTTAACCGTGTTTTCTTTTCCCTCACTGCACAACCAGGCTCGGCTTCCTTCCTGCTCATCCACCTATAGTGTTTCGGAGGTATACTTGCACGTATTTTTTCTTTTTCTTTCCACATAGTTCACACGCTCACCCTCACCTCCACCGTGTGTTTTCTTTTTTTTTTCTTTTTGCCTTGAAACTGTGCACAAGTTGGGGAAAAAAAACTTGATTGTATCGAAAAAAAAAAATCCTGATATTTGCATGCTCACCTCACTCTTCTGTTTGACATTGTTTGATTTTCACTGTGGCTGTTTGTAAGAATCACAATGTAGATCATATTTGAAATTGCTGAATTTCGATTCTACCAAAAAAGTGCAAAAATTCCCAAAATTAGCTTGTGTCCTCCCTTAGATCCATTAATTGGCAGTTTAAACTGGTATGTTTTTAGAAATGTTATGATTTCTAGTGTTTAAAAGGAACGTGTCATCAGAAAATAATCTTATTTTGTGGGTTTTTTATTTTCACAGTTTGTATTTTTAGCTTATCTCATTTTTTATCAAAATTAAAAAAAAATGGAAATTTTCAGATCTCACATTGGCCATTGGGGCTTTTTAAGACTAAGTTCATGTTGTTTCAGGAAATGCAGCGTGTGCAAAGGTCATTGTAAAAGGAGCTGGCGAAAAGTTGCAACATTTTGTAATTTTGTGTAGTATCAAAACATAACGACTTTTCAAAGATTTTTAAAACAGAATTATTGAATAAAAAGAATTGACTGCAGTGAGTAAAAGAAAAAAATCCCAGTGACCAATGCGAAAATTGCAAGATTACTTTTTTTAGTAAAGATATGGAATTAAAAAAAATTGCAAACATAAAAAAAAACAACAAAAAAAAACAATTATAATACCAAAACCTGATTTAAACAATAGGTAATTTCCTAACAACACATTCCCATGGGGGTCCCACTTCTGGGGTGGTGGAGATGCTTGACCATCTTTCTATCCACTTTAATTGGACTGATGAAATGGATATTACCTTCGGTCCTTTAGAAGTAGCAACTTTGGAACCATTTTCTATGGATTGTTGGGGTCCTAACAGTTTGACCTGTTGGCTATAAAATAATTGTGTTTAGTGGAAAAATCCCTTCAAGAGGGTGCTCTAGTAATATTAATTAATGGCTTATCATTTGATGTTCATTCTCTCCGGACATCCACTGCTTGGTAAAAATGAAGGGTCTCACTTGCCTGCTGGAGAGCTGCAACACCCTCAAAATGTTTTCCCAAATCTAGGCAATCCATGGTGCTAGATACCATCAGCTATGGACGGTTACCAATAATAAAACTTAACTTTTAATAAGAATGCCATAAAATATTAGAACCCAACAAACACATATACATACAAAAGTGCTCAAAAAAAAAACAGTGCTCAAAGAATATATAAAAGAATGGAACGGTCTCACCATTCAAGACGGACACATGGATATGATGAATTTTTCAGCCAGTAAGGCTGTGGAGTAACGGTCCAGGGGAGAGTCAATGGGTTGGGGCACATCAATGCTGTCTACCCTGTAACCCCTGTGTAACTCCTGTCCTTACAAGGACAGGCCCCAAGTCCTCTTCTCCCTTTGGGGTTACAGGGTAGACAGCATTGATGTGCCCCAACCCGTTGACTCTCCCCTGGACCGTTACTCCACAGCCTTACTGGCTGAAAAATTCATCATATCCATGTGTCCGTCTTGAATGGTGAGACCGTTCCATTCTTTTATATATTCTTTGAGCTCTGTTTTTTTTTAGCACTTTTGTATGTATATGTGTTTGTTGGGTTCCAATATTTTATGGCATTCTTATTAAAAGTTAAGTTTTATTATTGGTAACCCTCCATAGCTGATGGTATCCGTTTTCCCCTGAGGGTGTTGTACAGTGTGGACTAGTCTACACATTGCTCTTTGCACAATCCATGGTGCTACTAGAAAACCTGCATAAGGGAAACTTATATAATTCATCACACCCCAACCATGGGCAGCAGAGACTGGATGCCTTACTGCCAACAAAACCCATGTGGCATTTTAGAGAAAACCATGGTTGAAAAGCAGAATCATGGTTGAAAAGTACTGATATGTCCCCACCGACTTTTTCCCCATCCTTTCAATAGACCGATCTTGCTATGATACTTACTTTGTTGGTTTTGCACTGTTCTATTGCCACTAATCTTCTTTTTTCTGAACTGCTCCCAATGGCATGACACCTGCAGTCAGTCACAACCATAAGAAGTGGATGAAGCTTCACCTCCACAATACTAGTTTGGTGTCAAGGGCATGGAATGTCATGTCCCCCGAAGTCACAAATCTGAAGAACTAAGATCAGTGGTGTAGGAACGATGTAAAATCATTGAAGTCATACATGAAAATTTTTAAACTTTAGAAGATTATTTCCCAGTTAAATCGCTAAAATCCAACTGATCCCAATATAGTCAATAGGGACTGTTGATTGCCATTAGTGACTGTTTATGCCAAATTGCATCCCATTCATGAATTTTATATTTCTATCTCTTTACCGGAATAAATAAAAATGAAATTCCTCGTGAAGATGTGGACAAAGTTTGACCTGCAGATCAAATTAATTCCTAAGAATTGAGATACAACTGCTATTAGCCTTAATATACTACTTCCTCAATATCAAATTTAATTGGATCCGTGATGCTGAAATATGAAGACAGAGTAGAGATGGGCGAAACCAAACAGTAAAGTTCGGGGTCCATACCGAACACCTACTGTTCGGGTACAGACTTCACCAGGAAGTCTGAGTTACTGTTCAGGTTCGGCACCCGGAACAGCAGGTGTTTCTCGCACTATCATGTGCATGGATGCAACTCTCAGCTGTCAGCTTCAGCAAGTCTGGTTATCAAGAATAAAGGGCTCCACGCTGTTTTATTAATTATTTAAATAAATAATTTTAAAAAACAGCATGGGTTCTCCCCCATTTTTGACAACCAACCTTGCTAAAGCTGACAGCTGAGGCTGGCAAGAGACCATGGATATTGCTCCCCCCAGCCTAAAAATAGCAGCTTGTAGCTGCCCAGAGAAATCACATCTATTAGATGCGCCAATGCTGGTGCTATGCCCAGCTCTTCCCACTTGTCCTGTGGCAGTGGCAAGTGGGGTATATATTTGTGGGGTTGATGTCACCTTTGTATTGTCCAGTGACATCAAGTCCAAGGCTTAGTAATGGAGAGGAATCTATAAGACACTTATCATTAATAATTCTATAGTTACATGGTACATAAAGACACAACCAGAATAAAGTCCATTATTTGAAATAAAAATAAAATACACTTTTACTTTTTTAAATAAAAATAGCAAACACAGTTATACTCTCCTAACGCCCAATTCCACTGAAGCCAACGTCTCCTGTAAAAATAAATAAAAAACAACCATTTCCCTCACCTGTCCACCGTTCTGTCCCATGCTGTAACATTTTATCAGTATATCAACTTCCTGAATTCCATGAAATATAGAAGCTGGAGAAGAGGTATGATCTAAAGTCATAGGTGCTTATAAAGTAGCATTTTATATGGTCTTAAACTCTTGAATAGAAAAGCGATATGAAGCTACAGTGACTCTTCTTGCTTCTATAAATATAGGTTTATAGAAAGTCTCTCTTTTTTTTACCATATGTTATATACACTGCTCAAAAAAATAAAGGGAACACTAAAATCCCACATCCTGGATAACACTGAATGAAATGTTCCAGTTGTAAATCTTTATTCATTACATAGTGGAATGTGTTGAGAACATTAAAACCTAAAACTTGTCAACGTAAATCACAACTAATATCCCACGGAGGTCTGGAGTTGGAATGATGCTGAAAATCAAAGTGGAAAATGAAGTTACAGGCTGATCCAACTTCAGTGGAAATGCCTCAAGACAAGGAAATGATTCTCAGTAGTGTGTGTGGCCTCCACGTGCCTGTATGACCTCCTTACAACACCTCGGCATGATCCTGATGAGGCGGCGGCTGGTCTCCTGAGGGATCTCCTCCCAGACCTGGACTAAAGCATCTGCCAACTCCTGGACAGTCTGTGGTGCAATGTGACGCTGGTGGATGGTGCGAGACATGATGTCCCAGATATGTTTAATCGGATTCAGGTCTGGGGAATAGGCGGGCCAGTCCATATCTTCAATGCCTTCATCTTGCAGGAACTGCTGATACACCAGCCACATGAGGTCTGGCATAGTCCTGCATTAGGAGGAACCCAGTGTGAACCGCACCAGCATATGGTCTCACAAGGGGTCTGAGGATCTCATCTCGGTACCTAATGGCAGTCAGGCTACCTCTGGCGAGCACATGGAGGGCTGTGCGGCCCTCCAAAGAAATGCCACCCCACACCATTACTGACCCACTGCCAAACCAGCAAATGAAATATACAGATGACTGACAGCACTCACTCATTAGGGCGCTCGTTTCAAATCCAGGGAACCCTCCTGGGTAAAACGTTAATATCTGCACAGAAGAACAGCGCTCCACCGGGTGTAATGGTCCAAAGGAATCTTTATTTAGCCATCTTTATGCTTTATGCTTATGCTATATGGCTAAATAAAGATTCCTTTGGACCATTACACCCGGTGGAGCGCTGTTCTTCTGTGCAGATATCCACTGCCAAACCAGTCATGCTGAAGGATGTTGCAGGCAGCAGATCGCTCACCACAACATTTCCAGACTCTGTCACATCTGTCACATGACCAGTGTGAGCCTGCTTTCGTCTGTGAAGAGCACAGGGCGCCAGTGGCAAATTTGCCAGTCCTGGTGTTCTGTGGCAAATGCCAAGCATTCTGCACGGTGTTGGGCTGTGAGCTTAGCCCCCATATGTGGACGTCAGGCACTCAAACCATCCTCATGGAGTGGGTTTCTAACAGTTTGTGCAGACACATGCACATTTGTGGCCTGCTGGAGGTCATTTTGCAGGGCTCTGGCACTGTTCCTTCTGTTCCTCCTTGCACAAAGGCTAAGGTAGCAGTCCTGCTGCTGGGTTTTTGCCCTCCTACGGCCCCCTCCATGTCTCCTGGTGTACTGACCTGTCTCCTGGTAGCGCTTCCAGCCTCTGGACACAACGCTAACAGACACAGCAAACCTTCTTGCCACAGCTCGCATTGATGTGCCATCCTGGATGAGCTGCACTACCTGAGCCACTTGTGTGGATTGTAGAGTCCATCTCATGCTACCATGAGTGTGAAAGCACAACCAACATTCAAAAGTGACCAAAACATCAGCCACAAAGCATTGGTACTGGGATGTGGTCTGTGGTTCCCACCTGCAGAACCACTCCTTTATTGAGTGTGTCTTGATAATTGCCAATAATTTCCATCTGTTGTGTATTCCATTTGCACAACAGCATGTGAAATTGATTGTCAAACAGTGTTGCTTCCTAAGTGGCAGTTTCATTTCACAGATGTTTGATTTACTTGGAGTTTTATTCTGTTGTTTGTGTTCCCTTTATTTTTTTGAGCAGTGTAGTACTCCATCCCTTAGAGCAGATCTCTAAACTCTGTCTACATGTACAATGCCCAATATATGTTTATTTGTGCATGGAATATCTTAACCAGGGAAAAACGCTGGCAGAACACTGTCAAGTCGTTGTGAGAGCGGTTTTCAATCCATATAAATGCTGTTTTACCGATTTGAGCTCACTAGAATTTAAGAAATATTTGTTGTTTTTAATATTCTAAGAACTCATACTCGAGAGAGGGGTCATTTTGACCCAGAAACTGCACCATCAGTGATTTATGGCATTTCGGCTCATTCCTGGTCACTTGGGTTGAGCATTACTAAACAATATACAGCATTGCTCAGTAGGCACTATTTACAGAATACAGGCACCATTGCTGTGTAAACACGGTCAGCAGAATACAGGCACCAATGCCTTATTGGCACTATCAGCACAATACAGTCAGCATTGCTGTGTAAACACTGTCAGCAGAATACAGGCACCGCTCTGAAGGCACTATCAGCAGAATACATGACTCATTGCCTGTGCACATTATCAGCAGAATACAGGCACTATTGCCGTGAAGGCACTATCAGCAAAATACAGGCACCAATGCCATATTGGCACTATCAGCAGGGTAGAAGCACCATTGCCCTCTACTCACTGTCTGAAGAATACTGGCACCATTTGCCTGTAGGCATTGTCAGCAGAATACAAGGACAATTTCCCTGTACACACTGTCAGTGCATACAGGGCAATGTTGCTAATATACTGCTGACAGTGTGTACATGACAACAGTACCTCCATTCTGCTGACCGGACAGTGACTACAGGGCAATGGAGCTTGTATACTGCTGATAGTGAGTACAACGTAACAGTTGCTGTACTATCCTGATAGTGCCTATAGGGCAATGGTGCTTGCATACTGCTATCAGCAGAGTACAAATACCTTTACCCTGTAGGCACGATCAGCAGAATACAGCCACCATTACCTTGAAATCACTTGTCAGCAGTATACAAGCTCCATTACCCTGTACTCACAGTCAGTAGTATACAAGCACCATTACCCTGTACACACGGTCAGCAGTAATCAATCATCATTGCCGTGTATGCACTGTCACCAGTATTCAAAGTACCATTACGCTGTATGCACTTTCAGCAGAATATAGGCACCATTGCCCTGTTCATACTGTTAGAAGACAGGAGCCATTGCCCTATACGCACTCGGCAGAAGACACGGACTTTTGCCCTGTACAAACTGTCAGCTTTATACAAGCACCGTTGCCCCTTATGCACTGTCAACAGTGTACAAAAACCATTGCTCTGTACGCACGGTCAGCAGAATATAGGCACCATTGTCCTGTGTGCACTGTCAGCAGAAGACAGGCACCATTGTCCTATGTGCACGGTCAGCATAAGACAGGCACCATTGTTCTGTACGCACTGTCAGCAGAATATAGGCACCATTGTCCTGTGTGCACTGTCAGCAGAATATAGGCACCATTGTCCTGTACGCAGTCAGCAGAATATAGGCACCATTGTCCTGTGTGCACTGTCAGCAGAATATAGGCACCATTGTCCTGTACGCAGTCAGCAGAATATAGGCACCATTGTCCTGTACGCAGTCAGCAGAATATAGGTATCATTGTCCTGTGTGCACTGTCAGCAGAAGACAGGCACCATTGTTGTGTACGCACTGTCAGCAGAATATAGGCACCATTGTCCTGTACGCAGTCAGCAGAATATAGGCACCATTGTCCTGTACGCAGTCAGCAGAATATAGGCACCATTGTCCTGTACGCAGTCAGCAGAATATAGGCACTATTGCCCTATAAGCACTGTCAGCAGAAGACAGTCACTATTGTCCTGTATGCACTGTCAACAGAATATAGGCCCCATTGCCCTATATGCACTGTCAGCAGAAGACAGGCACTATTGCACTGTACGCACCGTCAACAGAATATAGGCACCATTGCCCTGTGTGCACAGTCAACAGAATATAGGCACCATTGCCCTGTACATACTGTCAGCAGAAGACAGGCACCATTGCCCTGTGCATACTGTCAGCAGAAGACAGGCACCATTGCCCTGTACATACTGTCAGCAGAAGACAGGTACCATTGCCCTGTACACAGTGTCAGCAGAATGTAGGCACCATTGCCCTGTGTATACTGTCAGCAGAAGACAGGCACCATTGTCCTGTACATACTGTCAGCAGAAAACAGGTACCATTGCCCTGTACACAGTGTCAGCAGAATGTAGGGACCATTGCCCTGTATGCACTGTCAGCAGATGACAAGCACCATTGCCCTGTGTGCACTGTCAACAGAATATAGGCACCATTGCCCTGTACATACTGTCAACAGAAGACAGGCACCATTGCCCTGTACATACTGTCAGCAGAATATAGGCACCTTTGCCCTGTGTGCACTGTCAGCAGAATGTAGGCACCATTGCCCTGTATGCACTGTCAGCAGAATATAGACGTCATTGTCCTGTGTGCACTGTCAGCAGAAGACAGGCACCATTGCCCTGTACGTACTGTCAGCAGAATATAGGCACCATTTTCCTATGTGCACTGTCAGCAGAAGATGGGCACCATTGCCCTGTATGTACTGTCAGCAGAATATAGGCACCATTTTCCTGTGTGCCCTGTCAGCAGAAGACGGGCACCATTGCCCTGTACATACTGTCAGCAGAATATAGGCACCATTTTCCTGTGTGCACTGTCAGCAGAAGATGGACACCATTACCCAGTGTGCACTGTCAGCAGAAGACGGACACCATTGCCCTGTATGCACTGTCAGCAGAATATAGGCACCATTGCCCTGTACATACTGTTAGCAAAAAACAGGCACCATTGTCCTGTGTGCACTGTCAGCAGAACATAGGCACCATTGCCCTGTATGCAGTTAGCAGAATATAGGCACCATTGCCCTGTATGCACTGTCAGCAGAAGACAGGCACCATTGCCCTGTACATACTGTCAGCAGAATATAGGCACCATTTTCCTGTGTGCACTGTCAGCAGAAGACGGGCATCATTGCCCTGTACATACTGTCAGCAGAAGAGAGGCACCATTGCCCTGTACATACTGTCAGCAGAATATAGGCACCATTGCCCTGTATGCACTGTCAGCAGAAGATGGGCACCATTGCCCTGTACATACTGTCAGCAGAAGAGAGGCACCATTGCCCTGTACATACTGTCAGCAGAATATAGGCACCATTGCCCTGTATGCACTGTCAGCAGAAGATGGGCACCATTGCCCTGTACATACTGTCAGCAGAAGAGAGGCACCATTGCCCTGTACACACTCTCAGCAGAAGAGAGGCACCATTGCCCTGTTTTCACTGTCAGCTTTATGCAAGCACCATTGCCCTGTACGTTCTGTCAGCAGGGTACAAGCACCATTGTCCTGTAGCGCCATCCGCAGATTGCTGGCACCATTGAGCTGAAGACCCTGTGAATTCTTTGTTCATACTGCCAAGCTTTTTTAGTCTGTCTACATGCAGAATGCAGACTGCCACCTGCTGACTTTTTTGTGTGTCTGTTGTGGAGCTCATTGATTTCTTATTTTTTTATCTTTATATAGCAGTGCGCCTTCCTGTATGCCTGAATTGAGTTTTATTATTTATATTTCAGAAATGCAGTTTATGCTATAATGGCACTGGAAGAAATGGGCAAACATCCCGTATAACCCACAATCTGAGGAAAGGCTTCCATAATGTAGTCCTGGGCTATTGCTAATATAATGGAGATTAGTCAAGTCAATTCTGGTCCAGGAGATGTTTTTCAATGAGATTCAAATTAGGGGAAAAATAATCCTACTTTCATGATTACTCAGTCCCTATATCTCTAGTTCTTGGAACCCCCATATGTCTATGGATAGTATTAGCAGGACATCTTAGGTGCTGAAGACTTCCTACCTGTGACCCTCTAAAGTGAATACTTCCTCTGAAGGCTCGCGTTAGGAATATGTGTATTTCTACATGAAGCTGTTGGGTAAATATCATAGTGAATACTTTTCTGCCCAATGATGACAGAAGAATTCTCGGAGTGACACCTTTATTGGCAAACCAGAAAATAATATGTTTGCAAACTTTCAGAGCACAGGGGCTCCTTCTTCAGGCAAGATTACAAATAGATTAATAAGAGAAAAGCACAACATTTAAGGAATTACTACAGTAGGTAGTGTAGCTTTGTCATCATTGGGCAGAAAAGTATTCACATCGATGTTTCTGGCTAACATGGTACCACAATACAATTTGTTATTGTACATTGGAAATATAATATTTAATGTTTGTTGTCTTAACTCATTTGGACTCACCGGATTCCAGCATCAGTCACAATTCTCTCTTCTGTGTGTATCATCTTGTGATTGTGGTGTCATTATATTGTCACAGCCAGCAAATTAAGTGAGTTTGAATTATCTGGCCCAAAAACCTGATTATCTGACACAGAACAATAAATGTCCCAGGTATAGTGTTTATTGGCCATTGGTTTTTCTATCTCTGCCAAGTCATAAATATTTGGTCCGTACCGTGGATTTCTGTGTACGTTTGGCCAGAGTTGGCCTGAAGTTTCTTGGATCCCAATCCAAACTGTTTCCAGGATTCTTCTAACTGTACATTGACATATTACAAGTGATGTGAAAATTATTTTGTCTAATATTAATATCTCGTCATGTAGAATTTGGTGGAAGAATTTTGGCTCACTACTAGAGATGAGCGGATAGATTTGCGGGACTCCAGTCCAGTGTCAATATCAGTGTTACCTTGCGGCTACATGGTAGGCCCGCAAATCTCTTAACTTCCAATGTCCTAGCACAGCTTTTGATTAGCCAGGGCTGGCAAAACATCATTTTTTTGTCACACAGATGACGTTGCACTGGTCCTGACAACTCAAATGCTGCAATGTTGGCGCCGTAGGTTTGTGGCCTCTCGGGTAGATGCCAGGTGCTACTGACCTGGATGCTGTATCGGAGTCCTGTGAATTGAGCTGCTCCTGTCTACTCACTACTCTTAGAATTCCTTTAGTTCAAATACATTGAAGGATTTTCTAGCTTGAAATGCCCATCTAAGGACTTGCTGCAGCATTTCAATAATGGACATTCAAATCAAGACTTTGCCTAGGTCACTCAAAAAATGAGCTGTCCATATAATGGTCTGACCACCATGGTCACCTAAAGGGTTAGCCAGTGTTTGATGCTGCTCTCTGCTCTGGGGTATGTCTCAAATGTGGAATTTTACCTCTATTACATCCATATGTTCTTGTAGACATTCGTTTAACATTTTCTTTCTTTTGGGACATTCAGAGGTTCTCATTGAGATATCTCCAGTTGTGGTAGTTTTCAATATAGATGGCATTTAAGTTCTTTGGCAGAGGGACCATCACTATATCACCCCTGCTTACATAACGATGGGTTACTAATGGTACTTGGGAACCAGTTGAAAGCCTAGAGGTCTGCTGTTCTTGTGTACCTATTAGGTCCAGCCAAAAAGTATTACAATGTGGTATATGGGTGATCCTCAGGAATTGTCCATCCCTGGTGAAATGTTTGGCAAATGATGATGTTTTCCAAATTCTAATCTTCTGTAATTGCCGATTCTAGTGTATTTTGTATACTCGTGGTTACATGTCAACTAGAGTCTGAATGTGACCAGAAGAATGCAAAGTGCACTAGGTTACTTGACAACTACTGGAACTGATAAGCAGATCTGAATTCTATTGGTGTGCATTATCCATCTTTAAGGTTCAGCATCATCTCACCAGAGTTGGTCAACCCCTCACATGGTCTAGTCACCTATCATAAAGTGTAAAACCCCTTTATTACAGGTTAAGTCCAGTCTGTTTCTAATGGCGGAATCATGTCCGATCATCAGTCCATGAAGTCAAACTGCCATTTGTCTCAAACACTAGAACAAGTGCACCTCTGACTCATATGAGGCAAAATGGCCAAATCCTAGAACTCTTGTAACTTTTAGTTTTTGGTAGTTACTATGTGTGTGTGTTGTGTTCATTGTCTGTATGTGATTTGTTCTCATGTTCTAGAAGAGAGGCACCCAACCTTTCTGACCTTCAGAGCCATATTTAGCTATTAAAGCGGGTCATGAGCCACATTCAGGTCTGAGAGAAGGTGGCAAGTCACATCCAGCTCCTGTCCCACTTACAATAGTTACACCCAAAACCCCCTATGACTGGTATAATGACAGCCAAAGCTTTTTCCACAGAAATCACAACAAGGCTGCATGCCAAGCTCAAGGTTTTCTAATCTTACCCCTATTCAGATCTGCTCTTCTCTGCAGGGATGCACACAAAAGTCACTATCCAGAGATCTACTCAATAGCTGTTGGCTGTACCCAGTACTAATGATAATGACATCTGTGAGCCACACATCACCTGTCTGCGAGCCACATGTGGCTCTCGATCTACAGGTTGAGGACGCCTGTTCTAGAAGATTCTTTCCATATTAGAGGAGAATTCTACCTATATTAATAATATTCTGACATATCCCCGAGGAGAAGGGAAGGGTAACTGAACACGTTCAGCAAATATAGCACCATCTAGATAAATTGTACTGTGCTGTGTGTTACTTGCAGAAGACGTTTGTTCATGGACATCTCGACAGAAGTGAAGGTATTCTAGTGCTTGAGGAGCCATTTGGTGTATAGACCTCAGTAGTGTTACCATTATTCACAACATGTTGTGTTACAGGCAAAGCCCCATCACCTTAGGTCAAGAAAAATTGATAGACTTCACATTAGCTAGAGGAAGTGGCCATTTTCATATGATAAAAGCATACTTCGGGGTGTATATACGGTTGTGTGAAAAAGTGTTTGCCCCCTTCCTGATTTCCTATTCTTTTGCATGTTTTTCACACTTAACTGTTTCAGATCTCCAGACAAATGTAAATATTAGACAAAGATAACACAAGTAATCACAAAATGCAGTTTTTAAATTAAGGTCTTTATTAAGGGAAAAATAAATCCAAACTTACCAGGCCCTGTGTGAAAAAAGTGATTTTTTTGGATATTGTTGTGGGGTCTTTTAAGACTTCTTGGATGAGTCATTGCTGCGCTCTCGGGGTAATTTTGTTCAGCCAGCCACTCCTGGGAAGGTTCACCACTGTTCCATGTTTTTGCCATTTGTGGATAATGGTTCTCACTGTGGTTCGTTGGAGTCCCAAAGCTTAAAAAATGGCTTTATGACCTTTTCCAGTATGATCAATCTCAACTACTTTGTTTCTCATTTGTTCCAGAATGTCTTCAAATCGTGGCATGATGTCTAGCTTTTGAGGATTTTTTGGTCCTCCTTCGCTTTGTCAGGCAGGTCCTGTTTAAGGGATTTCTTGATTGAGAACAGGTGTGGCAGTAATCAGGCCTGCATGTTGCTAAGGACTTTAAACTCAGCTTTACAAAGATATGATAAGTTAATTTATGTTTTAAGGGGGGCAATTAATTTTTCACACAGGGTCCTGTAGGTTTGGATTTTAAGAAAGGAAGCAGAAAGCACTGGTGCTCCTGATGGTTCCTGGTGGGGGAACAAATCCTTAATGTAGAGTGCTGCTGGTGATTAGGACAGGTTCTGTGTGGACCTGTAGAATATATCGTATAAGGAAAATGATATTCACCTGCGCTGTCTACAAAATAGAACAATGAAATTAAAAATCCGTATAATGGAGTAAAATGGATAGATAGATAAATAGATAGGTAAATGAATAAGAGCACTTAATGAATAATTATTGGCTATGCAGTGGATGTTGTGATGGGTCCTTAAAGTGCTACCAGAATCTTTAGGGAATGAAAGAAGAAAGCATAAATGTTTGTATTGGTGAATATAGTGAAACTATATAGATTTATAATATATACTCATGCAGGTATTGAATGGAAATGTGCAATGAAGATACGAGATTCCTATGTATCTGCGCAATTGATGCTGGAATCGTGATGACCACGGTTACTTATTCCTCAGAGGTTTTTAGTGGATGCCCCTGCCTAAATAAATATACAACCTTCATATAGGTATGATTTTGATTAAATGTGGTCTGGTTTTCTCAGTACCCAATCAACACACTGCTGGTGGGAGTAGCACAAGCTTCCGATTGGTTATAGGTACTAAGATGACCAGGTGTTTGGCTAACAAGGGTTACTGCAATTAGAATTAATTGCCCATATGTTTAGATGAGAAGAAATACTCCCCTAGTGTGTTGAAGCACTAATGTGTCACAAATGCTGCGTGCACATAAAATCAGACTGTACTCACTGTGATGCTGAGTGCGAAGGAAAGCGGTTCTGGAAAAATATGAGCCACCGCTAGGTTTACCGCTGTGGCAGAGCGGTGGGTTAAGGAGAGAGTTGCGGCTGGAGCCACGAGACCTCGCGTGTCTCAGCCGGATGCAGCGCTGAGGTCGAAGCTACTGGTGACGTCACCACGCTATGGGGCTAAAGAGAACAAGTGTGCTAATACAGCTAGTCACCCAAACCAACACGTTTCAAGGGCTCTGGCCCTCTTCTTCAGGGTTAAGGTTTGGATTTTGTTTTCCCTCAGTAATAAAGACCTTCATTTAAAAGCTGTATTTTGTGATTACTTGTGTTATCTTTGTCTTATATTTAAATTTGTTGGGTGATCAAAACATTTAAGTGTGACAAACATGGAAAGGAATAGGAAATCAGGAAGGGGGCAAACACTTTCACACAACTGTATGTAATACAGTCGAATTTGTCATACTTGATTCTCCAGTCCTCTTTTTCACACCTGCCATCATGGTAAAATTTGCAAGTCATGCTGTTCTTGTAGAAATCTGCCCTATCATTGCTCAGAAATCTGGCATTAAAGTTTTATGCAAATGAGACGCAAGTGCATTCATCTTGCAAAATTCTCTGTGATGGGAAGCAGATGAGAGATGGTGGATTGACCTGTCAACCAAATGCCGGAGCCAAGCCCTGGTTGGGAAACATGGAGTGAGGAATGAAGAGCTGCAAGTGTAAAGTCACTCCCCAATGCACTTGTGCCTCATTTGCATATAACAATTATGGTGGGTTTCTACACCAAAGGTATCTCTTTACTCATAGTTAGGCCTCTCATACAGCCTTTGTCCACCTCTGGGCAGGTAGTATCACTGGTACTTTCCCCATGAATTCTTGTCCTTATGAAGTCATGGACAAATCAGATGGCATCGGTTGTTCCATAATTCATTGCAGAAAGTAAGGCACAGAAAAACGCCCCAGAGAGGAGACAGAGTCCACCACAGATATGGGGCAGTGCCGATTAGTTGACATTAGCCTTAAGTCATGAACTTCAAAGAGGCTAGAAGAGGACTTCATAAGGAATATTCTTTCTTGCTTAATATTTTCTTTAAGGTTTTTTACAACGATTAAATAGAGCTCCAGATCCTTGTTATTACTTGTAATGATTATCGTCTACGTCTTTGATGGGTATCACTTTTCATCTGTTAATGAGGCTTTAGAATAAGTAAAACTATCTATAACTGTAAAAAGCAGGTAAGTATCCCAAAAAAAATCCCTATCGGAGCCTCAGCTCCAGTAGACCAAGAACCTTATTATTTTCTGTTCCGTTTCCTTGTCATATCATTCCTCCATCGGCCATTACCCAGCACTTGTGATTGTGCCTGTGTGTTTTTGATTAGAAGTCATTGAGTAATTGTTTCTAGCAGGCCATAAATGATGTGACGTTCGGTGGTGCTCATGGCATACCACGCAGGGGTAATGAGCGCGTGTGTGTGTGCGGACAACAGAATGTGTTCATTTGTCATTTGACAATTATCATCTTTTCGATTTGAAGAATCTACTTGATAAAAAAAACAATCGCACATTTTTTTTCCAGGACATTTGGATTGCTGCCCCCTCCTTTTCTCAGGTTGTATTTTTGACTTTACGTTTTCATAGACTCCATGGTTTGCTTTGCTTCAACGCTCTTCCATATTGATTGTTGTAGTGTGTATATCGTGTCATTGGTCTGGGGAACTACGTGCTCTTCTGTATTCTCTTGTGATGATTTTGTAAATATCTTTTTTTCCATTTATTACACCACTTCTTCATTGGCTTTATGTAGAGCAAATGTACCAATGTGATCCCATCACTTCATCAGCCATTAAAGGGAATCTGTCAGCAAGTTTTTGCTGCACCATCTGAGAACATCATATGATGTAGAGGCCGAGACCCTGATTTCAATGATGTATAACTTGTTAGGCCGTTTTATTAAAATCAGTGTTTTTTCAAGAGAGTATCATTACTGGACTAGGTGTCTCTTGCCTCCTAGTCCTCCTACTCTATGTAACCAACCACGCCCCCACCACTGATTAGCAGCTTTCTGCCAATCAGTGGTGGGGGAGTTATTATTCAGGGCTCAACATTTATAGCACTGTTACATCTACAACAGTGATTGTATCAAAATGACAGCAAGCAGCCCAGTAAGTGACACATCGCTGGAATCAGGGTCTCAGCCTCTTCATCATGCTGCTCTCATATTACATAGCAAAACCTGCTGACAGATTCCCTTTAATGTAGAAAAAATACCAGAGCTGTTGTGAGATTGGCTGCTTGCCCCTATAATTACACACTAGACTTTTTAGACTTTTATGTAGATGTTGTGACAAATAAATGCTTTGTGTTTATCTGTGATACAGTATGTATATTTTAGGTATGTGTCATCAGCATTGGTGTCATGGACAAGATTCTTGTGTCTTCTCTTTCGAGACAACCCTTTTGGAGCTCAAGTTTCGTCATTACATGTTTTCTCTCACTCCATGCACATTATCATGCCCTTTTTGTACACATCCACAATATCTTTCTACTGTCATGTCGTAGAATAGTGTATGTACGTGTGTACTTCCTGTATCTCCATCTTTTACTTGCATATGACTTTTGTGCTTTAAAACTTTATACACATGCATACTTGTTCCAGAAGCTGTTGGATCCTTTTTTGTTCCTTTTTTAGCATTTTTGACTTCTTACATAGAATTTGATTGCACGTAATAAAAGGGAGACCATATTGTATAATAATTACATCTTAGCTCAGTCATTCTCGACCTTTTAACCATGGCAGCCCCTTTCTCATAATTAGCGTCTACAACTATCTCAAACCAAACTTTAAAAAAGTGGCACCGCTTACCGTATGTTTTTTATTCCGAGGAACCTTTAAAAGGTGGTTCTACCAGTGGCTTAGCATTGGGGGAACAGGGCTGGTGTCTTGGGCACCAAATATTGATCCGCCCTCCTCCCCCCTGCACTCAATTGCCGCTTATGTTTGGAGGGCCGACTGTTTGCGAGCAGTCCTAAATTTAAAGAAAAAAAAGTATCCCTTGTAAAAAATAAAAAACAAGAAAACACCTTAAAGACACTTTTTCCCAATGAGGGTTGATTTAAGGTTAGGGTTAAAACTAGGTTTAGGGATAGCGCCAACCTGACTGTCTGTAAGGTTACTGTGCACAATCTAGTTGACAGGTTCCCTTTATGGCTAAGGAAATAAAAACACAAAACTGGACACAAAAAGTAAAGAAAAAAACATTTTAAAATGTTATGTCCACAGCTCAAAATACTGATGATCAGGTGGCTGCAACTCATCAATATTCTGGGAGTGTGGACGTCCGCCCTGACCAAATAGCCAAGGTTGCTGCAGTTCAGTGGCCGCTGATTGGCTGCAGTAGACCCATGATGCAACAATGTCAAGTAAACTGCTGGGAACCCGTTCTTTCTTAAAAAATAGGTTAGTTATATTTAATTTATTGATTTACAGTGGGTATGTAAAGTATTCAGGCCCCTTTAAATGTTTCACTCTTCATTTCATTGCAGCCATTTGGTAAATTCAAAAAAGTTAATTTTTTTCATTTTTTTTCTCTGCACTCCCATCTTGACTGAAAAAAGTAGAAATGTAGAAATTGTTTGAAAATTTAATAAAAAAGAAAAACTGAAATATCACATGGTCAATAAGTATCCAGACCCTTTGCTCAGACCCTCATATTTAAGTCACATGCTGTCCATTTCCTTGTGATTTTCCTTGAGATGGTTCTACTCCTTTATTGGAGTCCAGCGGTGTTTAATTAAACTGATAGGACTTGATTTGGAAAGGCACACACCTGTCTATATAAGACCTCACAGCTCACAGTGCATGTCAGACCAAATGAGAATCATGAGGTCATAGGAACTGTCCAAGGAGCTCAGAGACAGAATTGTGGCAAGGCACAGATCTGGCCAAGGTCACAACAGAATTTCTGCAGTACTCAAGGTTCCTAAGAGCACAGTGGCCTCCATAATCCTTAAACAGAAGAAGTGTGGGACCACTAGAAGTCTTCCTAGACCTGGCCATCCAGCCAATCTGAGCAATGGTGGGAGAAGAGCCTTGGTGAGAAAGGTAAAGAAGTACCCCAAAATCACTGTGGCTGAGCTCCAGAGATGCAGTAGGGAGATGGGAGAAAGTTCCACAAAGTCAACTATCACTGCAGCCCTCCACCAGTCGGGCCTTTATGCCAGAGTGGCCCAACAGAAGCCTCTCCTCAGTGCTAGACATATGAAAGCCTGCATAGAGTTAGCTAAAAAACACATGAAGGACTCCCAGACTGTGAGAAATAAGATTCTCTGGTCTGATGAGATGAAGATAGACCTTTTTGGTGATAATTCTAAGCGGTATGTGTGAAGAAAACCAGACACTGCTCATCACCTGCCCAATACAATCCCAACAGTGAAACATAGTGGTGGCAGCATCATGCTGTGGGGGTGCAGGAACAGGACGACTGGTTGTCATTGAAGGAAACATGAATGCGGCCAAGTACAGAAATATCCTGGATGAAAACCTCTTTCAGAGTGCTCTGGACCTCAGACTTGGCCGATGATTCACCTTCCAACAAGACAATGACCCTAAGCACACAAATAAAATAACAAAGAAGTGGCTTCAGATCAACTCTGTGACCATTCTTGATTGGCCCAGCCAGAAACCTGACCTAAACCCAATTGTGCATCTCTGGAGAGACCTGAAAATGGCTGTCCACCAACGTTCACCATCCAACCTGACGGAACTGGAGAGGATCTGCAAGGAAGAATGGCAGAGGATCCCCAAATCCAGGTGTGAAAAACTTGTTGTATCATTCCCAAGAAGACTCATGGCTGTACTAGGTCAGAAGGGTGCTTCTACTCAAAACTGAGCAAGGTCTGAATACTTATAACAATGTGATATTCCAATTTTTCTTTTTTAATAGATTTCGAAAACTTACTACATTTCTGTTTTTTTCAGTCAAGATGGGGTGCAGAGTGTACATTAATGAGAAAAATAATGATGTTTTTTGAATAGTGAAAAATTTAAAGGGGTCTGATACTTTCCGTTCCCACTGTAACCAGCTTTGCATAAATCAGTAATGCAAGTGAATATAACAAACTTAGTAATATAGCTTATAAGAGAAATCTGCTTCTTTTGCCACTTATGAGACATTTCTTCCGCTTCTCCTTGCTTTCTAAACTCACCATTCATTCCGGCAAGACGGACTGCCAGCTTATTGAGTAAGGGGGAGGAGAAGTGAGGAGCATACAGCACAGTGAGAGAACAAGCAGGCACAGGCAGATTTTGCTGCAGCATTCAGCAAATGCATTTCTCTTCATTGCTGAATTCACAGCCACACAGCATAGTACTGCTGTTTAATGTCTTGCATGCTATTGTTTCTTTCTGTGTGCTACAAAGAAAAACGTCTGAAATCCATCTTTCTCTGTGTGTGTTGAACATGGGAGATATCATAGTCGTTTGGGTCGACCCACTAGGTCAGATGCAACTGAAAATTGGTCATCTAATGGCCAGGAATAGTGTTATTGCTCATGTTGGACACACATGACCGATATATTTTGAAAAGTTATCTGGAACCACAGGTATGCTTTAACTGTTGAGACTCATACTCACTTATTTAATGCCCATATAAAAGAAGACTTGAATATAATTAGTCTAGTAATGTATTTCATATGGACCATAGCATAGACTGCTAATGACCTAGGCAGAGAGGCGTCCATGTTCACGTTGGCTCTTTTGCTCACAAAGGGTCAAGTTGACATGGATAGGGCTTCTTTTCATTACAAGCAACACCAAGATTTTTCTGCATTTGTAGTAAAGGGAATGAATACTTGAGTTGGAGGGTCTTATAAAGTATAACAATACAAGATGATCAAAGCCTTAGAAAACGGAAATTTGAAATATTGAAATATACAGTATATAAACTCATATACTGAAATGTGTTTTAATTTTTTTTATTATTAGTTATTATTAAAATGTTTTTATTGACTCTAAATTTTTTTGTTTTGTTTTTTTATCCTGTCACGGCCGCCAAAATTATGTAGACAGTCATTTTTTTTCTTATCAGAATAGAAGAGTACACCTGAACTTTCTGACTGTTGGACTTATTTATTTTTTCAGTGCATTTCAGTTTAGTCCAGCTGGTTGTTTTATGACTGATGTAGAGCTGTGTAACCACTGGACATCCGTACCCAGAAATGCACTAGAACCATTCTCCTGTTAATGACCAGAAACAATCATACAAATCTATGGGATCAGTTCCGGCATCCGTTTACTTCACTACTACAATAGAGGGGAAAAACTGATTTTTAGTAAATGAGTCCTTAGAGTGAAAAACCGTTTATATGATAAAATGCTTAAAAAAAACCACATATAGTAATTTCATCTTTTACTGTGGGAGATTTATAATGTATTGTCTTTTGTAATAGTTTAGTTTTTCACATCTTGATTGCCGATAAAAAAAAAAAAACAAACAAAAAACTAAAATCTTACAACTGGATTACTTTGTATTTTGCTCGGTCTCATGATTGATCGCTACAAATACTATATTGTATAACACAGGTTAGCCATGCCTAAGGACAAATAGGGCAAATAATAATTTAATGTAGTTCTTAATGTATACCTTGACCTTCTGAACAGCCCCCTCCCTATCTTTAGAACATGGACTCGTTGAAATTCTACTGACCCCATCGGTAGCGCAATCTCGCAGAGGCCATCAATCATAAATATATGTTAGCGTTTCTTGGGCTTGAAGGCTAAGCAGTAAAGTTTATTAATGATTGGAGGACAGAAACCTGGAAGATAGAAGGTACTTGAGAAAGCGTAATTGTACTGGAAAAGTCTATAAATTAAATATCCATTTATTGATGAAAAGATATACTGGTATGTATAAAATAGGACCCAGAGAGTTATACAATATGTCGGCGCTTGCTTCTTTTACAATGACTTGATAGCCTTTCTTTGACCACTTATGCTTCATTATTGGTCTGTTGGTCTGTGAATCTCATCAAAACCTTCTAGACTTATCTAACAAAAAAAAAACCCAATGACAAACAGTCAACCAGTGGGAAATTTCCGAAATTGGAAACCTATGTCAAAAAACCATCAAAAAAAAAAAAGGAGGTGAGGGTGAATGCAAATAAATGCATGCCTTTTTTTCTAGGAATGCTGCATTTCGTATGCACGCTCACCTGCATGTGTCTTGTTTCTATGAACATACTGGGGTTATAAAAAGTCTACAACCGTGAAATTGCAGATTTTTGTGTCAAAATTTTTGAGATCAAGATAAATGTCAGATGTTTCTCCTTATTAAGGTCCTTGCTTCTCCAAGACTTTCATTTTTTTTCTGTCTTTTGGTTTGATTTTAGCATTGGTAAGAACTTGGTCCCTATGGAGCCACATTATCTCTATTCATTTTTCTTGGCCACTTAAAAAATTTGGTAATACTTCTCTCACCCCATAGATGAGAATTATAAGTATGTTACTAGGGTGGTCTTACTCTTCCTTTGCTTTTCCATTGAACCGAATGTTCATGTGTGATTGTCGGGTGCTCTCTGCGCTGGACCTTAGAAGACATCTCCGCGACTCATCCTCCACTAGTTTTATTTTTTCTTTTCTTTCCTTACAATTTATTTTTTTCCTAAGATTTTTCTGCCTTTTTTCGTTAACATTTTGTTGCCTACTACGGCACACCAAAGTTCTAAAATGTCCAGCATAATCATACTAGCCATTGGTCCCACTTTCCGTAGCACAAAAAAAGCAGGGTTCATACAACCCCTTTTCCAAAGGGGATTTCTTTGGGTGGTCCCAGGGCAGGCTTAACGTGTCCTGATTTTCTCATAAAATTTTGGTAAGTGTATATAATTTATCTTCATTTAATTCCTTCCACCACAAAGGTCTGCATTTTCTTAGAGGGTTTGGAGGCTCTTTCTAACTGCTGTATGTTTCCCTATATATACAGCCACGTATATATATATTTATATGTACTGTGTATTGAGTGTGATTTATATTGTTTTTATCTTTGTTTTTTTTTTTGTTGCTATATTTGTGGCCTGAATCCAAATAATAGCCTTTTTCTTTTAACTCTTGTATACTAAAAGTAGTATCCTCATAGGGCACGTCTATTTGACTTTCTGACGGTACACCTCGATCCTATATACATCTTTCAACAGATACTTTCTGTTGAGTGAGTGGACCTGGTAACCCTATGGCTTCAGAAATGGATGGAAGTCAATGTACTTGGTTGAGATGTAGAATTGCTAAAATATCTCCAAATGTGAGAATTTTAGAAGAAGGTCCAGTATGGTTCATGGTTTCTCATAGATATCCCACATAGGGAGAGTTTGATGTTGCTTTGCGCCTGCCTCCCATAGTGTTGAGTCCTTCATGTACCCATTCCATGCCTGTACACTTCGTGTCTGTTGTACCCAAGTGATTTTTACAGAAACTGTATACATTTGACAAAAAGCTACTGTTGATATAGCTGTGAAACACAGAGTTTGCTATACATATCACAGTATGTATGTTTTGTTCCAGGTTTTGATATGTAAGCTTATAATTACACCCACAAAGTGCCAACATTGAACATTGGTTCATCTGAAGAAGTGATTAAGATTGGAAGATGACAGTTTGTGGGTCCAATTACCCCACGCGTAACTCATTTCTTCACATTAGTCATCACATTGATTTCAGATTTATATTTTATTCAGTGAGCTCTAGTCTTCTAGATTTATTCAGGGCAAAGTGTTTGCTGTCTACAGTTTTAGTCCCCCACCCAGGATTCTATCATATATGTAGGTCACCTATTCTTCTGAGCTATTGGGTAGTACATATAGATGTGGCAAACACCAAACTAACATTTATTGCACGCCATGGCACAGGGCCTGGTCTATCGGCCAAGTCGGTAGTCTGTGGTTGCTTGACAGGAGCCTTAAAAACTGCCTCCAACTTAAGGCATGCATATCCCTTCTCTTGAGTAGTTAGCCTGGGGTAACATCATCGTAGCTGTGAGAAGCAAAAGAAGAACCATGGAGGTAATAGGTGGTTCTCAGTTACTGACAAGGCTGACCGACCTAGTCCTGTGATTCGACTCTACAGGGCATATTACTCCATTCCAATAGCACTGCAGCCATAATATATAGTTGTATTTGCTCCAACATTTGTAGGGAATTTTATACCGAATCTGTTTGCCTAAACTAAGCTCTCTGCAAAATATTTCCAAAACCCCCATTATGCCTGTCCTCCAGGTTTATGTTTTAGGCCTCTAGTCAATGAATATTCCCAAGGCAACATATTGCCAAAAATATCCAAAACAGACAACATTGTTCAAAGTCCCCATAAAGAAGACATGTGTTATGGTACAGCACTTTCTAGTACAACAAACCAAGAACTCTTCTTTATTTTATGTGCAGTAATAGAGAATGGAGACACTAAAATAGTCCACAGCCTATAATCGGTTCACGACACGCTTCCTCTCCTCAGCTTGTGATCAACATAGTAAAGAGGAAGACTCATAGCTCAAGCTGTCCCCACATTATTTTTCCACTTTAGATAGAAAGACCTGTTGTATGTTTTTCCCTCTATGACTGTTAATGACTCCTTAATCAATGCTCCAGCCATGTCTCTTCTAACAGTGCGGTTCCTTTGTTAGGCCACGTTCACTATTTGGTCAGTTTTACCTTAGTATTTGTAAGCCAAAACCAGGAGTGGATCAATAAGGCTATGTGCCCACGTTTCAGAATCTAAGCAGAATTTTCCTCATCAAAACCGGATTCCCTTGCCAGGAAATCCCCACGCGTTTTTTTTTCTTTTTTTTATTGCATTTTTATCTTGCATTTGTTTCTTTCTTCTTTAATTTTTCTAGCGTTTTTTCCATGCGTTTCAATACAATTATACAAATATAGCGCAAAAATCGCAGCGATTCCACAAAATTAGTGAACATGCTGCAGAAAAAAACGCAGTATTGGCACAACAATGCGGAATTCCATTACAAATAATGTAATGCGTTTTTTAAGCGTTTCTGCAGCGGAAAAAAACGCTTAAAAAAACGCAACGTGGGCACATAGCCTTAGAGGAAAAGTATAATAGAAACATGTCACCACTTCTGCATTTATCACTCCTGGATTTTGCTTACAAATACGTGTGAACGTGGCCTTAAGGGCTGTTCTGTACATGTTCTCTCCACTCGATAGTGAATGGGACTAACAAAAAAAAGTTTTCCAATGGCTAGAATCAGGATGGGGTACAACATATTCAGATATCTTCTCTACACATTGAACCTCGTTTATCAAAACTCAAAAAGTGTGATAAAAAAAATTGCTTATATCCCTGGCAGGTATTTCGATATTTATAAAAGGTGAAGAACTTCTTGTTCTTTTGGTAGGAAATATTTGATTAAAAATTATCTTATCAAGGACATTTCAAGATATGTCTCAATCTATATCTAGAAGTCAAGAGCTGATAAAAATGTAATTTCAATATTCTCTTAGTTTTTGGATACTAACATCCTTGGAAGTTGGCCTTTTTGGTGTATAAGCACTGGGTTCACAAAGCTATATCACATTCACACATTTCATGCTTATGTAACTCTATCCTAAAGAGCAGAAGGTAGGTCATGAAGTAAACATGAAGTCTAAGATGTTTTATTCAGATATCTTATCGTCTCCCATCCACAAAAACCATTCCAATGTATGGTCCTGCAATGTGTAGCTCTGGAAACTATTTTTTCACTCACCTTTCTTCCTCATTATCATGCCATTGACATTGTCATGATACTGAGGAAAAACGCAAGAAGGTAGTTCAGAAAGTTTTAGTCCTATTGCACATGCCCATAGTCACAATCCAAGGACAGACCAAAATTTCCTGCCTACCTTCAGACCCAAACTCAAGAGTCTCATGAAATTGTTGAATTCGGACCAAAAAACTCATTTCTAGTTCAAATTTGGACGGTGAATCTTGGACATGTGAAACCAGTGTAAGGCAGGTTCCCAGATGCTGAGCCATACGTTGGGAAAAAAAACTAGGGATCCTTATTAATACTTTGGTCTGGTCCCAATATTTAGATGTTAAGGAGAATCTGTTAGTAAGCTCAACCCTCCTAAGCCTTTTAAATTGGTTTGCAGATCATAAGAAATCGAACAAAATTACACGTTCATATCTATGATCCGATGTCTTATTCCAGAGAAATGCACATTTATCTCAATTTGTAACTAAACTGTTATGATCTATGGGCAGGACATACTGTAGATCTCCCTGAGAATATGCCTCCATAATTTATTTTTAATGAAAGGTGGAGTTGGTGGAGTCACTGGTAACGCCCCCTTTTATTGAAAATAAGCTCTGGAGGTAGATTTTCGGCAGATTTGTGTCCTGCCCATAGATCTCAATGGTTCATTTACATATTAGGTAAAATGTGGATTTCTCAGGAATGACATCGGATGACAGATATCAAGGTATCATTTTATTCAGCTTTTTATAACCTACATGCCCATGTAGGTGGCTTAGGAGGGTTGATCCTACTGATAGATTCCCTTTATACCAAACAACTTACTAATCGCTCTTCATTTTTAGTTTTGGACTTTATTTTTGGATGTTGTGATCTTTGTTTTATGAACTTGGCTTAGGTACCTTGTATTAATAGATTTTCCCCTTAGATTTATGATCTGGTAGAATGACTTAGATCATTTTTGAAAGTTCTGATTTATTTATTTTTTATGCATTTACAACTATCTAAAGTCCAAGGCAATTTGAGTGATGCAATTCATGTAAAATATTTTCTTTTTTTACCTTTTTTTTTTGTTTGTTTGTTTCTCAGAGATTGTGATTTTGACATTTATAAAGAATGCATTATAAAAATGTTTCGCATTGGCTTTTTATGATGGGAGTAAAGAAGAATGAGCAGTTCTTAATTGCTCCCATCATGAAGTTGGCTTATATTATACTATGTACGTTACAACTGCTGAAGGTAAGTGGGTCAATTTCCCTGCTGGATTTCTAACCTTTATTTTCTTCCTCACTGTTGGCATGAGCTTTTAATCATTTCATGTTTTGTTTGTTTGTTTTTTCCCCTTCATTTTCGTGCTTTTCTTTCCATATTTTAATGATGTCTAGCAATTTTTGATGAGTAGGCTAACGTTTGGCTAATAAACTTAATCTTTGGCCAATAACAAAAAAAAAAATTGCAGAAGGCATGACCTCCCTAACTGACCTCTTTTCACTTTAAAACATCACTTTACAAAGATCTGCTTTTTAATTGTCTTAACAGATGTATTGGTCTAATCCATGAAAGTATTGATGCAGTCTGTTCACTAGCTTTACTAAGGAGAAGAGAATATACTGAAACCAACCTTTCAATTTATTGAAACCTGAGATTCTTTGATAATGGACTTCTGTCTCCAGACTGGACACTTGTATAGACCAAAATGGCTACAAATTAGTGATGAGCGAGTGTACTCGTTGCTCAGGTTTTCCCTAGCACTCTCGGGTGACCTCCGAGTATTTATGACTGCTCGGAGATTCAGTTTTTATCATGGCAGCTGAGTGATTTACAGCTACTAGCTAACATACTTAGCCTCAATAGAATTTGAAGGAGTATTACCTCCCGAGACATTTATGGCATATCAAAAGTAACTGCCTGATAGATAAGAGTCTTAAAAGTATAACCCGCCCCATAGAAGAAGAATGTGGGTCCCCTTCTTCCTCAGTTTGCACTCCAAGAAGGAGGCGGCCATGGTTGTGTGCGACTCTCCCTAGTGTTAACTCGTCATTAAGTACAACTAAGAAAGCTACGTACATGGGCCACCTTTATGTCTTCTACACTTGTCCTGTGTCCACCAGGTGTCAGTCGACCCAATTCTCGTAATATTTATGGGCGCACTGAAATGACGGTGTACCACTTCTCTTTTAGTTGATATGGAAATTACTTTATAAGCAGCCACACACAGGCATGTTTGTGACCAAATGGTTTCGGGCTACTTGGGCATAGCCGCAGGTTGAGCATCCCTGGCCTATATGAAGATGTAAAGTTTGGGATAAGAGACCCATGGCTTGGACCCCGAATGTCAAACCTACTAAATGACATTGCGCATCACCGTTGAATTATTTTAATTTTTAATGAGTTGTCCCATCAAGAGAAACCTGCCCATATGTTTTATTAGGGCATATTGTGTTAGAGTCCTCTCACTATTAGCTGCACTCAGTGTGACCATTTTATAGATAGCCAGATATACATCTGAATTTATGGTATCTAACTAATAATTCTCCTTTTCATTGACTGGCCACAGCTTCTACTGAGTCTTTTAAAGCTGTGTTGTCATGGCATTGGGTTCTTAACTCATGGACTAAATGTTTTTGCCCGTGTTAGGGTAACCCTAATCGAAAAACAGCATAGTGCCAGATCATTTATAGAGAAGCCTACCTGGGCACAAAAGTGAATGTTCAACATCACAAATGTTGGTTTCTTACTTTCTAGTGTGAAAAGTGAGGGGCCACATTTGGATGTTATACCCTATCCACAGGATAGGGAATAACTTTCCGATCGCTGGGTGTTTGACCACTGGTAAACCCCACTGATCCTGAAAACTGGGCCTGAGTGAATGAACCAATGAATGAACCATGGTTAATCTTGTGCATATTGGCTCCATCATTCAGCTGGTCTTCGGTCTTTGACACTCACATTAAGAATGAATGGATCGTCATTGTGCATGATTGAACACACTCAATTCTCATGGGCCCGGTTTTCGGGACCTGTGGTGGTCTCAGCAGTTGGACACCCAGTTACTGTAAATTTAGCCTTTACATGTTGGTTAGTGGATAACTTCCAAATTTGATACATCTCCTTTAACCTACACATACCTAGCAGGTAGCGGTTGCCAGAATGCTCATTCGGCTGTCTGCTACCTCTCTCCCTGATTCCACCATACATATGTACATCAATTAAGCTTGCAAATGTTCTCTATGGGGAGAGGGAAGAAAGCCACTGCCAGACAACTCAGCTGATCTAAGAGAATCGATTATGCATTGAAATTGTAAGGATGTTTCCCATATACAAAAGATAGAAGTTCGGTCTTGCTGAAGTCGGCAGGTTAGGAGTCTGACGTTAAATTGTTTTTGCTTTATGAGTAGTGAGATCTCCTTCAAATGTTTTACTTTACGTTATCTCCAAATGATTAAAGAAGTCCTCCCTCTCTTAACCCTGCTGTTGTCTTCGGTCAAAAACGACCGACCTTGAACTTCAATATTCTTTAAAATATTCAAGATGCAGCTCTGAAACCCGTGGCCGACCGACCCATCCTCATTTAAGTCAATCAACCACAAGTTTCAGAACCGCATATTGAACACCCCAAAAAATACCAAAGTTCAAAATCGGTCTCCCCAGACCGAAGACAACAGCAGGGTTTTAAGTCAGAACACTAAGGTCAAGGAGAAAATGCTTCCCTAATAAACAAATTATTTGATTTGTTCCGTAGCATGAATTTGCAAACCCTCTTCGAGAAGCTGTTTAATCCTCTTACCATGACTAAATGGACCTTCAAGCATCAAGATCCATCATACAAGATCTTTATCTCAAGTAACAGTGCAAAATGGCCACCCTTAATTCTCTCAAAGTCACTGAACGTCCAATTATATTACTTAGGACTTGAAACCATTGACTGTATTAACTAAAAAGTGCACAAAAAGAATTGTAAAAAAAAATTCACTACCATGTACTTTTGCTCCACTCTTAAGAGCCATGATTGGCTGATTAGTACCAGGAGGCTATAATTTACCAAGTAAATTAATTATTGTCTATGCCATCTTTTACAGACTGTGATCAGATAGTAACATAGTTAGCAAGGCCGAAAAAAAGACATTTGTCCATCCAGTTCAGCCTATATTCCGTCATATTAAATCCCCAGATCTATGTCCTTTTAACCCCTTCCCGACCTGTGACGCCACGTAGGCCTCATGAAAGTCGGTGCCAATCCGACCTGTGATGCCTATGTGGCGTCATGGAGGGATCACGTCCCTGCAGATCAGATGAAAGGGTTAACTCCAATTTCACCCAATCTGCAGGGACAGGGGGAGTGGTACTTCAGCCCAGGGGGGGTGGCTTCACCCCCCTGTGTCTACGATCACTCTGATTGGCTGTTGAAATTGAAACAGCCAATCAGAGCGATTTGTAATATTTCACCTATGAAAACTGTTGAAATATTACAATCCAGCCATGGCCGATGCTGCAATATCATCGGCCATGGCTGGAAACCCTGATCTGCCCCCCCCCCCTCCACCGCCACCAATCTCCTCCCCAGTCCTCTGTCCTGTGCTCTGCTCCCCTCCGTCCTCCTGTCTGCTCCCCGTCCTCCTGTCCGCTCCCCTGTGCTCCGCTCCCCCCCGTGCTCCGATCTCCCCCCCTCATTCTTACCGAGCCTCCTGGTGTCCGTCCGTCTTGTCCATGGGCGCTGCCATCTTCCAAAATGGCGGGCGCATTTTGATCACTGTGATAAAACCTATCACAGTGATCAAAATAAAAAAAAATCGTAAATTAACCCCCCTTTATCAGCCCCATAGGTAGGGACAATAATAAAATAAAGAAAATATATTTACTTTTATTTTTCCACTAGGGTTAGGGTTAGAATTAGGCTTAGAACTAGGGTTAGGGATAGAATTATGCTATGTGCACACGGTGCGGATTTGGCTGCGGATCCGCAGCGGATTGGCCGCTGCAGATTCATAGCAGTTTTCCATCAGGTTTACAGTACCATGAAAACCTATGGAAAACCAAATCCGCTGTGCCTATGGTGCGGAAAATACCGCGTGGAAAATCTGCATTGTATTTTCTGCAGCATGTCAAATCTTTGTGCGGATTCCACAGCGTTTTATACCTGTTCCTCAAACGGAATCCACAGGTGAAATCTGCACAAAAAACACTGGAAATACATGGTAAATCCACAGGTAAAACGCAGTGCCTTTTACCTGCGGATTTTTCAAAAATGGTGCGGAAAAATCTCACACGAATCCACAACGTGGGCACATAGCCTTAGGGTTAGGGTTGGAATTAGAGTTAGGGTTGGAATTAGGGTTAAGATTAGGCTTGTGGTTAGGGTTATGGTTAGGGTTAGGGGTGTGTTGGGGTGAAGGTTGTGGTTAGGGTTGGGGTTAGGGTTGGGATTAGGGTTAGGTGTAGGTTGGGGTTGTGGTTAGGGTTAGAGTTGGGATTAGGGTTAGGGGTGTGTTGGGGTTAGTGTTGGAGTTAGAATTGAAGGGTTTCCACTGTTTAGGCACATCAGGGGTCTCCAAACGCAACATGGCTCCACCATTGATTCCAGCCAATCTCGCGTTCAAAAAAGTCAAATGGTGCTCCCTGCCTTCCGAGTCCTGACGTGCGCCCAAACAGTGGTTTACCCCCCACATTTAGGGTAGCAGCATACTCAGGACAAACTGGGCAACAACTATCGGGGTCCAATTTCTCCTGCTACCCTTGCAAAAATAAAAAATTGCTTGCTAAAACATAATTTTTGAGGAAAGAAAAATGATTTTTTATTGTCACGGCTCTGCGTTATAAACTTCTGTGTAGCACTTGGGGGTTCAAAGTGCTCACCACACATCTAGATAAGTTCCTTGGGGGGGGTCTAGTTTCCAAAATGGGGTCACGTGGGGGAGCTCCAATGTTTAGGCGCACAGGGGCTTTCCAAACGCGACATGGTGTCCTCTAACGATTGGAGCTAATTTTTCATTCAAAAAGTCAAATGGCGCTCCTTCCCTTCCGAGCCCTGCTGTGTGCCCACATGTGAGGTATCAGTGTACTCAGGAGAAATTGCCCAATAAGTTGTAGGATCCATTTTATCCTGCTGCCCATGTGGAAATGAACAAATTGAGGCTAGAAAAAAATTTTATGTGAAAAAAAAGTACTTTTTCATTTTTATGGATCAATTTGTGAAGCACCTGGGGGTTCAAAGTGCTCACTATGCATATAGATACGTTCCTTGGGGGGTCTAGTTTCTAAAATGGGGTCACTTGTGGGGCGCTCCAATCTTTAGGTACACAAGGGCTCTCGAAACTCGACATGGTGTCCGCTAACATTTGGAGCAAATTTTTCATTCAAAAGTCAAATGGCGCTCCTTCCCTTCCGAGCCTTGCCGTGTGCACAAACAGTGGTTTGTGACCACATATGAGGTATCGGTGTACTCAGGAGAAATTGCCCAACACATTTTATGATCCATTTTATCCTGTTGCCCATGTGAAAATGAAAAAATTGAGGCTAAAAGAATTTTTTTGTGAAAAAAAAAAGTACTTTTTCATTTTTACGGATCAATTTGTGAAGCACCTGGGGGTTCAAAGTGCTCACTATGCATCTAGATAGGCTACTTGGGGGTCTAGTTTCCAAAATGGGGTCGCTTGTGGGGGAGCTCAAATGTTTAGGCACACGGTGGCTCTCCAAACGCAACATGGTGTCCGCTAAAGATTGGAGCCAATTTTTCATTCAAAAAGTCAAATGGCGCTGCTTCCCTTCTGAGCCCTGTCGTGCACCCAAACAGTGGTTCCCCCCACATATGGGGTATCGGCGTACTCAGGACAAATTGTACAATAATTTTGGGTCCAGTTTCTCTTTTTACCCTTGGGAAAATAAAAAAATAATTGCTAAAAGATCATTTTTGTGACTAAAAAGTTAAATGTTCATTTATTCCGTCCATGTTGCTTCTGCTGCTGTGAAACACCTGAAGGGTTAATAAACTTTTGTTTTTGTGTTTTGGTTTTGAGCACCCTGAGGGGTGCAGTTTTTAGAATGGTGTCACTTTTGGGTATTTTCAGCCATATAGACCCCTCAAACTGACTTCAAATGTGAGGTGGTGCCTAAAAATAATGGTTTTGTAAATTTCATTGTAAAAATGAGAAATCGCTGGTCAAATTTTAACCCTTATAACTTCCTAGGAAAAAAAAAAATTGTTTCCAAAATTGTGCTGATGTAAAGTAGACATGTGGGAAATGTTATTTATTAACTATTTTGTGTCAGATAACTCTCTCGTTTAACAGAATAAAAATTCAAAATTTAAAAATTGCGAAATTTTCAAAATTTTCACCAAATTTCCATTTTTTTCATAAATAAACGCAAAAATTATCGACCTAAATTTACCACGAACATGAAGCCCAATATGTCACGAAAAAATTGTCTCAGAACCGCTAGGATCCGTTGAAGTGTTGCTGAGTTATTACCTCATAAAGGGACACTGGTCAGGTCAGAATTGCAAAAAACGGCCAGGTCATTAAGGTCAAAATAGGCTGGGTCATGAAGGGGTTAAAAATCCTAATCACTGTAAGATACAGTATTGTTATGCTCCAGGAAGACATCCAGGCCTCTCTTGAACTCCTCGTCTGAGTTCGCCATCACCACCTCCTCAGGCAAGGAATTCCAGATTCTCACTGCCCTAACAGTAAAGAATCCTTTTCCATGTTGGTGGAAAAACCTTCTCTCCTCCAGACACAGAGAATACCCCCTTGTGCCCGTCACCTTCCTTAGTATAAACAGATCCTCGGAGAGATATTTGTATTGTCCCCTTATATACTTATACATGGTTATTAGATCACCCCTCAGTCGTCTTTTTTCTAGACTAAATAATCCTAATTTTACTAATCTCCCTGGGTATTGTAGTTCCCTCATCCCCTTTATTAATTTTGTTGCCCTCCTTTGTACTCGCTCTAGTTCCATTATATCCTTCCTGAGTACTCCATGTGCGGTCTAACCAGGGATTTATGCAGAGGCAGTATAATGCTCTCATCATGTGTATCCAGACCTCTTTTAATGCACCCCATGATCCTGTTTGCCTTGCCCTTCAGTGCTGAGATCCTTGTTGGTGTCCACAGTTGGCCTTGGCTAAAAGATGGTTTTCCTTTTTTTTGGGCAACCAACTCTTCGCATAACACAGAATCTGAAAAACTGGACTACCACTTTAAGGATAGATAGTGTTACATCTTGTAAAAACAGTGATCGTATTTGTGATAATATTTCTTAAACAGTGCTTCACATTAAGCCTGAAATGTTTTTTTGCATTTTGGTAAAATTAGTATTTTCATGGTGTAATTCAAAATTGTATTGACTGTGTGTGATATGAATTTGTTCATATATCTCGATGCCAAATGACTAGCGATGGGTGGAACGATTTGCAATAGTCCATTGTTCAGGTCAGTGGTACATGATGGCCTTGCGAAACGCCAAACATCCAGGTCAGTGGTACCTGACAGCTAGACAGGAGGCTTACAAATCTCTTACTTTCAGGTGTCCCTGCCACGACATTTGATTCGTCATGTCTGACATGGCGTCTTCTAAACGAAGTGATGCACAAATGATGTTGCTCCAGCCCTGGCTAGTCAAAAATTGTGCCAGGAACACCAGAAAGTAGGTGATTCATGGGTCTCGCTTCTTGCCACCAGATACCACTGACTTGGATGTTGTACCACAGTCCTGTGAATCGATCTGCCCATCTCTACAAATGGCCCATCTAGTAACTAGTCAGTAGTCCTTTAAAGTGGTTGTTTGAAACGGTAAGATACCTGCTTTTTTCCTCCTAGAAAAGCCCCACTTTTGCCGATGGGCAGCTCCGCTCTATCAAATGCTGCAGTACCACATACAGCCTGTAACGGGAAGTGGTTTTGTCTCAATTAGTCGTTATTCAGTATAGTCAGTATATTATATTGCAAAAGAATCTGAGTATGTAACAGGTGAGGTATATTGCTTATTGATAGTCAAGCTGACATTAATAATGTACGGCTTACCGCCCTGTAACATTTTTGGCGAGCTAGGTAGGAGACACACAGGAGCTATGTACGCTGGAGAGGGAGGACGTGGAGCAAAGGGAGCAGGGCAAAAAATTTGTAGAGGGTAGCCGCGGTGACACGTTGGGCTGGAGAGGGAGGTAGGTCAGGTGGGGGCAGGCAGGGCAGAATAAAGAGCACACATGGGGTTGAGACAGGGGGCAGGAAAAGAAGAGAGCGTGGGAGCGCTGTCGCCAGATATTTCAATCTGGTGTGGTGTGCTCCCATTTAGCCATGCCCCCAGTGGTCAAATGACGTCACCGCCCAGCACACGCATCCCTGTTTGCACACAGGCAGGGAGCTTTGAAGTGCCAGGTGCCCGCACTGATATGATTATATGATTATATTGGTGCTGCCGTCTGGACACCTGCATGCAGCGGCCCCTGCCAGGACCAAGGATCTCTTTGATCCTTTTGTCATAGCAGTGTAGCTATCTCCTGACCATGTCAGCAAATATCCACATCTCTCCAACTTCTTTTGATATTCCCAGATTTTCTTGTATTGGGCATATTTTATCAGGGGCCTAAGCATTTGAACATAAACATGGGGATTGAGATAATATGGTGGCATATATTTATGTGTGGAGAACACATAGGGAGAGGTGGGGGTATTATATATACATATATATGTATTTGCGTTTATTGCTAGCATGCAAATACATGTATGTGTACATATATACATACACATACACAACCTGGGGCACTTCCCTTTGCACAGCCAGAAATCATAAAAGAAAATGTGCAATAAAGAACAATTAAATAAATAAAGGACAGGTAATTATATTCAATAAAACAAAATTGTATTAATAATATTGAATAATAAAACAAAAATGAATAAAAGCTGAATCAGGTATTGGAGCACATAACACACATAATATAATGCCCAAAAAATAATATATAAATTACATGATAGCACCTTAACAATTCAACATATGTCAAAGAAACCGGAGAAAATACAGTGACAGCATATTAAAATAATATATATGATATACGTTTATAAATAAATGTGCAAGAATATGTGCTTAAATTGTGTGCAAAAACATGTGACTCCTAAAACACATACAGCAAAATACTGCACCAAAATACTGTATACTGCAGCAAAAAGCTGTGTAATCAGGTGAAGTAAAATACACTGCTCAAAAAAATAAAGGGAACACTTAAACAACAGAATATAACTCCAAGTAAATATAACTCCAAGTAAATCATACTTCTGTGAAATCAAACTGTCCAATTAGGAAGCAACACTGTTTGCAAATCAATTTCATATGCTGTTGTGCAAATGGAAAAGACAACAGATGGAAATTATTGGCAATTATCAAGACACACTCAATAAAGGAGTGGTTCTGCAGGTGGGAATCACAGACCACATCTCAGTACCAATGTTTTCTGGCTGATGTTTTGATCACTTTTGAATGTTGGTTGTGCTTTCACACTCATGGTAGCATCAGACAGACTCTACAACCCACACAAGTGGCTCAGGTAGTGGAGCTCATCCAGGATGGCACATCAATGCGAGCTGTGGTAAGAAGGTTTGCTGTGTCTATCAGCATAGTGTCCAGAGGCTGGAGGCACTACCTGGAGATAGGCCAGTACACCAGGGGGCCGTAGGAGAGCAACAACCCAGCAGCAGGACCCCTACATCAGCCTTTGTGCAAGGAGGAACAGGAGGAGCACTGCCAGAGCCCTGCAAAATGACCTCCAGCAGGCCACAAATGTGCATGTGTCTGCACAGATGGTTAGAAACCGACTCCATGAGGATGGTCTGAGTGCCTGACAGCCACAGATGGGGTTTGTGCTCACAACCCAACACCATGCAGGACTCTTGGCATTTGCCACAGAACACCAGGATTGGCAAATTCAACATTGGTGTCCTGTGCTCTTCACATATGAAAGCATGTTTACACTGAGCACATGTGACAGATGTGACAGAGTCTGGAGATGCCGTGGAGAGGGATTTGCTGCCTGCGACATCCTTCAGCATGACCGGTTTGGCAGTGGGCCAGTAATGGTGTGGGGTGTCATTTCTTTGGAGGGCTGCACAGCCCTCCATGTGCTCGCCACAGGTAGCCTGACTGCCATTAGGTACCGAGATGAGATCCTCAGACCCCTTGTGAGACCATATGCTGGTGCGGTTGGCCCTGGGTTCCTCCTAATGCAGGACAATGCCAGGCCTCATGTGGCTGGAGTGTGTCAGCAGTTCCTGCAAGATGAAGGCATTGAAGCTATGGACTGGCCCACCCGTTCCCCAGATCTGAATCCGATTGAACACGTCTGGGACATCATGTGTTGCACCATCCACCAACGTCAATTTGTACCACAGACTGTCCAGTAGTTAGCAGATGCTTTAGTCCAGGTGTGGGAGAAGATCCCTCAGGAGACCATCCGCCACCTCATCAGGAGCATGCCCAGGCGTTGAAGGGAAGTCATACAGGCACGTGGAGGCCACACACTACTGAGCATCATTTCCTTGTCTTGAGGCATTTCCACTGAAGTTGGATAAGCCTAAAACTTCATTTTCCACTTTGATTTTGAGCATCATTCCAACTCCAGACCTCCATGGGATATTAGTTGTGATTTACGTTGTTGATTTTTAGGTTTTATTGTTCTCAACTCATTCCACTATGTAATGAATAAAGATTTACAACTGGAATATTTCATTCAGAGATATCTAGGATGTGGGATTTCAGTGTTTCCTTTATTTTAATTTTTAGCATTGTATAAAGTGCAAGCAGTGCTGGACGGTTTAATATGACAATGTTAACAGCAAATGCATTAATAAAAGAGATAAGGTGCATCATAAGAATATATTAAAACATCTCAATAGGACATAATTTACCTAAGGGAAATGTGCTGCCAGGTCTCCTCCGTGCGTTTCGGTGTAGTGCCTTCTTCTGGGGTGGTGGAAGAACGCATAGCTCCCAAACGCGCATAGAGGACCTGGCAGCCCATTTCCCTTAGGTAAATTATGCTTTACTGAAATGTTTTAATACATTCCTATGACGCACCTTATCTATTTTATTAACGCATTTGCGGTTAACATTGTCATATTAAACCGTCCAGCACTGCTTGCTCTTTATCTTCAGCTGATAGCTTTTTGCTGCAGTATATGTATTTTAGGAGTCGCACGTTTTTTCACAGAATTTTAGCACATATTCTTGCACTTTTATTTTTAAAATTATATATATTATTTTATTTAGCGGTCACTGTATTTATTTTGACTGATTTCTTTGACATATGTTGTATTGTTAATGTGCTATCATGTAATTTGTATATTGATTAATTTTTGGTCATTATGCAATATTTTAAAAGCCTACCAGGGCTCTAGCGATATTTTTAATATATCCATTATTATATGTGTTACATGCTCCAAAACCTGATTCAGCTTGTATTAATTTTTGTTTTATTATTCAATATTATTAAGAAAATTTTGTTTTATTGAATATATTTAGCTTATTGGTCTTTATTGCACCTTTTCTTTTATGATCTCTATTTATATTTGTGCTTGACCTTTTAGATTTTGTACAATTTTTTCTCCTTTGATAATAACATTTACACAGCCCATAGGGAAGAGTGGTGCTCTTTCTTTAAGTGAAAAATCAGACTCTGTTTCTTATTTCTGGATTATCTTTTAAGTATTAGAGTCTCTATAACGGTCCATAACTACTTTGTTAATATCTTTTCCATGAATTCTAATGAAATGTTTACAAGACACAATTTTTAATAATTTCCCAAAATATATGAATCTTGTTTGTTTACATTTATTTTTGTATACTTCTGCCAAAAAAAAGCATATATATTTAAAAAAAATTATTTTAATTTTACTTATAAAATCCAGATTTATATTTTACTATGAGAAATTGCTTAAATATATATATATATATATATATATATATATATATATATATATTTACTATCCATTGACATCTGTTTTTTCATCTTTATACGCCATTTATTTTGTTTGCTTGAAAAAAAGAAGGAACATGATACGAAGTTAGGGATGTTTTTACTGTTACAAAGGGTGTTCAAGCTGTTCATGTCTGATTCTGAGGGCGAAACTGTGTCTTACACAAAGGTTCTATCGACCAACTGCATTATTTTTATTTTAGCTGTTTTTTTTTGTAATTCTTTGTGTTTCTTCTCTACTCTTGACAAACTTCATGTTTCATAAACCTTACCATTTGCAATGACCAAATACCAGGTCAAGAATTCTCATTCTATTCCAGCTCATGTCAAAATGGCGATCCATCAGGAATTTGTGTGGAGAGCAACAAAAAATAATTAAACAGGATTGTGATATAGCTAAACTGTGACCCAACGTGTCTACGACTTAACTCAATCTCAAGTGTCTCTGCTCATTTTCAATCTTTTGTTTTTGTCCATGCAATAGCTCCACTATAAATTGGAAGGGCTTAAAGATGAACTCAGGAGGAGTAGAGGCTGCGAAACAAGAGTAACTATTACTAATCAAAGGAGCTGCTTCCATTCGCAAAAAAGATGCTTTGCGCTATGAGTTTGAGCTCCTTATTATATTTCGTGAAGATTCCTGACTTTCATTTTACTTCCTTAGCGCTGTCTTTCCACTAACATTTTTCTCTTATTAGCTTTTCTCTTGTGTCCTTTTGGATATATGTTATTTTTCCACACTAGTTCTTTACTAGTCTACTCGTTTATTTTTAGGACTCTTTTGTGTTGTTCTAGTTTCATCTTCTAAACTTGTTGATTTGAAGCTCTTCTACTCATATATTCTGTGCTCCATGTGTACCTGTCCAACCATAATGTCCATAGTTTGTAGGAGATGTTATTTTTGTAGGTTCAGTCTTCTCATGACTCTGCTCCACCATTTATACATTTTCATCTCAGTCATCTGTCCTGATTTTCGGTTAAGGCTTTGTTTCTTAAATTCAAAACTTCAAAAAGTTAATTGATTGAAGAAGATCACCATAGAAAGAATTTTTTCATGGTAAAAAACAATTATTAGATAACGCTGCTTGAATAATAAATATTTCATTTTTAAGAGTGCCATCAAAGTATTTATTGTTTAGAAGACGTGAGCTACAACTTCTAGCTATGAGTTGGAATACTCACTTGTGTCCTTCTCAAAAACTAATGTTTCCATTAAAGTACAGTTGTCCTATTGTTTTATCATTTTGACCATTGGAGTTGTGACTTTTTTCCTGGTTCTTGGTGTAGAACACTTTAAAAAAATGTTTTTATTATCTTAAAGACTCTGTAATATAATTTTAATAACATTGGATCTAGATGTTGTAACCAACACTCAGACATTTTCTGGTTGAGAATTAGTTGCTGAAATTTTGAAAGTTCTGATTTCCTGGCACTTAAAATTTAAAGAACAAATCCGAGCCAAATCATGAGACATTCTGTCCAAGAAATGTATGTGTTTTGTTTTTATCCAACATTGTTTTTCCAGGAAGGGCAATCATGCATCACCATTAGCTGCAACATTTCCATCATATTTTGTCCCATTACAGCAAGTAGGCTGTGTTGCTTGGTAGAGTTCAACCTGTTGTGTGGATGTACATATTTTCAGTTTATGGGCTGGCTTCTGTATATAGTTAAATGTGAAAATATTTTATTATTTAGATCTACCCAAAATTCTAATGTGGATAACCTACGAAGTCATAAGGTCTACCTAAATTTCTAATGTGATTGACCCATGAAGTCATAGGGGCTACCCTAATTTTTAATATGGTTGACCAATTAAGTTATAAGGATTACCCAAATTTCTAACATGTTTGACCAATTAAGTCGTAAGGACTACCCAAAACCCTATCATGGTTCATCCACAAAGTTGTAAGTGCCACTTAATTGAAATTTCTAACTTGGTTGACACATGAAGTCTACCAGAATATTTTAAATTGTTCGACATATGAAGTCTTAAGGTCTATCTAAATTTGTATCTTGGTTGACCCATGAAGTCTTAACGTCTCCCCAAATTTCTAACATGGTTGACCCATTCTCTCATTGTACCTTCCAACAATATTTTGCAGATAATTCAGTTTTCCAGTATCAGTTTTTGAAAAAAAAAGCTCAAGACTCGTCTGTACCTAAAGTCCCACTTTTTTAATGTGACTTATTGTAAAACTTAAAGACTGAATTGAAATTCTATAGTTCCTTAGACTGATAACTGAAACAATATGTTACTTTATTAGACTGTTGTTCATTTTGGATCTTTCCTATAATTCTAATCAATGAAGAATAATTCTTAGGAGCCGGCTCATGAATTGCCTTCCATGCTAGAAGATTTGGAGCACATTGTTGAACAATGTGTTACAAGTCACTATGGCATTAAAGGTCAATTTCACGTGTGTTTTATTTGCTTACTCTTGTTACTGATGTGCTCTTTGCTCTCTTTACAGGTCCAATCCCGATGTAGTAGCAAGGAAAACATCCTCAGAGCCAGTAAGTAGTTGCTTAATTTGAAATTGATGAATATTATTTACAAATTATTTATGAAAGATGTGTTTCTTAGGTTAAAAACTAGTTAAACAGTAAACAGCATATATCTTGGGTTAAGTTATCATTGTTATCACTGGGCTTTTGATCAGTGGGACCCCCCACTAGTCATAAGAACTAATGTTCCAAAGTCCCATAGATGATTGAAGTGGTTGTGAACATGTGCAACCACTTGGCTGATCATTGTTTGAGACCGGTGGTAACCCGTGCTCTTTACTGTTCCATTCACATAGAAGACTTGAGCTCCAAGTCATTATGATTGCTTGTTTGATTGATGGATTGCTTGTATTATATACTGCCAAGCTTGCATTATTGCACTATGTGTTGAATTTAACAATCTTCTATGAAGCCAAACCAGTGGCTAGGTTCATATGGGTACAAAGATCGCAGGGACCGGGGTCTAACCCTTTTGCACTCCACATGCTCATTGTGGAAGGGGAAGATGGTTGACAAAATGGATGCTCCATCAGGTTTTCATCGCTTAAACGCTGCCGACATTGATTAAAACTTGCACTTACATTGTTAAATAGGTTGTCCATTTGTAAGTAGTATATTACCGCTTGTAAAATAAATACGACTTCTCACCTCCCATTCTAATGTCGGGTGTTCCGAGGCTTGCAAGACATTGTTATACCACAGAGCCCTGCAGTCAATCAGCAGTCACTGGTGGACTGCAGTTCGGCCCTGGTAGTCGCCATCTTGGTACTTCTATGAAGCCTAGTCCATGGCTTGGCTTCATAGGAGATTGTCCAAAGGTTCGTCCAAAGAAAGTAAGGGTACAGCATTCTACCTATTGCTCTGTATACAATGTGGACCCAAGCTAGGCTCCTGTAGTGCAGTAGGAGAGATTGTATTGGAGCTCTCCCAAAATACCTACCACCAGAGCAGGCTCTGAATGTAGTCCTGGATTATGATACAGGCTGTAAGTTAGGACCATCAAAAAAAGATGAAAAGTAATCTCCTGTTCTGTATGTAACACAATGATTATTACTAAGTCCTCTTTAAGGTCATCCTCTATGTGTTTGGCTTTTAGGTCACAGCGCCGTTGATATCACTAAGGTAGCAAGAAGACACCGCATGTCTCCATTTCCTCTAACATCTATGGATAAAGCCTTCATTACAGTTCTGGAGATGACTCCAGTTCTAGGGACTGAAATAATAAATTACAGAGGTACCATTTTTCTCTCTACCATTTTTCGCAACAGTGGGTATCATTGGGTGTCACGTAATACATAAGAATACAGTTACTTAAAGTCCTCTAAGGCAGAGATCTCAATAAGGTGTTGTAAATAATGAAATTAGATGGTTAATGACTATTTGTTATACTGCGTAGATGTCTCGTACGGTTTTGTTTCTCGCATTTGTCACCAATCCTGAAACACACTCCATCCCTCGGAACATTTATTCGACATGTAGCAAAATTTTATTGGCATTATGTCTTTCACTGGGTATTTCTCTGTGACGTGTCGTAGCTGTCTGATTGTTGAGGTGCGCAACTTGAGAACACTCTCTCCTTGAGTAAAGTGGCATGACAATGTAAGGAGTCTTATACGCCATGTAGTGCTCCTCTGGAAATTTAAATATTCAAAGTGCCTCTTCATAAACATAGAGTTCTTGAACTCAAGTGTCACATATTGGAAGTAGTAATCCTAAAATTCAATATTGAAAACTTTAACAAGCCTTGCTACATGACTTAGGATAAAAGCCAAACCAGAATCTCTATTTGCAGATGTGTTTCAGGGTCCTACCCCTCCTCCATGAAAAGCAAGCGATCTAATTTGGCTGAATGAGAGGCCTCTGACTGGGTCCTAAGGGTCAGCGTCTCTCCTTGTGGAGAGTGACATGCCTGAAATACCAGTATAAGTAGACTTATAGACCATGAAATACTCCTATGGGAAATTGAATATACAAATTACCTCTTCAGATAGCAATCCTAAAAGTCAATATTGACCCTTTAACGAGCCTTGCCACATGACTTGGATAAAAACCAAACCAGAATCTTCATTTGCAGACACTGTGTTTAGGGGTGTTGCTCCTCCTCAGTGCACTGAGGATGCCTTTTTCTTTAGGCGCAATTGAATCTTGTTTGAGGTTAGTGGCCTCCAATAGGGTTTTTAACACCTGATTGCATAATTATCTCCCTAAAAGGAGAATCCCTGTTGCAGATTTCAGCTTTCAGCAGTATCATTTAGCACTTCAGACATTGTGGGAGACTTATGAGTTTTATTTGGGGCACAAAGCATCCATTATCTGCAACATTACAACAAAATGGAGGATACATAAGAGACAGACAGGCAACCACACAAAACTGAGAAGTCATACAGTCGACTCTATAGAGGAACTACACACATATCAACAAATGGTAACAGTTAACCCAGCACCATCCACTGTCTTCTTTACATAGTCCTTTAGCATTAGCCTGCAGCTGTTGTTTGCTCCCACAATACACAGTATGCCCTGTTAGGGCTGGTGAATATCCTAGAGATATAATGAAGGACCTCCCTCTGTAAGGGCAATGCTAAAAAAGCTGGCAGCCATTCGACCAACATCTATTCCTCCTGATTCTCCATACAAATGCCTCTCAATGAGGAGAAGGGAATAGGCTACTGACAGACACCTCTGGCAGCGGCCTGTTTTCTGTGAATACAAAGCTCAGGTTAGTTGAAATCCAACATGCCCAATCATGCTTTACCGTGATATCTGCTGGTCGGCCAGTTGGGTTGGAAAAAATGTATCATAGCAATGTATCACACTTACAATGGCAGCTTATCTTTTGAAAGTACAAAAGATCAGATATGTTAAAATCCAACTTGTTCAATCATTCTTTACCTCGACATCCATTGGTCGACTTTTTGGTGTCTAATGTGTATGACCACACTCTTAGCCACCATGTATTCCACTTCTGGTGACAACTTATCATTTGTGAGTAAAATCCAACATATCCAATCATTCTTTACCATGACATCTGCTGGTTGACCAGTTGGGTTCTGCTGCAATTCATCTAATGTATATGGCTACACATAATCATATTTCATGGCAATACATTTTCATAATAACTGCAGATTAATAATATAAGTAAATGACTGGCTACAGCTACCCTGTTTATGGTAACGACTGAGTGTTATGATGTTTAGGAACCGATGATCAACGGTATGCGTGAGAGGAAGCACAGAACTGTTGGACATTATTTTAGGCTGAATTCACCGGTGGTGTGTCCCCATGATACAGCATGCATGTTTTTGGCAGAGTATTACTTTAATAGACTAATTGTCCATCCCTGTATGCAAATATCCTGTGTTCCTTCCTGTAGATGGAATGGGCCGTGTTCTTGCCCAGGAAGTTTACGCAAAAGACAATTTGCCACCGTTCCCTGCATCAGTGAAGGATGGATATGCAGTAAGAGGTAAGGCTCATGTTAGCAAAGTCAACATTGTCATTCTCAGCGATGAATCTTATTACATATTAATGAAGAGTTATATAAAGCAAAACATCAAACACCTTCCTGCTATGCTTTGATCTTTCTTGTCTAGTCCTTTCTTTTCCTAGGTTTTTTATTTATCTGAACATTTTTTTCCAGCTGCGGATGGCCCTGGAGACCGTTTCATCATTGGCGAGTCTCAAGCCGGAGAACAGGTGAGATCACTCGTTGCATATTCATGTTTCCTTTGTTATATGCCAGCCTGGTCTTCCAAAATGCCATGGAAGATAGAAATATAATAGAGAGCATTGCAGACCTTCTGAAACGCTTGATAAATATACCGGGGACATAGTTTGGACAGGGGGAGAAGAGTCTGCTGAGCGGCTCCCTCTGGCTTCTCCCTGCCCAGATTGGCTTGATTGACAGACCTCAACCTTGACATGACATATTATTGTCATTTATGATTTAAAAGTACAACTAGATGAATAAGGATTGTTTGCCTTCAGATGGATATTACCTCAAGCTTACCAGCTTTACTTTTTATTCTACTCTCTTAGGCTCCCTTCATGTCCGTAGACATGTCCGTTTTTTTTCCGGCAGCACGGATGTCAATATGTCCTGCACTTGTGCATATGGATGACATACAGGGTGACATCCCTGTGCCGTCCGTGTGGCACGCACCAAAATAGAATGCAAAATAAAAATAGCAGATGTTTAGTTGTTAGACATGGGCGAAGATAGAGATATATATATCAGCTACATGGTGGCCTGATTCTAACGCATCGGGTATTCTAGAATATGCATGTCCACATAGTATATTGCCCAGTCACGTAGTATTTTGCCCAGTCACGTAGTATAATGCTCCATGCAGCTATGGCCCCATAGATGCCCGATATAATGCTCCATGCAGTTATGGCCCCATAGATGCCCCATATAATGCTCCATGCAGTTCATTATGGCCCCATGGATGCCCCATATAATGCTCCATGCAGTTATGGCCCCATAGATGTCCCATATAATGCTCCATTCAGTTATGGCCCCATAGATGCCTCATATAATGCTCCATGCAGTTATGGCCCCATAGATGCCCCATATAATGCTCCATGCAGTTATGGCCCCATAGATGCCCCATATAATGCTCCATGCAGTTATGGCCCCATAGAAGCCCCATATAATGCTCCATGCAGTTATGGCACCATAGGTGCCCCATATAATGCTCCATGCAGTTCATTATGGCCCCATATAATGCTCCATGCAGTTATGTCCCCATAGGTGTCCCATATAATGCTCCATGCAGTTATGGCCCCATAGATACCCCATATAATGCTCCATGCAGTTATGGCCCCTTAGATGCCCCATATAATGCTCAAAGCAGTTATGGCCCCATAGATGCCCTATATAATGCTCCCATGCAGTTCATTATGGCCCCATAGATGCCCCATATAATGCTCCATGCAGTTATGGCCCCACATATGTCCCATATAATGTGCCATGCAGTTATGGCCCCATAGATGTCCCATATAATGCTCTATGCAGTTATGGCCCCATAGATGCCCCATATAATGCTCCATGCAGTTATGGTCCCATAGATGCCCCATATAATGCTCCATGCAGTTATGGCCCCATAGATGCCCCATATAATGCTCCATGCAGTTCATTATGTCCCCATAGATGCCCCATATAATGCTCCATGCAGTTATGGTCCCATAGATGCCCCATATAATGCTCCATGCAGTTATGGCACCGTAGGTGCCCCATATAATGCTCCATGCAGTTCATTATGGCCCCATATAATGCTCCATGCAGTTATGGCCCCATAGATACCCCATATAATGCTCCATGCAGTTATGGCCCCATATAATGCTCCATGCAGTTATGGCCCCATAGATACCCCATATAATGCTCCATGCAGTTATGGCCCCATAGATGCCCCATATAATGCTCCATGCAGTTATGGCCCCATAGATGCCCCATATAATGCTCCATGCAGTTATGGCCCCATAGATACCCCATATAATGCTCCATGCAGTTATGGCCCCATAGATGCCCCATATAATGCTCCATGCAGTTATGTGTTGTGAATTCTGTTATCGAACTCCCTCCTGTGGTCATGAATGGTACTTCGGCAAGTTCTGTCCATGGACTCCCTCTGGTGGCTGTGAGTGGAGCTGCTGGTTCTGAGGTTCCTTCCACAGGTGACCTAGTTTAGTCTTTGGCTGGCTGCTCTATTTAACTCCACTCTGATCGTTACTCCATGCCAGCTGTCAATGTTCTTGTACTGGTTCAGTTCGCTCTTGGATCTTTCTGGTGACCTGTCTACTCCAGCAGAAGCTAAGTCCCTGCTAGTTAATTATTTGTTCATTGTTTCCTTGTCCAGCTTGCTGTCATGATTTTGTCTTGCTAGCTGGAAGCTCTGGGATGCAGAGTGGCACCTCCGCACCGTGAGTCAGTGCGGAGGTCTTTTTGCACACTCTGTGTGGTCTTTTTGTAGTTTTTTGTGCTGACCGCAAAGATACCTTTCCTATCCTCAGTCTTTTTAGTAAGTCTGGCCTCCCTTTGCTGAAACCTGTTTCATTTCTGTGTTTGTGACTTTCATCTTTACTCACAGTCAATATATGTGGGGGGCTGCCTTTTCCTTTGGGGAATTTCTCTGAGGCAAGGTAGGCTTTATTTTCTATCTCTAGGGCTAGTTAGCTCTTAGGCTGTGAAGAGGCGTCTAGGTAGAGTTAGGTACGCTCCACGGCTATTTCTAGTTGTGTGATAGGATTAGGGGTTGCGGTCAGCAGAGCTCCCACTTCCCAGAGCTTGTCCGGTGTGAGTTTAACCATCAGGTCGTTTCGGGTGCTCCTAACCACCAGGTCCATAACAGTACAGCTGGCCCAAAGTATTAATGCATCTCAATAGAGGGATAAGAGAAGTTCTGAGACCATTTTTTTTTCTCTGCAGTGTGTTTTGTTTTTCTTTTCCCCTTAACCTCTGGGTGGTTCAGGACACAGGTGTAGATATGGACATTCAAGGTCTGTCCTCTTGTGTGGATCATCTCACTGCAAGGGTACAAAACATTCAAGATTTTGTGGTTCAGAATCCGATGTTAGAGCCTAGAATTCCAATTCCTGATTTGTTTTCTGGGGATAGATCTAAGTTCCTGAATTTCAAAAATAATTGTAAACTGTTTCTAGCTTTGAAACCCCACTCCTCTGGTGACCCCGTTCAACAAGTAAAAATCATTATTTCTTTGTTGCGTGGTGACCCTCAAGACTGGGCATTTTCCCTTGCGCCAGGAGATCCTGCATTGCGCGATGTAGATGCGTTTTTTCTGGCGCTTGGATTGCTTTATGATGAACCGAATTCAGTGGATCAGGCAGAGAAAATCTTGCTGGCTTTGTGTCAGGGTCAGGATGAAGCGGAGGTGTATTGTCAGAAGTTTAGAAAGTGGTCTGTGCTTACTCAGTGGAATGAGTGTGCCCTGGCGGCAATTTTCAGAAAGGGTCTTTCTGAAGCCCTTAAGGATGTCATGGTGGGATTTCCCACGCCTGCTGGTCTGAATGAGTCTTATGTCCTTGGCCATTCAGATCGATCGGCGCTTGCATGAGCGCAAAGCTGTGCACCATTTGGCGGTATTCTCTGAGCATAGGCCTGAGCCTATGCAATGTGATAGGACTTTGACCAGAGCTGAACGGCAAGAACACAGATGTCGGAATGGGCTGTGTTTTTACTGTGGTGATTCCACTCATGCTATCTCCGATTGTCCTAAGCGCACTAAGCGGTTCGCTAGGTCTGCCACCATTGGTACGGTATAGTCTAAATTTCTTTTGTCCATTACTCTGATTTGCTCTTTGTCATCCTATTCTGTTATGGCATTTGTGGATTCAGGCACTGCCCTGAATTTGATGGACTTGGAGTTTGCCAGGCGCTGTGGTTTTTTTCTTGGAGCCCTTGCAGTATCCTATTCCATTGAGAGGAATTGATGCTACGCCTTTGGCCAAGAATAAGCCTCAGTACTGGACTCAATTGACCATGTGCATGGCTCCTGCACATCAGGAGGATATTCGCTTTTTGGTGTTGCATAATCTGCATGATGTGGTCGTTTTGGGGTTGCCATGGCTACAGGTCCATAATCCAGTATTGGATTGGAAATCTATGTCTGTGTCCGGCTGGGGTTGTCAGGGGGTACATGGTGATGTTCCATTGCTGTCAATTTCGCCTTCCACTCCTTCTGAAGTCCCTGAGTTTTTGTCAGATTACCAGGATGTATTTGATGAGTCCAAATCCAGTGCCCTACCTCCTCATAGGGACTGCGATTGTGCTATTAATTTGATTCCTGGTAGTAAGTTTCCTAAGGGCCGACTGTTTAATTTATCTGTGCCAGAGCACGCCGCTATGCGGAGTTATATAAAGGAATCCTTGGAGAAAGGTGATATTCGCCCGTCGTCATCACCGTTGGGAGCAGGGTTCTTTTTTTGTGGCCAAGAAGGATGGTTCTTTGAGACCTTGTATTGATTACCACTTTCTTAATAAGATCACAGTCAAATTTCAGTACCCTTTGCCGCTGCTGTCTGATTTGTTTGCTCGGATTAAGGGGGCTAGTTGGTTCACCAAGATAGATCTTCGAGGGGCGTATAATCTTGTGCGAATTAAACAGGGCGATGAATGGAAAACAGCATTTAATACGCCCGAGGGCCATTTTGAGTACCTGGTTATGCCATTCGGGCTTTCTAATGCTCCATCTGTGTTTCAGTCCTTTATGCATGACATCTTCCGATAGTACCTGGATAGATTCATGATTGTATATTTGGATGATATTTTGGTCTTTTCGGATGATTGGGAGTCTCATGTGAAGCAGGTCAGAATGGTGTTCCAGGTCCTTCGTGCGAATTCCTTGTTTGTGAAGGGGTCAAAATGTCTCTTTGGAGTTCAGAAGGTTTCATTTTTGGGTTCATTTTTTCCCCTTCTACTATCGAGATGGACCCTGTTAAAGTCCAAGCCATTTACGATTGGACCCAGCCTACATCTGTGAAGAGCCTGCAAAAGTTCCTGGGCTTTGCTAATTTTTATCGGCGCTTCATCGCTAATTTTTCTAGTGTTGCTAAACCGTTGACTGATTTGACCAAGAAAGGTGCTGATGTGGTCAATTGGTCCTCTGCGGCTGTAGAGGCTTTTCAGGAGTTGAAGCGTCGTTTTTCTTCTGCCCCTGTGTTGTGCCAGCCAGATGTTTCACTCACGTTTCAGGTCGAGGTTGATGCTTCTGAGATTGGAGCAGGGGCTGTTTTGTCGCAAAGAAGTTCTGATGGCTCGGTGATGAATCCATGTGCCTTGTTTTCTAGAAAATTCTCGCCTGCTGAGCGCAATTATGATGTTGGCAATCGAGAGTTGTTGGCCATGAAGTGGGCATTCAAGGAGTGGCGACATTGGCTTGAAGGAGCCAAGCATCGCGTGGTGGTCTTGATGGATCACAAGAATCTGACTTATCTCGAGTCTGCCAAATGGTTGAATCCTAGACAGGCTCGATGGTCGCTGTTTTTCTCCCGTTTTGATTTTGTGGTTTCGTACCTTCCGGGCTCTAAGAATGTGAAGGCTGATGCCCTGTCAAGGAGTTTTGTGCCTGACTCTCCGGGTGTTCCTGAGCCAGCGGGTATTCTCAAAGAGGGGGTAATTTTGTCTGCCATCTCCCCTGATTTGCGGCGGGTGCTGCAGAAGTTTCAGGCTGATAGACCTGACCGTTGTCCAGCGGAGAAACTGTTTGTCCCTGATAGATGGACTAGTAGAGTTATCTCTGAGGTTCATTGTTCGGTGTTGGCTGGTCATCCTGGAATCTTTGGTACCAGAGATTTGGTGGCTAGATCCTTTTGGTGGCCTCCTTTGTCACGGGATGTGCGTTCTTTTGTGCAGTCCTGTGGGACTTGTGCTCGGGCTAAGCCCTGCTGTTCTCGTGCCAGTGGGTTGCTTTTGCCCTTGCCGGTCCCGAAGAGGCCCTGGACGCATATTTCCATGGATTTTATTTCAGATCTCCCTGTCTCTCAAAGGATGTCGGTCATTTGGTTGGTTTGTGATCGCTTCTCTAAGATGGTCCATTTGGTACCCTTGTCTAAGTTGCCTTCCTCCTCTGATTTGGTGCCATTATTTTTCCATCATGTGGTTCGTTTGCATGGCATTCCGGAGAACATCGTCTCGGACAGAGGTTCCCAGTTTGTTTCGAGGTTTTGGCGGTCCTTTTGTGCTAGGATGGGCATTGATTTGTCTTTTTCCTCAGCCTTCCATCCTCAGACAAATGGCCAAACCGAACGAACTAATCAGACTTTGGAAACATATCTGAGATGCTTTGTTTCTGCTGATCAGGATGATTGGGTGTCCTTCTTGCCTTTGGCTGAGTTCGCCCTTAATAATCGGGCCAGCTCGGCTACTTTGGTTTCGCCTTTCTTCTGTAATTCTGGTTTCCATCCTCGTTTCTCTTCAGGGCAGGTTGAGCCTTCGGACTGTCCTGGTGTGGATACTGTGGTGGACAGGTTGCAGCAGATTTGGACTCATGTGGTGGACAATTTGACATTGTCCCAGGAGAAGGCTCAACGTTTCGCTAACCGCCGGCGCTGTGTTGGTCCCCAACTTCGTGTTGGGGATTTGGTTTGGTTGTCGTCTCGTTATGTTCCTATGAAGGTTTCCTCTCCTAAGATTAAGCCTTGTTTCATTGGTCCGTATAAGATTTCTGAAGTTCTCAATCCTGTGTCATTTCGTTTGGCCCTTCCAGCTTCTTTTGCCATCCATAATGTGTTCCATAGGTCGTTATTGCGGAGATACGTGGCGTCTATGGTTCCCTCCGTTGAACCTCCTGCCCCGCTGTTGGTCGAGGGGGAGTTGGAGTATGTGGTGGAGAAGATTTTAGATTCTCGTATTTCGAGACGGAAACTCCAGTACCTGGTCAAGTGGAAGGGTTATGGTCAGGAAGATAATTCCTGGGTTGTTGCCTCTGATGTTCATGCTGCCGATCTGGTTCGTGCCTTTCATTTGGCTCGTCCTGATCGGCCTGGAGGTTCTGGTGAGGGTTCGGTGACCCCTCCTCAAGGGGAGGGGGTACTGTTGTGAATTCTGTTATCGAACTCCCTCCTGTGGTCATGAATGGTACTTCGGCGAGTTCTGTCCATGGACTCCCTCTGGTGGCTGTGAGTGGAGCTGCTGGTTCTGAGGTTCCTTCCACCGGTGACCTAGTTTAGTCTTTGGCTGGCTGCTCTATTTAACTCCACTCTGATCGTTACTCCATGCCAGCTGTCAGTGTTCTTGTACTGGTTCAGTTCGCTCTTGGATCTTTCTGGTGAACTGTCTACTCCAGCGGAAGCTAAGTCCCTGCTAGTTAATTATTTGTTCATTGTTTCCTTGTCCAGCTTGCTATCATGATTTTGTCTTGCTAGCTGGAAGCTCTGGGATGCAGAGTGGCACCTCCGCACCGTGAGTCGGTGCGGAGGTCTTTTTGTAGTTTTTTTGTGCTGACCGCAAAGATACCTTTCCTATCCTCAGTCTGTTTAGTAAGTCTGGCCTCCCTTTGCTGAAACCTGTTTCATTTCTGTGTTTGTGACTTTCATCTTTACTCACAGTCAATATATGTGGGGGGCTGCCTTTTCCTTTGGGGAATTTCTCTGAGGCAAGGTAGGCTTTATTTTCTATCTCTAGGGCTAGTTAGCTCTTAGGCTGTGAAGAGGCATCTAGGTAGAGTTAGGTACGCTCCACGGCTATTTCTTGTTGTGTGATAGGATTAGGGGTTGCGGTCAGCAGAGCTCCCACTTCCCAGAGCTTGTCCGGTGTGAGTTTAACCATCAGGTCGTTCCGGGTGCTCCTAACCACCAAGGTCCATCACAGTTATGGCCCCATAGGTGCCCCATATAATGCTCCATGCAGTTATGGCCCCATAGATGCCCCATATAATGCTTCATGCAGTTCATTATGGCCCCATAGATGCCCCATATAATGCTCCATGCAGTTATGGCCCCATAGATGTCCCATATAATGCTCCATGCAGTTATGGCCCCATAGATACCCCATATAATGCTCCATGCAGTTATGGCCCCATAGATGCCCCATATAATGCTCCATGCAGTTATGGCCCCATAGATGCCCCATATAATGCTCCATGCAGTTATGGCCCCATAGATGCCCCATATAATGCTCCATGCAGTTATGGCACCATAGGTGCCCCATATAATGCTCCATGCAGTTCATTATGGCCCCATAGATGCCCCATATAATGCTCCATGCAGTTATGGCCCCATAGATGTCCCATATAATGCTCCATGCAGTTATGGCCCCTTAGATGCCCCATATAATGCTCAATGCAGTTATGGCCCCATAGATAACCCATATAATGCTCCATGCAGTTCATTATGGCCCCATAGATGCCCCATATAATGCTCCATGCAGTTATGGCCCCATAGATGTCCCATATAATGCTCCATGCAGTTATGGCCCCATAGATGTCCCATATAATGCTCCATGCAGTTATGGCCCCATAGATGCCCCATATAATGCTCCATGCAGTTATGGCCCCATAGATGCCCCATTTAATGCTCCATGCAGTTATGGCCCCATATATGCCCCATATAATGCTCCATGCAGTTATGGCCCCGTAGATGCCCCATATAATGCTCCATGCAGTTATGGCTCCATAGATGCCCCATATAATGCTCCATGCAGTTATGGCCCCATAGATGCCCCATATAATGCTCCATGCAGTTATGGCCCCATAGATGCCCCATATAATGCTCCATGCAGTTATGTCCCCATAGATGCCCCATATAATGCTCCATGCAGTTATGGCCCCATAGATGCCCCATATAATGCTCCATGCAGTTATGGCCCCATAGATGCCCCATATAATGCTCCATGCAGTTCATTATGTCCCCATAGATGCCCCATATAATGCTCCATGCAGTTATGGCCCCATAGATGCCCCATATAATGCTCCATGCAGTTATGGCCCCATAGATGCCCCATATAATGCTCCATGCAGTTATGGCCCCATAGATGCCCCATATAATGCTCCATGCAGTTATGGCCCCATAGATGCCCCATATAATGCTCCATGCAGTTATGGCCCCATAGATGCCCCATATAATGCTTCATGTAGTTATGGCCCCATAGATGCCCCATATAATGCTCCATGCAGTTATGGCCTCATAGATGCCCCATATAATGCTCCATGCAGTTATGGCCCCATAGATGCCCCATATAATGCTCCATGCAGTTATGGCCCCATAGATGCCCCATATAATGCTCCATGCAGTTATGGCCCCATATATGCCCCATATAATGCTCCATGCAGTTATGGCCCCATAGATGCCCCATTTAATGCTCCATGCAGTTAGGGCCCCATAGATGCCCCATATAATGCTCCGTGCAGTTGTGGCCCCATAGATATCCCATATAATGCTTCATGCAGTTCTTTATGGCCCCATAGACGCTCCATACAGCATTGTGCCACATGTAATGCTGCTGCAATAAAAAATAAAAAACATCACATACTCCCCTCTCGTCGCTGCTCCTCAGCATCCCGTCTCTCCGCACTGACTGTTCAGGCAGAGGGCGGCACCCACACTAATACGTCATCGCGCCCTCTGACCTGCACAGTCACTGCAAGAGGACGGGAAGATGGAGCGGCGCCCGGCGGATGGAACGCGGACAGGTGAATATGAAATACTCACCTGCTCCTGGCGCTCCTGACGCTGTCCCTGCCTGTCCCATGGTACCGTAGCTTCTTCGCGCCTGCGCGAGAAAGACCTGCCATGACGGTCATATGACCGTGACGTCATGGCAGGTCCTTCTCGCGCAGGGCCTGTGAAAACGTCGCGGTCACATGACCGTGACGTCATGGCAGGTCCTTCTCGCGCAGGGCCTGTGATGACGTCGCGGTCACATGACCATGATGTCATGGCAGGTCCTTCTCCCATACCATCGTTGGCGCCGGAACATGCCGCTTTCATGGAGAGGTCACCGGAGCGTCGCGAGGAGCGGGAAAGGTGAGTATATAATAATTTTTTATTATTTTTAACATTAGATCCTTTTACTATTGACGCTGCATAGGCAGCGTCAATAGTAAAAACTTGGTCATACAGGGTTAATAGCGGCGGTAATGGAGTGAGTTACCCATGGCATAACGCGGTCCATTACCGCTGGCATTAACCCTGTGTGAGCGGTTACTGCGGGGAGTATGGAGCGGGCACTGACTGCAGGGGAGTAGGGAGGGACTTATCGGACTGTGGCAGTGGCTGATTGGTCGTGGCAGCCATGACAGGCAGCTGCCGAGACCAATTAGCGAATGAATATCCGTGACAGAAAGAAGGACAGACGGAAGTGACCCTTAGACAATTATATAGTAGATGTATGTGGGGTAGATAGATTGCTAGAAATATATCCATGAGACATATAGTAGTGCCTTGCATGTGCAGTTTACTGTACTTGTATTAAACTAATAAATGAAAACAATAACATGGGGTCCCCTCCATTTTTTCATAACTAGCATACGTAACGCTGTGGGCTTATATTATTAACCCCTTTGTATGAGAGACCAATGCCCAAACCCCATAACTTCACTCTCCAAAATCTCTGAAGGGGAGCTTGCTCATTTTTTCTCCAAATCACACCTCACCACTTGTGCACTTGACGCCATCCCATCCCATCCCACCTCCTCCCCAACCTCACCACCACACTAATCCCATCCCTAACCCATCTCTTCAACCTTTCACTAACTTCTGGTACCTTCCCCTCTGCTTTCAAACATGCCATAATCACACTTATCCTCAAAAAGCCATCCCTTGACCCAAGCGGTATGTCCAGCTATCGCCCCATATCTTTGCTCCCATTTGCTTCCAAACTCCTTGAGCAGCATGTCCATGCTGAACTTTCCTCCCACTTTGCATCTAACTCTCTCTTCGACATCCTACAATCTGGCTTCCGTCCCCACCATTCCACTGAGACTGCCCTGACCAAAATTACTAACGACTTACTTACAGCCAAAGCTAACAGACAATTATCTATACTCCTCCTCCTAGACCTGTCCTCTGCCTTCGACACAGTTGACCACTGCCTCCTACTACAGATCCTCTCTTCCTTTGGGGTCAAAGACCTTGTCCTATCTTGGATCTCCTCATACCTTGCCAACCGCACATTTAGCATTTCCTACACCCATACTACCTCTTCATCTCGCCCCCTCTCTGTTGAAGTCCCCAAGGCTCTGTCCTAGGACCCTTACTCTTCTCAATCTATACACTCGGCCTGGGACAACTCATAAGGTCCTATGGCTTCCAGTACCATCTATATGCCGATGACACTCGGATCTACCTCTCTGGCCCAGATGTCACCTCTCTGCTCTCCAGAATCCCAGAGTGTCTATCAGCCATATCCTCCTTCTTCTCGTCTTGCTTTCTCGAGCTCAATGTGGACAAATCTGAACTCATTATCTTTCCTCCATCACGCATATCTTCTCTACCTGACCTATCTATCAAAATAAATGAAATTACTCTTTCCCCTGTCCCCAAAATCCGCTGCCTCGGAGTAACCCTTGACTCTGCCCTGTCCTTCAAACTGCACATCCAAGCTCTCGCCACCTCCTGTCGCCTCCAGCTCAAAAATATTTCCAGAATCCGTCCTTTCCTCAACCCACACTCTACCAAAATGCTTGTGCATGCCCTAAGCATCTCCCGCCTCGACTACTGCAACATACTCCTTTGTGGCCTACCTTCTAACACTCTCGCACCCCTCCAGTCCATCCTTAACTCTGCTGCCCGACTAATTAATCTCTCTCCTCGCTACACTCCTGCTTCACCTCTTTGCAAATCCCTTCACTGGCTCCCAATTTCCCAGCATATCAAGTTTAAATTACTAACACTGACCTACAAAGCCATCCATAACCTTTCTCCTCCATATATTTCCACACTAATCTCTCAATATCTTCCCTCATATCTCCGGTCCTCCCAAGACCTCCTTCCCTCCTCCACGCTTATTCGCTCCTCACCCAATCGCCTCCAAGACTTCTCCCGAATATCACCCATCCTCTGGAATTCAGTGCCCCAACACGTCCGGTTATCCACTACTTTTGGATCCTTCAAAAAGAAACCTGAAAACCCACCTCTTCAAGGAAGCTTACAGCCTGTAAAGACCACACGGCCACCTCAACACCATTGGAGCTACTGCAACCCTCGACCTACTGTCTCCTTCCCCATAATCCTGTAGAATGTAAGCCTGCAAGGGCAGGGTCCTCTTCCCTCTGTACCAGTCTGTCATTGTTACAGTAGTTTTGTTTACTGTAAGTGATATTTGTATTTTGATGTAACCCCTTCTCATGTACAGCACCATGGAATTAATGGTGCTATATAAAGAAATAATAATAATAATATCAGGCTGGGAAGGTCTATAATTTTTGGGCCCTTCCCAGCCTAAAAATACCAGCTGGCAGCCACCCCAAAAGTGGCGCATCACATTAAATGATTCGCCTTCGTTATTCCCGAATGCCCTGCTGCGTTGGCAATCAGGGTAATGGGGCTTGGGTTTGATGTCAGCTGTGAATTGTCAAAAATCACAGCTGGGATCAAGCTCTGGTGTTAGTAATGGAGAGGTGTCTATCAGACACCTTCATTACTAGCTCAGTAATAACAAAAACATACACATAAAATACTTTGTTTGAATAAAGACTCACTGACACTTTCCCTGGTTCACCAATGTATATAAAAAAAAAAAAACACGCAGGTCAGACGGAGTCCTAGGAATCCGACGTAGCCCACAAATGGAAACCTAAAAAATATTATTAGAGAGAAATAAAAACAAGACAATGTCCCTTGTTCACCAATTTGTTAGAAAAAATGCTCCCACGCAGATCCGATGTAGTCCAGCATTCCCCTAATCCAGCTCCAGCGACTGTGAAGTGCAGTAACTTTACTGCTATTCACTGTTTCTGGGTACTGACATCATCAGAGTTGACGGCTCTCACTGCGCTCTGCGAGACTCAGCGGTGACATCAGTAACTATACCACTCATCGGAGTCCCTGAGTCACGTTGCCTTCTGTGAGAGTCGGCAACTCTGATGAGCATTATTGTTACTGATGTTACCGCTGTTCAGAGCCGCCGAGTCTTGCAGAGTGCAACATGAGTCGGTGACTCTGATGAGCTGTGACGTCAGTACCCCCCTTTTGTGAATAGCAGTAATGTTACTGCTCTTCCCAGTCGCCCAGGCTGCATTCAGGGAGCAATGGACTACATCGGACCTGCGTGGGGAATTGTTTTTTTCTAATAAATTAGTAAACGAGGCACAATGTCTTTTTTTTTTTTTTTTATTTCACTTCCTTCCAAAAAATCTGAAATCTTTATATGGTAATTAAAATGCTGGATCACTATGATTCACCCAGGTATAGGAGTAGTTGGGGGTAAGGGGTGTGAGGAAGTGAGAAAACGAGACACGTTTGAGCTGCTGCTGTCCCTTATACTCGGTCTTATCATCAGCTACGCCTATTCATCATAGTGATGCCACTTATATTTTAATTACCAAATAAAGATGTCTGATTTTATGGACTGAAGCTGGATACCTTTCCCTTTGTATGTCTGATAGACAACTATCCATTACTAACAACAGGGCTTTATGCCATCTGTGATTTTTGACAATTCACAGCTAACCTCAAACTCAACTATCATCCCGATAGCCACCGCACCAAGGCAATCAATAAGAGCCGAGGGCAAGCGCCAGAATTGGCGCATCTTCTGGGGTGATTGCGGGCTGGTATTTTTAGCCTGGGAAAGGCCCAATAACCAGGGACCTTACCAGCCTGATAATATAAGCCCGCAGCTGTCTGCTTTACCTTGGCTGGTTATCAAAAATAGGGGGACCGACCCCACATTGTTTTTTTTTTTTTTTTTATTTATTAGGTTAATCCATATACAGTAATCTACACATGCAAAGCACTAATTATCTATCTCACAGATATATATCTAGCTTTCTATTTATCCCATATCTATCTACCCTACACGTATGTATGTATCTATCTATATATCTGTCTATCTATCAATCTGTCTGTCTCTATTTTTGCATATCTTTAACACCTAAATATCTGTAATTTCTATTCTGCATTCTTATCCGGTGCTTGTCACGCAGATGACACGCATGTACACACGGATGGCACATGAATGATTGTTTTTTCCAGTACCGGAAACATGAGGATGTGTGAAGAGGGCCTTAGATAGTCCCAGTCATTTCCACAGTTCTTTACAGACATCATCACTGAGATTTTTACTTCTTGGTCACATAATATAAAATAGCTTGTATGCCCATGCAATATATTTTTCCATAACATAATAGTATACCTTAATCCATTTTCTAAATTGCCATTCCTATATACACTGCTCAAAAAAATAAAGGGAACACTAAAATCCCACATCCTAGATATCTCTGAATTAAATATTCCAGTTGCAAATTTTTATTCATTACATAGTGGAATGTGTTCAGAACAATAAAACATAACAATTATCAATGTAAATAAAAATGAATATCCCATGGAGGCCTGGATTTGGTATGATATTCAAAATTTAAAGTGGAAAATCAAATTACAGGCTCATGCCTCATGACAAGGAAACGATGCTCAGTATTGTGTGTGACCTCCACGTGCCTGTATGCCCTCCCTACTGTACAACGCCTGGGCATGCTCCTGATGAGGCGACGGATGGTCTACTGGGGGATCTCCTCCCAGACCTGAACTAAAGCATCCGCCAACTCCTGGGCAGTATGTGGTGCAACTTGATGTTGGTGGATGGTGCAAGACATGATGTCCCAGATGTATTCAATTGGATTCAGGTCTGGGGAACGGGCAGGCCAGTTCATAGCTTCAATGCCTTCATCTTGCAGGAACTGCTGACACACTCCAGCCACATGAGGTCTGGCATTGTCCTGCATTAGGAGGAACCCAGGGCCAACCGCACCAGCATATGGTCTCACAAAGGGTCTGGGGATCTCCTCTCGGTACCTAATGGCAGTCACGCTACCTATGGCGAGCATATGGAGGGCTTTGTGGCCCTCCAAAGAAATGCCATCCCACACCATTACTGACCCACTGCCAAACCGGTCATGCTGAAGGATGGGCAAGTCAAGAGACAAGACTAAATGAAGAAAAAGGCCTATGGGGGCTTTATTGGGGGCTGAAATTGTTTTCAAAATTATCTTCTAACTTCTAGAAAGCCTTTAATTATTACATAAACAAAATCGACACAGTGGGTATACATAAGAACCATGACCCCTATGGGAAAAGAGAAACTTCGTAGATTAAAAATCCTACAAAGAAATGGAGCAGTACGCCCCAAATAGGAGTAACACTGAAATGTCTGCCATGGTAGTAATAATAAAAATATACATTGTATTTCTTAATATATAAATGATGACAAGCAATAATACTACAATACAGACAAGTTTAGTAGATTATTGGTGAGGACACAGCTGAACGTCACCATGGGTAGTAATAATAATAGGGAGACAAATAATGTGGTTTGTCCTGGTGAAGAAGTCGTGAAACTCTGAAACGCCATGACGATTAAACTGCTCAAATTTGAATCTGTACCTCCTATTCCTTTCCACTGCAGTGCAGATTAACCCATTTTTCCCATTCTTAATTCTTCCATGGGTAATAATAGGTATAAATAGCAGGCTTATAGGGACAATTGAAACTCACATCAAATCTCAAAAGTAAGAGAACCTAGTATAGATAACATATATAACAGTGGGTTTTGATCTTGAGAAGAAATATATAGAAATGGGACCGTAATGTGATAAGGCCACAAAATAGCACACAAGTGCAGAAACAGTGTTCTCACACACTTTTTCAAGTATAGAATAAAAATATATAGAATGTAAACAATCTAGGAAAAATGATGTGACAAGGCCACCTGAGGAAGCCTAACGCGAAACGTTTGTTTGGGCGACAGATGTATGCTTCGGTCATTTCCCACATGAGTAAGCACTGCACTTTATCATGCTCGAGGACAGCTCATCATTTTTCATTGATTACATAGCCTGATTTTTTTTACTCTATGCTTGGACAAGTAAATTTATATTTTTATTACTACTACCATGACTGATATTTCAGAGCTACTCCTTTTTGGGGCACACTGCTCCATTTTTTTAAAGCCTTTTTCGGAATTTATGTTATAGAGGGTTTCCACCTGTATTGTACACACTAATACACACAAGGGGTGCGCCTGCAAGGGTTAATTTAACTTCTCTCACTCAATCCAGCTCTCAAGCCCGGTTTTAGGTTATAATGTAAGCATAAATAACACCCTGACACATTCAGCACACCCTGATTCCTTAGTGCACGTTACCACCATTCATCAAACAGATGGGGTGATGAGTCCCTGAAATGAATTGTCTGTTTGACAATCAGAAGGTCTCACTCTCTCTCAAAGGCTATGGCTTCTTTAGAGCATACAAGGATCAAACTCATTAAAGTTTTTAAGCTTTAATCTAAAAAATATACAGTGCTTACAATAAAAACATAACATATGACACATAAACATGCAAAACAGTTATAAAATATACAGGGAGAAATAACCAAAATACCTAAATGTTTCTGTCTATAGTTATCTTCCAGGATGACCCAGATTGGCCCATTTAAAAGTTTCTGTTTGTGAATGGATGATCGGCTAAATTGTGGCATTTGAAATATCTTCTTCTCTCTATACAGTCAATAGGAAATATTCTACCCAATTACAAATCATTTGCTATCTTCTTTTGAAGCTCCCATGTTTGACATCTATCATTATTCTTGCAGGAGATCCTCTGTGGTTCTGTGTTCCTGCAATAAGAGTAGGCAGATGTTATCTACTTTGTATAGAAGCAGAATGTGAATGCAGCCTTAACTAGTTATTTTATGTATATTATAGTTTCCCTTACAATTATATATTTCCTTCACATTTATGTATAACGAAAACTTGTAATTTTCTTACTCTGTTACTTTCCTCCATATTTCCAATTCCTCTGCTTGCAGTTAGTGCATGGCATTCCCCTTTTAGATTTAGAGCGTAAAAACAAATTAATTCCTATTATTTGTTATCATTTACGCCAGTGATATCATAGTTAGGCAGGAAATTGCCTAGAATGGATCCAATTGTAGCAAATACTCATCACTTGTAGAAATTTTGATAAAGCCTACGCGAAACGTGCGTCCAGGGGGTGGATCCGGTCCCTTGGCTTTTTGTTACGCTCATCTTGGGTAAGCTATTAGGCTACTAAATGCACTGTAACTCTTTTTTTTCTCCTTTGTGGGGGCATTGGTCACTGTGACAGCCTAAGGGGAATACACTATGTGAGGGATATCCAATATTAAAGGGGTTGTCCACTACTTTCATGTAACCCCCCAATGTATCCCCCCCAGGGCCCCTATTGAATTGTGTAAATACCTTGCGTTGTCGTTTTCGCCTGTGAGCGGCGCTATGGCTGCAGCTGGGTACGGGTCACATGACCCCCAGGCTGCAGCCGCCGCTCATTTCCGCCGACGTCACGTCAATTTCCAGGCTCTGAAAATTGACGTGACGTCAGCAGCAGGCGTGACCATCCCCCACAGTCTGCAGTCACTCAGCAAGAGTGACTGGACTGTGGGCGGTGCTGGGGGCTGCCTGCAGGGCTGTGCTGGGGGCGGGCGGGGCTGTGCTGGCTCTGCTGGGGTGAGTGTGTGGACGCCTGACGCCGGGGTCTGGGTGCCGGCATGTGCCGCTCGCCGCCGGGGGTCTCCTGTGCCGCTCGGAGCCGGGGGTCTCCTGTGCCGCTCGGCGCCGGGGGTCTCCTGTGCCGCTCGGCGCCGGGGGTCTCCTGTGCCGCTCGCCGCCTGCTGCGGGGGGTTGTCGTGTGTGTGTGTGCAGGCATCGTCCGATGGGACTACAAGTCCCATCGGGCTCTGCCTGCTACACTGACAGTGACTGGCACATTAGCCAATGATGGGACAGTAGTAGTCCCATCATCCGGCTAATGTGTTGAATGAAAAAAAATAAAAACACTCAGTACATACATACATACAACACACACCATGCGACATGTAACATGCGACGGCATGCGACATGCACCATGCGGCGACATGCGACATGCACCATGCGACGACATGCAGCGGCATGCGACATGCACCATGCGACGTCATGCACCATGCAACAACATGCACCATGCGACGACATGCTACATGCACCATGCGACGACATGCACCATGCGACATGCACCATGCGGCGACATGCACCATGCAGCGGCATGTGACATGCACCATGCGACGACATGCACCATGCAGCGGCATGCGACATGCACCATGCGACGACATGCACCATGCAACAACATGCACCATGCGACATGTACCATGCGACGACATGCTACATGCACCATGCGATGACGTGCACCATGCGACGACATGCACCATGTGACGACATGCACCATGCGACATGCTACATGCACCATGCGGCGACATGCACCATGCAGCGGCATGTGACCTGCACCATGCGACGACATGCACCATGCGACGACATGCACCATGCAGCGGCATGCGACATGCACCATGCGACGACATGCACCATGCAACAACATGCTGCATGCACCATGTGACGGCATGCGACATGTAACATGCGACGACATGCTGCATGCACCATGTGACGGCATGCGAGCGACATGTACCATGCGATGACATGCGACATGCACCATGCGATGACATGCACCATGCGACGACATGCACCATGCGACGACATGCACCATGCGACAACATGCACCATGCGACGACATGCACCATGCGACAACATGCACCATGCAACGACATGTGACATACAGTACATACATACATACTACAGACATACAGTACATATAACATAGAGTACATACTCACCATCACTTGTCACTTTGTTACCCGAAGCCATTGTCACCTGTAAAAAATATTAAAATAATAAACAAACAATATACTCCCTGTCCGCAGAAATCCAATTAAAACGAGTGTCCCACGACGATCTCCCGTGGAGAGCAGGAGCATCAGTTGATGCGACCACTCTCCAGGGGCTCCAGGAACACAATGATGGAAGGTATCCTTCCATCATGTATTCCTCACAAGGTATTCCTACGCCCCTGTGAGAAAATAGTCCCTAGTCTCACTATTGGCATTGCTGGGTGAGACATTTTCCCATGCAGCAATTGCCATAAAGTGAGACCAGTGAACTAGAGTAACCTCAGTGATGCACTGCAGGAGCCATTGTGGGTCCTATAGAGCAGTGACATCACCAGATGTCACTGTTCTATAGGGGAGATCGTCGTGGGACACTCGTTATTAATTGGACTACGGCGGAAAGGTAGTATACGGTTTATTATTTTACTTTTTTTTGCAGGCGCTGAAGTATGGTAAGTATGGTTAAATGAAGAATATTAAAATACTTTTTTCCAAATGTGTGTGTGTTTTATTAACCCTTTCTTACTATTGGATTAATAATGGATAGGCGTCTTATTGACGCCTCTCCGTTATTAACCCGGCTTAATGTCACCTTACAATAGCAAGGTGACATTAACCCCTTATTACCCCATATCCCACCGCTACTCGGGAGTGGGAAGAGAGGGGCTAAGTGCCGGAATTGGCGCATCTTACAGATGCGCCATTTCTGGGGCGGCTGCGGACTGGTATTTGTAGCCGGGGGGGGGGGAATATCCATGGCCCCTCTCTAGGCTATGAATATCAGCCTGCAGCTGTCTGCGTAGCCTTTCTGGCTATAAAATATAGGGGGACCCCACGCCATTTTTTTGGGGGGGGTCCCCCTCTTTTAATAGCCAGTAAAGGCTACGCAGACAGCTGCGGGCTGGTATTCATAGCAGGCTACAGATATTGGCCCCGGCCGTCGGCTTTCCCCCTCTGGCGCAGAAAATTGCGCGGGAGCCCACGCCGTTTTTTTTCCGCTTTATTTTATTTTTTTTTAAATTCAACGCTCATTAAGGCCTCTTTCACTCTTGCGTCGGTACGGGTCCATCGCTATGCGTCGTACCGACGCACGTTGTGAAATTTGTGCACGACGTGGGCAGCGGATGCAGTTTTTCAACGCATCCGCTGCCCATTCTGAATTGCGGGGAGGAGGGGGCGGAGTTTCTGCCGCACATGCGCGGTAGAAAATGGCGGGCGAGACAGCCAAAAAAATTTTCTATTGAACGTTTTTTCGTGCCTATGGTCCGCCAAAACACGACGGATCCGTAGCACGACGGAGGCGATGTCTGGCCATCTGTCACGATCCGTCGCTAATACAAGTCTATGGGTAAAACGCATCCTGCGAGCACATTTGCAGGATCCGTTTATTTGCACCGGATCGTTTTTTTTCCGCCAGATCCGTTTTTTTCAACCGAATCAGTTTTTTTCCGCCGGATCCATTTTATTCCACCGGATGTTTTTTTTTCCGCCAGATCTGTTTTTTCTCATAGAGTTGTATTAGTGCCGGATTGCGCCTGGTGGCCACACGTTTAATCCGTTTTTGCAGGATCCGTCAAAAAAGCTGTTTCCACCGGATGGAAAACACATACAGAGGAACGGTTTTTCAGCGACTGATCTAGCAAAAAACGGATGAAACGTGTGGCCATCAGACGCACTCCGGCGATAATACAACTCTATGAGAAAAAAACGGATCTGGCGGAAAAAAACGATCAGGTGGTAAAAAAAAACGGATACGGCGGAAAAAAAAAAGATCCGGCAGAAAAAAAAAGATCCGGCAAAAAAAAAAACGGATCCTGCAAATGTGCTCGCAGGATGCATTTTGTACCCATAGACTTGTATTAGCAACGGATCCGTCGTGTTTTGGCGGACGCAACGCACAAAAAAAGTTCAGTGTAACTTTTTTTGTGCGACGTCTGCCATTTCTGACCGCGCATGCGTGGCTGGAACTCCGCCCCCTCCTCCACGCTCATCACAATGGGCAGCGGATGCGTTGTAAAACTGCATCCGCTACCCATGTTGTGCTAAATTTAGCATAACGTCCGTCGGTACGTCTGGCCGAAGGTTTGCGATGGCCCCGTACCGACGCAAGTGTGAAAGTAGCCTTACATCTGAATTTGCAGAGTATAATGCAGCCACCCCAGAGTATAATGTAACCCCCCAAATAATATTATGCAGCCCCCCATAGAGTATGATGCAATCACCCCTCATAGAATATAAATATAATACAGCCCCCCATAGAATATAATGTAGCCCCGAATAGAATAGAATGCAGCCCACCTCCCCATAGAATATAATGCAGCCCCATCAAAGAGTATGATGCAATCATCCCTCATAAAATCTAATACAGCCCCCCATAGAATATAATGCAGCCCACCTCCCCATAATATATAATGTAGCCCCCATTGAATATAATGTAGCCCCCATAGAATATAATGCAGCCCCCCATAGTATATAAGACAGCCTCCCCCATAGAATATAATATACCCCACATAGTATATAAGACAGCCTCCCCCATAGAATAGAATATACCCCCGCAATAGTATATAACACAGCCACATAGTATATAACACAGCCACATAGTATATAACACGGCCTCCCCCATAGAATATAATATACCTCCCATAGTATATATCAAAGCCCGCATATAATATAGCACAACTTGCATAGTATATAGCACAGCCTACATAATATAGCACAGCCCGCGTAGTAGTATACAGCACAGCCCGTGTAGTAGTATACAGCACAGCCCGGGTCGTAGTATATACAGCACAACACGCGTAGTAGTATATACAGCACAGCCCGCGGAGTAGTATACACAGCACAGCCCACACAGTGATATATACACAGCACAGCCCACACAGTGGTATATACACAGCACAGCCCACACAGTGGTAAATACACAGCACAGCCCACATCTCATCCCCCCGATAATGGCTCCACACTCTCCTCACCTTTCCTCTTGCCCGCGCTGCTCCTGTCTCGGTGGCTGCAGTCTGCCCGCCCGGGACACAGCAGGTGTGCGATGATATGACGTCATCGCGCACCCGCAGTGTCAGAGGCAGAGCGGGGAATGATGGGAGAGGGAGCGTCAGCGGACGCTCTCTCCTCCATCATTGCATTGAACTATACCGGCGTCATAGACGCCGGTATAGTTGAATGCGGCGGCGGCACTGGCGGGAGTAGGGGGGAAAGAGTGCAGCGGCCCACTACTGGCATCGGCCCTTCTGGCATTTGCCTGAAGTGCCCGATGGCCAGTCCGGCCCTGGTCACCACCCACACACTTCCCTCCTCCTGAACTGCAGCGTTTCTCGGACCCACATCCACAGCAAAACTGCAGATATGTTTTACATCTCAATGAAAGTCTAAGGCCGGAGTCACACTACAGCGAGATACGGCCGAGTCTCGCAGGTTAAATACAAGTTCTGGCACGGCACTCCGGAGCGGAGCGTGCGGCTCCATGTATTGCTGTGCGGCCGCACGCTCCGCTCCGGAGTGCCGGTGCCAGAGCTTGGTTTTAACCTGCGAGACTTGGCCGTATCTCGCTGTAGTGTGATCCCGGCGTAAGCGTGCAGAAACGCTGCAGTTCGGCACAAAAGAAGTGACATGCTGCGGAGAAGAAAAAAAGCTGCGTTTCAGTGCGGCCTTTTCCGCAGCATGTGCACATCAAGTCTGCGGCTCCCATAGACTTACATTGGTTGTGCACTACACTGCGGATTTAATGCAATTCTGTGCGGCAAAAAATGCTGCGGATCTGCAACCAAATACGCAACGTGTGCACACAGCCTTAGCATTTAGTGAACCGAGCAAAAAGGCAAGCAAAAAACAAGTGTGGGATTGCACTTTTTTTGCAATTTCATCGCACTTTGAATTTTTTTCACATTTTCTGTTACACGACATGGTAAAACCTATGGTGTCGTTCAAAAGTAGAACTTGTCCCGCAAAAGATAAGCCCTCACATGGCCATATTGACGGAAACATTATGGCTCTGGAAAGAAGGGGAGCAATAAACGAAAAAAGCTCCAGGGGTGAAGGGGTTTAGAAACATGGAAATGGACATATCTATGGAAATAGATAGATATATACAGATATATCTATATATCTATCCCATATCTATCTAATTCTATCATCTATCTATTATCTATCTATCTATCTATCTATCTATCTATCTATCTATCTATCGATCTCTGTGTGTAATGGAGTGTGGGTTGGACAAATGTAAAAGAGGAGTTGGACAGAAATTACACCACAAATATTTTTGCAGAGAGAGGAGGGAGAGGAGGGAGGGGTTTGGGTGTGTTTTTGGAGTGGGTGTGCTAGGTTCGGGCTTAGTTGCAGTGCAAAGCATCATGGTACTTGTAGTATTAGGGCACAATAAGGAAGTTGTCGATTAACCCCATGAGAGCTGAATCCAGCACTGAAGATGTGCTGCTACAGCATGATAACAGGTAATATTGCTAAAATAAACACAGTAGATGTTTTCAGTGGCACATAATAGCAAGATTTATGAAAAAAAAAAAAAAAAACTTTATAGTAGTGGACAACTTCTTTAAGGTTAATATTGATGTTATATGAACGGCATTTATATTGGGTGTCAGCCGTTTACAGTGTTTTATATTAGTACCATGGTGATGGTTTATACTATTAATCTTTATGCCTGGCACCTACTTGTCTCTTACTAGGGTCTCCTTTCTGTTCTATGGTTGTGTTACATTTGTGATAAATTGTGTAGCATCATTTGTAATAAAATTTATACCTTTTTAATCTATTTTTCGTGTATGGAGCTCCAATTTTTCACTGTTTCTTATGTGTATTGGGAGTATACACCGATCATCCGGTTACTTTATGGGTAAATACATTAAATCACTTGGATTGTATTTTTTATTATATGGGACCCATATTCTTTCTGTGAGTTTGATTATATTAGAATAGGATTGTTCAGATAGGGTGTTCTTCATTTTGTATTTTTATTTATTTATTTTAGCCAACTCAGACGGTGATGCCCGGGCAAGTGATGAGGGTAACAACTGGAGCGCCAATTCCTTGTGGTGCAGATGCAGTGGTACAAGTGGAAGACACTGAGCTAATCAGAGAATCAGATGACGTAAGTACTTAAATTGCAAAAAGCCCTTTATAGGCCGAAGTTCAGACAAGCGCTGAACATATCTAACCAATCACAACAGCAAATAGCAGCGCCTTGCGCTTGTCCGCATAGTGGAATGGTGTCTGCTGTTTACCTGTACTTGTCTCGTCCTTAAACCAGACCAGAATAGCACATGCTGCAATGTTTTGGTCCTTGTGCTGTTTGCGCACATTTGTGTTTTTACATAGCTGCACGTTACCCAGCTGCCTACTAACTAGAAGAGGCACTGCGGATGCTGCAGGTAGTACAAGGGTCTCCTACCTTTAAGCCTGGACATACGCAGCGACATGTGTGCTGCGACAGTCATTTTTAGACAAATCCCATGTTTGAAAACTATGTTGGTGCAAATCGATTTGCAAGACCCGATCCATCATTGAAGTCTGTAATCTGTGGGCGCTAAACAGGAGCTCTGAGAACTGCCTCCTACTTTACTTGATGCGATTAGACCAGCCTGATGCGATATCACGCTGCAACGGCTAATCAAAAGAAGAGCCGAGGATGCCGTCGGGTAGTGAGGCTGGTTCTCAGCGCTGACATTCTGCGGCCACACATTATGGACTTGACCGATAAGCCAGGTTTTGCAAATTGATTTGCACCAACTCTACCAAAAATCATTGTCCTAGACTGTCTGTTCCACGACTCCCAAGTCAAAGATAGGTGACAAGCGACTTGCTTTGAAGTTTGTGGCAAGTGAGTCGTGTACCTCAGACGACTCACTGGCCACATATTTGGGACATATTTGGAAACACTCTCTGTAGTTTCCAATTTGACATCAAAAGGAAATGACCATGTTTAGCCCTAGCCTTAACCACAAAAGATAGCACTTGCAGTGGGTGTCTCTCTTCTGGGAATGCATTACTTTAGTAGCAAATACTGCTGGAAAAATTTGAACTCACTAAAAATTGTATTCAATTGGTACATGCAGGACAGAAGGACACAGTGTCCAAATCCAAAACTAAGCTGAGTAGTTCTGCAGCTGAGGTCCCATTAAAATGAATGTAAACTGAGCTGCAGTACCGGAAAAGACCACTACACCGCGTATGGTGCTGTGCTGTTCCAGCTGTGTTGGCGGCGACGCCAGGTATCAGCTTATCGGTGGAGATGCTGGACTCCACTCAACTGACATTGACGACCTTAGTCCTGTTTAGGTAACGTGCAGCTTTTCACTGGCTTCTTACATACCTTATAATCCCATAAATTTTTGCAGGGTACAGAAGAACTGGAAGTCCGCATATTAGTGCAGGCCCGCCCAGGCCAAGATATTAGGTGAGAAAAATGACCGATCCACTCTCCATGCATGTCCTTCTTAGTAAATGCTGCTTTTCTCCATGAAATAACATTTCTGATTCTTAGAACATTTTGTATTGTACCCCTGATATACCTTCTGACTCAATTGACGACTGGATGTTGTAGTTCTTGAATGTGCATAATGTGTGCAAGCCTTTCTGTTTCTAGGCCTATTGGGCATGACATCAAAAGAGGAGAGTGTGTCCTGGCCAAGGGCACACATATGGGACCCTCAGAAATTGGTCTACTGGCAACGGTTGGTGTTACTGAAGTTGAAGTCCACAAGTTCCCAGTAGTTGCCGTTATGTCAACAGGAAATGAGGTTGGTATGATAACACAAGTATTTATGCATCTATATATTTAATTATTATAAATCTCCTCAAGAAAAGAGAGATTTTTAAATCTATAGTTTGCTCGTTGCCCTAGTTACCAGCCACCTCTGCAGATTATTGGCCAGTCTCCTAGGCAAAGAGCGTCAACTTGGAAGCTGTTTGCTAGTGCTGCTCTCTGGAATCTACCTGATATACCCATGCTGTAGATGCAAAGCTGTTTCAAATAGCAGCGACAAAGAGCTCATAGTTCCATCAACTGGTACAACCATGACGCTAGCATGAACTTTTAGTCATCAGGAGCACGCCGCCTCCTGGCATGCAGGAAGTCTGTAGGCAAGGGATCGGTATCCTCCTGAAAATATGACCAGAAGACATTCCCTTTAAAGCAGCTACATGGGATTAAATCCTGTTTCTAGGATAGATCATGAATATGAGATTGGTGTGAGCCCAACTTTCACCAATAGTCTCAGATAATTCCTTTAAGTCATGAATCCTTGAATCTTGAGGCTCAAAATCTTCAGTTACCATATTGGTCTGTCATCATGACCACCTTTCCTGTGACAGTAATCTGATCTTTTTCAGGCTTGTCATATAGACACTGTGACTTACATCACCTTATATATCAATAAGTGTCTTGAGAGATTATTATTCTTCCTCTTCACAGATGGATAATGTCTGATAATGATTGTAAAAACAAGCACTTTTTCAATTTGCTGCTTTTTAAAGCTTTCAGCCATTCTTCAGATATTTACACGTTTATTTGCTTACAGCTCGTTTCCTTGGAGACCAACCACCTCTGCTAGACCGAAGAACATCAGCAGTGCTTACCAACTCTTTCCCACTGCACTTGTAAGCACTGCTCTGAAGCTGGCCTGAATTAGGAGGGGAAATTGCACTAGAGCGATCCTAGCCAGCCTTAAAACAGTGCTTACAAGCTAATAGGAAAGAACTTATAAGCAATGTTCAGTGATCAGTCTCCAAGTCAACGAGCTTGCCTTTCAGACCGAAAAGTGTTAACATCTCAAAAATGATTGAAAAATGTAATAGCAGTAAATTGCAAAATTGCTTGTATTTGTGAGCACTATCCAACAATACCCATTTATGAAGATAAGAAATAACCCTTCAATTGTTGCAAGATTGGTGTTGACGGTGACTTGAGATTTTCCATGCGTTTGTTTCTTCTGCAGCTCTTAAATCCTGAAGACGATCTTTTGCCTGGGAAAATTCGTGACAGCAATCGCTCTACTCTTCTAGCTACAATTCAGGAACACGGCTACCCTACGATCAACTTGGGTATAGTGGGAGACAAGTAAGTGCGTTACATAATTTCCAATATAAAGCCATAGATGGGCGAATCAATTATTGGCATTCGAGTCCATTGGCCAGATCAGTAGTCTCTGACCACAGGACTGAGTCTAGCAAATCACCTTCTGGTATCCCTAGAAAGGCTTTTAATTAGCTGGTCTGGTGCAACGTCAAAGGCCACTCTAGAGATCGCAGGAAGTAAAAGATTCACAAGTCTCCCATCCAGTGTCCAGAGACTTCTGATGGACTAGAGTATGGATGGGCGAACCCAAACGGTAAAGTTCAGAGTCCGTACCGAACGCCTAGTATCTGTGCACGAACTTCTCCCGGAAGTCCGTGTTACTGTTTGGGTTTGGCAGCCTGAACAAAGCTGGTTGAAAGGATGCAGCACAGTCAATAAACAAGCTTTTCCAGTGTGGGCACTTCCAGCTTCATCACAGCCATACCAGGTATTGGCATGGCTGTGATTTGCCAGCGCAATATGTAAAAAAAAAAAAAAAAAAAGTGGAGTCCTCTCCATTTTTTATAACAAGCACAAGCAAAACAGACAGCTGTGAGCTGTAGCCCTCAGCTGTCTGATTTATCTTGGCTGGTTATCAAAAATAGAGGTGTCCCCACACTGTTTTTGTATTTAGCTGAATAAAAAACGGATTGGGGTCTCCTTTATTTTGGATAACCAGCCAAGGTAAAGCAGACAGCTGGGGGCTGGTATTCTCAGTCTAGGAAGGTGCATGGATATTTAACCCACCCCAGCCTTAAAATTGCAGTCCACAGCCACCCCAGAAAATCTGCATCCACTAGATGTGCCAATTGTGGCGCTTTGCCTCAGCTCTTCCCCCTTGCTCTGATGCGTTGGCAAGCGGGGTAATATTTTGGCTTTGATGTCAGCTATGTAATGTAGACGTATATGAAGTCCAGGGGATAGTAATGTAAAAGCGTCTATTAAACACCCCCATTACTAACTCCCACAAAAGAAATAAACTCACACTCAGAGGAAAATCCTTTAATTGTAAAAAGCATGACTTTTGGATATGGGACGGACCCCCACTTCATCTTAAAACAACCATAACTACAGTAAACCTAGACACTGGAATAAATACACAAAACACATTATTTTGGTTGTCAAAATGGCCACAGCTTTTATTTAAATCACAGGATTAAAACAATCACAGTAGGAGTCAGGTGGAGTGCTAGTACATTGGGATTCACAAGTACTGCGATATCCCCAGCTGTCTGACATACAGCATCAGGACAGACAGCCATAAAGGGGCGGCACTCACTGGGGGTCTTTCAAGCAGAGCCAGTAAACTATCAGGGCACCAATGACCCCATTATCTTCACTCCTGTGCTTAACCACTGTGCCCGCCTCTGACTGACATCACCATTATAACGTCATTGAGGTTGGCCCCCAAAGCCGAGCCTGCTCACCATCATGAGGTTTTACATCCTCTATTCGTTGCAATGGGTTCACCTTAACTTGTCTGCAACTTCCACCTGACTCCTAAACTTCCACCAAAGAGGCCATTTGACACCTTAAATGAACTCGACCACCATCAACCATGCCTAATAAAGCAAATATCCGAGAAAGAGAAGGAAAATGCGGCACTCACCCAGGCAGATTGCGAATCAACGTCCTTTATTCATCGTAGCAAAACAATGGACATAGTAAGGAGAGGCGGCTGGGAGAGATAGGCGGTGCGGGGAGGAGGAACAGGACTATGGCCGTTTCGCGCTTGTGCGCTTCCACGGGTCCAGGTGCACAATTAAAAACGTCATATCCTTTATAGGGAACTAGACAGCTAGATGTGAACTGGTGTACAATTAAAAAACCATATCGGTTGTGTGCAGAAAACAAGATTAACAAGCATGAATATATATTGGCATTGTAAGTCAAATAATACAGAAATGCCTGCGCAAATACTATTACAGAAATATTACAAAAGTATTACAAAAATATTACAAAAATATTGTCATGTCCAGCTTATCATTGAGACCAATGGGCCCTTGCGCATTGGTCTCCATGATCCAACGTGCCTCGCGCTGCAATAGGATTTTCTTGCGGTCACCACCTTTTACTGGATTTTTTATCACCTCGAGACCTGCGAATTGTAATACATTCGGGTTTGCGTTGTGGTGATCCCGCATGTGTTTGATAAAACGCGGGCGACCTTTCCCAGACGTTATTGAATTGCAGTGCTCGCTGAATCTTGTGGCCATCGGACGTATAGTCTTACCAATATAATAAAACTGACATGGGCAGAGGATTACATAGACTACATATGAAGTTTTACACGTAATTAGGTCCCTAACCGTGTGACAAACTGAACCTATGCGGACAGGGTTTTTCAGGAGTCTTAAATGGCAGAATTTACAGTTACCGCATTTATGATTACCCGTAGGCTGATATTTCGTAAGCCAATTATTTTCTATTGTGGGGAGACGGTTTTTAATTAATAGATCCCCCAAATTTCTCGCGCTCCTATACCCAAATCTTGGGCGGTTCATTGTCAGCGGTGACAATTCTCTGTCAGATTGCAGTACATGCCAATTTTTATTAATGTTTTGTTTTTTAATTATTTTTAACATTACATTTTTTTTACTATTGATGCTGCATAGGCAGCATCAATAGTAAAAAGTTGGGGACACACGGAGTGCGTTACCCGCGGCATAACGCGGTCCGTTACCGCTGGCATTAACCCTGTGTTAGCGGTGACTGGAGGGGAGTATGCGGGCGCCGGGCACTGACTACAGGGGAGTAGAGAGGGACTAATCGGACTGTGCCCGTCGCTGATTGGTCGCGGCAGCCATGACAGGCAGCTGGCGAGACCAATCAGTGACGCGGGATTTCCGTTACACAAAGACAGAAGGACAGAAAGACGGAAGTACCCCTTAGACAATTATATATATATATATATATATATATATATATATATATATATATAGATATAGATATGTGAGCATCAGAACTTGGCCATGGAGTTATTTTAATTCCTATCTTGTGAATGTCCAGCAAGAGATGGTCCCAAAGGCAAGACTGCTGAGAAAAGATGGTCCCAAAGGCAAGACTGCTGAGACTGAGAAAAGTTCTGGGCCATGTTCTGTTGGGAAACCTCAGATGATGGAATTCATGCGGATGTAACTTTGACATGTACCACCTACTAAAATATTATTTAAGCCCTTCACGGCAGCCATGTTCCCGAACGGCAGTGGCCTCTTCAGTAGAGTAATGCCATGGTCTCACTCCAAAAACTTTTAGGGTATGTTCACACGTTCCTGATTTCCATCCTTATTTTTTCAGGACTGTTTTTTAAAAAACTGCAGCTCTTGGCAGAAAACGCAGGTCCTTTTTTTGGTCCTTTTTTTGTCCTTTTTTGATCCTTTTTTTGATCCTTTTGTTGATCCTTTTTTTGATCCTTTTTTTATGCAGTTAAAATGGCTGAAAATACCCTAACCCTACCCCTAACCCTACCCCTAACCCTACCCCTAACCCTACCCCTAACCCTACCCCTAACCCTACCCCTAACCCTAACCCTACCCCTAACCCTAACCCTACCCCTAACCCTACCCCTAACCCTACCCCTAACCCTACCCCTAACCCTACCCCTAACCCTACCCCTAACCCTAACCCTACCCCTAACCCCACCCCTAACCCTACCCCTAACCCTTTTCTAACCTTAGTGGAAAAAAAAAAAAATTCTTAATTTTTTTTATTGTCCCTACCTATGTGGGTGACAAAGGGGGGGGGTCATTTACTATTTTTTTTTTATTTTGATCACTGAGATAGGTTATATCTCAGTGATCAAAATGCACTTTGGAACGAATCTGCCAGACCGGCAGATTCGGCGGGCGCACTGCGCATGCGCCCGCCATTTTGCAAGATGGCGGCGCCCAGGGAGAAGACGGCCGGACGGACACCGGGACGCCGGGTAAGTATAAGGGGGGGAGATTAGGGCACGGGGGGGGCATCGGAGCACTGGGGGGGGCATCGGAGCACGGGGCGGTGGGATTGGAGCACGGGGGGGGCGGGATCGGAGCACGGGGGGGCAGCCACACTCCGCCCACGCACTTCCGCCCGCTTCCCCGCACTTCCTGCTGCAGCGGTTCGGCACCACAAACCGCAGTAAAACCCGCAGATATTTTTTTCATCTGCGGGTTTTACTGCGGGTTTGACCTCACAATGGAGGTCAATGGGTGCAGAACCGCTGCGGCTCCGAAAAAAGAAGTGACATGGTACTTCTTTTTTACCGCGGCTATTCAGCGCGGCTTTTTTTCCCGATTCCCGCATCATGTGCACAGTGGTTCCTGTTTTCCATAGGGTACAGTACACTGTACCCTGCATGGAAAACAGCTGCGGAACCGCAGCGGCAAAAACGCTGCGGTTCCGCAGAAAAAAACGCACTGTGTGAACATGGCCTTAGGAATGGATGAACATGACAAAAAGTTTATGGTTTTGAGTTGTCCTCCAAGTTATATCTCAGCTCAACCAAGTATCACTAGGAGGAACGGAAAAAGAAGTCAAATTCATGGACCTCACCACTGAAAGGACTGGAAGTATCAGCTGCTGACATCTCTGTGCCAGATACTATAGGACATGATCAAAGGTCTTTTGGAGTCCATGTCTCGATGGGTCAGAGCTGAATAATGATCTATAGATCTTTCATTTGGGTTCTGTAATTGGCTCCATTTTATTCTATCCAAAATTCCATGGGGAGAACCATCAGAACATTTAATTTTTAATACCAGATTTATGGTGATCATTTTTTATTTTTAACCGCTCCTTAAAGTGTTGTCTGATGAAAACAAGGTTGGTATAGGTCAGTGTTCCCCAAGTCCGGTCCTCAAGAGCCACCAACAGGTAATGTTTTCAGGATTTCCTTAGTATTGCACAGGTGATAATTGCATCACCTGGACAGGAAAGCATTCAATGACCTGTGCAATACTATGGAAATCCTCAAAACATGACCTGTTGGTGGCTCTTGAGGACCGGAGTTGGGGAACACTGGTATAGGTGATAACTTACTGTTCGTGGGGGACCAACTGCTGGGATCCGCACTGATCCCAGTTAGAATGTAACGGAGCTCCAGTTACTCCGTAAGGTGCTGCCAAGCGCTGTGCTTGGCTTTTTCCTTTAGCCCCATATGGAATGAATAGCGCAGTTATTGGCTGTCCAACCTGCCACTCCATTTTGTAACTGGGACAAAAATTGGTGATCAGTGCGGATCTCAGCAGTTACACCCCATTGATCAGTCAAAGGAGAGGTGATAATGTATTGTCACCGGACCACCCCTTTCAGAGCTATGTCCCCTCTAAGCTCTTACCTCCACCTTTAGCCCCGAAGTTGTATTCTAAGTTGTACTTTATGCTATCAGTAGCCTTCAGGTTATGGTCACAATTACTTTCCTGATAGTCATATAGGATTTATTAGACATTGGTCGTTGACATATCATGGTTTCTCTGCCTTACAGCCCAGATGACTTATTAAATGCCTTAAATGAAGGTATCAGCCGTGCTGATGTTATCATCACTTCAGGAGGTGTATCCATGGGAGAGAAGGTAAGAGTGCATATGCTGTGAAATGTCCATGAAGTCATAAATTGACTGTTCACGCTGAGCACCGGCCCATGGTGTGCCATTGTCATGACCAGTCAGTTGAGAGTTTCTTCCCATCTTATTGTTTTCCATGTATCTTCAACTCCCTCTTTGACAGCTCTGGCTTTAAGGGTAGTATGTGACCCCCATTTCCCATTGTCCATGGCAGTTCCAGTGTTGGGGGAGTTATTTGCTTTTGAAATATGGCAGTGATTTTGAGCTTTTATCCAACAGGATTACCTTAAGCAGGTGCTGGATATTGATCTCCATGCACAAATCCACTTTGGTCGAGTATTTATGAAGCCAGGGTAAGGATATGGAAAACTACATACATATAAAAGTATTCAAAATTTTGTATGTATTTATTTTCTTGAAATTATTTATGTTCATTATTACATTTTTTTATTTTATATATATTTTTCTTTCAATTTTTTTTTTCATTTTTCTATTTATTTTGCTGTTTTTTTTATTTTTCTTTCATAGCTTGTAGGTTTCCATTCCAATAATGCTAAAATATTAACTATAAAAACCGCTATTAAAGTTTTTTTTTCTAATTTTGGGAACATTTGTTTTAATTTAATATGTGTATTTTGGGTTAAAATAATTTCTGTACTTGGGTTGCATTAAAACTGTTGTAGCTGTTCATTTTCTGCACATTTAACTTTAGTCTGTGGTCATAAATCAGCTGAGAGAAGCTCAGAAAAAGACAGATAAGAGTTTTAAACTCTGGTCAGATTGTCATATCGAGCTCCCTTATAGATTCTCAGTTAGCGAATTCTGCAGCCATCATTAGACAGTGCAACACAGTAGCTACAGAAGGTAAACGGTGCTACATGATTCCCAATGGCAAAAATTATGTTTATCCCCAAATACATGTATTTAAGAAAAAAAAATTTCTCCATGGGTGGACAGACTAATGACCATGAAAATGTGAAGCAGTAACCGCACAAGCTTTGTCTTCCAGCCTGCCTACCACCTTTGCCACCTTGGATATTGATGGGGTTAGAAAAATCATATTTGCACTCCCAGGTAAGCAACGTAAGTGGCAATATTTTCTATTTTGAAGTCAGAAGATAGTTTGGTAGATCCATGTCCTTCTTGATTAGAGAAATTATTTATATCAGTACCTGATAGAATGTTATCACGGTGCTGACGACTTGTTTCTCTGTGTCAATAAAGGAGTCATTGCATTGCAAGTTTTAGGCCATGTTAGTGTTTCCGATGTGATGGTTGGATGTTTAATGAGCCCGGGGCCATGAAATGATCTCACTTATTATCAGATTTTTATTTATTTTTTAAACACCTGTTCAGACTGAGAAATCGGTTGTGTTTTCTGCTTTTAGAGAAAATAATTTGTGAAATTAAAGGGGTTGTCCCATAAAGAAAATGTGTTGGCTATCCACCAGATAGAAAAGTGTGTGATTTCTGGGAATCTGGCTGGTAATGTCGCAACTGATCTGAAAGAAGAGGGCGACCCTAAGCTTGTTGTGTGAATGGAGCTGTAATGAGCATGTGCAGCCTTTGTTTGTTGTGTGAATGGAGCTGTAATGAGCATGTGCAGCCTTTGTTTGTTGTGTGAATGGAGCTGTAATAAGCATGTGCAGCCTTTGTTTGTTGGTGTGAATGGAGCAGGAATGAGCATGTGCAGCCTTTGTTTGCTGTGTGAATGGAGTGGTAGTGAGCATGTGCAGCCTTTGTATGTTATGTAAATGGTTCGCTAGAGAGCATAAGCAACCTTTCTTTGTATATTCTATGAATGGAGCGGTAGTGCGCATGCGCAAACTTTGTGTTGTGAGGGTGACTTTGTGAGCATGTGCGACCTTTGTAGTGTAAATGGTACGGTAATGAGCATGTGCAGCCATTGTTTGTATGTTGTATGAATGGAGTTATAGTGAGCATGTGCAACCTTTGTTTGTATGTTATGTCAATAGAGAGGTAGTGAGCATGAGCTGTGTTTGTTTGCATGTTATGTCAGTAGAGCAGTACTGAGCATTTGCAGCCTTTCCTTGTGTGTTAAGTGAATGCAGGGCCAGGACAAAGTATTTTAGTGCCCAAGGCAGATGAAGCCAATGGCATACTCCACCCCAAATCAAAAGAATAGCTCAGAGACTAACGTAACAGGATCGCTAATGTACATCCCCCTTCCCCACCAATGGGTTTGGTAGCAAACTCTGATGACCACTTTTAATTGTTACCTTTTCCACAAAAAAATGTAAAAAAAATGGTGTACTTTAGGGATGTGATTTAACAGGGAGTGCAATTTCTAAGTTAGATACAGAATCAATCATTTTTTGCAGACCATTGACACAAAATAGCGATATTCATCCCTGACGTCCTAATTTTAAATATAGAACTCAAGCATACTTATGGAAACAAAGGAAACGTAACTATAATCGGGGCTGTGTGATTCCAATTAAGATATCCAGCATTTGGCAAACTCCCTAATGGAAAATAAACAGACCCCCTTTATAAATAAAGGGTTGCGTCTGATGGTTTTAGCTTCTGTCATGCGACAAATTCATCTTGCACAAAACTGATGGTGGTTCTGGTGATGTATTCATATAGTGATGGTTGTTCCGGTGCTGTATTTATGTAGTGATGATGATTCTGGGGATATCTTCATCACCAGAACCATCATCATCAGTACATAATGAATATGAAGTAAAAATCCTCATCAGTACATAATTAGAGCACGAGATCCATCAATAGTACATGAATATGGCACAAGAAGACATCCGTAAATAAACACATCACCAGAACCACCATCAGTACATGAATATCTGTCACCAGAACCAGTATGAATACATGAATGCATCACTAGATCCACTATGAGGACATGAATACTTCAAGAGACCCACCATTAGTACTTGACTAGATCTCCAGAACCACCATTAGTAAATTATTACAGTACCTGAACCATATGACTATTTCCAAGAGTATTTGAATATGGGAACCAAGTACAACAATCAATGGTAATATCAAGTCAGCCCCATAAACAATTGTATTGCATGAACTTACAACCCTGCAACTCCCAGTATGTCCTTAACAATGATACTGTGATTTGTTATTAACAGCCATCGTCTGACTACGGACCATGCAAGAACCACAGTATTCGTATCACAAATAAACATTTACATCCAGGTACCTTATAGATTACGTCTTCTCTGGAGTCGTCTCTTTCTTTTCATCTCCATCTTGTCAAGATGCCATGATGACTTATCACATCCAGAGCTGTTCTCTGCAGACCTCCCTCTTCTCCAGTCTTTTGCAACATATCCCAACACAGTCCCCTTAAAAATAAGAGTGTTACTAAAAAGCCCTGTGCATAAAAATATCTACTATTATAACCCTAAATAAGCCTCCTATGGTAAATGGCCTTCACACCGTCCACCATTATCAGCTATAACCACCACACCATCCGCCCTTATGAACCACAGCCTATACTATGGCCGTCCTTTCCCTAATATTCCATTACACTCTCTAGATTTCCACATTGTTCCCCCGCTATGCTAACTCCATATTGTGCCTCCATTTCACCCTTGCCTCCATTTCACCCTTTCCACTCTTCATATCTATTCTGTGCCCCTTTTCACACTCTGCCCTCACACTGCCCACCATGCTGCCCTCTTGAAACTGTAACCACTACTCACACTGTCCCTCTACACAGTATGATGGTCACCACAGCTGCCCATATGGTGTGATATTCACAAACCCCCAATATATAGTATGGTCACCACCACAGCCATTTTATTTGCCCGTCTGCACAGCCCCTCAGCTTATTACCTGAGCTGCACAGTCCGTAAGTTTATTCTCCCCATATGCACAGCCCGTCAGTTTATCCCCCTCTGTTCAGCCCCACAGCTTATTCCCCTCATCTGCACAGCATCTTATTTTATTCCCCCATCTGCACAGACCCTCCGCTTATTCCCTGATCTGCACAGCCTGTAAGTTTATTCTCCCCCATATGCACAGACCGTCAGTTTATCCCCCTCTGCTCAGCCCCTCAGCTTATTCCCCCTCATCTGCACAGCCCCTTATTTTATCACCTTTCTGCACAGGCCCTTATTTTATTCCCTCTCCTCTGCCCAGCCCCTCAGCCATATTACCCTTATATGCACAGCCCCTAATTTTATTCCCATCCGCACAGCCCCTCATTTTATTCCTTCATGTGCACAGCCCCTCATTTTATTCCCTCTCTTCTGCCCATCCCCTCAGCTTATTCCCCTTATTTGCACAGCCCCTAATTGTATCCCCCATTTGTAAAGCCCATCAATTTATTCCCCCATCTGCACAGCCCTTCAGTTTATTCTCCCATCTGCACAGCCCCTTTTATTCACCCCATATGCACAGCCCCTCTTTTTATCCCACCTCTGCACAGCCACTCAGCTTATTCCCCCATATGCCCAGCCCCTCATTTTATTCCCTCTCTTCTGCCCAGCCCCTCAGCTTATTCCCTGCATCTACTCAGCCCTTCATTTTATGAGTGGCCTGCATCTTGCTGGAGATCCCGGCAGAACAGGGAGATGACAGTTTCTCTGCTACTGTCCCAGAAGGCGCACACAACAATTGCGTTTGCCTCTGAAAGGCGTGAAAGCAATTGAGTGCATGGAAGGAGTGACGGCTGGGGCATAGGACAGAGATAGGAGTGGGCCGTGTCAGTGACATCGCTCACTTTCGTGTCTGCGCCATCACTGTGCTGAATGTCTGTGGCCACAGAAATATGTCAGGTGACCCCAGACATTCAGCATTTTGTTTTTCAAAGTGCGCCCCCCCCCTTGAGTAGGCAGGAGGTGGTGCCCTGTGTCGGTGCCTACGCCTCTTCCCAGCCCTGTGTGAATGGATCAGTAGTGAGCATGTGCAGCCTTTGTATATTGTGTGAATGAAGTGGAAGTGAACATGTACAACCTTTGTTTGTTATTTATGGAGAATGGAGTGGTAGTGAGCATTAGCAGCCTTTGTTTATATGTTATGTGAATGATGTGGTAGTGCGCATTAGCAGCCTTTGTTTGTATGTTATGCGAATGGAGTGGTAGTGAGCATGTGCAGCCTATGTATGTTTTGTGAATGGAGCAGTAGTGAGCATGTGCAGCCTTTGTTTGTATGTTATGTGAATGAAGTGGTAGTGAGCATGAGCACCTCTCCTATAGATATTGCACATGCACACTGCCGCTTTATTTACACTAGAGATTTTGGAACTACCATTGTGTTCACTGGCAGGGAATGGCCCCCCAAACAATCATGCATTTATAATCTATCCTATAGATATGTAAATATTGTGAGGAGTTGACAGGCTTAGCTGTTCCTCGAGGTAGACTCAGGCACACAGGTGGTTAAAGTCTCTCGGTGGTTTATTGCCTCATAATCCAAAAAACAAAATGGTAACAGAAAAACAGCCTGCCGGCTCAAACTAAAATAATCAGTTCATATACCGTCCTGCCCAGGTCCTCTGGGACAACACTTCCTTTTTGGAAGTGCATTTGAACAGCAAGGTGGAATTGCTGTCTGTTTTTTATTAATACTTTGTAGATATATATATATATATATATATATATATATATATATACATATAATTTTTTTTTTTTTATTATTTAACTTTTCTGACTGGTGCAATCCCCATTAGGAAATGTGCTCCACTCTTGTTAATGCCATCCAGTGCACATCTTGCCACATGTATGCAGTCCTTGAGCAGCCGATCGAGGGTGCATACTGCTGTGCGAGATGTGAGCACGTTGTGCATTTGGAAACCCAGATTCTGGATCTAAATGTGCAGCTGGCGACACTGAGATCCATAGACAATATGGAGAGGAGTCTTCTGCTCACGGAGCAGACGCTCAATGGGATAGATGAGGGGGGGAAATGGTAGGATGGAGCTGCAGGACAATGAAGTAGCAAGCTGGGTGACAGTTAGGAAGCGGGGTAGAGGGAAGAGTGCCAGGGAGGCTAGTCCTGATCTGGAACACCCCAATAAGTTTGCTAAGTTGGCAGATGAGGGGGGTGCCAGTACAGGGATAGCACTTCTGCAGCCAGGCATGTCCTCTGACGAAGGACACGGTCCGAAACGCGCGTCGGGGTGCTCTGTACCTGGAGGATTGGACGGGCATTTCTTAGGAGGAGGTAATAACATTGTGGCTGTGTATTTTGAACGCTGCATTGGTCAGCGGTATCCTTATATAGCACTCTGCACTTTTTTATCTGTGGTGTTCGGTCTCACATCAGAGCTTTTTTGCTCTAAGTCCCACATGCTACTTTAATTATTGCATATATGTCGACATATTAATATATTTTACATCTAATTCCAGTTTTTGCTGCTGTATTTACATACACGTATAATACACTTTTTTGTGCAAGTTTAAGACGTTATAATACGTTATAGGTTTTGTGCACCATTACTACTTCATATATATAATTTTTACACATAGGACACACTTTTTGTACAGCATTTGTGATATATATATTTTATGAGTTGGTTGGAGTCTCAGTATTATCACTTTTTTGTGTTTATTTTTTATATATAATATATTTTTCTCACTCATTTTTATATATAGTTTTCTTTATATATATTTTTTCTATTTTTGTTCTATTTGTCACCATATCTCTGCAGCAGCATTACGATCTATATTTATATATCGTTACATTACAGCATATTTGGGAACTACTATTTATAAGTACTATATATATGGAGTGCTGTTTTCTAGCCATTATACGACCACTGCTTTAAATATATATTTTATACTATACATACCTTACTTCCTTTTTTTGTCCATTTTTAATATATTTTTGTGATTTTGCTGTATATTTGTTTAATTATGCATCCTTTCCTCTAGTTACAGGCACAGTACGACTGTTGCCATTTATTGCCCAGTGTGTATTTTTTATAATAAAGGCATTTTACCTTATTATACTTGTGTTTTCTATTACTATCTTGGGTTTTTCATTTGGTTATCTTTTTAGGTCATTTACGGTTTTACTTCCATACATAGGGCTCTTGTTGTTGTCTAAGCCGGAGGAGTGACTGCTCCAGTAAGGAGGGAAATAGGAGAGCAGGGCAGGCCAGACAAATGCTGGTAGTGGGGGACTCAATTATTAGGGGAACAGATAGGGCAATCTGTCACAAAGACAGGGATCGTCGAACGGTGTGCTGCCTACCTGGCGCTCGAGTCCGACACATCGCTGATCGGGTGGACAGATTACTGGGAGGGTCTGGTGAGGACCCAGCGGTCATGGTGTACATTGGCACAAATGACAAAGTTAGAGGTAGGTGGAAGGTCCTTAAAGATGATTTCAGGGAATTAGGCCGCAAGCTGAAAGCAAGGACCTCCAACGTGGTACTTTCCGAAATACTGCCTGTACCACGTGCCACGCCAGAGAGGCAACGGGAGAGTAGGGAGGTTAATAAGTGGCTCAAGAATTGGTGTAGGAAGGAGGGGTTTGGGTTCCTGCAGAACTGGGCCGACTTCTCAGTTGGGACGGGCTGCACCTCAATGGGGAGGGTGCAGCTGTGTTGGGGGAGAAAATGGCTAGAAGGTTGGAGGAGTGTTTAAACTAAGGATTGGGGGGGAGGGTATTCATTTTATAGGAGGGGAAGATAGTGCAGATAGAGACCTGGGCACAAATAAGGAAGTTGGGGGTGGCGGTGGCATGGGGGGTGGGGTTATAACAGTTAATAATTTAAGAAAGAATAGAGGTACAGAGAGGAACATCAAGTGCATGTATACTAATGCCAGAAGCCTCGCCAACAAAATGGACGAATTAGAACTAATGTTGTTGGAGCATAATTATGACATGGTGGGGATATCTGAAACATGGCTGGATGAGAGCCATGACTGGGCTGTTAACTTGCAGGGCTATAGTCTGTTCAGAAATGACCGTACAGATAAGCGAGGGGGTGGGGTGTGTCTATATGTAAAATCATCCTTAAAACCCATCCTGCGTGATAATATAGGTGAATTTAATGAAAATGTAGAATCCCTGTGGGTGGAGATAAGGGGAGGGGAAAAATAATAAATTACTGATAGGGGTTTGTTATAAATCTCCAAAAATAATGGAAGCAATGGAGAATATCCTCGTAAAGCAAATAGATGAAGCTGCGACTCAAGGAGAAGTCATTATTATGGGGGACTTCAACTACCCTGAAATAGATTGGGGAACAGAAACCTGCAGTTCCAGCAAAGGTAATCGGTTTTTGACAACTATGAGAGACAATTACCCTTCTCCTTCGCCTCATTGGGGGACACAGACCGTGGGTGTATGCTGCTGCCAATAGGAGGCTGACACTAAGTAATACAAAGAAAGTGATCTCCTCCCCTGCAGTATACACCCCCCTGCTGGCTCTCAGCTAACCAGTTCTTGCTTAGTGTCTGTAGGAGGAACATGGGTCTGTTTCAGACCCCAACGTTTTTATTTTGTTTACTTTTCTGTAAATTTTTATTTTTTAATTAACGGAGTGAACGGGGCGATGGTTCCTTTCAAGGTTCCGATCTCCCCCGAACCATCAACAGGCGAGCACGGCGAGTATACCTCCCCGTACCCTTTCCTGCGACGTGGGAAGCCATGCCTGAGCTCTCTTCAGGGGCGACGGTTCCTTTCATGGTCCCGATCTCCTCACACCAGCAGCAGGCGACCACATGGAGCGTCGCCTCCATGTATCCTCTCCTGGAGCCAGGCCTAATGCCGGACAACTGGCCCTGTCCACCCGGACTGAGCTCCGTGGCTGTACAGAGGCCCCTCTCTATGGCGTCCGAGCAGCCCCCACTGTCCCACCACTGTGAAAGCGGATGGCACAAGGAGGCGGACGGTTCCTCTCCACCTCCCTAACAAAGGGATGATGGATTGAGGCTTATCCCTGCACCGTCCACGCTGCACAGAACAGCGCTGAAGCCCACATCCGCGGCGGCTCCATGCCGGGACGCGCATCAATGGTGAGTGGATCCATCTTCAGAGGGATATCCACATGCTGACAGGCAGCCTCAGCCACTTCCCTGTGGCCCACCTCTCTGAGGTAACGCTCTGGATGGCTGCAAAAATTTAGCCCCTGGCTTCGGCCGATTTGTAGGCCGCATCCTGGAAGTCTTGCCTGGAACGACTAGCTGGTGACGTCCGCCGGCTAAAGAAATTTAGGCCCCGGCTTGGGCCTATTCAACATCGTGTCTGTGGCTCCGCCCCAAAATGGCGCTTCTCGCTCTCTGCGAGATTTTATCAACTCTGCAACTCCCAGTGGCCATCTTGGTCCACCCGGCCAGCTCACACTGGGGTGACAGTATTTTTGCATTAAAGGGGCACATTGACTCTACATCAGTACCCGGGTAAGGAAGTACCTGGTCTTAAAGGCACACGATTAGTAGTCCCTGGTATTAAAGGCACATGACCAGTATTTCCTGGTCTTAAAAGCACATGACCAGTATTCCCTGGTCTTAAAGGCATATGGCCAGTATTCCCAGTCTTAAAGGCATATGACATGTATTCCTTTATCTTTTAAAGCACATGTCCAGTATTCTCTGGTCTTAAAGGCGCATGACCAGTATTCCCTGGTCCTAAAGGCGCATGACCAGTATTCCCTGGTCTTAAAGGCGCATGACCAGTATTCCCTGTTCTTAAAGGCGTGTGACCAGTATTCCCTGGACTTAAAGGCGCATGACCAGTATTCCCTGGTGTTAAAGGTGCATGACCAGTATTCTCTGGTCTTAAAGGCACATGACCAGTATTCTCTGGTCTTAAAGGCACATGACCAGTATTCTCTTGTCTTAAAGGTGCATGACCAGTATTCTCTGTTCTTAAAGGCGCATGACCAGTATCTCCTGGTCTTAAAGGCTCATGACCAGTATTCTCTGGTCTTAAAGGCGCATGACCAGTATTCCCTGGTCTTAAAGGCGCATGACCAGTATTCTCTGGTCTTAAAGGCGCATGACCAGTATTTCCTGGTCTTAAAGGTGCATGACCAGTATTCCCTGGTCTTAAAGGCGCATGACCAGTATTCTCTGGTCTTAAAGGCGCATGACCAGTATTTCCTGGTCTTAAAGGTGCATGACCAGTATTCCCTGGTCTTAAAGGCGCATGACCAGTATTCCCTGGTCTTAAAGGCACATGACCAGTATTCCCTGGTCTTGAAGGCGCATGACCAGTATTCTCTGGTCTTAAAGGCGCATGACCAGTATTCCCTGGTCTTAAAGGCGCATGACCAGTATTCCCTGGTCTTAAAGATGCATGACCAGTATTCTCTGGTCTTAAAGGCGCATGACCAGTATTTCCTGGTCTTAAAGGCGTATGACCAGTATTCCCTGGTCTTAAAGGTGCATGACCAGTATTCCCTGGTCTTAAAGACGCATGACCAGTATTCCCTGGTCTTAAAGGCACATGACCAGTATTCTCTGTTCTTAAAGGCGCATGACCAGTATTCTCTGTTCTTAAAGGCGCATGACGAGTATTCTCTGGTCTTAAAGGCGCATGACCAGTATTTCCTGGTCTTAAAGGCGCATGACCAGTATTCCCTGGTCTTAAAGGCGCATGACCAGTATTCCCTGGTCTTAAAGGCGCATGACCAGTATTCCCTGATCTTAAAGGCGCTTGATCAATCCGAGGAGCCCTCCGCCGCCGACCCCAGCTTTATCCTCTAGTTCCCCTCAGTGGACTTCTTCACTGACCACAATCCATGGTTCTCTGACCAAGAGATTGAATCCCTCTGTGTACCCTCTGTGTTTGGAGTGCTCGCAGGACCAATATACATGGTCCCTATCCTACATGGGAGCCATCGGCTAGCAGGGGCCGCAAGTATTCTAGAAATGTGCAGGCGTCTAGAAACATACAGGCATCTAGAAAACGGAAGTTTTTCGTTTCCTGCTCCCTCACCAATAATTTGATGACAACAAGGATTGGATATTGCCTAAACTTGCCAGAGCTTCAGAGACTAAACTCCCTCGAGAGCATTTGCCATTCAATTCGGATAAGCGATTCACTGGACAGAAGCCTCTACGTGGGATGCCATGCCTGTCCTGTTTTTTTAAGGGCGACGGGTCCTTTAAAGGGCACCGATCTCCCCACACCATCAACAGACGAGCACACGGAGTGTCGCCTCCATGTTTTCTCTTCTGCATCCAGGCCTAATGCCAGACAACCTATCCTGTCCACCCGGAGACCTGAACTCTGTGGACATACAGAGGCACCCTTTTTGGCGTACGAGCACCCCCCTCTGCATCACCACTATTTAGCGGAAGATGCTAGAAGGCGGACAATTCCTCTCCACTTCCCTGTTAAGAGGTTGATGGATTGAGGGTTCCTAATTTTTATCTCTGCGCCGTGAAAAGAGAGCGGCGATGGCAAGAGACTATGACCTGCTGGATGCAGCCGCACATTCTGCCATGGGGCAGATTAACCGGGTAGAATCTCCTGTGGTATACCTACCAGTATCCCTACCCGATGGGTCATCAATTAAAAATACCACGGACTGTCAGATAGCAAATCTGGTTCATTCCGTCTTCGGGTTCGGCGCTCTAACCTCCCTAGCGGCCGCATGGATTGCTAGAGCAATGGTCTCCTGGCTGGAGACCTTAACTACCTTGATTCACACCAGTAACAACTGGCCAATCAAATCCTTTGAGCGGGAGACTGACAAAGGATTGTATAAGGATTGTCCAGCACAGTCTAGATCTAAAGGATCTTGGTTCCAAACAGGGGAACGAAAAGTAAGATCGACCCTGGACCTCAAACTTCTAACAACCTTTGACATGGTCCTCCTTCTTTGGATGGAGTCCCTCTGCTCAGCCATTACTTCAACAGAAAAAGGTGCAGTTTCCGGCATCCATCGATATTCGGGGTGCTTACCCTCTGCAAAAATTCCTTCGCCTTTCCATTCGTCAACAACATTTTAAGTCACAACCTTGTCCTTCGGCCTTGCTTCCGCACCCAGAGTGTTCGCACGGGTCATGGCAGATGTCATGTTTCTCTTGCACTCTAGAGGCATACTCGTCCTACCCTGTGTGGTCGACTGTCTAGCCGCCCTTCCAGGACTACGCTGAGTCGTCTATATCACTTGCGATACCTTCTCACCTGGGCTGGCAGCTACACTTAGACAAGTTCTCCTCATTTCCAGCCCAGTAGATATCCTTTTTGAGGATGATCCTGCACACTTCTAGAAGGATGGTAATTCTTCCTCAAGACAAGGTCATGGCCCTTCAACAGGGAGCTCACGCAAGGAGAGTTCTGAGGACTTAATTACTCACCCCCTCATTTCATTCGATTTACTAGGAGAGTTCTTAGGAAAAATGGTGACGACAATGGAAGCGGTTTCCTTCGCTCCGCTCGTTTTCAGCAAGTCAAACAGACTTTCAGACAATAGTCTCTGAGCTCCTTCATCCAGGGCCTTTCTCCCGCTTCAATGGTTATTAGTAACTACCAATGCCAGTCTTTTTCTCCCTATCATTGTTCTGGAGATCCGAACGGTAGTCCTACAGCAGGTCCACTGCCTTCTGGCGGGTCACCCTATCCGAATTCAATTGGATAATGCCACGGCGGTGCCATAAGTCAGTCAGCTAGCAGGTACCCACGGTCAGGCGCCATGACCGAGGTACCTCACTTTCTCTGATGGGCCAAAGTCTATTATTCGATGATCTCGGTAGTATATATCCCAGGAGTAGAACTCTGAACGGCAAACAAATTCAGCCGTCAGGGTTCCGCCTCAAGTCAGTGGGAACTTCACCCCGAAGTCTTCCATCAGATCTGCCCTTACTGGAGCTCTCCAGTTGTAGGTGGGATGACATCCAGACTGAAGGCCAATGTACTTGAGTTTGTGGTTCGGCCTTGAGATCCAAGAGCCATCGCACTCCATGCTCTGGTTCTGCCGTGGTACCAGTTTCCATAACTCCCCTTCCACTACTTCCGAAAGCCTTTCGGAAGCAGAAAGGGACCCCAGTGATCCTCAGAGATCCGCACTGACCACGTCCGTTTTTTGTTTGCGGAGCTAGTATCTTCTCGCCTTATCGCAGCAAAACTGCAAGTAGGGACTTTCTCACAGGGAGTTTTCACACGTAGTCCTTCTCTATCGCATACCGTTAGCTTATTGGGACCTTATTATTCCTAGGAGCCTTACAGTAGGCTCCTTTTCATCCGAGCAGACTTTACTATCAGGGAAAGTCGCCCCCTTTTCCTCTGCAATATTCTCACTCTGACGAGTCTTCGGAGCTAGCTGCTCTGCTCTTTCAGACTTTTTTCCCTTATTACCTTCGAGGCAAGGTTGTCCTCAGGCCATCCCCATCCCTTGTTACCAAGGTGGTACTGTATTACCACTGTTATGAGGGCATAGTTCTTCCCTCATCTCTTTTGGCACCAGGCCACAAAATGGAATGAGTTCCCCCATATTCTGGACGAAGTGAGTGCTCTGAGTAGGTACGTCTTGAGGACGGCATCCTTCCGAAGGTTGAACGCTTTATTTGGGCTTCCTGACGGTAGAGGAAGGCTTCCTGACATTTTCAGGAAGTGTTTAGCCATTTCATCGACCATGATAACATGGTGAATTCGTTCCACCATCCAGGAGTCCTTCCGTGCTAGATGTCAGCCTATCTCCCTGTCTATCAAGGGTTCTAGGCACCAGGCGTCGGCAAGGCACGCCTGCAAGCTTGCGGATTCATCCAGTCCGCATGCATTCTTGAAGCACTATAATATAATTCCAACACTTCCACAGATGTGAATCTGGGCAGGCGGACTCTGCAGGCCGCGGTGGCACACTTGTAAGTAGCGGTTACACAGGGCCTGATCTATTGTTGTCCCCACCCAGGGACTGCTTTGGGACGTCCCATGGTCTGTGTCCCCCAATGAGGCGAAGGAGAAATAGGGATTTTTGTGTACTCACCGTAAAATCCTTTTCTCCGAGCCATTCATTGGGGGACACAGCTCCTACCCTGTTATTAGCTTATGTTTGTTTTTTATAATCTGACATGCTATACTCTCATATATAATATGACATGCTATACGCTCATATATTGTTATTGATCTCCTACTGATTTTGCACTGAACTGGTTAGCTGAGAGCCAGCAGGAGGGTGTATACTGCAGGGGAGGAGCTAACTTTCTTTGTATCACAGTGTCAGCCTCCTAGTGGCAGCAGCATACACCCACGGTCTGTGTCCCCCAATGAATGGCACGGAGAAAAGGATTTTACGGTGAGTACACAAAAATCCCTATTTCACAACTGGTTCAGGACCCAACAAGAAGGGGGGCACTGCTAGACCTAATATTAACCAACAGGCCAGACCGCATAGCAAATGTAAGGGTTGGGGGTCACTTGGGAAATAGCGATCACAAAATAATAAGTTTTCATGTATCCTTTAATAAGATGTGTAGTAGAGGGGTTACCAGGACACTAAACTTCAGGAGGGCAAATTTCCAACGGATGAGAGAGGATCTTGGTGCAATCAACTGGGACGATATACTGAGACATAAAAATACACAAAGAAAATGGGAGACGTTTATTAGCTTCCTGGATAGGACCTGTGCACAGTATATACCGTATGGAAATAAACATACTAGAAATAGGTGGAAACCAATATGGCTAAATAGAGCTGTAAGGGGTGCAATAAGTGACAAAAAGAAAGTATTTAGAGAATTAAAGGAAGTAGGTAGTGAGGAGTCAGGGTGACTTCCCCTGACGAAGCTACAGGAGTAGCGATATGCGTAGGGAGCCAGCGGGCTACACCCTCCCCAGTGAGTATAACAAGATCATGGTATTAGATTTTTGAACAATGCAGCACTGGTGATGATATTCTTGGTGATACTTTAACTCACTCATTGTGCTCTATGTGACACTGTTTCCATTTTTGCCCACTAGTGTTATTATACAGAAACATACTGAACATTGGGCGGACTAGCTTTAATAGTGCCACATGATGTATAAGCAGTGCATGTTTTGAGCCTTATTTTGCCTATATAAATTGTATCTCACTGGATGCTTTCTAAGGGTGATTGTCCCTTAAGTAGCCCGTTTCTCATTCTTATCCGGACATTTAATGGATATTGAATAGGTGTATGTCTGTAAGCATTTTATGCTTTTTAAATGTTTTTATGTTCACTAGCACTTTTACTTGGTCTCAATAAAGCTTTGTTATATTGGTATCATGGCTACGTGTGCACCTTTACTGCGTTTCTTTTCTTTTCTTCTTGTTTGCATGTTATTACTAGCGCAGTGGTAGCACCTGGCAGATATTTCTCATCATATAAGTGGTGCCCGCTCGACTTTTTCACTTTTCTCTCAGGTAGCGAGGAGGCATTAAATAAATACAAAAAATTAAATAAATTCTGTAAAAAGCAAATCAAGGCAGCAAAGATTGTGGGTAAAATCCTGGAGGGCATTCTAAGGGATGCTATACTGGAGTATCTGAAGAGGAATAACCTCATGACCCAGTATCAGCACAGGTTTACTAGGGACCGTTCATGTCAGACTAATTTGATCAGTTTCCATGAAGAGGTAAGTTCCGGACTGGACCAAGGGAACCCAGTGGATGTAGTGTATATGGACTTTTCAAAAGCTTTTGATACGGTGCCACACAAAAGGTTGATACATAAAATGAGAATAATGGGGATAGGGGAAAATTTGTGTAAGTGGGTTGAGAGCTGGAGCACACTCGGACTGGGTAGCGATTAGCAGTGGGGTACCACAGGGGTCAGTATTGGGCCCTCTTCTTTTTAGCATATTTATTAATGACCTTGTAGGGGGCATTCAGAGTAGAATTTCAATATTTGCAGATGACACTAAACTCTGCAGGGTAATCAATACAGAGGAGGACAATTTTATATTACAGGATGATTTATGTAAACTAGAAGCTTGGGCTGATAAATGGCAAATGAGCTTTAATGGGGATAAATGTAAGGTCCCTCAAAAAAAAAAAGCTTATATGACTTTGTCGACTGAAAAATAAAAAAGCAGTTTATTTTCAAAGAAGGAGAGTCACCAATGCAAACATAGATACGAAAAGTGGTTGCCAAGGCGAAGGCTTAAAATGAATGATGCCATTCAAAATTACAGCTCATTTGGCAAAAAAAACAAAACAGGCCCTCATGGCGATGGAAAAGTAAAAAAAAAAATATGGCCCTTGCAGTAAGGGAAATAAAAAATGAGAATGCAAAATGAAAGAAAAAATCACCCGGGATTAAATCGTGACAAAGGATAAAGCCAAGTTAGTAGAGTTTAATGATACACCGACTCGGTTGCATGCTTGGTAGGATGAATGCTGAGCAATGTGAAGGCTGGCATATTAACAGTTCCTGGAAATAGTCTTAGAAAGAATAATCCATCCTGACCATGTGTTTTCTCCCACTGTAGTCTTTTATTGAAGCTTTTAATTAATTTGCATCCATAAGAGAATCAATACGCCATTGCACTGCTATCACTAATTAACATGCTGACAACACATTAGGATCGTCCAAGGACGCATGCAGTTAGTGGCAAAGTCTGCCGCTACTATTATTATTACTATTATCCTGATGTACAAGTACCAGATTCATTAGCCGCGTTGCAATGTTGATGCTGACATTCCCACAGGACACCCCTGAAGCGGACTATAAGTTGTGTTCATCCGGCACACTTACTGTGTCCTACTGCATTTGTTAGGTCGCCATCCTTAGTTAATGGGAATAAATCTCCCTCTACTTTGTTTGGGATCTCTGTATCCATATTGGTTCGTATGCTCCTATGCGAGGGATGACTCAAAAATATCTAGTGCCAGGCAGAGCCGGTAATTGATGCCTACGTAATAAACCTGCCTCCCTGTTCGCCCTCACAAATATGAAAAAGGGTTACATGGCGGCATATCTGTTTTCTTTCCACTAGAGTTGGTGTCAGTTGACTTTCAAGACACAGTTCAGCAACCAAGTCATTTCCTCTTCTGATTAGCCGGCCTGGCATGTAACTTGAGATGCTCATAGGTAGTAGGTGCTTCTCAGGGCTCCCGTACCTCCAATGGCCACAGGTTACTGATGTTGCCGCTGGATCAGATTGAACCAACAGTACTTTATCAAACTTTCACAGACTGTTCCAATTTGAGTGATAGATACATTTACAATTCATGTTCTGTCTGTTTATCCACCCTATTATGTGATGTCAAATATGAACTATTATTGATCTTTATAATTATTATTTACTATTATAGCGCCATTTATTCCATGGCGCTTTACATGTGAGGAAGGGTATACATAAAAAAACAAGTACAGTAATCTTAAACAATACAAGTCACGACTGCTACAGAAGGAGAGAGGACCCTGCCCAAGAGGGCTCACAATCTACAAGGGATGGGTGAGGATACAATAGGTGCAGGGTAGAGCTGGTCGTGTAAGGGATTGGTGGTTACTGCAGGTTGTAGACTTGTCGGAAGAAGTCGGTCTTCAGGTTCGTTTTGAAAGTTTCTATGGTAGGCGAGAGTCTGATATGTTGTGGTAGAGAGTTCCAGAATAGGGAGGATGCGTGCGAGAAATCTTGTATGCAATTGTGGGAAGAGGGGAGTAGAGAAGGAGATCTTGTGAGCATCGGAGGTTGCGTGCAGGTAAGTACTGGGAGACTAGGCCACAGATGTATGGAAGACACAGGTTGTGTATGGCTTTGTATGTCATGGTTAGGGTTTTGAACTGGAGTCTCTGGGTAATGGGGAGCCAGAGCAGGGATTGACAGAGGGGAGAGGTCGGGGAATAGCGTGGGGATAGGTGGATTAGTCGGGCAGCAGAGTTTAGAATAGATTGTAGGGTTGTGAGAGTGTTATAGGGGAGGCCACGGAGCAGGAGGTTGCTGTAGTCAAGGCGGGAGATGATGAGAGCATGCACTAATGTTTTTGCAGATTGTTGGTTGAGAAATGTACGGATCCGGGAAATATTTTTGTCTTGAAGTCTGCAAGAAGTGGAAAGGGCTTGGATATGTGGTTTGAAGAAGAGATCAGGGTCAACGAGTACCCCGAGGCAGCGAGCTTGTGGGAATGGGGAGAGTGAGCAACCATTTATTTTAATAGATAGGTCCATTGGGGGGGTCGAGTGAGATGGTGGAAAGATGATGAATTCTGTTTTGTCCATATTAAGTTTTAGAAATCTAGCGGAGAAAAGGATGAAACAGCGGACAGACATTGAGGGATTCTGGTTAGTAGGGTGGTGATATCTGGTCCAGAGATGTAGATCTGTGTGTTGTCAGCATACAGATGATATTGAAAGCCATGAGATTCTATGAGCTGTCCCAGGCCAAAGGTGTAAATCAGGGCCGGCGTCAGCACCCGGCGCACCTGGGCAAATGCCGGGGCCCTGAGCAGGCGAGGGGCCCACTCGCCGCCAGGGACACCAGCGTGCGCAGTGGACGCTTCATGAGACTGTCTGAGATCGGGCTCTGAGCTCTCCATGAGACGGCACAGAGCGCACTGAAAGATGGCAGAGGGCCTGGCAGCGGCTGGAGGAGCAGTTGATGCCAGGCTGTGGCTGCTGCAGGCAGTGAGGACGGAGCCGCAGAGCTCAGGCTCATACACCCTGCGCCGCTGCTCTTCTCACCTGGCAGCTGGGGGCTTCTCAAGGAGTGCGCCTGCAGCAACACAGGGCTCCAGGGACGTCTGGTCTGCACTCCGGCGCGTGTAGCAGATGGAGGTACCGGGGTCGGCATGGGAGTGTTGAGCTGCCCCAGGACTCAGCGCCCTGCTGTTGCCCCTTTTGCACCTGGCTCTGGGTAAGTCCACACCCATCACAGGGCACTATTTGCACCCAGCACTTACTATCTTGCGCTGCTGCCACTCATAGCTGCTGTAAATAGTGACCCCAAACAGCGCCATATATGTGCTGCGACCCCCAATTGTCTGCACCCCTGTATTGTGTGTGATCTTGTAAGTGGGTGCAGACATGGTATAGTGAGAACCCCTATATATCTTTATGTACCCCTAAATGCCTGTCTGTGTGCACCCCATATAGCTATATGCACCCCTATACACCGGTCCTATGTGTCTGTGTTCACCCCCATATATCTATATGCACCCCTATATATCTATGCACCCCTAAATGCCTGTCATATGTCTGGGGGCACCCCATATAGCTATATGTACCCCTATATGCCTGTCCTTTGTGTCTGTGTGCACTCCTTACTCCGATACATCTATTTGCACTCCTTTATTCCTGTCATGTGTCTGTTTGCACCCCCATATATCTATATGCACCCCCATACGCCTGTCCTATGTGTCTGTGTGCACCCTATATATCTTTATACACCCCTATACTCCTGTCCTATGTGTTTGTGTGCACTCCCATATATCTAAATGCATATATCTAAATGCAACCCTGTACACCTGTCCTGTGTTTGTGTGCACCCCATATCTCTATATGCACCCCTATACGCCAATCCTGTACCCGTGCGCATCCCAATATCTTTATGCACCCCTATATTAATGTACCATGGGCCCCTCATTAAACTGTATGGAGCATTATATGGGCCTCATTATACTGTATGGAACAATACATGGGGCTCATCATATACTGGAGCATTATATGGGGCCCATTCTGTGTGAAGCAATTTATGGGGCTCATTATACTGTATGGAGCATTATATTGGGCTCAAACTGTATGGAGCTGATTACACTGTATGGGGCAATATATGGGGCACATTATTCTGCATTGAGCAATATATGGGCCTCATAATACTGTATGGAGAAATATACTGTCCGATTTCTGATAATAGATATCACTAATGTAATGTAAGAAGTGAAATCTTTGGCATTGTACTATATATATATTTATCTGCCGTATCTGTGCATCATGAAATGTGGTATATGTTAAAGGGGCCCACAGACTTTTTCGCCCGGGGCCCAGAAAAACCTGGAGCCGGCCCTGGTGTAAATGGAGAGGAGCAGGGGCCCTAGGACTGAATCTTGCGGGACTCCGACATATAGAGGGCGAGGTGAGGAGGTGGTGTGTGAGTGGGAGACGCTGAATGTCCGGTCTGTTAGGTGTGAGATAGGGCCAAGCCTATGATGCCAAGAGATGATATAGACATTATAATAGCAGCAAAGGGCCATATATACTTATTGGCAATCATTTAGTAATCATCGCTAAAGTCCAATCATCCTTTAGTTCTAGTATTGACTATATTATTCCATATTATGAAGTTTCTCTTTATTTTAAAAATAGGGTAGATGTAGTACAAGCTATCACATACAGTGATAGTACATCATATTTACTATTGTAGTTATAGTAGTTTTCAATCTCCTATTGCCAACATCCTAGAAAACTAGCTGCATGTAAGAAAGCAGGACTACTCTCCCTTACTGCATGTAAACATACGTTCAAGCCCTATGCGTTTCATCATTTCTTATAACTGCCATGATCCTTAGGGGCTAGCAGTTTCATTGATATCTAATTACAATTATTCAGTGTGATAGTTTATGATTACACGTATCGGCATGATTGCTCAAATCATTGACGGACTGAAACAGGTTTTGCTTGAGAATATCCCTGTATTTCGCACCTTCCATCTTCTCCTAGACTCAGACCATTTTCCCTGTCCCTGCTTTCGGAAAACATCCCCATAGTATGATGCTGCCACCAGCATGTTTCACTGTGGGCATGATGTTCTTGGGGTTTTGCACCAGACATAGTGTTTACCTTGGTGGGTAAAAAAATTCAATTTTAGCCTCATCTGACCTCAGCACTTTCTGTCATACATTTGGGGAGTCTCCCATGTCTTTTGGCATACTCAAAACGAGCCTTACAATATTTGTGTTTAAGTTAAGGCTTTTTTCTGTCCACTCTTCTATAAAGGCCACCTTTATGAAGTGTATGGCTTATTGTGGTCATATGGACAGATAATCCAGTCTCTGCTTTGAAACTCTGCAGCACCTTCAGGGTTATTTTTGGTGTCTGTGCTGACTGTCTCATGCCCTCCTTGCCCGGGCTGAGAGCTTTGGTGGGCGCCCTCTCTTGGCAGCTTTGTTGTGGTACCATGTTCTTTCCATTTGATGGTAATGGATTTGATGGTGCTCCAGGGGATCATCACAGATTGGGATATTTTTTTAAAGCCAACCCTGATTTGTACTTCTCAACAACTTTGTCCATGACTTGTTTGTAGATCTCCTTGGTCTTCATGGTGTTGTTTGGAGATCTCTTTGGTCTTCATGGTGGTATTTGGAGATCTCTTTGGTCTTCATGGTGGTATTTGGAGATCTCCTTGGTTTTCATGGTGTTGTTTGGAGATCTCCTTGGCCTTCATGGTATTGATTGGAGATCTTCTTGGTCTTCATGGTGGTGTTTGAAGATCTTCTTTGTTTTCATGGTGGTTTGGTTAGTGGTACCTCTAGTTAATGGTGTTGCAGCCTCTGTTGTCTTTCAAATAAGGTAAAGTGTACATATTGACAGACACGTGACACTTAGATCGCACACATCCTGTCACTAAGCATGGAACTTATTGCGGGAATTGCTTACACCAGAAACTTTTAGGGACTTCAAAGTAAAAGGAGTAGATACATATGCACATGACAATTTTTAGTTATTGGAGCTGATAAAGGTAATTTATGCCTATATTTTCTCACTTCACCAACTTAGACTATTTAGTGCTAATGGATCACACACACATCGGATTTCGTTCAAACCAGGCACGTCCACTCGGTTTATCCTTTGCATGGCCGAACAGTTCAGTGAACCTACCCATCTTGTTTTCCATCTATCTGCCCCCATTCTCTCTTAATTGGCAGAAGCCAGAAAAGGATGGGGAAAACAAGTAGGTGGGTAGGTGCACTGAACTACAAGTAGATCAGTCCACCTAATGCCTGCGCTTGGTTTATACAGTCATTTTGTGGTGACAGACTCGCTTTAACATTTACATCAGAACTATTCTTGCTGTATACATGAATCAGAGTGCATAAACGTGGGGTCTTGTATCACTTGGTAGGATGGTTATTAGTATTACATAGTCAACTGTTCCAGGTAAGGCATTGGTTTTCATGCCTCGCTATGGTCATATAGGGGTCAACATGAGAAAGACCTTATTGATTAAAAGGTCCCCTGCATCTACAAGGTGAAAGGAAAAATCAATTTATACGTCCTGCAAAATCAAAGATGGTTTATGGATTTAATGCTGGAAAGTGTTACATGTGATTTATCCTTTTTACTGCCTGTCAAGTACTGATTAATGATATTTACTTTCCATTCATTCTAGGCAACCCTGTGTCAGCAGTAGTTACCTGTAATCTTTTTGTTGTACCAGCACTGAGAAAGATGCAGGGAATCCTGGATCCAAGACCTACAATCATCAAAGCCAGGGTATTTACATTGCGTATAGAAAAAAAAAGAAAACAAAAATGTGTACGACCAGCAGAATTATGAATACAACTCTGGATTATAATATTGGCTGTAACTCGAAATCAGTACAAGTAATGCAATTTGTTTGCAAAAATACATAAAAGGGATGTCCTCTTCAGCAAAAAATCTGCTAACCTGCTAACCACACCTGGGACCCTGAGGAATCTGCTGTAATCTGTGGGAATATGGGTAGCAAGTGTCCCATATTCCTACAGTTCCGCCACAAGGAAAGCGAAACATTACACATGCCTATTGAAATCAATGGTATATGTCTGTTATATTCAGATTTGTGTGGTTTTTCACACTGCCCATACTCCTGAAATTGCTCCTATCCAAAAGTTTGTTTCACCAAAGCTAACTCTCCTGGTGCCCCATACACACGCACTCTCTTCTCAGCCGAGTGTGCATGGGTTTTCAATTTAGAGAGACTAAGCCACTTCCATACAACTGACAGCAGCTCATCCCCCACATCATCCACAAAAGTGGTCAAATCTCATAGGGTTGTTGTAGTTCTCAGATGAACACACTGAAACAAAGACTTGTTGAGGGGTGTGACTACGCTGGGTGTACACAGGGAGTATCTTTTACTTATTCCTCAGTTTTCTGTTCTGCTATTTCCAATCATGTAAGAAACGCCTAAACTTATACATCATATGCCCATACTAATGAAGGGTATAAATAAATGAACATACTGGAACTCATTGGAGACTGTTGGAAATCACAAATTGTGATTTATTTGTTTTTGTTCTAACTGGCTGTTACCTGAATCGCATAAGCTTCTAAGATGAAATAATAGTTTCTCTATACAATATTAATCCAATGTGTGTAGATTCTATAGTGATTTCCTAAATCGCAGCCATTTTTTTTTACTGTAATATGTTATGTTTAAAAGGTAGATTGACCCGTGAAATAGTGAACAAAATTAGTGACTATAGTTGAGATTAGAACACTTTCTTTACTATATTGCAGTTATCTTGTGATGTAAAGTTGGATCCTCGCCCAGAGTACCATCGCTGCATACTTACGTGGCATCACCAAGAGCCACTGCCTTGGGCACAAAGTACAGGTCAGTAAGAATTTAATGTTAAAGCCGAACTTAATTAGAATCAACCTAATAAAATACCTAACTGGCTTAAAAAATTGATTAAAAAAGTCACAAACATCATGTACATAACCCCTAACCACCTCCCCCTCCCCCCCCTCAAAAAAAAGTTGCATCCTTTAAACTAAAGTACTGTATTTTCTGGCGTATAAGACTACTTTTTAACCCTTGAAAATCTTCTCAAAAGTCGGGTATCGTCTTATACGCCAGGTGTCGTCTTATAGGGCAGATGCGGAGTAAACTGCGGTCGCCGCATATTGTGGGGGGAGCGGTCCCAATGACGAGGTGAGGGGGCCCCTCACCGGGAAGGTGTAAGTGAAGCAGAGGCAGAGAAGGAGATAATAGGATACAAGGGCGAGCCAGATTAGTGAAAGAGGAGTGTTTTTCTTGGCACAGCACCGCTCTCTCTCTCTTTTTTGCATACCCCTGGCATCACAGACGCTGACAGTTTGCTTCACTTACACCTTCCTGGTGAGGCGCTCCCTCAGCTCGTCATCGGAACCACTCCCCCTCACTATATACTTCGACCGCAGATTGCTCCGCACCCACCCTATAAGACGACACCCGGCATATAAGACAACCCCCGACTTTTGAGAAGATTTTATATTTTAACTGGAAAAGTTGGGGGTCGTCTTATACGCCCAGTCGTCTTATACGCCGGAAAATACGGTATACCAAAAATGCGTGATCCTGAAGAATCAAAATATCATTGACGGAAATCGCTTGCAAAAAATCCCATGGGGTGGAAATGAAAATTTAGCCAGATCAATGGAGACTCGGTCTTGGTTACAAAACATGACCATTGTCCAGTTGTACTTTATCTAACCCATCACCCACATGGAAAACCCCTACACTGGGGCAATTCATAGGACCCATGTTGATCTTTTTGAAGTTTAGCTCATGTTTTCTTTTTTTTAGCTGTTACATTATTTTCCTTTTGATCTATAAAACAGCTACCACGTGTTAGTAAACTCCTTCTTGCCGACCAAGATGAGCACGATCTCCATCAATGCCATAGACAGTGAAAGAAGAGGTGATGAGCATAGTTGACCAAAAGTCTGCTGAAATAGGGACTTCTTAAGAATCATTTGGGATTCCAGTGGTCGGACTACGAACGATCTATGGATAGGTTGTATTTTGCTATTGTGGGTAACTAGATGAGCCAATCAATTAGCAGGTCCCTGGTCTAGCGAGCGCATCAGTATCCTGTGGCCACCAAGCTGGACCCCTGCTGGAATCCAAGGCACCTCTACTGATTTACAAACATGGTAGGATGTCATCGTTGTGAGGTGATGCACTCTTGATGCTGTGGCAGGCCTATTAATTTGTAGATGCTTCAGGGATGTTGGCAGGTAGGAGGAGGTTCACAAGTCAGGGACTTCTAAGGTGGCTGCTGGATCAAGGTCCAACATTAACCCAAGCTGATCCAGACACGATGGCATCTTCTTTTTCAACGCTTGTACTCACATCTATGTCTTCTGCACACAGGTAATCAGATGAGCAGTCGCCTGATGAGTATGCGCAGTGCCAATGGACTGTTGATGCTACCTCCAAAGACAGAGCAGTATGTGGAACTTCACAAGGGAGAGGTGGTCGACGTCATGGTCATCGGAAGGCTATGATGACAAACGCAAGAGAAGAAGCATCGATGCATGTCCACATATCATTGACTGTATCCTGTAATATGCAATGGCACAGCTAATTTTTATGATTTGGGATAAAAGTTGATCAGTGTAGTCAACATCTTGAACTAAAATTCACAAAAAATACAACAACAAAAAAACAACAACTTGACTTTAAGGAGAAAAAACCTGAAAAAAATATATCTTTTTTTTTTCATAATAAAAAAAAAAAATATTCTCGGAAAAAAAAAACCTCTTATAAAAACCTTATTCTGATTATATCAAGGCAACTTTTCCTTCATTGCAATTGCTTTGTGTGTTAAAATGCTAGGTCTAATAGCAGTAGCTTTTAGTAGACAGCAGTAGATGCCTGCAAAAGTTGTGTTTCTCTCATCCTTAAAGTACAAATACTTAAGCTCTTAATCAAGGCTGTCTGCTTACTTTATACTAGCTTAGATGACACTGCTGTTTCCCTTATCAGTATGCTTCATAACCGCTTCACAAGAGAGCTCTGCTTGTTCTTTATCTTGTATAATGTGTTGATGTGCACAGTGCCAAAAGCCAAGTGGTTGCTTCTGGATCAAGACTCCCCATCTTCTTAACAAGGAGGAGAGATGTCCTGGCAATCACTCCGCTCAGTACTATTGGGCAGTAACTGAATTACCTTTTCTTTGAACGAAAAAAAAAAAAAAAAAAAAAGAAAAAAAATTGCTTCCTTAAGTGCTGACAGCCTTTTTAACCAATACATTTAAAAAAATGTACAGAAAAAAAATATCAAAAACTGATCTTGTACAGATTACAGTGTACCAGCATTCATGTGGAAAACAAAAAGAAGCAAAGAAAATATCGAAGAACTCTGTACCATAACATTTTCTGTAATGATATTGAAACAAGATTAATTAAATCCTTGACCATTATTTAAAAAAATAATTATAATAAAATCCGTTCTTCTTTTGTCTTATGTTTTGTGAATTAAAAAAAAAATAAAAAATTGCGAGGAAAAAGAAGAGGGGAAAAAAGTTGCTTTGTGGGTAGAACCAATGCTGGAATGGTGTTTTTTGTTATTTACCGTATATACTCGAGTATAAGCCGACCCCCCCTAATTTTGCCACAAAAAACTGGGAAAACTTATTGACTCGAGTATAAGCCTAGGGTAGGAAATGCAGCAGCTACCGGTGAATTTCAAAAATAAAAATAGATGCTCCATACCGTTCATTATTGCCCCATAGATGCTCCATATAAAGCTGTGCCACATATAATGCTCTGCACCGTTCATTATTGCCCCATAGATGCTCCATAGAAAGCTGTGCCATATATAATGCTCTGCACCATTCATTATTGTCCCATAGATGCTCCGTATAAAGCTGTGCCACATATAATGCTCTGCACCGTTTATTATGGCCCCATAGATGCTCCATAGAAAGCTGTGCCATATATAATGCTCTGCACCATTCATTATTGTCCCATAGATGCTCCGTATAATGCTGTGCCACATATAATGCTCTGCGCCGTTCATTATGGCCCCATAGATGCTCCATATAAATCTGTGCCACATATAATGCTCTGCACCGTTCATTATGGCCCCATAGATGCTCCATATAAAGCTGTGCCATATATAATGCTCTACACCGTTCATTATGGCCCCATAGATGCTCCATATAAAGCTGTGCCATATAGAATGCTCTGCACCGTTCATTATTGCCCCATAGGTGTGCCATATAAAGCTGTGCCATATATAATGCTCTGCACCGTTCATTATGGCCCCATAGATGCTCCATATAAAGCTGTGCCATATAGAATGCTCTGCACCGTTCATTATTGCCCCATAGGTGTGCCATATAAAGCTGTGCCATATATAATGCTCTGCACCATTCATTATTGCCCCATAGATGCTCCATATAACAATGTGCCATATATAATGCTCTGCACCGTTCATTATTGCCCCATAGATGTGCCATATAAAGCTGTGCCATATAGAATGCTCTGCACCATTCATTATTGCCCCATAGATGTGCCATATAAAGCTGTGCCATATAGTGCTCTGCACCATTCATTATTGCCCCATAGGTGTGCCATATAAAGCTGTGCCATATATAATGCTCTGCACCGTTCATTATTGCCCCATAGATGCTCCATATAACAATGTGCCATATATAATGCTCTGCACCGTTCATTATTGCCCCATAGATGTGCCATATAAAGCTCTGCCATATAGAATGCTCTGCACTGTTCATTATTGCCCCATAGATGTGCCATATAAAGCTGTGCCATATATAATGCTGCTGCTGCTGCAATAAAAAAAAATGACATACTCACCTCTCTTGCTTGCAGCTCCACAGCGTACCGTCCCGGCGTCTCTCCGCACTGACTGTTCAGGCAGAGGGCGGCGCGCACACCAGTACGTCATCGCGCCTTCTGACCTACACAGTCACTGCAAGAGGACGCGAAGACGGAGCAGCGCCCGGCGTGTGGAATGGGGACAGGTAACTATGACATACTTACCTGCTCCCGGCATCCCTGGCTCCTTTTCCGGGACAGCTGGTCTTCGGTGCCGCAGCTCTTCCTCTGTCAGCGGTCACTGGCACCGCTCATTAGAGAAATGAATATGCGGCTCCACCCCTATGGGAGTGGAGTCCATATTCATAACTTTAATGAGCGGTCCCATGTGACCGCTGAACAGGGAAAGAGCTGCGGCACCAAAGACTGTGGGACGGGCAGGGGGAGCGCCAGGAGCGCCGGGACTAGGTGAGTATGCGACACGCTCTCTCCCCCTCACCCGCCGACCCCACTTCCGACCGTGACTCGAGTATAAGCCGAGAGGGGCACTTTCAGCCCAAAAATTTGGGCTGAAAATCTCGGCTTATACTCGAGTATATACGGTACTTTACTTTTAATATTCTCTCTTTTTTTGTGGCAAACATCTTGGAGAACTAACCACAGATCTTGTGTGGATGTCACTTGTGCAAGTACTTTGTGGAGAACTCGTTGAGATTCCTCACCGTGCTGAAAAAATCTATTAATTTTCTTGATGTAGACTGAATAAAAAGATATCGTACTGTGCAAAAGGTATAGGTAGGGCTGAAAAAATGCTGCAAAGTAAGTGTTAATAGTTTGTTTTAATCATTTAACAAAATGCAAAGTGAATGAACAAAAGAGAAATCTAAGTCCCATTAATATATGACGTGACTATCACTTTTTATCGGGACTTGGCACAGTTTTTGAAGGGAATTAGCAGAGAGATTGTTCCAAACATCTTGGAGAACTGACCATAGATCTTTTGTGTATGAGGCTTGTGCAGATCCTTCTGGATCCCACAGACTGGATCATAGGAGATGAGGGTTTTGTGGGGGCTGTTTGTTCTTCTTTACATTGAAGATGGTTCCTAATGACATTGTCTGTATATTTGGGATCATTGCTGCAAAATAAATTTGGAGCCTCCCTTTATGGTATTGTGTGATGGATTAGTGTCTGCCTGCCTGTATTCCTCAGCATAGAGAGCACTAAGAAATGGGTAACGTTGAGGACCATGGATCCAGCAGATGAAAGTCTGATCATTCTTCCTTCCCCTTGAAAATGGAAAATGTCCAGCAGTGTTTTCAGCTCAGAACGGGCAGGAGCAACACCATCTACTGGTCAGAAGTGTATTTATGGAGGAATTGCGGCTAAACACCATTTCTTCTACATGGAAACAAGTCCAAGTGACTAAGCATGAAAACACAGGACATGGGCCACAGAAAAATGGCAGCAGGTGTTCTGTACTAATGAGTCAATATGTGAAAAACTCAGCTACACTAAAAGGTAATTTGTTTACCGTAGGGCTGAAGAGTGGCACAAAAATGAGGGTCTGGAGGAAGAGTGAAGCACTAAGGAGGGTCCTTGTAAGTTTGTGGCTGCATTTCAGCAAATGTAGTTAGGGATTTGGTCAGGGTTAGGGGTGTCCTCAATGATGGGAAACACAGGGAGATGTCTCATTGGCTCCAAATTTATTCAGCAGTAGGACAACGATCTCAAACATCCAGCCAATGTCATTAAGGGGTGTCATCCTGTAAAGAAGAACAAGGGGTCCTGGAAGTGATTACTTGTCCTCCACGGATCCCTGATCTTACATCATCCAGTCTATGTGGGATCACATGAAGAGAAAAAGGATGTTCACACGCTTCATTCACAGAAGATCTGCAGCCAGATCTCCAAGATGTTTAGAATAATCTCCTGCCGAGTTCTTTCAAAAACTGTGTACGGAGAATTGCTGCTTTGATGGCATGTTGAATATTGTTATGAGATTGCTCTTGAAAGTCCTCTTTGCATTTTGTTAATGTTCTAAAATAAAATTCTTAACTCTTCCATCTTTGTAAGCTTTTTCACTTTGCAGCATTTTTTTGCACACCTGCCTAAAATTTGTACTCAGTACTACATACTACAAAATAAAGGATGCATTCGTACACTCTGTTTTTACTGCTTTGACCAAACAATAGTCTGTTTGCATCGGTACTTCTTAAACAATATTTTTAAGCCTACTTCAGATATGCAATTTTTTGTGCACGTGAAAAAAAATCGGATCCGTCTTTATCAGTGTTTGATCAGAGTGTCAATTTCTTCAGTTTTCATCAGTTGTTCTCCTATGCAAAAAAAAATGCTGGAGGTTTCCCGAGCTTCTCCTGGCAAACAGTGAAAAATGGACAACACTAGGATGCCATTCATGCGCTGTCAGCATTTTCCCACAGATTTGCATTGGCAAGTTTGACTTATGATTGGAATAAAAAATTACATGCCTCCCTTATTTTTTTTTTTGTGGACATTGTGTCTACAAAAAAAACAGTCATGCCAACAGCTTCATAGCCTATATGAGTGAAAAACTGGTATATTGAATGAGACCTTAGGAGAATGCATGGTTGATATAGACAAACTGTATAGTGTGCCAACAAATACTTAAATCATTTGGCTTCTCTTTCCGTTGACTTCTATGAAAATTTACCTTATATCATATGTTTTTTGGACCTGGGGTCCTGATGTTTGAACCTTTTGTAATTACCCGATTTTTTGTGTTGGTTTCTAATAAAATGTTGGCTTATTGTTATCAAATTCACAATGATAGGCAAGCAGTATGTAAACTAATAACACGATTGTTGTACTGCCTCTGTCTTTTGATGAACAAACATTCAATATGGAAACTACCATGAATGGTGAACCACCGTGAATGGTGATGAGTTTAGAAATGTCTGTCTGGTGCTTTGGCCATTATATAAAGCCACACAAAGCCTGGTAAGGACCTCTTCCCAAAGCCTGGCTACTGACAGATTGGTTGTTCTCAAGAAATATTGGTTAGTGTGACCCACACAGCAAGGCATAGATTATTCAGAATTCCTCGGAACATGTGTTATTGAGATGTAGAAAACTGGAAAAGGCTACTAATACATTGTTAAAAATGGGTGTACATCAATGCTTGGTTTAAGATCCCAACAGGTAATCCTTAAAGAGGAAAAGAAAGAAAACTTCTGTTCATGTGTCAACTGCTAAGAAAACATTGAGCTAGAAGGACATGTTCATGGAAGGATGGCAAAAAAAACCCTTTGTGGTCTTTTATAGGTCTGCCTGAAACTGCTGGGAAATTATGTAAAAAGTTTAAATAAAAGTCAAACTTTTTAACATGCATAATCTTATGTTTTGAGGTAGAATACAACAGTACCCAAAACCTCATCCCAACTGTGAAGCATGGTGGAGGGCACATCATTGTTGGGCATTGTTTTGCTCTCTCAGGGCTATGATGTCTTGCAATCATAAAGAGAAGCATGAATTTGAGAGGGCATGAAAACATTTACAGGAATTTGTTCATGAACTCATGCTGAAGAGAATTTCGGAGAGCCAACAAGACAAGGAATTAAATCAACTAAAAACAGCTGAAGGTGAAATATTTTCTGCTGAAGGTAGATCCACTGCTTACATTTTCTCTGTGCACTTTGGATGTTTATGTCCAAGGGCTCAATAAAAGACTTAAACAGTATGACTATTTGAGTTATTGTTCTTGTCTTTTTTCCCCTCTATAACTGTGACACAGATAAGAATCAAACCACATTTTTATCAGTATTTTATGCAGAAATGTTGGTAATTCCAAAGGGTTCACATTTTTTTTTTTTACAATTTTTGTCTGAACATTTTATAGATACAATCATACTGTACTATTCTTATAGATAACCATGCTATGAATAGAACCCAAGATGTGGGGAAAAGGACATTTGGGATTTATGTGGATTTTTATGTGCATTTATTAATTTTACATAAATGTTTTGCATGTGCACGGTGATACATAATATATAAGGAACTTCTGCCACCGCAATGGGCTTGTAAACAGAAAAAAAGGTGTTTTTTTTTTCATTGAATTATCATCTTTCCACGCATGCTATGAATCTGCTTAGGGTTAGATTTCTCATTACAATTGTAGACAGAAGGAACAGAAGGGCGCACAAGGGAGCAGGACAGCCCACAAGGGAGCAGAACAGTCCATGAGGGAGCAGAACGGCCCACAAGTGTGCAGTACAGCCCATGAGGGAGCAGAATGTCCCAAGAGTGAGAAGAACGGCCCACAAGGTGAGCAGGACAGCCAATGAGGGAGCAGGACAGCCCATGAGGGAGCAGAACGGTCCACAAGGGTGCAGGACAGCCCATGAGGGAGTAGAATGGCCCACAAGTGAGCAGAACGGCCCATGAGGGAGCAGAACACAAACATACACTCATTGTTTTGCCTCCTCGGATATAAATGGAAAAATGGACCCCTATATTATTGGGTCTAGCAGGACTGCACATAATTGAGTTTTCTGGTTTTGTAAAAAACCCTCTGCCTCAGGCTGTAGTTTGTTTTTAAAAACAAAATGTGCTTTAGTCTCTAATTTTTCGCCTCAGTTCACGGTGTCTGTTATTGGCTGCAGCGCTGAAATCATGTTGACAGCATTGCTCTTTATAACAGCTTAGCAGCTCCCCACAAGCCTATGAACTCAATGATTGACTGCAGCACTGGCGTCAAGACAAACAGCGCTACAGACAATAACAGACATCAGGAACAGTGGCGAGGGATCAGTGTTGGTCCTGAGGAGGTTGAGTTTAAATAAACTGCAGATGGGGGACAGGTTTTCTCAAACTAGAAAACCCCTTTAACCTTATCCTAATCACACATATCCCTCCTCATAACCACTGATAGTCCATGGAAGGAAAGACACAAGTCACTGTGAAACCAACCTGTTCAGCATTGTACTCTACTATCTTAAGCTGTCTCATACACAAAAAACAGAGTGGTGGTACACTGCTCCATTGCGATTTGGTGTTTTTGAGCCCCGTTATCATGATAGGTGGAAGTCATCAGACCCCTTGCTGATCACAAACTTATCACCTGGGAGAGGTGACATAAACATACTGCCCATAGTGGCAGGCCACACTGCAGCTATGGAGCCTGCGAGCCAGGAGGACTGGTCCCAAGCGTCACCGCTCTCCCATCCCTACCCGTCATCACAGTCAGTGGATTCTCCATCCCGTGATGCAGATATTGTTGAATAGTGTCACCTCTTTTCTACCATTCACCCTGTGCATCTGAGTCTCTGTGCAGCAGGCACGATGATGTCATTAGATCACACCTGCTGTGTGAAGTCTCAGTCCAAACAGTGCATGGAAAAAAGCAGTGCATCGGGGGAATGGGGACACTCTAGTAGTTTTATTTTTTTAATGTCAGTACTTGTGGAGGGCTTTTAGGACCCTGGTGCTGAGTGTGTTGGGGGCCATTGTACTGGCTGTATGGACATTACAGTGTGTGCAGAATAATTAGGCGAGTTGTATTTTGATCACATGATACTTTTTATACATGTTGTCCTACTCCAAGCTGTTCAGGCTTGAGAGCCAACTACGAATTATGTAAATCAGGTGATGTGCATCTCTGTAATGAGAAGGGGTGTTGTCTAATGACTAGTGTTGAGCGATACCTTCCGATATTTGAAAATATCGGTATCGGATTGGATCGGCCGATATTCGAAAAATATCGATCCCGATCCCCCTTACCAATGCTAGTCAATGGGACCAAAATATCGGAATTAAAATAAACCCTTTCTTTCCTTGTAGGTTAATTCTACATGAAGGAAAACAACTAAGAATAATGTAGGATGTATTGGAGGAGGTGGAGGAGACATTAAAGGCATAGAGGTTAAGCCCAATCAAATGGAATAGCAGGAATTATTTTTTTTTTAAGACGTTCGGAGTTACAAAGATATTGACTATGTTAAGATTTTTTATATTTTGTCACTACTTCCATGCTCTTCACTTACTTTTTTACTTCTCCCACACTTTCTTCATCATTCTCAGCAAGCAGCATCTTTTACATCAACTTCTTCTTCACCTTATTCATCTTCTTCTTCACCTTCTACCTATTATTCTTTTTTGTTACATTCTTCATATTCTTTTTATTAAACTATTATTATTCTAAATATTCTAATTCATCATATTCTTATGTGTGACAGGTATTCCTGTAGTTGTTATCTATAAAAGTTTGAAGATTACACCTTCCGTTCTGCCTGTCACAAAAGAGTTACAACAGGATTTGTCCGCGTTCAGTTTGGCCTGCAGCATCAGGCTTTTTCCAGGGGCACCACGAGGAGGAACGGACTCACCCCCATACATGCTTAGTCTTCTTCTGCTTATAATTTAGATATCTTTTGCTCTGATTTTTAGTTTTATGCTTAATGTTCTTCTGCTCTTTGTTCTGCAGCTTCTTGTTCTTCTGCCTCTCGGTCTTCAGGGTCGTCGTCTCCAGGATTGTAATCTCCGGGGTCGTCGTCTCTGGGGTCATCGTCGTCTTAGGGGTATTCTTCAGGGTCGTCGTCTTTAGGGTCTTGAACTTGGAAATGTAGCAGAAGGTAAAAGAAGGCTGAGGAAATGCCGAGAACCAGCTGACGGTACTGGAACCCGGATGGCTACCCGAAGGTCCAAGAGCCAATGGAACTACCGAGGACCAGCTGACGGTACTGGAAACCGGTTACTAAGCAGGAGGTACCCGTGCCAGAAAGCACTACCAAGGACCACCTGACGTTGGTGGAACTCGGATACCCAGTAGGAGGCACCTAAGCCAAAGGCTCTGCCCGGAACCAGCTGACGGTACTGGAACCACAATGGGAAGCAGAAGGTATAAGAGCCAAAGACACTGCCGAGAACCAGCTTTCTGTACTGGAACCCGGATGGGTAGCTGAAGGTACAAGAGCCAATGGAACTACCGAGGTCCAGCTGATATTACTGGAACCTGGTTACTAAGCAGGAGGTACCCGTGCCAGAAAGCACTACCAAGGACCACCTGACGTTGGTGGAACTTGGATACCCAGGAGGCACCTAAGCCAAAGGCTCTGCCCGGAACCAGCTGATGGTACTGGAACCAGGGGGGCCTATTCAAGATTGTCTTCCTAAGAACCAGCCAATGGTGCTGGAACTCAGGCAGCAGAAGGTCCACAGGAAAAACAAAAGTTGCTAGGCCGCGAGCCGCGTTACCAAAAATCCACAGTCCTATGGGGGGGAGCTTGTCCTATTGGCACTACAGAACCAGCCTTGATTGCCAGATCCCGCAGCCCACATAGGAAGCACCTAAACTGCAGGCACCATAGAGTCGGCTAACCCGACCGCAACACGACAGGACAACGTATTGGAGGCAAAGTGACCTTGACACTACCCGGTAACAGCTGGCGTACTGGAACCATACTGGGCAGGAGGGAGTACCCGTGCCAAAGACCCTTCAGAGCAGCAACTGGCGGTGTTGGAGCCCAGGGATTACATGACAGAGTGAAGGCTGAGGCCTAATTGGAGCAAGTTGAAAGGGAACATTTAACACCCCCCCAGGCATTTGCAATAGAAGAGCCACCTTGTGCAGCAGTAATGCTGCACAAGGAATAGGTGGCTCTTTTAATTATGCTCCTTGGTATAGAAAAATAGGAGACAAAAAGAGCGCAAATAGGGTCTTATCCCCAGGATTGTTTCTAATCAATAGTGAGAGAACTGCTCACCTGGTGGTACACAGTACAAGCGTGTATTTTGTCAGCTGCTGCAGATCGACAGGTCGGCGCTGCGACCTCTCAGAACCTATATAATAGATGAAATGTGGATTACATCCGCGCTGCTGCGACAAATAATAGATACTTGTAAGATGTTCGGGTGGTTTATTCAACGCGTTTCGAAGCTCATGGCTTCTTCAGGAAGTTTCCACACAAAGATATATCTTACAAGTATATCTGGATATTTGTCGCAGCAGCGCGGATGTAATCCACATTTCATCTATTATAACAATTATGCTCCTTGCACACGCTGAACTAAACACTTGTAAAATTTGGCCCCTCATACCATGAAACCGTCCCGGAGGCAGGACTTTCCCTAATGAGATGCAGCACGGCTGTCATTCATGCCCCCTTGGTGCCGGGCGCAGCCTCCTGAGCGTCGTTTGTGTACCGGAGCCTGGGCTGTTATGTTATCCCTTGGCCATGCGCAGTTAGCGCTGCCCATCTTCTGACATCATTTGATGTCAGCGAGACTGCGCCTGTGCAGTCACGCTGCCCGAGATCACGCCCCGCAGTGTCTTCTGATTTATTCACACTGTGGGGCTGGGATTCATGGGCATGCGCAGTGCATATCTTCGCCTCTCGCTCATCTCCTTCTGCCTTCTTCAGACTATGAGGCGTCAGCTGATCCCTAATCACATGCCATGGCCATAACGCCGCACAGTCTGAAGAAGGAGATGAGTGAGAGACGAAGATATGCACTGTGCATGCCCATGAATCCCAGCCCCACAGTGTCTTCTGATTTCTTCACACTGCGGGGCTGGGATTCATGGCCTTGCGCAGTGCATATCTTCGCCTCTCACTCATCTCCTTGGAGCAAATTTAATATCTGTTGTAGTCTTAGTGTGGAGGGAGCAGGAGAACACACACAGCTGGAGATCAGCTGACGTTACTGAAACCCAATAACACGGCAGCAAGTGTTGACTGTGCAAATGGCACTTCCGGGCAGCAACTGGCAGTGTTGGAGCCCAGGGAATGCAGGAGAAGCAGAGTGTAGGATGAGGCCTAATTGGAGCAAGTTGAAAGGGAACCTTTAACCACCCCCCCCCCCCCAGGCATTTGTAACTGAAAGAGCGACCTTGTGCAGCACTAATGCTGCACAAGGAAACGGTGGCTCTTTTAATTATGCTCCTTGCAAACGCAGAACTAAACACTTAAAAAATGTGTCCCCTCATACCATGAAATAATAATAATCTTTATTTTTATATAGCACTAACATATTCCGCAGCGCTTTACAGTTTTGCACACATTATCATCGCTGTCTCTGATGGGGCTCACAATCTAGAATCCCTTTCAGTATGTCTTTGGAATGTGGGAGGAAACCAGAGTGCTCGGAGGAAACCCACGCAAACACAGAGAGAACATACAAACTCTTTGCAGATGTTGTCCTGGGTGGGATTGGAACCCAGGACCCCAGCGCTGCACGGCTGCAGTGCAAACCACTGCGCCACCGTGCTGCCCATTTAATCACACTGTGGGGCTGGGATTCATGGGCATGCGCAGTGCATATCTTCGCCTCTCACTCATCTCCTTCTGGCTTCTTCAGACTGTGCGGCGTCACGGCCGTGGCATTCAATTAGGGATCAGTTGACGCCGCACAGTCTCAAGAAGGCGTAGGGAGATGAGTGAGAGCCTGAGGCGAAGATATGCACAGCACATGCCTATGAATCCCAGCCCCGCAGTGTGAATAAATCAGAAGACACGGCGAGGCGGGATATCTGGCAGCGCGACCGCACAGGCGCAGTCAGCCTGACACCAAATGATGTCAGAAGACGGTCAGCGCTAACTGCGCATGCCCAAGGTTTAACATAACAGCGCAGGCTCCGGGACAGATTCAAACAACGTCGAGGAGGTGGCACCTGGCGCCAAGGGGGTAGGAATGATGGCTGTGCTGCGTCTCATTGCGAAGGAAATTCCCACCTCCGGGACGGTTTCACGGTATGAGGGGACACATTTTATAAGTGTTAAGGTCAGCGTGTGCAAGGAACATAACTAAAAGAGCCACCTTTTCCTTGTGAAGCATTACTGCTGCACAAGGTGGCTCTTTCAGATACAAACGCCTGTGGGGAGGAGACAGGTTCCCTTTAATTTCTATTGTAGTGTCAGCGTGGAGGTCGCAGGACACATTGCTGGATACACAGCAGGGGATCAGCTGACGTTACTGAAAACCAATAACATGGCAGCAAGTGTTGACTGTGCAAACGGCACTTCCGGGCAGCAACTGGCGGTGTTGGAGCCCAGGGAATGCAGGAGAAGCAGAGTGTAGGCCGAGGCCTACACTCGAGCCAGTTTAATATCTGTTGTAGTGTCAGCATGGCGGTCGCAGGACACATTGCCGTATACATAGCAGGGGAGCAGCTGACGTTACTAAACCCCACTAACACAGGAGCAAGTGTTTTTCTCTGTGCAGAGAGCACTTCCAAGCACCAACTGGCGGTGTTGGAGCCCAGGGTCAATCAGGGTGTAGGCCGAGGCCTAATTGGAGCGAGTTTAATATCTGTGTTAGGGCTTGTTTCCACATGCGAGAAACACGTCCGTGTCTCGCATGTGGAAACGAAGTTCTGGCGCCGGCACTGTGGAGCGGAGCGTGCGGCCGCATAGCAACACATGCAGCCGCTTGTTTCCACATGCGAGAAACACGTCCGTGTCTCGCATGTGGAAACGAAGTTCTGGCGCCGGCACTGTGGAGCAGAGCGTGCGGCCGCATAGCAACACATGGAGCCGCACGCTCCACTCCGGAGTGCCGGCGCCAGAACTTCGTTTCCACATGCGAGACACGGACATGTTTCTCGCATGTGGAAACAAGCGGCTGCATGTGTTGCTATGCGGCCGCACGCTCCGCTCCACAGTGCCGGCGCCAGAGCTTTGTTTCCACATGCGAGACACGGACGTGTTCCTCGCAAGTGAAAACAAGCCCTTGGTGTCAGCGTGGCGGTCGCAGGACACATTGCCAGATACACAGCAGGGGCGCAGCTGACGTTACTGAACCCCACTAACACAGGAGCGAGTGTTTTTCTCTGTGCAGACAGCACTTCCGAGCACCAACTGGCGGTGTTGGAGCCCAGTGCCAGTCAGGGTGTAGGCCGAAGCCTGCACTTGAGCCAGTTTAATATCTGTTGTAGTGTCAGCGTGGCGGTCGCAGGACACATTGCCGGATACACAGCAGGGGAGCAGCTGACGTTACTGAACCCCACTAACAAAGGAGCGAGTGTTTTTCTCTGTGCAGACAGTACTTCCAAGCACCAACTGGCGGTGTTGGAGCCTAGGGTCAATCAGGGTGTAGGCCGAGGCCTAATTGGAGTGAGTTTAATATCTGTTGTTGTGTCAGCGTGGCAGTCGCACGACACATTGCCGGATACACAGCAGGGGAGCAGCTGACGTTACTGAACCCCACTAACACGGCAGCAAGTGTTGACTGTGCAGACGGCACTTCTGAGCAGCAACTGGTGGTGTTGAAGCCCAGGGAATCCAGGAGAAGCAGAGTGTAGGCCGAGGCCTAATTGGAGCAATTTGAAAGGGAACCTTTAACCCCCCCCAGGCATTAGTAACTGAAAGAGCCACCTTGTGCAGCAGTAATGCTGCACAAGGAAAAGGTGGCTCTTTTAGTTCTGCTCCTTGCACACGCTGAACTAAACACTTATAAAATGTGTCCCCTTATACCGTGAAACCGTCCCGGAGGTGGGACTTTCCTTCATAATGAGACGCAGCACAGCCATCATTCCTCCCCCTTCACGCCGGGCGCCGCCTCCTCAGCATTGTTTGAATCTGTCCTGGAGCCAGCGCTATTATGTTAAACCTTGGGCATGTGCAGTTAGCGCTGCCCATCTTCTGACATAATTTGGTGTCAGGCTGACTGCACCTGTGCGGCCGCGCTGCCCGAGATCACGACCCACAGTGTCTTCTGATTTATTTACACTGCGGGGCTGGGATTCATGGGCATGCACAGTGCATATCTTCGCCTCTCACTCATCTCCTTCCGCCTTCTTCAGACTGTGCGGCGTCACAGCCGTGGCATTCGATTAGGGATCAGCTGGCGGAAAAAGATGAGGGACAGGCAAAGATAAGCACAGTGCATGGCCATGAATCCCAGCCCCGCATTATGACTAAATCAGAAGACACAGCGGGGCGGGATCTCGGGCAGCGCGACCGCACAGGAGCAGTCAGCCTGATATCAAATGATGTCAGAAGATGGGCAGCGCTAACTGCGCATGGCCAAGGTTTAACATAACAGCGCAGGCTCCGGGACAGATTCAAACAACGCGGACGGGGAGGCACCAAGCGCCAAGGGGGTATGAATGCTGGCTGTGCTGCATCTCATTATGAAGGAAAGTCCCAACTCGGGGACGGTTTCACTGTATGAGGGGACACATATTTTATAAGTGTTAAGTTCAGCGTGTGCAAGGAGCAAAACTAAAAGAGCCACCTTTTCCTGGTGCAGCATTTGTGCTGCACAAGGTGGCTCTTTCAGTTACAAACGCCTGGGGGGGACAGGTTCCCTTTAATTTCTGTAGTAGTGTGAGTGTGGAGGAAGCAGGAGCAATTTCCGGATACACAGCAGGGAATCAGCTGAAATTACTGAAACCCAATAACACTGGGTCATGTGTTGACTGTGCAGACGGCACTTCTGAGCAGCAACTGGCGGTGTTGGAGCCCAGGGATTACAGTTCAGGTGGTAGAAACATGAACACAACAGGAGACCTGGATACTGTTGCCAACCAAATATTTAATATGGAAGAGGACTGGCAAATTCCTGCGAGATCCAGGCCTTGTTCATTTTCAGAAAAGTAAGCCGGTCAATGTTATCAGAGGATAGTCGCATGCAACAGTCCGTTAGTACACCATCTGCGGCACTAAAGACGCGTTCCGATAATACACTAGCAGCAGGGCAAGCCAGCACCTACAATTCATACTGGCTAAGCTCTGGCCATGTATCCAGCTTACAGACTCAAAACTTGAAGGGGGAAGAGCCGTGTGGGAGTACACTGAGAGGGCAAGACATGTAGTCTGTCACCATCTGACGGAAACGTTGCCTCCTGCTGACTGGAGACATCTGTGATGGTGTAGACATTTGTGGCGGGCACAGAAAAGTTTGCCACATTTGGGCCATATTGGTCTTGCCTTGTGCTGAGGCACTGCTTCTGCTCCCTGTTTGTGCTGAGCTTCCTCCACTGCCTCGACGCACTGAGCTGCTTTGTAAAGCACTAGCAGGACTGCTCTCAGTTGGACTGGAGAAGATGATGGAATGCACCACTGTGTCTTGGTACTCCCACATTTTATGCTCCCGGTTCAATGGTGTTATGAGGGTTTGTAAGTTGTCCCGGTAGCGCGGATCTAGGAGGGTGTGCACCCAATAATCAGCCGTGTTGAGAATGTGGGCGATGCGGCAGTCGTTTCTCAGGCACTGCAGCATGAAATCAACCATGTGTTGCAGACTGCCAACTGGCCAAGAAACGCTGTCCCCTGCTTGAGGCGTGATCTCTGCCTGCTCTGCATCACTCCACCCTCGCTCTACATACTGACTACTGGAGCATTGTGTAACTCCCTCCTCTGTAAAGATGTCTTCCTCCTCCATTGACTCCTCCTCATCCTCCTCACAAAGTGTCTGCCTAGGCCTTTGTGAGGAACTACGTCGCGCAGACTGTCCAGAAGCAGATGGCATTTGTGACTCCTCATTCTCCACCTCTTCCATAACCTCATCCCTTAGCGCTTGCAGTGTTCTTTCAAGCAGGCAGATAAGGGGGACAATCATGCTGACTAGTGCATCATCTGCACTCGCCATCCACGTGGAATCATCGAAGGCATGCAAAACCTGGCAGATGCCCTTCATAGTGGCCCACTCAGTGGTTGTGAAGTCTGAATGGCACGCAGTGCGACTTCTTTGCGCCTGATGCAGCTGGTACTCCATTACTGCTGGCTGCTGCTCACACATTCACTCCAACATATGTAGCGTTGAATTCCACCTGCTGGGTAGGTCACATATGATGCGATGTTCCGGAAGGCAGAATCGGCGCTGCAAGGTGCGATCTTGCCCTGCTGGAACGCCGCAAGTGAGCACACTCTAGGTGGACCTTGTGCAGCAGTGCATCAAGATCCGGATAGTCCCTCAAAAAACTCTGCACGACCAAGTTGAGCACATGTGCCAGACATGGATGTGAGTGAGGTTGCCTAGGGCCAGAGCTGCCACCAGATTTCGGCCATTGTCACACACTACCATGCCTGACTGGAGATTCGCTGGCACAAACCACACGTCACTCTCCTGCTTGATGGCATTCCAGAGCTCCTGCGCTGTGTGGTTTCGATTCCCCCCAAAAATTAATTTCAGTACGGTCTGTTGACATTTGGCCACGGCTGTGCTCATATCAGGTAAGCGTTCACGGGTCCATGTGGAGGTAGACCGTGACGGCTCCTGCAGCGATGATTCAGAGAAACTGTAGTATGAGGAGGAGGCAATGTGTACAGACTGGATTCCTGCAATCCTTGGAGTTGGCAGAACACGTACAGCGCCACTCTGAAGATCTGTACCCAGCTCCACAACATTTACCCAATGGGCAGTGAGGGAAAGGTATCGTCCCTGTCCATGGTGACTGGTCCACGCATTGGTGGTGAGGTGGACCTTGCTACTGACGGCATTTAGTAGCGCATGTTTATTGTTTCCCTCCACATGCTTTTGCAGGGCAGGGACGGCTTGCCTGCTGAAATAAAAGCGGCTGGGCATGTTGTATTGTGGGACTGCCAATGCCATCAAGTTACGGAAGTTGTCAGTCTCCACCAGCCTGAATGACAGCATTTCAAGGGACAGTAGTTTTGCAATGCCAGCATTCAGAGCCTGTGCTCGGGGGTGGTGCCGAGAATGGCTGCCTTTTCTCCCATGCCTGTGCTACCGATGGCTGTAGACTGGGCTGGGAGTGTGAGGATGACAGGGAACGTGGTGCTGTGGGTGGAATTACACTGGGTCTCTGGATAACAGTGCCAGAGGTTCTTGCATGGCGATCCTGTGAGGAAGCCGAACCAGCTGTGTGTGAGCTGGAGGAAGAGGCTACAAGACGAGCTGAATAGGTGGTAGGTGCCGCTGTTGGTTGGCCCAGGTCTTCAGTGTGTTTTTGTAACTCCACCTTGTGCTTGGTCCGCACATGTTTCCACATGTTGTGGTATTGAGGTTGCTGACACTTTTCCCTCTTTTGACTTTCTGATTACACAGCTTGCATTTGACAAAGCAAATGTCATCTGCAACTGTGTCAAAAAAGGACCAGGCACTGCAAGTCTTGGGAGCGCCCGTTTTGGCTTTTGGAAGGGACATGCTCCTAATGGGTGCTGAAGTGGAGGCTACAGGCAATGCAGTCTTCCCCTCCCTCTCCCTCTTTGGGCCGTTCGGGGAATCTCTTCCTCAGAGCTGCTCCCACCACCTTCCTGTACCTCACTCTATGATGGGTCAAGGACCTCATCATCTACACTACCCTCTTCCACCAACTGCTTCTCCTGGGTAGTCTTGGCAGCACAGTACACACCAGAAAGGGACACCTGAGTCTCATCATCAGATGTGTACTGAGGTGTGCTGACCGTAGGCACTGGCCCACCCGCCTCTTCAGATTCAGAGAGACAAAGCTGTTGGGCATCACTGCATACTGCCTCTTCTTCCATTTCTGGAATGTTGCTTGGCTGGCCCCCTCTTTCCAAGCCAAGAGATTCAGAGAACAGAAGTAGAGATGGCTCCTGTCCTGGGCTCTCTGACTGCCTGGGCAATTTAGCAGGTGGTGAATAGACAGATGGGTGCTCTCCAGTGCTCTGTGCCTGAGAGGATGTGGCACTAATTGAAGTCAATGCGTTAGCTGACATCCATCTGACAACGGCTTCAATTTGTTCATCCCGCAGCAGCAGGGCACGGCGATCTCCTACAAAGCTGCACATGAAGGACTGTTCCCTGCTGAAACTGGGGGATGATGAGTCACCAATGCCCGCAGCAAGCACAGAATCCCCACGTCCTCTCCCTGCTCCATGCCCACGACCATGTGCCTAACTCTCTGCCTTCTTCATCGTGGTAGACTGATAAAGATAGGCAGAAAAGTACTAAGGGCTTAGTGTGCTTATTCCTGAACAGCTCCTAGCAGGTATAAGAAACACTAATTTTCTTAAGTGTGGACTAGACTTTAATATGAGCTAATGTGGCCTACACAACTGTAATGTGGAGTGTTTGGTGAACTTTATTAACTTTTTTTTTTTCGCAGAACAGACTACAGAGTGAGCTGCACTCACACACAGACCATGCAGAAAGCCGTGAACAGCGCTGCAAGGCCAAAAAAAACTCCTCTATGTAATCCTATATAGTGTTTTTCCGCAATCTAGCAGGATACGGATGGAAACCCACTAATAGGCTAAATTTGAAAAAAGGTGCAGCAGGCAGCACTAATTGAAAAAAGGACAATGGAACAGTATGAGGCAGTGACGCACCCTGAGCTGACTACAACCAGCTGTGGCGGCAGAACAGACTACAGACTGAGCTGCACTCACACACAGACCATGCAGACAGCCGTGAACAGCGCTGCAAAGCCAAAAAAATCTCTATGTAATCCTATGTAGTGTTTTCCCACAATCTAGCAGGATACAGATCGAAACCCACTAATAGGAGAAAAACAAGAAAAATGTGCTGAAGGCAGCACTAATGCAAAAAATGACAATTGTGCAGTATGAGGCAGTGATGCACGCTGAGCTGACTACAACCAGCGGTGGCCGTAGAACAGACAACAGCGTGAGCTGCACTCACACTGACCTTGCAGACAGCTGTGAACAGCGCTGCAAGGCAAAAACAAGGTTCTCACACAGCGGTTGCTAAATTAGCCTGGGTAAAGCACAATGAAGCAAATCGCTATCTCTAAACTGGCCCTCAGTCAGAACACAGCGTCCTGTCCCTAACTGAATTCACAGCAGAGTGAACCCAAAATGACAGCGGCGACTTTTATAGTGCATCATGACATCATTTCAGCAACCAATCACAGCCATGCCAGTAGTTACATGCCTACCATACAGAACAGGATGTGCCCACACTTCTAATCATTCCTCATTGGCTGAATTCGGGCTCTTTGAATTATGGGAACTTCCGATTCTGGTATCCGATATACTGAAAGTATCGGAACTCGGTATTGGAATTCCGATCGGCCGATACCTGATACTTGCGGTATCGGAATGCTCAACACTACTAATGACATCAAAACCCTATATAAGGTGTGCTTAATTATTAGGCAACTTCCTTTCCTTTGGCAAAATGGGTCAGAAGAGAGATTTGACGGGCTCTGAAAAGTCCAAAATTGTGAGATGTCTTGCAGAGGGATGTAGCAGTCTTGAAATTGCCAAAATTTTGAAGCGTGATCACTTAAAAATCAAGCGTTTCATGGCAAAGAGCCAACAGGGTCACAAGAAGCGTGTTGGGCAAAATAGGCGCAAAATAACTGCCCATGAATTGAGGAAAATCAAGCGTGAAGCTGCCAGGATGCCATTTGCCACCAGTTTTGCCATATTTCAGATCTGCAACGTTACTGGAGTAACAAAAAGCACAAGGTGTGCGATAATCAGGGACATGGCCAAGTTAAGGAAGGCTGAAAAACGACCACCTTTGAACAAGAAACATAAGATAAAACGTCAAGACTGGGCCAAGAAATATCTTAAGACTGACTTTTCAAAGGTTTTAAACTGATGAAATGAGATTGACTCTTGATGGACTATAGGCTGGATCAGTAAAGGGCAGAGAGCTCCACTCCGACTCAGATGCCAGCAAGGTGGAGGTGGGGTACTGGTATGGGCTGGTATCATCAAAGATGAACTAGTGGGACCTTTTCGGGTTGAGGATGGAGTGAAGCTCATCTCCCAGACCTACTGCCAGTTTCTGGAAGACAACTTCTTCAAGCAGTGGTACAGCAAGAAGTCGGTATCGTTCAAGATAAACATGATTTTCATGCAGGACAATGCTCCATCACATGCCTCCAACTACTCCACAGCGTGGCTGGCCAGTAAAGGTCTCAAAGAAGACAAAATAATGACATGGCCCCCTTGTTCACCTGATCTGAACCCCATAGAGAATCTGTGGTCCCTCATAAAATGTGAGATCTACAGGCAGGGAAAACAGTACCCCTCTCGGAACAGTGTCTGGGAGGCTGTGGTGGCTGCTGCATGCAATGTTGATCGTAAACAGATCAAGCAACTGACAGAATCTATGGATGGAAGGCTCTTCAGTGTCATCATAAAGAAAGGTGGCTATATTGGTCACTAAGTTATGGGGGTTTTGTTTTTGCATGTCAGAAATGTTTATTTCTAAATTTTGTGCAGTTATATTGGTTTACCTGGTGAAAATAAACAGGTGTGATTGGAATATATTTGGTTTTTATTAAGTTGCCTAATAATTCTGCACAGTAATAGTTACCTGCACAAACAGATATCCTCCTAAGATAGCCAAATCTAAAAAAAAAAAAAACACTCCCAACTTCCAAAAATATTAAGCTTTGATATTTATGAGTAGTGTTGAGCGATACCTTCCGATATCGGAAAGTATCGGTATCGGATTGGATCAGCCGATATTCAAAAAATATCGGATATCGCCGATACCGATACCCGATCCCGATACAAGTCAATGGGACCAAAATATCGGAATTAAAATAAACCCTTTCTTTCCTTGTAGGTTCATTCTACATGAAGGAAAACAACTAAGAATAATGCAGGATGTATTTGGGGAGGTGGCGGAGACATTACAGGCATAGAGGTTTAGCCCAATCAAATAGAATAGCAGGAATTTTAATTTTTTTTAAAGACGTTCGGAGTTACAAAGATATTGACTATGTAAAGTTTTTTTTTTTATTTTGTCAGATATTGATGTTTCACTATTCCACGCCCTTCCCCTTCTTTTTTTTAACTTTTCCCACACTTTCATCTCCATCATCATCAGCATCTTTGACATCAACTTCTTCACCTTATTCATCTTCTTCATCTTCTACATTTTTTTTTAATTACATTCTTCATATTCATTTTCTTTAACTATTATTATTCTTCCTATTCTACTTCTTCATCATATTCTCATTTGTGACAGGCATTCCCGTAGTTGTTATCTATAAAAGTTTGAAGATTACACCTTCTGTTCTGCCTGTCACAAAAGTTACATTTGTCCGCGTTCAGTTTGGCCTGCAGCATCAGGCTTTATCCAGGGGCACCACGAGGAGGAACGGACTCACCCCCATACACTGCTTAGTCTTCTTCTGCATATAATTTAGATAATATCTTTTGCTCTGATATTAAGTGTTATGCTTAATGCTCTTCTGCTCTTTGTTCTGCAGCCTCTTGTTCTTCTGCTTCTCGGTCTTCCGCCGTCGTCGTCATCGTCGTCGTCATCGTCGTCATCTCCAGGGTCGTCGTCATCTCAGTGGTTGTCGTCTCTGGTGTCGTCGTCATCTTAGGGGTGGTCTTCCGAGTCGTCGTCTTTAGGGTCTTGAACTTGGAAATGTAGCAGAAGGTACAAGAAGGCTGAGAAAATGCCGAAAACCAGCTGATGGAACTGGAACCAGGATGGGGAGCAGAAGGTACAAGAGCAAAAGACACTGCCGAGAACCAGCTGACGGTTCTGGAACCCGGATGCGTTGGCCAACTGTGCAAGAGCCAAAGGCACGACCGAGGACCAGCTGACGGTGCTGGAACCCGGTTACAAAGCTGTAGGTACCCGCGCTTAAAAGCACTACCAAGGACCGCCTGGCGTTGGCGGAGCTCGGATACCCAGAAGGAAGCACCTAAGCCAAAGGCTCGGCCCGGAACCAGCTGACGGTGCTGGAACCAGGATGTGGACCAGAAGGTCCACAGGAGAGGAGAGAACAGCTAGGCCGCGAGGCTGCCGCAGTTACCGAACACCAACAGTCCTACAAGGGGAGCTTGGCCTACTGGCCCTACAGAACCAGCCTTGATTGCCAATTCCCGCAGCCCACATAGGACGCTCCTAAACTGGAGGCACCATGGAGTTGGCTAACCCGACCGCAACACGACGGGGCAACGTATAGGCGTCTAAGTGACCTTGACACTACCCAGAACCAGCTGACGGTGCTGGACCCAGGCTGGGCACGAGGGAGTACCCGTGACAAAGACACTGCCAAGAACCAGCTGACGGTGCTGGAAGCCGGATGCGTTGCCCAAGTGTGCAAGAGCCAATGGCACGACCGAGGACCAGCTGACGGTGCTGGAACCCGGTTACAAAGCTGTAGGTACCCGCGCTTAAAAGCACTCCCAAGGACCGCCTGGCGTTGGCGGAACTCGGATACCCAGAAGGAGGCACCTAAGCCAAAGGCTCTGCCCAGAACCAGCTGACAATGCTGGAACCAGGATGTGGACCAGAAGGTCCACAGGAGAGGAGAGAACAGTTAGGCCGCGAGGCTGCCGCAGTTACCGAACACCAACAGTCCTACAGGGGGAGCTTGGCCTACTGGCACTACAAAACCAGCCTTGATTGCCAATTCCCGCAGCCCACATAGGACGCTCCTAAACTGGAGGCACCAGTTAACCCAACCACAGCACGACAGGGCAATGTATAGGCGTCTAAGTGACCTTGACACTACCCGGAACCAGCTGACGGTGCTGGAACCAGGCTGGGCACGAGGGAGTACCCGTGACAAATACACTGCCGAGAACCAGCTGACGGTGCTGGAACCCGGATGCGTTGCCTATTCAAGATTGTCTTCCTAGAGCCCCAACTAGCGGTGTTGGAGCAAAGGGTAAGCAGGGGGAGCAGAGTGTAGGCCGAAGCCTGCACTGGAGGCAGCTTTGTGTCTGCGTTGCGTTTGCAGGACATGTTGCTGGCTACACAGCGGGGGAACAGCTGGCGTTGCTGAACCCCGCTGAAACAATGGCGGGTGTTTTTCTCTGTGCAGCCTGCACTTCCAGGCACCAACTGGCGGTGTTAGAGCCCAGGGTCTGCAGGAGGAGCAGAGTGTAGGCTGAAGCCTAGTAGAACCAATTTCAAAGGTAACCTTTAACCCTCCCTCAGGTGTTAAAATGTAGAAGAGCCACACCTTGTGCAGCAGTAATGCTCCACAAGTGAAAGGTTGCTCTTTAAATTTTGCTCATTGCACACGCTGAATGAAAAACGTACACAATTTTGTCCATTATACAGTAAAACTGTAGTGGAGGCGTGACTTGTCTTTTTAAGGAGACGCAGCACAGGTGTCCAAAATAACGCCTTGGTGCTGGGCACAGCCTCCTGAGCGTTGTTATTTGCTGTACAGGAGTCTGCGCTCTTGTTATCCCTTGGCCATGCACTGTGAGCGCTGCCTGTCTTCTCACCTCATTTCATGTCGGCCGGTGCGGTTAGCGATGGCCAGGAATCCCAGACCCGCAGTGTCTTTTCATAAAGTCACACTGCAGGGCTGGGATTCATGGCCTTGCGCAGTAAATATGTTTGCCGCTCACTCATGTCCTTACACCTGCTTCAGACTGGGCGGCCTCAGCTGATCCCTTATCGCATGCCACGGCCATGAGGCCGCACAGTCTGAAGAAGGCGGAAGGAGGGGAGTGAAGACAGGCGAAGATATGCACTGCTCGTGCCCATCAATCACACCCTCGCAGTCAAAATAAGTAAGACAACGAGGGGCGTTGTGTCGGGCAGGGCGGACGCACAGGCACAGGCAGCCAACCAACGATGGCAGAAGACGGCCAGCGTTACCAATGGGGGTGCTGCGTGTCATTAAAAAGGAAAGTCACACCTCAGGGACAATGTAATGGTCTGTAATGAGACACATTTTGTAAGTGTTGCGTTCCACGTGGGCAAGGAGAAAAAGTTAGCCACCTTGTACAAATGCAGCATTACTGCAGTACAAGGTGGCTGTTATACATAGAAACACCTGGGGGGGCAGGGTCCCTTTAATTTCAGTTCAGGTGCCTGCGTGGCGTTTGCAGGACACGTTGCCAGCTACACAGCAGGGGAACAGCTGGCGGTGCTGAACCCCACTAACACATTGGCTGGTGTTTTTCTCTGTGCAGCTAGCACTTCCCGGCAAAAACTGGCGGTGTTAGAGCCCAGGGTCAGCAGGAGGAGGAGAGGAGCAGAGTGTAGGCCGAAGCCTGCACTGGTGGCAGCTTTTGTTCTGTTGTGCCAGCGTGGCTTGTGCTGGACACGTTGCCGACTACATAGCAGGGGAACAGCTGGCGTTGCTGAACCCCACTGACACATTGGCTGGTGTTTTTCTCTGTGCAGCTAGCACTTCCTGGCAAAAACTGGCGGTGTTAGAACCCAGGGTCAGCAGGAGGAGAGGAGCAGAGTGTAGGCCGAAGCCTAATTGAACCAATTTCAAAGGTAACCTTTAACCCACCCTCAGGTGTTACAATGTAGAAGAGCCACACCTTGTGCAGCAGTAATGCTCCACAAGTGAAAGGTTGCTCTTTAAATTTTGCTCATTGCACACGCTGAATGAAAGACGTACACAATTTTGTCCATTATACAGTAAAACTGTATTGGAGGCGTGACTTGTCTTTTTAAGGAGACGCAGCACAGGTGTCCAAAATAACGCCTTGGTGCTGGGCGCAGCCTCCTGAGTGTTGTTATTTGCTGTACAGGAGTCTGCGCTCTTGTTATCCCTTGGCCATGCGCTGTGAGCGCTGCCTGTCTTCTCACCTCACTTCATGTCGGCCGGTGCGGTTAGCGATGGCCATGAAACCCAGACCCGCATTGTCTTTTAAAAAACTCACACTGCGGGCCTTGGATTCATGGCCTTGTACAGTAAATATGTTCGCAGCTCGCACATGTCCTTACACCTGCTTCAGACTGGGCGGCCTCCGCTGATCCCTTATCGCATGCCACGGCCATGAGGCCGCACAGTCTGATGAAGGCGGAAGGAGGGGAGTGAAGACAGGCGAAGATATGCACTGCTCGTGCCCATCAATCACACCCTCGCAGTCAAAATAAGTAAGACAGCGAGGGGCGTTGTGTCGGGCAGGGCGGACGCACAGGCACAGGCAGCCAACCAACGATGTCAGAAGACGGCCAGCGTTACCAATGGGGGTGCTGCGTGTCATTAAAAAGGAAAGTCACACGTCAGGGACACTGAAATGGTCTCTAATGAGACACATTTTGTACGTGTTTGTTGAGTTCGACGTGGGCAAGGAGAAAAAGTCAGCCACCTTGTACAAATGCAGCATTACTGCTGTACAAGGTGGCTGTTATACATAGAAACACCTGGGGGGGGGGGAGCAGGGTCCCTTTAATTTCAGTTCAGGTGCCTGCGTGGCGTTTGCAGGACACGTTGGCGGCTACACAGCAGGGGAACAGCTGGCGTTGCGGAACCCCACTGACACATCAGCGAGTGTTTTTTCTGTGTAGACAACACTTCCAGGTGACAGCTGACAGTGTTGAAACCCAGGGAATCAAAGAGGAGCAGAGTGTAGGCCAAAGCCTGCACTAGTGGCAGCTTTTGGTGTGTTGTGCCAGCGTGGCTTGTGCTGGACACATTGCCGACTACACAGCAGGGGAAAAGCTGGCGTTGCGGAACCCCACTGACACATCAGCGAGTGTTTTTTCTGTGTAGACAACACTTCCAGGTGACAACTGACAGTGTTGAAACCCATTGAATCAAAGAGGAGCAGAGTGTAGGCCGAAGCCTGCACTGGTGGCAGCTTTTGGTCTGTTGTGCCAGCGTGGCTTGTGCTGGACACATTGCCGACTACACAGCGGGGGAACAGCTGGCGTTGCTGAACCCCACTGACACAATGGCGGGTGTTTTTCTCTGTGCAGCCAGCACTTCCGGGCCCCAACTGGCGTAGTTAGAGCCCAGGGTCTGCAGGCGGAGCAGAATGTAGGCCTAAGCCTAGTAGAACCAATTTCAAAGGTAACCTTTAACCCCCCCTCAGGTGTTGCAAAGTACAAGAGCCACACCTTGTGCAGCATTAATGCTGCACAAGTCAAAGGTTGCTCTATGAATTTTTCTACTTGCACACGCTGAATGAAACACGTACACAATTTTGCCCATTATACAGTCAAACTGTATTGGAGGCGTGACTGACTTGCCTTTTTAAGGAGACGCAGCAGAGGTGTCAAAGTTTACACCTCGGTGGTGGGCGCAGACTCATAAGCGTCGTTATTTGCTGTACAGGAGTCTGCGCTCTTGTGTTATCCCTTGGCAATGCCCTGTTAGCGCTGCCCATCTTCTGACCTCATTTCATGTTGACCGTTGCGGTTAGCGATGCCCATGAATCCCAGACCCGCAGTGTCTTTTAAAAAACTCACACTGCGGGCCTTGGATTCATGGCCTTGTGCAGTAAATATGTTCGCCGCTCGCACATGTCCTTACACCTGCTTCAGACTGGGCGGCCTCCGCTGATCCCTTATCGCATGCCGCGGCCATGAGGCCGCACAGTCTGAAGGTGGAAGGAGATGAGTCAAGTCAGGCGAACATATGCACTGCACATGCCCATCAATCACACCCTCGCAGTCAAAATATATCAGACAACGAGGGTCGTTGTGTCGGGCAGGGCGGACGCTCAGGCACAGCCAGCCAACCAATGATGTCAGAAGACGGGCAGCGCTACCAAGGGGGGTGCTGCATGTCATTAAAAAGGAAAGTCACACCTCAGGGACATTGTAATGGTCTCTAATGAGACACATTTTGTAAGTGTTGCGTTCCACGTGGGCAAGGAGAAAAAGTTAGCCACCTTGTACAAATGCAGCATTACTGCTGTACAAGGTGGCTGTTATACATAGAAACACCCGGGGGGGGGGCAGGTTCCCTTTAATTTCAGTTCAGGTGCCTGCATGGCGTTTGCAGGACACGTTGCCGGCTACACAGCAGGGGAACAGCTGGCGGTGCTGAACCCCACTGACACATTGGCGGGTGTTTTTCTCTGTGCAGCTAGCACTTCCGGGCAACAACTGGCGGTGTTAGAGCCCAGGGTCTGCAGTAGGAGCAGAGTGTAAGCCGAAGCCTGCAGTGGAGCAAGTTGAAAGGGAACCTTTAACCCCCCCCCCAGGCATTTGTTGCTGAAAGAGCCATCTTGTACAGCAGTAATACTGCAAATGGAAAATGGTGGCTCTTTAAATTATGCTCCTTGCAAACGCTGAAGTACACACTCATATAATGTGTCCCCTCACACCGTTAAACCGTCCCGGAGGTGGGACTTTCCTTTGTAATGTGACACAGCACAGCCGTCATTCCAACCCCCTTGGTGCCGTGCGCCACCTCCTCAACGTTGTTTGATTCTGTCACGGAGCCCGCGTTGTAATGTTATCCCTTGGCCATGCACACTTAGCGGTGCCCGTCTTCTGACATCATTTAGGTGTCAGGCTGGCAGTGCCTGTGCGTCCAAACTGCCTGAGATCCAACCTTGCAGTGTCATCTAATGTAATCCCACTGCGGGCCTGGGATCCATGGGCATGCGCAGTGCATATCATCGCCTCTCACTCCCCTCCTTCCTGCTTCTTCAGACTGTGCGGCGTCACGGCCGTGGCATGCTATTAGGGATCAGCTGATGCCGCCTAGTCTGAAGAAGCGTGAAGAAAGGGAGTGAGAGGCTAGTATATGCACTGCGCATGGCCATGGATACCAGGCCCACTGTGGGATCACATTAGACGACACTGCGAGGTGGGATTTCGGGCAGCGTGGACGCACAGGCGCAGCCAGGACGACAACAAATGATGTCAGAGGACGGGCAGCGCAAACTGTGCATGGCCAAGGGATAACATAACAGCGCAGGGTCCGTGACAGAATCAAACAACGCTAAGGAGGTGGCGCATGGAGCCAAGGGGGTAGGAATGACGGCTGTGCTGCGTCACATTACAAAGGAAAGTCCCACCTCCGGGACGGTTTGATGGTGTGAGGGGACACATTACATGAGTGTGTAGTTCAGCGTTTCCAAGGAGCATAATTTAAAGAGCGACCTTTTCCTTGTGCAGTATTAGTGCTGCACAAGGTGGCTCTTTCAGTAACAAACGCCTAGGGGGGGGGACAGGTGACCTTACATTTTAGTTGTGCCAGCGTGGCGGTCGCATGACACGTTGCCGGATACACAGCTGGGGATCAGCTGACGTTACTGAACCCCAATAACAGAGGAGCGACTGTTGACTGTGCAGACAGCACTTCCAGGCACCAACTGGCGGTGTTAGAGCCCAGGGACAGCAGGAGGAGCAGATTGGAGGTATTGCCGCACACACAGCAGGGGATCAGCTGATGTTACTGAACCCCAATAACAGAGGAGTGACTGTTGACTGTGAAGACAGCACTTCCAGGCACCAACTGGCGGTGTTAGAGCCCAGGGACAGCAGGAGGAGTAGATTGGAGGTATTGCCGCACACACAGCTGGGGATCAGCTGACGTTACTGAACCCCAATAACAGAGGAGCGACTGTTGACTGTGCGGACAGCACTTCCAGGCACCAACTGGAGGTGTTAGAGCCCAGGGACAGCACGAGTAGCAGAGGAACAGAGTGTAGGCCGAAGCCTGATTGGAGCAAGTTGAAAGGGAACCTTTAACCCCCCCCCCCCCAAGACGTTTGTAGCTGAAAGAGCCATCTTGTGCAGCACTAAGGATGCAAAAGGAAAAGGTTGCTCTTTTAATTATGCTCCTTGCAAACACAGAAGTAAACACTTAAAATGTGTCCCCTGATACCGTAAAACCGTCCCGGAGGTGGGAATTTCCTTCGTAATGGGACGCAGCACAGCTGTCATTCCTATCCCCTTGGTGCCGTGCGCTGCCTCATCAGCGTTGTTTTAAGCTGTCACGGAGCCTGCGCTGTTATGTTATCCCTTGGCCATGCACACTTAGCGGTGCCCGTCTTCTGACATCATTTAGGTGTCAGGCTGTCAGTGCCTGTGCGTCCACGCTGCCCGAGATCCCACCTCGCAGTGTCGTCTAATGTAATCCCACTGCGGGCCTTGGATCCATGGGCATGCACAGTGCATATCCTCGACTCTCACTCCCCTCCTTCCCTCTTCTTCAGACTGTGCGGCGTCACGGCCGTGGCATGCTATTAGGGATCAGCTGACGGCGCACATTCTGAAGAAGGCGGAGGGAGATGAGCGAGAGCCTGAGGGGAAGATATGCACTGCGCATGCCCATGGATCCCAGGCCCGCAATGTGATTCAATCAGAAGACACTGCAAGGCGGGATCTCGGGCAGCGCGGCCGCACAGGCGCAGCCAGCCTGACACCAAATTATGTCAGAAGACAGGCAGCGCAAATTGGGCATGGCCAAGGGATAACAGAACAGCGCAGGGTCCGTGACAGCTTAAAACAACGCTGAGGAGGCAGCGCACGGCACCAAGGGGGTAGGAATGACGGCTGTGCTGCGTCAGATTACGAATGAAAGTCCCAGCTCCAGGACGGTAAAACGGTATCAGTGAACACATTTTATAAGTGTTAAGTTCTGCGTGTGCAAGGAGCTAAACTTAAAGAGCTACCTTTTCCTTGTGCAGCATTACTGCTGCACAAGGTGGCTCTTTCAGTAACAAATGCCGGGGGGGGGGGACAGGCTCCCTTACATTTAGGTTGTTGTGCCAGCGTGGCGGTCGCAGGGCACATTGCCGGCTACACAGCTGGGGATCAGCTGACGTTACTGAAACCCAATAACACTGGGTCGTATGTTTTGACTGTGCAGCCTGCACTTCTGAGCCGCAACTGGCGGTGTTGGAGCCCAGGAATAGCAGTTCAGGTGGTAGAAAGATGAACACATCAGGAGACCTGGATGACACCCAATTACTTAATCAGGCAGAGGAGTGGCAAATTCCTGCGAGATCCAGGCCTGGTTCAAAAGTAAGCCGGTCAACGTTATCGGAGGATAGTTGCATGCGACGGTCTGTTAGTACACCACCTGCGGCACTAAAGACACGTTCCGATAAGACACTAGCCGCAGGGCAAGCCAGCACCTCCAATGCATACTGGCTTAGCTCTGGCCATGTATCCAGCTTAGAGACCCAAAACTTGAAAGGGGAAGAGCCGTCTGGGAGTACAGTAAGAGGGCAAGACATGTAGTCTGTCACCATCTGACGGAACCGTTGCCTCCTGCTGACTGGAGCCGCCGGTGATGGTGTAGACATTTGGGGCGGGCACACAAAAGTTTGCCACAGTTGTGCCATGCTGGTCTTGCCTTGGGCAGAGGCACTGCTTCTGCTCCCTTTTTGTGCAGAGCCTCCTCCACTGCCTCGATGCACTGAGCTGCTTTGTAAAGCACTAGCAGCACTCCTCTCAGTTGGACTGGAGAAGATGATGGAATTCACCAGTGTGTCGTGGTACTTCCGCATTTTACGCTCCCGGGTCAACGCTGGGATGAGGTTTTGGACGTTGTCCCGGTAGCGAGGATCGAGGAGGGTGAACACCCAATAATCAGGCATGTTGAGAATGTGGTCGATGCGGCGGTCGTTTCTCAGGCACTGCAGCATGAAATCAACCATGTGCTGCAGACTGCCAACTGGCCCAGAAACGCTGTCCCCTGCTTGAGACATGATCTCTGCCCGCTCGTCATCACCCCACCCTCGCTGTACACACTGACCACTGGACAATTGTGTAACTCCCTCCTCTGGACGGAGCTCTTCCTCCTCCATTGACTCCTCCTCATCCTCCTCACAAAGTGGCCCCTGCCTACCCCTTTGTGAGGAACCACGTGGCGCTGATTCTCCAGAAGCTGATGGAAAAGGTGACTCCTCATCCTCCACCTTTTCCACAACATCATCCCTTAACGCTTGCAGTGTTTGTTGAAGCAGGCAGATAAGGGGGACAGTCATGCTGACTAGTGCATCATCTGCACTTGCCATCCGCGTGGAATAATCGAAAGGACGCAAAACCTGGCAGACGTCCTTCATAGTGGCCCACTCTGTGGTTGTGAAGTCTGATCGGCGCTGACTGCGACTTCTTTGCACCTGATGCACTGCTTGCTGCTGCTCACACAACTGCTCCAACATATGTAACGTGGAATTCCACCTGGTAGGTAGGTCACATATGATGCGGTGTTCCGGAAGGCGGAATCGGCGCTGCAGAGCAGCAATGTGGGATCTTGCCAAGCTGGAACGCCGCAAGTGAGCACACTCTAGGCGGACCTTGTGCAGCAGTGCATCAAGATCCGGATAGTCCCTCAGAAAACTCTGCACAACCAAATTGAGCACATGTGCCAGGCATGGGATGCCAATGGCCAAAGCTGCCACCAGATTTTGGCCATTGTCACACACTACCATGCCTGGCTGGAGATTCGCTGGCACAAACCACACATCGCTCTCCTGCTTGATGGCATTCCAGAACTTCTGCGCTGTGTGGCTTCGATTCCCCAAAGAAACTAGTTTCAAGACGGCCTGTTGATGTTTGGCCACGGCTGTGCTCATGTCGGTCGTAACAGGTAAACGTTCAAGGGTCCATGTGGAGGTGGACTGTGACGGCTCCTGCAGCGATGATTCTGATGAACTTGTGTATGAGGAGTAGTCAATGTGTACAGACTGGATTCCTGCAATCCTTGGAGTGGGCAGGACACGTCCTGCGCCACTCGCACGATCTGTACCTGGCTCAACATTAACCCAATGGGCAGTGAGGGAAAGGTATCGCCCCTGTCCATGTTGACTGGTCCACGCATCGGTGGTGAGGTGGACCTTGCTACTGACGGCGTTCAGTAGCGCGTGTTTTATGTGTCCCTCCACATGCTTGTGCAGGGCAGGGACAGCTTGCCTGCTGAAGTAAAAGCGGCTGGGCACCTTGTACTGTTGGACTGCCAATGCCATCAAGTCATGGAAGCTGTCAGTCTCCACCAGCCTGAATGAGAGCATTTCCAGTGACAGAAGTTTGGCAATGCCTGCATTCAGAGCCTGTGCTCGGGGGTGGTTGGCCGAGAATGCCCGCCTTTTCTCCCATGCCTGTACTACCGATGGCTGTAGAGTAGACTGGGAGTGTGAGGATGACTGGGAACGTGGTGCTGTGGGTGGAATTACACTAGGTCTCTGGACAACAGTGCCAGAGGTTCTTCCATGGCGATCCTGGGAGGAAGCCGAACCAGCTGTGCGTGAGCTGGAGGAAGAAGCAACATGAGCTGAAGAGGCGGTAGCTGCCGCTGTTGGTTGGCCTAGGTCTTCAGTGTGTTTTTGTAACTCCACCGCGTGCCTGGTCCGCACATGTTTCCACATATTTGTGGTATTGAGGTTGCTGACACTTTTACCTCTTTTGACTTTCTGATGACAGAGCTTGCATTTGACAAAACAAATGTCATCTGCAACTGTGTCAAAAAAGGACCAGGCACTGCAAGTCTTGGGAGCGCCCTTTTTGGCTTTGGGAAGAGACAGGCTCCTAACGGGTGCCAAAGTGGAGGCTACAAGCTCCGCAGTCTTCCCCCTCCCTCTCCCTCTTTGGCCCGTTAGGGGAATCTCTTCCTCAGCGCTGCTCCCACCACCTTCCTGTTCCTCACGCCACGATGAGTCAAGGACCTCATCATCTCCACTACCCTCTGCCACCAACTGCTCCTCCTGGGTAGTCTCGGCAGCACAGTACGCACCAGAAAGCGGCACCTGAGTTTCGTCATCAGATGCGTACTGTGCGGTGGTCACCGGAGGCACTGGCCCACCTGCCTCTTCAGAGTCAGAGAGACAAAGCTGTTGGGCATCACTGCACACTGCCTCTTCTTCCATTTCTCCAATGCTGCTTGGCTGGCCCCCTGTTTCCAAGCCAAGAGATTCAGAGAACAGAAGTAGAGACGGCTCCTGTCCTGGGCTCTCTGACTGCCTGGCCAATTTGGCAGATGGTGAAGAGACAGATGGCTGCTCTCCAGTGGTCTGTGCCTGAGAGGATGTGGCACTAATTGAAGTCGATGCGGATGCGTTAGCTGCCATCCATCTGACAACGGCTTCAATTTGATCTTCACGCAGCAGCGGTGCACGGCGTTCTCCGACAAAGCTGCGCATGAAGGACTGTTCCCTGCTGAAACTGAGTGATGATGAGTCACCAGTGCCCGCAGCAGGCACAGAATCACCACGTCCTCTCCCTGCTCCGCGCCCACGCCCACGTGCCTTACTCCCTGCCCTCTTCATCTTGGTTGACAGATAAAGATAAGCAGAAAAGTACTAAGGCCTTAGTGTGCTTATTCCTGAAATGCTCCTCCTAACAGGTGTAAGAAACACTAATTTTGTAAAGTGTGGACTAGACTTTATTATTGATAAAATGTGGCCTCCACAAGTGTTAAGTGGTGTTTGGTGAACTTTATTTTTTTTTTTTCTGCAGATCGGGCTACAGAGCGGGTTTAACTCACACAGGGACAGTGCAGACAGCTGTAAACGGCGCTGCAAGGCCCAAAAACCCTCCTCTAGGTTATCCTATGTAGTGTTTTTCCACAATTTAGCTAGAGACGGGTGGAAAGACACTAATAGGAAATTTTAGAAAAAATGTGCAGAAGGCTGCACTATGAGCAAAAAAGGACAATGGATAGAACAGTATGAGGCAGTGTGAACCCCCCCTGAGCTGAATACAACCAGGTATATGGCTGCACACAGACTACAGAGTGAGCTGCACACACACACACACACACACACACACACACACAGAGACCTTGCAGAACGCTGTTAAAACAGCGCTGCAAGGCAAGAGCAAGGTGAACACACAGCGTTTGCTAAATTAGCCTGGGAAAAGCGCAATGAAGCAATTCGCTATCTCAACTGGCCCTCAGTTAGAACACAGGGTCCTGTCCCTAACTGAAATCACAGCAGAGTGAGCGCAAAATGGTGGCAGCGTTTTTTATAGTGCATCGTGACATCATTTCAGCAGCCAATCACAGCCTTGCGAGTAGTTACATGCCCACCATGCTAAACAGGATGTGCCCACACTTCCATTCATTCCTCATTGGCTGCTGCGTGCAGTTTTGAATTCTGGGAACTTCCGATTCCGGTATCTGATATGCGGGAAATATCGGAATTCGGTATCGGAATTCCGATACCGCAAATATCGGCCGATACCCAATTCTTGCGGTATCGGAATGCTCAACACTAGCTGTAAGCCATAATCATAAACATTAACAGAAATAAACACTTGAAATAGATCAGTCTGTTTGTAATGACTCTATATAATATGAGTTTCACTTTTTGTATTGAAGAACTGAAATAAATTAACTTTTTGATGATATTCTAATTTTGTGAGAAGATCTTGTATCTCCAGTCCTGTATGATGTGGCAACTTTTGGTTGGACAATGGTTGGGAGACCACTATTCTGGAGGTCTAGGTCCCATCAAGAGGGATAAATCAAAGAGTCCTAGGTTCTCATGTTTTGCTGCTTACAATTTTGGTCAGCTGATAATGAGAAGGACATGGCTGAACTGGAGTAGTTGAAGAGGACATTCGTACTTTAGGGAATGTTGCATTACCAATAAATTTCAAACTTGGGCTATTCAGCTTAGTGATCTAATTACTGGGTGCAAATACAGTATTTGAAGGGACAGCACGGGGATTTGTCTACTGATATTTAGAGGAATGAAGGCTTCACCTTCATCCTAGACAATGATTCTTTACTGTATTAGCAGTGAGACTATAGAAATCTCTTAGGCTAGTTATGGTTGTAATATTTTCTTTACCACAGAAGTGGAGTGATCATCTCAGCATGGAAGGAGCCACCTGAAGACTTCTCGGTAGGGCCACAAGTGAATATACCATTACTGACGCTGATTGTCTGCCACCCCACTGTCCAGCAGTTAGTTTTCTCACTTTTTTATGTGTTAGATTCTTAAATAGTATAAGTCAGTGGTGAACAATTATTTTTCCTGAGAGGCCACACGAGAGACTCTGACTGTTGTGGAGAGTTGAACTAATAGGCTAAAATGCATTCTTTTATCAACCCCTTCTTCTATGGGTGATTTTCCATTTTTTTCAATTTTTGTTTTTTCCTCCCCTTTTTCCAAGAGTCATACATTTTTAATTTTTCTGTTCATATAGCTGTGCGATGGCTTGTTTTTTGTAGGACGAGTTTTACTTTTCAATTATATCATACATTTTATTTTGTGATATACCACAGCTATTCCACAATTGCTTTGGGTTTATTTTCCATGTTCACAATATGGTAAAACTGACCTGCCATTATTATTCTCCAGGTAATTACCAGTACGCAGACACCAAATGTGTATAGTTTTTGTTTGTTTTATTTAAGTGGTGAAAAAAAATTCAGAAATTTGTAAGTTTTTTTTTTTTTTTTTTACTTTTGCTGCCATTTTCCCAGACCCATAGCGTCTCCATTTTTTGGGATCTGGAGCTGGGTTATGCATAATTTTTGTACGCTGAGCTGAAGTTATTATTGGTACCATTTTTGTGTGGTAGGTACGATATTTTGATCGCCTCTTATTGCATTTTATTGCAATGTTGCAGCTGCCAAAAATACTTATTTCTGGTCTTTTGATTTTTTTTTTTCATTACGCCATTTACCAATCTGATTTATGTACTTCATATTTTGGCAAATTTGACTCTTACAAATACAGTGATACCAATATGTATTTTTAAATTGGGAGTAAGTTGAAATTTTGTGTTTCTTATTTTCTATAACTTTTTTTTTTTTTACTTTTTATTAAGACAGGATCCTATGGGATATCAATCTGTCCAGGTATGAAGTACAAGGAATTGTGAATCCTCATCACTTGCTTTGGTGCAAATGAAACTGTCAATAGAAGCACTGGAGAGGAACAGGACAAACCCCAGAAAGGGATTAGTTTTGCTGCTCATGGCTGCTGACATTTCCCCTGCTTATCATTCTTGCTTTATTCTTCTCCAACTTTGCATTTTGCTACCGTCCTCATTGTCCATTGATCTGTAGTGGATCATGTGCTCAGAACCCAGCACTGTGGAGCATTAGTGGCACTTGCCAAAAAACACCACTTTCGGCAGGGCCACCATTGGTGCCCTGTTCTCTTCACAGATCAGTGCCAGATGTGAAAGACCCTGGAGACCCCATAGTGATTGCTATACTGCCTATATCATCCAGCATTACCAGTTTGGCAGTGGGTTTTGTGATGGTTTGGGAGCCCCTAATCTTGGAGGCTCACACAAACCTACCATGTGATGCCAAAGGTACCATGACTGTACTGGAATTAAGTACTCAGAGCCAGATCATACACTGGTATAATTAGCATTACGTTCTTCCTGTATCAGGACAATGTCCGTCCTCACTGAGCTGGAGCTGTTTGCCAAGGAAGAATGGGCAAGAATTTCAGCCTCTCGATGTACAAAACAGATAGACATACCCCAAGCGACTTGCAGTGGTAATCACAGCAAAAGGTGGCGCAACAAACTATTAAGTTAAAGGTGCTGAATAATATTGCATGCCCCACTTTTCAGTTTTTGAATTTCCACAAAAATTTAGAATAACCAATAAATTTCGTTCAACTTCACAATTGTGTACCCCCTTTTGTTGTTGATTCTTCACCAAAAATTTACATTTGGTATCTTTATGTTTGAAGCATGATATGTGGGAAAAGGTTGAAAAGTTCCAGGGGGGCCAAATACTTTTGCAAGGCACTGTGTATGGTCATGTTCAGAAAATATATTTTGGTCTTTGAAAAGTTGAGTGTGAGCTTGATGGTTGTGTGGTACTTGTTGAAGTTATTGTGGAAGGTGAGTAGATCATCTATTGAGTCTGTCCATACTGTAATATTAGCAGATCATCAATGTAGAAGAAGTATGCAAGAGGTTTAACAGAGCAAGATGACAATAATTCTTCCTCCAGTTTCACCATAAATAAGTTAGCATATTGTGGGAACATTTTGCTTCCCATGTCGATGCCCATACACTGTTAGTATAAATTGTTCCCTAAATAAAAATAGTTGTGATGGAGCACAAACCTGATAAATTGCAGTAAATTCTATCCTCATGAGGAATGTTGGAGTGTAATCTCTTATGATCATTGAGCTCCACTCTCTCCTGTAGAGTGTAAGCTCTTATGAGAATAATAATAATTTTTATTTATATAGCACCAACATATTCCGCAGCACTTTACAATAAGCGGGGACATGTACAGACAATAAATTCAATACAAGTTAAGACAATTTAAACAATGACATTAGGGGTGAGGTCCTTGCTCTCAAGCTTACAATCTACAAGGAAGTGGGGGGGACACAATAGGTGAAAAGTGCTTGTTATTTCAGGTCTGGCAATTATAATAAATAGGGATTTTCATATAAAAAAAATCTATATTATATAATGCTGGGAGCGTCACTCTGTCCCACCACTTTATAGACTGCGCAAGCACCTGCGCAGATGCTTGCGTTATAGCCACAGTGTCCATCTTAAAGAAAAACTGGCGCCGGAAAGCACCGACTGTGCTGGTACCGATGTCGGCGTCACAATCTCACCTACTGATAAAGTCCACAGCCACAGTGTCCCCACGCCCCCTAATTCCGCTGAATGTCCCACGACTCCCGGAATCGGCGCTTTCCGGTGGCATTTTGTTGATGAGACACTACGGCAATCGGGGCCTGCGCAGTCCATGCTTTCCAGCGCCATTTTGTTGTAGACACACTGCAGTGTGTCTTCAAGAAAATGGCGTTAGAAAGCACAGACTGCGCAGGTGCCGAGTGCCGCGTCACAATCCCGCCCTCTCATGACGTCGCGGCAATCGGCACCTGCGCAGTCCACACTTTTCAGCGCCATTTTCTTGAAGCGACACTGTGGCATTCGGCCCCCAGTGATGATAGGTAAGTATGTATTTTTTTGTTTTGTTTATCGCAGCAGCATACGGTGCATATAACACTATGTAGCATCTTATGGGGGCCATCAAGCTTTATAGAGGAGCGTACAGGGCATATGGATGGAAGCAGCTCATTACAGAATAAGGGTGCAGGATGGGAGCACATGACAGAAAGGGGGCGCAGGATGGGAGGAGCACATGACAGAACAGGGGAGGAGCACATGACAGAACAGGGCGCAGGATGGGAGCACATGACAGAACGGGGGCACAGGATGGGAGGAGCACATGACAGAACGTGGGCGCAGGATGGGAGTAGCACAGGGGTGTCAAACTGCATTCCTCGAGGGCCGCAAACCATGCGTGTTTTCAAGATTTCCTTAGCATTGCACAAGGTGCTGCAATCATTATGTGTGTAGGTAATTAAATTATCACCTGTGCAGTACAAGGAAATCCTGAAAACATGACCTGGTTGCAGCCCTCGAGGAATGCAGTTTGACACCCCTGGAGTAGCACATGACAGAACGGTGTGCAGGATGGGAGCACATGACAGAATGGGCGCGCAAGATGGGAGGAGCACATGACAGAACGGGGCGCAGGATGGGAGGAGCACATGACAATGGGGCGCAGGATGGGAGAAGCACAAGACAGAATGAGGGCGCAGGATGGGAGGATCACATGACAGAACGGGGTACAGGATGGGAGCAGCACATAACAGAATGGGGCGCAGGATAAGAGCAGCACGACAGGATGGGGGCGCAGTATTGGAGCAGCACATGACAGGATGGGGGCGCAGGATGGGAGCAGCACATGACAGAATAGGGGCTCAAGATGGAAGCAGCACATGACAGGATGGGGGTGCAAGATGGGAGCAGCACATGACAGAATGACAACATGCAGACACAAAACATGATAAGAGCACAGCATAGGGGCTGCACATGACAGGAAATGGGCGCAGGATAATAGCAGGATGGAGGTGAAAAATGGTAGCAGCACATAAAAGTTAGGACACAGGATGGAAGCAGCACATACCAGGATGTAGAACCTGGTATGTAGAGTGTAAGCTCGTGTGGTCAGCGGGGACCTCTCTCTCCTGTAGAGTGTAATCTCTTTTCATCAGTGGAGTCCAATCTCTCTCCTGTAGAGTGTAAGCTCTTATGGTCAGTGGAGTCCGCTCTCTTCTGGAGAGTGTAATCTCTTATGGCCAGTTGGGTCCTCTCTCTCCTTTAGAGTGTAAGCTCATATTGTCAGTGGAGTCCTCTCTTTCTCCTGTAGATTGTAAGTTCTTATGGTCAGTAGGGTTAGCAGAGTCCTGTCTCTCTCCTGTAGAGTATAAGCTTTTCTAGTCAGCGGGGTCTTCTCTCTCTCCTGTAGAGTGTAAGCTCTTATGACCATCTGGGTCCCCTCCTGTAGAGTGTAAGCTCTTATGGTCAGCGGGGTCCTCTCTTTTTATCCTGTAGAGTATAAGCTCTAATGATCAACGTGGTCTTCTCTCTCGCCGAGTGCAAGCTCTTATGATTGTGTCCTCTCTCTCCTGTAGAGTGTAAGCTCTTATGGCCAGTGGGGTCCTCTTTCTGCTGTAGAGTGTAAGCTATTATGGTCAGCGAGATCAACAGGATTGTCTCTCTCTCACATATGTGATCCTCAAGCAGTTACAAGCTTTCCAGAATTGATATTGCGTAAATCTAATTTTGGGGGAAGATTTGTCGACTTTGAATTTCAAAAGATCTACACATCTCAAGGCAGATGCTGGGAGCAGGATTACAGATTCTTAGCCTTTATTTTTCCAGGAGATAAGCTGCCACCAGCGGTAACATCATCTGCTTACTTTGCTCCTTCTACTAAAAATACATGGCCAATCTGCCAAAGCGGATGTCCATGTTTATGGGCAAGCTAGCTGAAGACATCTTACGTATATTGGCACCTTTATTGTCTGGTTACTTTTCTTCGCACTGCTGCGTCAATGTTTTAGCAAACACGGGGTCAAAGACCAGAAGATTATGCGCTGCACTGATATTGGTAGGTGCATAGTTTTACGCCTGAAATGTCATTGCCCCGGACCATAGAACTTCCAATCATATCCATGTTCAGAATGGACATTGCATTAATACAATAGATGCCTTGTTTAGAAATCTGCTGGCGAGCTGCCACCTCTCTGCTGAGTAATTGCCAGTCTGTGCTAATTATTGGGGACAAGATTAGATTTTCTCAGAGATATCGGAAAACCTTTGTCTCATATATTTGCTTACCTTGGCATGTTTCCTTATTAATCATAACATCTTGCTGACACTCAATGGATAGCTCAAGTCCATAAAAGCTGCACATTTGACACAGCATTTAAGCGGTGCTGGTGGAGGCGTTTTACGGTAATGATGTACTATAATTTGTAAAGCGCTGCGGAATATGTTGGCGCTATATAAATAAAATTATTATTACTTACTTAAGCCAAACCCATTCTGAGGGTATTGCGATCACTGTTCTTGTGATCGGACTCTCGAGCTATCATATCTTTGATCGGACATTTGTGAAAGAATGGCTCTGTCTTAAGAACTCAATCAACATTAAGGGGCTTCAGTATGGACATTAAATCTGTGTGACCACACAAGAAAAGACAAGACAAAGTCATGTTGTGGCTTAGCATAAAAATGTATTCTACCGTAGTGAAATATTGTAGGTCAAGAGACTGGATCACCCCTGTAACTGAGGCTAACTCAGCCCCAGTTACAGGTGAAATCAGTTATAGGAAAAGAAAATAGTGTAATGTTATAATGCTTCCCCCCAGCCAAGTCACTCTATTCATTGTACTAATTGGGTAAAATGTAGCCATAAGATGAAAAAAAAAAAAAAAAGTTACAAAAATAAAGAAAAAAAAAAAAAAACACCAATCGCCCAAACAGCCATTTCAAATGTTGCCCCATAAAGACACAAAGCTAATTAAACTAAATGAAAAATAAAATAAGGCTCCTAAAGGACTTAAAAATACTTTAAAAATGACATTTAAAAAAGTTTTTTTTTTTTAAATGAAATCAGCCTTCTTTCCTCAATTAAAAATGAATAAATTAAATAGAAATAGCTGTGTCTATAAACAGAAAAATGAAAATCCATTAATTAGGTAAGTGTGAGAAAATTTTAAAAAATACATTTAAATGCCACAATGACCAATTTTTGATAGCTGCACATCGACCAAGAACTCAATAAAATGATCCACTCACTATCTGTACTAAAATGGTACCAAAACTTTAGCTCACACAAGAAACAAGCCCCCCTCCTCTGATTGACAGAAAAATAAGTTATGAATTTTAAAAAATGGTGACAAAAAACATAAAAACATTTTTTTAACTTCCAAAGTTAAGATTTTTTTTAAGCCACTATAAAAAAAACAAAAGAAAAATGATAGAATTTGATGTTGCCATAATGGTATTGATCTGGGAACTAGTATTAGCAGGTAACTTTACTGCACAATGAGGCTATGTGCACAAGTTGTGGATTTGGCGGCGGATCCGCAGCAGATTTCCATGCGTTGTACAGTACCATGTTAAACTATGGAAAACCAAATCCACTGTGCACATGCTGCGGTAAATTCGGCGCAGAAACGCTGTGGTTTATTTTCTGCAGCATGTCAATTCTTTGTGCGGATTCCACAGCGGTTTACACCTGTTCCATAATAGGAATTCACAGGCGTAAAAACGCAGGGGAAATCCTCACAAAAAACGCAGGAAATCCGCAGGAAATTTGCTGTGAATCCGCCCAGAAAAATCCACAATGGAACCCGCAACGTGTGCACATACCCTCACTCACAAAAAATTGAAAGCAAAAAACAACGTTCATCATTTCACTGTTTGGAATTTTTTTTTAATGGCGTCATTCAAAACGACAATTTGTCCTGCACAATGTCTCCGGAAAGATAGAAGTAAAACAAATGAAAAAATATTGGGTAGATAATGATATAAATAAACTTGAAGCCGCATGTGTTCTGAAAAAAAGATGTAAAAATTATTTGATTTATGGAATAAGAAAAAACTGTCACGTTCGAGATAAAATAAAATGTCTCATCATAAATTACGAAGCAAAAAGTATAAAAAAAATTAATGTATTTGATCTGTGCAGTGCATAGTGATAGACAGCGGGGGCACAGGTGCAGTGCACAGTGATGGACAACGGGGGCACAGGTGCAGTGCATAGTGATGGAAAACGGGTGCACAGGTGCAATGCATAGTAATGGAAAATGGGGGCACAGGTGCAGTGCATAGTAATGGAAAACGGGGGCACAGGTGCAGTGCATAGTGATGGAAAAGGGGGGCACAGGTGCAGTGCATAGTGCTGGACAGCAGGTGCACAGGTGCAGTGCACAGTCATGGACAGAGGGGGCATCAGTGCAGTGCATAGTGTTGGACAGCGAGGGCATAGGTGCAGTGCATAGTGATAGACAGCAGGGGCACAGGTGCAGTGATAATAATGGCCAGCGGGAGCATCAGTGCAGTGCACAGTGCTGGACAGCGGGGGCAGATGTGCAGTGCATAGTGATGGACAGCGGAGGCACAGGTGCAGTGCATAGTGATGGACAGTGGGGGCACAGGTGCAGTGCATAGTGCTGGACAGCGGGTGCACAGGTGCAGTGCATAGTCATGGACAGAGGGGGCATCAGTGCAGTGCATAGTGTTGGACAGCGAGGGCATAGGTGCAGTGCATAGTGATGGACAGCAGGGGCAAAGGTGCAGTGATAATAATGGCCAGCGGGAGCATCAGTGCAGTGCACAGTGACAGCGGGGGCACATGTGCAGTGCATAGTGATGGACAGCGGAGGCACAGGTGCAGTGCATAGTGATAGACAGCTGGGGAACAGGTGCAGCGCAGTGATGGATAGTGGGGGCACAGGTGCAGTGCATAGTGATGGACAGTGGGGGCACAGGTGCAGTGCATAGTGCTGGACAGCAGAAGCACAGGTGCAGTGCATAGTCATGGACAGCGGGGGCATCAGTGCAGTGCATCGTGATAGACAGTGACGGCACAGGTGCAGTGCAACGTGATGGACAGTAATGGCACAGGTGTAGTGCATCGTGATAGGGGGCACAGGTGCAGTGCATAGTGATGGACAGAAGGCGCACAGGTGCAGTGCATAGTGCTGGACAGCGATGGCACAGGTGCAGTGCATAGGGATGGACAGTGTGCACAGGTGCATTTGTATAGTGATGGGCAGCAGGTGCAGTTCATAGTAATGGACAGTGGGAGCACAGGTGCAGTGCATAGTGCTGGACAGCGGGCACACAGGTGCAGTGCATAATAATGGCTAGCGGGGGCATCAGTGCAGTGCTGGACAGCGGGGGCATCAGTGCAGTGCACAGTGCTGGACAGCGGGGGCATCAGTGCAGTGCACAGTGCTGGACAACGGGGGCAAAGGTGCAGTGCATAATGATGAACAGCGGGTGCACAGGTGCAGTGCATAGTGCTGGACAGCGGGGGCACAGGTGCATTGCATAGTGATTGACAGCGGGAGCACAGGTGCAGTGTATAGTGATGGACAGCGGAGGCACAGGTGCAGTGCATAGTGATGGACAGTGGGGGCACAGGTGCAGTGCATAGTGCTGGACAGCGGGTGCACAGGTGCAGTGCATAGTCATGGACAGAGGGGGCATCAGTGCAGTGCATAGTGTTGGACAGCGAGGGCATAGGTGCAGTGCATAGTGATGGACAGCAGGGGCAAAGGTGCAGTGATAATAATGGCCAGCGGGAGCATCAGTGCAGTGCACAGTGACAGCGGGGGCACATGTGCAGTGCATAGTGATGGACAGCGGGTGCACAGGTGCAGTGCATAGTGATGGACAGTGGGTGCACATGTGCAGAGCATAGTGCTGGACAGCGGGGGCACAGGTGCATTGCATAGTGATTGACAGCGGGAGCACAGGTGCAGTGTATAGTGATGGACAGCGGGGGCACAGGTGCAGTGCATAATAATGGGCATCAGTGCAGTGCACAGTGCTGGACAGTGGGTGCACAGGTGCAGTGCATCGTGATGGACAGCGACGGCACAGATGTAGTGTGTCACAATAATGTAAAATACCATAGCTGAGGGAGTTTTGCACATGCGACCATGGTCCTGAAACCACACGGCAGCTTTGACCACTCCCTCTCTCTCCTCTCTGAATACAACAAACAAGCCTTATGGCTGAGACACAGGGTAACTTGAAGCTAGTGTGTGAGCTTGGTGTGGCTTTAAACTGCAGGTGACCAATCCTGCAAAGCCACCTGTTGTCCCTCCCTTCTCACTCAGGAATTTCTTCTGTCTCAGACCTTGGAGAACATAAAGAACTGTCCCATCAGTGCATATCATTATCCAGCCCTTTAGTGATGTCACAAGCTGAGAAGTATAAGACACTAGTATACTCTTAGCCCAGTCTTCAGTCTTGGCCCAGAAAGCGATCTAGCAAGTTTTTCAAGCTGTTGCCAATGCGCCTGGATGTATCTCCTGAGGACACGGCCGCCATGATGATTTGAAATGAGCTGAACGACCCGTAGGTGTGTTTCCTTCTGTTAATCCTATTTTATTTTGTAATCTGCAATGTATATATAATTAGTCTTCTTTCTAATATCTTTTTATACTTTATAAACACTGCCTAATTTTTAATGGAGTAAAATATTTAATTGCTAGCTTGTCTCTTCTGCTCTATTACGAACTGTGCGTCCTCTGAAGTGAATTGCGCTACTGATTTGAGTTGGCTTCGGACCCGTTTAATCAGAGCTGGTGGCAGCATACTTTGTTCTGTGCGTTTGGGAAACTGCATAGCGATGGCGGCGTTGTTAATTATTGTTCCCGCCTGAGTGGGAGTAGTTAATCGCCCTCGCTGCAGTGAGCCCAATAGCCAGTACATAGCGGGCAGCCTTTTTGGCGACTAATTACCCTAGGTGCAGTACCTAGTCTGACCTCATGGTAAGGGGGGCGCCAGAGAGCTGCAAGTTTTCAAGCAGAACTGTAAAGCGGGATATACATAAATCCCTGCAGTTCGTGGTATATTGAAGAGCAGTGGGATAACTAAAATAAGCCCCTGCTGTAAACTGATAGGCCAATAGCCTTGTGTGTGTTTTCACCACAGTGTAGCAGTGGAGGGATAACTAAGATAAGCCCCCTGCACATGTGATAGCCATCTGTTGGCCTAAAGTCACCCCGATCCGTGATGTAGGGGTGACAGTCAGTGTGAATCGTGACACATACACACATTATATATATATATATATATATATATATATATATATATATATATATACACACATACATATATATATATATATATATATTCACACATACACACACACACATATACATACAAATATAAATAGATTTACACAGTACAGACCAAAAGTTTGGACACACCTCATTTAAAGATTTTCCTTTATTTTCATGACTATGAAAATTGTACATTCACACCGAAGGCATCAAAACTATGAATTAACACATGTGAAATTATATACTTAAAAAAAGGGGGAAATAACTGAAATTATGTCTTATATTCTAGGTTCTTCAAAGTAGCCACCTTTTGCTTTGATGACTGCTTTGCCCACTCTTGGCATTCTCTTGATGAGTTTCAAGAGGTAGTCACAGGGAATTGTTGTCACTTCACAGGTGTGCCCTGTCAGGTTTAGTAAGTGGGATTTCTTGCCTTATAAATGGGGTTGGGACCATCAGTTGTGTTGTTCAGAAGTCTGGTGGATACACAGCTGATTGTCCTGCTGAATAGACTGTTAGAATTTGCATTATGGCAAGAAAAAAGCAGCGAAGTAAAGAAAAACGAGTGGCCATCATTAATTTAAGAAATGAAGGTCAGTCAGTCTGAAAAATTGGGAAAACTTTGAAAGTGTCCCCAAGTGAAGTGGCAAAAACCATCAAGCACTGCAAAGAAACTGGCTCACATGAGGACCGCCCCAGGAAAGGAAGACCAAGAGTCACCTCTGCTTCTGAGGATAAGTTTATCCGAGTCACCAGCCTCAGAAATCGCAGGTTAACAGCAGCTCAGATTAGAGACCAGGTCAATGCCACACAGAGTTCTAGCAGCAGACACATCTCTACAACAACTGTTAAGAGGAGACTTTGTGCAGCAGGCCTTCATGGTAAAATAGCTGCTAGGAAATCACTAAGGACAGGCAACAAGCAGAAGAGGCTTGTTTGGGCTAAAGAACACAAGGAATGGACATTAGACTGGTGGAAATCTGTGCTTTGGTCTGAAGAGTTCAAATTTGAGATCTTTGGTTCTAACCACCATGTGTTTGTGTGACGCAGAAAAGGTGAACGGATGGACTCTACATGCCTGGTTCCCACCGTGAAGCATGGAGGAGGTGTGATGGTGTGGGGGGCCTTTGCTGGCGACACTGTTGGGGATTTATTCAAAATTGAAGGCATACTGAACCAGCATGGCTACCACAGCATCTTGCAGCGGCATGCTATTCCATCCGTTGCGTATAGTTGGACCATCATTTATTAACAGGACAGTGACCCCAAACACACCTCCAGGCTCTGTAAGGGCTATTTGACCAAGAAGGAGAGTGATGGGGTGCTACGCCCGATGAACTGGCCTCCACAGTCACCAGACCTGAACCAAATCGAGATGGTTTGGGGTGAGCTGGACCGCAGAGTGAAGGCAAAAGGGCCAACAAGTGCTAAGCATCTCTGGAAACTCCTTCAAGATTGTTGGAAGAACATTCCCGGTGACTACCTCTTGAAGCTCATCAAGAGAATGCCAAGAGTGTGCAAAGCAGTCATCAAAGCAAAAGGTGGCTACTTTGAATAATTGAAGGACATAATTTCAGTTGTTTCACACTTTTTTGTTAAGTATATAATTCCACATGTTAATTCATAGTTTTGATGCCTTCAGTGTGAATGTACAATTTTCAGTCATGAAAATACAGAAAAATCTTTAAGGCTGGTTTCACATTTGCGTTTAAAAACGCAGCGTTTTTAACGCAAACGCATTTGGTGAAAAAATGCGTTTAAACGCTGCGTTTTTTGCATGTTTTAAAAGAAACGTGGCGTTTTGACACGTTTATATGCGTTTTTTCCTGCGTTTGCATTTTTGTAACGCATTATGAGAAGTGTGTGACAGCTGCCAATTATCAAAATCAACTAGAAAACCCACTATAAACAGAAATCGCTAGGGTTAGGATCCCTAGTAACCCTAGGGATCCTAACCCTAACCCTAGGGCTCCTAACCCTAGAGATCCTAACCCTTAGGGTTAGGATCCCTTAGGGTTAGGGTTGGGGGGTGGCTTATCAGTGTGTATTCTTGTGTTTTTCTATTAAAACGCATGTGCTTAAAAACACAGGCGTTTACATAGACATCAATACGCCGCTAGAAATCACATGTTGCAAACGCATGCGTCGTCAAAACGCACGCAAAAAAACGCATGCGTTTTTAATGTTAAGTATAGGAAAAAAAACGCATGCTTTTCTTGCGCTAAAACGCAAAAAAAAAAAACGCAAATGTGAAACCAGCCTAAATGAGGTATGTACACACATACATACACACTGCGTGCAGAATTATTAGGCATTATTTCTGACATGCAAAAACAAAAAAAAAAATTAGTGACCAATATAGCCACCTTTCTTTATGATGACACTCAACAGCCTTCCATTCATAGATTCTGTCAGTTGCTTGATCTCTTTACGATCCACATTGCGTGCAGCAGCCACCACAGCCTCCCAGACACTGTTCCGAGTGGTGGACTGTTTTCCCTCCCTGTAGATCTCACATTTTATGAGGGACCACAGGTTCTCTATGGGGTTCAGATCAGATGAACAAGTGGGCCATGTCATTTTTTCTTCTTTGAGACCTTTACTGGCCAGCCACGCTGTGGAGTGGTTGGAGGCATGTGATGGAGCATTGTCCTGCATGAAAATCATGTTTTCATTGAACGATACCGACTTCTTCCTGTACCACTGCTTGAAGAAGTTGTCTTCCAGAAACTGGCAGTAGGTCTGGGAGTTGAGCTTCACTCCATCCTCACCCCGAAAAGGTCCCACAAGTTCATCTTTGATGATACCAGCCCAAACCAGTACCCCACCTCCACCTTGCTGGCGTCTGAGTCGGAGTGGAGCTCTCTGCCCTTTACTGATCCAGCCTCTGGCCCATCAAGAGTCACTTTCATTTCATCAGTCCATAAAACCTTTGAAAAGTCAGTCTTAAGATATTTCTTGGCCCAGTCTTGACATTTTATCTTACGTTTCTTGTTCAAAGGTGGTCATTTTTCAGCCTTCCTTGACTTGGCCATGTCCCTGAGTATCGCACACCTTGTGCTTTTTGTTACTCCAGTAACATTGCAGCTCTGAAATATGGTAAAACTGGTGGCAAATGGCATCTTGGCAGCTTTACGCTTGATTTTCCTCAATTCATGGGCAGTTATTTTGCGCCTTTTTTGCCCAACACGCTTCTTGCGACCCTGGTGGCCATGAAACGCTTGATTGTTCGGTGATCACGCTTCAAAAGTTTGGCAATTTCAAGACTGATGCATCCCTCTGCAAGGCATCTCACAATTTTGGACTTTTCAGAGCCCGTCAAATCTCTCTTCTGACCCATTTTGCCAAAGGAAAGGAAGTTGCCTAATAATTACGCACACCTTATGTAGGGTGTTGATGTCATTAGACAACACCCCTCCTCATTACAGAGATGCACATCACCTGATTTACTGAATTGGTAGTTGGCTCTCAAGCCTGAACAGCTTGGAGTAGGACAACATGTATAAAAAGTATCATGTGATCAATATACAACTTGCCTAATAATTCTACACGCAATACATACACATATATACACACACACACACACACACACACACTAGATGGGGGCCCGATGCTATCGCATTGGGAGGACGGTAATGTCAGGATGGGGGCAGGCTTTGCAGCTGCTTTTTAAAGGTGTTTTCCCACAAACTTAAGTTCATTTTAAAAATTGTCTGTGAAATATTTTACCTCAAAATGAAAATGAATCCTCTGTAAAACCCCTGCTGTAATGTCTGTATTGTCTCTTGCTTCCTCCCTTGCCTTACCCTTCAGGTGATTTTCAGGAATTAATGCAAAGTGTGTTTTTACCACTTAAATGTCGGAAACTTCTGAACAGGTCAGTGTAGCCAGCAGACTAAGGCTAGGTTCACATTGCGTTAACAGCAGCCTGTTCAACACATGCGTAACGGGCAGCTGTTAACGCAAGTGCCGACATTCCATCGCACTAGCGCCGATAGAGCTAGCAGATGCTCCATCTGCGCTAGCGGTGACAGACCCGGAAACGCTGAAGCCCGCGTCCCAGGGTCCGTCGCTCAATGACGGCACATCGCTAGTGCACGGCCATTGTGGGCGTGTGCTAGCGTCGCATCCAACATTGGACTAAATGGCCGCGTTAATGGACTGTTACATCGAGTTATGCCGCGGTGTAACGTAGTCCGTCTAACGGACGCCAAAAACGTAATGTGAACCTGGCCTAAGGCCGCTATTTGGCCATGAACTGGCATGGCAAACATCAGGACCACACAATAAGGCTATGTGTCCATGGTCCGGAATCCCAGCGCTTTGGATGCAGCGGATACCCTGCTCCGCCCAAAGCGCAGCCCCCTGTTGTACGCACGGTTCATTGAACACAAGTGAAATGACCGCATCCTATACATAGAACGCTGCTATTTATCTTGTGGAGACTGAGCATCTCCACAAGATAAATAGACATGCTGCAGTCTATAAAGGCGCGCCACATGTGCGTATACACAGGTTTGCCACCAGTGTGTTTGTATGTATAGTGGAGATGAGATTTCTCTATGCAGCGTCCAATCCGCAGCAAATACTGAAGGAATACGCCCTGTGGAAACATAGCCTAAATGTCTCAAGGCACCGATGGGGAAAAAGAGGAAGCCCCCACACTCAATATATGAAGTAGTCACTATTGACAACACCATGTAAAAGGTTACCCAGATATGGATGGTACCAACACTGATCGTGGATGATGCAGTAAGTTGTCAGCTATAGTTACAGCCGACAGCTGATGGATTGTCACCTGTATGGGGAGGCTAGTCTCTTATATCTAGGGTCAGTAAAAAGACATGGCGATCATATAAGGGATTAATATGCACTGCAGCTGTGAGACATGTAATCAATAAGCCAGCACTTTCCTCACCCTTCTGGGGGCCAAGGCAGAGTCTCAGTGGCTGCTCTGTATCTACAACACTGATATCACAGCATCAGCACTGCAGCCAATCAGTGGCTGATGGCACGAGTCACAGAGCCACTGACCTCACAGGGTGCAATACTGTCAACAGACACCAGGGACTCCGCACTGGACCCGGGGAGGGTGAGTAAAGGACAGTGTTTTTTTTTTTAATCCACTGCTTTACTATGAGGTGACAATGTGACGTCATGCTCCTGTGTTTATAGCTATATTCCCATATATATAGTGTGGGTAACGCCGGCTCTGTTCCAGTACTCCGGTGGTCTAGGTGTGAATAATGGCCAGCGGCCATGTAATACAACAACTCCATGTATAACAGAGATTTTATTGAACAGCTTGAACAGAATCTTACATTTGTACAGAGTGGTGCAGCTTGTGACGCCGTCCATACACCGTGCAGATAAAGGAGTGATATAACATGGAGGACACAGTTATTAAGGCTTCACGCTCTCCATTATGGGAATATAGCTTTCACCTGTTCTTTTCAATGACAGAAAAGGCTTCACTCACCAGAAAAATATATATATTTTTTTTACTTGGTGTAAAAGCCACTGTCCTCCTGAATCCAGAGTTTTTATTTCATTTTGGCGCCTCTCCATTCCTGAGATATGGCCTCCTGCTCCCTGAATATAAAGTCTTATTAGCCATGGGGGCATGGTACATATGAAGACACCCACTTGGTTAACAAGACTAGATTTATAAATAGGAAAGAAGGAGCTGTATCTTGGGAACAGAGAGGTGCAGACACAAAAGAAAGACCACGCCGGATTCAGGAGAACAGTGGCATTTATGCCAGGTGACACAAATATTTATGGTGACTGGTTGTCTTTAAATTCAACATTTCTATAGAGGTTTTTGTCATTTTTGTTAAAAAGTACTCCAGGGTGTAGATCCTGCAGTTAGACACTTGACATGGCGCCAGCTGTGGTTCTTAATAAGCCCCGCACAGGGTCCAGTGCTGGTGAGAAAATGCAGACAAGCGCAATGAGCACGTGTGGGTGCCGACCCGAGCACGTGTGGCCGCCGGTGCATATCGGCACCGATCACAGCTCTGTACACAATACGTGGGCACTCAGAGAATGAGTGGACGCTATGAGGAGTGTCTAGGCACAGGAGCATCAATACAAAAATGGTTAGATCAGGTAGAACCTCATTTCTGAATTACCAAGACAAGTAATAGTCATGCGACCCCTCTCTCCCTTTTAGTGGAGTCAATCAAGTAAAAATATTCACATATAATACTTTCGAATTTCCATGTTATTAATCATCATCATATCAGGAGGAGAGTGAAACAGCGTCACCAAAGTTACTGAAAGGATCCGATAATACTGTGCCCAGGAGTAGAAAACTAGTGGCCTATATACAGTATACATAGTATAGATAGCTCTTATCAAAGGATCTCGGAGAGAGAAGACACAAAACTAAAACTGGAAGCTGAATAGCCGTGGGGGGAATCACAGCTCGCCCCTTCCACCGGCTGTCTTCAGAGTGAATCCCTTGATAAACAGTGTGACCCGGCTACTAGGATCCAGTGTAAGTACAAATTCTCATTATCCAGTGTTTCCTGGCCCCAGAAATAAATAGAGGAAAACTACCATATCTATCTAGACAGCGCTCTACTGCCACCTAGTGGTGGCAGCTAGCTTGGAAGTCAATATTCCAGGAGGGTTATTAGCCAGGCCAGACACCCTTTTGTTCTGGGGTAATTACCCCCAAAGTACGGTACTATAACTTATACAGTAGCTAGATCTATTAGACAGCTCCATATGTTGAAAGAAAAGTAAAATGCAGCAATTCCTCAAGCAAAAAAATTCAGTTGCTATCCATATCCGTCATTTAGTTTTCAGACACTTCCCATACATATCTGTCCTGAAAACGTTTCTCTACAGTAAGATCCTTCAGGATCTTCCCCTATTGATTTGTAAGGAATGAGGAAGATAATTGAGCAAAATTTGCAATAATAACTTCAACAAAAACCACATCTAAAAACTGATTTTATACAGAACAGTAACGACTTTGTACTGTAGAATCCGCACCCTCTTAGACACCATCCGAAGGACCGCCCACCAGACACCATCCGAAGGACCGCCCACCAGACACCATCCGAAGCACCGCCCACCAGACACCATCCGAAGCACCGCCCACCAGACACCATCCGAAGCACCGCCCACCAGACACCATCTGAAGGACCACCCACCGGACACCATCCGAAGGACCACCCACCGGACACCATCTGAAGGACCGCCCATTGGACCCATAAGCATGCAAAGTATGTGTATAAATTCCTAAAACAGTTTTATATGGAATCTTCTCCCACAAACCTGTATATCAGTCAGCTGAGCTCCTCATGGCAGGAGACACATTCTCTCCCATTATTAACCAGTAAGCCATCTTAGCACATTTTCTCTCTTCCTGGACATATAACACCTAACTCTGACCACTATGTCCATCTCACACACACAGGGCACTAATGGGAATAAATCCTACAATTAAAGGGAACCCATCAGTAGGATGCTCCGCAGCAGATTGTGCTGATCTGTTCTTAGAGGAGACGCCACCCTGTGACAACTTTCTATATGACGCAGGCTTATTGCCAGAGGCTTTGCTATGTAATCAGACCATGACAGGAGGCTGACGCAGCAGCGTGGGTGTATTACAGGGGTAATTCTGCTGACTGGTTCCTTTTATGTAACGACTAATCAGTTAGTCTAATACTGATGAGTTTATCATACATGCCGTCCGAATGCTCCAATCTATACATCGTATGCAGTATTTGTGGGAGCAGCACGAGCCCATCCCCTGTGCTGAGCACTGCAGCACCGCTCCTTTCAAATGAATGGGGGTCGGCTGCAATGAATGGCACGGCTGTGCACAGCTATAGGAGACGGCACTATATTAGTACTGCGGCTCCTTCAGTCACCTAATGGTTGGGGATTCTTATCGCTGCACCCCCAGAAATCATAAAGTGATAGTGTGACCTCATCTCTAGGGCTTCCCTCATTCGGGGCTGGTCTCACTGTTCGTGAATGGGCAGCAGCTTCATATATTCCCAGGGGGCTGTTGAGGACCTCCGCTGCCAGTCCGTATCTGGAGTGAGAAACTGGCCTTTTCTTACACTCATGAAGGAGGTTTAATGGCTTCTATTCTCCAAATCACACTGCCCTTCACTGTGGTATGTGCACGCGTTCAGGTTTTTTCGCTTTTTTTTTTTTGCTATAAAAACTCATTAAAACGCATACATTATGCATCTTATCATTTAGAATGAATTCTGCAATTTTTGTGCACATGATGCGTTTTTTCCCGCGAAAAAAAACGCATCGCGGTAAAAAAAAAGCAGCATGTTCATTAATTTTGTGTTTTTCCCGCTATTCTATGCATTTGGAAAAAAATGCAAAAAAAAAAAAAAACGCATCAAAAAGGCGAAACAAACGTGAAAAAAAACCCGCATACGGATTTCTGGCAGAAATGTCCGGTTTTTGTCAGGAAAATTTCTGCCAGAAATCCTGACGTGTGCACATACTTTAACAGAACAGAACTGGTTTTTTTCTGCTGATGAGCAGAGGAAGCAGTGCTGGAGGGTAAAGCATGGAGCATAGGTTGAGTAGTGCGAGCTGGATATCTGAAACAAGCTCAGTTGGAGCCCATCATAGCTTTGACTGAAGAAATAAAAAAAGGGAAAGAATTTACACTCAGGGAGGACAGGACTGTTACATGTGCGTGCACTCTAGGACTACAGGGCGGTCACATGGGGGTGCACTCTAGAACTAAGGGGTGGTCACATGGGGGTGCACTCTAGAACTACGGGGCGGTCACGTGGGGATGCACTCTAGAACTACAGGGCGGTCACGTGGGGATGCACTCTAGAACTACAGGGCGGTCACGTGGGGATGCACTCTAGAACTACAGGGCGGTCACGTGGGGATGCACTCTAGAACTACAGGGCGGTCACGTGGGGATGCACTCTAGAACTACAGGGCGGTCACATGGGGGTGCACTCGAACTATGGGGCGATCACATGGGCGTGCATTCTAGAACTGTGGGGCGGTCACATGGGCGTGCACTCTAGAACTGTGGGGCGGTCACATGGGGGTGCAATCTAGAAAAACGGGGCGGTCACATGGGGGTGCACTTGGTTAGGAAGGGACGGCTACATGGGGGGTGCATTGGGGCGGTTACGGGAAAGCATAGCCGGCTTTTCCGTATTTTTTACCCAGCTGATCTGAGAAGATGGATACGGTACTGTCAGGGACACCAGGAACCGTCCCATGTGGAAGGACAACCGTGTTCTTCACATCGTCACCTGTGAAAACTACAAAGCTCAAGTTTATTTCGAGAAAATAAAAAGTTTACATTCATTGCAACTTGTAACACAGGAATTGCTGCTGCATCGACTAGAAAATGGAATATGGCGCAGTCCTCGGCCGCTAAACGGCAGCGCGGACATCGGCCCCTCCGGTGTGTGGCGGAGACGGAGTATAACAGTGTATTGCTAAAACACAATCTCTGGGCTGTACATCCAGAACCCTAGGAGGAGGCTGCAGCCATTCCTCTCCTATCTACTGCCACCTCCGCAGACACAAGAGATCAGCTGCCCGATGGGGAGAAAAAGGAAACATTACATCCAGACTCTGCCATCACTTCTACCAGGAAGCATGTCTGCCATCCAGGAAAGTCTGCAAGCTGCACGCTCCCCGGCACAGGGCGCTCACTACGAGGACGCTGGAAATGCAGCCTTTAGACTAAACCTGAGCTGCTGCTCCTACGTGAGGCCCAGTCCTCCGGCCTCCTAACCCAAAAAGTCAAAAGCAAACTGGTTCTCCAGCACTGGGATACTCAGCCGTGTCCAGTGCCCCACGACTGTCCTGGCTCACCGCAACCAGGAGGAGGGCACCCACTGCGGCTCCGTGTCCAGCTTGTTGATTAGTCGCAGCAGTTCCTGATACGCCTTGTCTAGGTCAGTGTTCACAATGGCCATGTCGAAGAAGTGCCCGTTGTTTTGCTCCATTTCTCTTGCTTTCTCAATGATGTCTCTGAGCTCCTCCGGCTGCGTAGTACATAGGAAAAGAAGCATAAGTTTGAGTCGCCGCAGCAAAAAGGCAAAAAAAATAAATAAAAAGTCAGGCCCCTTAAGCCCGCAACACAAGGCCAAATTCCTCCTCACCCCGCAACAAAAGACTGCATCCCAGCAACAGCGTTGTAGAATTGCATCCGCTGCCCACGTTGTGCTAAATTTAGCACAACGTCTTTCGGTACGTCAGGCCGACGGTTTGCGACGGCCCCGTACCGGCGGAAGTGTGAAAGTAGCCTTAGGCTATGTGCACACGTATTCTTGGGCTCTCTCTTGAGAAATCCGCAGCTAAGAGGCACTGCGTTTTACCTGCGGATTTACTGCGGTTTTTGTGCTGAATCCGCCTGTGGTTTTACACCTGCGTTTCCGCGCGTTTTTTTCCGCAGCATGGGCACAGCGGTTTCTGTTTTCCATAGGTTTACATGGTACTGTAAACTCCTGGACAACTGCTGCAGATCTGCAGAAAAATCCGCAACGTGTGCACACAGCCCAACTTCTGCAACTTCACATGTAAAATCACACAAGGCTTCTAAACCGCTATGTGTCATCATTATAGATGGAGTCAATCAGCACAACATGACTGTACAAACCAAGCACAGAGGAAAGGCTGAATGGTTCAGAGCACCTTCCTACCTGCTGCTTCTCCAATTCAGCCCTTCTTGGGCTCTTATACAAAAAAAAAATAATAATTAAGGAAGAGAAGGGTGTAAGCAAGTGGGAAGAGTTATGGAACTGCTCAGTGCTTTTGCTTTGTTTGCACAGTCACATTGTACTGACAGTCCGGTAGATATCCAGAACTTGTCTGTACTTCCTGGCACTCACTTCTTACTACACAGTAGTGACTTACTGCCACTCACCTTTGGGTTTCTCCCCTCTTTTGCGAGAAGTGCGCGCAACCGCTCCTGAGACGGCGGCGCAATGAAGATAATGTACGGCTTTAAATCTGAATTTCGCAGTGTTTTAAGAGCCTGATCAGAAGACAAAAAAACAAGACCGTGAATAGCATGCAAGCTGCGGCGGTGTTCTAATGTAGTGTCAGAGGGATCGCAGCTGCCGCTCAATTCCTCATATGTTTAGCAGTGCCGAGGACATCTGCTCAACCATGTACTCGTAGCAGCCAGTTGCCAATTCAGTCATCAGTGCTGCTCGCCTCTTGGAAGGGAGAATCTCCACAGATCCATTATTCCAAAGGTGTGGTTTTTTGGGGTGTGCCCCAGTTCTGATAAATTGCAGCTGTGCCCCTCATGCTTTTAATAGTGTTAGCACAGTTTTAGCTTTAGTTCAAAAGGTGAGAAGAGCATTACATCAACTTGTGATCTCCAACATTCTGCAAATAGTTCTGGAATGTCCATATATTTATACCCTTCATGAATATTGGGGTCCCATACATGCATGTAGGCGTTTGTCACATAATAGTGACTAGCAGAATCCATAGCTGCATAACGAGTATGGGCACCCCCAGTATCCACCTACTTACCTCAGCAAGTCTTTGTGTCAGTGTGTCCCAAGGTAATTTACTAACATTCGGAGATGTGGCAGGCATGAAAACCTGAACCCATCCTTTAATACTGGCAGAAAAGCATCAACAGCCAGAGACCCCCCCCAGACAGACATATATCCCTGGAGACACAGTGACTATATAATCCAGTTAGTAATTCTCCTAACTGTTGCAACACTTGGCAGTGACAAATAGAATTGACTCTTTCCTGCCAAACTCTTACCCACTACTGACAGCAAGTTGTGTGGTTTATTTTACTATTATAAAAAAGGAAAAAAGTAAAAAAAAAAAAATGTAATTCCTAAAAACATACAAGAAAAAAAAATGCATCAGGCAGAGCTGCAATACCAGCCGCAGCCCATGAGCAAGAGAGGCGCTGTTTGAAATCTTTGGGTTGATGGAGTTTCTTCCCCTTCAAAGTGGGGTCTGAACTGAATGTATTAGTAGGCAGCGACAATGACCTAACCCTAGAAATAAAGCAGAGGAGGCTGTTAAACAGGCACACTAAACTGCAAGGGTAAGAGTGCAGCCATATCCCCCACACCCACCCAGGACATCAGCAGTCTCTGGCAGCAGCTCCTCCGCCTGGTGTTTATGCTAGCAGGGATCAGATGGGTGATATCTCGCCCACCAGCTGTTCTACATGCAGCAAAAGGAGTCTCCAAGAATTTCAGAAGAAGCACACAATGTTTATAGTATCTCACTCCCTTTGTCGGTGTGGGCTGACAGTGCACAATGCCAAGGAACACACCGCACATTACTGAGAATAATGTAACCACTAGTATTCATCAGCGAATGTAACAATCTAATGAGAAAACCACAGGAGGAGCGTGAGAAATCCACAGGAGGAGCGCGAGTCCCATTACAGAGGCAATAGGAAGGCAGCGAGGCACCTTTCTGTCCTTCCAATCACATCAGCATGCTTCACCCGCTTACCACACCGATGCCCTCCCCTAGAACGCCTCACCTGCTTACCACGCCCTCCCCTAGAACACTTTACAAACTTAGCATGCTGGCGTCCTCCCTTAGAATGTTTCACCTGCTTACCACACTGATGTCGTCCCCTAGAAAGCCTCACCAGCTTACCACGCTCTCCCCTAGAACGCTTCAGTAGTTTACCAGCCCACCCCTAGAACGTTTCACCCGCTTACCACACCGGCGTCCTCCCCTAGAACACGTTACAAACTTGGCACACTGGTGTCCTCCCTTGGAATGCCTCAGCTTATTACCACACCATCCCCTAGAATGCCTCACCTGCTTACCACGCCCTCCCCTAGAACACCTCACCACAGCGACGCCCTCCCCTAGAACGTCTCACTGGCTTACCACGCCGGCGGCGTTCCCTAGAACGTTTTACAAACTTAGCATGCTGGCATCCTCCCTTAGAATGCCTCACCCCCTTACCACACCGGTGTCCTCCCATAGAATGCCTCACTGGCTTACCACGCCGGCATCCTCCCCTAGAACGTCTCACTGGCTTACCACGCCTGCGTATTCCCCTAGAACGTCTCACTGGCTTACCACACCTGCATCCTCCCCTAGAACACCTTATCAGCTGAACCAGCCGGTGTGCTCCCCTATAACGCCTCACTGGCTTACCATGCCTGTGTCCACCCCTAGAAAGTCTCACTGGCTTACCACGCCGGCGTCCTCCCCTAGAACGTTTTACAAACTTAGCACGCTGGCATTTTCCCTTAGAATGCCTCACCCCCCTTACCACACCGGCATCCTCCCATAGAACGCCTTGCTGACTTACCACGCTGGCATCCTCCCCTAGAACGTCTCACTGGCTTACCACGCCTGCGTATTCCCCTAGAACGTCTCACTGGTTTACCACGCCTATGTCCTCCCCTAGAACGTCTCACTGGTTTACCACGCCTGTGTCCTCCCCCTAGAACGTCTCACTGGCTTACCACACCTGCATCCTCCCCTAGAACACCTTATCAGCTGAACCAGCCGGTGTGCTCCCCTATAACGCCTCACTGGCTTACCATGCCTGTGTCCACCCCTAGAACGTCTCACTGGCTTACCACGCCGGCGTCCTCCCCTAGAACGTTTTACAAACTTAGCACGCTGGCATTTTCCCTTAGAATACCTCACCCCCCTTACCACACCGGCATCCTCCCATAGAACGCCTTGCTGACTTACCACGCTGGCATCCTCCCCTAGAACGTCTCACTGGCTTACCACGCCGGCGACCTCCTCTAGAACGTCTCACTGGCTTACCACGCCCAAGTCCTCCCCTAGAACGTCTCACTGGCTTACCACACCTGTGTCCTCCCCTAGAATGTCTCACTGGCTTACCACACCTGTGTCCTCCCCTAGAAAGCCTTACCATCTTAACCAGCCGGTGTCTTCCCCTAGAAAGCCTCACCCACTTACCATGGCAGCATCCTCCCCTAGAATGCTTCAACGGCTTACCAAACTGGTGTCCTCCCATAGAATGCCTTCCCAGCTTACCTGGCAGATGCTTTACAAACTTAGCACGCTGGCGTCCTACCTTAGCATGCTTCACCCACTTGCCACACCGGCATCTTCACCTAGAATACCAGTACTTAAACACAATCAGGCGTCTTCACCCCCAGGGCCCCGCAAATCAGTCGCCCTTCCCGCTTGCTTGCCCTCACCACCCGGACCTCCATGCAGACGTCCCCCTCAGGCCCTGTTCCCCCATAGGCTCCGCCATGCAGGCAATCTTTCCCCTTAGACCCTGCCATGCAGGTGTCCTTTGCTCCTCGGGACTGCAGGCATCTTTAACCCTCCAGTCGCCGCCACAAGGGCAAACTTTCCCCTCCTACTATATCAGCATCCTAGCCCAGTATCATTCACTCATCCACCATATCAATAACCTTCCCTAACCACAGTTAAGTAGTGGAACGTTTCAGGTCAGAGGTCTTGCTTTTGATGTGGACGAGTACGGTCAGATCTCTATCTTTGCACATTCTCCAGCTGTTGCCAAAATATCTAAAAGCAAAAGGAACCTGCAGGCAGAAAACTAATGACTGCAGAAGAGTGCACTTTCTGAAAGATCCTCAAACAAGAAAATTGCCTCCTCTGGATCAGCTGGTCCAGATACGAGGCCCCCACCGCCCTGTACCCATCCTAACACCAGATCACTGTTTGGCATCTTGCATACTGCCAAAAGCAACAATTGCCCCTGGTCCTAATTTTACATGCTTCCCCTCTCTCTCATCCTTTTAGAGCACTTCTACAACAACTTATTTCCGGATCAATGCTGCTGTAATCACAGGACCTAAATAACTGGCGGCGTCTCGACAGATGCACAGAGTGTAATGCCCTTTTTCAGGATACTGTAGATATTTAGTCTCTCACCCTGTATTCAGCCTCATGCCTCCATTTGTTCCTGCCACTAACCTCAGCAGGGAGGAAGTAAAGGTTCACAGTAACTTATTAGCTGTCAACTCCACATATCAAACTGAAATAAAATAAAGTCTTTGACTTCCAGAAAAATGTACGAAACCCACTAAGTCCCTGCAGTGTGAGAAAACCCTATGTGCCTGCGTGGTCAGCTCACCTGGGTGTGAAGACTTAAAAGGCAAATTTTGCCAGAATTAATGACTTGTCGCACGGAGTCCACGCTGGTGCCGTAGAGGTTTTTCTCATACTCCCCGTACTCTATGAACTTTCCAGAAGCAATGTCGGACTCAAATGTTTGCCTGGAGACAAAGTGATAGTCTCTGCCCGCCACTTCATTATCTCGCCTACTCCGAGTAGTATCTAGATACAAAGAGAAAAAACAAAGGTCAGTGACTATACCCCAAATTATACAGGTACCATCAATGGCTCAGTATAACAGCGCCATTCCCAATATCACAGATTATACCTCATCGATGGGATACTTTGTTAATCGTGGGGGTCCCAGCAGTCGGACCCAAAGCCTCTGCAGCACCCAGTCTTCGATGGGGCGGAGGGGCACAGGCTAAGACATGGCTCATTCACAGTGTGGGCTGACGGGAATAGAGGAGCGCTGGACTCCATCTGCTCCACTGGTCCTATACAAGGAATGCAGTGGAGGCCGAGCATGCAGAAATCTGCTCCATTCAGAATAAGGTTCTGCAGGCATGGGTCTCAGGATTAGAGCCTCATTCTCTGGATTGCTGGTGGTCCCAGGGGTCAGACTACAGTAATCAGGAGTTTTCCCTCATCTTAAAGATAATGGACAGTTTTTGAGTTTTGAAATAACCCTTTAAAGGGAATCTGTCAGCAGTTTTTTTTTTTCAATGTAATTGGAAAGCAGCATGATGTAGGGGTAGAGACCCTGATTCCAGCAATGTGTTACTTGTTGGTCTGCATGCTGTCACTTCATACAATCACTTTTCTCCTACCGTAACTCTGAATGCTGAGTAGTGGATAACCCCACCTACACCACTGGTTGGCTGCTTTGTGTGCACAGCCCCACCCACATTACTGATTAGCTAATTAGCTCTGTGTCCAGTGTACACTGACAGCAGCTTATCAGTACTGGTTGGACCAGGAGGCACAAGACACCTAGTCCTGTAGTGATAACCTCCTGATGACAAAACACGGATTTTATTGAAACGGCAATACACAACCTAGCAGGTGAATATCGCTGGAATCAGGGTCTCTGTCCCTACACCATGCCGCTCTCAGATTACATATCAATAACCTGCTGACATATTTCCTTTAAGCCTTCCATGACCTATCAGATTGATGAAAACAATGGGATACATCAAGGTTTCCCTTTTTCTTTAATGATAAGAATATCTGAGTCTAATGAAGCGAAGAGCGTTGATCTGCCACACCAGCCCCAGCCCATGGACTAGAGTGGAAGCAGAAACAAAAAGGGGGGCGTCCAACTGCTGGGACCCCCAGTAACGAGGAGAATGTGGGTCTTGTGTCCCCTGTATGAATGAGGAGGTACTGTGCATGCATGACCGCAGCTTCATTCACTGTGTATGGGAGGGGTGGTCATGAATGATCAAATAGACCTATAGATGTGAATGGTGCAGTGGTCAAGCATGCGCAATACGGCTCTATCCCAAGAGCAGCGGGAGGCCTAGCGGTCGAACCACCAATCAATCATTTATCAGTTATCCAGGTGCTAAAATGGTGGTCATGGGATGCAATCACACCTCAGATTGTGCACAACCTCACATAGTCCAAGTGTGGTGTAAGCAGAAAGTTATAAAGACTTATGAATCCGCTGTATATAGACACCAGGATGCAGCTCCGAGGGATGACCGCACCGCTGCAGGGAGGACTGACGGCGGGGAATGTGTGAGGGGGAAGTATCAGCGTGGAACCAGTCATCTGTCATAACAGAAACTGGAGAACCGGTCTATCAGCGAGCCATCCGTCAGTGCATTTACTGACACCTACAGCAGTGAGCCCATGGCCGGCCAGCGGCACGTCCTCGGTCAGATGTGAGGTCACCTTGCCTCCGACTCTCGAGAATCTGACGAAGGCAAATTCAAAACATTCACTGGCGGGAGCCCAATACTCACGAGGTACAGCCACAGCAAACCTATCGGCCTCGCCGTTCATCAGGCGCTGCCGCAGCTCGTTCTGCCCGCAGTTCTGTGGCCCAATTAGAACTATAGGCCGCTTCCGGTTTGCTGGTTGGTGGTAGAGAGACATTTCCTCATAGGTCAGGATTTCTTCATTGTCGTAATCTAGAGGAAGCAGAAAAAATTTCATATAAAAAAGGCGCTCCATCAAAGAGGTTTATAAAACCAGCAAAGGCGCTCCTTAAAGGGGTTAATAAAAGCAGCAAAGGAGCTCCCTAAAGGGGTTAATAAATGCAGCAGATAGTGACACAGGTGCTTCTTATCCCCACATAGTGACACACAGGTGCTTCTTATCCCCAGAGATAGTGACACACATGTGCTTCTTATCCCCAGAGATAGTGACACACAGGAGCTTCTTATCCCCAGAGATAGTGACACACAGGTGCTTCTTATCCCCAGAGATAGTGACACACAGGTGCTTCTTATCCCCAGATAGTGACACACAGGTGCTTCTTATCACCAGATAGAGACACACAGGTGCTTCTTATCTCCAGATAGTGACACACAGGCGCTTCTTATCTCCAGATAGTGACACACAGGTGCTTCTTATCCCCAGAGATAGTGACACACAGGAGCTTCTTATCCCCAGAGATAGTGACACACAGGTGCTTCTTATCCCCAGATAGTGACACACAGGAGCTTCTTATCCCCAGATAGAGACACACAGGTGCTTCTTATCTCCAGATAGTGACACACAGGTGCTTCTTATCTCCAGATAGTGACACACAGGTGCTTCTTATCCCCAGAGATAGTGACACACAGGAGCTTCTTATCCCCAGAGATAGTGACACACAGGAGCTTCTTATCCCCAGAGATAGTGACACACAGGTGCTTCTTATCCCCAGATAGTGACACACAGGTGCTTCTTATCCCCAGAGATAGTGACACACAGGAGCTTCTTATCCCCAGAGATAGTGACACACAGGTGCTTCTTATCCCCAGATAGTGACACACAGGAGCTTCTTATCCCCAGAGATAGTGACACACAGGAGCTTCTTATCCCCAGAGATAGTGACACACAGGTGCTTCTTATCCCCAGATAGTGACACACAGGAGCTTCTTATCCCCAGAGATAGTGACACACAGGTGCTTCTTATCCCCAGATAGTGACACACAGGTGCTTCTTATCTCCAGATAGTGACACACAGGTGTTTCTTATCTCCAGATAGTGACACACAGGTGCTTCTTATCTCCAGATAGTGACACAGGTGCTTCTTATCCCCAGATAGTGACACAGGTGCTTTTTATCTCCAGATAACACACAGGTGTTCCTTATCCCCAGTGATAGTGACACACAGGAGCTTCTTATCCCCAGAGATAGTGACACACAAGAGCTTCTTATCCCCAGATAGTGACACACAGGTGCTTCTTATCCCCAGAGATAGTGACACACAGGTGCTTCTTATCCCCAGAGATAGTGACACACAGGTGCTTCTTATCCCCAGAGATAGTGACACACAAGAGCTTCTTATCCCCAGATAGTGACACACAGGTGCTTCTTATCCCCAGAGATAGTGACACACAGGTGCTTCTTATCCCCAGAGATAGTGACACACAGGTGCTTCTTATCCCCAGAGATAGTGACACACAGGTGCTTCTTATCCCCAGAGATAGTGACACACAGGTGCTTCTTATCCCCAGAGATAGTGACACACAAGAGCTTCTTATCCCCAGATAGTGACACACAAGAGCTTCTTATCCCCAGATAGTGACACACAGGTGCTTCTTATCCCCAGAGATAGTGACACACAGGTGCTTCTTATCCCCAGAGATAGTGACACACAGGATCTTCTTATCCCCAGATAGTGACACACAGGAGCTTCTTATCCCCAGATAGTGACACACAGGAGCTTCTTATCCCCAGATAGTGACACACAGGAGCTTCTTATCCCCAGATAGATACTACATCCAGACATTCTCCAGTGACTTCCAGACAGAACCACATCCAACCAGACACTTTCCCTTTAATAAAAAGAGATTCTCCAGTGCGGCTCATGTTTGCAGAGCAGATTGTGTCCTAGTCTAATGACTGCATGCTTGGGATAACGTAATGAATACAGCTATTATAATCCATCATTTGCCTATATATATTTAGGACATACTATACTTTTGTTAGTTGCCCGCATTCTCCACCACTTATAAAAGAAAACTTTCAAAAGATCTGTCTTCACAGGTGATTCACCGTGTATGATTACATCATCTATTTTTTTTTTTTAATGGAACTGTATTCTAAAAAAATAAAATTTCAAAAATATTTTTTCTGGTCAGCAATGAAGACAGATGTTTGAAAGTTTTCCTTTACCGCATGGAACCTGCAAGTAGACGGATCAGCAGCACCGCTCATCTCCCTTTAAGGGATTACACTGATGATCAACCATAAGAATGAGCAATCAATACAAAATCTTAGAAAGGTGTGTGCAGAATTTGTAAGAAACACACACTAATGAAGGCTAGCCAAAAAAAAGTATGTATATAAAAAAAAAACGGTGCATAATGTGCAGCTAATCCAGGGATGACTAAGAAAAGGGATGCACAATTCTGATAATCATATTGCAATATAGTAAAAGTAACAAAAGCACCAAAGAGCAGCAAACTTCAGTAATAGGAGGAACCGGTGCATCGCTGGCAGACGCCCACAGAGTGTAAAACCCTTTAACACCTTCCCAACATGCGCCATATATATGGCGCAGTGCAAGATGCGTTCTAGCAGAGCGCCACTAATTCCTGTCACCGAGTTGCATCGCGTGGTGGCAGCATTAAGATGGCTGCTGTCTCAGACATTTGTGCTCTTCCCGTGGCCGTAGTACCCTGTTCAGTATTGCAGCTGATCAGAGTCCTTTTTTTTTTTAAAGCTAGTTAACAGTAGCAGGCGCCGCAGTTTAAGTTACGGAAGATTTTTTTTTTTTCAGAAGAAAAAAAAAAAAAAAAAAAAAAATCAGATAGTTACTTACCGGTAACAGGATGTCTCACAGGAAACGTACAGATAATACATACAGATATCTCTCCCTTGCATCAGTTGGTTTACAGAGCAAAAGAGGACCTCCAGGTTATTGCAAAAAATTAACATTTTAACCGTATTACTTTAAGCCTCACTCCGTGCCTATACATAAATCACACCAACAATGAAAGCGAGCTCACCACACATGACGGGAAGGAATATAAGCTGGGTTGCTTGAAAAAGGCCGGATGTGCGGCCGAAACGTTGCTATCGTACCATGGCTGGAATAAAGTTCTTTTCTACTGGATAACACCCGTTTGGGGCGCTGTTCTTCCAATCTATGGGAAGGAATATAAGGACGCAGTCATGGGCTCTGAAAAATCATGTTACCGGTAAGTAACTGTCTTTCTCCTGCCCCCATGACAGCACCAGAGAGAGAATTACAGAGAATTGTATCTTCGAGAGGAACCACCACCTGTAGAACCCTTCTCCCAAAGGTGAGATCAGAAGAAGAGTCAAAAGATCTGCTCTATTGATACCTCCGACCTTTCCGCCCAGGAGGTTGCTCTCATGGAATGAGCTCTCAAACCCTCTGGGGCGACATTCCCACTAGATGAGTAGGCCAATGAGATCGCATCTCTTATCCATCCATGCATCTTATCCATCCATCTTGCCAAGGATCCTTCCTACACCCGTGGGTGGACGCTAGGTACTGAACTAAACACCTTTTAATGTCCAATGAATGGAAATTCTTATATTTTTTGGGTTGGAGCTAAAGGAAGGAAGGACTACCTCTTGGGACCTATGGAACAGAGATGCTACCTTGGGCAAGTAAGCAGGGTCAGGTTTCAAAATAACTCATCTAAAATTTGAGTGAAGGAAGGACCGTGTGGGCTAATGTCAATGCCACTAAAAGGACCGTTTCGAGGGATAGAATCTTTAGCAAAGTGGAATTTAAGGGTTCAAGAGGGGGGGGGGGGACCCGTTAGAGCTGGTAAGACCAAATTTAAATCCTATCGTAGTATCTTCTGGCTGGTAATGGGCCTAGATCTTGCAGAGGCTCTAATGAATCTTGCTACCCAATGTTTGCCCACTACATCATGATTATACTGGGCTCCCAATGTGGCCTCCTGAACCTAGTAGCAAGGCCCTGCTCTAATCCCTTTTGTAAAAATTCCAGGATGGCTGTAACTGGAAACCCATCTTTCGAATTCCATGCTGCTAAGTGTAAATTCGCTGACTGCAGATGACATACCGATCCCTGGGAGAAAAGATCTAGAACTACCGGTCGTACCCAAGGGTTCGTGATGGTTCTCCTGGCTGAGGATGATGTCCAAGTTCCTTTTGGCCAGAAAGGGGCTATGAGAATTATTCTTGCCCTGCCTTCCCTGATTTTTCTTAGGACCGCTGGAATGGGGATGACTGGGGAAAAGGCATAGGCCAGGTTCTGATTCCACAGAATCATGAAGGCATCAAGAGTCCAAGGGTTCCCCCTGGGATCTATAGGGCAAAAGGAGTCTACCTTTCTGTTGTCAATGTTGGCAAAGAGATCTACGACCAAGAGACCCCACATCTCTACAATTTGGTTGAAAATGTACTTTTTTATCACCCATTCACCCTGTTTCAACTGAGTGCGGCTCAAAAAGTCTGCCTTGTAGTTTTCTACCCCCCTCCATATGTGGAGTACAGTCAGAGAAAGGAAACAGCTTTCCACCATCCGCAAAATCTAGGCTGTTATGTCCATCAAGGGCCGTGACCTTGTTCCACCTTGATGGTTCAGATTGTCTACCACTACCTGGTTGTCTGAAAATACCCATACATGCCCTCTGAAGGGCATCTAACAATTCTATCAGGGTGTGACTGACTGCTAATAGTTCTTTCTGGTTCGAGGAGACAGGTTTCTGCTGACCCGTCTAGACTCCCTGAGTAACTCTTATCCCGATGAGCCTCCACTCCGTGGGGTTTGCATCTTTGGTGACTATTCAAGACACTGTGGTTACCCAAGGAACCCCTTTGATCAGATTGCCCATTTTTTCCCATGAACCCAGTGAACAAATAGTTTTTGAAGACAGAGTCATGTGTCCTTCTTAGTGACCTTTTAGGGGGGACTAAATTTTATGTATTTATTTTTAAGATGCCCCACTGAAGCTCCCTGGTGTGTATTTTGGACCACTGAACTGCTGGCAAACAGAAGAAGGTAACGGATCCCAACAGGGACATAGCCTTTTTCAAAGTTATGGACAGGTATTGTGATGCCCTCGATGCCTGACCCACAATCTTTTCCCTTTTTCCTCCGGAAGGCGACACTCTTGCTTCTAGGAGTCTAGTGTAAGCCCCAAGAACTCCTCTACCCTTTTTGGTTCTATTTTAGATTTTTTTTAATTTAAGACCCAACCTTGGTTTACTAAAGAGGTCATTACTCTCTCGAGATGCGCTCTGCAATGTTGGACAGAGTTCCCTATCACTAGGAAGTCGTCCAGATAAGGGACGATCTAGATGTCCTGTTCCCTCAGGTGCGCCATTGCTTCCGCCATCAGCTTGGTAAATACTCGGAGGGGCCACCACCAAGCCAAAGGGTAGGGACCTTGTATCAAAAAAGTTATTTCTCCCCTCCATGGAGACCACTACCCTGAGGAACTTCTGAGAGTCTTGCCCCAGGTCCAGGACTGTCATAAAGCAATCAGAAAAAAATATTTTGATGGCCGATTTTATTGACTTCATCTTGAAAGTCTGAGTCCTTATATACTTTTTTCAAGTTTATAATTGTCCGGAAGGATCCAACTGGTTTGTTCACCAGAAACAATGGAGAGTAGAATACTCTGTCCTTTCCCAAGGGGGGACCTCTTCATGGACAGCTTTGTCCGCTAGATCCAACACCGTGTTCCAAGGCCCATTGTTCCTCTGGAGAGGACCGTAGAGGAGTAACCACGAAGTTTGGGACTGAAATTGAGAGAAAGTCTATCCTTAGGCCTCACTTGATTAGCCTTAGTATCCAGGGACTGCTGGACATATTTTCCCAGGTCGGAATGGAAAAGAGGAAGAGGGTTAATCTGCCCCCCACCTAAGAAAGACAATCACTGGGAGGGCTTCCTATCTTCAGTGGAACCTTTAATGAGAAAACCTCTACATTTCTTTTTTCACCCTTTCCCCATCTATTTTGCTCTCTCGATGGCCTCCTCCTGGGAAAAACTGTTTACACAAGGAGAAACCTTACCCCTTAGATATCAGTCAACTCACCAAGCCATATCAGTTCTCATGCTTCGCACTGACGAGGGCCAACAGCCCGAAAAACACCGTGTCTACGAATTGAGATACCGATTTGGCTCTTATCCGAAGTCATATTGCAAGACTCAATAAAGGGTTGACTGAGTTTAGGATCGTTTCTTCCAGCAGGTGGCGCTATAGAGTTCAAGTCCTCTTTTTCTCTGAAGAGGCAATTTGCATATTAAATTTCCCAGAGGAGCATTGCACCGCGAATAAGCCTCCTTACCTTGACAAGCAAGAGCTGGTATGTCACTCCCTGCAAGGAGAAACCTTACCCCTTAGACCTCAGTCCAGAACCTCTCACCTAGCCAAATCAGTTCTCATGCTTCGCACTGACGAGGGCCAACAGCCCGGAACACCGTGTCTGCGAATTGAGATACTGATTTGGCTCTTATTCTAAGTCATATTGCAAAACTCGTTAAAGGGTTGATTTGTCACTTGTGGGATCGCTACTTCTAACAGGTGGCACTATAGCATTCAAGTACTCTTTTTCTAAGAAGAGCTAATTTTCATATTACTCAAAAAGGACTTTTGTTATCCCCCAGCTTTTTCAAGGATGTCATTTAGCGTTGCCCCAAAGAGAATATTACCTTCATAGGGGATAGAACATAATTTTGATTTCATTTATAGGTTTCCAGGCCGGCATTTAAGCCAGAGAGCTCTACCAGTCGAACTGAGTTGGCTGATGAATCAGTCAAGAAGGCTGTAGCCCCCCACTTTAAGGGAATGGACTCTAGTACCCATCTCTAGATACCCTACCTGGGAGCTGTTTTTCTAATTGGTCTAGCCATATCATTAAGGGACCTAGATGTGCAGGTTGCTGCTATAGCAGGTCTTATGCTGCCCCCTGATGCTTCTCATGCACCCTTAAGGAAGGAATCTCCCGTTTTGTCTAGCAGGTCTTTCAAAACTTCCATGTTCTCGAAGGGAAGTGCAAATTTTTTGGGAGCCTTCACGACCACAACATCTAATTTCGGGGCTTTACCCAGGATGTTGATGCCAAATTCTCAAACGGATATTTCCTTTTGAGGGACGTACAGAGGAGTTTTTTCGATCAGGTCTATTCCACTCCTTTTTAATTAGGGACTGTACATTTTCATTTAGGGGAAATGACCTATATTTCTTTTGTCCCAGTCCCACAAACATCACGTCCTGTACAGTCTTTTCTGGGCAAGGGTCCATCACTCCCATAGTGGTTCTCACTGCCTTGACCAGGCCCTCTATTTTTTCTAATGGGAAACAATGGCGCCCCACCATCTCTTCCTCTGAGGATGAAGAAGCGTCCAATGAACCCGAGTCTTTCTCCTCGGAACTATTGGTCTCAGATTCGGGACACCTGCTAGTCTTTTGCTTTTTTATACTACCACTTTGAAAGGGATTTAACAGTGCTTTTAACCTCCGTCCTGATTACTAATTTTAATTCGGAGGCGAAACTTGAGGTCTCCTCACATAGCACCTGCTCTATGCATGAAGGGCAGAATTTTTTTTCCCAGGTAACAGGTAAATCCTCATTACACATTTGGGCAGCTCCTGTGCTTGGTTTTAGCCAAGCTTTTTACTCCCTGAATAAATGAAAGATAAAGGGGGACCCCAATTACAAAGTGAACTTTAACTAAGATCACTCGCCAATCAGACGCAGCCACCAGCTTAGAAGGAGGAATAGGATCCGCTGATAGGCCTTTGGAGGCTGGAGACTTATCCACTGCACTGGAACTCCTGCACTGTTGGGTAGAATGGCTGCTGGAACGCCCACTCCGCATGGCTTGAAGAATCATGCTGTCGCAACTCCTTCCTCTGTCTTCTTGGCTGCTTGTGCTGTTCACTGTCCTGCGCCTCCATTCCTACAGGGGACCACCTATGCTGCAGGGAGGGTCTCACCACGCTCCCTTTTGAATGAAAGCAGCCCGGCATGTCCCCTGTGCCTCTTCCGGTTTCCATACCGGAAGTTCCTCCGGGTATGTGACCCGCAGGCCATGTCATGAGGGGGTGACTCCGGCGCATCCCACACATGCGCGGACTGGAACCTGAGATGGCAGCTTCAATACACCGCACCAGCCGTGGCAGGGGAATCCCCGCTGCCTTTAGCAGTCTGGCCAGCAGTCTGTAGAATGGACACCATCTCTTCAGTCTTTTCTTCAGGTACGCCATACTGAAGGTTCCCAGTCAAGGACAGGAAACCAACTGATGCAAGGGAGAGGTACCGCCTTTTTGATCTGTAGGTTTCCTGTCCTTGAAGGGCGGATCCCCTCTCTCCGTGGTGCTGTCATGGGGAAAGGAGAAATAGTACTTAGTACAGAGTAGCCTTTTAGGTAGCGAGACAGCATATTAGAGTAGCGGATGTCACAGTGTTAGTGCAGGTAATATTTTTCTTTTGCAAAAAAAAATAGAATTGTTTGCGTTGGGTAAATTTTTAGCTACTGCATTAGGGGAGCTTACGTTGCAGTTTTAGCAACGTTCATTTTTGTTTAGCAAAAAAAGAATAATTAGTGCAAAGTAACTTTATAGGTAGGGCATTATTGTAGTGAACATCACTTTTTTTTTTACATATGATTTTTTTTTTCTTCTATGTATTTCTTTTAAACTTTTCCTCTTTACTTTTTATAATAAATTGTACCTCTTAGGCTAGTTTCACACTAGTGTTTAGCCTGGCTGCGGAGGGATGCGGACTCTTCATTCAGCTCCGCCTACGGCTGCATGCGCACCCTATCTTTAACATTGGGTACGCAGGCCATGCCACTGTATACGGATGCCTCCGCATGCGCCGTTTTGATGGTGCGACGACCTGCGCCGATCGCAACGAGTTGCCATTTCGTGCAGAGTCCGCACCGTCGGGGGTGCAGGAATGAAGAGGCACGGCAGTGGGCAGAGCTTCACGGAGGAAGTCTGCATCCCTCCACAGTCAGGCTAAACGCCAGTGTGAAACTAGCTTTACACAAGCCCACACAACACATGTGTAAAAGCAGTGTTTTGAAGAATAAAAAAAATGGCCTATTCGTCACAACGCTATTCACCAGAGGAGGCAGACGTTTTCCTTGCCTCCGACATGGGATTCAGCCAGTGAGGAAGATCCCACATTACTTTATTCCTCCTCCTCCTCATTGAAATTGACTTTTTCTAATTCTTTTTCAGCAAAGAAATAATAAATCTTATAGTAGCCCAGACAAACATGTCTGCCCATCAATTTTTCACCTAAAATCTCACATTATCAGATTCCAGACAGACCCCTGTAAATGCAGCAGAAATGATGACATTTTGGGGCATTGTGTTGCATATGGGCATAGTCAGAGCTTTGGCAATAATGGAGAACTGATACACTCCAAAGCGTGCATTAGGGGCTCTCCAAACGCAACATGACGCCTGCAGACCATTCCATTAAAGTCTGCACTTGAAACTGTCACTCCTTCCCTTTCAAACCCTGCTGTGTGTTCAAATAGTAGTTTTCTACCACATGTGGGGTACCGGCATACTCCAGGGAAACGGCACAACAATTTTTGGGGCCATCTTCTCCTGTTACCCTTGTGAAAATTAAAAAAATTGGGGCTAAAGCACATTTTTTATAGAAAAAAAAATGTGATTTTTTTTTTCACAGTTCAACGTTATACATTTCTGTGCAGCACCTGAGGGTTCAAGGTGCTCAACACACATCTAGATAAACTCCTTGTGGGAAGGGGGGTGTGCGCAAACCATTTCATCAAGTGTGCACTTTAAACAGTTACTCCTTTCCTTCCGAGACTCCCTGTGTGCACAAACAGCGTTTTTTTCCCCATATGTGGGGTATCGGCATACTAAGGAGAAATATGACAACAAATTTTGGAGTCCATTTTCTCATGCTACCCTTGTGAAAATAAAAAATTAGGGCCTAAAAGATCATTTTTGTGAAAAAAGTGATTTTTTATTTTCACGGCTCCACATTATAAACTTCTGTGAAGCACCTGGGGCTTCAAGATGCTCAACACACACCTAGACAAGTTACCGGAGTCATGTCTTATCTAAAATTGGATTGTTTCAACTTTTTAGGAACATCAAGGGCTCAACAAACGTGACATGGTGTCAGCTCTCAATTCCGGACAATTTTGTGTTCAAAAAGTCAAACTGTTTCTTCCTTTCCAATCCCTGCCATGCACCCAAACAGTAGTTTTCCCCCACATATGAAGTATTGGCGCACTGAGGAGAAATTGCACAACAAATTGTTACCAGCAGTAATCAGAGCTGCCTCCAGTCCCGAGAAGCAGATAACCTGTCAAGAACACTGGCCAACAAAAATACATTGTAGGATTCACAGCTGCATGTTAGATTGATGCGAATGCTTCTCGTGTAATCGCCCAGTACGTACCATCATTCTTATTTGCATTATATAGGATTTTTTTCCTCTTTTTCTTGTTTTTCTTCGCACACCATAATTTCCCTGTAAAGGAAGAGACGAACATTAGAAATATGTTGAAAAACCATGAAGGTGCTGAGTTGCTGAATCTCGGCTGCTTTTTTCTCAGGATTTTACATGGACTTTGCCCCATGACAACTTCTACTTCTCGGGACATAAGAAATTTTACAGCATAGCTATATAATTATTAGCGTAATCCACACAATCCCCTGCAGGAGAGAAATGGCGGACTCTGAAAACAAGTCTCAATGATTTACGAGAAGGGAATAAGTAACAAAAGCCGACATAAAATAATAAGTCAGAGGCAAACATGTGAGTTCCTCCACACATCAATGGTTCAGGAACCAGCTTAGATTCAAGTCCGATTTCCCAAAAAATGCTGTTTCCCCTCCGATTACACCTTCCAGGACCTGACAATGTTTTCTTTTTTTTTCCCTTCCATAACTTTTTTTTCTATTTCTGCGATCACAGTTGGGGGCTCGTTGTTAGTGGCACCAGTTGTAGTTTTCAATGACACCATTCTATATACAGTGCTGGCAACATATGGACGTCTAGGGAACGCGTGTTGCTTTATATAAAAATAAACAATTCTGGAGTTTCAAACTTGTTTTCTTATTACTGGGCTAATATATTTTAATCAGAATTCTACGAACATGCTTAGAGCAACACGCTTATACCACATATGGTTTTTATTCTGTTTGGATATTGAAAAAAGGTTATATAACCTCTTCGCGACCTTGGTATTTTCAGTTTTTGTTTTTTGCTCCCCTTCTTCCCAGAGCCATGAGTTTTTATTTTTCCATACATATGGCCTTGTGAGGGCTTGTTTTTTGTGGGACAAGTTGTATTTTTTAAGGACACCGCTGAATTTACCATACAGGGTACTGGAAAACGGGAGAAAAATTCCAAGTGCTGTGAAATTGCAAATAAAAATAAAAATGCCACAATTTTGTTTTTTACAGTGCTCACTAAATACTAAAACTTGACCTGCCATTACGATTCCCCAAGGTCAGTACAAGTTTGCAGATACGAAACATGTCTAGGTTCTTTTTTTTAAAGTAGTTGGAAAAAAATCCAAAGTTAGTTAAAAAAAAAAAAAAAGGGCGCCATATTCCGAGACCTATAGAGTATCTATTATTCAGGATCTGGGGCTCGGTGAAGGCTTATTTTTTTGGACGCCGAGCTGACCCTTTTATTGACTTCACTTTGGGGTAGATACGATGTTTTGATCACCTGTTATTGCAATGTTGCGGTAGCCAAAAAAAAGTATTTCTGGAATTTTAATTTTCTCGTTACGTCGTTTACCGATCGGATTAATTTACTTTATACTTTGACAGATCAAGTGTTTCTGAACGCAGCGATACCAAAACATGCATTCATTTATTCTTTATATTGAACGTGGCAAAAGGGGGGTGATTTGAACTTTTACATTCTTTAAATATTTTTTAAAACTTTTTTCCACTTTTTACTTGCTTCAATAATCTCCTGTGCTACACATAGGGAATCATCCCTGCTCTGTGTAGTAGAAATCATCATCTGCGATGGATGTCTGCCAAGGGCCTGTGTTCACAGGATATTACCATGACAACCACAGGGGGTTTCCTGCAGATCCCAGCTTGTCATGCCAACCCCTCGGCACTCGCGATCAAGTGACAGTGGTGCAGATGGGCATGGTTAGTGACGCGTTTCCGCCACGATCATGATAAATGCCGCTGTTAAGAGACTGACAACAGCATTTAAAATGGGTGGATCTCGATTATACCCATGGCTGTTAGGGGCACATGTCAGCTGATCAGATCAGTCATGTGCAGGAAAAAATGTGGGTACAGCGCCAGAGCCCACACCAAAGAGGGGTACATGACATATGATGTACCTATATATCATCAAGGTTAAACCTTCATAAGGTTTTTTTTTTTTTAATCTGTTTAACTTTTACATATTTTTTTTAGTCTTGAACCAGTGATCATTTTATTGTGTGCATTGTATACTTTAATATTACAGTACACAGTGACTAAGTGTCACAGATGGACAACTGCATCTTTATGGTTACGCAGCAGCGACCAGAGCTGGCTCCAATCTCTGCCGTTATGGAGCAGATAACATGTCATAAAGATATCGAACTTGACAAATAAGGCCAAACAAAAACACTTTTGGGGTAGAGATGAGAGAAGGGAGAAACATCACCGGACTATGCTGCTGCAGGTGGTCCTGAACACCCCTTTTGATCTCAGGGTCCCAGAGATCATTAAGCCATTGTATAAGCTAGCACAGTAAGTATCATGGAATAAGTCTTGCAAGGGGTATTCCACAGGAAGAAGTAATCATCGATATACAGGGTAGGCGATAACGTCTACAGGCGGTGGGTGTTTATCCACTGGGATCCCCACCAACGATTCTCACAATTGGAGTGTACTCTGACTTCTCCAGCCGTTCTATAGGGAACAAATGGCGTTGCGTTTGCAAGTGTTCATAGGGTGGGATGAAAGTACCATAGCATAGTGGTGGTCCCACCGATCTAGAAGTTACCCCTGGAAGTCCATCTCAGATGTCTGAACACCTACCTGACTTTTCAGGCTCTTTATCTTCTTCTATAGTCTGCTTCATTGCCTCGCGTTGCTGCTGAAAACTTTTTCCTGTAGAGGATGCCGGAAAAAAAATAAGAAAATTCTGAATAAAAAGTAAAATAACAAATGTGTTTTCCGCTAACCAAGACACTAAAGATGGAGACAATACCTGGTACAAGTCCCGCAAGAGGCTGGTTATCTTCATCCCCATCTCGATACGCCTGCCACCAATTCGGGTCATCTTGGCTGATGATGTGGAGAATGTCCCCCTTCTGGAAGGAAAGGCCCAGCTCTCGACATGGGACATAGGGGTCGTCTGTAGGGTCATAGTCGAAGTGTGCCTTTACGTGGACCTGGGGATGAAAGTGAAAAAATAATTCCTGCAGATAACACAATTGCGACTGGAGACAGGTTATGAAATATCAATGTCTCCTCAAGGGGCTGAAATGTGAACGGGAAGGAAGAGAAGAAGTCCGTCTCACTAGGAGCTAAGAATATCAATGAGCTACGTCAGGGGGAAGAGTAATGGAGACGGTCACAGGAACAACCTGCGAAGAGTCCGTCACACAGCACGCCAGATGCTGCTGACTAACGGCTCAGGGTCACCAGTCTGTGGTGTAACCGCAGGTCTGCTGGGTCCACCTGATCCTCAGAATCAGGGGTCAGATCAGTGAGGGACATCTTAGCACATCAGCACAAGACATTGTGGACAACGGTAGCTTTCAGCTTTGGGGGGGAAAGCCCTGATCTATTCCCAAGGACGGTGCCCTGAGCACAAGGTCCATAAGGGCACCGTTGGGGAATTTGATGGAAAAACATGACCGGCCACCTAGAGCCCGGACCTCAGTCCCATCGAAGAATGGAGACTGTGTTCCCGCCCCCCATATCAGTGTTTGACCTCACAAATTCCCACAGACACCAAAATCTTGTAGAAAGTCTTCCCTGAACTGGGGGGGCAGTGATAATAGCAGAGGGGCCGACTCCATATCAGCGTCTATGGATGTAGAATGGGAGGTCAGAAAAGCCACAGCTATAAAAACACCAACACACTGCAGCTCATCCCTAGTGACCTGAATGGATGCACAGTGGGTGGCCTAGAGCACAAGAAAAAAGACCTCCATCAAAGATCTCAGAAATCAGACCCCCACGCGGATCACATTATAGCATAGATTAGTGATCTGGTGTTACATTTTTTTTTAAAAATACTGCCTATTCCTAGGTGCAATATGTCCGAGAGCACAGTCACCTGACAGTATCCGCATGCATATGAACACACATAATGAGAAGACACAGATGGAGCAATATTGCGATTACTTGTCCATGACATACCACGGTCTCCCGAGCTGTAGGCGGTCTGACCTGCTGGCTGGGTATAAGCACAAAAGAGAGTGTCCCATGCATTTCAGCCTAGGAAAGAGAATATTACAATTAATCAGGAAGGTAAAAATGCAGGAGGGTGTATTCCTCATAATCCCGATGGTGGGGAGCTGGTGGATTAACAGAGCAGCATCAGTGTGTGCAGGTGCACCCTCAGCCCTCTCCTGTGTGTGTAGCACCTACTGACTGCTCACAGGAACACAAAGCAACGGGTAGACACTACACATAGTGTACGTTCTCATCTGACTCTCCGGTCAGCGCCGGACACCCGCTGCTTCGTGACCCTGTGTGCCGCAAGCATCCGCTACATGCGCACAGGGAGCTCGCGGCGCCTGCCACACACTCGCGCACAGGGAGCTCGTGGCGCCTGCCACACACTCGCGCACAGGGAGCTCGCGGCGCCTGCCACACACTCGCGCACAGGGAGCTCGCGGCGCCTGCCACACACTCGCGCACAGGGAGCTCGCGGCGCCTGCCACACACTCGCGCACAGGGAGCTCACGGCGCCTGCCACACACTCGCGCACCGGGAGCTCGCGGTTCATGACATATACCAACACTGTGATAACTTGGCTCCTACCCCAGACTGACACTCTGAGCTCTTGGCTCTTTGGGCAAACTGACACTGCGAACTATCGCCTTCTGCAACAGTAATCTCTTGGCTTTTGCCACACACTGACACCGTGACTTCTGAACTCTTACAGTGTCAGTATGTGTAGGGATTTAGACCAGATAGCGTTCCAAAGTGCAATAAATTCTACATTTTCTCTGTATCAACCACAGATTCTGATTTCCCCCTTAGCAAGATCAGCCTCAAGATCGGGGTTCTTGTAGTTGGTTTTGTGCTTATCGTAGCATACAAAAACTTTCATCTAAAAATGAAAGGTTATACAGCCCTACTGGAACCCAACATCATGTTCTCGCTCACCAGCAGCTCAAAGACATCATTGACGTCTTTCCCCCGAATCTCAATGCCATTAATTTCCAGGATCTCGTCTCCTTCGTGCAGCAGGCCGCTCTTCTCTGCTGCGCCGCCCTTCACGATGCGACTGATTATAACAGAGTCCAGTTCATTTCTCACCGTGGCGCCCTGATACACGTAAAGGATAAAAAGAAAGGCAGCTATAAAACCAGCTGTCACATTAAATACCTGAACATCAAAGGCTACGTTACTAGCCAGTCCGCTGACTCGCACTGTACTCACCAGTGGGATATCTCTCGCCTTCTCGATTCTAACAATCTTAACCATTTCATCACCATACTGGGCGATGTTCTCATAAAAGCGATCTTCAGAAACAGATTCTGGCATCATTTCCTGCTCCGCCACCTTGTCATGGGCCAAAAGGAGAGCCTGTGCCCAAGGAAAAGCATCAGTGAAACAGCAGCTTGCCTACTTACAAGTCAGCCTTGTACCATAATTGGACGTTATTCACTATTCAGAGCTGAGACTCCCGCTGGTTTGAGATCAGGGCGCTGGGGCGGAAGCCTAGGATGCGCATCTACACACCATTCCCACTTAATGGGAGTCCAACTACCAGCCAAGCGCAGCACTCAAATATCCACCACGGTCCCATTGGGAATGATCAGAGCGGAGGCCTCGTTCCATTCGGAAGGGCCTCTTCAGTGCCTCGATCTCAGGATTGGCGGGGGTCTCAATGATTGGGAAGTTATCCCCTATCCTATGGATAAGAGGATAACTTCCAAATCTAGTACAACCTCTCTAACCGGATACACTCAGCAATGATTGAAAGGAAGTGCCACAATACACCCAAAGTGCAGGCTTTTATCACAGTCGGGAGGTAAGGTGGTCCCTATCAGAGGAGTCCTAGAGCCTGGATACAATGAGAGGAGCACGGACCACGTGGCAATGACACACAAGTGTCCCTCTCACCGGTGGCGCAGACCCTTCCATGAAACGCGGTTGTGCAAACTTGATAACTTTTGTTAAAAAGGTATATTCCAATCTCAGCCACTCGGAGGACAGAGATGACAAAATCTGCATATAATCCCAGCTACTTATCCTCTCCACATATAAAAATGTACCTCAATAATGGCCATTAGTGAACGAGATGGGAATAGCCTTTAAGACTCATTTGTATTATATCAAATAATAAAAATTAAAGTAAATTATAATACAAATTAACAAAAAATAATACAGTTGATAAAAGCCAATAATAATAAAATAATAAAAGCAAAAAAGCAAGTATTATTAAGAAGTAAATAATAACATTCCATCTCTCAATGTCTCAGCAGGAGCCCGATGCTTTTACCTGAAGGTGCGGTGTGTTTAGTAGATCAGCAAGCTCTTGGCTTTCTTTGTGATAACTCGCTTTTAAGACGTGCTGCACCTAACCACGGAGATAGGCAAAGAAAGAAATGAGCAATACATTGTGTAACCGGACAGCGAGAGGCTTAAGCACTAAAATGCCCCCATGAGTGGCCAATGAGCCAGGGATGGGCCAATACACCATATGCGTGGGCATTGCATGTGGGATCGGGAGTGTACAGCTCCTTATAGACCGTACATGTATGTATACATGACCGCCGGTAACGTGTGTGCAGATATATGTGCAAGGAAACCATGGTTTGGGGAGGAGTCCCCCGGCCCTGTAGACAGAGTTTGGGGCTACAAGCAGACGGCACGCAGGACACCTACCTCTTGGCTCAGCTCCTGCACATTGGGGGACAGTGGATATGGGGGGCTGGCTTTGTTCATGTGCACGGCGACAGCATTGTGGATTTTGATCGCGTTTTGGAAGTCGACATTCTGCGCTAAATGAAGGAGTAAGCTGAGGTCCTCCTGGCTCTGACAGTCCACCAGAGTGTGCTGGATCTCCTTCAGCGAGCTCAACAAATCTTCCAATTCTGAAAAAAACAGAGACTACACCTTTTAGTAACTCAACAAAACAAATATGACAAGGGCAGGTTCCGCTCACTGAGCAGCCAGAATCTCGTGCCCCGAACAGTGAGCTGAGACAGCACTGCGGACCCTCCCTACAGCTGTGAGCAGCACTCACATAGATGAGCTGGTCAGCGGCGCGGTCTGAAGGAGGTGATGTCAAGGAGGGGGCCGCGCGACTCCAGAAAGCCGACAAACAGTACACGCACAATGCGTCTTTGAGTGGCAGGAATAAAAGGCAGCTGTGTACAATAAACGGGAGCCCTGTTGTGTGGGCAATAATTAGATGCTATTCCACATCGCTGCCAATGGTGATGCGACTGTCTACACGTGTGGCCACACACAGGCAGAGCGGCCTACACACTGCGGAGTTATGGAAATGTAACATTTACAGGCTCCTGCGTCCGGCCTGTAGATCCCCGACTACACTGAGAGCAATGTAAGGACATACTGGCACCGCCGATGCGTCTGGAGGACCTGGTGATCACCTGATCGGCGGATCTCTGCCACCATAGCACAGCTACTGGGTCATAGAGGTCTTATATCAGCTCTGCCAGGGATGTGTTAGACGCTTTCCTGGTAACAACTACCTTTGCGCACTTGCAATAAAATACTGCAGTCAGAGCAGCTTGTGCCTGATCACACTTGCTTCATGCTGTCAGTTTTGTTCCTTGTAGTACTCCCAGAATTTCCCTCCACTTTACCATCTATAGGCCTTGGCCCTAGAGGCTAATTTAATAGAGTAGGTTCCCATCTACAATTAGACAACCTTGTCGCTTTCCGGTGGGAACACAAACATTGTCCCATGTGGTAAGTCTATACGGCAGTAATGCAGCTCACGACACGAACCCTCAGAGCTGAACTCACTTTTTTGTATAAGAAAATGTGAGGTCCTCGGTGGTGAAGAAAGGACCTATATGGTATTGTCAGCTGGGTGTGATCCACCAGGAATGGCTGTGTACAGTGCCACACACAAGGGCTGGAAACAAATACACCACAAGCACAGAGTGCTTCATCTCGAACTTCAGAAGAGTCTTAACGTTCTGCAGCCTTAATTTTCCGGAGCTTGGCACAGCACAGATTTGGGCTGTTGACTTCTGATGCACAGCCTGAAAAATGCTACGGCTCCCACCTTAAAGGGTTAATTCCACAAAAGCAATGAATATGGAATAACATGCTAACTAATGATGGTCCAATCACTGGGACCATTAGAGATACCTATATCAGGGCTCTGGTACCGCAAGAACCAGGCTATTCAGACTATTCGGACTGACAAGCACAGCACTTGGATATTTGCAGCAGAAACCGCACATGTTCTGCTCCGTAGCCAATCAGGATAAGGCTGCAGACCCCCGTTCTCAGGGTCTTATAGTCCCCATCTCAGGGCCCCGGAGAGCTAAGCAATCAGCAAGTTATCCCCTAAAGGTGAGAGAATGACTTGGCTTTATTGGCTAACCTTATAGCGAGAGAAGGAAGGTGACTGCATGACACAGTCGTGCACACAGGAGACCACCGCTCCCTTCACGAATTATACGGGCGGTGGTCACACACATGAAGATGGCCACTATGCCCAATGTATAACCACAAGTCCATTATGGCCTCCACAATAATGACATGAGGTCAGATTTTTTCCCGAGCCCCAATGTAACCCTTGTACATAAGAGTGGCGAGGTTTACTAGGGCCATGTGAATGCTCAGATGTATGAGAAAATCCAAGAATGTAACAGTGAAGGTCACACTAATCTCGTCCTGGAGAAATACAGACATGGATGCAACACATCAGGAAATCTGAGGGGTTTGTCCTGGGAATCCAAAATTAGCTGATCACAGGGAAGGGGGAGGGAGTCACAGCTCACACTTCTAATGGGGGGTCTCCGAGAACACCACGCTCCATTGTAAACCTGTTGTACTCGGTCAGCTGACTACGCCTAGTAGGTGCTGCCTCCTCCCAATTCAGGACAGCTCATCAAAAACAAACTGGTTCCTCTACACGCCACCACCGGAGCGATCAACTGATCACCGCAAACCCTGACCCTAGCACCAGAATAGTTTAGTGGTCGTTCAGATGAAGGAGACTGCTCCCAGGGTTGTCCTGTCCGTACGTATCTTTAACAGATGTAAAATGACACACGTTACCTTACTTTGGAGCAACATGGTGGCCCGATAACACCTTAGATAGATGCAAGGCTATGCAGTAATACCCAGCTATTAAATAACTAATCATAAGGTAAGGCCACACCTAGGAGGGCAAGCGTGCCGTGGAGTCAGTGCACTCAGTTACCTGCCAGGGTTACGTAGGACCAGCTCAGACCAGCCGCTCATGTAATCACCGCATAGGGAATCCTTACCCTTAATCTCTACACTTTTTGATCAACGCAGCTGGGTCTTTTTTATGGCTACGTCCCTGCCTTCTGCAGACTGACGCAGCAGTAAAGGAGGCTCTCTACCCCTTTTCAATTTATACTGAAAGCCCAAGTATACTTAAAAAAAAAAAAAACTGGGATCCCTGACAGCAGTGACCGGAGCGAGACGTGCATGCGCAGCGCCTCTCCTGTCACTGCAGCTGGGGCCATCAGCTACAATGGATAATAGGGTAGAGAGTGGTGCACCTTGTTTTGGAGATTTCTGCATCTTATACTCTGTGAAGTGCCAACAGTTGTCTCAGACATAACAGTTAACACCTTCCCTACTGGGCAATTTTTCATTTCTGAGGTTTCATTTGTTACTCCTCTTCTACGAGGAGACATAACTTCCCCAATACTGAACCATTGACAACATGGGCCTTCAGTAGCCCCGCAATAACAGGGCAACCCATCAGGTGAGGCGCTGGAACCGTTCAAATGCCAATGTCCAATATTGACCACGGTAAATATCTAAATGGTCAAACAGAGGTCAAAGCTCTAAACACTGGTGTTAGGTGCCAACTGTGCACTACAGCCAGCACCCTCCAAGTATACAATGGGATCAGTCCCGAGCCCATATACCTGCACCAGATGTATGTCCATCCTACGTTGTTGGGCAGGGGTCAGCTTCATAGCTTGAATATTTTCATAAAGTAGTGTGAACTTTCCCTCCAAATTGTACAATAAAAATCATGAATTCCTTTAATCTCCTGAGTTGTCAGTTCCTCTACTTTGTCTACACCCATTAAAGTAAATGAGGACCATGGTGAGGGTCGTTTTATTTTGTAAGGAGCCCCCGCAATAATAATTTATCAATGCACAGGACAGGTGATGTGTCTGAGTGCTGGGATAACAGAACGGGGGTTACAGAGTCTTGTGTCCACGATTTGTATGCAGCAGTCCCCGATTGTCCTTGGTACTGAGCTGTAATTGTCCTCAATCCTATAGACAGTGACTACAGGGGCTGTCAACTTATGTAAACACAGGACCCCCATTATGGTCATCTGAAACAATATGGGCCCAGAGAACGAGTGTGGCACTTTATGGAGTAATTACACACTGGTATGCTGCCCACGGGTCCATGACGCACAATGGGTGTGTTCTTATGTGGGGTCTGCACACCTCCAGGAATATAAATATGACAGAATGACATCCTTACCTAATACTTTTACCGCTCGGCTCGGACTTTCTAGAACAAGTCCTTCGTCCGTATCAAAAATAGGGTTATCTATTCCAGTTTTAGGAAAAGTCTGTGCCAACTTTTTGAGCCTCATGGAAGAATTAACATCCAGATCTTGCTTCTTCCCCTCCTCTTCGCGTCTCCGTCTCATGTCTTCTTGCTGCTGTCGGATCCGCTCCAGCTGAGCGCTCCTTCGTACGGGCATTGCCCTTGTGCCCAAGTCACCCGGGCAGTCCACAGCCATTTCTCTGTGTTTCTGCGGCTCGTCCGGAGAGAGATCTGCATTTTGCTTCTCGCTGTCAGAGTCTTCCGTTACATGACCGTTCACGTGGGAGGTGGTCATGGCTGCTGAGAGCGACGTACGCTGGGTTTATAGGCGGAGGGGAGTCCGACCATCTAGTCCATCCTGGTCCATCGTTGCTTCCTGGGAACTAAGGGAGTAGAACTGCTCCGGATGGCCACGAACCTAACAAAGGACAAAAATAGGAATTAGGAGGTGTAGAAAAAGTAACAGCATTATTAGCACCCTAAAATTCTGAATAAATTGACACCTGGGTGTGACCAATCACACTGTCAAGACAAAACTCTGACATTGTTGGGACACGCCCCTTTGGCTTGGTAACACCAAGTTTTTAATGTATTCATACATTGCCAAGATTAGTCACAAAGTAAGGGCACAATTCAGATTCCACGTCTACAGTGGAGGTGCCAGAAATTAAGTGTTGAGCGCTGAGCAGTAAACTCAAGTCACGTTGACGACCTGCATCTCAAAAGTCTAACCGGACCCCCACCCCGAGAGGCTTAATACCAGGACAGCCGGAGCAGCGGAAAACAATAAAGCCACTGTATGGCGGATAATTAAAAATCACATTGCCACCCGCTGAACGCAAGTCCAACTGTGCAGCCATGCTACTATAAAGAAGAGCCATGCAGCATAACGAGCTTAACTAAAAAGCAGAGGAGATAATCACCTCCAGCAGCATGGCACTGCAGAGATGCCGCCGGCAGCAGGGGGGCCGCAGGGATGCCGCCGGCAGCGGGGGGGCTGCAGACAGAATCTGTAACCATTCATGGCAGACCTGGGCAAACTGCCGCCCGAGGGCCACATCCGGCCCTCTGGCTGCTCCAGTCCAGCCAGCGGTCCAAGACAGCCGAAGGGCTGAAACCGTGGCCCACAGCCTTAACCGTACCCTCCCCTGCCCCGCCATCCATCCAACACCGCCTGCTGTCAACGCTATCTGCATACTCTGGATGCAATCAGCATGTGACACAGCAGAAGCAATGATATAATTTCATTGAGCTGCTGCTGGCAATCAGTGCACTGGAGACAAAAGCAGAGCACCAGGGGAACGGGATCAAGGAGAGTATGGTTTGGGTTTTTTTTTTTCCCCTTCATGTTTATGGGATATTTGTATGCAGGAGGCTATGTGGGGAGCTGATACTACACACAGGAGGCTTGGTGGAGGCTCATACTGCATATAGGAAGCTTGGTGGAGGCTCATACTGCATATAGGAAGCTTGGTGGGGGCTCATACTGCATACGGGAGGCTTGGTGGGGGCTCATACTGCATACAGGAGGCTTGGTGGGGAGCTGATACTGCACACAGGAGGCTTGGTGGGGGCTCATACTGCATACAGGAGGCTTGGTGGGGGCTCATACTGCATATAGGAAGCTTGGTGGGGGCTCATACTGCATACAGGAGGCTTGGTGGGGGCTCATACTGCATACAGGAGGCTTGGTGGGGGCTCACACTGCATACAGGAGGCTTGGTGGGGAGCTGATACTGCACACAGGAGGCTTGGTGGAGGCTCATACAGCATACAGGAGGCTTGGTGGGGGCTCATACTGCATACAGGAGGCTTGGTGGGGAGCGGATACTGCAGACAGGAGGCTTGGTGGGGGCTCATACTGCATACAGGAGGCTTGGTGGGGAGCTGATACTGCACACAGGAGGCTTGGTGGGGGCTCATACTGCATACAGGAGGCTTGGTGGGGGCTCATACTGCATACAGGAGGCTTGGTGGGGGCTCATACTGCATACAGGAGGCTTGGTGGGGAGCTGATACTGCACACAGGAGCCTTGGTGGAGGCTCATACAGCATATTGGAGGCTTGGTGGGGGCTCATACTGCATATATGAGGCTTGGTGGAGGCTCATCCTGCATATAGGAGGCTTGGTGTGGGCTCATACTGCATATAGAAGGCTTGGTGGAGGCTCATCCTGCATATAGGAGGCTTGGTGTGGGCTCATACTGCATATAGGAGGCTTGGTGGAGGCTCATCCTGCATATAGGAAGCTTGGTGGAGGCTCATCCTGCATATAGGAGGCTTGGTGGAGGCTCATACAGCATATTGGAGGCTTGGTGGGGGCTCATACAGCATATAGAAGGCTTGGTGGAGGTTCATCCTGCATATAGGAGGCTTGGTGTGGGCTCATACAGAATATAGGAGGCTTGGTGGAGGCTCACACAGCATACAGGAGGCTTGGTGGGGGCTCATACTGCATACAGGAGGCTTGGTGGGGAGCTGATACTGCACACAGGAGGCTTGGTGGAGGCTCATACAGCATATTGGAGGCTTGGTGGGGGCTCATACTGCATATAGAAGGCTTGGTGGAGGTTCATCCTGCATATAGGAGGCTTGGTGTGGGCTCATACTGCATATAGAAGGCTTGGTGGAGGCTCATCCTGCATATAGGAAGCTTGGTGGAGGCTCATACAGCATATAGGAGGCTTGGTGGAGGCTCACACAGCATACAGGAGGCTTGGTGGGGGCTCATACTGCATACAGGAGGCTTGGTGGGGAGCTGATACTGCACACAGGAGGCTTGGTGGAGGCTCATACAGCATACAGGAGGCTTGGTGGGGGCTCATACTGCATATAGAAGGCTTGGTGGAGGCTCATATTGCATATAGGAGGCTTGGTGTGGGCTCATACTGCATATAGGAGGCTTGTGGGGGCTCATACTACAGATAGGAGGCTTGGTGGAGGCTCAAACTGCATATAGGAGGCTTGGTGGGGGCTCATACTGCATATAGGAGGCTTGGTGGGGGCTCATACTGCATACAGAGGGCTATGTGGGATGCTCATGTATACAGGGGCTATGTGGGGGCTAATGCAGTATAAACGGTATACAGTAAGTTACTGTATAATACTTAATTCTGCTCAATATTAATTATATGTTAATATTAAAATTGAGCAGAATTAATTTCATTCTATTGTTCGGCCCTCCACAAGAGTCTAAGTCTCATGTGGCCACTCAGGAAGATTAAATTGCCCACCCATGATCCATAGCGCAGATAGACAGGACATTACATATCAGAGCGCGTAGTGAGTACAGGACCAGCTACTACATATACACAACATTTTTCTTGCCGCTGGGCTAATTGTTGTGTGTGGATATTCCCCATAGAACCGCATTAGATGCAGGAAAATACAAGTTAAAAAAAATGCATGTAAAATCTGCATCAATAAAGATTTGACAAAAGTAAAATATCAGAACGCATCAAAAACAAAGCAACTTATTTAAAACATGACATTAAAATGACAAAAACTACAGAATCATAAGAAGGCATGTAAAAACCACAAGCAGCCTAATAGGTACAGAAAATCTGTAATATCAGAACACTTGCAAATACTCATTGTGGGAACGTAGTCTAAAGAAATAGCTGTGTCAATACTTTACCTTAATACAAAGAATACAGTTACCCCCAAACTCCGTAACAAAAGTTGGACTCACTCCCCTAGTTGTTAAAACAGGTACCCAATCTTGCCTAGTAGTCATGGCAGTGCCACCATTACCTTTTAGGCTACGTTCACACTGGCGTTATGCTAGTTTGCGTCGGGTTTGCGTCGGGCGACGCAGCGGCGACGCATGCGTCATGCGCCCCTATATTTAACATGGGGGACGCATGCGTTTTTGTTTGTTGCGTTGTGCGACGCATGCGTCTTTTTTGCCGCAAGCGTCGGACCAAGAAAACGCAACAAGTTGCATTTTTCTTGCGTCCAAATTTCGGCAAAAAACAACGCATGCGTCGCAAAACGCAGCGTTTTTGCGTGCGTTGCGTCGCCGACGCAGCGGCGCACAACGCTAATGTGAACGTAGCCTTACTCAGCAGCCAGTCAGCACCCGCCTCTTGGTCCCAGCAAGCCAGCTCGCCTCGTCTTCCCATGGTCTTAGAAAAGCCCACCCAATCGCCTTGTAGTCCCAATGAGCCAGGCCCAACCCATTCTAACTCCCCATGGTCCAGGCAAGCTGGGCCCACTCCAGCTCACCTTGGTTCCAGCACACCAGGCCCAGAGTGCATGTGATCCACATGCTCCCCATGGTCCCAACAAGCCCAGCCAGCCTTGGCTCCCAATGGCCTTGGTAAGCTTTCCTATATTGCAAGCCTGGCATGGCTCCCCGTGGTCATGGTAAACCTTCCAACTTTGTAGGTCAGGCCTAACTCTCCATGATCCTGGTAAACCTTCCTACTTTGCAAGCCTGGCCCAGCTTCCCGTAGTCCTGGTAAGCCTTTCTACTTTGTAAGCCTGGCCCAGCTTTCTGTGCTCCTGGTCAGCCTTCCTACTTTGTAAGCCCAAGTCACCTTCCAGTGATCCTGGTAAGCCTGGCCCAGCTTCTGTGGTCCTGGTAAGCCTTCCTACTTTGTAAGCCTAAGTCACCTTCCAGTGATACTGGTAAGCCTGGACCAGCTTCCTGGGGTCCTGGTAAGCTTTCCTAACTCAGCTTCTCGTGATCCTGGTAAGCCAGGCAAAGCTTTGTGTGGTCCTCAAAAGACTGCATAGTTTGAAAGCCTGGCCCACATCTCCGTGGTCCTGGTAAGCCTGCCTAAACTTTGTAAGCCTGCCCCAGCTTCCCGTGGTCCTGGTAAGTTTTCTATTTTGATGTGATGCATTTACTTTTGATGACCAGAATGATTGGTCTGTGACTGCTTTTTACAGGAAGAAATGGCACTTGATGATCCCGGTAAAAGCACAGCTCGGCAAAACTGGCTCAACGTGGAAAACTGAGTGTACTTTTGCAATATTAACAAAAAAAAAACACTGGTGGTACACCAAAGGAACTAAATAGAGGGGGTTTATTCATTTCACCAATAGTTTTTCAAAAGGAAAAAAAAAAGTGTCAAGTAGTTACAGAATGAGAATGAATGGTCGGCGTTGTAGATTACAGATAATCAGTAATGGGATAATCTGATGAACACATGCACTGGGCAGTGCTGCCCCTGAAAAGCTGTAATCTTCTAGTCACAGGAGGGGAAGCCTCAGTGTACAGGTATGATGGAAGGCCTCCTTCAGAAATCGTCACAGCTCCTCACCTGAGGTGAACAGGCTCTGGGGAATAATGTGGCAATGGAGAGATATGTGAAGAATGTGGCTGCTGATCTGCAGCCTGACACTGTGCAGACACAGTGCACTCAAAAGGGCAGACAGGAATGGAAGGAGGTTTCATGCAACACCAGATATTACCCTCACTAAATAAGAGCATATCTATAGAATAAGCCCAGCTCTCGGAGGCTCAAGCCGCTTCTCTGCCCCCTCCTCCATACTTTACACTTTAGTTGCCTTTGCTACAAGCAACTAAAACAAATTATTATAGAACAGCCAGGAAAATGGCTGCAAGGTGCAGATCATTTATCATTTTCTACTCTGTCTCATATACAAGATGTGTAACGTATTCACAGCGCAGATCATATGTAGATGTGACCTGGAAGTGGCGGCACGCAGCGGAGGAGGCAGGACCGGCTATTCTGGTGCCAAAAAACAAGTCCAGAGAAGCGCAGCAACAAGAGCCCAGCTAAACGCCCCGTCACTCACTGACCGCCAGATATACGGACTGGCTGCCCGAGCACACGATCATGGGAAGCCATGGGCCTGTTGAAGTTGCCATCTCTAAAAATGCAATAAAAAAAAACATCCCCCCCCAAATTTAAAAAAAAACACCTTGTCAGTTCAACTTCAGACCACAGAACTGGGAGGGAGCTGGCTCATTACAATGGCCCAGCCAGCCCCTTTTCTATCACAGGAAGAGAGCAGCTGTTCTATAAATCTTCCCCAAGATGCAGGAGTCCTCCATGTACAGCCCTCCATCTGATGATGCAGGCTCTGGGGCTGACACTTCTTACAGGAGATTAGCATTCCACAAGCATTCCTAAGGTCAAGACCATTAGTTCCTATAGCAACTGGTGGGCAAGCCTGGGAATGCTAAGCCCCCATGGAAATAAAGGGCTTGTGTCATCAGACGCCTTATACAGGCTGCACATTGTGGGGTAACATGGTGTGTGCGTATATATACATATACCTTAACCACAGGAAATCTCGCCGTGAATGATCTCTGAAGACCTGTGTGGCAAGATGTCCTGTGATGCAATCCAGAATCTAGAAGTCATGGATCCGGATAGTTAGTACAAGTCGAGGCGCACTCATTCGTCCCGCACAGGTGTCTCTGCTGCCCCGTCCATCATAGAGACCACACTGCCGAATATGGACCTTGGTCACTGGCACCGAGGCCCAGATTAGGGTACAGATTGGAAATGGCAAAGGCGGAGGAAGGAATCCGAAATCTGCCGGGTAAACAATGACTTGGCACGGAGCTGTTATTAGTGTAGGGTGTCACCTCCGCACTTAGTCACTACACAATAGGAAGACGCAGGATCAGCCCCTTGTAGTAGAGCTAATCAGACTGGCTGTACAAGATGGCAACAGCCCGCAACCTCCACCATCTGTGCCCTGAAAAGAGACTGTGCTCAGCGACAGCCATGGCTCTGCGAGAATCACATGCACAGCTCAGCCACCATGTGTCCCAATCTAACTGAACTGGACATACTGACAATATTAATTGCTGCAAGTCCATAAAAGTGCCATCACATCAGAACCACTCCCTTCAAAATGCAGGAATACTTTAACCCTTTCACGCCAGAGCCGGTTTTCACCTTCATGACCCGGACAATTTTTTCAATTCTAACCACTGTCACTTTATGTGGTAAAAACTCTAGAACGTTTCAACGGATCCCGGTGATACTGAGAACGTTTATTCCGAATATATTGCACTTCATAATAGTGGTAAAATATGTATGATATGACTTGCGTTTACTTCTGAAAATAATCGGGAATTTGGAGAAAATTCAGAAAATGACGCAATTTTCAAACTTAATTTTTATGCCCTTAAACCAAAGAGTCTTGTCATACAAATTTGTAAACAACATTTAACACATGTCTACTTTACATCAGCGCAATATTTTTGTTATGAAGTTAGAAGGGTTAAAAGTTGACCAGCGATTCCTCATTTTTCCATAAAATTAACAAAGCCATTTTTTTAATTATTTTTTAGGGACCAGTTAACCTTTGAAGCCACTTTGAGAGGCCTATATGACAGATAATACCCAAAAGTGACACCAGTCTAAAAACTGCACCCCTCAAGGTGCTCAAAACCACATTCAAGAAGCTTATTAACCCTTCAGGTGCTTCAAACGAATTAATGGAATGTGGATGGAAAAAAAAAGGAACATTGACCTTTTCCCACAATTTTTTTATTTATTTTTACAAGGGTAGCAAAAAAAAAAAAAAAAATAGACCCCCAAATTTGTTGTGCAATTTCTGTTACCGTAAGTAAACTGATATCCCATATGTGGAAGAAAACGACTGTTTTGGCGCATTGTAGGGCTCAAAAGGAGCACAATTTGACTTTTGGAATAGAAAATTGTCTGCAATCAATCTTTCGTTGGGGGTTACGTCTGAATCATGTACTTCAGTGATTTACACAGAAACCCCAATGTAAGGGCTCAGTGCAGAACGTAGGATAAATGTGCGCCGAGCCTTACCGCGATCTTTGGGAGGCAGAATGAACAAATCAACAGCAGGTCAAGAATTGGTTTTATTTATTTTTCACGCCGTTCTTTGTGCGGTATAAGTGATTAGGCGACTTTATTCTTCGGGTTGGTGTGCAATTACAGCAATACCAGATTTATATCAGATTTTTAAGTTTGGCTGCTGACACTAAAAAATACTTTTTCTTTTACAAAAACAAGTTTTTGTATCGCCATATCGTGAGAGTTATTTTTCCATAGTTTAACCCACAGAGTCATGTAAGGGTATGATTTTTGCTGCGTGATGAGTTTTTATCGGTACCATTTTTGGGCACATGACTTTCTCTGTGTATTCCGATTTTTTTAGAGGCAAAAATCAGCAATTGGGGGGGCTAATGCCATTCTGCCTGTAGTAAAATTGATAATGCAGATTTCAGGTCAGTACGATTAGAGTGATACCACATTTATATAGTTTTTTTTATGTTTTGTTGCTTTTACACAAAAACTATTTTATAGAAAAAAATTATTATTTGTGCATCTCTTCATTCTAAGAGCTATAACTTATTTTTCCACTGATGGAGGTTTATGGTGGCTTGCTTTTTGTGGGACAAGATGTTTTCAGCAATACCATTTTTATTTTCATTTGCCTTTTTGATCACGTTTTATTCCACTTCTTGTTCGGCGGTATGATGAAAAAGCATTGCTTTTTGGTTTGTTTGTTTCTTTTCTTCACAGTATGCACAAAAGGAGTTAACTAGTGTGACAGTTATAGCTCAGGTCGTTCCGGATTTTTTAAATAGTTTTAACCCCTCTGTGACCTTAGACGTACTATCCCGTCGAGGTACCCTGAGCTTATCTGACCCTGGACGGGATAGTACGTCATAGCGATCGGCAGCGCTCACGGGGGGAGCGCCGCCAATCGCGGCCGGGTGTCAGCTGCGATAGACATCCAGCACTATGTGCCAGGAGCGGTCACGGACCGCCCCCGGCACATTAACCCCTGGCACACCGCGATCAAACATGATCGCGATGTGCCGGCGGTGCAGGGAAGCACCGCGCAGGGAGGGGGCTCCCTGCGGACTTCCCTGAGCCCCCCGCAGCAACGCGATGTGATCGCGTTGCTGCGGGGGTCTTACCTCCCTCCCTGCCTGCTCCAGCCCCGGATCCAAGAAGGCCGCGGATCCGGGTCCTGCAGGGAGGGAGGTGGCTTCACAGAGCCTGCTCAGAGCAGGCACTGTGAAGGCTGCAGCGCTGCTAGTCAGATCAGTGATCTGACAGAGTGCTGTGCAGGAGCGGATTATAAGAGGGTCAATCTGGGCGGTAGCCCAGGGCCCAGTGGTGTGGGGGGCCCTGGGCTGCCGCAGATTGACCGCCGCCATCATTCAGGGCATTACTCGCATGATCGATTCGCATCATATGACAGCACAGCGAGTCACTGTCAGTGACACACAGTGGCACCCCCGGCCGTGAGTCACCAGCCGCCCGCCCCTGTCAGACTGCTGTTGTTGCCGGCGCCGCAGTGGCGACGCGCACGCGCCGACGCGTTAACCTCCTCCTCCTTATGTGCCGGGCCCGTGCGGCCGGCCGCCGTGCCGTCACTCTCACTGCCAAGCCGTGCCGGGAGCCCCCCGGACCCGGTGGGCAGAGAGAGGGGGCCCGCATCGGCCCCGTCTCATCTGCTCACCGGGCCCCTGGCGGCGCTGCCTGCGGCGGTTTCCTATTGCCGTGCGGGGGCAATAGTTAACAACAGCCGTTGGCCGCAGGCGCGCAGCGCACACGTCGCCGGCGTCTGACGTCATTGTCAGTTGCTGGCGAGTGCGCGCTGCTGGAGGGAGCTCACCGCCTGGATCGCTGGTAAGGTGAGGACTGGAGAATTTTTTTTTTTTTTATAACCTAACGGTGGAGGCGGAGAGGAGGAGTCGGACACTGGGGATGGGGGGGGCCAGGGGCAGAATGCTGGGAGCAGGAGGACACAGTCTGGGACTGGGGCAGTCTGATTTCTGGACACACTGGGTCTGGGGGGGCAGCAATGATGCTGGAGGAGGACACAGTCGGGACTGGGGGCTTCAAATGATTGCATTTGCTATTGCTGGACACACTGGGGGGGGGGCAATGCAGGAGACACTGGGGGGGGCAATGCAGGAGATACTGGGGGGCAATACAGGAGACACTGGGGGGGGGCAATGCGGAAGGACACAGTCTGGGGACTGGCTGGGCAGATGATTGCTGGACAATGGACATACTGGGGCAATGATGCTGGAGGAGGACACAGTCGGGACTGGGGGCCTCAAATGATTGCATTTGCTATTGCTGGACACACTGGGGGGGGGGGCAATGCAGGAGACACTGGGGGGGGCAATGCAGGAGACACTGGGGGGGGAAATGCTGGAGGACACAGTCTGGGGACTGGCTGGGCAGATGATTGCTGGACACACTGGGGCAATGATGCTGGAGGAGGACACAGTCGGGACTGGGGGCCTCAAATGATTGCATTTGCTATTGCTGGACACACTGGGGGGGGGGGGGCAATGCAGGAGACACTGGGGGGGCAATGCAGGAGACACTGGGGGGGGGGGAATGCTGGAGGACACAGTCTGGGGACTGGCTGGGCAGATGATTGCTGGACACACTGGGGCAATGATGCTGGAGGAGGACACAGTCGGGACTGGGGGCCTCAAATGATTGCATTTGCTATTGCTGGACACACTGGGGGGGGGGGGCAATGCTGGAGACACTGGGGCAATGCTGGAGACACTGGGCCAGATTGCTGGACACACTGGTGGTAATATGCTGGACACACTGTCTGGGGGAAATATGCTGGACATACTGGGGCAGATTGCTGGACACACTGGGGGTAATATGCTGGACACACTGGGGGTAATATGCTGGACACACTGTCTGGGGTAATATGCTGGACACACTGTCTGGGGGTAATATGCTGGACACACTGTCTGGGGGTAATATGCTGGACACACTGTCTGGGGGTAATATGCTGGACACACTGGGGGTAATATGCTGGACACACTGGGGGTAATATGCTGGACACACTGGGGGTAGTATGCTGGACACACTGGGGGTAATATGCTGGACACACTGGGGGTAATATGCTGGACACACTGGGGGTAATATGCTGGACACACTGGGGGTAATATGCTGGACACACTGGGGGTAATATGCTGGACACACTGGGGGTAATATGCTGGACACACTGGGGGTAATATGCTGGACACACTGGGGGTAATATGCTGGACACACTGGGGGTAATATGCTGGACACACTGGGGGTAATATGCTGGACACACTGGGGGTAATATGCTGGACACACTGGGGGTAATATGCTGGACACACTGGGGGTAATATGCTGGACACACTGGGGGCAGGACTGGAGGCATGGGCAGAATAGACACGGGGCATGATTGGAGACACGGGGTAGAATGAAAGACATGGGGCAGGATTGGATCATGGGGCAGGATGGGGAGATCATATGGTGTAGAATGGATACTCATGAGTGCAGGATGGGAGAACATATGGCTGGAGCCAGGAATGAGACACACGGGGCCAGGATGGGGGATATTATTACCATAGAGGCTACTAAAGGGATATTATTACTGCAGTGCTGTGTTTTTCTTTTATTTTTTGAGTATACTGTTTTAAATGGGGGGGCGGTCCTGTTACTGTGCAGAGTGACACTATATCGCCTTTTTTTCTTCATGTGGTGTAATGTAGAAGTTGTGAAAAATTAAGTAATGTGTTCTGCAAGCGGAGTTCGAGATAACTGTGTTATTTCCTGCAGAAACGAGAAATGATGGCGGTCTGTGCTGGATGAAAGATGAAGGACTTCACCTAGAGACGTCACTGGTGAGTCAGTGTTACCTATACACTGACACTATACACTGTATACTATATACAGAGGTCCTGTGTACAATGTCACCAGTGATCACTGTATTACCTCTACACAGACACTGCATACTAAGTACAGATCTCCTGTGAATACTGGCACTTATGGTGATAGTATTGTGTTTTTTTTGTTTGTTTTTTTATTACTGATCAGTATTGTAGTATTCAGTCACTATGTGGTGGTAATATGTGGTCTGGAAATGGTGTTGTGGTATTTGTCCCTTGTATGTGCTATTTGGTCACCAAGTGGTAATATGTGGTCTTGACATGGTGCGGTGGTATTTGTTCCTTGTATGTGATATTATTCGATCACTGTGGTTGTAATTTGCAGTCTGGTCATGCTGCGGTGGTATTTGTGCCTTGTATGTGGTGATATTGGTCAAGATATACCTAAATTGTATTGCAGATTTTAACAAATATTTAATAGGTTACAGTAGAGTAGGGCCCGGCCATTTTTCTGGAATAATCTGGTTCGGGTATATCATGACCCCCGTCACATGTCCGGGGGGGCCCACAGTGTGTGAACAGCCCGGGGCCCTGGCTACCCTTAATCCACCCCTGGTGCTGTGCAAACTGTCAGATCACTGATCTGTGATGTCCCCCCCTGAGACAAAGTAAAAAAGTTAAAAAAATTTTTTCCAAATGTGTAAAAAAAAAAAAATAAAATATTATTCCCATAAATACATTTCTTCATCTAAATAAAAAAAAAAACAATAAAAGTGCACATATTTAGTATCGCTGCGTCCGTAACGACCCGACCTATAAAACTGTCCCACTAGTTAACCCCTTCAGTAAACACCGTAAGAAAAAAAAAAAAAAGGCAAAAAACAACGCTTTATTATCATACCGCCGAACAAAAAGTGGAATAACACGCGATCAAAAAGACAGATATAAATAACCATGGTACCGCTGAAAACGTCATCTTGTCCTGCAAAAAACGAGCCGCCATACAGCATCATCAGCAAAAAAATAAAAAAGTTATAGTCCTGAGAATAAAGCGATGCAAAAATAATTATTTTTTCTGTAAAATAGTTTTTATCGTATAAAAGCGCCAAAACATAAAAAAAATGATATAAATGAAGTATCGCTGTAATCGTACTGACCCGAAGAATAAAACTGCTTTATCAATTTTACTAAACGCGGAACGGTATAAACGCCTCCCCCAATAGAAATTCATGAATAGCTGGTTTTTGGTCATTCTTCCTCACAAAAATCGGAATAAAAAGCGATCAAAAAATGTCACGTGCCCGAAAATGTTTTCAATAAAAACGTCAACTCGCCCCGCAAAAAACAAGACCTCACATGACTCTGTGGACCAAAATATGGAAAAATTATAGCTCTCAAAATGTGGTATTGCAAAAAATATTTTTTGCAATAAAAAGCGTCTTTCAGTGTGTGACGGCTGCCAATCATAAAAATCCGCTAAAAAAACTCGCTATAAAAGTAAATCAAACCCCCCTTCATCACCCCCTTAGTTAGGGAAAAATAAAAAAAATGTATTTATTTCCATTTTCCCATTAGGGTTAGGGCTAGGGTTAGGGTTAGGGCTAGGGTTAGGGTTAGGGTTAGGGCTAGGGTTAGGGTTAAGGCTAGGGTTAGGGCTAGGGTTGGGGCTACAGTTAGGGTTGGGGTTTAGATTACATTTACAGTTGGGAATAGGGTTGGGATTAGGGTTAGGGGTGTGTCAGGGTTAGAGGTGTGGTTAGGGTTACCGTTGGAATTAGGGTTAGGGGTGTGTTTAGATTAGGGTTTCAGTTATAATTGGGGGGGTTTCCACTGTTTCGGCACATCAGGGGCTCTCCAAACACGACATGGCGTCCGATCTCAATTCCAGCCAATTCTGCGTTGAAAAAGTAAAACAGTGCTCCTTCCCTTCCGAGCTCTCCCGTGTGCCCAAACAGGGGTTTACCCCAACATATGGGGTATCAGCGTACTCAGGACAAATAGGACAACAACTTTTGTGGTCCAATTTCTCCTGTTACCCTTGGGAAAATACAAAACTGGGGGCTAAAAAATAATTTTTGTGGGAAAACAAAAAGATTTTTTATTTTCACGGCTCTGCGTTATAAACTGTAGTGAAACACTTGGGGGTTCAAAGTTCTCACAACAAATCTAGATAAGTTCATTGAGGGGTCTAGTTTCCAATATGGGGTCACTTGTGGGGGGTTTTACTGTTTAGGTACATTAGGGGCTCTGCAAACGCAATGTGACGCCTGCAGACCAATCCATCTAAGTCTGCATTCCAAATGATGCTCCTTCCCTTCCGAGCCCTCCCATGCGCCCAAACGGTGGTTCCCCCCCACATATCGGGTATCGGCGTACTCAGGACAAATTGGACAACAACATTTAGGGTCCAATTTCTCCTGCTAACCTTGGAAAAATACAAAACTGGGGGCTAAAATATAATTTTTGTGGGAAAAAAAATATTTTTTATTAGCACGGCTCTGCGTTATAAACTGTAGTGAAATACTTGGGGGTTCAAAGCTCTCACAACACATCAAGATGAGTTCCTTAGGGGGTCTACTTTCCAAAATGGTGTCACTTGTGGGGGGTTTCTACTGTTTAGGTACATTAGGGGCTCTGCAAACGCAATATGACGCCTGTAGATCATTCCATCTAAGTCTGCATTCCAAATGGCGCTCCTTCCCTTCCGAGCCCTCCCATGCGCCCAAACGGTGGTTCCCCCCCCCACATATGGGGTATCAGCGTACTCAGGACAAATTGGACAACAACTTTTGGGGTCCAATTTCTCCTGTTACCCTAGGGAAAATACAAAACTGGGGGCTAAAAAATAATTTTTGTGGGAAAAAAAATTTTGTTTTATTTTTATGGCTCTGCATTATAAACTTCTGTGAAGCCCTTGGTGGGTCAAAGTGCTCACCACACATCCAGATAAGTTCCTTCGGGGGTCTACTTTCCAAAATGGTGTCACTTGTGGGGGGTTTCAATGTTTAGGCACATCAGTGGCTCTCCAAACGCAACATGGCGTCCCATCTCAATTTCTGTCAATTTTGCATTGAAAAGTCAAACGGCGCTCCTTCCCTTCCGAGCTCTCCCATGCGCCCAAACAGTGGTTTACTGCCACATATGGGGTATCAGCGTACTCAGGACAAATTGGACAACAACTTTTGAGGTCCAATTTCTTCTCTTACCCTTGGAAAAATAGAAAATTGGGGGCAAAAATATAATTTTTGTGAAAAAATATGATTTTTTATTTTTACGGTTCTGCATTATAAACTTCTGTGAAGCACTTGGTGGGTCAAAGTGCTCACCACACATCCAGATAAGTTCCTTAGGGGGTCTACTTTCCAAAATGGTGTCACTTGTGGGCGGTTTCAATGTTTAGGCACATCAGTGACTCTCCAAACGCAACATGGCGTCCCATCTCAATTTCTGTCAATTTTGCATTGAAAAGTCAAACAGCGCTCCTTCCCTTCCGAGCTCTCCCATGCGCCCAAACAGTGGTTTACTGCCACATATGGGGTATCAGCGTACTCAGGACAAATTGGACAACAACTTTTGGGGTCCATTTTCTCCTGTTACCCTTGGTAAAATAAAACAAATTGGAGCTGAAGTAAATTTTTTGTGTAAAAAAGTTAAATGTTCATTTTTATTTAAACATTCCAAAAACTCCTATTAAACACCTGAAGGGTTAATAAACTTCTTGAATGTGGTTTTGAGCACCTTGAGGGGTGCAGTTTTTAGAATGGTGTCACACTTCGGTATTTTCTATCATATAGACCCCTCAAAATGACTTCAAATGAGATGTGGTCCCTAAAAAAAAATGGTGTTGTAAAAATGAGAAATTGCTGGTCAACTTTTAACCCTTATAACTCCCTAAGAAAAAAAAAATTTGGTTCCAAAATTATGCTGATGTAAAGGAGACATGTGGGAAATGTTACTTATTAAGTATTTTGTGTGACATATCTCTGTGATTTAATTGCATAAAAATTCAAAGTTTGAAAATTGCGAAATTTTCAAAATTTTTGCCAAATTTCCGTTTTTTTTCACAAATAAACGCAGGTACTATCAAAGAAATTTTACCACTATCATGAAGTACAATATGTCAAGAGAAAACAATGTCAGAATCACCAGGATCCGTTGAAGCGTTCCAGAGTTATAACCTCATAAAGGGACAGTGGTCAGAATTGTAAAAATTGGCCTGGTCATTGACGTGCAAACCACCCTTGGGGGTAAAGGGGTTAAAATATTTAACTTTTTTTTTTTTCTTTTTTTTTTTTTTACATTTTTACTTGGTCGCTGTATCTGACTTCAATTTTTATTCTTCTGATCCCTGGTCTCATGCATTGCAATCACTATACATGTATTGTGTGCTGCGCCTCTACTTATCTGAAATATATTAATTTTATCTATATTATTTTCGCCCACAGTTCCCACAGGTAGACTTGATCATTCTATCGCTTATACTATATCCAGCAATACTGTAGTATTGCACTCTACTAATAAATTACGGTTCTCTTGTGAAGCCAAGACACATAGCTGGGCTTCACAGGACGACCAACATAGCAGAGCGCCCCCACTGGCATCCTGTGATCTCCCTGGGAATGGGTGTACATATGCATCAACCCAGCTTTATAAATGCTGCAATGATTGATCATATTTAAAATGGTTAAACTGTGGCTATCTGAGCTGGCTAGGCTCACTGCTGTACAGGCAGATACGGCTGGGTGGCACAGGTATGGTTGAGAGCTCCATTCACTGCCTAATGGCTGTGTCCAGTATTACAGCGCAGTCCATGGGGTGTGATAACAGTAAAACTCCAGAAATATTTGGACAGTGACAAGTTTTGGCATTTTTGCTGTTTACCAAAACATATTCACGATCCAGTTGTATAATCAATATGGGCTTATAGTGCAGACTCAGCTTTAATGTAAGGGTATTCACATCCTAATTTGAGTAAAGGTAACTTCACACTAAACGATATCGCTAGCGATCTGTGACGTTGCAGCGTCCTGGCTAGCGATATCGTTCAGTGTGACACGCAGCAGCGATCAGGATCCTGCTGTGATGTCGTTGGTCGGGGCTAGAGGGCCAGCACTTTCTTTGGTCGCTGGCTCTCCCGCTGACATCGCTGAATCGGCGTGTGTGACACCGATTCAGCGATGTCTTCGCTGGTAACCAGGGTAAACATCGGGTTACTAAGCGCAGGGCCGCGCTTAGTAACCCGATGTTTACCCTGGATACCATCCTAAAAGTAAAAAAAACAAACGCTTCATACTTACCTTCCGCTGTCTGTCCCCAGCGCTGTGCTTTCCTGCACTCACTGTGAGCACAGCGGCCGGAAAGCAGAGCGGTGACGTCACCGCTCTGCTTTCCGGCCGCTGTGCTCACAGCCAGTACAGAGAAGCACAGCGCCGGGGACAGACAGCGGAAGGTAAGTATGAAGCGTTTGTTTTTTTTACTTTTAGGATGGTATCCAGGGTAAACATCGGGTTACTAAGCGTGGCCCTGCGCTTAGTAACCCGATGTTTACCCTGGTTACCGGCATCGTTGGTCGCTGGAGAGCGGTCTGTGTGACAGCTCTCCAGCGACCAAACAGCGACACTGCAGGGATCCGGATCGTTGTCTGGATCGCTGCAGCGTCGTTTAGTGTGAAGGTACCTTAAGGGTTTAGGAATTACAGCTCTTTAATATGTAGCTGACTCTTCAAAAGGGACCAGAAGTAATTAGACAATTATCTCAAAAGCTCTTTAATGGGCTACATCAGCTTTACCCTCATTATTCTATCTCCTATTAAGCAGCTAAAAGGTCAGGAGCCAATTCCAGGTGTGGCATTTGGAAGCTGTTGCCGTGAATCCACAACATGAGGCAAAGGAGAGATCAATGGAAGAGAAACAGATCATCATAATACTGGAAAAAAAATTCATCCAAGAGGTAGCAGAAATGTTAAGCATGGCTAAATCAACAAATTGGTATATTCGGCAAAAAAAAAGCACTGTTGCGCTTGGGAACTCAAGAAGGCCTAGAAGTCCACAGTAGATATCAGTGGCGGATGATGGCAGAATCTTTTCTATGCTGAAGAAAATCTTTTACCAATATCCATCCAAGTGAAGAACACACTCCAGGAAGTCTGTGTTTCAGTATCCAAGTTTACAATAAAGAGAAGACTTCATGAGAGCAAATACCAAAAGCTCACCACAAGGTGCAAACCATTAATCAGCCTGAAAACACGAAGGCCAGATTAGACTTTGCTAAAATCATCTAAAAAAGCAGCCCAGATCTGAAAATGCAAAACTAAAATCAACCTATAGTAGGATGATGGGAAGAAGGCTTGGAATGGCTCCCAATCCTCGGCATATCGCATCCATTCCTCTGTAACACATGGTGGAGGAGGTGTGATGGCGAGGGCATGCGTGGCTGCCAATGACACTGGGTCACCAGTGATTATTGATGATGTGACTTGAAGACAGAAGCAGCCGGATGAATCCTGTGTGTGCTGCTTCACAGGACAGATGGATAATGACCCAAAATATCAAAAGCTGAAGACAAAACTTAAAGTGATATTCCCACAAACCAAGATCATTTTAATCAACATTTTAATTAATAGATCTTGGGATAATAATTTCCGCAATTGGAGGTCTCCAAAAGAATGTTTCTGTGCTGAGAATCTTATAAGGCTACTTTCACACTAGCGTCGTTCGACGCACGTCACAATGCGTCGTTTTGGAGAAAAAACGCATCCTGCAAAGTTGCCTGCAGGATGCGTTTTTTCTCCATAGACTTTCATTAGCGACGGATTGCCACACGTTGCAAGTTACTAAATCGGTAATGGGATTATACAGAGCCCATGACAGCACACCTGAGGGGATCCACCCATCAAGGACAAGAAACCTACTGACATAAAAGGGTGTAGCCTGTCCTCTGCATCAGTAGGGTTTCCTGACCTTGAGAGAACCGAAAAGTGCAAGAACAGTACGGAAGCTGTAACTCATCAGGACTGGCTGTTGTCCGCAGGATCCGGAATAATGGCAGATATGAGATGCCACCAGTGGCCAGAGGCTGGTTATATAAGGTTTCGTGCAGGCAGAAACCACTTTGCCAAAAAGTCTTCTGCTGATACGCTGTCACGGGTCTGTGCTTGCCGAGGCATGCCCCATGTCGAGTGCGCCGGAGACATGGCCACCCGGGTCTGCACATGCATGGGGCGCACACTGATGACGAAGTGGAAAGCAATGCGGCTGTGAAATGCTGGGTCTGTTGATGCGCAGGGCTCGCCTGAGGGCTCCCTGAACACAGCGCACTAGAATGTAATTAAATTTGACTCAAATGAATGGGGGGGTCATTCCATGGTACCTTATGTTACATTCACAAGCCAAAAATTGGCTACAGACTGTTCTTTGAAGGCAGGCACAAAATGGAGAGAATGTATATTGTACATTAAACTATTCTCAATAGATTTCAACAGTTTGATTTTTCAATAATAAAATTAAATACAAAATACAGTGTTGTTATTGGTAACTTGTACTGAACTGATAGGGAATTTAGATTGTGAGCCCCGTCAGGAACAGCGATGATAATGTGTGCAAACTGTAAAGCGCTGCGGAATATGTTAGAGCTATATAATTATTATTATTATTGTATTAAAACACCATAGTCCCAGCAACTTTAAAAAATGTATTTTAACCTCTCAAGTTAGAAGCAACAGTTTTTATTCCAAGAAATCTAAACTTCCCTTACAACACAATATAGTAACTGGATTAACCATATTGTAAGGTAGGTTACCATCATCATTGTAACATAAGTTACTATATTGTGTTGTAACATAAGTTACCACGGAATGACCTTGGGGAGGTCTGAAGCAGAACACTGGAGGTGTGGTTGTGGTGTCCCTCCGATATACAGTGGAGCTATGACCACCAGGAGAGGTACCGCCCTTTTATTCAGAAGGTTTCCTGTCCTTGATGGACAGATCCCTCTCTCAAGTGGTGCTGCCATGGGAGAAGGGGGGAAAAAAAAGGATGCAGACAGGACAGCACAGGATCACAGGATTCTCCTTCTTTGAGTTAACAAAAATTGTTCAAAACAGGCAGGGAAATGTTTTACCTGTCCTGTCTGTATCCTCTCTTCTGCGTCCTCCCCTGCCCAGGAGCTGAGGTATGATCAGACCATGTCCCTGTACGGTCAGACACGGCCATTACACAGCAGGGGCACATTTATAAGATTATCTCAGCACAGGAACACTTTATATAAACATCCAATTGTGGAAATTATTATTATTCCAAGATCTATTGATTAACGTACTCTGTTCATGGGAAAAACACCTTTAAGGAAGAAAGACTGAAACAGGAAATTGAAGTCACCGCAGTAAAGATAGCAAAGCCTTACACTGAAGGACAGCAGCGATGGTGTCAGCCATGGCCTCCAGACGTCACTCCCTCATTGCTGCAAAGCCACACACCAGAGAAGACCAGCAATGGCGATTGCCATGGCCTCCTGACTTGAGGTCATCATTGCTGCAGAGCCTCACACCGGAGGGCACCAGCGATGGTGACGTCCATGTCCTCCAGACTTCAGGCCATCACTGATACAGAACCTCACACCGGAGGACACCAGCCATGAAGATGGCCATGGCCTCCATAATTCAGGTCATGATTGCTGCAGAGCTTCACACCGGAGGACACCAGCTATGAAGATGGCCATAGCCTCCAGACTTCAGGTCATCATTGCTGCAGAGCCTCACACCAGAGGACACCAGCTATGAAGATGGCCATAGCCTCCAGACTTCAGGACATCACTGCAGCAAAAGATCCTCTACAAAGGACTAAAAATGAACATTTTATTCATGGTAAAGTTAATTTGTCCATTTACTCTTGAGCTTCTGAAACGAGGCGGCTTTGTAGAAAAACGGTCACAATTACTAAACATTTCACAGGAAATTTTTGTTCAACCCCTTTAATAAAACCTGAAAGTATCCACTTCAATCGCATCTCAGTTGTTTCATTACAAATCAAAAATAGTAAAGTAGTGGCCTGCAGAGCTGAAATCACGAAGATTCTATCACTGTCCAAATATGTCTGGATCTGTGTACGTCAATGTTCGCTGCCCCCTTCTGTCTGCCCAGGCGTAGGAGTGGGGATGAGAACATCTTTCTGTATATTCTGTGGTTACTGTAGAGTTTGGGATTTGTAGCTCATCATCATGGGCTAGGTGAAGTCAGAGGTGGCATATAGTCTATGTCCAAGGATTCTCATGTGATCATCTATTAGCTTCCATAAGGAGCTACAGAGCCTGTGCTGTAAGGAGGCAGACAGGTTCCCCCCTCGCCTGTGGGACCATCTATCACCAATTCTCCTATCTCCCCTGTACCAGCTGCTCCGCAGCACCTTCCCTGCCCCCACACCACCAGGATGAAATCACTATTTATCTGCACTTAGCCGTGCAACAAATTCAGCATATTCACTGGGGTCTGATCTTCACCCCATTGGTCAGAGGTCACGCTCCCCCTGAGCCGATGCGGCAAGACCTATTAATACAGGCATATCCCTCACCACACTCCAAGCCCGAGGTGTTGCCCTGCCATGCATTGTGCCAAATATTATTCTACAGGCCAAGGAAAATATCCTTGGAAATCAAGTAGGTGAAATGGGGCATGAAATGAACATGCCCCAAGTGAAAGGCCCCTTCCCAACATAGGATATACTACCACATCGGGCTCAGGAAGGGAGCCTGCAACCTGCCCGCTGTATTGGCGGCATCAACCATCACCATGTGCTGCTGTCAATCACTGACAACAGCATTTACCGTATATACTCGAGTATAAGCCGAGATTTTCAGCCCAAATTTTTGGGCTGAAAGTGCCCCTCTCGGCTTACACTCGAGTCACGGTGGGCGGCAGGGTCGGCGGGTGAGGGGGAGAGGGTGCTGAGGCATACTCACCTAGTCCCGGCGATCCTGACGCTCCCCCTGCCCGTCCCACGGTCTCCGGGTGCTGCAGCTCTTCCCCTCTTCAGCGGTCATGTGGGACCGCTCATTAGAAAAATGAATATGGACTCCACTCCCATAGGGGTGGAGCCGCCTATTCATTTCTCTAATCAGCGGTAACGGTGACCGCTGACAGGAAGAGGCTGCGGCACCGAAGACCAGCTGTCCGGGAGAAGGAGCGGGACGCCGGGAGCAGGTAAGTATTACATATTCACCTGTCCGCGTTCCACATGCCGGGCGCCACTCCATCTTCCCGGCACCGCCCCGCTCTGACTGTGCAGGTCAGAGGGCGCGATGACGTACTAGTGTGCGCGGCGCCCTCTGCCTAATCAGTCAGTGCGGAGAGACGCCGGAAGCTGCAAGCAAGAAAGGTGAGTATGGCTTTTTTTTTTTTTTTTTATTTTATTGCAGCAGCAGCGTTATATATGGCAGAGCTTTCTATGGTACATCAATGGGGCAATAATGAACGGTGCAGAGCATATATGGCACAGCTATGGGACAATAATGAACGGTGCAGAGCACTATATGGCACAGCTATGGGGCAATAATGAACGGTGCAGAGCACTATATGGCACAGCTATGGGGCAATAATGAACGGTGCAGAGCTCTATATGGCACAGCTATGGGGCAATAATGAACGGTGCAGAGCACTATATGGCACAGCTATGGGGCAATAATGAACGGTGCAGAGCACTATATGGCACAGCTATGGGGCAATAATGAACGGTGCAGAGCACTATATGGCACAGCTATGGGGCAATAATGAACGGTGCAGAGCACTATATGGCACAGCTATGGGGCAATAATGAACGGTGCAGAGCACTATATGGCACAGCTATGGGGCAATAATGAACGGTGCAAAGCACTATATGGCACAGCTATGGGGCAATAATGAACGGTGCAGAGCACTATATGGCACAGCTATAGGACAATAATGAACGGTGCAGAGCACTATATGGCAAAGCTATGGGGCAATAATGAACAGTGCAGAGCACTATATGGCAGAGCTATGGGGCAATAATGAACGATGCAGAGCACTATATGGCACAGCTATGTGGCAATAATGAACAGTGCAGAGCACTATATGGCACAGCTATGGGGAAATAATGAACGGTGCAGAGCATTATATGGCACAGCTATGGGACAATAATGAACGGTGCAGAGCACAATATGGCAGAGCTATGGGACAATAATGAACAGTGCAGAGCACTATATGGCACAGCTATGGGACAATAATGAACGGTGAAGAGCACTATATGGCACAGCTATGGGACAATAATGAACAGTGCAGAGCACTATATGGCACAGCTATGGGACAATAATGAACGGTGAAGAGCAATATATAGCACAGCTATGGGACAATAATAAACGGTGCAGAGCACTATATGGCACAGCTATGGGGCAATAATGAACGGTGCAGAGCACTATATGGCACAGCTATGGGACAATAATGAACGGTGAAGAGCACTATATGGCACAGCTATGGGACAATAATAAACGGTGCAGAGCACTATATGGCACAGCTATGGGACAATAATAAACGGTGCAGAGCACTATATGGCACAGCTATGGGGCAATAATGAACGGTGCAGAGCACTATATGGCACAGCTATGGGGCAATAATGAACGGTGAAGAGCACTATATGGCACAGCTATGGGACAATAATAAACGGTTCAGAGCACTATATGGCACAGCTATGGGGCAATAATGAACGGTGCAGAGCACTATATGGCACAGCAATAGGGCAATAATGAACGGTGCAGAGCACTATATGGCACAGCTATGGGGCAATAATGAACGGTGCAGAGCACTATATGAAACAGCTATGGGACAAAAATGAACGGTGCAGACCACTATATGGCACAGCTATGGGGAAATAATGAACGGTGCAGAGCACTATATGGCACAGCTATGGGACAAAAATGAATGGTGCAGAGCATTGTATATGGGGCACAGCTCTATATGGAGCATCTATGGGGCAATAATGAACTGTACGGAGCATTATATGGGGCTCTTGATTCAATATGGATATTCAAAAACACTTAAAGGGCCACTGTCACCCCCCTGCAGCTGTTATAAACTAACAGAGCCACCTTGTGCAGCAGTAATGCTGCATTCTAACAAGGTGGCTCTTTTAGTTTTGTGTTCAGGTATTACTAAAATAAAGCAGTTTGAAACTTTGCAAAAATACCTGTCTTTGTCCACGGAGGCGGGTCTGAAGCCTCCTCTGTGAAGCGCCCAACTGCCGTCACTCATCTCTTCTGGGGAGATGGTCGCCAGCCACTCACCCAGGTCCCCCCGCTGACACACGCAGTGCGCATGCCCAGGAATCCCAGCCCCGCACTGTGCATAATGAATAACACAGTGCGGGGCAGGGATTACCGAGGTGGGTGGCCGCACTGCCAGCACAGGCGCAGTCTGCAAGCCTGGCTGGGACCTCAGACCGCCAGAGCTTACTGCGCCTGCCCCACAAATATTTACACAGCGCCGGATTTGAAAAGAAAACAGCGCGCAGGGGGCGGCGACCATCTCCCCAGAAGAGATGAGTGACGGCAGTTGGGCGCTTCACAGAGGAGGCTTCAGACCCGCCTCCGTGGACAAAGACAGGTATTTTTGCAAAGTTTCAAACTGCTTTATTTTAGTAATACCTGAACACAAAACTAAAAGAGCCACCTTGTTAGAATGCAGCATTACTGCTGCACAAGGTGGCTCTTTTAGTTTATAACGGCTGGAGGGGGGTGACAGAGGCCCTTTAACCTACTGATGTCTCAATTAATTTTACTTTTATTGGTATCTATTTTTATTTTTGACATTAACCGGTAGCTGCTCCATTTTCCACCCTAGGCTTATACTCGAGTCAATAAGTTTTCCCAGTTTTTTGTGGCAAAATTAGGGGGGGTCGGCTTATACTCGGGTCGGCTTATACTCAAGTATATACGGTAATTGCATGATAAAATAAATAATTAACATGTAAACTTAACCCCTTTCTGCCATTAGACGTGCTATTCCGTCCATGTGGGGTGGGCCCTACTTCCCAAGGACGGAATAATACGTCATAGGCGATCGGCTGCGCTCACGGGGGGAGCGCGGCCGGGTGTCAGCTGCTTATCGCAGCTGACATCCGGCACTATGTACCAGGAGCGGTCACGGACCGCCCCCGGCACATTAACCCCCGGCACACCGCGATCAAATATGATCGCGATGTGCCGGCGGTGCAGGGAAGCATCGCGCAGGGAGGGGGCTCCCTGTGGCTTCCCTGAGACCCCCGCAGCAACGCGATGAGATCGCGTTGCTGTGAGGGTCTCCTACCTTCCTCCCTGCAGCAAGGCCCGGATCCAATATGGACGCGGCATCCGGGTCCTGCAGGGAGAGAGGTGGCTTACCAAGTGCCTGCTCAGAGCAGGCACTTGGTAATGCTGCAGCGCTCTTTGACAGATCGGTGATCTGACAGAGTGCTGTGCAAACTGTCAGATCACCGATCTGTATTGTCCCCCCCTGGGACAAAGTAAAAAAAGTTAAAAAAAATTTTTACAAGTGTGTAAAAAAAAAAAAAAAAAATCCTAAATAAAGAAAAAAAATATATATATATATTATTCCCATAAATATATTTCTTTATCTAAATAATAAAAAAAAAAAACAATAAAAGTGCACATATTTAGTATTGCCGCGTCCGTAACGGCCCGACCTATAAAACTGGCCCACTACTTAACCCCTTCAGTAAACATCGTAAGAAAAAAAAAAAAAAAACGAGGCAAAAAACAACGCTTTATTATGATACCGCCGAACAAAACGTGGAATAACACGCGATCAAAAAGTCGGATATAAATAACCATGGTACCGCTGAAAGCGTCATCTTGTCCCGCAAAAAACGAGCCGCCATACAGCAACATCAGCAAAAAAAAATAAAAAAGTTATAGTCCTCAGAATAAAGCGATGCAAAAATAATTATTTTTTCTATAAAATAGTTTTTATCGTATAAAAGCGCCAAAACATAAAAAAAAATGATATAAATGAGGTATCGCTGTAATCGTACTGACCCGAAGAATAAAACTGCTTTATCAATTTTACCAAACGCGGAACAGTGTAAACGCCTCCCCCAAAAGAAATTCATGAATAGCTGGTTTTTGGTCATTCTGCCTCACAAAAATCGGAATAAAAAGCGATCAAAAAATGTCACGTGCCCGAAAATGTTACTAATAAAAACGTCAACTCGTCCCGCAAAAAAACAAGACCTCACATGACTCTGTGGACTCATATATGGAAAAATTATAGCTCTCAAAATGTGGCAACGCAAAAAATATTTTTTGCAATAAAAAGCGTCTTTCAGTGTGTGACTGCTGCCAATCATAAAAATCCGCTAACAAACCCGCTATAAAAGTAAATCAAACCCCCCTTCATCACCCCCTTAGTTAGGGAAAAATAAAAAAATTTAAAAAATGTATTTATTTCCATTTTCCCATTAAGGCTAGGGTTAAGGCTAGGGTTAAGGCTAGGGTTAAGGCTAGGGTTAAGGCTAGGGTTAAGGCTACGGTTAAGGCTACGGTTAAGGCTACGGTTAAGGCTACGGTTAAGGCTACGGTTAAGGCTACGGTTAGGGTTGGGGCTACAGTTAGGGTTTGGATTACATTTGCGGTTGGGAATAGGGTTGGGATTAGGGTTAGGGGTGTGTCTGGGTTAGAGGTGGCCCAAACGGTGGTTCCCCCCCACATATGGGGTATCAGCGCACTCAGGACAAATTGCACAACAACTTTTGGGGTCAAATTTCTCCTGTTACCCTCGGGAAAATACAAAACTGGGGGCTAAAAAATATTTTTTGTGGGAAAAAATTTTTGTTTTATTTTTACGGTTCTGCATTATAAACTTCTGTGAAGCACTTGGTGGGTCAAAGTGCTCACCACACCTCTAGATAAGTTCCTTAGGGGGTCTACTTTCCAAAATGGTGTCACTTGTGGGGGGTTTCAATGTTTAGGCACATCAGGGGCTCTCCAAACGCAACATGGCGTCCCATCTCAATTCCTGTCAATTTTGCATTGAAAAGTCAAATGGCACTCCTTCCCTTCCGAGCTCTGTCATGCGCCCAAACAGTGGTTTACCTCCACTTATGGGGTATCGGTGTACTCAGGACAAATTGTACAACAAAGTTTGGGATCCATTTTCTCCTGTAACCCTTGGTAAAATAAACAAATTGGAGCTGAAGTAAATTTTTTGTGAAAAAAAGTTAAATGTTCATTTTTATTTAAACATTCCAAAAATTCCTGCGAAACACCTGAAGGGTTAATAAACTTCTTGAATGTGGTTTTGAGCACCTTGAGGGGTGCAGTTTTTAGAATGGTGTCACACTTGGGTATTTTCTATCAGAGACCCCTCAAAATGACTTCAAATGAGATGTCGTCCCTAAAATAAAATGGTGATGTAAAAATGAGAAATTGCTGGTCAACTTTTAACCCTTATAACTCCCTAACAAAAAAAAATTTGGTTCCAAAATTGTGCTGATGTAAAGGAGACATGTGGGAAATGTTACTTATTAAGTATTTTGTGTGACATATCCCTGTGATTTAATTGCATAAAAATTCAAAGTTGGAAAATTGCGAAATTTTCAAAATTTGTACCAAATTTCCGTGTTTTTCACAAATAAACGCAGGTAATATCAAAGAAATTTTACCACTATCATGAAGTACAATATGTCATGAGAAAACGATGTCAGAATCACCGGGATCCGTTGAAGCGTTCCAGAGTTATAACCTTATAAAGGGACAGTGGTCAGAATTGTAAAAATTGGCCTGGTCCATAACGTGCAAACCACCCTTGGGGGTAAAGGGGTTAAATATTAAAGGCGAAACAAAAAATTCCTTTACAATAAAAGAATAAATCATTTTTGGTATTACCACATCTGAAAAAACGTCAATCTGTGCAAAAATAAAATGACAGAGCCTATACAATGTGTGTCATTAATAGAAAAAAATAAATGATAAGCCAGAGTGGAGGGGTTTAAAAAAAAAAAAAAAAGAATGTAAAAGCGGTAAAAATGTCATATGAACCCCAAACTGGTATTAATAAAAAAAAACCTCACTACTCCTCTGACCATATAAAACCTCGCAGGCTGCAGAAGATGGCGGCAACATTTTTTTTTTTCTTTTATAGGGAAAAAAAAATTAAAAATCTGAGCTTCGTACTGTCTTTATTGTACTGACTGCAACCAAGACAGGTGGTAATAAAACGAGCTTTGCAGGAGCCTTATTTTATACTAGATGGCAGCCCGATTCTAAAGAATCGGGAGTCTAGAATCCATATATACTTGAAATTCGGCAGGAGCTTGAAGAGCAACGTCACTGGGCCCGCCTCCACGCAGTAGAAACTTGCTGTGAGGTAAAAATTCAAAAATCACACCAAAATGGCGGGCGGAGTGTGTCACAGTACGGCACGTTTCGGATTGGTCGCTCGCAGCAGGCGGCAACCAATCAGACACTGGACACTGTTGACGTCACTTATCTCCGGACATTAGCTCCGGACATTAGCTCCGGACAGGAAGTTGGCACAAATTGCAGGAAGTAGTATTCTAGGCAATTATATATTAGATTACCCGCCATGTCGTGGGAAATTTCTACAGTTTGTCAGTACCTTGCACTAATAACGTGTATGGTGTCATTCAAAGCAAGTCCTCGCATGGGGAGGCTGGCAGAGACAGGAAAAAGCTGGGAGAAGGGGAGGAAAAAACGGAAAAAGAAAAACTGGGCGCAGTGAGACAGGTTAGTGTCAATCCTTACGGGCGACATTCGCACATCTTCGTCAGCGACCCCGACCAAGACAAACGGGACAGTTATCGTTCTCTAGGTCATCTTAGCTGCGTGTCACAGTCTGAGCTAGGACCGCCATGTACGGACTGTCAGCGTGGTCTCCTCACAGACATATGAGGCTGAGGAGGACCAGCAAAAAAATACATACAAAATTGGGCCGTTTCCCTTGGTTGGAATGGATGTGTGAATGGTGACTTCCTGTCTATAAAATCCCTGTCATCTCCGCTCTGAATGCTCAGCCCTCTATAACCCCGCCTACATCACTGATTGGCTGCTTCCTGTGTACACTGTGCATAGGCAGAAAGCTACCAATCAGTGGTGGGGTTATACAGAGCAGCGGGACTAGATGAAACAAGACAACTAGTCCTCTAGTCAGAACTACGGAAATTAAAACTACAGCAAGCAACGCAGTGTGTGACATATTGCTGGAATCAGGGTCTCAGACCCTACATAATACAAAAGCCTGGTGACAGGTTTGCTTTACTCATCATCATAGAGATTATGGTGGACACCCCTAGTTATAAGACTATGTATGAGCCCGATCAGAAACCCACTTTAGAGTCCTGCAATATGTTCACCGCTGAGAGAGAGAGAGAATTTTCCCCTGACTTGAAAATTTGTTTCGGGCGTGCTCAGAACGAAAAAACGGGATACGTCACTGGATTCCTGTGTTTGATGGTCAGCGATGGATCCTGCATCCATAGGCTTCCATTGTAGCCAATGACGGGCAGCGCAGAACTTGTCGCTGAGCTATTTTCCCACGGGCAGGAAAAACATTCCCCTGAACATTTTCTCCCCCGACAGACCGCTATTTTCCGACAGATCCAGTGCACAACGGATAAAACAGATGGCCATCCGTCACAATCCGCCACTAATACAAGTCTATGGGAAAAAACAGGATCCTGCAGAAAAATTTGCAGGATCCTGTTTTTCAAAACTCGACAGATTTCGACAGGAGGAAAAAGACGGAAGTGTGAAAGAGGCCTACGACCCCAGGTCAGCATCAGCTGATTCACTATCAAGAAAATCTGCAAAAAAAATCAGCTGCATAACCGCAACATGTGAACATATCCCAATACCGGGATACAGGCAGGACACGTCCACAGACCACGAACTGCCCACACACGCAACCGCCCCGCCCCCCACACACAACCGCCCCCCCCCCACACACAACCGCCCCACACACACACACACCTGCCACACTCACAGAACCGCACAACCGCCCCACACACACACACAACCGCCCCACACACACACACACACACACACACACCCGCCACACTCACAGAACCGCACAACCGCCACACACACACACCTGCCACACTCACAGAACCGCACAACCGCCACACACACACAACCGCCCCACACACACACCCGCCACACTCACAGAACCGCACAACCGCCACACACACACACAACCGCCCCACACACACACAACTGAGCCAAAGCCTCAGCAGCTGTTGAAAGTTTGCTAGGACATAAGACGTTTCTTAAATAGAAGCGTTATTTATTATAATATTCACTTTTATCAATAAACAAAATGCAAAAAGAATGAAAAGTCACATCAGTAATTGGTGACCGCCCTGTGGCCTCTTCTACATACAATCGTGCGCAGTTTAAAGGAACTCGGCAGGAGGTTGTGGCAAACATCTCGAGAACTGACCCCAGATCCTCCATATGAGGCTTGTGCAGATCCTTCATGTGATCCCACAGACGGGATAATGTGACATCAGACGCCTCTATGATGGTGCTACATGATGGATAAGGATCTGCCTGGATTTCTCAGCATTCTGCACACCATTACTCCTGACCATATCCCCAAATGTACCAGCTGAAATGCATCCACAGACCTGCAGACCCTCCACCACACTTAAGGTACCGTCACACATAGCGACGCTGCAGCGATACCGACAACGATCCGGATCGCTGCAGCGTCGCTGTTTGGTCGCTGGAGAGCTGTCACACAGACAGCTCTCCAGCGACCAACGATCCGAGGTCCCCGGTAACCAGGGTAAACATCGGGTAACTAAGCGCAGGGCCGCGCTTAGTAACCCGTTGTTTACCCTGGTTACCATCCTAAAAAGTAAAAAAACAAACGCTACATACTTACCTACCGCTGTCTGTCCCCGGCGCTCTGCTTCTCTGGTCTGGCTGTGAGCGCCGGGCAGCCAGAAAGCAGAGCAGTGACGTCACCGCTCTGCTTTCCGGCTGACCGACGCTCACAGCCAGAGCAGGAGGAGAGCAGAGCACAGCGCTGGAGGACAGACAGCGGTAGGTAAGTATGTACTGTTTGTTTTTTTACTTTTAGGATGGTAACCAGGGTAAACATCGGGTTACTAAGCGCGGCCCTGCGCTTAGTTACCCGATGTTTACCCTGGTTACCAGCAAAGACATCGCTGAATCGGTGTCACACACGCCGATTCAGCGATGTCTACGGGGAGTCCAGCGACGAAATAAAGTTCTGGACTTTCTTCCCCGACCAGCGACATCACAGCAGGGGCCTGATCGCTGCTGCCTGTCACACTGGACGATATCGCTAGCGAGGACGCTGCAACGTCACGGATCGCTAGCGATATCGTCTAGTGTGACGGTACCTTAATACTGTGCCGCTCCCCAGCATGCTGCCTTCTGCTACACCCAAACATTTCACATTTTGACCCATCAGTCCAGAGCATCTGCTACCACTTCTTTCTGCACGATTCTTTCATGAAGAGCAGTGATGAGCGAGTATACTTGCTACTCGAGATTTCCAAGCACGCTCAGTTGGGCTCCAAGTATTTGTGACTGCTCAGAGCTTATGCTTGTGCCCCCCTGCATGATTTGCGGCTGCTAGACAGCCTGAATTCTCAGAGACCACCCGAGCAAGGAGTATACTCGCTCATCACTACTTGTGACCAAACATCTCCGCTTAGATGGCTGCTGCTGCAGTCACACTAGCCACTGTCACTTCTGAGTTGATGGCACTGCTGGACGCCTCCTGATTTCAAATGGAAGAAAACAGTGACTTTCACACTCCCTCCCAGATCAATGTGTCTACGGTCTTCAATGGTGGCCTCAATGCTAAGAAACACTTACCCATCAGGGACGCACCCAACTGGCTCCAAAATTATTCTGCAGCCAGACAACTACACGTCAGGGTGCTCGTAGCCTGGCCCCCGCGGGGACATCGGTGTGCTCAGAGGGCAGCCCCCGCGGGGACATCGGTGTGCTCAGAGGGCAGCCCCCGCGGGGACATCGGTGTGCTCAGAGGGCAGCCCCCGCGGGGACATCGGTGTGCTCAGAGGGCAGCCCCCGCGGGGACATCGGGATGCTCAGAGGGCAGCCCCCGCGGGGACATCGGGATGCTCAGAGGGCAGCCCCCGCGGGGACATCGGGATGCTCAGAGGGCAGCCCCCGCGGGGACATCGGGATGCTCAGAGGGCAGCCCCCGCGGGGACATTGGGATGCTCAGAGGGCAGCCCCCGCGGGGACATTGGGATGCTCAGAGGGCAGCCCCCGCGGGGACATTGGGATGCTCAGAGGGCAGCCCCCGCGGGGACATTGGGATGCTCAGAGGGCAGCCCCCGCGGGGACATTGGGATGCTCAGAGGGCAGCCCCCGCGGGGACATTGGGATGCTCAGAGGGCAGCCCCCGCGGGGACATTGGGATGCTCAGAGGGCAGCCCCCGCGGGGACATTGGGATGCTCAGAGGGCAGCCCCCGCGGGGACATTGGGATGCTCAGAGGGCAGCCCCTGTGGGGACATCGGTGTGCTCGGAGCACAGTCACATAACTAGAGAACACAATTAGGGGACATAGCCCGTGAGCTGCCACTTTCTCATACAGGGGGCAGCACGGAGGGTATTATTCCACCACCCAGGGGGGCAGGAAGACCCTCAAACTACTCATGTCGGGGTCAGCAGAGGTCGTGGCAGTTCAGACCGGTTAACGAAAAACAAAAATCAAGCAGAACGCCCCACACATCACATTACACAACCCCCTCATAGGAATAAGGACAAAAGTACAGGAACAGCTCACACCAAATTGTATCAAGCCCTCCCAGGGACTACAACTCCCAGCAAAGCTCCCACTTCTACAACAGGACCTGCTGCCACTTGTAGATGTCCCTGGCTAGAAATGCAGCGTACGCGGCGCTGCAGTCACTCACCCTCCGGTTTCTTCCCCGCACACTCACGGGATCCGTGACGTTGCCTCTCCGCGCTCCGGGGTGTCAGGGCACTGACGCGGGAGTCTCCCAGACTTCATACGACACTAATGCGCATGCGCGGAGAGTTAAGGGAAAGCCGGGGCAAGGGGACATGGCGCATGCGCCGTACGGCTTCCTAGCATTCCGTACATGCGTAGCAACAGGTGTTTGACGCGTGCGCACAAGGCGAAATGCGTCAGACCGGAAATAACGCATATAAATCAGCTGGAACTATACTATGATACAAACTAGCTATATAACACTGATAATGGCGCCAACGAGTTTGTATGACACTGCACCAGCACCCCCTGCTGTCCGTTTTTATACACTGCACCTGCGCCCTGTTGTCCTTTAGGCTATGAGCACACGTTGCGGAATTTCCCGCGGATCCGCAGCGTTAATGATGCTGCAGCCCTGCAGCAGTTTTCCATGCGTTATATCAGGGGTCCCCAACATGTAGCTCTGGAGCCACATGTGGCTCGCGGTCCCATGAATTGTGGCTCGTGGCTGTCTGTCAGCTTGGTGCATTATCTCCAGGTCTAGCAAACAGGTATGAAGAGCACATCTGAATTTAGTGAGCAGCCCTGCACAGAAGAGCAGATCTGGATGCACATGAACTGGTCTTAGGGTTTTGAGATGATTTAAAGGGACTCTGTCACCTGAATTTGGAGGGAACAATCTTCAGCCATGGAGGCGGGGTTTTGGGGGGTTTTGATTCACCCTTTCCTTACCCGCTGGCTGCATGCTGGCTGCAATATTGGATTGAAGTTCATTTTCTGTCCTCCATAGTATACGCCTGCGCTGTGCAAGATTGCCTTGTGCAGGCATGTACTACGGAGGACAGAGAATGAACTTCAATCCAATATTGCAGCCAGCATGCAGCCAGCGGGTAAGGAAAGGGTGAATCAAATACCCGAAAACCCCGCCCCTATGGCTGAAGATTGTTCCCTCCAAATTCAGGTGACAGTGTCCCTTTAAGTATGGCACGCTGGAGACACGACCCCACCTGTCAGCGGAGGTGTTTGAAGCTGGATGTGACAGTCTTGGGAGTGCTTTATAGGAGGATGCTGAATGGGGGGTACTGGGGGAACCCCTGGATCTTTTGTATACTGCTTTGGGTGATTGATTTTTGTGGAAAAGCTTTGGTTACCATTATGCCTGTAATGGGGGCTTTGGTTGCCACTATTGTGAAGGGGCGGGAGTTGAATGTGGCTCACGACCCTTTCTCAGAGCCGACTGTGGCTCTCAAGGTCAGAAACGTTGGGGACCTCTGCGTTATAGGGTATGTTTCCACGTTCAGGAAACGCTGCGTGTTTGACGCAGCGTAGAGCCGCAGCGTCCTGATGTTACAGCATAGTGGAGGGGATTTCATGAAATCCCGTCTCCAGTATGCGGTAAAACACACAGGCGGCAGACCCGCGTAAATGGTCTCTACACAACGCAGCATGTCTGTTTACAAAGCGGTGACGCTCCGTCGCCACGCCATACATTTACCATAGACTAACATTAGATGTGATGACCGCTAGGTCTTATGGGTAATTTCGCAAAGCATCCTGAGAATGCAAGATAGCGGCGGGCGCCAGCGGCTCAGCGGACAACGGAGGGTGATTATAGCAGTTTTTTTGTTTTTGAACTATTTTTAACATTACTTTCTTTTACTATTGATGCCGCAAGGTTGGGGACACACAGGGTTAATAGCGGCAGTAACGGAATGCGTTAGCGGTGACCGGAGGGGAGTATGGAGCGTGCGGGAAGCGGAGCACGGGGGACACAGTGCGGGGAGCAGAGCGCCGGGGACACTGACTACGGGGAGCAGAGTGCCGGGGACACAGTGCGGGGAGCGAGCGCCGGCCACTGACTGCGGAGCGCTGGGGACAGTGACTGCGGGGAGCGGGCGCGGGCCACTGACTGCGGGGAGTATGGAGCGGCCATTTTCTTCCAGACTGTGCCCGTCGCTGATTGGTCGTGGCTGTTTTGCGGCGACCAATCAGACTTGGATTTCCATGATAGACAGAGGCCAGGACCAATGAATATCCGTGACAGACAGACGGAAGTACCCCTTAGACAATTATGTATATAGACTAGATGGTGGCCCGATTCTAACGCATCGGGTATTCTAGAATATGCATGTCCACGTAGTATATTGCCCAGCCACGTAGTATATTGCCCAGTCACGTAGTATATTGCCTAGCCACGTAGTATATTGCCCAGTCACGTAGTATATTGCCCAGTCACGTAGTATATTGCCCAGTCACGTAGTATACAGCACAGAGCCACGTAGTATACAGCACAGAGCCACGTAGTATATTGCCCAGTCGCATAGTATATTGCCCAGCCACGTAGTATATTGCCCAGTCACGTAGTATATTGCCCAGTCACGTAGTATATTGCCCAGTCACGTAGTATATTGCCCAGTCACGTAGTATATTGCGCAGCCACGTAGTATATTGCCCAGTGACGTAGTATATTGCCCAGTCGCGTAGTATATTGCCAAGTGACGTAGTATATTGCCCAGTCACGTAGTATATTGCCCAGTCACGTAGTATATTGCCCAGTCACGTAGTATATTGCCCAGTCACGTAGTATATTGCGCAGCCACGTAGTATATTGCCCAGTGACATAGTATATTGCCCAGCCACGTAGTATATTGCACAGCCCACGTAGTATAATGCCCAGTGACGTAGTATATTGCCCAGTGACGTAGTATATTGCACAGTCACGTAGTATATTGCCCAGTCACGTAGTATATTGCGCAGCCACGTAGTATATTGCCCAGTGATGTAGTATATTGCCCAGTCATGTAGTATATTGCCCAGTGACGTAGTATATTGCCCAGTCGCGCAGTATATTGCCCAGTCACGTAGTATATTGCCCAGTCACGTAGTATATTGCGCAGCCACGTAGTATATTGCCCAGTCACGTAGTATATTGCCCAGTCACGTAGTATATTGCCCAGCCACGTAGTATATTGCCCAGCTACGTAGTATATTGCCCAGCTACGTAGTATATTGCCCAGCCACGTAGTATATTGCCCAGCCACGTAGTATATTGCCCAGCTATGTAGTATATTGCCCAGCCACGTAGTATATTGCGCAGCCACGTAGTATATTGCCCAGTCACGTAGTATATTGCCCAGCTATGTAGTATATTGCCCAGCCACGTAGTATATTGCCCAGCTATGTAGTATATTGCCCAGCCACGTAGTATATTGCGCAGCCACGTAGTATATTGCCCAGTCACGTAGTATATTGCCCAGCTATGTAGTATATTGCCCAGCCACGTAGTTTATTGCCCAGTCACGTAGTATATTGCCCAGTCACGTAGTATATTGTCCAGCTACGTAGTATATTGCCCAGCCACGTAGTATATTGCCCAGCCACGTAGTATATTGCCCAGCTATGTAGTATATTGTCTAGCCACATAGTATATAGCAGAGCCACGTAGTATATTGCCCAGCCACATAGTATATAGCAGAGCCACGTAGTACGGTATATTGCCCAGTCACGTAGTATATTGCCCAGTCACGTAGTATTTTGCCCAGTCACGTAGTATATTGCCCAGCCACATAGTATATTGCCCAGGCACGTAGTATATTGCCACGTAGTAAAGAGACTTAAAAAAAATAAACATATACTCACCTTCCGAAGGCCCGTTGAAGTCCTGCTATACTCACCATCCGCCGCCATTCCCGCTCCTTGCGTCGCTCCCGGGACCGCTCCTTTGCAAGCAGCAGCTTCCGGTCCCAGGGCTGGTATGAGCAGGAACTGTGATGACGTCGCGGTCACATGACCGTGACGTCACGGCAGGTCCTTGTCGCACACAAGCCCTGGGACCGGAAGCTACCGCTTGCAAAGGAGCGGTCCCGGGAGCGACGCGAGGAGCAGGAAAGGCGGCGGATGCTGAGTATAGCAGGTTTTTTGTTTGTTTAAATTATTTTTAACATGACATATTTTTACTATTGATGCTGCACAGACAAACAGACCCTTAGACAATTATAGATATATTAGATGGTGGCTCGATTCTAACGCATTGGGTATTCTAGAATATGTATGTATGTATGTACGTTGCGCTGTTAGTGGGGGTTAAATTCCGCGCCAATATCGCTGATTGGTCGCGGCCAGCTGCGTAGTAAACAGCACAGCCAGGTAGTATATCGCACAGCCAAGTAGCATATAGCACAGCGATGTATATAGCACAGCGATGTAATATATAACACAGCCACGTAGTATATAGCACAGCCCATGTAGTATATAGCACAGCCACGTAGTATATAGCACAGCGATGTAGTATATAGCACAGCCACGTAGTATATACTGTAGCACAGCCCACGTAGTATATAACACAGCCACATAGTATATAACACAGCCACGTAGTATATAGCACAGCCCACGTAGTATATAGCACAGCCACATAGTATATAGCACAGCCATGTAGTATATAGCACAGCCACGTATTATATAGCACAGCGATGTAGTATATAACACAGCCACGTAGTATATAGCACAGCCCATGTAGTATATAGCACAGCCACGTAGTATATAGCACAGCCACGTAGTATATAGCACAGCGATGTAGTATATAGCACAGCCCACGTAGTATATAACAGCCACGTAGTATATAGCACAGCCAACACAGTAGATAGCACAGCCACGTAGTATATAGCACAGCCACGTAGTATATACTGTAGCACAGCCCACGTAGTATATAACACAGCCACATAGTATATAACACAGCCACGTAGTATATAGCACAGCCCACGTAGTATATAGCACAGCCACATAGTATATAGCACAGCCACGTAGTATATAGCACAGCCACGTATTATATAGCACAGCCCACGTAGTATATAACACAGCCACGTAGTATATAGCACAGCCACGTAGTATATAGCACAGCGATGTAATATATAGCACAGTCCACGTAGTATATAACGCAGCCACGTAGTATATTGCACAGCCAACACAGTAGATAGCGCAGCCATGTAGTATATAGCACAGCAGAGGCGTAGCTAGAGCTTTTGCCGCCCGGGGCTGATCCCGAGTTTGGCGCCCCCCCCCCCCCAGCTCAATACACACAAAGGTTACCAAAAATGGTTTTCCTGTTTTGTAGAACTTAAACTGGGCCTAATGGTGTCACCCCCACATGCCACACCTGTGACTTAATACCACCACACCATGACCAGGCCACATAGTGACCGAATAATACTACATACAAGGGACAAATACCACCGCACCATTTCCAGACCACATATTACCACCACATAGTGACTGAATACTACAATACTGATCAGTAATAAAAAAAAAACCACAATACTATCACCATAAGTGCCAGTATTCACAGGAGATCTGTACTTAGTATGCAGTGTCTGTGTAGAGGTAATACAGAGATCACTGGTGACATTATACACAGGACCTCTATATAGTATACAGTGTATAGTGTCAGTGTATAGGTAACACTGACTCACCAGTGACGTCTCTAGGTGAAGTCCTTCATCTTTCATCCAGCACAGACCGCCATCATTCCTTCCAGCCAGGACTCGTTTCTGCAGGAAATAACACAGTTATCTTCGAGCTCCGCTTGCAGAACACATTACTTAATTTTTCACAACTTCTACATTACACCACATGAAGAAAAAAAGGTGATATAGTGTCACTCTGCACAGTAACAGGACCGCCCCCCCATTTAAAACAGTATACTCAAAAAATAAAATAAATACATCACTGCAGTAATAATATCCCTTAATTATCCCCTATGGTAATAATATTCCCCACCCTGGCCCCGTTTATCTCATTCCTGGCTCCAGCCATATGTTGTCGTATCCTGCCCTCATGAGTATCCATTCTACCCCATATGATCTCCCCATCCTGCCCCACCAGCCTCCATCGTATCCGTCCTGCCCCATGATCCAATCCTGCCCCGTGTCTCCAATCATGCCCCGTATCTACATTCTGCCCATGCCTCAAGTCCTGCCCCCAGTGTGTCCAGCATATTACCCCCATGTTGTCCAGCAATCTGCCCCAGTGTGTCCAGCATATTACCCCCATGTTGTCCAGCAATCTGCCCCAGTGTGTCCAGCATATTACCCCCAGTGTGTCCAGCAATCTGCCCCAGTATGTCCAGCATATTACCCCCAGTGTGTCCAGCAATCTGCCCTCAGTGTGTCCAGCAATCTGCCCCAGTGTCCAGCCTTTCCCCAGTGTGTCCAGCAGTCTGCCCCAGTGTGTCCAGCATATTACACCCAGTGTCCAGCATTGCCCCAGTGTGTCCAGTATATTACCCCCAGTGTGTCCAGCAATCTGCCCCAGTGTCCAGCATTGCCCCAGTGTGTCCAGAAGTCTGCCCCAGGGTCTCCAGCATTGCCTCAATGTGTCCAGAAATCTGCCCCAGGGTCTCCAGTATTGCCCCAGTGTGTCCAGCAATCTGCCCCAGGGTCTCCAGTATTGCCCCAGTGTGTCCAGCAATCTGCCCCATGGTCTCCTGTATTGCCCCAGTATGTCCAGCATTCTGCCCCATGGTCTCCAGTATTGCCCCGGTGTGTCCAGCAATCTGCCCCATGGTCTCCAGTATTGCCCCAGTATGTCCAGAAGTCTGCCCCAGGGTCTCCAGCATTGCCTCAATGTGTCCTGAAATCTGCCCCATGGTCTCCAGTATTCAGTGTGTCCAGCATTCTGCCCCATAGTCTCCTGTACTGCCCCAGTGTGTCCAGCATTCTGCCCCATGGTCTCCAGTATTGCCCCAGTGTGTCCAGCAATCTGCCCCATGGTCTCCTGTATTGCCCCAGTGTGTCCAGCATTCTGCCCCATGGTCTCCAGTATTGCCCCGGTGTGTCCAGCAATCTGCCCCATGGTCTCCAGTATTGCCCCAGTATGTCCAGCATTCTGCCCCATGGTCTCCAGTATTGCCCCAGTGTGTCCAGCATTCTGCCCCATGGTCTCCAGTATTGCCCCAGTGTGTCCAGCATTCTGCCCCATGGTCTCCAGTATTGCCCCAGTGTGACCAGCAATCTGCCCCATAGTCTCCTGTATTGCCCCAGTGTGTCCAGCAATCTGCCCCATGGTCTCCTGTATTGCCCCAGTGTGTCCAGCAATCTGCCCCATAGTCTCCTGTACTGCCCCAGTGTGTCCAGCAATCTGCCCCATGGTCTCCTGTATTGCCCCAGTGTGTCCAGCAATCTGCCCCATAGTCTCCTGTATTGCCCCAGTGTGTCCAGCAATCTGCCCCATGGTCTCCTGTATTGCCCCAGTGTGTCCAGCATTCTGCCCCATGGTCTCCAGTACTGCCCCAGTGTGTCCAGCAATCTGCCCCATGGTCTCCAGTATTGCCCCAGTGTCTCCAGCATTGCCCCAGCCCCAGACAGTCAGACATAAAGAAAAAAAAAAAAAAAGTAAAATCCTCACCTCTCCCGTTCCCAGCGCAGGTCCGGTGCAGTCAGCGCCTCTCCGGCTCTGCGACGCTCAGGACAGAGAGGCAGAGCGGCGCGCACAGTAGTGACGTCATCGCGCCCTCTGCTCTGAGACGTCGCAGAGTCAGAGGACGCTGCAGCTGCCGGCGCCGCAGGAACCAGGAGAGGTGAGTATAGAGCGGGGGGCGGGGGCGGGGGCGGGACCCGGGGGTGGGGGGAGCTGGCCCTGGTCGTGGCGGCGGACGGCGCCGCCCGAAGATTTAAAGGGGCGTCTTTTTTTTTTTATTTTTTTTTTTTATCTTCTTCTCCTGCAGCGCCGGCCGCCCCCAGCATTGTGCCGCCCGGGGCGGACCGCCCCCCCCGCACCCCCTTTCCTACGCCACTGTAGCACAGCCACGTAGTATATAGCACAGCCACGTAGTATATAGCACAGCCACGTAGTATATAACACAGCCCAAACAGTAGATAGCACAGACACGTAGTATATAGCAGCCACGTAGTATATAGCACAGCCAATACAGTAGATAGAGCAGCCATGTAGTATATAGCAGCCACGTAGTATATAGCAGCCACGTAGTAAATAACAGCCCACAAAAAGAATTAAAATAAAAAATAGTTATATACTCACCTTCCGTCGTCCACCGAAGCTGTCCCGCTCCTCCCGATGCTCTCGGCAGCTTCCGTTCCCAGAGATGCATTGTGAAATTACCAGATGACTTAGCGGTCTTTGCCATAAACCGTTAAGTCATCTGTGTAATTTCGCAATGTATCTCTGGAACGGAAGCTGCCAAGAGCATCGGGAGGAGAGGGAAAGCTGCGGAGGCGACAGAAGGTCAGAATAGCATGATTTTTTATTTCTTTGATTACTTTTACCATTATATCTTTTTTACTATTGATGCTGCATAGCCAGCATCAATAGTAAAAAAGTTGGTCCGGGATGGGGAGTAGGGAGGGGCCAATTCGCGACCAATCAGCGACTCGGGATTTCCGTTACAGACAGACAGACAGACAGACAAACAGATGGAAGTACCCCTTAGATGATTATATAGATAGACTAGATGGTGGCCCGATTCTAACACATCGGGTATTCTAGAGAATATGCATGTCCACGTAGTATATAGCACAGCCCACGTGGTATATTGCCCAGCCACGTAGTATATTGCCCAGCCACGTACTATATCGCCCAGCCACGTAGTATATTGCCCAGTGACGTAGTATATTGCCCAGCCATGTAGTATATTGCCCAGCCACGTAGTATATTGCCCAGCCACGTAGTATATTGCCCAGCCACATTGTATATTGCCCAGCCACGTAGTATATTGCCCAGTGACATAGTATATTGCCCAGCCACGTAGTATATTGCCCAGCAACATAGTATATTGCCCAGTGACATAGTATATTGCCCAGTGACGTAGTATGTTGCCCAGCCACATAGTATATTTCCCAGTGACGTAGTATATTGCCCAGCCACGTAGTATATTGCCCAGTTACGTAGTATATTGCCTAGTGACGTAGTATATTGCGCAGCCACGTAGTATACTGCCGAGCTACGTAGTATATTGCACAGCCATGTAGTATATTGCCCAGTGTTGTAGTATATTGCCCAGTGATGTAGTATACAGCACAGAGCCACGTAGTATATTGGCCAGTAACGTAGTATATTGCCCAGTGACGTAGTATACAGCAAAGAGCCACGTACTATATTGCACATCGAAGTAGTATACAGCACAGAGCCACGTAGTATATTGGCCAGTCACGTAGTATATTGCCCAGCTACGTAGTATATTGCCCAGCTAGGTTTGTCAAAGGTGAAAAAATAAAAAATAAATATGTACTCACCTTTCCGAAGGCCCCTTGTAGTCCACATCAGCTTCCGGTCCCAGGGTTGGTATTAGCGCAGGACCTGTGATGATGTCGCGGTCATATGATCGTGATGTCATGGCAGGTCTTTGTAGCGCAGGCGCGCAGGGCCTGTGATGACGTCGCGGTCACATGACCGTGACGGCAGGTCCTTCTGCCACCGGAACCTGCAACGGAAGATGGCGGCCAGCGTGAGCCTCCATCGTATCCGTCCTGCCCCATGATCCAATCCTGCCCCGTGTCTCCAATCATGCCCCGTATCTACATTCTGCCCATGCCTCAAGTCCTGCCCCCAGTGTGTCCAGCATATTACCCCCATGTTGTCCAGCAATCTGCCCCAGTGTGTCCAGCATATTACCCCCAGTGTGTCCAGCAATCTGCCCCAGTATGTCCAGCATATTACCCCCAGTGTGTCCAGCAATCTGCCCTCAGTGTGTCCAGCAATCTGCCCCAGTGTCCAGCCTTTCCCCAGTGTGTCCAGCAGTCTGCCCCAGTGTGTCCAGCATATTACACCCAGTGTCCAGCATTGCCCCAGTGTGTCCAGTATATTACCCCCAGTGTGTCCAGCAATCTGCCCCAGTGTCCAGCATTGCCCCAGTGTGTCCAGAAGTCTGCCCCAGGGTCTCCAGCATTGCCTCAATGTGTCCAGAAATCTGCCCCAGGGTCTCCAGTATTGCCCCAGTGTGTCCAGCAATCTGCCCCAGGGTCTCCAGTATTGCCCCAGTGTGTCCAGCAATCTGCCCCATGGTCTCCTGTATTGCCCCAGTATGTCCAGCATTCTGCCCCATGGTCTCCAGTATTGCCCCGGTGTGTCCAGCAATCTGCCCCATGGTCTCCAGTATTGCCCCAGTATGTCCAGAAGTCTGCCCCAGGGTCTCCAGCATTGCCTCAATGTGTCCTGAAATCTGCCCCATGGTCTCCAGTATTCAGTGTGTCCAGCATTCTGCCCCATAGTCTCCTGTACTGCCCCAGTGTGTCCAGCATTCTGCCCCATGGTCTCCAGTATTGCCCCAGTGTGTCCAGCAATCTGCCCCATGGTCTCCTGTATTGCCCCAGTGTGTCCAGCATTCTGCCCCATGGTCTCCAGTATTGCCCCGGTGTGTCCAGCAATCTGCCCCATGGTCTCCAGTATTGCCCCAGTATGTCCAGCATTCTGCCCCATGGTCTCCAGTATTGCCCCAGTGTGTCCAGCATTCTGCCCCATGGTCTCCAGTATTGCCCCAGTGTGTCCAGCATTCTGCCCCATGGTCTCCAGTATTGCCCCAGTGTGACCAGCAATCTGCCCCATAGTCTCCTGTATTGCCCCAGTGTGTCCAGCAATCTGCCCCATGGTCTCCTGTATTGCCCCAGTGTGTCCAGCAATCTGCCCCATAGTCTCCTGTACTGCCCCAGTGTGTCCAGCAATCTGCCCCATGGTCTCCTGTATTGCCCCAGTGTGTCCAGCAATCTGCCCCATAGTCTCCTGTATTGCCCCAGTGTGTCCAGCAATCTGCCCCATGGTCTCCTGTATTGCCCCAGTGTGTCCAGCATTCTGCCCCATGGTCTCCAGTACTGCCCCAGTGTGTCCAGCAATCTGCCCCATGGTCTCCAGTATTGCCCCAGTGTCTCCAGCATTGCCCCAGCCCCAGACAGTCAGACATAAAGAAAAAAAAAAAAAAAGTAAAATCCTCACCTCTCCCGTTCCCAGCGCAGGTCCGGTGCAGTCAGCGTCTCTCCGGCTCTGCGACGCTCAGGACAGAGAGGCAGAGCGGCGCGCACAGTAGTGACGTCATCGCGCCCTCTGCTCTGAGACGTCGCAGAGTCAGAGGACGCTGCAGCTGCCGGCGCCGCAGGAACCAGGAGAGGTGAGTATAGAGCGGGGGGCGGGGGCGGGGGCGGGACCCGGGGGTGGGGGGAGCTGGCCCTGGTCGTGGCGGCGGACGGCGCCGCCCGAAGATTTAAAGGGGCGTCTTTTTTTTTTTTTTTTTTTTTTTTATCTTCTTCTCCTGCAGCGCCGGCCGCCCCCAGCATTGTGCCGCCCGGGGCGGACCGCCCCCCCCGCACCCCCTTTCCTACGCCACTGTAGCACAGCCACGTAGTATATAGCACAGCCACGTAGTATATAGCACAGCCACGTAGTATATAACACAGCCCAAACAGTAGATAGCACAGACACGTAGTATATAGCAGCCACGTAGTATATAGCACAGCCAATACAGTAGATAGAGCAGCCATGTAGTATATAGCAGCCACGTAGTATATAGCAGCCACGTAGTAAATAACAGCCCACAAAAAGAATTAAAATAAAAAATAGTTATATACTCACCTTCCGTCGTCCACCGAAGCTGTCCCGCTCCTCCCGATGCTCTCGGCAGCTTCCGTTCCCAGAGATGCATTGTGAAATTACCAGATGACTTAGCGGTCTTTGCCATAAACCGTTAAGTCATCTGTGTAATTTCGCAATGTATCTCTGGAACGGAAGCTGCCAAGAGCATCGGGAGGAGAGGGAAAGCTGCGGAGGCGACAGAAGGTCAGAATAGCATGATTTTTTATTTCTTTGATTACTTTTACCATTATATCTTTTTTACTATTGATGCTGCATAGCCAGCATCAATAGTAAAAAAGTTGGTCCGGGATGGGGAGTAGGGAGGGGCCAATTCGCGACCAATCAGCGACTCGGGATTTCCGTTACAGACAGACAGACAGACAGACAAACAGATGGAAGTACCCCTTAGATGATTATATAGATAGACTAGATGGTGGCCCGATTCTAACACATCGGGTATTCTAGAGAATATGCATGTCCACGTAGTATATAGCACAGCCCACGTGGTATATTGCCCAGCCACGCAGTATATTGCCCAGCCACGTACTATATCGCCCAGCCACGTAGTATATTGCCCAGTGACGTAGTATATTGCCCAGCCATGTAGTATATTGCCCAGCCACGTAGTATATTGCCCAGCCACGTAGTATATTGCCCAGCCACATAGTATATTGCCCAGGCACGTAGTATATTGCCACGTAGTAAAGAGACTTAAAAAAAATAAACATATACTCACCTTCCGAAGGCCCGTTGAAGTCCTGCTATACTCACCATCCGCCGCCATTCCCGCTCCTTGCGTCGCTCCCGGGACCGCTCCTTTGCAAGCAGCAGCTTCCGGTCCCAGGGCTGGTATGAGCAGGAACTGTGATGACGTCGCGGTCACATGACCGTGACGTCACGGCAGGTCCTTGTCGCACACAAGCCCTGGGACCGGAAGCTACCGCTTGCAAAGGAGCGGTCCCGGGAGCGACGCGAGGAGCAGGAAAGGCGGCGGATGCTGAGTATAGCAGGTTTTTTGTTTGTTTAAATTATTTTTAACATGACATATTTTTACTATTGATGCTGCACAGACAAACAGACCCTTAGACAATTATAGATATATTAGATGGTGGCTCGATTCTAACGCATTGGGTATTCTAGAATATGTATGTATGTATGTACGTTGCGCTGTTAGTGGGGGTTAAATTCCGCGCCAATATCGCTGATTGGTCGCGGCCAGCTGCGTAGTAAACAGCACAGCCAGGTAGTATATCGCACAGCCAAGTAGCATATAGCACAGCGATGTATATAGCACAGCGATGTAATATATAACACAGCCACGTAGTATATAGCACAGCCCATGTAGTATATAGCACAGCCACGTAGTATATAGCACAGCGATGTAGTATATAGCACAGCCACGTAGTATATACTGTAGCACAGCCCACGTAGTATATAACACAGCCACATAGTATATAACACAGCCACGTAGTATATAGCACAGCCCACGTAGTATATAGCACAGCCACATAGTATATAGCACAGCCATGTAGTATATAGCACAGCCACGTATTATATAGCACAGCGATGTAGTATATAACACAGCCACGTAGTATATAGCACAGCCCATGTAGTATATAGCACAGCCACGTAGTATATAGCACAGCCACGTAGTATATAGCACAGCGATGTAGTATATAGCACAGCCCACGTAGTATATAACAGCCACGTAGTATATAGCACAGCCAACACAGTAGATAGCACAGCCACGTAGTATATAGCACAGCCACGTAGTATATACTGTAGCACAGCCCACGTAGTATATAACACAGCCACATAGTATATAACACAGCCACGTAGTATATAGCACAGCCCACGTAGTATATAGCACAGCCACATAGTATATAGCACAGCCACGTAGTATATAGCACAGCCACGTATTATATAGCACAGCCCACGTAGTATATAACACAGCCACGTAGTATATAGCACAGCCACGTAGTATATAGCACAGCGATGTAATATATAGCACAGTCCACGTAGTATATAACGCAGCCACGTAGTATATTGCACAGCCAACACAGTAGATAGCGCAGCCATGTAGTATATAGCACAGCAGAGGCGTAGCTAGAGCTTTTGCCGCCCGGGGCTGATCCCGAGTTTGGCGCGCCCCCCCCCCCCCCAGCTCAATACACACAAAGGTTACCAAAAATGGTTTTCCTGTTTTGTAGAACTTAAACTGGGCCTAATGGTGTCACCCCCACATGCCACACCTGTGACTTAATACCACCACACCATGACCAGGCCACATAGTGACCGAATAATACTACATACAAGGGACAAATACCACCGCACCATTTCCAGACCACATATTACCACCACATAGTGACTGAATACTACAATACTGATCAGTAATAAAAAAAAAACCACAATACTATCACCATAAGTGCCAGTATTCACAGGAGATCTGTACTTAGTATGCAGTGTCTGTGTAGAGGTAATACAGAGATCACTGGTGACATTATACACAGGACCTCTATATAGTATACAGTGTATAGTGTCAGTGTATAGGTAACACTGACTCACCAGTGACGTCTCTAGGTGAAGTCCTTCATCTTTCATCCAGCACAGACCGCCATCATTCCTTCCAGCCAGGACTCGTTTCTGCAGGAAATAACACAGTTATCTTCGAGCTCCGCTTGCAGAACACATTACTTAATTTTTCACAACTTCTACATTACACCACATGAAGAAAAAAAGGTGATATAGTGTCACTCTGCACAGTAACAGGACCGCCCCCCCATTTAAAACAGTATACTCAAAAAATAAAATAAATACATCACTGCAGTAATAATATCCCTTAATTATCCCCTATGGTAATAATATTCCCCACCCTGGCCCCGTTTATCTCATTCCTGGCTCCAGCCATATGTTGTCGTATCCTGCCCTCATGAGTATCCATTCTACCCCATATGATCTCCCCATCCTGCCCCACCAGCCTCCATCGTATCCGTCCTGCCCCATGATCCAATCCTGCCCCGTGTCTCCAATCATGCCCCGTATCTACATTCTGCCCATGCCTCAAGTCCTGCCCCCAGTGTGTCCAGCATATTACCCCCATGTTGTCCAGCAATCTGCCCCAGTGTGTCCAGCATATTACCCCCATGTTGTCCAGCAATCTGCCCCAGTGTGTCCAGCATATTACCCCCAGTGTGTCCAGCAATCTGCCCCAGTATGTCCAGCATATTACCCCCAGTGTGTCCAGCAATCTGCCCTCAGTGTGTCCAGCAATCTGCCCCAGTGTCCAGCCTTTCCCCAGTGTGTCCAGCAGTCTGCCCCAGTGTGTCCAGCATATTACACCCAGTGTCCAGCATTGCCCCAGTGTGTCCAGTATATTACCCCCAGTGTGTCCAGCAATCTGCCCCAGTGTCCAGCATTGCCCCAGTGTGTCCAGAAGTCTGCCCCAGGGTCTCCAGCATTGCCTCAATGTGTCCAGAAATCTGCCCCAGGGTCTCCAGTATTGCCCCAGTGTGTCCAGCAATCTGCCCCAGGGTCTCCAGTATTGCCCCAGTGTGTCCAGCAATCTGCCCCATGGTCTCCTGTATTGCCCCAGTATGTCCAGCATTCTGCCCCATGGTCTCCAGTATTGCCCCGGTGTGTCCAGCAATCTGCCCCATGGTCTCCAGTATTGCCCCAGTATGTCCAGAAGTCTGCCCCAGGGTCTCCAGCATTGCCTCAATGTGTCCTGAAATCTGCCCCATGGTCTCCAGTATTCAGTGTGTCCAGCATTCTGCCCCATAGTCTCCTGTACTGCCCCAGTGTGTCCAGCATTCTGCCCCATGGTCTCCAGTATTGCCCCAGTGTGTCCAGCAATCTGCCCCATGGTCTCCTGTATTGCCCCAGTGTGTCCAGCATTCTGCCCCATGGTCTCCAGTATTGCCCCGGTGTGTCCAGCAATCTGCCCCATGGTCTCCAGTATTGCCCCAGTATGTCCAGCATTCTGCCCCATGGTCTCCAGTATTGCCCCAGTGTGTCCAGCATTCTGCCCCATGGTCTCCAGTATTGCCCCAGTGTGTCCAGCATTCTGCCCCATGGTCTCCAGTATTGCCCCAGTGTGACCAGCAATCTGCCCCATAGTCTCCTGTATTGCCCCAGTGTGTCCAGCAATCTGCCCCATGGTCTCCTGTATTGCCCCAGTGTGTCCAGCAATCTGCCCCATAGTCTCCTGTACTGCCCCAGTGTGTCCAGCAATCTGCCCCATGGTCTCCTGTATTGCCCCAGTGTGTCCAGCAATCTGCCCCATAGTCTCCTGTATTGCCCCAGTGTGTCCAGCAATCTGCCCCATGGTCTCCTGTATTGCCCCAGTGTGTCCAGCATTCTGCCCCATGGTCTCCAGTACTGCCCCAGTGTGTCCAGCAATCTGCCCCATGGTCTCCAGTATTGCCCCAGTGTCTCCAGCATTGCCCCAGCCCCAGACAGTCAGACATAAAGAAAAAAAAAAAAAAAGTAAAATCCTCACCTCTCCCGTTCCCAGCGCAGGTCCGGTGCAGTCAGCGTCTCTCCGGCTCTGCGACGCTCAGGACAGAGAGGCAGAGCGGCGCGCACAGTAGTGACGTCATCGCGCCCTCTGCTCTGAGACGTCGCAGAGTCAGAGGACGCTGCAGCTGCCGGCGCCGCAGGAACCAGGAGAGGTGAGTATAGAGCGGGGGGCGGGGGCGGGGGCGGGACCCGGGGGTGGGGGGAGCTGGCCCTGGTCGTGGCGGCGGACGGCGCCGCCCGAAGATTTAAAGGGGCGTCTTTTTTTTTTTTTTTTTTTTTTTTATCTTCTTCTCCTGCAGCGCCGGCCGCCCCCAGCATTGTGCCGCCCGGGGCGGACCGCCCCCCCCGCACCCCCTTTCCTACGCCACTGTAGCACAGCCACGTAGTATATAGCACAGCCACGTAGTATATAGCACAGCCACGTAGTATATAACACAGCCCAAACAGTAGATAGCACAGACACGTAGTATATAGCAGCCACGTAGTATATAGCACAGCCAATACAGTAGATAGAGCAGCCATGTAGTATATAGCAGCCACGTAGTATATAGCAGCCACGTAGTAAATAACAGCCCACAAAAAGAATTAAAATAAAAAATAGTTATATACTCACCTTCCGTCGTCCACCGAAGCTGTCCCGCTCCTCCCGATGCTCTCGGCAGCTTCCGTTCCCAGAGATGCATTGTGAAATTACCAGATGACTTAGCGGTCTTTGCCATAAACCGTTAAGTCATCTGTGTAATTTCGCAATGTATCTCTGGAACGGAAGCTGCCAAGAGCATCGGGAGGAGAGGGAAAGCTGCGGAGGCGACAGAAGGTCAGAATAGCATGATTTTTTATTTCTTTGATTACTTTTACCATTATATCTTTTTTACTATTGATGCTGCATAGCCAGCATCAATAGTAAAAAAGTTGGTCCGGGATGGGGAGTAGGGAGGGGCCAATTCGCGACCAATCAGCGACTCGGGATTTCCGTTACAGACAGACAGACAGACAGACAAACAGATGGAAGTACCCCTTAGATGATTATATAGATAGACTAGATGGTGGCCCGATTCTAACACATCGGGTATTCTAGAGAATATGCATGTCCACGTAGTATATAGCACAGCCCACGTGGTATATTGCCCAGCCACGTAGTATATTGCCCAGCCACGTACTATATCGCCCAGCCACGTAGTATATTGCCCAGTGACGTAGTATATTGCCCAGCCATGTAGTATATTGCCCAGCCACGTAGTATATTGCCCAGCCACGTAGTATATTGCCCAGCCACATTGTATATTGCCCAGCCACGTAGTATATTGCCCAGTGACATAGTATATTGCCCAGCCACGTAGTATATTGCCCAGCAACATAGTATATTGCCCAGTGACATAGTATATTGCCCAGTGACGTAGTATGTTGCCCAGCCACATAGTATATTTCCCAGTGACGTAGTATATTGCCCAGCCACGTAGTATATTGCCCAGTTACGTAGTATATTGCCTAGTGACGTAGTATATTGCGCAGCCACGTAGTATACTGCCGAGCTACGTAGTATATTGCACAGCCATGTAGTATATTGCCCAGTGTTGTAGTATATTGCCCAGTGATGTAGTATACAGCACAGAGCCACGTAGTATATTGGCCAGTAACGTAGTATATTGCCCAGTGACGTAGTATACAGCAAAGAGCCACGTACTATATTGCACATCGAAGTAGTATACAGCACAGAGCCACGTAGTATATTGGCCAGTCACGTAGTATATTGCCCAGCTACGTAGTATATTGCCCAGCTAGGTTTGTCAAAGGTGAAAAAATAAAAAATAAATATGTACTCACCTTTCCGAAGGCCCCTTGTAGTCCACATCAGCTTCCGGTCCCAGGGTTGGTATTAGCGCAGGACCTGTGATGATGTCGCGGTCATATGATCGTGATGTCATGGCAGGTCTTTGTAGCGCAGGCGCGCAGGGCCTGTGATGACGTCGCGGTCACATGACCGTGACGGCAGGTCCTTCTGCCACCGGAACCTGCAACGGAAGATGGCGGCCAGCGTGAGCCTCCATCGTATCCGTCCTGCCCCATGATCCAATCCTGCCCCGTGTCTCCAATCATGCCCCGTATCTACATTCTGCCCATGCCTCAAGTCCTGCCCCCAGTGTGTCCAGCATATTACCCCCATGTTGTCCAGCAATCTGCCCCAGTGTGTCCAGCATATTACCCCCAGTGTGTCCAGCAATCTGCCCCAGTATGTCCAGCATATTACCCCCAGTGTGTCCAGCAATCTGCCCTCAGTGTGTCCAGCAATCTGCCCCAGTGTCCAGCCTTTCCCCAGTGTGTCCAGCAGTCTGCCCCAGTGTGTCCAGCATATTACACCCAGTGTCCAGCATTGCCCCAGTGTGTCCAGTATATTACCCCCAGTGTGTCCAGCAATCTGCCCCAGTGTCCAGCATTGCCCCAGTGTGTCCAGAAGTCTGCCCCAGGGTCTCCAGCATTGCCTCAATGTGTCCAGAAATCTGCCCCAGGGTCTCCAGTATTGCCCCAGTGTGTCCAGCAATCTGCCCCAGGGTCTCCAGTATTGCCCCAGTGTGTCCAGCAATCTGCCCCATGGTCTCCTGTATTGCCCCAGTATGTCCAGCATTCTGCCCCATGGTCTCCAGTATTGCCCCGGTGTGTCCAGCAATCTGCCCCATGGTCTCCAGTATTGCCCCAGTATGTCCAGAAGTCTGCCCCAGGGTCTCCAGCATTGCCTCAATGTGTCCTGAAATCTGCCCCATGGTCTCCAGTATTCAGTGTGTCCAGCATTCTGCCCCATAGTCTCCTGTACTGCCCCAGTGTGTCCAGCATTCTGCCCCATGGTCTCCAGTATTGCCCCAGTGTGTCCAGCAATCTGCCCCATGGTCTCCTGTATTGCCCCAGTGTGTCCAGCATTCTGCCCCATGGTCTCCAGTATTGCCCCGGTGTGTCCAGCAATCTGCCCCATGGTCTCCAGTATTGCCCCAGTATGTCCAGCATTCTGCCCCATGGTCTCCAGTATTGCCCCAGTGTGTCCAGCATTCTGCCCCATGGTCTCCAGTATTGCCCCAGTGTGTCCAGCATTCTGCCCCATGGTCTCCAGTATTGCCCCAGTGTGACCAGCAATCTGCCCCATAGTCTCCTGTATTGCCCCAGTGTGTCCAGCAATCTGCCCCATGGTCTCCTGTATTGCCCCAGTGTGTCCAGCAATCTGCCCCATAGTCTCCTGTACTGCCCCAGTGTGTCCAGCAATCTGCCCCATGGTCTCCTGTATTGCCCCAGTGTGTCCAGCAATCTGCCCCATAGTCTCCTGTATTGCCCCAGTGTGTCCAGCAATCTGCCCCATGGTCTCCTGTATTGCCCCAGTGTGTCCAGCATTCTGCCCCATGGTCTCCAGTACTGCCCCAGTGTGTCCAGCAATCTGCCCCATGGTCTCCAGTATTGCCCCAGTGTCTCCAGCATTGCCCCAGCCCCAGACAGTCAGACATAAAGAAAAAAAAAAAAAAAGTAAAATCCTCACCTCTCCCGTTCCCAGCGCAGGTCCGGTGCAGTCAGCGTCTCTCCGGCTCTGCGACGCTCAGGACAGAGAGGCAGAGCGGCGCGCACAGTAGTGACGTCATCGCGCCCTCTGCTCTGAGACGTCGCAGAGTCAGAGGACGCTGCAGCTGCCGGCGCCGCAGGAACCAGGAGAGGTGAGTATAGAGCGGGGGGCGGGGGCGGGGGCGGGACCCGGGGGTGGGGGGAGCTGGCCCTGGTCGTGGCGGCGGACGGCGCCGCCCGAAGATTTAAAGGGGCGTCTTTTTTTTTTTTTTTTTTTTTTTTATCTTCTTCTCCTGCAGCGCCGGCCGCCCCCAGCATTGTGCCGCCCGGGGCGGACCGCCCCCCCCGCACCCCCTTTCCTACGCCACTGTAGCACAGCCACGTAGTATATAGCACAGCCACGTAGTATATAGCACAGCCACGTAGTATATAACACAGCCCAAACAGTAGATAGCACAGACACGTAGTATATAGCAGCCACGTAGTATATAGCACAGCCAATACAGTAGATAGAGCAGCCATGTAGTATATAGCAGCCACGTAGTATATAGCAGCCACGTAGTAAATAACAGCCCACAAAAAGAATTAAAATAAAAAATAGTTATATACTCACCTTCCGTCGTCCACCGAAGCTGTCCCGCTCCTCCCGATGCTCTCGGCAGCTTCCGTTCCCAGAGATGCATTGTGAAATTACCAGATGACTTAGCGGTCTTTGCCATAAACCGTTAAGTCATCTGTGTAATTTCGCAATGTATCTCTGGAACGGAAGCTGCCAAGAGCATCGGGAGGAGAGGGAAAGCTGCGGAGGCGACAGAAGGTCAGAATAGCATGATTTTTTATTTCTTTGATTACTTTTACCATTATATCTTTTTTACTATTGATGCTGCATAGCCAGCATCAATAGTAAAAAAGTTGGTCCGGGATGGGGAGTAGGGAGGGGCCAATTCGCGACCAATCAGCGACTCGGGATTTCCGTTACAGACAGACAGACAGACAGACAAACAGATGGAAGTACCCCTTAGATGATTATATAGATAGACTAGATGGTGGCCCGATTCTAACACATCGGGTATTCTAGAGAATATGCATGTCCACGTAGTATATAGCACAGCCCACGTGGTATATTGCCCAGCCACGTAGTATATTGCCCAGCCACGTACTATATCGCCCAGCCACGTAGTATATTGCCCAGTGACGTAGTATATTGCCCAGCCATGTAGTATATTGCCCAGCCACGTAGTATATTGCCCAGCCACGTAGTATATTGCCCAGCCACATTGTATATTGCCCAGCCACGTAGTATATTGCCCAGTGACATAGTATATTGCCCAGCCACGTAGTATATTGCCCAGCAACATAGTATATTGCCCAGTGACATAGTATATTGCCCAGTGACGTAGTATGTTGCCCAGCCACATAGTATATTTCCCAGTGACGTAGTATATTGCCCAGCCACGTAGTATATTGCCCAGTTACGTAGTATATTGCCTAGTGACGTAGTATATTGCGCAGCCACGTAGTATACTGCCGAGCTACGTAGTATATTGCACAGCCATGTAGTATATTGCCCAGTGTTGTAGTATATTGCCCAGTGATGTAGTATACAGCACAGAGCCACGTAGTATATTGGCCAGTAACGTAGTATATTGCCCAGTGACGTAGTATACAGCAAAGAGCCACGTACTATATTGCACATCGAAGTAGTATACAGCACAGAGCCACGTAGTATATTGGCCAGTCACGTAGTATATTGCCCAGCTACGTAGTATATTGCCCAGCTAGGTTTGTCAAAGGTGAAAAAATAAAAAATAAATATGTACTCACCTTTCCGAAGGCCCCTTGTAGTCCACATCAGCTTCCGGTCCCAGGGTTGGTATTAGCGCAGGACCTGTGATGATGTCGCGGTCATATGATCGTGATGTCATGGCAGGTCTTTGTAGCGCAGGCGCGCAGGGCCTGTGGTGACGTCGCGGTCACATGACCGTGACGGCAGGTCCTTCTGCCACCGGAACCTGCAACGGAAGATGGCGGCCAGCGTGAGGTGCTACGGAGGGTGAGTATAGCAGGTTTTTTTTATTATTTTTAACATTACATTTTTTACTATTGATGCCGCATAGGCAGCGTCAATAGTAAAATGTTGGGGACACACAGGGTTAATAGCGGCGGTGCCGGCATTAACCCTGTGTTAGCGGTGATCGGAGGGGAGTATGCGGGCGACAGGCACTGACTGCGGGGAGTAAGGAGCGGCCATTTTCTTCCGGACTGTGCCCGTCACTGATTGGTCGCGGCAGCCATGACAGGCAGCTGGCGAGACCAATCAGCGAATGAATAACCGTGACAGAAAGACAGACAGACAGGACAGACGGAAGTGACCCCTAGACAATTATATAGTAGATGGATAATCTATCTATAGATATATTTATAGATAGATATATCTATAGATTCATAGATATACTAAACATCGGGCTTGGTATTATCTATCTATCTATCTATCTATCTATCTATCTATCTATCTATCTATCTCTGTTGAGGAGAGCCATAAGATCAAATACTTAATTAGCCTCAAGACATAAGAGGTTGAGAGAAGTGACCCATAACATGTATTGTTTAACCTTACTTAAGCTTCCTCAGATCATAGTGAGACCCTAAAGATGGCTGCCATTTCCTGTATCAGAGCCATGTGCTTGTATCCAAGATGACGCCCACCCTGATGACCTCATGGATCCACCCACAGTGACGCCCACCTTGATGACCTCATGGACCAACCCACCCTGATGACCTTATAGATCCTCCCATGGACTTTCTCATTGCCCAACCCACTAACCAATGGAATGCATCCGATCACTCCCATTTTAAAGCTAACCGAGCCCCCCTTACAGGGGATATATAAACTTGTGTCCTGACTGAATAAAGCCCTTGGAGCTGAGCCATAGATTGATCTAGGAGAATTTACATCTGACTGTGTGTGTCATATGTTATTTCTTTAGTGTACACCTGATCAATATCCAAAAACACATGGGCTACTTGCACAGTGAACAAGTCTGTAGAAACCTGTTCACACCACCAAAGAACTTGAAGACACAAAAGCACACAGAGAGGTCAAAAAATACTCTGTTGTAAAAAAGTCACAGTAAATAAGCAAGTGCTAGTCAAAAAATGAAAAAATACAGGGTATTTAGTTATTACGTTTTTTGCAAAAAAAAAAAGTATGTTAAGCTGCTCCACCAATCGCCAAGGTATACCCATAATAGAGCAGTCCTGTCTAATGTATATAATCCCTATCTGATATATTTAAAAACCTGATCATCTGTATAGTACCTGTATGAGCAGGGTTCAGAGAGAAAATATCCATGTGGAACTTGCAGGATGGAACAGCTACAATGCAAATGACCCACAGAGGAGTGGTGGGCTCCCCAGTCTTGTAGAAACAAGAGAACAATTATAAAACTAAAAACACATGGGCTACTTGCACAGTGAACAAGTCTGTAGAAAACTGTTCACACCACCAAAGAACTTGAAGACACAAAAGCACACAGAAAGGTCAAAAAATACTCTGTTGTAAAAAAGTCACAGTAAATAAGCAAGTGCTAGTCAAAAAATGAAAAAATACAGGGTATTTAGTTAATACGTTTTTTTGCAAAAAAAAAGTATGTTAAGCTGCTCCACCAATCGCCAAGGTATACCCATAATAGAGCAGTCCTGTCTAATGTATATAATCCCTATCTGATGTATTTAAAAACCTGATCATCTATATAGTACCTGTATGAACAGGGTTCAGAGAGAAAATATCCATGTAGAACATGCGAGATGGAACAGCTACAATGCAAATGACCCACAGAGGAGTGGTGGGCTCCCCAGTCTTGTAGAAACAAGAGAACAATTATAAAACCAAAAACACATGGGCTACTTGCACAGTGAACAAGTCTGTAGAAACCTGTTCACACCACCAAAGAACATGAAGACACAAAAGCACACAGAGAGGTAAAAAAATACTCTGTTGTAAAAAAAGTCACAGTAAATAAGCCAGTGCTAGTCAAAAAATGAAAAAATACAGGGTATTTAGTTAATAGGTTTTTTTGCAAAAAAAAGTATGTTAAGCTGCTCCACCAATCGCCAAGGTATACCCATAATAGAGCAGTCCTGTCTAATGTACAGTGGGGCAAAAAAGTATTTAGTCAGTCAGCAATAGTGCAAGTTCCACCACTTAAAAAGATGAGAGGTGTCTGTAATTTACATCATAGGTAGACCTCAACTATGGGAGACAAACTGAGAAAAAAAAATCCAGAAAATCACATTGTCTGTTTTTTTAACATTTTATTTGCATATTATGGTGGAAAATAAGTATTTGGTCAGAAACAAAATTTCATCTCAATACTTTATAATATATCCTTTGTTGGCAATGACAGAGGTCAAACGTTTTCTGTAAGTCTTCACAAGGTTGCCACACACTGTTGTTGGTATGTTGGCCCATTCCTCCATGCAGATCTCCTCTAGAGCAGTGATGTTTTTGGCTTTTCGCTTGGCAACACGGACTTTCAACTCCCTCCAAAGGTTTTCTATAGGGTTGAGATCTGGAGACTGGCTAGGCCACTCCAGGACCTTGAAATGCTTCTTACGAAGCCACTCCTTCGTTGCCCTGGCGGTGTGCTTTGGATCATTGTCATGTTGAAAGACCCAGCCACGTTTCATCTTCAATGCCCTTGCTGATGGAAGGAGGTTTGCACTCAAAATCTCACGATACATGGCCCCATTCATTCTTTCATGTACCCGGATCAGTCGTCCTGGCCCCTTTACAGAGAAACAGCCCCAAAGCATGATGTTTCCACCACCATGCTTTACAGTAGGTATGGTGTTTGATGGATGCAACTCAGTATTCTTTTTCCTCCAAACACGACAAGTTGTGTTTCTACCAAACAGTTCCAGTTTGGTTTCATCAGACCATAGGACATTCTCCCAAAACTCCTCTGGATCATCCAAATGCTCTCTAGAAAACTTCAGACGGGCCCGGACATGTACTGGCTTAAGCAGTGGGACACGTCTGGCACTGCAGGATCTGAGTCCATGGTGGCGTAGTGTGTTACTTATGGTAGGCCTTGTTACATTGGTCCCAGCTCTCTGCAGTTCATTCACTAGGTCCCCCCGCGTGGTTCTGGGATTTTTGCTCACCGTTCTTGTGATCATTCTGACCCCACGGGGTGGGATTTTGCGTGGAGCCCCAGATCAAGGGAGATTATCAGTGGTCTTGTATGTCTTCCATTTTCTAATTATTGCTCCCACTGTTGATTTCTTCACTCCAAGCTGGTTGGCTATTGCAGATTCAGTCTTCCCAGCCTGGTGCAGGGCTACAATTTTGTTTCTGGTGTCCTTTGACAGCTCTTTGGTCTTCACCATAGTGGAGTTTGGAGTCAGACTGTTTGAGGGTGTGCACAGGTGTCTTTTTATACTGATAACAAGTTTAAACAGGTGCCATTACTACAGGTAATGAGTGGAGGAAAGAGGAGACTCTTAAAGAAGAAGTTACAGGTCTGTGAGAGCCAGAAATCTTGATTGTTTGTTTCTGACCAAATACTTATTTTCCACCATAATATGCAAAAAAAATGATAAAAAAACAGACAATGTGATTTTCTGGATTTTTTTTTTCTCAGTTTGTCTCCCATAGTTGAGGTCTACCTATGATGTAAATTACAGACGCCTCTCATCTTTTTAAGTGGTGGAACTTGCACTATTGCTGACTGACTAAATACTTTTTTGCCCCACTGTATATAATCCCTATCTGATGTATTTAAAAACCTGATCATCTGTATAGTACCTGTACGAGCAGGATTCAGAGAGAAAATATCCATGTGGAACTTGCAGAATGGAACAGCTACAATGCAAATGACCCACAGAGGAGTGGTGGACTCCCCAGTCTTGTAGAAACAAGGGAACAATTATAAAACCAAAAACACATGGGCTACTTGCACAGTGAACAATTCTTTAGTGTACACCTGATCAATATCCATTAGGCCAGGAGTAGGCAACTGAAGTGAACATATTATTAATTGTTCAACCTAACATATTTATCTATCGATATATCTATCTAGCTATCTATAGATAAATCTTTCGATAGATATATTTATAGATAGATAACAGATACGATAGATACGATAGATCTATCTATTATCTATCCCATATCTATCTATCTATTGATCTATCTGTTATCTATCATTTATCTGTCTGTGTGTAAACATTATTCTTCAATGGAGTATGTAAATGAAGAGGTTGGACAAGAAATGACATCATCCTTTTTTTTGGTATATCTTTATTGAGCTTACAAAAAGACACACAAATCCACATGAAAAACGCATCAAAAATGCTTTAAAAACACATGAAAAACGCAGGTGACCTGCCAGTGACCTCAGGTGCAGATTTGGTGCAGATTTTACCTGCGTCAAATCCTGATCAAATCCTGATACAATCCTGAACCTGGACACATACCCTAACAGTACCATGTAAACCTATGGAAAACCAACTCCGCTGTGCACGTGCTGCGGAAAAAAACTTGTGGCAACGCAGCGATGTTTTTTCCACAGCATGACAATTCTTTTGGCGGATCTGCAGTGTTTCTGCACCCTCAGACTTGCATTGAGTCAGGCCAATCCACAGCAAAACCGCAGATGTAAAAAAGATCTGCGGTTTTGCTGCGGGGGGAACACTGCAGTTTGGGAGGAGGGAAGAGTGTAGGCGGTAACTGTGTGCGTGTATGTGTGTGCTGGTGAGGTCTGCGGGCTGTCCAAGGGTCTGCTGGGGTGTCTGGGGGCTGTTTGGGGTGTCTGTGGGCTGTCCGGGTGTGTATGTGTGAGAGCAGGCATCATCTGATGGGACAGTACATACAACATACAGTACATACAGTACATACAACGTATACCATACAGTACATACAACGTATGCCATACAGTACATACAAAATATGACATACAGAACATACTACATACAGTACATACAACATACAAGTACATAAAACATATAACATACAGTACATACAACATATAACATACAACATACATACAGAACATACCATACATACAGCATAACATACAACATACAGTAGCCACAACATATTACATACCGAACATACTACATACAACAGAACATACAACATATGACATACAGAACATACTACATTCAACATACAGTACATACAACATATGACTTACAGAACATACAACAGTACATACAACATACTGTACATACAACGGAACATACAACATATAACATACAGCACAAACAACATATAACATACAGCACATACAACATACAGTACATACAACATATGACATTCAGAACATACAACATGTGACATACAGAACATACAACAGTACATACAACATACTGTACATGCAACAGAACATACAACATATAACATACAGTACATACAACAGTACATACAGCATATGACCAGGGCCGCCATCAGGGCATTACTGCCCTAACTGGTGTATGAGGCCCGATGGGCAGCGGGGGCCCGCATCTCCCGTCTCATCTGCTCACCGGGCCCCCCCTACAGACGCTGTGGCACGCTACTGATGTGCGGGCCCACGCCCGCACGTCAATAGTTAAAAGCTGCCAGCCAATCAAGAGGCTGCAGCTGACTTGAGCAACAGCGCGCACTTCGCCGGCGTCTTACGTCATTGTCAGCCACCGGTGAGTGCGCGCTTCACCTGCGTGGAGGGAGTGAGCTTCGCCCGCCGCAGGATCGCGGTCAGGTAAGAACTTGTGTTTTTTTTTTCAGAGCGGCGATCCAGGGGGCCTCGGGGCAGAGATGTTGGACACGCTGGGGCAGAGATGCTGGACACACTGGGGGCAGAGATGCTGGACACACTGGGGCAGAGATGCTGGACACACTGGGGCAGAGATGCTGGACACATTGGGGCAGAAATGCAGGACACACTGGGGCAGAAATGCTGGACACGCTGGGGCAGAGATGCTGGACACGCTGGGGCAGAGATGCTGGACACGCTGGGGCAGAGATGCTGGACATGCTGGGGCAGAGATGCTGGACACGCTGGGGCAGAAATGCTGGACACGCTGGGGCAGAAATGCTGGACACGCTGGGGCAGAGATGCTGGACACGCTGGGGCAGAGATGCTGGACACGCTGGGGCAGAGATGCTGGACACCCTGGGGCAGAGATGCTGGACACACTGGGGCAGAGATGCTGGACACACTGGGGCATAGATGCTGGACACACACGGGCAGAGATGCTGGAAACACTGGGGCAGAGATGCTGGACACTGGGGGCAGAATGCTGGAGACACGGGGGGCAGAAATGCTAGAGACACTGGGGGCAGAATGGAGATACGGGCATGATTGGAGACACGGAGCAGAATAAAAGACATATGGCTGCATTGGAGACAGATCGTGCAGGATCATGGGGCAGAATGGATACGATGGAGACAGATGGGGCAGGATGGGGAGATCATATGGGGCAGGATGGGAAGATCATATGGGGTGATCATATGGGGCAGGATGGGGAGATCATATGGGGTGATCATATGGGGCAGGATGGGGAGATCATATGAGGCAGAATGGATACTCATGATGGCAGGATGCGAGAACATATGGGTGGAGCCAGGAATGAGACACAGGGGGGCCAGGATGGAGGATATTATTACCATAGGGGTTCATTAAGGGATATTATTACTGCAGTGACGTATTTATTTTATTTTTGATTATACTGTTTTAAATGGGGGGGGCGGTACTGTTACTGTGTAGAGTAACACTATGTCGCCTTTTTTTCTTCATGTGGTGTAATGTAGAAGTTGGGAAAAATTAAGTAATGTGTTCTGCAAGTGGAGCTCAAGATAACTGTGTTATTTCCTGCAGAGACAAGTCCTGGCTGGAAGAAGTCCGTGCTGGATGAAAGTTGAAAGATGAAGGACTTCACCTAGAGAGACATCACTGGTGAGTCAGTGTGTTATCTATACACTGACACTATACACTGTATACTATATACAGAGGTCCTGTGTATAATGTCACCAGTGATGACTATATTACCTGTACACAGACACTACATACTAAGTACAGATCTCCTGTGTATAATGGCACTGATGGTGATGGTATTGCGTTTTTTTTAATTTCTGATCAGTATTGTAGTATTCGGTCACTTTTTGGTGGTAATATGTGGTCTGGTAATGGTGCGGTGGTGTTTGTCCCTTGCATGTGCTATTTGGTCACTATGTGGTAATAATATGGTGTCTGGACATGGTGTTGTGGTATTTATTCCTTGTATGTGATGTTATTCGATCACTGTGGAGGTAATATGTGGTCTTGACATGGTGTAGCGGTATTTTTTCCTTGTATGTGATATTATTGGTCATTTTAAAAATTGAAAAATAAATAAAAATATTCCTAAATTGTATTGCATATTTTAACAAATATTTAATAGGTTACAGCAGAGTAGGGCCTGGCCAAAAGTGTCTACCATGTTATGGTGGCGGCTTAAAAAATATTTTGGCCAAAACAAAAGCTGCCGGCTATCTGTGTGATCTGGTGATGGGAACTGTTAATGTGTGATAGGTGAGAAGTGGAGTTTTTCCAAGAGAGAGCTGTGGGACTCTGTGGACAGTTCGAGGGGTGGAGTGTGGAGGCGGGGCTGGGGTGGAGCCTGGGCAGAGTCTCAAGGGGGCCCAAAAAAAATTGCCAGTATGGGCCCCCTGAAATTTCTAGTGGCAGCCCTGCATATGACATACAGAACATACAACAGTACATACAACATATAACATACAGCACATTCAACATACAACAGTACATATGGCATACAGTACATACAACATACAACAGTACATATAACATACAACAGTACATACAACATATGCCATATAGTACATACAACATACAACAGTACATCCAACATACCGTACATACAACAGAACGTATAACATACAGTACATACAACACACAACATATGACATACAGAACATACAACATATAACATACAGCACATACAACATACAGTACATACAACATATGACATACAGAACATACTACATACAACATACTAGCATACTGAAGATACAACATATGACATACAGAACATAAACAGTACATACAACATACTGTACATACAACATACACCATACAACAGAACATGCAACATATAACATACAGTACATACAACATATAACATACATTACATACAACATACAACGGTACATACAACATATAACATACAGCACATACAACATACAACAGTACATATGAAATACAGTACATACAACATACAAATAGTACATCTAACATACAGTACATACAACATACAACAGTACATACAACATATGCCATATAGTACATACAACATACAGCAGTACCTACAACATACAACAGTACATACAACATATAACATATATTACATACAACATACAACAGTACATACAACATATAACATACAGCACATACAACATACAACAGTACATATGACATACAGTACATACAACATACAATAGCACAACTAACATACAGTACATACAACATACAAGAGTACATACAACATATGCCATATAGTACATGCAACATACAACAGTACCTACAACAGTACATACAACATATAACATATATTACATACAACATACAACAATACATACAATATATAACATACAGCACATACAACATACAACAGTACATATGACATACAGTACATACAACATACAACAGTACATATAACATACAGTACATACAACAGAACATATAACATACAGAACATACAACACACAACATATGACATACAGAACATACAACAGTACATACAACATATAACATACAGCACATGCAACATATGACATACTGAACATACTACATACAACATACTGAACATACAACATATGACATGCAGAACATAAACAGTACATACAACATACTGTACATACAACATACACCATACAACAGAACATGCAACATATAACATACAGCACATACAACATATAACATACAGCACATACAACAGTACATGCAACATATGACATACAGAACATACAACAGTACATACAACATACAACAGTACATATAACATACATTACATACAACAGTGCATACAACATATAACATACAACACATACAACATGACACAGCACATACAACAGTACATACAACATACAACAGTACATACAACATACAACATACAGTACATGCAACTGTACATACAACATATGATATGGTACACACAACATACAACAGTACATACAACATATAACATACAGTACATACAACATACAACAGTACATACAACATATAATATACAGCACATACAACAGTACATACAACATATGACAGTACACACAACATACAACAGTACATACAACATATAACATACAGCACATACAACATGCAACAGTACATGCAACATACAACATAGAGTACATACATACAACATACAGTACATACATACAGTGCATGCAACACATACATAAAGACATACAGTACAAACAACATAGAGTACATACTCACCAATCACCTAGATCCCGAAGCCATCAATCTCCTGTAAAAAAATATTAAAATAATAAACAAACAATATACTCCCTGATCCGCAGATATCCAATTAATACGAGTGTCCCACGACAATCTCCCATGGAGATATTTTTTTTGCCGGCGATCGAGTATGGTAAGTATGGTGAAATTAAGAATATTAAAATACTTTTTTCTGGCTGTGTCTTTTTTTTTTTTCAACTCTTTAACTACTATAGGATTAGTAATGGATAGGCGTCTTATTGATGCCTCTCCATTATTAGGCTGGTTTCACACTTCGTTTCAAAACGCATGCGTTTTTTTAAAAAAACGCATGGTGAAAAAACGCATGTAAACGCGTGCAAACACTGCGTTTTTTTGACGCATGCGTTTTTGCATGTGGTGAAAAAACCGCGGCGTTTTGACGCGTTTACATGCGTTTTTTCATGCGTTTGCGTTTTTAAACGCATGCAGATAAATGTGTGACAGCTGCCAATCATCAAAATAAAGTAAAAAACCCACTATAAACAGAAAGAGCTAGGGTTAGGGGTAGGGTTAGGGTTAGGGATCCTAACCCTACCCCTAACCCTACCCCTAACCCTAACCCTTAAGGGATCCTAACCCTAACCCTAACCCTAGCCCTAACCCTACCCATAACCCTAACCCTACCCCTAACCCTAACCCTACCTTTAAAGGGATTAGGGTTAGGGGTAGGGTTAGTGTTGTGAATTACGCTCTTGGGCTCCCTCCAGGGGTTGTAAGTGGCAATTTTGTGAGTTCTGCTCTTGGGCTCCCTCTTGTGGTTTCTAGTGGTATGGCTGCTCCTTGGAGTTAGCTGTCATCAGCTGCCTCCACTTATCGTCTCTTCTGCTCGGCTATTTAGGCCTGGCTCTTTCTTCAGCCAGTGCCACTTGTAAATGGTTCCTGGTTGGATTCACATCTTTTTGGAGTTCCCTGTTATCCTGACCAGTTCTACAAAGCTAAGTTTTTGCTTGCTCTTTTCTGTCCATAGATTGTGGGCTTATCCATTCTGTGCTTTCTATGTTCGTCCAGCTTATCAGTGTGAATTAATTCTGTCTTGCTGGAAGCTCTGGGAGGCAGATTTGCCCTCCACACCTTTAGTCAGGTGTGGAGATTTTTTGTAAACTCTGCGTGGATTTTTGTAGTGTTTTATACTGACCGCACAGTATTCCATCCTGTCCTATCTATTTAGCTAGACTGGCCTCCTGTGCTCATCCTGGTTTCATTCTGTGTATGTCTTTTCCCTCTCCACTCACAGTCATTATTTGTGGGGGGCTAATCTATCCTTTGGGGATTTTCTCTGAGGCAAGATAGTTTTCCTGCTTCTGTCTTTAGGGGTAGTTAGCTCTTAGGCTGTGACGAGATGCCTAGGGAGAGTTAGGAGCATTTCACGGCTACTTCTAGTGTTGTGTTGAGCTTAGGGACTGCGGTCAGTACAGTTACCACTTCCTTCAGAGCTCGTTCCATGTTGCTCCTAGACCACCGTATCATAACAGTACAAGTGGCAAGAAATGAATTAAATGCATCTCAAAAGAAGGAAAAGAAAGTTCTGAACCATTTTTTTTTTCTCTGGCTTGTCTTTTTTTTCCTCTTGATATCTGGGTGGTTCAGGATATATGCTTTGGCATGGATGTTCAGGGTTTGTTTTCTCGTGTGGATCAACTTGCTGCAAGAGTACAGAGTATCCAGGACTATGTTGTCTAGACTCCGGCTTTAGAGCCTAGAATTCCTACTCCTGATTTGTTTTTTGGGGACAGATCCAAGTTTTTGAACTTTAAAAATAACTGCAAATTGTTTTTTGCTTTGAAACCCCGTTCTTTTGGTGATCCCATTCAGCAAGTAAAAATCATCATATCCTTGCTGCGTGGTGACCCTCAAGACAGGGCTTTTTCTCTTGAAACAGGGGATCCGGCATTATTGAATGTAGATGCATTTTTTCAAGCGCTCTGATTATTGTATGACGAACCTAATTCTGTGGATCATGCAGAAAAAACCCTGTTGGCCTTGTGTCAAGGTCAGAAAGCGGAAGAATTATACTGCCAGAAATTTAGAAAATGGTCTGTGCTCACTAAATGGAATGAAGAGGCTCTGGCTGCTATTTTCAGAAAAGGTCTTTCTGAAACCCTTAAAGATGTTATGGTGGGCTTTCCTACGCCTGCCGGTTTGAGCGAATCTATGTCTCTAGCCATTCAAATTGATCGGCGTCTGCGCGAGCGCAAAGCTGTGCACCATATGGCAGTATCCTCTGAGTAAAGTCCTGAACCTATGCAATGTGATAGGATTTTGACTAGAACAGAACGGCAGGAATTCAGACGTCAGAATAGGCTGTGTTTTTACTGTGGTGATTCGGCTCATGTTATCTCTGATTGCCCTAAGCGTACTAAGAGAGTCGCTAGGTCTGTTACCATTAGTACTATACAGCCTAAATTTCTCTTATCTGTGACCCTGATTTGCTCATTGTCGTCCTTTTCTGTCATGGCATTTGTGGATTCAGGCGCTGCCCTGAACTTAATGGACTTAGAATTCGCCAGGCGCTGTGGTTTTTCCTTGCAGCCTTTGCAGAGCCCTATTCCTTTGAGGGGTATTGATGCTACACCCTTGGCCAAGGATAAACCTCAGTACTGGACACAGATGACTATGTACATGGCTCCTGCACATCAGGAAGATTGCCGTTTTCTGGTGTTGCATAACCTGCATTATGTTGTTGTACTGGGATTTCCATGGTTACAGGAACATAATCCGGTGCTGGATTGGAAAACTATGTCGGTGACTAGTTGGGGTTGTCGAGGAGTACATAGTGATGTTCCTTTGATGTCAATTTCCTCTTCCCCCTCTTCTGAGGTCCCTGAGTTTTTGTCGGATTTCCAGGATGTATTTGATGAGCCCAAGTCCAGTTCCCTTCCTCCACATAGGGACTGTGATTGTGCTATTAACTTGATTCCTGGTTGCAAGTTCCCTAAGGGCCGACTTTTCAATCTGTCTGTGCCAGAGCATGCCGCCATGCGGAGTTATGTTAAGGAGTCTTTGGAGAAGAGGCATATTCGGCCCTCTTCATCACCATTGGGAGCGGGTTTCTTTTTTGTTGCTAAGAAGGATGGCTCCTTGAGACCCTGTATTTATTATTGTCTTCTTAATAAGATCACGGTCAAATTCCAATACTCCTTGCCTTTCCTTACTGATTTGTTTGCTCAGATTAAGGGGGCTGGTTGGTTTACTAAGATTGACCTCCGAGGGGCATATAATCTTGTTCGTATTAAACAGGGTGACGAATGGAAAACTGCATTTAATACGCCCGAAGGCCATTTTGAATACCTTGTGATGCCATTTGGGCTCTCTAATGCTCCATCTGTGTTCCAGTCTTTCATGCATGATATTTTCCGCAATTATCTTGATAAATTAATGGTCGTATATTTGGATGATATTTTGATTTTTTCCGATGATTGGGAGTCTCATGTGAAGCAGGTCAGGATGGTGTTCCAGATCCTTCGTGATAATGCTTTATTTGTGAAGGGGTCTAAGTGCCTATTCGGAGTTCAGAAGGTCTCTTTTTTGGGTTTTATTTTTTCTCCCTCGTCTATAGAAATGGATCCTGTTAAGGTCCAAGCTATTCATGACTGGATCCAACCCACATCTGTGAAGGGTCTTCAAAAATTTTTGGGCTTTGCTAATTTCTATCGCCGTTTCATTGCCAACTTTTCCAGTGTGGTTAAGCCCCTTACTGATTTGACGAAGACAGGCGCTGATGTGACAAATTGGTCCTCTGAGGCTGTTGAGGCCTTTCAGGAGCTTAAACACCGATTTACTTCTGCCCCTGTGTTGCGTCAGCCGGATGTTTCTCTTCCTTTTCAGGTTAAGGTCGACGCTTCTGAGATTGGGGCAGGGGCCGTTTTGTCTCATAGGGAGTCTGATGGTTCTTTGATGAAACCGTGTGCTTTTTTTTCCAGAAAGTTTTCGCCTGCGGAACGCAATTATGATGTCGGCAATCGGGAGTTGTTGGCTATGAAGTGGGCGTTTGAGGAGTGGCGACATTGGCTTGAGGGAGCTAAGCACCGCGTTGTGGTCTTGACTGATCATAAGAATCTGATTTACCTCGAGTCAGCCAAGCGACTGAATCCTAGACAGGCTCGATGGTCCCTGTTTTTCTCCCGTTTTGATTTTGTGGTCTCGTATCTTCCGGGATCTAAGAATGTTAAGGCTGATGCCCTCTCTAGGAGTTTTTCGCCTGATTCTCCTGGAGTCCTTGAGCCAGTTGGCATTCTTAAGGAGGGGGTGATTCTTTCTGCTATCTCCCCTGATTTGCGGCGGGTGCTTCAGGAATTTCAGGCTGATAGGCCTGACCGCTGTCCAGTGGGGAAGCTGTTTGTTCCTGATAGATGGACAAGTAAGGTAATTTCTGAGGTTCATTGTTCAGTGTTGGCTGGTCATCCTGGGATTTTTGGTACCAGAGATTTGGTTGCTAGGTCCTTTTGGTGGCCTTCCTTGTCGCGCGATGTGCGTGCTTTTGTGCAGTCCTGTGGGACTTGCGCCCGGGCCAAGCCTTGCTGTTCCTGCGCTAGTGGGTTGCTTTTGCCTTTGCCGGTCCCTGAGAGGCCCTGGACGCATATTTCCATGGATTTTATTTCGGATCTTCCTGTTTCCCAGAAGATGTCTGTTATCTGGGTTGTTTGTGACCGGTTCTCTAAAATGGTCCATCTGGTACCTTTGCCTAAGTTGCCTTCCTCCTCAGATCTGGTTCCATTATTTTTTCAGCATGTGGTTCGTTTGCATGGCATTCCGGAGAATATTGTGTCTGACAGAGGTTCTCAGTTTGTCTCTAGATTTTGTCGGGCCTTTTGTGCTAGGATGGGCATTGATTTGCCTTTTTATTCGGCGTTTCATCCTCAGACTAATGGCCAAACTGAGCGAACTAATCAGACCTTGGAGACCTATTTGAGATGCTTTGTGTCTGCTGATCAGGATGATTGGGTGTCTTTCTTGCCGTTGGCCGAGTTTGCCCTTAATAATCGGGCTAGTTCGGCTACTTTGGTTTCACCTTTCTTTTGTAATTTTGGTTTTCATCCTCGTTTTTCTTCTGGGCAGGTTGAGCCTTCTGATTGTCCTGGTGTTGATTCTGTGGTGGACAGGCTGCAGCAGATTTGGACTCATTTGGTGGACAATTTGACGTTGTCTCAGGAAAGGGCTCAACGTTTTGCTAACCGCCGTCGGTGTGTTGGTCCCCGGCTTCGTGTGGGGGATTTGGTTTGGTTGTCTTCTCGTCATGTTCCTATGAAGGTTTCTTCTCCTAAGTTTAAGCCTCGGTTTATTGGTCCTTATAAAATTTCTGAAATTATTAATCCGGTGTCTTTTCGTTTGGCTCTTCCTGCCTCTTTTGCCATTCATAATGTTTTCCATAGATCTTTGTTGCGGAGATATGTGGTGCCCGTTGTTCCCTCGATTGACCCTCCTGCCCCGGTGTTGGTTGAGGGAGAGTTGGAATATGAGGTTGAGAAGATTTTGGATTCTCGTTTTTCGAGGCGGAGGCTTCAGTATCTTGTCAAGTGGAAGGGTTATGGCCAGGAGGATAATTCTTGGGTTGTTGCCTCCGATGTCCATGCCGCCGATTTGGTTTGTGCTTTTCACTTCGCTCGTCCTGATCGGCCTGGGGGTGAGGGTTCGGTGACCCCCTCCTCAAGGGGGGGTACTGTTGTGAATTCCGCTCTTGGGCTCCCTCTGGTGGTTGTAAGTGGCAATTTTGTGAGTTCTGCTCTTGGGCTCCCTCTCGTGGTTTCTAGTGGTATGGCTGCTCCTTGGAGTTAGCTGTCATCAGCTGCCTCCACTTATCGTCTCTTCTGCTCGGCTATTTAGGCCTGGCTCTTTCTTCAGCCAGTGCCACTTGTAAACTCTTTGGAGTTCCCTGTTATCCTGACCAGTTCTGCAAAGCTAAGTTTTTGCTTGCTCTTTTCTGTCCATAGACTGTGGACTTATCCATTCTGTGCTTTCTATGTTCGTCCAGCTTATCAGTGTGAATTAATTCTGTCTTGCTGGAAGCTCTGGGAGGCAGATTTGCCCTCCACACCTTTAGTCAGGTGTGGAGATTTTTTGTAAACTCTGCGTGGATTTTTGTAGTGTTTTACACTGACCGCACAGTATTCCATCCTGTCCTATCTATTTAGCTAGACTGGCCTCCTGTGCTCATCCTGGTTTCATTCTGTGTATGTCTTTTCCCTCTCCACTCACAGTCATTATTTGTGGGGGGCTAATCTATCCTTTGGTGATTTTCTCTGAGGCAAGATAGTTTTCCTGCTTCTGTCTTTAGGGGTAGTTAGCTCTTAGGCTGTGACGAGATGCCTAGGGAGAGTTAGGAGCATTCCACGGCTACTTCTAGTGTTGTGTTGAGCTTAGGGACTGCGGTCAGTACAGTTACCACTTCCTTCAGAGCTCGATCCATGTTGCTCCTAGACCACCGTATCATAACAGGTTAGGGGTAGGGTTAGGCTGGGTTCACATTGCGTTAATGGGAAAGCGCTAACGGACAGCGTTGCACGGTGAAATTAACGCCGTGCAACGCGTCCGTTAGCGCGCCCATTTACAGCAATGCAAAAATAGGGAAAAAGGAAAAAATGGGAAGAAAATAAGTCAGCTCACCAATCCCTCAACAGTGCAATGATGTCCATGCACGGAGCCGCCTTGGTCAAGGGCGTAGTCCAGAGCCAGCAATGAAAAAGAAAAAATAATCTCCAGCATGGATCTTCTAAAAAGTCAATTTATTGAAAACACTTTAAAATGCAAACATTTGCAAAAAAGAGATGGGGGTCCCAGGTGGTCAACGCCGACGCGTTTCGACCATCAGGTCTTAGTCATGGCTTGCCATGACTAAGACCTGATGGTCGAAACGCGTCGGCGTTGACCACCTGGGACCCCCATCTCTTTTTTGCAAATGTTTGCATTTTAAAGTGTTTTCAATAAATTGACTTTTTAGAAGATCCATGCTGGAGATTATTTTTTCTTTTTCATTTACAGCAATGGGAACGCGCAGCACTATGCGACGCGCAGGGACGTTACCGCGACCCCGGGACGCGGCCCCATTAAAAACATTGCGTTAGCGCAACCCGCTAGCGCTAGCGCTAAACGGGTTGCTCTAACGCAATATGAACCTAGCCTTAGGGTTAGGGTTAGGGGTAGGATCCCTTTATCAATTTTATGGTGAGGGGTGGTTTATCAGTGTGTTTTTTTTTTTTTTTTAAAGCATGCGTTTTTAACGCATGCAAACGCATGTGGTTAAAAACGCATGCGTTTACATAGACAGCAATGCATTTTTTTGCCGCAAAAAAATGCATGCGTTTTTTTGCGGAAAAAAAAAACGCTGCTAAAAATACTACATGTTGCATTTTTGCAACACAACGCATGCAGAAAAAAACGCATGCATTGCAAAAACGCGTCAAAACGCATACAAAAAAACGCATGCGTTTTTAATGTTAAATATAGGGGGGAAAAACGCATGCTTTTTTTTGTGTTTTTTACTGCAAAAATGCAAAAAAAAAAAACGCAAATGTGAAACCACCCTTAACCAGGCTTAATGTCACCTTACACTAGCAAAGTGATATTAACCCCTTATTACCTCAGATCCCAAGGCTACAGGGGAGTGGGAAGAGAGGGGCTATGTGTCAGAATTGGAGCATCTTACAGATGCGCCATTCTGGGGTAGCAGGGGGATAGTATTTGTAGCCGGGGGGCAAATACCCATCCCATGGCCCCTATGTAGCCTTTCTTGCTATAAAATAAAGGGGGACCCCACATCACTTTTTTGAGGGGGTTCAACTATTTTAATAGCTAGCAAAGGCTACGTCTTTATTAGGCTACGTTCACACTAGCGTTATGCTAGTGTGCGTCGGGTTAGCGTCGGGCGACGCAGCGGCGACGCACGCGTCATGCGCCCCTATATTTAACATGGGGGATGCATGCGTTTTTGTTTGTTGCGTTGTGCGACGCATGCGTCTTTTTTGCCGCAAGCGTCGGACCAAGAAAACGCAACGATTTTAAACATGTTCATTAATAAACAATGGCCTTGCTAGTATATATCTATGGATGTATCTATAGATATAACTATGGATATACTGTATCTATCTATACATATATTTATAGATAGATATAGCTATAGATACATAGATTAGATATACAGTTATATGAAAAAGTTTGAGCACCCCTATTAATCTTAAGCTTAATGTTTTATAAAAAAAAATTTTTTTGCAACAGCTATTTCAGTTTCATATATCTAATAACTGTTGGACACAATAATGTTTCTGCCTTGAAATGAGGTTTATTGTACTAACAGAAAATGTGCAATCTGCAATCAAACAAAATTTGACAGGTGCATAAGTATGGGCACCCTTATCATTTTCTTGTTATACTCCTACCTACTTTTTACTGACTTACTAAAGCACTTTTTTTTGGTTTTCTAAGGGTGGTTTCACACTTGCGTTTTTGTCTGCAGCGTTTTTTTTCAAAAAAACGCATGCGTTTTTTTTCCCTATATTTAACATTGAAAACGCATGCGTTTTTTTGTGTACGCGTTTGGTCGCGTTTTTTGACGCATGCGTTTTTTTACTGCATGCGTTCATTTTCTGAAATGCTACTTGTAGTATTTTTAGAAGCGTTTTTTGGACCAAAAAAAAACGCATGCGTTTTCATGCGTTTATTTTGGGTCAAAAAATACATTGGAGTCAATGGGGACGCATGCGTTTTTTGGTGCATGCGTTTTTTGCGGTAAAAAACGCATGCGTTTTTTTATTAAAAAACCAGAAAACACACTGATATGCCACCCCCCAGCATAAAGGTGATAAAGGGAACCTAACCCTACCCCTAACCCTACCCCTAACCCTAACCCTACCCCTAACCCTAACCCTACCCCTAACCCTAAGGGATCCTAACCCTAACCCTAACCCTAATCCCTTTATGGTTAGGGTTAAGGGTAGGGGTAGGGTTAGGGTTAGGGGTAGGGTTAGGGTTAGGGTTAGGGTTAGGGGTAGGGTTAGGGGTAGGGTTAGGGTTAGGATCCCTTAGGGTTAGGGTTAGGGGTAGGGTTAGGGGTAGGGTTAGGATCCCTTAGGGTTAGGGTTAGGGGTAGGGTTAGGGGTAGGATCCCTTTAGGGTTAGGGTTATGATCCCTACCCCTAACCCTAACCCTAACCCTAACTATTTCTGTTTATAGTGGGTTTTTTACTTTATTTTGATGATTGGCAGTTGTCACACATTTTTCTGCATGCGTTTAAAAAACGCAAACGCATGAAAAAACGCATGTAAACGCGGTTAAACGCCGCGTTTTTTTCACCACATGCAAAAACGCATGCGTCAAAAAAACGCAGCGTTTACACGCGTTTACATGCGTTTTTTCACCATGCGTTTTTTTGCGTTTTTTACCGCAAAAACGCACCCGAAAAAACGCCAATGTGAAACCAGCCTAACCTCATTGAGCTTTGAACTTCATAGTCAGGTGTATGCAATCATGAGAAAAGCTACCGTATATACTCGAGTATAAGCCGACCCGAGTATAAGCCGACTCCCCTGAATGAATAATAAAGAGTGAAAAAGTCTTTGCATCTGATGTGCGATCCCTCTAGCATGGACTCTTGGAGGGACTCGGTAATGCTGGGGCGAGAAGTGTGTAGCATTATAGATTTCTCTATGTTATATGCACCAATGCCCTAGAACTTATCATATGTAGTCTGATGGGCTGCAGAACGCTAGAGCGCAAGCGCTAGCTATATAGGCAGTTTTATTCTATTGTGCCACAACTAATATGGCAGATTTCCGCACCATTGCGCAAGTGCTAGTTATACAGGCTGTAGTATTCTGGTGTGCCGCACTTAATATGGCGGAATTTAGCGCTACTGTGCATGCGCCGAGCAAAGAATACCATAGAGAGCGCTTTATTGGTTAGAATAGCGTCACGAGGCTATGATGCTGCTGAGACATGCGCAGTGGGTAGAGGGGAACGCCGACTGGTAATCAAAGTGTCCTCCATCGACTCACAAGTGTAACAGGATGTGATGTTATTGAATATAGAATTCCTACAAGGTGATATTAAAAAATTACAACAGAATATAACAGAAGGTGAAGAAAAAATCAAGGAAATCTTAAAAATAGAGGAATGGACTATTTTTAAAGAAAAAATGGACAGGGACTTGTGTAAATTTCGGGGTGACTTGGAGGAAACAAAAAGAAAGAAATGGAGTAGAGACAATGGGGACTATGAAACTGGACAAGTCTATGCCTGGCAATTTGACAACTCTAAAACTCCTTGGAGGAAAAGAGGTCAATTTGAAAGAAAGAATGATGGGGATACTAATGACTCTATGCTTAATAATCTGTTTATTCCTCATAGACAACACAGGTGGAATGGAAGACGCAAAAGGAGAGGAGGAAAGCGTCACTACAGGAGCCAGAAAGAAAATAGAAAAAAACAAGCCACAACAGCAAACACAGAGACAACCGAATCTCAGGAAACGAGAACAGAACTCGTAGTCAACATTTCATGTAAAGAACTGACCGACAAGCAGGTATCTGTACTGAGTAAAGGACTGTCGTTTAGTCCGTGTTCTCACATGGATTGGTTTAGTCTACAATTGGATTTAGCGCGGTTTTTTAGAACAATAAGACTCAAGGAATGGTTTTCTAATAAGGATATGATCAGTAGAAATAAAATAAGTGAATTTGATATGAGGACTATGGAACTGAGGAATAAAAGTAGTTTCACTCCGCCTGTAAGCTCGGCAGCTATAGATGCATTTGAGAAAGTGGTTACAATGGAGGTCGAAAAATTAAGGGAAAAGAATGGGATTGCATATAGACACCCAAATATTCTGAAGGATGAATTTTCGGCATTGCAGGAGCTTGTCCATGACGGCGACATCATCATTAAACCCGCTGATAAAGGGGGTGCTGTCGTCGTCATGGACAGGTCCATGTATTTGTCAGAGGTTAACAGACAATTAGCAGATACAGAAGTATATCTAAAAATGAATGGAGATCCAAAATTCAGTATCAGTAAAGAAATTGAGACTTGTCTCAAAGAAGCGTTGGGGTTATACATCATAGATCAGGAACTGTATGAATTTTTATGGGTCACATGTCCAACGACACCAATGCTATATGTAATCCCTAAAATACACAAGAGATTAGATAACCCACCGGGGCGCCCCATAATTTCAGGGGTGGGCTCAATATTTAATAAAATGGGGATCTTCTTGGACAAAATTTTCAACCCTATTGTAAAATTAGGAAAATCTTATATTAAGGACACTAGGGATTTTCTAAGAAAATTAGAGGCGATAAAATTGGATGGAGAGATTATTATGGCGTCATTTGACGTGGTCTCTCTATATACGTCTATCGATCATAGTCGAGGTCTTTCTGCAATAAAGAGAAAATTGGAGTCAGCCGGATATACAGAGGAGGGAAATGTTTTCATGCTTAGATTATTGGAGATAATTCTGAAAAGAAATTACTTCCTATTCGGGGATACATTCTATACACAAAGAAGAGGTACAGCTATGGGGGCCAATATGGCCCCCTCGTACGCGAATCTGGTTATGGAAACCCTGGAGGAGGACTTCGTCTATGTGTCCCACCACTTCCAGTATGTCAAGGTGTGGTGGAGATACATAGACGATGTCTTCCTCCTGTGGACAGGTACAGCAGATAAACTATATGAATTTTACCAGTATCTCAACACCATAGATGAAACTATTAAGTTCACACTAGTATCTTCAACTGAGGAAATGCAGTTTTTAGATGTATTGGTCATACAGAAAAACAATGAGCTTGTCACAAAACTCTATGTTAAAAATACGGACAGGAACAATTTGTTAGTATATGACAGTCAGCATCCGCGCAAAATGATTGAGTCGATACCACTGAGTCAGTTACTGAGAGTACGACGTATAGTCCAGAAAGAGGAAGATGTAGATGAAGCATTAGAGACATTAATAAGAAAGTTTGTAGATAGAGGGTATCCCAGAAAACTTTTGCGGACAGTGAAGGAGGTTGTAAAGAAGAAAGAAAGAAAGATGCTAATTATGAAGGACACCAATAACAGAAAACGAATCAATCGATTCCCCTTTGTCAGCACATATGTAGAGGAGAGTGGAGAAATAAGTAAAATTATATCTAAACACTGGGGGATGCTTGGCAGATGCCATCCAGAAATTAATGAATTTTCAATGCCACCGTTATACTCATACAAAAGGAGTAAAAATATAGGGGATTATCTGATAAAATCGGACATTGGGTCATTGATTAAAAATCAACAATTGACACTAACGGGCAAAAAGAAGACGGGGTGTTATCCGTGTCTGGCCTGCGTGAACTGTGTTCACATGTTGAAGGGTTCTAATTTTGAACATCCGGTAACAGGCAAAGTTTACCAAATAAAAGAATTCCTGACATGTGACACGGATCATGTAATATATCTTTTGAGCTGCCCATGTAATCTATGGTATGTAGGGGAGACAATATGTGCATTTAAGGTTCGGATGAATCAGCACAGATATACCATTAGAAAGAAGAGAATGGATCTCCCAGTCCCCAAACATTTTGCAGAATTTAATCACCAGGAAAAGGATTTGAAATGTAGGATAATAGATGTAGTCCCAATACAAAGGAGAGGAGGTAATAGGGAACAGATCCTTAAGAAAAAGGAACTTAAATGGATCTATGAGTTGAAAACCCTGAAACCTAAAGGACTAAATGTAGACTTCAACATTCATACGGTATTATAGGGGGTGTGTAATTTCTCTTCGTATCTATGTATAATTGGAACTCTGATGTATGCATTTCATAGATAATCTATGTTTGTAATTTTATCTCATTTTATTTTATTGTTCACCCCTTAGATCCTGATTGTTGAAAAGGAACTACCCCATATGCAACTGTGGTACTATGGAGGACAAAGATTCTATGATAATATTGGATATTTATCAGTTTATGCCATATTTATTATTTACAAAATTTAGTAATTGTTGCTATATGCGTTTTGCTCAGCATTGCCGGGTTCGAATTATGGAGTGATTTCATGTGTGGGAGATCGTACATCGGATCTAAATAAACAATAGCATAATATTGGGCTGTCTAATGTCTGATTAATGAATGGATGGAGGTATGGAAGCTAGTATCATATAGTGGTCATGACTGCAATACTCTGGTCTGGAGGGACTATTGAGGAGCAGAGTGGCACCACAGACCAACGAGAGCTGCTTAGAGGAAGTGGCTTCTCGTGGAGCCAGGATACGGTTATGCATCCTATATGCCCCTTCGTTATGTGTTCATGAGACAACTTTGGGCCATGGATCTGGTTTTATGTAATAAATATAAGGGACAGGACTATGGTGCCGGTATCATATGGAGGTCATGGATGCAACACGTCTGTCCGGAGGGATAATTGAGGGGCAGTATGGCTCCATTGACTCATGGGGACTGTTTCTATAAAGGCAGTCATCCATGTAGTCAAGATACCTTGTTGCACTCATAGTTGTCCTTTGTGGGTATATATAATGAATATGAAGCAGTAGTCTTTCTAAGGTCCATAGTAAAATGAATAATAAAGAGTGAAAAAGTCTTTGCATCTGATGTGCGATCCCTCTAGCATGGACTCTTGGAGGGACTCGGTAATGCTGGGGCGAGATGTGTGTAGCATTATAGATTTCTCTATGTTATATGCACCAATGCCCTAGAACTTATCATATGTAGTCTGATGGGCTGCAGAACGCTAGAGCGCAAGCGCTAGCTATATAGGCAGTTTTAGGCCATGTTCACACAGTGTGTTTTTTACTGCGGAACCGCAGCGGTTTTGCCGCTGCGGTTCCGCAGCTGTTTTCCATGCAGGGTACATAACAATGTAACCCTATGGAAAACAGTCACTGCTGTGCACATGATCCGTAATTTCGTTTAAAAAGCCGCGCAGAATAGCTGCGGCAAAAAAGAAGGAGCATGTCACTTCTTTTTCCTGAACTGCAGCGGTTCTGCACCCATAGACCTCCATTGTGAGGTCAAAATCGCAGTAAAACCCGCAGATCAAAAATATATCTGCGGGTTTTACTGCGATTTGATGTGCAGAACCGCTGCAGCAGGAAGTGCGGGGGAGCGGGCGGAAGTGCGTGGGCGGAGTGTGGCTGCCCCCCCGTGCTCCGATCCCGCCCCCCCGTGCTCCGATGCCCACCCCCATGCTCCGATGCCCCCCCCAGTGCTCCGATGCCCCCCCCGTGCCCTAATCTCCCCCCCTTATACTTACCCGGCGTCCCGGTGTCCGTCCGGCCGTCTTCTCCCTGGGCGCCGCCATCTTGCAAAATGGCGGGCGCATGCGCAGTGCGCCCGCCGAATCTGCCGGCCGGCAGATTCGCTCCAAAGTGCATTTTGATCACTGAGATATAACCTATCTCAGTGATCAAAATAAAAAAATAGTAAATGACACCCCCCCCACTTTGTCACCCCCATTGGTAGGGACAATAAAAAAATTAAGAATTTTTTTTTTTTTTTTCACTAAGGTTAGAATAGGGTTAGGGGTAGGGTTAGGGTTAGGGGTAGGGTTAGGGGTAGGGTTAGGGTTAGGGTTAGGGGTAGGGTTAGGGGTAGGGTTAGGGGTAGGGGTAGGGTTAGGGTTAGGGGTAGGGTTAGGGTATTTTCAGCCATTTTAGCCCTAAAAAGCTTCCTAGGAAACACACAGTCTCTGCATAGACAACTGCATAAAAAAAGGATAAAAAAACGCATCAAAAAACGCATCAAAAAAGGACAAAAAAAGGACCAAAAAAAGGACCTGCGTTTTCTGCCAAGAGCTGCAGTTTTTTAAAAAAACTGTCCTGAAAAAAAAAGGATGGAAATCCTGAACGTGTGAACATACCCTTATTCTATTGTGCCACAACTAATATGGCAGATTTCCGCACCATTGCGCAAGTGCTAGTTATACAGGCTGTAGTATTCTGGTGTGCCGCACTTAATATGGCGGAATTTAGCGCTACTGCGCATGCGCCGAGCAAAGAATACCATAGAGAGCGCTTTATTGGTTAGAATAGCGTCCACGAGGCTATGATGCTGCTGAGACATGCGCAGTGGGTAGAGGGGAACGCCGACTGGTAATCAAAGTGTCCTCCATCGACTCACAAGTGTAACAGGGGTAGGTGATTTACAGTGTATAAGTAATATAATGAATATTGAGATACTAATTGGAATAATGACTATAAGTAATGGAGCAGAGGAATCAGGGGTGAATTAAGGAATTGGCTTTTAATGCACAGAAGCACAGGTCACTTTATTATGTTTAGGCACTAAATGTAAATGAAATATTGTATTAGTTATGTGGATATTGATTAACTGTATATGTAATTAGATTTAATCTAATTCTGGTTGAGACACGTATAAAAGGACACCAGGTATGGTCACTCACTGCTTGAAAAAGGCTCAGATGGAGCTGAAACGTTGCCCGGCTATGTGGGCTGATTAAAACCTTCCACACTTTTTTTCACTTTACTATGGAGTGCTGCCTCTTTTTTGAATCTCTGTGTATCTATCTATCTATCTATTGATAGAAAGAATGAGATGGATGGATAGATAGATCTATAGATACATAGACCTATCTATTCATATATCTATTGTGAGGCAGTGACCCCTGTTACAGCTAGGGGGCGCTGTATGTGCTCTCCAGAATGTGCAAGGAAGCATAGTAAAGCCATGAGGGCGTACTACAGACACAGCTGTGGCTGTAATTAGAGTAGTGAAGCAGTGACTGATTAAAAAAAGCAGTACTGGGGGAGGTGTGTTAGTGTGTTCTTGGAAGCAGACAGGGCAGTTGTCTGCAGAGCTCTCTCTGTGTGGAGCAGCACAGAGGCTAAAGGAACCAGAGACACTGACACCCTGCGTCTTGGGCTGTCTTATGTGTACCCGGCTGCACTCCAGAGGATAAAAAGTGCAGTGCGCTGAGTGAGTACAGAGACTTGTTACCGGCGTGCGGTCACCCAGTGAAACTGGACAGAGGGAAGTTCGGCCTGTGTATTGACTGCGTCATATAGCCATGCATTATTAATGGCCTGTATGAACAAGCTGAATACTATATTGACTGTGTGAAGTAACACAATAAAAGAACATTTTGTTTGAACTTGCTTGGGTCACTGCTGTTTCACTGTGTATGGTCCAACCGCTGCATCACACTATCTATAGATATATCTATGGATAGATATATCTATGGATAGATATAGATAGATATATAGATAGTTAGATACATATATGGATAGATATATCTATGTATCTATAGATATATCTATCTATAAATATATCTATAGATAGATTATCTATAGATATATACTAGCAAGGCCGATGTTTGTTAATGAACGTTTAATTTAAAAAAGGGGAAAAAATGGCGTGTGCTCCCATGCAATTTTCTGCGCCAGAGGGGGGAAGCCGACGGCCGGGGGCCAATATTTGTTGCCTGGGAAGGGGGTAACACCCATGGCCCCTTCCCAGGCTATGAATATCAGCCCACAGCTGTCTACGTAGCCTTTACTAGCTATTAAAATGGCGGGACCCCCCAAAAAATGACATGGGGTCCCCCTTTATTTTATAGCCAGAAAGGCTATGCAGAAAGATGCAGGCTGAAATTCATAGCCTTAGGGGGGGGCCATGGATATTGCCCCCCCTGCTACAAATACCAGCTCCCAGCCAGCGCCCCAGAAATGGTGCATCTGTAAGATGCGCCAATTCCGGCACTTCGCCTCTCTCTTCTCACTCCCCTGTAGTAGTGGGATATGGGGTAATAAGGGGTTAATGTCACCTTGTAAGGTGACATTAAGCACAGTTAATAATGGAGAGGTGTCAATAAGACACCTCTCCATTATTAATCCTATAGTAGTGAAAGAGTTAAAAAAATAAAGGCACAGCCAGAAAAAAGTATTTTAATATTGTTAATTTCACCATACTTACCATACTTGATCGCCTGCAAAAAATTTAAAATAATAAACCAACCATATACTCCCTTTCAACCATAGTCCAATTAATAACGAGTGTCCCACGACGATTTACCCTATAGAACAGTGACATCAGGTGATGTCACTGCTCTATGGGACCTCCAGTGACACACTGACAGGAGACAATAGCTCCTGCAGTGCATCACTGAAGAGGTTACCTGAGTTAAGGGTCTCACTTTATGGCAAAGCTGCGTGGGAATTTTCCCACACAGCAGTGCCACAAGTGAGAGTAGGAACTATTTCTCACAGCGGCGGAGGGATACAGTGCGGAAGGATACCTCCCATCATTGTATTGCCAGAGCCCTGGAGAGCGGTCGCATGAGCTGATGTGGCAGCTCTCCACAGGAGATCGTCATGGGACACTAATATTAATTGGATATCTGCGGATCAGGGAGCTGTTATGATCTGGTGGCCTAGGAGCAGCATGTGACGTACCCTGGCGAAGGTGGTACCTGTACTGACCGCAGACCCTGAACTTAGCACCGCAACTAGAAGTAGCCGTGGGATGTACCTAACACTCCCTAGACACCTCGACACAGCCTAAGGACTAACTTCCCCTAAAGATAGAAACGGGAAAACTATCTTGCCTCAGAGAAAATCCCCAAAGGATAGACAGCCCCCCACAAATATTGACTGTGAGAGGAGAGGGAAATGACATACACAGACTGAAATCAGGATTTAGCAAAGGAGGTTTTTCTAGCTAAAAAGAAAGAATAGGACCGAGTACTATGCGGTCAGTAATAAAACACTAGAAAATATCCACCACAGAAAATACAAATCTCCACATCTGACTAAAGACATGGAGGGTATATCTGCATCTCCAGAGATACAACTTGGCTGCAAAAAATCCTTACACAGACCAAGCTGGACAAGACAAAACATGAAAATGCACAGAACTATAAAGCCCATAGCATGTGGACAGCAAAAACAAAGCCAGAACTTATCTTTGTTGAAAAGAACAGCAAAACAGGAGAGACCAGTCAGGGATGTGAATCCTCCAAAAACAATGGACAACTGGCACTGACTAAAGGATCAAGCAAGACTTAAATAGCCCAGTCCAAATTGCAATAAGTGGACACACCTGATAAATGCTGCGATCCAAAGACAGCAGCACTACCACTCATAACCACTGGAGGGAGCCCAAGAGCAGAATTCACAACAGTACCCCCCCTTGAGGAGGGGTCACCGAACCCTCACCAGAGCCCCAGGCCGATCAGGACGAGCCAAATGAAAGGCACGAACCAAATCGTCAGCATGAACATCGGAGGCAACAACCCAAGAATTATCCTCCTGGCCATAACCCTTCCATTTGACAAGATACTGAAGCTTCCGCCTCGAAAAACGAGAATCCAAAATCTTCTCAACCACATACTCCAACTCCCCATCAATCAACACCGGAGCCGGAGGATCAACAGAGGGAACAACGGGCACCACATACTTCCGCAACAAAGATCTATGGAAAACATTATGGAAGGAAAAAGAGGCTGGAAGGGCCAAACGAAAAGACACTGGATTGATAACCTCAGAAATCCTATAAGGACCAATAAACCGAGGCTTGAACTTAGGGGAAGAAACCTTCATAGGAACATGACGGGAAGACAACCAGACCAAATCCCCAACCCGAAGCCGGGAACCAACACTCCGACGACGGTTAGCAAAAAGCTGAGCCTCCTCCTGAGACAACACCAAATTGGCCACCACATGAGCCCAAATTTGCTGCAGCCTGTGAACCACAGAATCCACACCAGGACAATCAGAAGGCTCAACCTGCCCTGAAGAAAAACGAGGATGAAAACCAAAATTACAAAAAAAAGGCGAAACCAAGGTAGCAGAACTAGCTCGATTATTAAGGGCAAACTCGGCCAATGGCAAGAAAGCCACCCAATCATCCTGATCAGCACACACAAAGCATCTCAAATAAGTTTCCAAAGTCTGATTAGTTCGCTCGGTTTGGCCATTTGTCTGAGGATGAAATGCGGAAGAAAAAGACAAATCAATGCCCAGCCTAGCACAAAAGGCCCGCCAAAACCTAGAAACAAACTGGGAACCTCTATCGGACACAATATTCTCCGGAATGCCATGCAAACGAACCACATGCTGAAAAAACAACGGAACCAAATCAGAAGAGGAAGGCAATTTAGGCAAAGGTACCAAATGAACCATCTTAGAAAACCGATCACAAACCACCCAGATAACCGACATCCTGTGGGAAACCGGAAGATCTGAAATAGAATCCATAGAAATATGCGTCCAAGGCCTCTCAGGGACCGGCAAAGGCAGAAGCAACCCACTAGCACGGGAACAACAAGGCTTGGCCTGCGCACAAGTCCCACAGGACTGCACAAAAGAACGCACATCCCGCGACAAAGAAGGCCACTAAAAGGACCTACCAACCAAATCTCTGGTACCAAAAATCCCAGGATGGCCAGCCAACACAGAACAATGACCCTCAGAAATCACTTTACTAGTCCATCTATCAGGAACAAACAGTTTCCCCACTGGACAGCGGTCAGGTTTATCAGCCTGAAATTCCTGAAGAACCCGTCGTAAATCAGGTGAGATGGCAGAAAGAATCACCCCTTCCTTCAGAATGCCGACCGGCTCAAGGACCCCAGGAGAATCAGGCAAAAAACTCCTAGAGAGGGCATCAGCCTTAACATTCTTAGAACCCGGAAGATACGAGACCAAAAAATCAAAACGGGAGAAAAACAGGGACCATCGAGCCTGTCTAGGGTTCAGTCGTTTGGCAGACTCGAGGTAAATCAGATTTTTATGATCGGTCAGGACCACAATACGGTGCTTGGCCCCCTCAAGCCAATGTCGTCACTCCTCAAATGCCCACTTCATAGCCAACAACTCCCGATTGCCGACATCATAATTGCGTTCCGCAGGTGAAAACTTCCGAGAAAAGAAGGCACAAGGTTTCATCAAGGAACCATCAGAATTCCTCTGAGAGAAAACGGCCCCTGCCCCAATCTCAGACGCGTCAACCTCAACCTGAAATGGAAGAGAAACATCCGGCTGACGCAACACAGGGGCAGAAGTAAATCGGCGTTTAAGCTCCTGAAAGGCAGAAACAGCCGCGGAGGACCAATTCGTCACATCAGCGCCTTTCTTCGTTAAATCGTTCAGAGGTTTAACCACACTGGAGAAGTTGGCAATGAAACGACGATAAAAATTAGCAAAGCCCAAGAATTTCTGAAGGCTCTTCACAGATGCGGGCTGAATCCAATCATGAATGGCCTGAACCTTAACCGGATCCAATTCTATAGATGAGGGAGAAAAAATGAAGCCCAAAAAAGAAACCTTCTGCACTCCAAAGAGGCACTTAGACCCCTTCACAAATAAAGCATTATCACGGAGGATCTGAAATACCATCCTGACCTGTTTCACATGAGACTCCCAATCATCGGAAAAAATCAAAATATCATCCAAATATACAATCATGAATTAATCAAGATAACTTCGAAAGATATCATGCACGAAGGACTGGAACACAGATGGGGCATTAGAGAGTCCGAATGGCATCACAAGGTATTCAAAATGTCCTTCGGGCGTATTAAATGCAGTTTTCCATTCGTCACCCTGCTTAATACGAACAAGATTATATGCCCCTCGAAGGTCAATCTTAGTAAACCAACTAGCCCTCTTAATCCTAGCAAACAAATCAGTAAGCAAAGGCAAAGGGTATTGAAATTTGACCGTGATCTTATTCAAGAGGCGATAATCAATACAGGGTCTCAAGGAGCCATCCTTCTTGGCAACAAAAAAAAAACCTGCTCCCAATGGTGAAGAAGATGGCCGAATATGGCCCTTCTCCAAAGACTCCTTAATATAGCTCCGCATGGCGGCATGTTCTGGCACAGACAGGTTGAAAAGTCGGCCCTTAGGGAATTTACAACCTGGAATCAAGTCAATAGCACAATCACAGTCCCTATGCGGTGGAAGGAAACTGGATTTGGGCTCATCAAATGCATCCTGGAAATCTGACAAAAACTCAGGAATTTCAGAAGAGGGGGAAGAGGAAATTGACATCAAAGGAACGTGACCATGAACTCCCTGACAACCCCAACTAGTCACAGACATAGATTTCCAATCTAACACCGGATTATGTACCTGTAACCATGGAAAACCCAGTACAATAGCATCATGCAAATTATGCAACACCAGAAAACGACAATCTTCCTGATGTGCTGGCGCCATGCACATGGTCAGCTGTGTCCAAAACTGAGGTTTATTTTTAGCCAACGGTGTAGCATCAAGGCCCCTTAAAGGAATAGGGTTCTGCAAAGGCTGCAAGGGAAAACCACAACGTCTGGCAAATTCTAAGTCCATTAAGTTCAGAGCGGCGCCTGAATCCTCAAATGCCATGACAGAAAATGACAATAATGAGCAGATCAAGGTCACAGATAACAGAAATTTAGGTTGTACAGTACTGATGGTAACAGAACTAGCGAATCTCTTTGTACGCTTAGGGCAGTCAGAAATAACATGAGCAGAATCGCCGCAGTAAAAACACAACCTATTCTGACGCCTGAATCTTTGTCGTTCAGCTCTAGACAAAATCCTATCACATTGCATAGGCTCAGGGCTCCGCTCGGAGGACAACGCCACAGTGTGCACAACTCTGCGCCCGCGCAAGCGCCGATCAATCTGAATGGCCAGAGACATAGAATCACTCAGACCAGCAGGCGTGGGGAACCCCACCATAACATCTTTAACGGATTCAGAAAGACCCTTTCTGAAAATTGCCGCCAAGGCATCCTCATTCCATTTAGTCAATACAGACCATTTTCTAAATTTCTGGCAATATGATTCTGCCGCTTCTTGACCCTGACACAGGGCCAACAAGGTCTTCTCTGCATGATCCACTGAATTAGGTTCATCATACAATAACCCTAGCACCTGAAAAAAGGTGTCTACATTAAGCAAAGCAGGATTCCCAGATTCCAGGGAAAATGCCCAATCCTGAGGATCACCACGCAGCAGGGAAATAACAATTTTAACCTGCTGAATGGGATCACCAGAAGAACGGGGTTTCAGAGCAAAAAACAGTTTACAGTTATTTTTAAAGCTCAAAAATTTGGACCTGTCCCAAAAAAACAAATCAGGAGTTGGAATTCTAGGCTCTAAAACCGGAGTCTGAATGATATAATTGGAAATACCCTGTACTCTAGCAGCAAGTTGGTCCAGACGAGAAACCAATTCCTGAACCTCTATGCCAGCGCCTAACTCCTGAGCCTCCCAGAGGAAAAGAGGGAAGGAAAGACACAACAGACTACAGAAAAAAAATGGCTCAGCACTTTCCTTCCCTTCTTCTGAGATGCGTTTAACTCATTGTTGGCCAGTTGTACTGTTATGATCTGGTGGCCTAGGAGCAGCATGTGACGTACCCTAGAGAAGGTGGTACCTGTACTGACCGCAGACCCTGAACTTAGCACCGCAATTAGTAGTAGCCGTGGGATGTACCTAACACTCCCTAGACACCTCGACACAGCCTAAGGACTAACTTCCCCTAAAGATAGAAACGGGAAAACTATCTTGCCTCATTGAAAATCCCCAAAGCATAGACAGCCCCCCACAAATATTGACTGTGAGAGGAGAGGGAAATGACATACGCAGACTGAAATCAGGATTTAGCAAAGGAGGCCTTTCTAGCTAAAAAGAAAGAATAGGACCGAGTACTATGCGGTCAGTAATAAAACACTAGAAAATATCCACCACAGAAAATACAAATCTCCACATCTGATTTAAGACATGGAGGGTATATCTGCATCTCCAGAGATACAACTTGGCTGCAAAAAATCCTTACACAGACCAAGCTGGACAAGACAAAACATGAAAATGCACAGAACTATAAAGCTCACAGCATGTGGACAGCAAAAACAAAGCCAGAACTTATCTTTGTTGAAAAGAACAGCAAAACAGGAGAGACCAGTCAGGGATGTGAATCCTCCAAAAACAATGGACAACTGGCACTGACTAAAGGATCAAGCAAGACTTAAATAGCCCAGTCCAAATTGCAATAAGTGGACACACCTGATAAATGCTGCGATCCAAAGACAGCAGCACTACCACTCATAGCCACCGGAGGGAGCCCAAGAGCAGAATTCACAACAGGGAGCATATTGTTTGTTTATTATTTTAATATTTTTTACAGGTGAGCAAGGGCTTCGGGATCAAGGTGATTGGTGAGTATGTACTCTATGTTGTATGTACTGTTTGTACTCTGTGTTGTGTATACGTACTGTATGTACTCTATGTTGTATGTACTGTATGTGTTGTGTATATGTACTGTATGTCTATATATATATATATATGTGTTGTATGTACTGTATGTATGTACTATATGTTGTATGTTGCATGTTTTATGTACTGTATGTTTCATGTTGTATGTACTGTATGTTGTAGGTTGCATGTTGTATGTACTGTATGCTGCATGTTGCATGTTGGATGTACTGTATGTTGTATGTACTATATGTTGTATGTTGCACGTTGTATGTTGCATGTTGTATGTACTGTATGTTGCATGTTGTATGTTACATGTTGTATGCACTGTATGTTGTATGTTACATGTAGTATGTTGCAAGTACTGTATGTTGTATGTTGCATGTACTGTATGTTGTATGTACCGCATGTACTGTATGTTGTATGTTGCATGTTGTATGTACTGTATGTTGTATGTTGCATCTTGTGTGTATTGTATGTTGCATGTACTGTATGTTGTATGTTGCATGTTGTATGTATTGTATGTTGTATGTTGCATGTTCTGTATGTTGTATGTTGCATGTTGTATGTACTGAATTTTGTATGTTGCATGTTGTATGTGCTGTATGTTGCATGTTGTATGTACTGTACAGTCATGGCCAAAAGTATTGACACCCCTGCAATTCTGTCAGATAATACTCATTTTCTTCCTGAAAATGATTGCAAACACAAATTATTTTGTATTATCTTCATTTAATTTGTCTAAAATGAAAAAAAACGAAAATAATTGTTCTAAAGCCAAATTGGATATAATTCCACACCAAACATAAAAAAGGGGTGGACAAAAGTATTGGCACTGTTCGAAAAATCATGTGATGCTTCTCTAATTTGTGTAATTAACAGCACCTGTAACTTACCTGTGGCACCTAACAGGTGTTGGCAATAACTAAATCACACTTGCAGCCAGTTGACATGGATTAAAGTTGACTAACTGTGTCCTGTGTCCTTGTGTGTACCACATTGAGCATGAAGAAAAGAAAGAAGACCAAAGAACTGTCTGAGGACTTGAGAAACCAAATTGTGAGGAAGCATGAGCAATTTCAAGGCTACAAGTCCATCTCCAAAGACCTGAATGTTTCTGTGTCTACCGTGCGCAGTGTCATCAAGCAGTTTAAAGCCCATGGCACTGTGGCTAACCTCCCTAGATGTGGACGGAAAAGAAAAATTGACAAGAGATTTCAACGCAAGATTGTGCGGATGTTGGATAAAGAACCTCGACTAACATCCAAACAAGTTCAAGCTGCCCTGCAGTCCAAGGGTACAACAGTGTCAACCCATACTATCCGTCGGCGTCTGAATGAAAAGGGACTGTATGGTAGGAGACCCAGGAAGACCCCACTTCTTACCCCGAGACATTAAAAAGCCAGGCAAAACTTACCTGAAAAAGCCTAAAATGTTTTGGAAGAATGTTCTCTGGTCAGATGAGACAAAAGTAGAGCTTTTGGGGCAAAGGCATCAACATAGAGTTTACAGGAGAAAAAAAGAAGCATTCAAAGAAAAGAACACTGTCCCTACAGTCAAACATGGCGGAGGTTCCCTGATGTTTTGAGGTTGCTTTGCTGCCTCTGGCACTGGACAGCTTGACGGTGTGCATGGCATTATGAAGTCTGAAGACTACCAACAAATTTTGCAGCATAATGTAGGGCCCAGTGTGAGAAAGTTGGTTCTCCCTCAGAGTTCATGGGTCTTCCAGCAGGACAATGACCCAAAACACACTTCAAAAAGCAGTAGAAAATGGTTTGAGAGAAAGCACTGGAGACTTCTAAGGTGGCCAGCAATGAGTTCAGACCTGAATCCCATAGAACACCTGTGGAGAGATCTAAAAATGGCAGTTTGGAGAAGGCACCCTTCAAATATCAGGGACCTGGAGCAGTTTGCCAAAGAAGAATGGTCTAAAATTCCAGCAGAGCATTGTAAGAAACTCATTTATGGTTACTGGAAGCAGTTGGTCGCAGTTATATTGGCTAAAGGTTGTGCAACCAAGTATTAGGCTGAGGGTGCCAATACTTTTGTCTGGCACATTTTTGGTGTTTTGTGTGACATGATCAATGTTTTGATTTTTGCTTCATTCTCTTTTGTGTTTTTTCATTTAAAACAAATTAAATGAAGATAATAATACCAAATAATTAGTGTTTGCAATCATTTTCAGGAAGAAAATGAGTATTATCTGACAGAATTGCAGGGGTGTCAATACTTTTGGCCATGACTGTATGTTGCATGTTGAATGTTGTATGTTGCATGTTGTATGTACTGTATGTTGTATGTTGCATGTTGCATATTGTATGTACTGTATGTTGTATGTTGCATGTTGTATGTACTGTGTGTGTTGTATGTTGTATGTAATGTATGTTATATGTTGTATGTTGCATGTTGCATGCACTGTATGTTGTATGTTCTGTATGTTGTAAGTACTGTATGCTATTGTCACAGGGCTACAGCCTCAGAGAGGTTCCAGAGAACCGCAGCAATCTGGGCCTTGTTCACACACGATGAACAGAAGCTCTTCTCCTGAATTCTGACCTGGCTGTCTTGTGCCAGCAGGGCAGGAGTTAAACCTGGTTACTGAAGTTACTGAGAGCTTGGTCTCTCAGCTGATTTGGTTTTTGTAATCTCTGCTCCTATATAGACTCAGCTTTGACTACAACTGTTGTCAGTGATCAGTTCTGCTGCCTGGCTTGAAGTGGGAAGGAGCAGTGGTGTTTGGAGCTTGGAGGTTTATCTACAGAGATTGTTGTCTGCTGTTTTGGTTGCATGTTAAACCTGTTTTCCTTCCTTGTTTTTTCCTTCTCTTCTCTTCTCTGTGTTTCCTCTGTGGTTGTGTGAGCATTTGGTGAGTTTAAAATTTTTGTTACCTTGTCTGCATACCCTGTTCAATTGTCGTATTTATACACTGGTGTAGTCCACCTCCCTTGGGGGGAAGAGGGGGCCACTGATAGGGCCTGCACAGGAGACAGGGATACACTGGCGACTCAGGCCTCCTAACCATTATAGGTACCCCTGAGATAAGGGAAAGTCAGGGCCCCATTATAGTGGCAGGGACAGGTGCGGGTCCCAGTACGCCGTCCTGCCCCTTTATCGCCGTTAACGGCGTGACAGTATCACTGACCTAAAAATTTTCTTGGTCCAATATGGACCCCATTGCTGCTTTAGCTGGACAATTGCAGCAACTCAGTCTAGAGGTGGCTGACCTCCGCTCGGCGGTAGTACAGTGCACTCCAATGGCCACTGCAGGGGTTGCTACACCTCCACACGCTTCGCTGGAGCCTAAGATTGCATTACTTGACAGGTTCTCTGGGGGCGCGACAAATTTGTTACATTCAGGGAGACCTGTAAATTATACTTTAGGTTGCGTCCTCACACTTCAGGTTCAGAGGAGCAGAGGGTTGGAATTGTAGTATCGCTCCTACAGGGTGGTCCCCAGGCCTGGGCTTTTTCACTTCCCACTGACGCTTTGCCGTTACGGACTGTGGAGGAGTTTTTTCGAGCCTTAGGTCAAGTGTATGATGATCCTGACTGTGTCTCCCTCGCTGAGTCCACAATACACCACCTTATATACAGGGAGACCGGCCAGTAGAGGAGTACTGCTCTGAATTTAGGAGATGGGCTACTGACACAATGTGGAATGACCCTGCACTCCTCAGTCAATTTTATCAGGGACTTTCTGATAAGATAAACGATGCCTTCGCCCTACAGGAGACACCAACCACACTGGAGGCAGCTATGTCTCTTGCAATCCGTGTGGACCGCTGCCTGCGCCAGAGACTTAATGAATCGCCGCTATTCAAGGGTAACTCAGATTTGGACTCACCAGAACCTGAGTCTCTAGGAGAACCTATGTAATTGGGTGGCGCTTCTCGTTCTAAGGGGGCTGCAGTAGTACGGCATAAGGGAGGTGCATGTTTTTTTGTGGCAGAAGGGGTCATTTTGTGAATGTGTGTCCTTCTAGAAGACAACCGCTGGCAAACTATTGAGCCCGGGTTGTGGGGAGGTTGGCAACTCGGGTGTACTAATTTCCTCCATAGGTAAACCACAATTTTTCTTACCAGCCGAGATTCGTCTTGGTGAAAGTAGGCTCAATATCTCTGCCTTCCTGGACTCTGGGGCAGGGTTTAATTTAATTGATGCTGGGTTTGTTCAGGTACAGGGGTTTCAAACTCAAGAGTTGTCTAGACCCATACCTATAATTGCTATTGATTCTGTACCTTTGAGCCAGAGGACTTTCACTCAGATTGCCTGTGGATTGAGCCTACAAATAGGGGCGTTGCACTCCGAGTCAATAGATTGTTATGTGTTGGGGGGGTTGCTGTCGCCTGTAGTTCTCGGTTTACCATGGCTCACGTTACACAACCCGGTGTTAGAGTGGCAGACTAGGGAGGTTACTAGATGGAGTGAGTTTTGTCAGGAACATTGCCTGGGCACTCGGCTGGCCGGGTTGAGTTCTCAGGTTCTGCCAGAGTTCATCTCAGATTTTGAGGATGTATTCTCTGAGGAGGGGAGTCAAGAGCTACCTCTACACCGTCCTTATGATTGCGCCATACGTCTCATTCCTGGTGCTAAACTGCCTAAGAGTCGGCTATACAACATCTCTGCCCCAGAGAGACAGGCCATGAAGGACTATATCACGGAGAGTCTGGCCAAGGGTCATATCAGACCCTTGTCATCACCTATTGCTACTGGGTTCTTCTTTGTAAAGAAGAAGGACGGGGGTTTACGCCCATACTTAGACTTCCGTGAATTAAACCAAATTACGGTCCGGGATTCTTTCCCGCTCCCTCTTATTCCGAACCTCTTTAATCAAATTGTGGGGGCTAAGTGGTTCTCCAAATTAGATCTCAGGGGGGCATATAATCTCATTCGGATGAAGGAGGGGGATGAATGGAAGACGGCGTTTAGTACTCCAGAGGGACATTATGAGAACATGGTTATGCCTTTTGGGTTATGTAATGCTCCTGCTGTGTTTCAACACTTTGTCAATGATATACTTACTTACCTGATAGGTAGGTTTGTGGTGGTATATCTCGATGACATCTTAATTTATTCCCCTGACTTCGAGTCCCATCAGGTTCATGTACGCCAGGTCCTTCAGGTACTCAGGGACAATAAACTATTTGCCAAACGTGAGAAATGCATGTTCGCGGTCAAAGAGATTCCGTTTTTGGGTTATTTCTTATCCTCCACAGGATTTCGTATGGATCCGGCTAAGGTCAAGGCGGTCTTGGAGTGGGAGCGTCCTGAGGACCTTAAGGCCTTACAGAGGTTTTTAGGTTTTGCAAACTACTATCGCAAATTTATTAAAGACTTTTCAGTAGTAGCCAAACCTTTAACAGACAAGACCAACAGAGGCACGGACTTCTCTGTCTGGCCCAGTATGGCCTGCCAGGCTTTCGAGACTTTGAAGAAGTGTTTTTCCAGTGCACCCATACTATTACAGCCTGACATCACACAGCCATTTGTGGTAGAGGTGGATGCCTCTGAGGTGGGGGTGGGAGATGTATTGGCACAGGGGATTTCTCCGAGTAAGTGGCGTCCATGTGCATTTTTCTCGAAAAAATTATCTTCTACTATTATGATATTGGTAACAGGGAGCTGTTGGCAATTAAATGGGCATTTGAAGAATGGGGCCATTTTTTGGAGGGTGCACTTCACCCAGTCATGGTGATCACAGATCACAAAAATCTGTTGTATTTAGCATCTGCGAAGCGTCTCACACCTAGGCAAGCAAGGTGGTCTCTGTTTTTCGCCACGTTCAATTTCTACATTACGTATAGGCCAGGAAGCAAGAATGTCAAGGCTGATGCATTATCCTGTTGCTTTCCAGGGGGTGGGGATAATTGTGAGCCAGGTCACATACTTCAGAAGGGTGTAATTGTCGCTGCAATTAATTCGGATCTTGAGAGAGAGGTGCTAGAGGCGCAGGGGGACACCCCAGCAGCCTGTCCTTTAGGTAAACTTTATGTTCCTGCTAATCTTCGTCTTAGGGTCATTAATGAACATCATGATTCGGTTCTGGCTGGACACCCTGGAAGTAAAGTTACCACAGATCTTCTCACTCGGCGTTTTTGGTCGTCTGGGGTAAATCATGATGTACAGGAATATGTCGCTGCCTGCTGTGTGTGCGCGCGTTCCAAGACCCCTCGTACTCGCCCGTCTGGGTCTCTCCAACCTCTGGAGATTACCAATAGACCTTGGACCCATTTGTCAGTAGACTTCATCACCAACTTACCGGTTTCTGAGGGTAATACAGCTATTTTAGTCGTAGTTGACAGATTTAGCAAGATGTCACATTTTATTGCCCTTCCCGCGTTACCTAATGCCACGGCTCTGGCACAGATCTTTATCAAGGAGGTTGTGAGATTACATGGTGTTCCTTCAGATATTGTGTCAGACCGTGGGGTGCAGTTTATTTCTAAGTTTTCGAGGGCTTTTTGCAGCCGACTGGGGATTCATTTGTCGTCTTTTTCAGCTTTTCATCCTCAATCCAATGGTCAAACAGAATGTGTAAATCAAAATCTTGAAACTTATCTCGGGTGTTTCATTTCAGAAAATCAGGAGGACTGGGTTAAGTACTTACCGTTGGCAGAGTTTGCAATAAACAACCGTACTCATGAGTCCACTGGTAAGTCCCCGTTTTTCGGGGCATATGGTTTTCATCCTCAATTCAGTTCATTTAATAGAAAGGATTCCTCGGGGGTGCCTGAAGAGGAGAGGTTTTCTTCGTCCATCACATCCGTATGGCAAAGGGTTCTGGATAAGTTAAAGAGGATGAGTTCTAGATATAAGAATGCGGCTGATCGGAGACGTATGAAAGGTCCGGACCTATGTGTGGGTGATTGGGTTTGGTTGTCCTCAAAGAATATTAAAATGAGAGTTCCCTCGTGGAAATTGGGCCCTAGGTTTATTGGCCCTTATAGGATTGTGGCCGTAGTCAATCCTGCTGCATTTCGGCTGGCTTTACCTCAGTCGTTTAGTATCCATAATGTTTTTCATCGCTCCTTACTCAAGAAGTTTGTGGCGTCACCTAATCCATCACCTTTACCTCCCTCTCCGGTCCTTGTTGATGGAAATCTCGAGTTCCAGATAGCCAGGGTCATGGATTCTCGATTTGTTCGCCGGTCTCTACAGTATCTAATACATTGGAAAGGGTACGGTCCTGAGGAGAGGATGTGGGTACCTGCAGCCGATGTCCATGCGGTTAGGTTTGTCCGGGCATTTCATACAGCTCATCCTGAGAAACCTGGTCCTGAGGTTCCAGAGGTCCCTCATAGAAGGGGGGGTACTGTCATGGGGCTACCGCGACAGAGAGGTTCCAGAGAACCGCAGTGCTCTGGGCCTCGTTCACACACGATGAACAGAAGCTCTTCTGAATTCTGACCTGGCTGTCTTGTCCCAGCAGGGCAGGAGTTAAACCTGGTTACTGAAGTTACTGAGAGCTTGGTGTCTCAGCTGATTTGGTTTTTGCAATCTCTGCTCCTATATAGACTCTGCTTTGACTACAACTGTTGTCAGTGATCAGTTCTGCTGCCTGGCTTGAAGTGGGAAGGAGCAGTGGTGTTTGGAGCTTGGAGGTTTATCTACAGAGATTGTTGTCTGCAGTTTTGGTTGCATGTTAAACCTGTTTTCCTTCCTTGTTTTTTCCTTCTCTTCCCTTCTCTGTGTGTTTCCTCTGTGGTTGTGTGAGCATTTGGTGAGTTTGAGATTTTAGTTACCTTGTCTGCATACCCTGTTTAACCCCTTTCTGCCATTAGACGTACTATTTCGTCCATGTGGGGTGGGCCCTACTTCCCAAGGACGGAATAGTACATCATAGGCGATCGGCCGCGCTCACGGGGGGATCGCGGCCGGGTGTCAGCTGCTTATCGCAGCTGACATCCGGTACTATGTGCCAGGAGTGGTCACGGACCGCCCACGGCACATTAACCCCCGGCACACCGCGATCAAACATGATCGCGATGTGCCGGCGGTGCAGGGAAGCATCGCGCAGGGAGGGGGCTCCCTGCGGGCTTCGCTGAGACCCCCGCAGCAATGCGATGTGATCGCGTTGCTGCGGGGGTCTCCTACCTTCCTCCCTGCAGCGAGTCCCGGATCCAAGATGGCCGCGGATCCGGGTCCTGCAGGGAGGTTGGTACCTTACCAAGTGCCTGCTCATAGCAGGCACTTGGTAACGCTGCAGCACTCTGAGACAGATCGGTGATCTGTCAGAGTGCTGTGCAAACTGGCAGATCACCGATCTGTATTGTCCCCCCCTGGGACAAAGTAAAAAAGTTAAAAAATTTTTTTACAAGTGTGTAAAAAAAAAAAAAACCTAAATAATGAAAAAAAATATATATATTATTCCCATAAATACATTTCTTTATCTAAATAAAAAAAACAAACAATAAAAGTACACATATTTAGTATTGCCGCGTCCGTAACGACCCGACCTATAAAACTGTTATAAAACACTAGTTAACCCCTTCAGTAAACACCGTAAAAAAAAAAAAAAACGAGACAAAAAACAACGCTTTATTATCATACCGCCGAACAAAAAGTGGAATAACACATGATCAAAAAGACGGATATAAATAACCATGGTACCGCTGAAAGCGTCATCTTGTCCCGCAAAAAACGAGCCACCATACAGCAACATCAGCAAAAAAATAAAAAAGTTATAGTCCTCAGAATAAAGTGATGCAAAAATAATTATTTTTTCTATAAAATAGTTTTTATCGTATAAAAGCGCCAAAACATAAAAAAAAATATAAATGAGGTGTCGCTGTAATCGTACTGACCCGAAGAATAAAACTGCTTTATCAATTTTACCAAATGCGGAACGGTATAAACGCCTCCCCCAAAAGAAATTTGTGAATAGCTGGTTTTTGGCAATTCTGCCTCACAAAAATCGGAATAAAAAGCGATCAAAAAATGTCACGTGCCCGAAAATGTTACCAATAAAACGTCAACTCGTCCCGCAAAAAACAAGACATGACTCTGTGGACTCAAATATGGAAAAATTATAGCTCTCAAAATGTGGTAACGCAAAAAATTTTTTTTCCAATAACAAGCGTCTTTCAGTGTGTGACGGCTGCCAATCATAAAAAAACGCTAAAAAACCCGCTATAAAAGTAAATCAAACCCCCCTTCATCACCCCCTTAGTTAGGGAAAAATAAAAAAATTAAAAAAAATGTATTTATTTCCATTTTCCCATTAGGGTTAGGGCTAGGGTTAGGGCTAGGGTTAGGGTTAGGGCAAGGGTTAGGGTTAGCGTTAGCGTTAGGGCTAGGGTTAGGGTTAGGGCTAGGGTTAGGGTTAGGGCTAGGGTTAGGGCTAGGGTTATGGTTAGGGCTAGGGTTAGGGCTAGGGTTAAGGCTACAGTTAGGGTTAAGGCTACAGTTAGAGTTGGGGCTAAAGTTAGGGTTAGGGTTTGGATTACATTTGCGGTTGGGAATAGGGTTGGGATTAGGGTTAGGGGTGTGTCTGGGTTAGAGGTGTGGTTAGGGTTACCATTGGAATTAGGGTTAGGGGTGTGTTTGGATTTGGGTATCAGATATAATTGGGGGGTTTCAACTGTTTAGACACATCAGGGGCTCTCCAAACGCGACATCTCAATTCCAGCCAATTCTGCGTTGAAAAAGTAAAACAGTGCTCCTTCCCTTCCAAGCTCTCCCGTGTGCCCAAACAGGAGTTTACCCCAACATATGGGGTATCAGCGTACTCTGGACAAATTGGACAACAATTTTTGGGGTCCAATTTCTCCTGTTACCCTTGGGAAAATACAAAACTGGGGGCTAAAAAATAATTTTTGTGGGAAAAAAAAGGATTTTTTATTTTCACGGCTCTGCGTTATAAACTGTAGTGAAACACTTGGGGGCTCAAAGTTCTCACAACACATCTAGATAAGTTCGTGGGGGGGGGTCTAGTTTCCAATATGGGGTCGCTTGTGGGGGGTTTCTACTGTTTAGGTACATTAGGGGCTTTGCAAACGCAATGTGACGCCTGCAGACCATTCCATCTAAGTCTGCATTCCAAATGGCGCTCCTTCCCTTCCGAGCCCTCCCATGCACCCAAGCGGTGGTTCCCCCCACATATGGGGTATCAGCGCACTCAGGACAAATTGCACAACAACTTTTGGGGTCCAATTTCTCCTGTTACCCTCGGGAAAATACAAAACTGGGGGCTAAAAAATATTTTTTGTGGGAAAAAATTTTTGTTTTATTTTTACGGCTCTGCATTATAAAATTCTGTGAAGCTCTTGGTGGGTCAAAGTGCTCACCACACATCTAGATAAGTTCCTTAGGGGGTCTACTTTCCAAAATGGTGTCACTTGTGGGGGGTTTCAATGTTTAGGCACATCAGTGGCTCTCCAAACGCAACTTGGCGTCTCATCTCAATTCCTGCGAATTTTGCATTGAAAAGTCAAACGGCGCTCCTTCCCTTCCGAGCTCTCCCATGCGCCCAAACAGTGGTTTACCCCCACATATGGGGTATCGGCGTACTCAGGACAAATTGTACAACAACTTTTTGGTTCCAATTTCTTCTCTTACCATTGGGAAAATAAAAAATTGGGGGCGAAAAACTAATTTTTGTGAAAAAAGAATGATTTTTTATTTTTACGGTTCTGCATTATAAACTTCTGTAAAGCACTTGGTGGGTCAAAGTGCTCACCACACCTCTAGATAAGTTCCTTAGGGGGTCTACTTTCCAAAATGGTGTCACTTGTGGGGAGTTTCAATGTTTAGGCACATCAGTGGCTCTCCAAACGCAACATGGCGTCCCATCTCAATTCCAGTCAATTTTGCATTAAAAAGTCAAATGGCGCTCCTTCGCTTCCAAGCTTCGTCATGCGCCCAAACAGTGGTTTACCTCCACTTATGGGGTATCGGCGTACTCAGGACAAATTGTACAACAAGGTTTGGGGTTCATTTTCTCCTGTAACCCTTGGTAAAATAAAACAAATTGGAGCTGAAGTAAATTTTTTGTGAAAAAAAGTTAAATGTTAATTTTTATTTAAAGGGACTCTGTCACCTGAATTTGGCGGGACTGGTTTTGGGTCATATGGGCGGAGTTTTCGGGTGTTTGATTCACCCTTTCCTTACCCGCTGGCTGCATGCTGGCTGTAATATTGGATTGAAGTTCATTCTCTGTCCTCCATAGTACATGCCTGCGCAAAGCAATCTTGCCTTGCGCAGGTGTGTACTATGGAGGACAGAGAATGAACTTCAATCCAATATTGCAGCCAGCATGCAGCCAGCGGGTAAGGAAAGGGTGAATCAAACACCCAAAAACTCCGTCCATATGACCCAAAACCAGTCCCGCTAAATTCAGGTGACAGGTTCCCTTTAAACATTCCAAAAATTCCTGTGAAACACCTGAAGGGTTAATAAACTTCTTGAATGTGGTTTTGAGAACCTTGAGGGGTGCAGTTTTTAGAATGGTGTCACACTTGGGTATTTTCTATCATATAGACCCCTCAAAATGACTTCAAATGAGATGTGGTCCCTAAAATAAAATGGTGTTGTAAAAATGAGAAATTGCTGGTCAACTTTTAACCCTTATAACTCCCTAACAAAAAAAAATTTTGGTTCCAAGATTGTGCTGATGTAAAGTAGACATGTGGGAAATGTTACTTATTAAGTATTTTGTGTGACATATCTCTGTGATTTAATTGCATAAAAATTCAAAGTTGGAAAATTGTGAAATTTTCAAAAATTTCGCCATATTTCCGTTTTTTTCACAAATAAACGCAGGTAATATCAAAGAAATTTTACCACTATCATGAAGTACAATATGTCATGAGAAAACAATGTCAGAATCACCTGGATCCGTTAAAGCGTTCCAGAGTTATAACCTCATAAAGGGACAGTGGTCAGAATTGTAAAAATTGGCCCGGTCCATAACGTGCAAACCACCCTTGGGGGTAAAGGGGTTAATTGTCGTATTCATACACTGGTGTAGACCACCTTTCCTGGGGGGGAGAGGGGGCCACTGATAGGGCCTGCACAGGAGACAGGGATACGCTGGCGGCTCAGGCCTCCTAACCATTATAGGTACCCCTGAGATAAGGGAAAGTCAGGGCCCCATTATAGTGGCAGGGACAGGTGCGGGTCCCAGTACGCCGTCCTGCCCCTTTATCGCCGTTAACAGCATGACAGCTATATTTTGTATGTTGTATGTATTGTATGTTGTATGTTGCATGTTGTATGTTGTATGTACTGTATATGTGGTTTGTTTGTTTTTTACATTCAACACATTAGCCGGATGATGGGAAAACTACAGTCCCACCACTGGCTAATGTGTCAATCACTGTAGTAGGCATAGCTGGATGGGACTTTTAGTCCCATCGGACGATGCCTGCACAAACATACACACAACCCCCCAAAGAACCCCTGCACAGCCATGCACACACCCGGACAGCGCCGCACACAACCTGACAGCGCCCCACACACCCGGACAGCCCCGCTTGTGTGTTGCATGTTGTATGTACTGTATGTTGCATGTACTGTATGTTGTATGTTGCATGTGGTATGAACTGTATGTTGTATGTTGCATGTTGTATGTACTGTATGTTGCATGTTGCATGTTTTATGTTGTCATGATAATGCAAAAACCATAGCTGAGGGATTTTTGCACATCTGACCATGGTCCTGAAAGCACATGGCAGCTGTGACCCCCCCCTCTCTCTCTCCTCCCTGAATACAACAAACCAGCCCTATGGCAGACACTGGGTAACTTGAAGCTAGTGTGTGTGACCAGGGTGTGGCTTTAAACTGCAAGTGACCAATCCTGCAAAGCCACCTGTTGTCCCTCCCTTCTCAGTCAGGAATTTCTTTTGTCTCCAGAGTCTAAGAATGTAAATATCTCTGACCTCAGTATATATCATTAGCCAGCCCTTTAGTGATGTCACGAGGCTGCAGTTTATAAGTCTCTACACTTAACCCAGCCTTCAGTTTTGCCTGAGGAGCTGTACTATGCACTGGGACATATGGGCTCTGCCTGCCAGCATGGTTTTGCCTAAAATGATCTGAGAACATGTGAGTTTTACCTTTTCTCATTTAATCCCGTTATTTTATAATTGCTTGTACATATTTTCAATTATCTCTTTTTGTAACATCTTTGTAATATTTTGATAAACACTGCCTTAATCTTTCGAAGTAAAATATTTAAATTACTAGTTTTCGTTCTTCCTGCTCTAAAACATACCCTAAGTCTTCTGAAGGGAATTACGCAACTAATTTGGGTTGGCTTCGGACCCGTTTAATCGAAGCTGGTGGCAGCATACCTTGTTGTGTGCCTTTGGGAGTCATTGTAGTGACGCGGGCATTGATAATTATTGTTCCTGCCTGAGTGGGAGTAGTTATATCGCCTCGCTGCAGCGTGCCCAATAGCCAGTACATAGCAGGCAGCCTTTCTGGCAACTAATTACCCTAGGTGCAGTACCTAATCTGACCTGAGGGTAAGGGAGCGCCAGAGAGCTGCAAGTTTTCAAGCGGAACTGTAAAGCGGGATATACATAAATCCTTGCAGTTCGTGTTATATTGTAGGAGCAGTGGGATAACTAAAATAAGCCCCTGCGGCAAACTAAAAGGTCAATAGCCTTGTGTGTGTTTTCATCACAGTGTAGCAGTGGAGGGATAACTAAGATAAGCCCCCTGCACATGTGATAGCCGTCTGTTGGCCTAAAGTCACCTCGATCCGTGACGTAGGGGTGACAGCCACGGTGTGAATCGTAACATATTGGTGGCAAGCGGTGGGATCTTAGAGCATTAGTGATTTGGTTTGAGCAATCATTCCTCTCACTAAAAACTTGCAAAGTTTTTGTGAGGATTCTGCGCAAATAAGTTTGGAGAACGAACTCAGTGTTTAATAGTCCTGGGACAATTGTGTGTACTGGTAATTATCCCCTTCCCTTCTCTTTGTTTTTCTGTCCTATCTTTTATTTGGCAACCATGGTTGTGCTGAGAGAAACCTTTTATAAGAAGCAGTCCAAGGACACTCTTATTGCCTTGTGCATGTCACAGCAGATTGACTTTGCAGGCAAAACCAAAGATTAACTGGTCGCGGTTCTCGTGCAATGGGAAGCCGCTCCAGACCGCTCTCAGAGCCCAGTGGCGGCAGAAGCCAGCACAAGAGAACATGGTGCTGCAGCAGAGGTCCAACCACTGAATGCCGGCCCTTTTAGCAATCAGGGCGAATTGGAGCCCCACCTGCTGGTGGCCTTGGAAGAACTCCCCACTGACGACCATGATGGATGTCTGCAGCTGATTCAGCAATACTGGCAGGAGGCCCGAGCCGAGCGAGAGGCCCAGGCCCAGCAAGCCGAGCACCAAGCCCAGCGAAAACATGAACTGGAGATGCTCCGGCAGGGGGGATACCCTCCACCGCCCGGAGCCATGAGCCCAACAGCGCTCAGATACCAAAGCCCCGGCCCGAGCACTTTCCTGTTATGGAAAAGGACGGGGATTTGGACACTTTTCTACGGGCCTTTGAGAAAACCTGCAGACAGTACCAGCTGCCTTCAGAAGAATGGGCACGATACTTGACCCCAGGGCTGAGAGGCAAAGCTCTGGAGGCATTTGCTGCTCTTCCTCAGGAACAAGATGGTGACTATGAGGCCATCAAGCAGGCCCTGATAACAAAGTACCAGCTTACACCTGAGGCTTACTGTAGAAAGTTCCGGAACCTCCAACGTGGCCCACATGACAGTTACAGCAATGTGGCACATAGACTGGGGATTCACTTTGACCAGTGGACCCAAGGACTGTCAGTGACCACCTTTGCACAGCTGCGAGACCTGATGATCAAAGACCAGTTCTTACATATTTGCCCAGCTGAGGTGCGACAGTTTGTGATGGACAGAGAACCCAAAGACGTGACGAAAGCAGTGCACATTGCCGATGCCTATGAGGCCAACCGTAAATCGGAAGTGCGGAAGCCAGTCACCACCAGCTGGAGAGGGGGTAAGCCTGCAACCAACGCCAGTACCCCTGCTAGCCAACACACCAGAGGTCCTGTCCCCGTGGCCAACAGCACCAGACCTACCACCGACCCTCGCCAATGTTTCTTCTGCAAGCGGACTGCCTATATCAGTCCCTACTGTCCAGACAAGCAGAAGAACCCCCCCATCCATGGTCCCAGGGCCTAACGCAGCAGTTCTTTTGGTGGGTGGGGTGGCTGGGAGGGTGTGTGACAACGTACAGCACGTCACTGTGGGAGGCCATATGGCTACAGGCCTCAAGGACACCGAGGCTGAACAGACCCTCATCCAACCCGAACTGGCAGCCCCTGAAGAGATTATTCTCTCTGGGATTGGGGGCATCAGCTGTCCCTTGCCATTGGCCCGGATTTATATTGATTGGGGTGCCGGGAGCGGGGTGAAGGAAGTGGGGCTGTCTGATAATTTGCCCACTGATGTTTTGTTGGGGACTGATTTGGGGAGGATGGTTGCATACTACATTCCTGACATCCCTCCCCAATCTGCTAATATGGGTAACGTTAACCCTGATGAGGATGATGATGATGGGAAATCGCATGTGTTACCTGACAATGCTTTATCCAGTAATGATGCATCTGATAACCATTTTTTTCCCTAGGATTCGTGATGAAAATAATGTAAATGTGCCAACTGAACCTGATGATTTTTCTGTGAAAGTTGATTTGTCCATAGGTACATTCCTGTACCTATGGACACATCAACTTTCACAGAAAAATTATCAGGTTCAGTTGGCACATTTACATCATTTTCATCACCAATCCTAGGGAAAAAAATGGTTATCAGATGCATCATTACTGGATAAAGTAATTCCTGGTAAAGTAATTACTGGTAAAGTAATTCCTGCTCAGCCCCGTCGGTCTGCGGAGTGAGACGGCTGAGGAACCCCTAGCAGGGGCAAGTGTCGGTGCTACAGGAAATGGGGAGATGCATGGGAACCGTGAGAAAGGTGATGCCATGAAATTGACCAGTGCCACAGAGGAAGGTAACTGGCCCATAAGTAGCACTGCCCCTGAAGTGTTGGGGGTGGATGGGGAGGTAGAGCCCATAGCAGCGCCGGCTGATGGGTCAGATGGGGACAGATGCGTCAAACTAATGCCGCTCCTGTGTCACCTGTCAAGGAGTGGGGAGGTTGGGGCCTGCACTTAAGGCTCCCCTGATCCCTTTGCCAGTGATAGAGGAGCCTTTCCAGAGGATCGCAGTGGACATTTGTGGGCCCGCTGGCCGTCCCCATGCAGCTCTGGAAAGCAATACATCCTTACTGTGGTTGTCATGGTTAGGACAAGGTTATGTCTTGTACTCTCTAGGGTTAATGTTCTTAGCCTCTCTTTCAAGATGGGAGAGCTATTTATACTCGCTCCTAACCTGGTATCCTTGTCAGCTATAGGTTTTCTGCAGTCTGTATGCTTGACCTCTGTAGTGTGTGCTGGCTTGCTTTGTGTCTTGCTGTCACGTGCTTTATTCGCTCCCCTGGATTACTGATCCCTGGCTTGGCTTCTGACTATTCTCTGACTCCCCCTGTTGATATCTTGTAATCTCCTGGCTACGACCTCTGCTTGTTTCGTTATTCTTTTATGCTTGTTCCTTCTCTATTTCCCCGGCGCCTGGCTCTGCCCCCTGACTGCCTCCCACTCTGTCACATGATCATAGGTCCTTCTGCTTTTCCTGGTCACTCTATCTCATGTGAAAAGGTCCCGTTGGTGTTCATGTTAGTTACCCGGTTTCTGGTTCAGCTCTGTTGTTGCTGGGTGCAGTTTCCCCTGCAGCATTTATACCCGGGTATCGTGACATTATAGCTGACCTGATAGTTTTCTCCCTGGTTTGAGGGGTGGTGTTTGTGGGCCTCTGGAAATGAAATACAGAGGGTGGGGTTAGTTATGTCTTTATTAAGGGGATCCCCGCAGGCATGGGCCTTCTCACTCTCTTCCTCTGCTCCTGAACGCATGTCTGTGAACCTGTTTTTTGAGTCTCTGGGGCACATTTATGATAAGCCTGATAGAGTGCGTCTGGCAGCAGATATGGTAATGAGTGTGACACAAGGGAAGCACTCCGCTGAATGGTTCTGCTCAGAGTTTAGGCACTGGGCAGCTGAAGTTTCTTGGAACGATGCAGCCTTGAGGGGGTTGTTATGCATGGGTCTGTCTGACCGTCTGAACTTCATCTTCCTCCTGATACCCTGGAGGACTCTATGGGCTATGACGCAGGCAGTTCGAATGGACCGGATACTCCGTGCTAGAGGAATGATGCAACAGGAGACTTCCTTGTTCTCTAAGTTATGTGACTCTGCACCTGTATCTGAACCCATGGAGATTGGTGCAGTCTCGGTCTCTGAAAGTGAGAGAAGATGCCGCAGAGACAATCAACTGTGTTTTTACTGTGGAGCCTCTAGACATTGGAAAAGGAACTGTCCATCCTGCCCTTCTGTGAAACCATCTGAGAAACGACTGAGTCTGAGCAACAATCTAGGAGGTTGTCCAGACTCCCAGGTACATTTTTTCTCGCTTACAAAACTTGTGCTCCAGGTGAAATTGGAGCTTGCTGGTGGTCCTGTGGTGACCACCGCCTTTGTTGACTGCGGTTCTTCCGTTAATTTGATTGATGCCCAAGTTGTGACTCGTAATAAGATAGGGACAGTTAGGTTGAAAAACCCTGTTAAAATTGTGGCTGTTGATTTGTCCCCTCTTACCCAGGATGGAATTTGTTTCAAAACTGATGTTTTTTCAGTGAAAGTGGGTTCCACTCATGTGGAGCAATTAAGTTGTTTTGTATTGAATAATCTGCCTGCAGGACTGGTTCTGGGAATGCCCTGGCTGCAACGCCACAATCCTGCCATTGATTGGGTGGCGGGGGAGATTACTCAATGGAGATGTAAGGGTAATGATCCGTGTTGTAACCTGGGACCTTTTGTTAACCCGATAAAGCCTGTATCTGTGTCGTCTGTTGGTCTGGAGGGTATTCCGGAGTACCTGAAAGACTTCGAAGACTTGTTTTTCCAAAAGTGAGGCTGAGGCGCTTCCACCACATCGACCCGGTGATTATGCTATTAATTTAATCCCAGGAGCCAAATTACCCAAGGCTCGTTTATACAATTTGTCTGGACCCGAGCGCCAAGCCATGAAAGAGTACATCACTGAGAGTCTCCGTACGGGGCATATTCGGCCTTCTGTTTCACCCGTTGCAGCGGGGTTTTTCTTTGTGAAGAAAAAAGATGGTGGTTTGCGACCGTGCCTCGACTTTCGGGAACTGAATAAGATCACTGTGAAAAACACGTATTCTCTTCCTCTGATTCCTGATTTATGTAATCAACTCACTGGGGCCAAATGGTTTTCTAAGCTTGACTTACAAGGGGCTTATAACCTGATAAGGATTTGAGAGGGAGATGAATGGAAAACAGCTTTTCTGACTACCGAGCGCTTACATGAAAATTTGGTTATGCCTTTTGGTCTCACTATCGCCACCCCTGCTGTGTTCCAGAATTTTATTAATGTTGTTTTTTCTGACCTGATTGGGTGCTATGTTGTCATTTACCTGGATGACATCTTGATATAATCAGAGGACAGTCAGTCTCACTTACATCATCTCCAGACAGTTCTTGTGAGACTCAGGGAGAACCATTTATACGCAAAACTGGAGAAGTGCTCATTCTTTATGCAAGAACTGTCTTTTCTGGGATTAATTGTATCTGGGGTTGAGTTCCGCATGGACCCGTGGAAGGTTCAGGCCATTTCTGATTGGGTGCAACCTCATGACCTGAAGGGGTTGCAGCGATTTCTGGGCTTTGCTAACTATTATGGGAAGTTCATTAAATGGTTTTCGCAGGTTGTGAAACCCTTAACGGACCACACACTAAAAGGGGTGGAGGTAAAAAATTGGTCCAAGGCCGCAAAAAATTCCTTCCAGATACTGAAGAAATGTTTTGTTTCAGCCCCCGTGTTGATACAACCCGATCCATCGAGACATTTTATTGTAGAGGTTAACGCTTCGGAGGTGGGGGTGGGGGCAGTGTTGTCTCAGGGCCCGTCCACCCTTACTAACCTTAAATCCTGTGCCTTTTTCTCTAAAAAATTCTCTTCGGCTGAGAGAAATTATGATGTCGGCAACAGGGAATTGTTGGCAATTAAATTGGCCTTCGAAGAATGGAGGCATTTTTTGGAGGGGGCTGTTCCTCCCATTACGGTCATCACTGATCATAAAAATTTGGCCTATATCGAGTCTGCTAAGAGATTGACCCCCAGACAGGCTCGGTGGGCACTTTTTTTTTCTCGGTTTCATTTTACCATTACGTTCCGACCAGGGTCTAAAATGCAAAGGCGGATGCCTTATCCCGAAGTTTTGATTCTGTGTCCCCTCCAGAACCTCCTTCCTCCATTCAACCTGGAGTGGCTGTGGCAGAAATCTCATCTGAGTTACAGAGAGTGATTTTAGAAGCACAGTCACAAGCTCCCAAGAATAAACCCTCTGGCAAATTGTTTGTACCTGATCATTTCTGTCTCACACTTCTGCAAGAATTTCATGAATCTGTGTTGAGTGCACACCCTGGGATTGCAGCTACCCGGGGGGCAGTAGCTAGGAATTTTTAGTGGCCTTCTATGGGTACTGATATTAAAAAATTTGTTAATACATGTGGGGTGTGTGCTCGCTCTAAGAGCTCTCTGGGCCGGCCGGGGAATTGGTTCCTTTGCCAGTTCCGGATAAACCTTGGACACACCTGTCCATGGATTTTATCACTAATCTTCCTCCTTCAAAGGGCAACTCTGTAGTATGGGTAGTGGTTGATAGATTTTCTAAACAAGCCCACTTTGTGCCATTATCTGCATTGCCTTCTGCTGAAACCTTAGCTCGTTTGTTCATTCAGCATATAGTTCGGATGCATGGGGTCCCTGTGAATGTGGTGTCTGACAGGGGTGTGCAATTTGTTGCTAGATTTGGAGGCCTTTTTGTAAGAAGTTGGGGGTTACGTTGGCTTTCTCCTCTGCTTATCACCTGGAATCTAATGGTCAGACTGAACGCACCAACCAGTCGTTGGAGCAAATTTTAAGATGCCTTGCCTTTTCCAGACAGGAGGACTGGTGTGAGGTATTACCCATGGCAGAATTTGCATTCAACTGTCGTATTAATCAGTCTACTGGCAAATCTCTTTTTCAGGTCAACTATGGATTTGTCCCGCAATTTGGAGAATTTTCTCGCATGGATTCTGGTTGCCCTGGTGCTGAGGGTCTGGTGCAACAGTTAAGATCCCTTTGAAGGGAGGTTCAGGGTAATATCTCCAAAGCTCAAAGGAGGTACAAATATTTTGCAGACAGGAGGAGGGGGTCAGCTGCTACACTGACAGTGGGAGAGAAGGTGTGGTTGTCTACCCGTAACATCAAACTTAAAGTACCCTCTATGAAGTTGGGCCCCAAGTTTATAGGTCCATACAAGATATTAGAGGTGATCAACCCGGTGACCTATAGATTACAGTTGCCCACCTCCTTTAAAATATCAAATGTCTTTCACAGGTCCCTATTAAAACCCGTGGGGACGGTTAGAGAAGATTCTTCATCCAATGTTCTGCTAGTGTTGGTAGAGGGTCAGCCGAAGTATGAGGTGGGGCGCATCATTGATTCACGGTGGATGCGTCGAAGGCTTCAGTACTTAATACATTGGAAGGGTTATTCCATTGATGATAGGTCATGGGTTCCGGCCAGTTCTGTGCATGCTGATCGACTGGTGTGGTCTTTTCATGCCAGGTACCCTGAGAAGCCTGGGGGTCCAGTGGCCCCCCGTTAAGGGTGGGTACTGTCATGGTTAGGACAAGGTTATGTCTTGTACTCTCTAGGGTTAATGTTCTTAGCCTCTCTTTCAAGATGGGAGGGCTATTTATACTCGCTCCTAACCTAGTATCCTTGTCAGCTATAGGTTTTCTGCAGTCTGTATGCTTGACCTCTGTAGTGTGTGCTGGCTTGCTTTGTGTCTTGCTGTCACGTGCTTTATTTGCTTTCCTGGATTACTGACCCCTGGCTTGGCTTCTGACTATTCTCTGACCCTCCCTGTTGGTATCTTGTAATCTCCTGGCTACGACCTCGGCTTGTTTCACTATTCTTTTATGCTTGTTTCTTCTCTATTTCCCCAGCGTCTGGCTCCGCCCCCTGACCGCCTCCCACTCTGTCACATGATCGTAGGTCCTTCAGCTTTTCCTCGTCACTCTCTCATGTGAAAGGTCCCGTTGGTGTTCATGTTAGTTACCCGGTTTCTGGTTCAGCTCTGTTGCTGCTGGGTGCAGTTCCCCCTGCAGCATTTATACCCGGGTATTGTGACAGTGGTAGACTACATTACCCGGTACCCAGAGGCAGTAGCTCAGTCTTCAACTAGGGCAGATAAGGTGGCGGATGCCCTGTTGGCTATCTTTTCACGTGTAGGATTTCCCAGGGAGATGCTTACCGATCAAAGGACCCAATTCATGCCTCGCCTAATGGATGCTCTCTGTAAGAGAATGCAGGTGAAGCACCTGGTATGGAGTGCATATCACCCACAGACCAATGGCTTGTGTGAACGCTTCAATGGTACCCTCAAACAGATGCTACACATGCCGGTTGAGACCCAAGGGCGCGACTGGGAGCGGTACCTCCCCCACCTGCTATTTGCTTATCAAGAGGTTCCACAGGCCTCGGCAGGGTTCTCCCCTTTCGAGCTCCTGTATGGCAGGCGAGTCCAGGGACCCCTTGGGTTGGTAAGGGAATCCTGGGAAGAGGAGCTGAACCCTTCTGAAGTGTCTATAGTGGAGTATGTCATGCGCTTCCGTGACAAGATGCAGACCTTGGTGCAGTTGGTGCATGACAACATGATGCAGGCTCATGCTGACCAGAAGCACTGGTATGACCAGAACGCCCGGGAGCGAACCTACCACGTGGGTCAAAAGGTGCGGCTGCTGGTCCCAGTGCCAAAGGATAAGCTTCAGGCAGCCTGGGAGGGCCCGTACGTCATCCACCAACAGCTCAACCCGGTCACCTACGTGGTCACGCTTGACCACGCTCGGGGTAGGCGAAAGGCCTTTCACGTCAACATGATGAAGGCTCATCACGAACGTGAACCTTTCGTCCTACCGGTCTGGAGCCTGCCCGAAGACGGGGAGGAAGACACCCTCCTGGACATGCAGGCCCAAGCCAAGGCCGGTGGGTCCATCGAGGACGTGGAGGTAAGCGCCTCACTAACAGAACCCCAGCAGTCGCAGTTGCAGACCAAGCTGGATCCCTTCCGGGCCGTGTTCTCTAACCGACCTGGAAGGACCACCCGGTTTTGCATGGACTACAGGGGGCTCAACGCCATCACAGCCTCTGACGCGCACCCAATGCCGTGCATCGAGGAGCTGCTTGAGAGGTTAGCTGGCGCAAACTACCTGACCATAATGGATCTGAGTTGAGGATACTGGCAGATTCCCCTGAGCCCCGAGGCGCAGGAGAAGTCCGCCTTTATCACACCCTTTGGACTATACGAGTCCACGGTCATGCCTTTCAGCATGAAGAATGCCCCTGCCACTTTCCAGCGGATGGTCAACGTCCTGCTTCAGGGACTGGAGAAGTACGCCGTGGCATACTTGGATGACATTGTCATCTTCAGTTCCTCCTGGGAGGAACACCTGCAGCATCTCGAGGAGGTGCTCAGGCGAATTCACCGAGCCAGACTGACCATCAAGCCGGGAAAGTGCCAGATGGGCATGAGTGAGGTCCACTACCTAGGGCACCGGGTAGGTGGGGGTACCATAAAGCCAGAGCCTGAGAAAGTGGGAGCGATCATGAACTGGCCCACCCCAGGACCAAGAAACAGGTGATGTCCTTCTTGGGCACTGCAGGGTACTATAGGCGCTTCATACAGCACTATAGTAGCCTGGCAAAACCTTTGACGGACCTCACCAGGAAGAAGCTACCCCACATCATCAACTGGACCGATGGCAGTGAGTGGGCCTTCCAGGCATTGAAAACAGCACTGTGCAATGCCCCTGTGTTGAAAGCAGTCGACCGTTCTTGGTGCAGACCGACGCCAGCGAGTTTGGCCTCGGTGCTCTGCTCAGCCAGGTTGACTCGGAGGACCAAGAGCACCCCGTGATATACCTGAGCCGGAAACTTCTGCCGTGGGAAGTCGCCTACTCCACTCTCGAGAAGGAGTGCCTGGCCCTGCAGCGCTTGCAGCCCTACTTGTACAGCCGTGCCTTCACTGTGTTGACCGACCACCACCCTCTGCGCTGGCTAAGCGCCATGTATGGAACCAATGGAAGGTTGCTACGCTGGAGCCTTACCCTTCAGCAGTTTGACTTCGCCATTGAACACAAATTGGGCAGGGAGCATGGCAATGCAGATGGACTGTCCCGCCAGGGCGAACCTACTGAGGTGTGCATGGAGGCATACCTAAGGTTTCTGCCTTCGTAGCGCAGTCCAAAAGGGGAGGTGTCACGATAATGCAAAAACCATAGCTGAGGGATTTTTGCACATCTGACCGTGGTCCTGAAAGCACATGGCAGCTGTGACCCCCCCCTCTCTCTCGCCTCCCTGAATACAACAAACCAGCCCTATGGCAGACACTGGGTAACTTGAAGCTAGTGTGTGTGACCATGGTGTGGCTTTAAATTGCAGGTGACCAATCCTGCAAAGCCACCTGTTGTCCCTCCCTTCTCAGTCAGGAATTTCTTTTGTGTCTAAGAACGTAAATATCTCTGACCTCAGTACATATCATTAACCAGCCCTTTAGTGATGTTACGAGGCTGCAGTTTATAAGTCTCTACACTTAACCCAGCCTTCAGTTTTGCCTGAGGAGCTGTACTATGCACTGGGACATCTGGGATTTGCCTGCCAGCATGGTTTTGCCTGAAATGATGTGAGAACATGTGAGTTTTACCTTTTCTCATTTAATCCCGTTATTTTATAATTGCTTGTACATATTTTCAATTGTCTCTTATTGTAACATCCTTGTAATATTTTGATAAACACTGCCTTAATCTTTCGGAGTAAAATATTTAAATTACTAGTTTTCGTTCTTCCTTCTCTAAAACGTACCCTAAGTCTTCTGAAGGGAATTACGCAACTAATTTGAGTTGGCTTCGGACCCGTTTAATCGAAGCTGGTGGCAGCATACCTTGTTCTGTGCCTTTGGGAGTCGTTGTAGTGACGCGGGCATTGATAATTATTGTTCCTGCCTGAGTGGGAGTAGTAATATCGCCTCGCTGCAGCGTGCCCAATAGCCAGTACATAGCAGGCAGCCTTTCTGGTGACTAATTACCCTAGGTGCAGTACCTAATCTGACCTAAGGGTAAGGGGGCACCAGAGAGCTGCAAGTTTTCAAGCGTAACTGTAAAGCGGGATATACATAAATCCCTGCAGTTCGTGTTATATTGTAGGAGCAGTGGGATAACTAAAATAAGCCCCTGCGGTAAACTAAAATGTCAATAGCCTTGTGCGTGTTTTCATCACAGTGTAGCAGTGGAGGGATAACTAAGATAAGCCCCCCTGCACATGTGATAGCCATCTGTTGGCCTAAAGTCACCCCGATCCGTGACATAGGGGTGACAGTCACGGTGTGAATCGTGACATATGTACTGTATGTTATCGTGGCGCCCCAGTGTACTGGTCGTCGCAGTGATGTCATTATCCTTTCAGGGGGAGAAGTGATGTCATGTCTGAAGGCAATGAAAGACAACCACATTCAGGTATCACACACATGCAACATGTTCACACTCCAGACCAGAAGGGGGAGCTCTAAGCCTGTTTAGGGTGAACTCCCCTATTTAACATCCTGATCCGGAGGGAAAAGAGGTTCAGAGTTCAGTTCCTTTCAGGAGGACAGAGGGAGAGGAAGGCGTCCTGGAGCCTGAAGGCTGCAGCTCCTGGAAGAAGACACTAAAGTGAATATTTTGCAGAGTGTGTGCAGGAAAGCAGAGCACAGGAGAAGAATATCAGAGGGAGTTCAGCCAGGAGCAAGCTGCTTCCCTCTGAGGCGCAGAATCCAGTAGCCAGCGCACCGTGGAAGTAAGTGCTCTACACCTTGCTTCAGAGACTGGCAGGGCAGGTGATTCCAAGTTGCCTGTCCGCCCTTGTATACCCAGGAGGCACGGTGACACCGCTCAGAGGCCGGGCATGCTAGAGTCCCTAACCAAAGTCTAAAGTCACCAGCCATATGGGTTTGTCCTTGTAGTCCCATCGGACGATGCCTGCACACACACACAACCCCCCAAAGACCCCTGCACACCCCCGGACAGCGCCACACACCTGGACTGCCCCACACACACACAGACAGCCCCACACACACCCGGAAAGCCCCAAACAGCGCCGCACACCTCCGGACAGTGCCGCATACACCCGGACAGCCCCGCACAGCCCCGCACACACCCGGACAGCGCCACACACCTGGACAGCCCCTCACACACCTGGACAGCACCGCACACACCCGGACAGCCCCGCAGCAGACGCCCCGGCAGACCCTCGGACAGCCCGCAGACCCCACCCGCACACACATACACGCACACAGTCACTGCCAACACTCCGCCCACACACTTCCCTCCTCCCGAACTGCAGCATTTCTCGAACCCACATCCGCAGCAAAACTGCAGATCTTTTTTACATCTGCGGTTTTGCTGCGGATGTGCCCGACTCAGTGCAAGTCTATGGGTGCAGAAACGCTGCAGCTCCGCACAAAATAAGCGACATTCTGTGTTTCAGTGTGGATTTTTCCGCAGCATGTGCACAAGTCTGCGGCTCCCATAGACTTACATTGGTTGTGCACTACACTGCGGATTTGATGCAATTCTGAGCGGCAAAAAATGCTGTGGATCTGCAATTAAATCTGCAAGGTGTGCACATAGCCTTATTATACTCTGCGCCTGCGCCCCCTGCTGTCTATTATTAAACACTGCACCTCTGCCCCTGCTGTACGTTATCATACACTGCACCTGCACCCCCTGCTGTCTGTTATTATACACTACATCGGCGCCCCCTGCTGTCTATTATTATACACTGCACCTGCGCACCCTGCTGTCCATTACACTGAACAACAAATTTCAGGGAAGTTTTTATCCCCTGAGAAAATGTTATTGTATCTTATAGATTTTGATATGCTGAACATGAATATGTGCTCCAAAAGTCTGTATGACGTAAGGTTTTTAACCCCTTCATGACCGGAGCTTTTTTTTTTTCGTTTTCGTTTTTCGCTCCCCTTCTTTTCAGAGCCATAACTTTTTATTTTTCCGTCAATACGGCTGTCGGCTGTGTGAGAATGATACCACTTTTGTGCAGATACGTTGTTTTGATTACCCGTTATTGCATTTTAATGCAATGTCGCTGCGACCCAAAAAAACGCTTAATTCTGGCGTTTTGAATTATTTATCGCTACCCCGCATAGCGATCAGGTTAATTCTTTATTTTTATTGATAGATTGGGGTGATTCTGAACGCAGCGATACCCAATATGTGTAGGTTTGATTTTTATTTTATTGTTTTTTTTTGATTGGGGCAAAAGGGGGGGGGGGCGATTTAAACTTTTATGTTTTTTTTTATTTTTTTATATTTTTAAACATTTTTTTTACTTTTGCTATGTTTGAATAGCCTCCACGGGAGGCTAGAAGCTGCGATCGCCTCTGCTACATAGAAGTGATGCTCAGATCACCTCTATTCAGCAGAATTACAGGATTGCTATAAGCGCCGACCACAGGGTGGCACTCATAGCAATCTGCCACCAACAACCATAAAGGTCTCGAGAAGACCTCTATGGTTGTGATGGCAACGCAGCGATAAGCCCCGATCACTTGACGGGTCATCGCTGCGTGTATTTCACTGCCGAAGCCCACCTCAAAGCAGGGGATACTGCCAGCTGACGTACTATTCCGTCAGCTGTTAGTAAGGGGTTAAGAAACAACAGTTTATAGTTTACATTACGACGTCCGAGACACTACATACATGTGCATCGATGTCAGTAGCAAAAGCAATTGTTCGAAAGTGTTTTGCAGATGACTTTTGTTTATGATCCTGTGTCAGGTGCTTCTGGAATAAGAGACTGTGGAGACCTGGATGTTGTAACCAGTGCCTTCCCCCTTCCCATCATTCCCCTAATGAAACACACACAGTCCTAGGTGGGTTGAACAGGTCGGTCACAGTTTATTAATTAAATAAGCAGAGAAAGGCAATTACATATCTTAAAGGGCGGCTCGCGCCGAGCTCCTGTCCGTGATCGACCGTGATCGACAGGGGAATTGGCCCAATGAGCGGTTACAACCTTTGCCCTCCTCCGCTTCTTCCACTGTGACTTAATAAAGATTACTATAGTTAGTTATATCAACATATGTATATCCCTTTATATATATATATATATATATATATATTGCAATAGAATTTACAAATTTACATTATCCCGCAGGTTAGTATCGCCATTAACCTTTAAAAGGGAGGGAGGGGGGGACAAAAGCTTCCAAGTGTCCGCCGGGAGGAAAAGGGGAAGTTCCCGGCTGGACACCTGGATTTAACCCCTGTAGGAGTGGCCATAGGACCCCTCCCCTCTAGTGACCACTGGCAGGCTGAAGGTCTCCTAATTAGTGCATCACTAAGGTGGAGTGATGCTAGGGGGAAACTGGCACTGACATAATTTTACTGATGCTTTCTCTGTGTGCTCCCCAGTCAGAGGCGCGCACCTTATTCAGAACCGCGCCTGCCAGACTGTGGAGACCTGGGTGTCGTAACCAGTGCCTTCCCTGTTATGATACAGTGGTCTAGGAGCAACATGGAACGAGCTCTGAAGGAAGTGGTAACTGTACTGACCGCAGTCCCTAAGCTCAACACAACACTAGAAGTAGCCGTGGAATGCTCCTAACTCTCCCTAGGCATCTCGTCACAGCCTAAGAGCTAACTACTCCTAAAGATAGAAGCAGGAAAGCTATCTTGCCTCAGAGAAAATCCCCAAAGGATAGATTAGCCCCCCACAAATAATGACTGAGTGGAGAGGGAAAAGACATACACAGAATGAAACCAGGATGAGCACAGGAGGCCAGTCTAACTAAATAGATAGGACAGGATGGAATACTGTGCGGTCAGTATAAAACACTACAAAAATCCACGCAGAGTTTACAAAAAATCTCCACACCTGACTAAAGGTGTGGAGGGCAAATCTGCCTCCCAGAGCTTCCAGCAAGACAGAATTAATTCACACTGATAAGCTGGACAAACATAGAAAGCACAGAAGGGATAAGTCCACAATCTATGGACAGAAAAGGGCAAGCAAAAACTTAGCTTAGCTGAACTGGTCAGGATAACAGGGAAATCCAAAGAGATGTGAATCCAACCAGGAACCATTTACAAGTGGCACTGGCTGAAGATAGAGCCAGACTTAAATAGCCGAGCAGAAGAGACGATAAGTGGAGGCAGCTGATGACAGCTAACTCCAAGGAGCACCCATACCACTAGAAACCACAAGAGGGAGCCCAAGAGCAGAACTCACAAAAGTGCCACTTACAACCACCGGAGGGAGCCCAAGAGCGGAATTCACAACAGTACCCCCCCTTGAGGAGAGGTCACCGAACCCTCACCAGAGCCCCAGGCCGATCAGGACGAGCCAAGTGAAAAGCACGAACCAAATCGGTGGCATGGACATCGGAGGCAACAACCCAAGAATTATCCTCCTGGCCATAACCCTTCCACTTGACAAGATACTGAAGCCTCCGCCTCGAAAAACGAGAATCCAAAATCTTCTCAACCTCATATTCCAACTCTCCCTCAACCAACACCGGGGCAGGAGGGTCAACCGAGGGAACAACGGGCACCACATATCTCCGCAACAAAGATCTATGGAAAACATTATGAATGGCAAAAGAGGCAGGAAGAGCCAAACGAAAAGACACCGGATTAATAATTTCAGAAATTTTATAAGGACCAATAAACCGAGGCTTAAACTTAGGAGAAGAAACCTTCATAAGAACATGACGAGAAGACAACCAAACCAAATCCCCCACACGAAGCCGGGGACCAACACACCGACGGCGGTTGGCAAAACGTTGAGCCCTTTCCTGAGACAACGTCAAATTGTCCACCACATGAGTCCAAATCTGCTGCAGCCTGTCCACCACAGAATCAACACCAGGACAATCAGAAGGCTCAACCTGCCCAGAAGAAAAACGAGGATGAAAACCAAAATTACAAAAGAAAGGTGAAACCAAAGTAGCCGAACTAGCCCGATTATTAAGGGCAAACTCGGCCAACGGCAAGAAAGACACCCAATCATCCTGATCAGCAGACACAAAGCATCTCAAATAGGTCTCCAAGGTCTGATTAGTTCGCTCAGTTTGGCCATTAGTCTGAGGATGAAACGCCGAAGAAAAAGACAAATCAATGCCCATCCTAGCACAAAAGGCCCGCCAAAATCTAGAGACAAAGTGAGAACCTCTGTCAGACACAATATTCTCCGGAATGCCATGCAAACGAACCACATGCTGAAAAAATAATGGAACCAGATCTGAGGAGGAAGGCAAGTTAGGCAAAGGTACCAGATGGACCATTTTAGAGAACCGGTCACAAACAACCCAGATAACAGACATCTTCTGGGAAACAGGAAGATCCGAAACAAAATCAATGGAAATATGCGTCCAGGGCCTCTCAGGGATTGGCAAAGGCAAAAGCAACCCACTAGCATGGGAACAGCAAGGCTTGGCCCGGGCGCAAGTCCCACAGGACTGCACAAAAGCACGCACATCGCGCGACAAGGAAGGCCACCAAAAGGACCTAGCAACCAAATCTCTGGTACCAAAAATCCCAGGATGCCCAGCCAACACTGAACAATGAACCTCAGAAATTACCTTACTTGTCCATCTATCAGGAACAAACAGCTTCCCCACTGGACAGCGGTCAGGCCTATCAGCCTGAAATTCCTGAAGCACCTGCCGCAAATCAGGGGAGATAGCAGAAAGAATCACCCCCTCCTTAAGAATGCCAACCGGCTCAAGGACTCCAGGAGAATCAGGCGAAAAACTCCTAGAGAGGTCATCAGCCTTAACATTCTTAGATCCCGGAAGATACGAGACCACAAAATCAAAACGGGAGAAAAACAGGGACCATCGAGCCTGTCTAGGATTCAGCCGCTTGGCCGACTCGAGGTAAATCAGATTCTTATGATCGGTCAGGACCACAACACGGTGTTTAGCTCCCTCAAGCCAATGTCGCCACTCCTCAAACGCCCACTTCATAGCCAACAACTCCTGATTGCCGACATCATAATTGCGTTCCGCAGGCGAAAACTTTCTGGAAAAAAAAGCACACGGTTTCATCAAAGAACCATCAGACTCCCTCTGAGACAAAACGGCCCCTGCCCCAATCTCAGAAGCGTCGACCTCAACCTGAAAAGGAAGAGAAACATCCGGTTCACGCAACACAGGGGCAGAAGTAAATAGGCGTTTAAGCTCCTGAAAGGCCTCAACAGCCTCAGAGGACCAATTCGTCACATCAGCGCCTTTGTTCGTCAAATCAGTAAGGGGCTTAACCACACTGGAAAAGTTGGCAATGAAACGGCGATAGAAATTAGCAAAACCCAAAAATTTTTGAAGACCCTTCACAGATGTGGGTTGGATCTAGTCATGAATAGCTTGGACCTTAACAGGATCCATTTCTATAGACGAAGGAGAAAAAATAAAACCCAAAAAAGAGACCTTCTGAACTCCGAATAGGCACTTAGACCCCTTCACAAATAAAGCATTATCACGAAGGATCTGGAACACCATCCTGACCTGCTTCATGTGAGACTCCCAATCATCGGAAAAAATCAAAATATCATCCAAATATACGACCATGAATTTATCAAGATAATTGCGGAAAATATCATGCATGAAAGACTGAAACACAGATGGAGCATTAGAGAGCCCAAATGGCATCACAGAGTATTCAAAATGGCCTTCGGGCGTATTAAATGCAGTTTTCCATTTGTCACCCTGTTTAATACGAACAAGATTATATACCCCTCAGAGGTCAATCTTAGTAAACCAACTAGCCCCCTTAATCTGAGCAAACAAATCAGTAAGCAAAGGCAAGGGGTATTGGAATTTGACCGTGATGTTATTAAGAAGACGATAATCAATACAGGGACTCAAGGAACCATCCTTCTTAGCCAAAAAAGAAACCCGCTCCCAATGGTGATGAAGAGGGCCGAATATGCCCTTTCTCCAAAGATTCCTTAACATAGCTTCGCATGGCGGCATGCTCTGGCACAGACAGATTGAAAAGTCGGCCCTTAGGAAACTTACAACCAGGAATCAAGTTAATAGCACAATCACAGTCCCTGTGCGGAGGAAGGGAACTGGACTTGGGCTCATCAAATACATCCTGGAAATCCGACAAAAACTCAGGGACCTCAGAAGAGGGGGAAAAGGAAATTGACATCAAAGGAACGTCACTATGTACTCCTCGACAACCCCAACTAGTCACCGACATAGTTTTCCAATCCAATACCGGATTATGTTCCTGTAACCATGGAACTCCCAGTACAACAACATCATGCAGGTTATGCAACACCAGAAAACGGCAATCCTCCTGATGTGCAGGAGCCATGTACATAGTCATCTGTGTCCAGTACTGAGGTTTATCCTTGGCCAAGGGTGTAGCATCAATGCCCCTCAAAGGAATAGGGCTCTGCAAAGGCTGCAAGGAAAAACCACAGCGCCTGGCGAATTCTAAGTCCATTAAGGTCAGGACAGTGCCTGAATCCACAAATGCCATGACAGAAAAGGATGACAATGAGCAAATCAGGGTCACAGATAAGAGAAATTTAGGCTGTATAGTACTAATGGTAACAAACCTAGCGACTCTCTTAGTACCCTTATGGCAATCAGAAATAACATGAGCCGAATCACCACAGTAAAAACACAGCCTATTCTGACGTCTGAATTCCTGCCGTTCTATTCTAATCAAAATCCTATCACATTGCATAGGTTCAGGACTTTGCTCAGAGGATACTGCCATATGGTGCACAGCTTTGCGCTCGCGCAGACCCCGATCAATCTGAATGGCTAGAGACATAGATTCGCTCAAACCGGCAGGCGTAGGAAAGCCCACCATAACATCTTTAAGGGTTTCAGAAATACCTTTTCTGAAAATAGCAGCCAGAGCCTCTTCATTCCATTTAGTGAGCACAGACCATTTTCTAAATTTCTGGCAGTATAACTCTGCCGCTTCCTAACCTTGACACAAGGCCAACAGGGTTTTTTCTGCATGATCCACAGAATTAGGTTCGTCATACAATGCGCTTGAAAAAATGCATCTACATTCAATAATGCCGGATCCCCTGTTTCAAGAGAAAAAGCCCAGTCTTGAGGGTCACCACGCAGCAAGGATATGATGATTTTTACTTGCTGAATGGGATCACCAGAAGAACGGGGTTTCAAAGCAAAAAACAATTTGCAGTTATTTTTAAAGTTCCAAAACTTGGATCTGTCCCCAAAAAACAAATCAGGAGTAGGAATTCTGGGCTCTAAAGCCGGAGTCTGGACAACATAGTCCTGGATACTCTGTACTCTTGAAGCAAGTTGATCCACACGAGAAAACAAACCCTGAACATCCATGCCAAAGCATATATCCTGAACCACCCAGATATCAAGAGGAAAAGAAAAAAAAAAGGACAAACTAGAGCACAGAAAAAAAAATGGTTCAGAACTTTCTTTTCCTTCTTTTGAGATGCATTTAATTCATTTTTGGCCACTTGTACTGTTTTGATACGGTGGCCTAGGAGCAACATGGAACGAGCTCTGAAGGAAGTGGTAACTGTACTGACCGCAGTCCCTAAGCTCAACACAACACTAGAAGTAGCCGTGGAATGCTCCTAACTCTCCCTAGGCATCTCGTCACAGCCTAAGAGCTAACTACCCCTAAAGGTAGAAGCAGGAAAGCTATCTTGCCTCAGAGAAAATCCCCAAAGGATAGATTAGCCCCCCATAAATAATGACTGTGAGTGGAGAGGGAAAAGACATACACAGAATGAAACCAGGATGAGCACAGGAGGCCAGTCTAACTAAATAGATAGGACAGGATGGAATACTGTTCGGTCAGTATAAAACACTACAAAAATCCACGCAGAGTTTACAAAAAATCTCCACACCTGACTAAAGGTGTGGAGGGCAAATCTGCCTCCCAGAGCTTCCAGCAAGACAGAATTAATTCACACTGATAAGCTGGACAAACATAGAAAGCACAGAATGGATAAGTCCACAATCTATGGACAGAAAAGGGCAAGCAAAAACTTAGCTTAGCTGAACTGGTCAGGATAACAGGGAAATCCAAAGAGATGTGAATCCAACCAGGAACCATTTACAAGTGGCATTGGCTGAAGATAGAGCCAGACTTAAATAGCCGAGCAGAAGAGACGATAAGTGGAGGCAGCTGATGACAGCTAACTCCAAGGAGCACCCATACCACTAGAAACCACAAGAGGGAGCCCAAGAGCAGAACTCACAAAAGTGCCACTTACAACCACCAGAGGGAGCCCAAGAGCGGAATTCACAACACTTCCCCCCTCCCATCACTCCCGTAATGAAACACATACAGTCCTAGGTGGGTTGAACAGGTTGGTCACAGTTTATTAATTAAATAAGCAGAGAAAGGCAATTACATATCATAATGGGCGGATCGCGCCGAGCTCCTGTCCGTGATCGATGGGAATTGGCCCAACGAGCAGTTACGACCTAGGCCCTCCTCCGCTTCTTCCGCCCCGGAGGATTCCGTGTATTAGCTACTCGGGACTCCGACCCCAGGGCCGCCATCAGGGCATTACTGCCCTAACTGCTGTATGGGGCCCGGTCAGCAGCAGTACACAGAGGGACCCGCAGATCCGGGGCCCCACTGTTGTGCTTCTACTGATCGGGCCTGTTAAATATTAATTATTAATTTAATTATTCTTATTCTGTACTGAGCACATTGCTTCTTGCTGACATTACAAAAAGCTATTTATATATATATATATATATATATATATATATATATATATATATATATAGCTCAGAGTATAAGTCAACACCATATATAGGGAACACTTGGTCTGTGGGACATATAAATAACAACTCTTAGGAGGGTGTGGGGCTTTTGTCACATGGGAGCTGCCACCTCCTGCCTTCACATCATTCTCCAAGGACATCAGACAAGTCACACAAGGAAGGAACAGCTGGTAGCCATGATGACTTCAGACTTCACACAGACAGATGGCTTTTACCATTCAGAACTTTGGGAAAGATGAGTAACATGTGCTGATATTTACACATGGACAATCTGTTCGTAACTATTTCATCTATTTTTATGTTTTGCTGCAATTTGGTTTTCCTGTGAACAATTCAATAAACCACTATATTTTTTTATGAGAATATCATGACATTTTTCTTTAAGAGTAAGCACCTGGTGAATAGTCCTGATTAAATAAATGTACAAAATAAGCATATTTTAACATTGGCCAAGCCAGCCAGTTTTGATTTTTGTGCTATTTTTGCATGAATTTCCTTCACCTTGCACACGGGGGAAGAGAGAAGAGCTTCGCTAGATGTTGTGCAAGTTTTCAGGAATTCCACTACACAAAGATTTCACAACAACCTATGAGTACAGGTGTCAGACGGATTGACAAGCACTAGCATTGGAAGTGCTGAAAATAGACATGCTGATGATCAGAGCTCAGCGTTGTACAGCAATGGAACTACAAGCTGACATATTTCAAGGTAAGAAAATGGATTCAATTTATACGTATTCTAAATCAAGTCAGATGGAATTTGTAAGTTTGTACTAATCTAGCTTAGAAATATTTTGGCTTTCTTTATTTGCAGAATGCAAAATAGAAAATCTAAAGTTAGATTCTAAGCTAATATCTAGGAAAAAAAGAAAAAGAGCAAATTAAAAATATATTACATATGGTTAACGTATTTCACAAGTTTGTACAGTCATGGCCAAAAGTATTGACACCCCTGCAATTCTGTCAGATAATACTCATTTTCTTCCTGAAAATGATTGCAAACACAAATTATTTGATATTATTATCTTCATTTAATTTGTCTTAAATGAAAAAACACAAAAGAGAATGAAGCAAAAAGCAAAACATTGATCATTTCACACAAAACTCCAAAAATAGGCCAGACAAAAGTATTGGCACCCTCAGCCTAATACTTGGTTGCACAACCTTTAGCCAAAATAACTGCGACCAACCACTTCCAGTAACCATCAATGAGTTTCTTACAATGCTCTGCTGGAATTTTAGACCATTCTTCTTTGGCAAACTGCTCCAGGTCCCTGATATTTGAAGGGTGCCTTCTCCAAACTGCCATTTTTAGATCTCTCCACAGGTGTTCTATGGGATTCAGGTCTGGACTCATTGCTGGCCACCTTAGAAGCCTCCAGTGCTTTCTCTCAAACCATTTTCTACTGCTTTTTGATGTGTGTTTTGGGTCATTGTCCTGCTGGAAGACCCATGACCTCTGAGGGAGACCCAGCTTTCTCACACTGGGCCCTACATTATGCTGCAAAATTTGTTGGTAGTCTTCAGACTTCATAATGCCATGCACACGGTCAAGCAGTCCAGTGCCAGAGGCAGCAAAGCAACCCCAAAACATCAGGGAACCTCTGCCATGTTTGACTGTAAGGACCGTGTTCTTTTCTTTGAATGCCTCCTTTTTTCTCCTGTAAACTCTATGTTGATGCCTTTGCCCAAAAAGCTCTACTTTTGTCTCATCTGACCAGAGAACATTCTTCCAAAACGTTTTAGGCTTTTTCAGGTAAGTTTTGGCAAATTCCAGCCTGGCTTTTTATGTCTCGGGGTAAGAAGTGGGGTCTTCCTGGGTCTCCAACCATACAGTCCCTTTTCATTCAGACGCCGATGGATAGTATGGGTTGACACTGTTGTACCCTTGGACTGCAGGGCAGCTTGAACTTGTTTGGATGTTAGTCGAGGTTCTTTATCCAACATCCGCACAATCTTGCGTTGAAATCTCTTGTTATTTTTTCTTTTCCGTCCACATCCAGGGAGGTTAGCCACAGTTCCATGGGCTTTAAACTGCTTGATGACACTGCGCACGGTAGAAACAAGAACATTCTGTTGTGAATTCTGTGGCAGAGCTCCCTCCTGTGGTCACAAGTGGTACTTCGGCTGATTCTCTCTGTGAGTTTCCGTTGGTGGAGGAAAGTGGTACTGCGGCGTCTGAGTTTCCTTCCTCAGGTGATGTGGTGAAGTCGTTAGGTGCTGCTCCATTTAACTCCACCTAGTGCTTTGATCCTGGCCTCCAGTCAATGTTCTAGTATTGGACCTGTTTCCTCCTGGATCGTTCCTGTGGCCTGCTGCTCTGCATAGCTAAGTTCCGCTTTGCTATTTTGTTTGCTGTTTTTTTCTGTCCAGCTTGTCTATTTGTTTTTTCCTGCTTGCTGGAAGCTCTGGGACGCAGAGGGTGTACCTCCGTGCCGTTAGTTCGGTACGGAGGGTCTTTTTGCCCCCTTTGCGTGGTTTTTGTAGGGTTTTGTGTTGACCGCAAAGTTACCTTTCCTATCCTCGCTCTGTTCAGAAAGTCGGGCCTCACTTTGCTAAATCTATTTCATCTCTACGTTTGTCTTTTCATCTTAACTCACAGTCATTATATGTGGGGGCTGCCTCTGAGGCAAGGTAGGCTTATTTTCTATCTTCAGGCTAGCTAGTTTCTCAGGCTGTGCCGAGTTGCATAGGGAGCGTTAGGCGCAATCCACGGCTGCCTCTAGTGTGGTTGGAGAGGGTTAGGGATTGCGGTCAGCAAAGTTCCCACGTCTCAGAGCTTGTTCTATGTTTTTGGGTTATTGTCAGGTCACTGAATGTGCTCTGACCTCTATGTCCATTGTGGTACTGAATTACCTTATCATAACAGTACTGGAGGCCCAAAGTACTAATGATTCTCAATAGAGGGAAAAAAGAAGTTCTGAGACTATTTTTTTTTCTCTGCACTGTGTTTTGCCTTTTTTTTCCCCTAGACATTTGGGTGGTTCAGGACACAGGTGTGGCGATGGACATTAAAGGTCTGTCTTCATGTGTGGATCAGCTCACGGCAAGAGTACAAAATATTCAAGACTTTGTGGTTCAGAATTCTATGTTAGAACCGAGAATTCCTATTCCTGATTTGTTTTTTGGAGATAGAACTAAATTTCTGAGTTTCAAAAATAATTGTAAACTATTTCTGGCTTTGAAACCTCGGTCCTCTGGTGACCCAGTTCAACAAGTTAGGATCATTATTTCTTTTTTACGTGGCGACCCTCAGGACTGGGCATTTTCTCTTGCGTCAGGAGATCCTGCATTAAGTAATATCGATGCGTTTTTCCTGGCGCTCAGATTGCTGTATGATGAACCTAATTCAGTGGATCAGGCAGAGAAAAATTTGCTGGCTCTGTGTCAGGGTCAGGATGAGATAGAGGTATATTGTCCGAAATTTAGAAAGCGGTCCGTACTCACTCAATGGAATGAAGGTGCGCTCGCAGCTATTTTCAGAAAAGGTCTCTCTGAAGCCCTTAAGGATGTCATGGTGGGATTTCCTATGCCTGCTGGTCTGAATGAGTCTATGTCTTTGGCCATTCAGATCGGTCGACGCTTGCGCGAGCGTAAATCTGTGCACCATTTGGCGGTATTACCTGAGCTTAAACCTGAGCCTATGCAGTGCGACAGGACTTTGACCAGAGTTGAACGGCAAGAACACAGACGTCTGAATGGGCTGTGTTTCTACTGTGGTGATTCCACTCATGCTATCTCTGTTTGTCCTAAGCGCACTAAGCGGTTCGCTAGGTCTGCCACCATTGGTACGGTACAGTCTAAATTTCTTCTGTCCGTTACCTTGATCTGCTCTTTGTCATCGTATTCTGTCATGGCATTTGTGGATTCAGGCGCTGCCCTGAATTTGATGGACTTGGAGTATGCTAGGCGTTGTGGGTTTTTCTTGGAGCCCTTGCAGTGTCCTATTCCATTGAGAGGAATTGATGCTACGCCTTTGGCCAAGAATAAGCCTCAGTACTGGACCCAGCTGACCATGTGCATGGCTCCTGCACATCAGGAGGTTATTCGCTTTCTGGTGTTGCATAATCTGCATGATGTGGTCGTGTTGTGGTTGCCATGGCTACAAGTCCATAATCCAGTATTAGATTGGAAATCCATGTCTGTGTCCAGCTGGGGTTGTCAGGGGGTACATGGTGATGTCCCATTTCTGACTATTTCGTCATCCACCCCTTCCGAGGTTCCAGAGTTCTTGTCTGATTACCGGGATGTATTTGATGAGCCCAAGTCCGATACCCTACCTCCGCATAGGGATTGTGATTGTGCTATCGATTTGATTCCTGGTAGTAAATTCCCAAAAGGTCGACTGTTTAATTTATCTGTGCCTGAGCACGCCGCTATGCGGAGTTATGTGAAGGAGTCCTTGGAGAAGGGGCATATTCGCCCGTCATCGTCGCCATTGGGAGCAGGGTTCTTTTTTGTAGCCAAGAAGGATGGTTCACTGAGACCGTGTATAGATTACCGCCTTCTAAATAAGATCACGGTTAAATTTCAGTACCCCTTGCCGTTGTTATCTGATTTGTTTGCTCGGATTAAGGGGGCTAGTTGGTTCACCAAGATAGATCTTCGTGGTGCGTATAATCTTGTGCATATTAAGCGAGGCGATGAATGGAAAACTGCATTTAATACGCCCGAGGGCCATTTTGAATATCTAGTAATGCCATTCGGACTTGCCAATGCTCCATCAGTGTTTCAGTCCTTTATGCATGACATCTTCCGAGAGTACCTGGATAAATTCCTGATTGTGTATTTGGATGACATTTTGATCTTCTCGGATGATTGGGAGTCTCATGTGAAGCAGGTCAGAACGGTGTTTCAGGTCCTGCGTGCTAATTCTTTGTTTGTGAAGGGATCAAAGTGTCTCTTTGGTGTTCAGAAGGTTTCATTTTTGGGGTTCATCTTTTCCCCTTCTACTATCGAGATGGACCCTGTTAAGGTCCAAGCCATCCATGATTGGACTCAGCCGACATCTCTGAAAAGTCTGCAAAAGTTCCTGGGCTTTGCTAATTTTTATCGTCGCTTCATCTGCAATTTTTCTAGTATTGCTAAACCATTGACTGATTTGACCAAGAAGGGTGCTGATGTGGTCAATTGGTCTTCTGCTGCTGTGGAAGCTTTTCAAGAGTTGAAGCGTCGTTTTTCTTCTGCCCCTGTGTTGTGTCAACCAGATGTTTCGCTTCCGTTCCAGGTCGAGGTTGATGCTTCTGAGATTGGAGCAGGGGCTGTTTTGCCACAGAGAAGTTCTGATTGCACGGTGATGAAACCATGCGCCTTCTTTTCCAGGAAGTTTTCGCCTGCTGAGCGAAATTATGATGTGGGCTGTTGTGAATTCTGTGGCTGAGTTCACTTCTGTGGTCACAAGTGGTATTGCAGTCTCTGGGCTTCCTCCCTCAGGTGTTTTGGTGAGCTCGTTGGCTGCCTTGCTATTTAGCTCCACCTGAGTCTGTCTTCCTTGCTCCTTGTCAATGTTCCAGTGTTGGATCTGAGCTACTGCATCTTTCCTTGGGCCTGCTGCTCTGCTAGATAAGTGCTTCTAGTTTGTTTTCTGTTTTTTCTGTCCAGCTTGCTATTAACTTTTGCTGGAAGCTCTGAGAAGCAAAGGGGTGCACCGCCGTGCTCTTAGTTCGGCACGGTGGGTCTTTTTGCCCCTTTGCGTGGTTTTCGTTTTGGGGTTTTTTGTAGACTGCATAGTTCTCTTTGCTATCCTCGCTTTGCCTAGAATATCGGGCCTCACTTTGCTGAATCTATTTCATTCCTACGTTTGTCTTTTCATCTTGCTAACAGTCATTATATGTGGGGGGCTGCCTATTCCTTTGGGGTATTTCTCTGAGGTAAGTCAGGCTTGTATTTCTATCTTCAGGCTAGTCAGCTCCTCAGGCAGTGCCGAGTTGCATAGGTAGTGATAGGCGCAATCCACTGCTGCTTATAGTTGTGTGAGGATAGATCAGGTACTGCAGTCTACAGAGATTCCACGTCTCAGAGCTCGTCCTATTGTTTTTGGTTATTGCCAGATCTCTGTATGTGCGCTGATTACTGCACGCTGTGTTGCCTGATTGCCGGCCATAACAGTGGGCAATCGAGAGTGTCTGGCCATGAAGTGGGCATTCGAGGAGTGGCGTCATTGGCTTTAAGGAGCTAAGCATCGCGTGGTGGTCTTGACTGATCATAAGAACTTGACTTATCTTGAGTCTGCCAAGCGGTTGAATCCCAGACAGGCTCGTTGGTCACTGATTTTTGCCCGTTTTGACTTTGTGATTTCGTACCTTCCGGGCTCTAAAAATGTGAAGGCGGATGCTCTGTCTAGGAGTTTTGTGCCCGACTCTCCGGGTTTATCTGAGCCGGCGGGTATCCTCAAAGAGGGAGTAATTGTGTCTGCCATCTCCCCTGATTTGCGGCGGGTGCTGCAAAAATTTCAGGCTAATAAACCTGATCGTTGCCCAGCGGAGAAACTGTTTGTCCCTGATAGGTGGACGAATAAAGTTATCTCTGAGGTTCATTGTTTGGTGTTGGCTGGTCATCCTGGAATCTTTGGTACCAGAGAGTTAGTGGCTAGATCCTTTTGGTGGCCATCTCTGTCGCGGGATGTGTGTACTTTTGTGCAGTCCTGTGGGATTTGTGCTCGGGCTAAGCCCTGCTGTTCTCGTGCCAGTGGGTTGCTTTTGCCCTTGCCGGTCCCGAAGAGGCCTTGGACACATATCTCTATGGATTTTATTTCAGATCTTCCCGTCTCTCAAAAGATGTCAGTCATTTGGGTGGTCTGTGATCGCTTCTCTAAGATGGTCCATTTGGTACCCTTGTCTAAATTACCTTCCTCCTCTGATTTGGTGTCATTGTTCTTCCAGCATGTGGTTCGTTTACATGGCATTCCAGAGAATATCGTTTCTGACAGAGGTTCCCAGTTTGTTTCGAGGTTTTGGCGAGCCTTTTGTGGTAGGATGGGCATTGACTTGTCTTTTTCCTCGGCTTTCCATCCTCAGACTAATGGCCAGACCGAACAAACCAATCAGACCTTGGAAACATATCTGAGATGCTTTGTTTCTGCTGATCAGGATGACTGGGTGTCCTTTTTGCCTTTGGCTGAGTTCGCCCTTAATAATCGGGCCAGCTCAGCTACCTTGGTTTTGCCGTTTTTCTGCAACTCTGGGTTCCATCCTCGTTTCTCTTCAGGGCAGGTTGAGTCTTCGGACTGTCCTTTGACCTTGTCCCAGGAGAAGGCTCAACATTTCGCTAATCGCAGACACTGTGTGGGTCCCCGACTTCGTGTTGGGGATCTGGTTTGGTTGTCTTCTCGTCATATTCCTATGAAGGTTTCCTCTCCCAAGTTTAAACCTCGTTTCATTGGTCCATATAGGATTTCTGAGGTTCTTAATCCTGTGTCTTTTCATCTGACCCTTCCAGATTCTTTTTCCATACATAACGTATTCCATAGGTCATTGTTGCGGAGATACGTGGCACCTATGGTTCCATCTGTTGATCCTCCTGCCCCGGTTTTGGTGGAGGGGGAGTTGGAGTATATTGTGGAGAAGATTTTGGATTCTCGTGTTTCAAGACGGAAACTCCAGTATCTGGTTAAGTGGAAGGGTTATGCTTAGGAATATAATTCCTGGGTCTTTGCCTCTGATGTCCATGCTCCCGATCTTGTTCGTGCCTTTCATATGGCTCATCCTGGTCGTCCTGGGGGCTCTGGTGAGGGTTCGGTGACCCCTCCTCAAGGGGGGGATACTGTTGTGAATTCTGTGGCAGAGCTCCCTCCTGTGGTCACAAGTGGTACTTCGGCTGATTCTCTCTGTGAGTTTCCGTTGGTGGAGGAAAGTGGTACTACGGCTTCTGAGTTTCCTTCCTCAGGTGATGTGGTGAAGTCGTTAGGTGCTGCTCCATTTAACTCCACCTAGTGCTTTGATCCTGGCCTCCAGTCAATGTTCTAGTATTGGACCTGTTTCCTCCTGGATCGTTCCTGTGGCCTGCTGCTCTGCATAGCTAAGTTCCGCTTTGCTATTTTGTTTGCTGTTTTTTTCTGTCCAGCTTGTCTATTTGTTTTTTCCTGCTTGCTGGAAGCTCTGGGACGCAGAGGGTGTACCTCCGTGCCGTTAGTTCGGTACGGAGGGTCTTTTTGCCCCCTTTGCGTGGTTTTTGTAGGGTTTTGTGTTGACCGCAAAGTTACCTTTCCTATCCTCGCTCTGTTCAGAAAGTCGGGCCTCACTTTGCTAAATCTATTTCATCTCTATGTTTGTCTTTTCATCTTAACTCACAGTCATTATATGTGGGGGCTGCATTTTCCTTTGGGGTATTTCTCTGAGGCAAGGTAGGCTTATTTTCTATCTTCAGGCTAGCTAGTTTCTCAGGCTGTGCCGAGTTGCATAGGGAGCGTTAGGCGCAATCCACGGCTGCCTCTAGTGTGGTTGGAGAGAATTAGGGATTGCGGTCAGCAAAGTTCCCACGTCTCAGAGCTCGTTCTATGTTTTTGGGTTATTGTCAGGTCACTGAATGTGCTCTGACCTCTATGTCCATTGTGGTACTGAATTACCTTATCATAACACATTCAGGTCTTTGGAGATGGACTTGTAGCCTTGAGATTGCTCATGCTTCCTCACAATTTGGTTTCTCAAGTCCTCAGACAGTTCTTTGGTCTTCTTTCTTTTCTCCATGCTCAATGTGGTACACACAAGGACACAGGACAGAGGTTGAGTCAACTTTAATCCATGTCAACTGGCTGTAAGTGTGATTTAGTTATTGCCAACACCTGTTAGGTGCCACAGGTAAGTTACAGGTGCTGATAATTACACAAATTAGAGAAGCATCACATGATTTTTTGAACAGTGCCAATACTTTTGTCCACTCCCTTTTTTATGTTTGGTGTGGAATTATATCCAATTTGGCTTTAGGACAATTCTTTTTGTGTTTTTTCATTTAAGACATATTAAATGAAGATAATAATACCAAAGAATTTGTGTTTGCAATCATTTTCAGGAAGAAAATGAGTATTATCTGACAGAATTGCAGGGGTGTCAATACTTTTGGCCATGACTGTATCAGAAAAATCCCAAAAATACCGTGCAAAAATAGTACCAGTTGATACTAATGATGTTCCCAAGATTGACTGTAATGTAAAGAGTCAACAAGAAGTGACACACGTGTCTGTAATGGCCACTCAAGGTGACCTTGTGTCTCATGATGAAAAACAAGATGGAGGAAACGTAGGAGACATGACAACTGACAAAGATGATGTACAAGAAACAGATGTTGAAGGGCCACTAAAAATAGAAGACGACTCAGAAACCCAACTTCAAACTAAATCTAGAAAAATCTTGCTAAAGTTATGCAAAATCATTCCTGCATATGATGATAAAATCCATGTGTGCAGAAATTCAGAGATATTTGAGAGTTTTGCTGATAAGTTTGATTTGACTAATGAGGAGAAAAATCAGTTGTTTAAAATGTGGCTTCCAGTAACTTTTTCCAGAAGGTTCTCATTAAAAATGCAGAATGATGAGTTCCATGAAGAAATGACTGATGTAGAAAGATTAAAAATTTTGAGATTCTGTGGATTAAAAGAAAATTATCCAGATATTGATATTCTTCTAAAATTGAAGATTGGCTGGAAAAAATGTACTATTACATTCATGTCCATATTTGAAAGGTTGTACAAAACTGTCATTACAAATTTCAATAAACAATCAATGATAAATTGTTTTGTAAACAAATTTGGATTCCTAAATCCTGCATCTCGTGTTATTGCATCACAAAAAGATTCTTTATTTGAATGTGCGCAATCCCTTGATTTTTCTAGAAAACATGAGAATCCTGAAAGGAAATCGAATTATATGAAAACTAATAACATAATTCAATCTTATCAAAAGCCAAAATCAAAATCTCCAAAACTGATCCAAAATCACATCTATGAAGTACGAAGAAAATTACATATTTGTTATAAGCCTTATCAATTGATTCAAGAGTCCTCCACAGAAGCTGAAAGGGTTAAAAGCTGAAGGTTCAGATCTGTCTGTAAAGATGGCGGAAATTGACAGACAGAAACAGTTGAGCATAAGAAGTGAGCTGAATACTTCATTATCACAACTCTTCAAGGAGTCCATAGGGCTAAAAATCACCTTATTAAATAAAATTTTTCAACAAATTATCGACAGAGAGGTAAATTTTGGTTTAGGAATTGGCTAAAAAGTAATTATATTATATGATGTGTAAATGAGTTATACAATGTATTATTAATGTAATTATTTTATACAATATAATTCTGCAGTTACATATATTAATATAGTATACAGTAAATACTGTAGCATATTTGTATAAGTAGAGATTATATTAACTGTATTTTTATATGTATAATGAAATAATTAAAATTTGTTCCAGTAATAATATTTAGAATTACATTAAATACATATATTAAATATATACATATGTATAATATATTTAAATTATTTTGTTTTTAAATAAATATGAAATTAACCTTTATCTTTTTTTTTTTCCTTAGAATTTTCATTTCAAAGCAGGAATTGAACAAAACCTCTTACATGGATTTATATCTTTATTTACACAGGAAGTTATAATAACTGCATGATTATATATATATATATATATATATATATATATATATATATATAGCATTTAATAGGAATAATACATACTGTAATTAACAATCTAATCTAAATTTTTGTGTACTGTAAGTTTTTTCTGTAACATAATCTAAAACTTGTTTTCCTTTGCATGGTAATAATAATATTTTTTTTTCTCCACAGCATGGTGCATGACATGTGACAACTGTGAGTTAAAAATAAGGATATCATATACCCTTGTTTTAGTTTAAGAAGAATTTAGAAACCTCCTCAACCTTTGCAAGTCAAATGGATTCAGTTGCAGGCCCTGTACCAAATATAGCTGTAGAACAAATGCTCAAGTTTCTTATGGATGAGTCCTATCTATAGGTTAGAACATAGCGTTACTGTAGATAATGTGTATTTAGGGAATATTCAAAGATATATAAAAATATTAAATTTAATAGTTTACAATGCGCATTGATAATTAGGATACAATATTTTGGGTTAATATACATGTATTCTTATTCTTTGTATGTGATGTATCTAATTTCAACTCCTACGTGTGTCACAGTCTGAGTGACAGATGACAAATGAGCGTATGAGCAGCTGCTGAGAGTGAACTTAACGTAAGATTGACTATAACGTGGAATGTGAAATGTATGCACAGTATGAAAGAGGCCTCATGATTCATGGTATATTGGAAAAAAGAAAAAAAACTTGTGTTTATGAGAAAATAAGATTCAGTTAAATTATTAGAATATTAAGATATATTTAAATATTATTTACTCAACATATATTTCTATATTTCTTTAGTAGTTATTATTACTTGATTTAGTTAATAGTGAATAAGTGCAATCACACATCAATATGGTTTATCAAGAAAGTCTACATTTAGAACATTTTTCCAAATTACCGTATATACTCGAGTATAAGCCGAGATTTTCAGCCCAAATATTTGGGCTGAAAGTGCCCCTCTCGGCTTATACTCGAGTCACGGTGGGCGGCAGGGTCGGCGGGTGAGGGGGAGAGGGCGCTGAGGCATACTCACCAAGTCCCGGCGCTCCTGACGCTGCCCCTGCCTGTCACACGGTCTCCGGGTGCCTCAGCTCTTCCTCTCTTCAGCGGTCACGTGGCACCGCTCATTAGAGAAATGAATATGGACTCCATTCTCATAGGGGTGGAGCCACATATTCATTTCTCTGAGCGGTGCCAGTGACCGCTGACAGGAAGAGCTGCGGCACCCAAAGACAGTGTGACAGGCAGGGGCAGCGTCAGGAGCGCCGGGACTAGGTGAGTATTTTATATTCACCTGTCCGCGTTCCACACGCCGGGCGCCGCTCTGTCTTCCCGGCATCTCTGCGCTCTGACTGTGCAGGTCAGAGGGCGCGATGACGCACATAGTGTGCGCGCCGCCCTCTGCCTGATCAGTGAGTGCGGAGAGATGCCGCGACGAGACGCCGGGAGCTGCAAGCAAGAGAGGTGAGTATGGCTTTTTTTTTTATTATTGCAGCAGCAGCAATGGCACAGCTTTATATGGAGCATCTATGGGGCAAAAATGAACGGTGCAGAGCACTATATGGCAGAGCTATGGGGCAATAATGAATGGTGCAGAGCACTATATGGCACAGCTATGGGGCAATAATGAATGGTGCAGAGCACTATATGGCACAGCTATGGGGCAAAAATGAACGGTGCAGAGCACTATACGGCACAGCTATGGGGCAATAATGAACGGTGCAGAGCACTATATGGCACAGTTATGGGGCAAGAATGAACGGTGCAGAGCACTATATGGCACAGCTATGGGGCAAGAATGAACGGTGCAGAGCACTATATGGCACAGCTATGGGGCAAGAATGAACGGTGCAGAGCACTATATGGCACAGCTATGGGGCAAGAATGAATGGTGCAGAGCACTATATGGCACAGCTATGGGGCAATAATGAACGGTGCAGAGCACTATATGGCACAGCTATGGGGCAATAATGAATGGTGCAGAGCACTATATGGCACAGCTATGGGGCAAGAATGAACGGTGCAGAGCACTATATGGCACAGCTAAGGGGCAAGAATGAACGGTGCAGAGCACTATATGGCACAGCTATGGGGCAAGAATGAACGGTGCAGAGCACTATATGGCACAGCTATGGGGCAATAATGAACGGTGCAGCGCACTATATGGCACAGCTATGGGGCAATAATGAACGGTGCAGAGCACTATATGGCACAGCTATGGGGCAAGAATGAACGGTGCAGAGCACTATATGGCACAGCTATGGGGCAATAATGAACGGTGCAGAGCACTATATGGCACAGCTATGGGGCAATAATGAACGGTGCAGAGCACTATATGGCACAGTTATGGGGCAAGAATGAATGGTGAAGAGCACTATATGGCACAGATATGGGGCAATAATGAATGGTGCAGAGCACTATATGGCACAGCTATGGGGCAATAATGAACGGTGCAGAGCACTATATGGCACAGCTATGGGGCAATAATGAACTGTGCAGAGCACTATATAGCACAGCTAAGGGGCAAGAATGAACGGTGCAGAGCACTGTATGGCGCAGCTATGGGGCAAGAATGAACGGTGCAGAGCACTATATGGCACAGCTATGGGGCAATAATGAATGGTGCAGAGCACTATATGGCACAGCTATACGGCAATAATGAACGGTGCCGAGCACTATATGGCACAGCTATGGGGCAAGAATGAACAGTGCAGAGCACTATATGGCACAGCTATGAGGCAAGAATGAACGGTGCAGAGCACTATATGGCAGAGCTATGGGGCAATAGTGAACGGTGCAGAGCACTTTATGGCACAGCTATGGGGCAATAATGAACTGTGCAGAGCACTATATGGCACAGCTATGGGGCAATAATGAACGGTGCAGAGCACTATATGGCACAGCTATGGGGCAATAATGAACGGTGCAGAGCACTATATGGCACAGTTATGGGGCAAGAATGAACGGTGCAGAGCACTATATGGCACAGCTATGGGGCAATAATGAACGGTGCAGAGCACTATATGGCACAACTATCGGGCAATAATGAACGGTGCAGAGCACTATATGGCACAGCTATGGGGCAATAATGAACGGTGCAGAGCATTATATGGCACTGATATGGGGCAAGAATGAACGGTGGAGAGCACTATATGGCACAGCTATGGGACAATAATGAACGGCGCAGAGCATTATATGGCACTGATATGGGGCAAGAATGAACGGTGGAGAGCACTATATGGCACAGCTATGGGGCATTAATGAACGGTGCAGAGCACTATATGGCACAGCTATGAGGCAATAATGAATTGTGCAGAGCACTATATGGCACAGCTATGGGGCAATAATGAACGGTGCAGAGCACTATATGGCACAGCTATGGGACAATAATGAACGGCGCAGAGCATTATATGGCACTGATATGGGGCAAGAATGAACGGTGGAGAGCACTATATGGCACAGCTATGGGGCAATAATGAACGGTGCAGAGCACTATATGGCACAGCTATGAGGCAATAATGAATTGTGCAGAGCACTATATGGCACAGCTATGGGGCAATAATGAACGGTGCAGAGTACTATATGGCACAACTATGGGGCAATAATGAACGATGCAGAGCACTACAGGTCCTTCTCAAAAAATTAGCATATAGTGTTAAATTTCATTATTTACCATAATGTAATGATTACAATTAAACTTTCATATATTATAGATTCATTATCCACCAACTGAAATTTGTCAGGTCTTTTATTGTTTTAATACTGATGATTTTGGCATACAACTCCTGATAACCCAAAAAACCTGTCTCAATAAATTAGCATATCAAGAAAAGGTTCTCTAAACGACCTATTACCCTAATCTTCTGAATCAACTAATTAACTCTAAACACATGCAAAAGATACCTGAGGCTTTTATAAACTCCCTGCCTGGTTCATTACTCAAAACCCCCATCATGGGTAAGACTAGCGACCTGACAGATGTCAAGAAGGCCATCATTGACACCCTCAAGCAAGAGGGTAAGACCCAGAAAGAAATTTCTCAACAAATAGGCTGTTCCCAGAGTGCTGTATCAAGGCACCTCAATGGTAAGTCTGTTGGAAGGAAACAATGTGGCAGAAAACGCTGTACAACGAGAAGAGGAGACCGGACCCTGAGGAAGAATGTGGAGAAGGACCGATTCCAGACCTTGGGGAACCTGAGGAAGCAGTGGACTGAGTCTGGTGTGGAAACATCCAGAGCCACCGTGCACAGGCGTGTGCAGGAAATGGGCTACAGGTGCCGCATTTCCCAGGTAAAGCCACTTTTGAACTAAAACAGCGGCAGAGGTGCCTGACCTGGGCTACAGAGAAGCAGCACTGGACTGTTGCTAAGTGGTCCCAAGTACTTTTTTCTGATGAAAGCAAATTTTGCATGTCATTCGGAAATCAAGGTGCCAGAGTCTGGAGGAAGACTGGGGAGAAGGAAATGCCAAAATGCCTGAAGTCCAGTGGCAAGTACCCACAGTCAGTGATGGTGTGGGGTGCCATGTCAGCTGCTGGTGTTGGTCCACTGTGTTTCATCAAGGGCAGGGTCAATGCAGCTAGCTATCAGGAGATTTTGGAGCACTTCATGCTTCCATCGGCTGAAATGCTTTATGGAGATGAAGATTTCATTTTTCAGCACGACCTGGCACCTGCTCACAGTGCCAAAACCACTGGTTAATGGTTTACTGACCATGGTATTACTGTGCTCAATTGGCCTGCCAACTCTCCTGACCTGAACCCCATAGAGAATCTGTGGGATATTGTGAAGAGAAAGTTGAGAGACGCAAGACCCAACACTCTGGATGAGCTTAAGGCCGCTATTGAAGCATCCTGGGCCTCCATAACATCTCAGCAGTGTCACAGGCTGATTGCCTCCATGCCACGCCGCATTGAAGCAGTCATTTCTGCCAAAGGATTCCCGACCAAGTATTGAGTGCATAACTGAACATTATTATTTGTTGGTTTTTTTGTTTGTTATTAAAAAACACTTTTATTTGATTGGATGAGTGAAATATGCTAATTTATTGAGACAGGTTTTTTGGGTTATCAGGAGTTGTATGCCAAAATCATCAGTATTAAAACAATAAAAGACCTGACAAATTTCAGTTGGTGGATAATGAATCTATAATATATGAAAGTTTAATTGTAATCATTACATTATGGTAAATAATGAAATTTAACACTATATGCTAATTTTTTGAGAAGGACCTGTATATGGTACAGCTATGGGGAAATATGAACGGTGCAGAGCACTATATGGCACAGCTATGGGGCAATAATGAACGGTGCAGAGTATTATATGGCACAGCTATGGGGCAATAATGAACTGTGCAGAGCACTAAATGGCACAGCTATGGGGCAATAATGAACGGTGCAGAGCACTATATGGCACAGCTATGGGGCAATAATGAACGGTGCAGAGCACTATATGGCACAGCTATGGGGCAATAATGAACGGTGCAGAGCACTATATGGCCCAGCTATGGGGCAATAATGAACGGTGCAGAGCACTATGTGGCACAACTTTCTATGGTACATCTATGGGGCAATAATGAACGGTGCAGAGCACTATATGGCACAGCTATGGGGCCATAATGAACGGTATGGAGCATCTATTTTTATTTTTGAAATTCACCGGTAGCTGCTGTATTTTCCACCCTAGGCTTATACTCGAGTCAAAAAGTTTTCCCAGTTTTTTGTGGCAAAATTAGGGGGGTCGGCTTATACTCGGGTCGGCTTATACTCGAGTATATACGGGTATAATTTTATGGCATTCAGTGTTTTTTTAATGGTTACATAGATGGGTACACATCTTCAAACAAATATATGGCACAAGCTGATGTGACAGTTATAAAATTAATTATTTTTTAATTTTGGTTTTACAAATTAATTTTTTCATAAAATAATATTTTTTGATATTAAGGGGGAAATGTGTTTTTGATCAAGATTACATCATCACATTTCATCAATACCTCTTTTTCACACATTTTAATAAAGAAGAAATATGTATAAGGTATTATTGGGTATAATAACATTAAGTATTATAAAAGTAATTTTTTCCTCTAATGAAGGATATTATATGAAAAAATTGCATAATTTCAATATTTTGGTAATCCAAGGTTATGACAACATCTACAGTATATAATGGAAATATTAAAGGGAATGTGTTACTGAGACATAACCTCAACATTTGTCATCAACATATAAAGGCCTTATTTTTATTTTTATTCTCATTTTTATTTTTCATTTTTAATTTTTTCTTACTTAATTTTTATTCTTAATTTTTCATTTTTATTTTTTATCTCAAGAAGGAAAAAAATCAACATTTAATAAAGTAATGTCTACAAGAATATTGCTTTATTAAATATAATGATCATATGGTTTCATTATATAAGAAATGTTTCAATTTCTGAGTTAAATACAATAATTCTTTCACTCATTCATTCAGTCATTTATTCATATATATTCTTATTTTGGTTCATGGCTACACATTCTTACATATTATTGGTCTAATAAATATAGTTTATTAATAAAGTTTTAGTAATAAAGATGGAAACACTTGTTACATAAAAGACACACATCTATGGGTTCAAAAAGAAATTACACCAGTGACATAAAAATGTCCTATCACATGAAGAATATGGTTAATAATGTATTATCATTTATTATTATTATTATCATTATTTTATTTTTCAAAATATGAATTCCATATTAATATTCTGATAATAATTATATTAATATTATTGATTGCTATGGTACGCTGTGATATTATAAGTGAGGTAAATTACCAGATTTGTGGGGATATCTGAGACATGGCTGGATGAGAGCCATGACTGGGCTGTTAACTTGCAGGGCTATAGCCTGTTCAGAAATGACCGTACAGATAAGCGAGGGGGTGGGGTGTGTCTATATGTAAAATCGTCCTTAAAACCCATCCTGCGTGATAATATAGGTGAATTTAATGAAAATGTAGAATCCCTGTGGGTTGAGATAAGGGGAGGGGGAAAAAATAATAAATTACTGGTAGGGGTTTGCTATAAATCTCCAAAAATAATGGAAGCAATGGAGAATATCCTCATAAAGCAAATAGATGAAGCTGCGACTCAAGGAGAAGTCATTATTATGGGGTACTTCAACTACCCTGAAATAGATTGGGGAACAGAAACCTGCAGTTCCAGCAAAGGTAATCGGTTTTTGACAACTATGAGAGACAATTACCTTTCACAACTGGTTCAGGACCCAACAAGAAGAGGGGCACTGCTAGACCTAATATTAACCAACAGGCCAGACCACATAGCAAATATAAGGGTTGGGGGTTCTTGTGGAATAGTGATCACAAAATAATAAGTTTTCATGTATCCTTTAATAAGATGTGTAGTAGAGGGGTTACAAGGACACTTAACTTCAGGAGGGCAAATTTCCAACGGATGAGAGAGGATCTTGGTGCAATTAACTGGGACGATATCCTGAGACATAAAAATACACAAAGAAAATGGGAGACATTTATTAGCATCCTGGATAGGACCTGTGCACAGTATATACCGTATGGGAATAAACATACTAGAGATAGGAGGAAACCAATATGGCTAAATAGAGCTGTAAGGGGCGCAATAAGTGACAAAAAGAAAGCATTTAGAGAATTAAAGGAAGTAGGTAGTTATGAGGCATTAAATAAATACAGAAAATTAAATAAATTCTGTAAAAAGCAAATCAAGGCAGCAAAGATTGAGACAGAGAGACTCATTGCCAGAGAGAGTAAAAATAATCCTAAAATATTCTTTAACTACATAAATAGTAAGAAACTAAAAAATGATAGTGTTGGCCCCCTTAAAAATAGTCTGGGTGAAATGGTGGATGAGGATGAGGAAAAAGCCAATATGCTAAATTACTTTTTTTCATCAGTATTTTCACAAGAAAATCCCATGGCAGACAAAATGACTAGTGATAAAAATTCCCCATTAAATGTCACCTGCTTAACCCAGCAGGAAGTGCAGCGGCGTCTAAAAATCACTAAAATTGACAAATCTCCGGGCCCGGATGGGATACACCCTCGAGTACTGCAGGAATTAAGTACAGTCATTGATAGACCATTATTTTTAATCTTTAAAGACTCCATAATAACAGGGTCTGTACCACAGGACTGGCGTATAGCAAATGTGGTGCCAATATTCTGGGCAAAACTGTCAATGAAAAAGACCTGGGTGTATGGGTGGATAACAAACTCATATTCAGTGGCCAGTGTCAGGCAGCTGCTACAAAGGCAAATAAAATAATGGGATGCATTAAAAGAGGCATAGATGCTCATGAGGAGAACATAATTTTACCTCTATACAAGTCACTAGTTCGACCACACTTAGAATACTGTGCACAGTTCTGGTCTCCGGTGTATAAGAAAGACATAGCTGAACTAGAGCGGGTGCAGAGAAGAGCGACCAAGGTTATTAGAGGACTGGGGGGTCTGCAATACCAAGATAGGTTATTACACTTGGGGCTACTTAGTTTGGAAAAATGAAGACTAAGGGGTGATCTTATGTTAATGTATAAATATATGAGGGGACAGTACAAAGACCTTTCTGATTATCTTTTTAATCATAGACCTGAAACCGGGACAAGGGGGCATCCTCTGCGTTTGGAGGAAAAAAGGTTTAAGCATAATAACAGACGCAGATTCTTTACTGTAAGAGCAGTGAGACTATGGAACTCTCTGCCGTATGATGTTGTAATGAGTGATTCATTACCTAAATTTAAGAGGGGACTGGATACCTTTCTGGAAAAGTATAATGTTACAGGGTATATACACTAGATTCCTTGATAGGGCGTTGATCCAGGGAACTAGTCTGATTGCCGTATGTGGAGTCGGGAAGGAATTTTTTTCCCCAATGTGGAGCTTACTCTTGCCACATGGGTTTTTTTTTTGCCTTCCTCTGGATCAACATGTTAGGGCATGTTAGGTTAGGCTATGGGTTGAACTAGATGGACTTATAGTCTTCCTTCAACCTTAATAACTATGTAACTATGTAACTATGGTATAGAATAGGGAATGAAGACTTCAATCAAGATACTGAAGTTACGTTAATAAAGACTTTTTGTATTTCTAAATTCAATTCATTCTTAAAAGTTGCAAAAAGAAAAAGCCATTATCCAGAAGTTCCACAAGGTAACAATGCTATGATTTCTGAATAATAATAGACTGTGTCAAATACAATTCATGTCACCACTCACAACTACAGCATCCATCACTGACAACTATGAATACAGTATCTAACCTGACAGCCACAATTAAAAAGGATGATGATCCTATGACGCTAAGATGAACTGTGTTATTACGTTTTCATCACGTTCCAGTGGTTTTCTATCACCTATAAGACTTCCATGAAAGCTGGTGAACAATCAGGTAATTGTCAGGTCGCTACAACCCTGACATGTGTCCTGTGCACTAAGGACTGGTTATGGTGCTATGTTTAGCAAGGAAGAGTCAATGTAACCCTTGCTGTGCTGACCAAAGACGTCACACCTGTTCCAATACCAGTGTGGACGATATGGAAGGATTCCAGATGATTTCCAAGGCGAGTCAATGTAGGTCCAGGTCTTTAAAGGTGACACTGCACAGATATTAAAGCTACATTTCATCTATGAACTTTGTTTTCTTATCAACAATTGAATTTATGGACTTTGATTGACACATGACACACAGTCTCTACAATATCTACATGCTATCATCTATTTCAAAAGAATTGTAATAAAGATTGTCTTAAAAGCATCAAGAAGAAGACATCACGATGAAGACCAGATGACATCAGATGATGATCAGACCTGAGATGCTTCAAGTAGATATAGGGAAGTATTATTATACTTTTTATAGGAATATTAGTCACGGCTTACCATAACATGAATTTACATATCATTATATTATTGAGTACGTATAACAATATTATTATTATTTATATTATTATTATGAACATTAAATTATTATGCCAAAGAAGAAGAAAGAAGATCTTATTAATATGTTTACTTTGAGGGTTCCAATCAATTTCTGTCACCCTCAAAAGGGGGAATTGTTAAATATTAATTATTAGTTGAATTATTCTTATTCTGTACTGAGCACATTGCTTCTTGCTGACATTACAAAAAGCTATTTCCATATATATATAGCTCAGAGTATAAGTCAACACCATATACAGGGAACACAATATATCCAAGAAAAAGAAAAAAGCACCTCCGCACAGCTGCAACAACTTAGACCGCCATGTCAGATAGCCAGGTAATACTAGAGGTCCCTTCCGACAACCTCGGTGGTGCAGTATCCAAGAAAACAAGACGATAAATATCCAAATGCAGAAGAAGAGAGAGGAACGCACTCACCGATCAGGTAAAATCCAATTCTTTATTCAAGCATGGACAAACTTAGCAGGGAGGGGAATAGAGGATGACGGCCGACGGCCGTTTCGCGCTGATGAGCGCTTCTACGGGTCCTGATGACAGGAAGCGGGAGATCCCTTTTCACCTGTGCTGGTTCAAGGTGAACGCCCACACGTCCTGCATCATAGCCATAAGCTCCGCCTAACAGAGCGATTTACATGTGACTTAAAAGACAATAAAAACAACAGTACAAAAAGACATATTGCAGGAGTACAAAAAGACCATCATAATAATCACCATTTTACAAAAAAACTGCCATATCGATTTTATCATTGAGCCCGGCGGGTCCAGCGGCATTAGTCCGTATTATCCACCTGGCTTCTCTTCTCAAGAGAAGCCGATGCCAGTCTCCTCCGTGGCGTGGTGTATTTACTCGTTCTAGTCCCGCGAAACGTAACGCATTTATGTCCCTTGCATGTACCTGCCTGACATGAGTGATCAGACAGGGAACCCCCTTCCCGGTACATATATAATACAAGTGCTGCCTAATTCTTTTAAATAAGGGTTGAATTGTTTTGCCAATGTAAAAAAGCCCACGTGGGCAAAAGATGATATATATGACGTATGTTATACGACATGAGATGAAATCCCGAACCTGATGATAAACGGGACCCACTTGTATTCTGTCACCTGTGATATGTAATTGACAAAAATTGCACTGGCCACATCTAAAGTTGCCCTTAGGGATACCGGATTCCAACCAACTATCATTTTTTGTTTCAAAACGATTTCGTACAAGCAAATCCTTGATGTTCTTACTACGCCTACAGGCGAAAAGTGGACCTTTTTCTACCATTTCCTTTGCCAATTTAAAGGAAATGGTAGAAAAAGGTCCGCTTTTCGCCTGTAGGCGTTAGCAAAACGTTGAGCCTCCTCCTGAGACAACACCAAATTGTCCACCACCTGAGCCCAAATCAGCTGCAACCTATCAACCACAGAATCCACACCTGGAAAGTCAGAAGACTCAACCTGCCCAGAAGAAAAACGAGGATGAAAACCAAAATTACAAAAAAAAAGGCGAAATCAAAGTAGCCGAACTAGCCCGATTATTAAGGGCAAACTCGGCCAATAGCAAAAAAGCCACCCAATCATCCTGATCAGCAGACACAAAGCATCTCAAATAAGTCTCCAAAGTCTGATTAGTACGCTCGGTCTGGCCATTTGTCTGAGGATGAAATGCAGAAGAAAAAGACAAATCAATGCCCAGCCTAGCACAAAAGGCCCGCCAAAACCTAGAAACAAACTGGGAACCTCTGTCGGACACAATATTCTCAGGAATACCATGCAAACGGACCACATGCTGAAAAAACAATGGAACCAAATCAGAAGAAGAAGGCAATTTAGGCAAAGGCACCAAATGAACCATCTTAGAGAATCGGTCACAAACAACTCAGATAACCGACATCCTCTGGGAAACAGGAAGATCAGAAATAAAATCCATAGAAATATGCGTCCAGGGCCTCTCAGGGACCGGCAATGGCAAAAGCAACCCACTAGCACGGGAGCAACAAGGCTTAGCCCACGCACAGGTCCCACAGGACTGCACAAAAGACCGCACATCACGCGATAAAGAAGGCCACCAAAATGACCTACCAACCAAGTCTCTGGTACCAAAAATGCCAGGATGACCAGCCAACACAGTGAACCTCAGAAATCACTCTACTAGTCCATCTGTCAGGAACAAACAGCTTCCCCACAGGACAACGATCAGGTTTGTCAGCCTGAAATTTCTGAAGAACCCGTCGTAAATCAGGAGAAATGGCAGAAAGGACCACCCCTTCCTTCAAAATACCGACTGGTTCCAAGACCTCAGGAGAATCAGGCAAAAAACTCCCAGAGAGGGCATCAGCCTTAATATTCTTAGAACCCAGAAGGTACGAGACCACAAAATCAAAACGAGAAAAAAACAAGGACCATCGAGCCTGTCTAGGATTCAACCGTTTGGCAGACTCGAGGTAAATCAGATTCTTATGATCGGTCAAGACCACAATACGGTGCTTAGCTCCCTCAAGCCAATGTCGCCACTCCTCAAACGCCCACTTCATAGCCAACAACTCCCGATTGCTGACATCATAATTGCGTTTAGCAGGCGAAAACTTACGGGAAAAGAAGGCACATGGTTTCATTAAGGAACCAACAGGATCCCTCTGAGACAAAACAGCCTGAAGAAAAAAAAATGGCTCAAGATCTTTCCTCCCTTCTTCTGAGATGCAATTAACTCATTGTTGGCCAGTAGTACTGTTCTGATCAGGTGGCCTTTGTGGAAGAAATGGTTAATTTGAAATAAATATAATATATTTCTATGCAAAGGGTCAAGTATTATCATCTAAGTCTCCTTGAGTCCAGTTTCCCGTACATTCCATCTAGTGAAAGGTCAGTTATTCTGGGAGGAACATTAATAGGTTGGGAGTTGATATCCTCTCAAGGATGTACATCTGATTTGCCCTTTTTCCAAGGTAACCTACATAGTTTGGCCAAATCCCTTGTTGACAAGAAATATGTAAAAAACATTCCCGCATTCTATCTTGGGAATAGGTGACAAGCCATCAAGTAATAAGTGTGTTGTTGCCAAATGTTGTGTAACCTATACTCCTTGTAACCTTGTGACTTTTGGGTTATAAAAGAAGGCTGGGGTGGAATTAAAGCAGACTATATTGGAAAGACAAACTGCTGTCTGTCTCTCTGATTTATTTCTCCATACTATAGGTACCTATCGACAACGATACCTGAGGTTGGTTTTCATTAGAGAGAAAATCTCGTCTTCAACAACTTGGAGGCCCCAGCGAGATTTCCACTCCATTCCCCTTCGACTACCATTCCAGACTGAACAAGGCTGCCTACCGCCTGGTCCGAGAGAGGGGGGAAAATTAGAATCCGGGTAAGTGAGCTATTGCTCGCACTTCTTTTCCTGTCTCTCCGGACGGGGAGGCCGGTAGAGGGTCAGTCTGCAGGGTTTTTCTAACGGGAATCCCTTCAATCCCTTTTTGTATTTTTGTGTTGTCATATTCTTTTATAATGATAGTCTTCATAATCCGTTATCCGTCACTGTTGATTTTGCTTGTGTGTTTAAATTGTGGTACAGTAATCAAATTCACCTGCAAGCCCATCTGTCCCGTTAATCGTTGCCGCTAACTGTTGTAAATTGTCAAAACAGTGTGTCCTGTCTGCATTGTGTACTGTGGTCCAGATTGTGCATTCACAAAATACCTTACATCCGAACTGGTACCGGATTTTGCTGTTACATCTTGTTGCTTAATCTTATTGTGTGCTACTGCTAAAATTAATTTCAGAGATTGGTAGTATAAATCATATTATGCCTTGTTATATGTGCTCCCTTTATCTCACTGTCTGTGCTATTTTTGCTTTGTATTTGTTGATTGATCACATTATTATGGTTTACTACTGTAATGTTGTTTGTTTGGATAACCAAGTGTATTAAGTTTGTTTAAACATTTTGTAACATCCAGAGTAGTTCAGGAAAAGTACTTAGTGACTATCTGGTTGTGACGTCTACAAGTTGCAGGAAACTAGGAAGTTTTTTTTTTTTTTTCTTCTCTTCTCATGCTGTATGCCTTGTACACACTGTCTGTGTTCTGTCACCATAGTTAAAAAGCGAGTAGGTGGTGAGGAAGATTGGTTTTTGAAAAGAGTGCATTTGTCACCTGTATTTCCGCATCAGTATAGCCGAAGAAATAAGTTATATAGAGTGTTTTCTTGTCACGTAGTCCCACACCCTCAGGCGTTGAGTAAAAGTTGGACATACATCATAAATACTAGATGGTATATGCCTCAGTGGCAGGACATGGTCACTCATGAGTATTATTTTAATACTTCATAAGATAAGACTCTTAAATTGATTTGACATACTCATATTTTAGTGGGATCTCAGATGTTGAATGAAGAATATATAGCACTGGTTTTTGGAATTGCGATATTCATGTGGGTATGCATTTATTTGTTTGAAAGAATTTACTCCAGCATCAGGAAAGAACAGAGAGCTGCAGTACAGCTAATTGCCGTGGGAACAGGAATCACTGACTATTCTAATAGGGCAGTGGATTCTGGTGAGAACATAGCAGGACTGAAGACAGGGGTCGCTCCCTTTGACGGCTGTTATGGGTTCTAGATTTACTAGGTCAGGACAAAATATGGATCCAAGATATAAAATGAAGGACCTGGTGTGTCTAGAGCATGGTAAAAAGGCTGTTAGGAATGCAGCAAGGATTTTAGAAAAGGCAGGGATGCCGAGAAATGGATGTTTGGATGCCGAGAGATGGAAGCGGTTCAGCAGAGAGCATGCTGCGTGGATTGACAAGCATGGGTATGTGGAGCAAGTGGCGGCATGGATCAGAACTTCTGAACGTCATGATCCGTATTATAATACTGAAAAGAATGATGAGGATGAGAGTGATGAAGCCCACATGAGAGGTAGAATGTATGTAAATAGATCCTCAATTCCCCCGCAGGCACTAGGGCCCCCTCCCTTACAGGGCTCATCGGAGCTGGGAAAGGCAGCCCCTCCTTCACATGGCCAGCTGGAGCAAATAACTCCTTCCGCCCCTCTAGCCAGAAGGGATCGGATTTCTCCCGATTCCAGTACTCAAGTAAAAAGAGTAACTGTGTGTCAGAAAGAGATGCTTTCTGGCTCTTCTGGATCCCCAGATAACACTTCAGGGGCTAGTACAATACCTTACTTGCCCGAAAATTTTATTTCTTCCCCATCATTTCCATCTCCTTTGGGAGTGGCAAGGCCAGGACCTTGCAACATGCAGACACCAGAGATCTGCCAGCGGCCCACGGCCCCATGGAAGTCACTTCTGGAAGGAGGGTGGATGCAGACTCCAGGGCAGGTGCAGTTGAGCTATCCTGCCCATGACCTGTCCCCTCCTCAATACTCATCCACAGATCACTATCCAGGACTGCCAAAAGGATCCCCTGACAGTTTTTCCACTCCACAGAATAGCCCAAGTCAACAGGGGGTCTCTCCTGAACAGGGCAACAGCCATTTTCGTCTATTAACTACCTCTACGCCCTCTCCAGGAGAGATTGCATCTCCAGATGACAATAAGGTCGTAGAAAAGATAGTCCTAACCAAGGGCGACAAAGGATGGACATGTTTGAACAATGGGCAGTCCTGTGGGAAGGAAGCATCGCCCAAAGAAATTGCACCCTCACACCCAGCAAGCAGTCTACAGGGTAGTCTAGAAGAAAGGAGGGCAATGAGATCCAGTACTTGGATCTGTGACAAGTGTCATAGACAAAATGACAAGGGGAAATCCCAATGTGACTTCTGTACTAGGACAGAGAGAAGTGACATGGCCACAGCCCTCCCAGTCATCACACAAACAACCAGCAGACCACCAGAAGTGGGAGAGGATGCAAAGGTAGATACCACTACTTGGTATAAGCCATGGAGTAGATCTGAGCAGCTTACTATGGCCAATAGTTTCCCAGACCCGTACAAAAATCCTCTTGGGTTTTACAAAGCTATGGAAAGTGCAGCTGATAATTACGATGCTGCATGGAATGACTTAGAACCATTATGTCGTATTTCTGCCGGAGTGCCACTTGTTGAAAAGGTGAAGGCAGTCCAAGTAGATGCTGCAATACAAGTTGTACCAGAGGACAAGAAAACTAGGGACTCAGGACTGCAGTTCCTGGCTAGATTACTTGTAGTTGCCAAAAAACAGGCAGAGGAACTAGCATCAGGGTTACCAGAGGTATTTCAGGGGGCAGATGAACCAATTGACAGATTCTATGCTAGATGTACAGCCGTGTTCACAGACCATGACTATGATCTAAAGAATCCAAGAGAAGCCAGATTTCTCAAAAATATGTTCATGACAGGACTAAGGGAAGAAATACGGACAGAAGTAATGCGTGTTCGACCAGAATGCATTTATGCCACCCTTGACCAGTCCCTTCCCATGTTTAGAGGGGTGGAGGATCAGATTAACAGTGGAAAGGCAAAGAAACAGCAGAAACCAACTCCAGTTATGGTCAACATACCCCCTGATGCTTTCAACAATGCTGTCAAAACCGCAGTGCAGGCAGCAGGGTTGCAAAATAGAGGAACATGGCAGGGCACTCAGGGGAGAAGATATGGGGTACCTGACTCGGAGGAATGCAGAAAGAAGGGGCTCTGTTTTGGTTGTGGCCAAAGGGGGCATATTAAGAGAAATTGTCCCCGACGAACAGCAACCAAACCAGACCCAACCCATGTTGCAATGGTAATGACAGAGGAGGACGGAAATACTTCAGACTAGGAATTTGGCAGCCCCCGGCATACTTCTGTAATAGTGGTTCCCCCACGCGATGGTCCAATGGCCATCACACAATTACAACTTCCTAATGGGAAGCAATTAGACTGCCTGATTGATACGGGTGCGAGCCGTACTATTATACGAAAAAATGATATGCCACAGCGATTCATGACAGGAAAAACGATTCCAGGGCTGGGAGCTGGAGGAACAACTCATCCTTTGTATGAAACTGAGCCTATGAAGGTGCGAATAGCACATACCACTGATTTGTGTGCCCAATTGCTAGTTTCAGACAAATGCCCACTAAATTTAATAGGTGCAGACATTCTAAACGCAGTAAATGCAATTATTAAATTTGGAAAGAAAGGTATTACTGTTGCAGGCCCGTTGTCAGAAGAAATACTTTCTACTATGATGTCAATGACTGTGCTGGATGATGCCGAGAACCTGCCAATTGAGCAAGATATGGAAGTCCAGCAGATGCTTGAACAAGTACCACCAGCACTATGGGTAAAAGACAAAACTGATGTGGGATTGTTGAGAATATCACCTGTATCAATTAAATTAAGACCAGGAACAGTACCGGTACGTATTGGACATAATCCTCTAAGTAGAGAACAGACAGAGGCCATCTCAACTCAGGTATCAACGTATCTGAAAGCAGGAATATTGACCGAGAGAAAATCCGTATATAATACACCTCTTTTTCCGGTAAAAAAGAAGCAGATTTAGGGACAACCAGCGGTTTACCGCATGGTACATGATCTAAGAGAAATTAACAAACTAATGATTGTTGACCTACCCATAGTGCCAAACCCACACACTTTACTAAATCAAATTCCAAGCAATGCAAAATGTTTCACTGTAATAGAGCTAAGCAATGCCTTTTTCTCGATGCCTATTGATGAGGAAAGCCAACTGCTGTTTGCATTCACCCATGCAGGTAAACAATATTGTTGGACACGCTTGCCTCAAGGAGGAGCAACATCTCCCTCTTTCTTTTCTGAGGCAATGGCGGGAATTCTGCTCTCCTGGCACCCTGAAAATGGTGAGGTACAGCTGCTTCAATATGTTGATGATCTACTACTATGTACCCCTAACAGAAAAGTCTGCCTAAATGAAACAGTTTCTCTACTAACATTTTTGTATCATGAGGGATGCAAAGTGTCCAAAGAAAAATTGCAGATAGCAAAGGAAAAGGTCACGTTTTTGGGACACTGCATCTCATCACAGTTGAAACACATAACACCAGAAAGGAAAAAGGCTATTAGCCAAGCAGTAGAGCCCGCATCAATCCCTGCACTCAGAACATTCCTGGGGTTGATGGGGTATTGTCGAGAATGGATTCCTGCTGCATCTCAATTGATGCAGCCCCTCTTTGATGTATTGTCCACATGCAACAAGGGGCAGCCATACCAACTGACCCCAGAAGCCAAAGAGGGGTACAGGGACCTGAAGGGAGCCATTCTCTCAGCCCCAGCACTAGGAATTCCAAACTATGACCTCCCTTTTCGTTTGTACTGTCATGAATCGGGAGGATATGCTAAAGGTGTATTAACACAGGAACATGGAGGAAAACATCGCCCTTTGGGATACTATTCCGCCCAACTGGATATAGTGGCCAAAGGAGCACCTACATGTATCAGAGCAGTTGCTGCATGTGCAGTACTAAAAGAAAAAGTTGCAGATTTGGTGCTGGACAATCCTTTGGAAATTTTAGTACCACACTCTGTACAGGAGCTATTGCTCCAAGCTAGAACAAAACATTTGTCAATGAACAGACTGACAAAATACGAAGTGGCTTTGCTGACACCTCCAAATGTGACAATAAAAAGGTGTACGGTTCTGAACCCAGCCACTTTGTTGCCTGACACAGATGATGACCAAGAAATTGAAGCTCAGCATAATTGCTTTGAGCTTATGGAAGCAGAAACACAACCGCTTGCCAATGTGCAAGAGACACCGATTCCTAATGCAGATCTAGAGCTCTATGTAGATGGGTCACGATTTTATCAGGATGGAGTACCCCACACGGGGTATGCTGTAGTTGACCAACATGGTGTAGTTAAAAGTGAAGCACTACCACCTGGGATGTCTGCTCAGGAAGCTGAATTGAGGGCACTCACTGAGGCGTGTATAATGGCTGAACATCTAATAGCAAATATTTTTACAGACAGTCGCTATGCTTTTGGCATTTGCCATGATTACGGTCCCATATGGAAGAGCAGACAGTTTGTTGGTTCCTCTGGTAAACCCATTAAAAATGCAGAGTTGGTCACTCAACTCCTGAGAGCACTGGAACTGCCAAAGAGAGTTGCAATAATTAAAGTGCAGGCTCATACTAAAGAGCGCACTAGAGAAGCCGAAGGCAATAATAGAGCTGACATTGCAGCCAAAGCTGCTGCACTTTTTCCTCTCCCCGCAGAGATATACACTGTACAGGTGTCCGGGGGGATGGACCTACAACTACTTCAGAGCCTGCAAGAACAGGCCTCTACACCGGAAAAAGAAGACTGGCAAAGGCACCTATGTGTGAAGGAAGAAGATGGTCTGTGGGGAGTCGACAGTAAGTACTGCCTTCCAAGGGCATTGTTCCCCATGATGTGCTCTCTCTCTCATGGCAAAACGCATCAGTCTAAAGACGCAATGGTAAGTCAGGTTAAAGCAAGTTGGGTCGCTCCAGGTTTCCACTATGCTGCTGCCAAATTCATACAGGGATGCGTAATCTGTGCCTGCCATAACATAGGAAAAACGGTGAAGGTGCCGCCAAAGTGCACCGCCAGACCATTGTATCCTTTTCAGCGAGTGCAAATTGATTTTATACAGCTTCCAAGGGTAGGCACCTATGAGTATGTACTAGTGTGCATTGATTTGTTCTCCAACTGGCCAGAAGCTTGGCCCTGTGCTTGTGCTAATGCACGCACTGTCGCAAAGAAACTGTTATCAGAGGTAGTCTGCAGATTGGAGTACCCGAGGTCATTGAAAGTGACAGAGGTAGTCACTTCACTTCACAGGTGTGTCAAGAAATCACTCGAGCTCTAGGAATTGAGCAATCATTCCACACTCCGTACCATCCGCAAAGCAGCGGTAAGGTGGAAAGGTTGAATGGTACTTTATAAATGAAAATCCAGAAAGCAATGGCAGAAACAGGTAAACCATGGACTGAGTGTCTTCCCATTGCATTGTATACAGTAAGGGTTACACCAACTAAAAAGACCAGTCTGAGTCCATATGAGATCCTTTTTGGGGGACCTCCAAAAACAGGGTTGTATTTCCCTCAGCAGATGCAAGTCTCTCATTCAAATATGACAGCTTATGTTGGCGCATTGCAACAAATATTGCAGCAAATTCACACCCGTGTTTTTAGTTCCATTCCAGATCCCTCCTCCTTGCCAGGTTCACACGATCTCAAGCCTGGAGACTGGGTGGTGACGCGGAAGCATCTGAGAAAAAGCCTTGACCCCCGATTTGAGGGACCATATCAAGTCCAGCTGACCACACCAACTTCAGTCAAGTTGGAAGGAAAACCTGCCTGGATCCACGCAGCTCACTGTAAAAGATTCCACAAGAACTAAAAGGAAATGATACTAGGAAAGTACTATTCCTTCACATTTCTCATGCTTGTTTCCTTGGTGCATGGTAAACTAAGCAATGAAATACCTGAGGTTTGGGATAGTGATCTGTCAAAACAGTGGACTAATAAATTTGTCCAGTATCATAATTATATTGTACAGGCCCGAAACTTGTCAAATTGTTGGATCTGTTCCCATGCCCCTATAGCCGCTAAGACTATGCCTTATTTTGTAACCCCGTTATCAGAACAGGACCTGTTCGTAAGGGGATGTTGGGACATGCGGCCTTTAGATCTGTCTGAGCAGCAGAGTAAAACTGCCGCTGCTTTACCCATCACAGGATGGACTAGACAACCATGGTTCCAATTTAATCTTACTGGAAACCAAGATCCTTTAAGTAAGCGTCCAAATAATCTATTTGAATTCAAGGATAATGATGGCACTTGGGGAAATAGAGAAGTAGACCGGAATTATATAGGAAAGGTTCCAGATCAGGAGCTAAGAGTTAGCTTTGCTGCTAAAGTCCCTTTCCCCAAGGAAGATAAACTCCAATGTTATAGGGGTGTCTGTCTAGAACGGATGCTGCATAACACCAACTGGTCAAGGAATTATTTCTTTATGGGAGGAGACACTAACTTATGTAAGGAAAGATAAGCTGTCCATATAGATGAAGAAACCAGGGAGGGCCAGCTTGGGGATGGGGCAGCTGAAATGTCTATAAGCATTAATACTACTCCCCAATGCCAGCCACTACGATACTATAGGTCAGTCACCACCGATTTAGATGACTCCTGGTGCCTATATTCTGACACCACACTCCTGGTTTCAATAGCAGTGGCTCTCACGAGTGAATATCAGTTTGAGTTGCCCAAAGGAATATACATAGTATGTGGAAGTAATGCATACAGGTGGATCCCCCGGGGGGCAGAAGGTGCCTGTACTCTGGCCAGGCTAGAGCCAGCCACGTGGGTGTGGGAAGAAAAAGATTTTCCATACAATAATATTCCAGACCACATGATAATAAAACGGAGTGTGCCATCCACACAAAACCAAAAAGGCCATCTAATGCAAACCCCCTGGTACCTTAAAACAGGGATGATAATGACTGGTCCCCTTGGACTTATGTTTGGAACTGTAAGAAATGCTCAGATGATAGAGGAACTGGGAGATATCTTTGATAATGTAACTGAATATTTGTTTGACGCTCTTAATGTCGAATCCGCATATACTAAACAGCTCATAGTAATTACCAACCAGCATTCTATGGTCCTTGACTATCTCACTGCCTCACAGGGAGGATTCTGTCAGGTGGTGGGACCTGCATGCTGTCACTATATAGATCCTACTGGACTAATGAGAATTAGCCATGACATAGAGCAAGCAAGGTTAATCAAGGAAGGAGTGCGAAAAGCTAATTCACTAGAAAATTTGCCCTTCCCTGAGTGGCTCTCCTGGCTAAATCCTTTGAATTGGTTCAAGGGAATCGGCGGATGGTTGTCTGGAATAATGCATTTCCTTATTCAAGTTGTGTTCGTTATTTTGATCCTCGTAGTAGCTGTTAAGTTGTTCGTACTGTTGATTAAGAAAATTCTCAGTTCTAAATGCAACTGTTTTCCAGGTAAACGTGAATTAAAGATCGATACTGATTCAGAGATAAAGTCCACTCAAGTAATGATGACTACCTTTATAACTTCACTCCAGCGTGAATGCATCTTCTGCAACAAACAAACTTCCGTGGACCTGTCGGATTGTATGCAATGTGGAAGGCCGTTGGTCTAACGGGAAGAAGGATGCTCACAAGACCTCAACAAGAATTCTTTATCAAAATGAACTTTCCTCAAATATGAACTTTGCATTTATACGTTGAAATATATATATATATATATCTATTTGTCCAACTCCTATATATTCATATATACATTACTATATTAATCTAATATCTATGCACATAGCGAATCCCCATATTTAGTACCTTCTGTATTAATCAGGGCTAACAAGGGAAAGTGGGTCTGATTTCCAGGTATAGTCTGAATGGATGCGCAGCAGGACTGGCATCCCACGATATACATTAGATAAGCTGTGTATTTCGTGAAGTAAGGCTATCCTGCAGACCTAGTGGTAGGAAGAGATCAGATAGGGCAAGGTAAATTAGATGATAAAAAGAGGGGAATTGTGGAAGAAATGGTTAATTTGAAATAAATAAAATATATTTCTATGCAAAGGGTCAAGTATTATCATCTAAGTCTCCTTGAGTCCAGTTTCCCGTACATTCCATCTAGTGAAAGGTCAGTTATTCTGGGAGGAACATTAATAGGTTGGGAGTTGATATCCTCTCAAGGATGTACATCTGATTTGCCCTTTTTCCAAGGTAACCTACATAGTTTGGCCAAATCCCTTGTTGACAAGAAATATGTAAAATGCATTCCCGCATTCTATCTTGGGAATAGGTGACAAGCCATCAAGTAATAAGTGTGTTGTTGCCAAATGTTGTGTAACCTATACTCCTTGTAACCTTGTGACTTTTGGGTTATAAAAGAAGGCTGGGGTGGAATTAAAGCAGACTATATTGGAAAGACAAACTGCTGTCTGTCTCTCTGATTTATTTCTCCATACTATAGGTACCTATCGACAACGATACTTGAGGTTGGTTTCCATTAGAGAGAAAATTTCGTCTTCAACACCTTGGAGCAGCATGAAATGACCTTCGCTGGAGCAGTGGTAACTTTACTGACCGCAACCCCTGATCCTATCACCGCAGCTAGAAGTAGCTGTGGGGTGTGCCTAACCAGACCTAGACACCTCGACACAGCCTAAGGACTAAATATCCCTAAAGATGGAAATAGGAAAACTCTCTTGCCTCAGAGTAGACCCCCAAAGGATAGGTAGCCCCCCACAAATAATGACTGTGAGTAGGAGAGGAAAAGACACACGCAGACAGAAAACAGGGATAAGCAAAGGAGGCCACTTCTACCTAGATAGGAAAGGATAGTACAGGATACTATGCGGTCAGCATAAAACACTACAAAATATCCACAGCAGAAAAATACAAAAACTCCACCACCTAACTAAACATGAGGAGAGTATATCTGCGACTCCAGCGAGTCCAACTAGACTGAGAAAAACAACAGGCACAGTCTAGCAGGAACAAAATAGAAACAAGATAAGCACAGAAAATACACACAGCAGTGTGTCTAAAAAAATGAAGAAAACACTTATCTTTGCTGAATTGGCAGCAAGCAGGAGGGGCCAGGCAGAGGACCAACACTTCCAAAGGAACATTGACTACTGGCAAGGACTAATGAGTCCTGCACAGCTAAATACCCCAGTCCGAATTGCAATTAGCAGAAACACCTGTCCAAGACTGCTGCTCAGGAATAACTGCATTACCATCAACAACCACCGGAGGGAGCCCAAGAGCAGAATTCACAACACTGCAGATGATGAAATGATAGGGGGCTGCAAATGATGAAGTGTGTTTGAGGGGGTACTGCACATGATGAAATGATAGTGGGCTGCAGATGATGAAATGATAGGGTGCTGCAGATGATGACGTGTGTTTGAGGGGGCACTGCGCATGATGAAATGATAGGGGGCTGCAGATGATGACGTGTGTTTGAGGGGGCACTGCGCATAATGAAATGATAGGCGGCTGCGCATGATGAAGTGTGTTTGGGGGGGTACTGCACATGATGAAATGATAGGGGGCTGCAAATGATGAAGTAAGGGGGACTGCAGATGAAGTGAAGGGGGATAGGGGACTGCAAATGATGAAGTGGGGGTGATGGGGACTGCAAATAATGATGTGGGGGTGATGGGGACTGCAACTGATGATGTGGGGGTGATGGGGACTGCAAATGATGTGGGGATGATGGGGACTGCAAATGATGAAGTGGGGGTGATGTCAACTGCAAATGATGATGAGGGGATGATGGGGATTGCAAATGATGATGGGTACTGCAAATGATGAAGTGGGCGTAATGGGGACTGCAAATGATGATGTGGGGGTGATGGGGACTGCAAATGATGCAGGGGTGATGGGGACTGGAAATGAGGTGGGGGTGATGGGGATTGCTAATGATGGGGACTGCAAATGATGATGTGGGAGTGATGGAGACTGCAGATGATGAATTGTGTTTGAGGGGGTACTGCACATGATGAAATGATAGGGGGCTGCAAATGATGAAGTAAGGGGGACTGCAGATGAAGTGAAGGGGATAGGGGACTAAATGATGAAGGTGAACTGCAAATGATGAAGTTTGGGTGATGAGGACTGCACATCAAGTGACTGTGAGGGATGGGGGACGGCAATTGAATTGAAGGTGGGGGTGAGGAGAGCAAATGGTGTATTGAAGGTAGGGAGAGCAAATATTGAAATTTGGAGGTGGGGAAGAGCAGTTGATAATGAATAGAGAGTGGGAGAGAGAAGACATGACAATGAATTGAGGCAGAAGGGGCATGTAACTATAATGAATTGGGGTAAGGGTTAGAGCGGGAGGTACATAGTGGGGTCGTTGAGGATAAAGTGACTGGTAATAAATTGGGGGAAAGAGTACAGGTGCTAATTAATTTATATATTAAATAGGGAAAGTGGTTATGTACAGATAGTTGGGGCACAGTGGCGGATTATAATTTATATTTGGAATGGTGGGTTGCATAATAACCAATTATATATTAATGGTGGGTGGACGACTGTATTCAGATGTGTAGGAGAAAGGGAAAAAGTGGGGAATGTGCTCTGGAAGCGGTGCTCTAGATAACTGTGTTATTTTATGCAGAGACGAGTGCTTGCTGAAAGAAGTGATGGTGGTCTGCGCTGGATTAAAAGAAAGACAAAGATGAAGGATTTCAGCTAGAAACATCACTGGTGAGTCAGTGTGTTACCTGTAGACTGACACCATACACTGTATACTGTATACAGAGCTCCTGTGTATAATGTCACTAGTGATCACTGTATTACATGTACACTGTACCCTATGTACAGAGCTCCTGTGTATAATGTCACTGGCGATTCCTGTATTACCTGTACACTGACACTATATATAGAGCTCCTGTGTATAATGGCACCTGTGACCACTGTATTACCTGTACACAGACACTGCATACTAAGTACAGATCTCCTGTGTATAATGGCACTTATGGTGATAGTATTTTTTTTAAATTAATTATCAGTATTGTACTATTCAGTCACAATGTGGTGGTAATATGTTGTCTGGTCATGGTGTGGCGGTATTTGTTCCTTGTATGTGCTATTATTTGGTCACTATGTGGTGGTAATATGTGGTCTGGTGACAGTGTGGTGTTATTTGGTCCTTGTATATGCTATTATTCGATCACTGTGTGGTGGTAATATGTGGTCTGTACATGCTGCGGTGGTATTTGTCCCTTGTATGTGATATTGTTCGTTCGCTGTGGTGGTTATATGTGGTCTGTACATGGTGTGGCTGTATTTGTTCCTTGTAGATAGTATTATAGGTCACTATGTGGTGATAATATGGTGTCTGGTCATGGTGATGTGGTATTTGTCCCTTGTATGTGGTATTATTGTTCATTTGAAAAATTGAAAAATAAATAAAAATATACCTAAATTGTATTGCATATTTTAACAAATGTTTAATAAGTTAGAGTAGAGTAGAGCCCAGCCAAAAGAGTCTACCTTGTCATCGTGGCAGATTAAAAAAACCTTTTGGCAAAAACAAAATCTGCTGTCCATGTGTGTGATCTGGTGATGAGAACTGTTAATGTGTGATTGGTGATAAGTGGAGTTTTTCCAAGAGACAGTGGTGGGGCTGTGGACAGTTCAAGGGGTGGAGGCAGGGCTGGGGTGGAGCCTGGGCGGAGTCTTAAGGGGGCCCCGAAAATTTGGCAAGTATGGGGCCCCGAAATTCCTAGTGGCAGCCCTGTCCGACCCCACCCATCAATGTTAGGGCTTGTTCAACCCCATCCTGTAAACCATACAGAAAAATATCGAGGCTAATGTCCGTTAGGTGAACTCCGTCCGGTCTTAATTGTGGCGTGCTATCACCTTGTAGCTGACGAATCACGATATCACCTCTTCCTCTCACATATTTTCCAATCCGAGCATTGAATTTACTCCTTGTCCACTCTATGGCTTTTTTATCTCTTGCTCCTCTCCAAACGGCCCGTGGTGTTATATCCGACCACACCATTATTATGTTCCTGAATGGACAGCTGAACCGTTCCATATCCGTTGTCATCCATTTGTACAATTTGGCCACCTTTTGTTTGCCTAGGTCATTGCCACCCGCGTGTAACACCATTAACACCGAGTGTTCCGCCGTCCTTGCTATGCCAGCCATCTCCTTGAACACCTGTTTCCACTGGAGGCCTCTGATACCCCTCCAGTTAACTTTTATGCCCGAGAGGTGAAGATTTGTTCCTCCTGGCCGCAGTTTGGCCCTCTTTTCGGCCCAGTATACGTAGGAATCTCCTACAACCCAAACTTCAACCTCTGTAAGAGACAACATATGTGTTGTGAATTCTGCTCTTGGGCTCCCTCCGGTGGTTGTTGATGGTAATGCAGTTATTCCTGAGCAGCAGTCTTGGACAGGTGTTTCTGCTAATTGCAATTCGGACTGGGGTATTTAGCTGTGCAGGACTCATTAGTCCTTGCCACTAGTCAATGTTTCTTTGGAAGTGTTGGTCCTCTGCCTGGCCCCTCCTGCTTGCTGCCAATTCTGCAAAGATAAGTGATTTCTTCATTTTTTTAGACACACTGCTGTGTGTTTATTTTCTGTGCTTATCTTGTTTCTATTTTGTTCCTGCTAGACTGTGCCTGTTGTTTTTCTCAGTCTAGTTGGACTCGCTGGAGTCGCAGATATACTCTCCACATCTTTAGTTAGGTGGTGGAGTTTTTGTATTTTTCTGCTGTGGATATTTTGTAGTATTTTATGCTGACTGCATAGTATCCTGTACTATCCTTTCCTATCTAGGTAGAAGTGGCCTCCTTTGCTTATCCCTGTTTTCTGTCTGCGTGTGTCTTTTCCTCTCCTACTCACAGTCATTATTTGTGGGGGGCTACCTATCCTTTGGGGGTCTACTCTGAGGCAAGAGAGTTTTCCTATTTCCATCTTTAGGGATATTTAGTCCTTAGGCTGTGTCGAGGTGTCTAGGTCTGGTTAGGCACACCCCACGGCTACTTCTAGTTGCGGTGATAGGATCAGGGGTTGCGGTCAGTAAAGTTACCACTGCTCCAGCGAATGTCATTTCATGCTGCTCCAAGGCCACCTGATCATAACAGTACAACTGGCCAACAATGAGTTAATTGCATCTCAGAAGAAGGGAGGAAAGATCTTGAGCTATTTTTTTTTCTTCAGGCTGTTTTGTCTTATCCTCCCTCTTTATCTCTGGGTGGCTGAAGAGCCTTGTGCTAGCATGAGTGTTCAGGAATTAGCTTCTTGTGTAGACCAGCTTGCTGCTAGAGTACAGGGTATTTCTGATTACATTGTTCAGACTCCTGCTTTAGAACCGGAGATACCTACTCCTGATTTGTTTTTTGGTGACAGGTCCAAATTTTTGAGTTTTAAAAACAACTGTAAACTGTTTTTTGCATTGAAACCTCGATCCTCCGGTGATTCCATTCAACAGGTTAAAATCATCATTTCCCTGCTGTGTGGTGATCCACAGGATTGGGCATTTTCCCTGGAATCTGGGGATCCTGCTTTGCTTCATGTAGACTCCTTCTTTCAGGCGTTAGGATTACTGTATGATGAACCTAATTCGGTGGATCAAGCTGAGAAGACCTTGATGGCCCTGTCTCAGGGTCAAGAGGCGGCAGAAATGTATTGTCAGAAATTCAGAAAATGGTCTGTATTGACTAAATGGAATAATGATGCTTTGGCGGCAAATTTCAGAAAGGGTCTTTCTGAATCCATTAAAGATGTTATGGTGGGGTTTGCCACACCCTCCAATCTGAGTGATTCTATGTCTCTGGCCATTCAGATTGATCGGCGCTTGCGGGAGCGCAGAACTGTGTGCGCTATGGCGTTATCCTCAGAGCAAATTCCTGAGCCAATGCAGTGTGATAGGATTCTGTCTAGAACGGAACGACAAGGTTTCAGACGTCAGAATGGGTTGTGTTATTATTGTGGCGACGCTTCTCATGTCATTTCTGTCTGCCCCAAGCGGACCAAGAGGATCACCAGTTCATTTACCATCAGTACTGTACAACCTAAATTTCTGTTATCTGTGTCCTTGATCTGTTCATTGTCATCATTTTCTGTCATGGCGTTTGTGGATTCAGGCGCCGCCTTGAACTTAATGGACTTTGAGTTTGCCAGGCGTTGTGGTTTTCCCTTGCAGCCTTTGCAGAACCCTATTCCTTTAAGGGGCATTGATGCTACACCCTTGGCTAAAAATAAGTCCCAGTTTTGGACACAGGTGATCATGCGCATGGCGCCAGCCCATCAGGAAGATTGTCGATTTCTGGTGTTGCATAATTTGCATGATGCTATCGTGCTGGGTTTTCCATGGTTGCAAGTACATAATCCTGTTTTGGATTGGAAGTCCATGTCTGTGACTAGTTGGGGTTGTCAGGGGGTTCATAATGATGTTCCTCTGATGTCTATCGCCCCTTCTCCCTCTTCTGAAATTCCGGAGTTTTTGTCTGATTTTCAGGATGTATTCGATGAGCCCAAGTCCAGTTTCCTTCCACCACACAGGGACTGCGATTGTGCTATTGACTTGATTCCAGGCTGTAAGTTTCCTAAGGGCCGACTTTTCAACCTGTCTGTACCTGAACATACCGCCATGGGGAGCTATATTAAGGAGTCTTTGGAGAAAGGGTATATTCGGCCATCTTCTTCACCGTTGGGAGCGGGGTTCTTTTTTGTTGCTAAAAAAGATGGTTCCTTAAGACCCTGTATTGATTATCGCCTCTTGAATAAGATCATGGTCAAGTTTCAATATCATTTACCTTTGCTTTCCGATTTGTTTGCTAGGATTAAGGGAGCTAGTTGGTTTACTAAGATTGACCTTCGGGGGGCTTATAATCTTGTTCGTATTAAGCAGGGTGATGAATGGAAAACTGCGTTTAACACGCCCAAGGGCCATTTTGAATACCTTGTGATGCCATTCGGACCCTCTAATGTTCCATCTGTTTTTCAGTCCTTCATGCATGATATCTTCCGGGATTATCTTGATAAATTCCTGAATGTATATTTGGACGATATTTTGATTTTTTCCGATGATTGGGAGTCTCATGTGCAGCAGGTCAGGATGGTATTTCAGATCCTTCGTGACAATGCCTTGTTTGTGAAAGGGTCTAAGTGTCTTTTTGGGGTGCAGAAGGTTTCCGTTTTGGGCTTTATTTTTTCTCCCTCGTCTATAGAGATAGATCCGGTTAAGGTTCAGGCCATTCATGATTGGATTCAGCCCACATCCGTGAAGAGCCTTCAGAAATATTTGGGTTTTGCTAATTTTTATCGCCGTTTCATTGCTAATTTTTCCAGCGTGGTTAAACCCTTGACTGATTTGACGAAGAAGGGCGCAGATGTGGCGAATTGGTCCCCTGCAGCTGTCTCTGCCTTTCAGGAACGTAAGCATCGTTTTACTTCTGCTCCTGTGTTGCGTCAACCGGATGTTTCTCTTCCATTTCAGGTTGAGGTTGACGCTTGTGAGATTGGGGCAGGGGCTGTTTTGTCTCAGAGGGATCCTGTTGGTTCCTTAATGAAACCGTGTGCCTTCTCTTCCCGTAAGTTTTCGCCTGCTGAACGTAATTATGATGTCAACAATCGGGAGTTGTTGGCTATGAAGTGGGCGTTTGAGGAGTGGCGACATTGGCTTGAGGGAGCTAAGCACCGTATTGTGGTCTTGACCGATCATAAGAATCTGATTTACCTCGAGTCTGCCAAACGGAATCCTAGACAGGCTCGATGGTCCTTGTTTTTTTCTCGTTTTGATTTTGTGGTCTCGTACCTTCCGGGTTCTAAGAATATTAAGGCTGATGCCCTCTCTAGGAGTTTTTGCCTGATTCTCCTGAGGTCTTGGAACCAGTCGGTATTTTGAAGGAAGGGGTGGTCCTTTCTGCCATTTCTCCTGATTTACGACGGGTTCTTCAGAAATTTCAGGCTGACAAACCTGATCGTTGTCCTGTGGGGAAGCTGTTTGTTCCTGACAGATGGACTAGTAGAGTGATTTCTGAGGTTCACTGTTCTGTGTTGGCTGGTCATCCTGGCATTTTTGGTACCAGAGACTTGGTTGGTAGGTCATTTTGGTGGCCTTCTTTATCGCGTGATGTGCGGTCTTTTGTGCAGTCCTGTGGGACTTGTGCGTGGGCCAAGCCTTGTTGCTCCCGTGCTAGTGGGTTGCTTTTGCCATTGCCGGTCCCTGAGAGGCCCTGGGCGCATATTTCTATGGATTTTATTTCCGATCTTCCTGTTTCCCAGAGGATGTCGGTTATCTGGGTTGTTTGTGACCGATTCTCTAAGAAGGTTCATTTGGTGCCTTTGCCTAAATTGCCTTCTTCTGATTTGGTTCCGTTGTTTTTTCAGCATGTGGTCCGTTTGCATGGTATTCCTGAGAATATTGTGTCCGACAGAGGTTCCCAGTTTGTTTCTAGGTTTTGGCGGGCCTTTTGTGCTAGGCTGGGCATTGATTTGTCTTTTTCTTCTGCATTTCATCCTCAGACAAATGGCCAGACCGAGCGTACTAATCAGACTTTGGAGACTTATTTGAGATGCTTTGTGTCTGCTGATCAGGATGATTGGGTGGCTTTTTTGCCATTGGCCGAGTTTGCCCTTAATAATCGGGCTAGTTCGGCTACTTTGGTTTCGTCTTTTTTGTAATTTTGGTTTTCATCCTAGTTTTTTCTTCTGGGCAGGTTGAGTCTTCTGACTTTCCTGGTGTGGATTCTGTGGTTGACAGGTTGCAGCAGATTTGGGCTCAGGTGGTGGACAATTTGGTGTTGTCTCAGGAGGAGGCTCAACGTTTTGCTAACCGACATCGCTGTGTTGGTTCCTGGCTTCGGGTTGGGGATCTGGTTTGGTTATCTTCCCGTCATGTTCCTATGAAGGTTTCTTCTCCTAAGTTTAAGCCTCGGTTTATTGGTCCTTATAGGATTTCTGAGATTATTAATCCGGTGTCTTTTCGTCTGGCGCTTCTGGCCTTTTTTGCTATCCATAATGTCTTCCATAGATCTTTGTTGCGGAAATATGTGGAGCCCGTTGTTCCCTCTGTTGATCCTCCGGCCCCTGTGTTGGTCGATGGGGAGTTGGAATATGTGGTTGAGAAGATTTTGGATTCTGGTTTTTCGAGGCGGAAGCTTCAGTACCTTGTCAAATGAAAGGGTTATGGCCAGGAGGATAATTCTTGGGTTTCGGCCTCTGATGTCCATGCCGCTGATTTGGTTCGTGCCTTTCATCTTGCTCGTCCTGACCGGCCTGGGGGCTCTGGTGAGGGTTCGGTGACCCCTCCTCAAGGGGGGGGGTACTGTTGTGAATTCTGCCCTTGGGCTCCCTCCGGTGGTTGTTGATGGTAATGTAGTTATTCCTGAGCAGCAGTCTTGGACAGGTGTTTCTGCTAATTGCAATTCGGACTGGGGTATTTAGCTGTGCAGGACTCATTAGTCCTTGCCAGTAGTCAATGTTCCTTTGGAAGTGTTGGTCCTCTGCCTGGCCCCTCCTGCTTGCTGCCAATTCTGCAAAGATAAGTGTTTTCTTCATTTTTTTAGACACACTGCTGCGTGTTTTTTTTCTGTGCTTATCTTGTTTCTATTTTGTTCTTGCTAGACTGTGCCTGATGTTTTTCTCAGTCTAGTTGGACTCGCTGGAGTCGCAGATATACTCTCCACATCTTTAGTTAGGTGGTGGAGTTTTTGTATTTTTCTGCTGTGGATATTTTGTAGTATTTTATGCTGACCGCATAGTATCCTGTACTATCCTTTCCTATCTAGGTAGAAGTGGCCTCCTTTGCTTATCCCTGTTTTCTGTCTGCGTGTGTCTTTTCCTCTCCTACTCACAGTCATTATTTGTGGGGGGCTACCTATCCTTTGGGGGTCTACTCTGAGGCAAGAGAGTTTTCCTATTTCCATCTTTAGGGATATTTAGTCCTTAGGCTGTGTCGAGGTGTCTAGGTCTGGTTAGGCACACCCCACGGCTACTTCTAGCTGCGGTGATAGGATCAGGGGTTGCGGTCAGTAAAGTTACCACTGCTCCAGCGAAGGTCATTTCATGCTGCTCCAAGGCCACCTGATCATAACAATATGTTAATTAAGCAAGTCGGGTCTTATGTATCTGGCGAAGCAAGCGGACTTCCAACGACCCATTCTCTGCACTTCGGCCTCTGACACTCCTGCCCTAGCTGCTTCTGTGGCTGCCCCTATCCGGAATGAATGTGTTCCGTACTCCTTTGGATTTGTGCCGGTTTTTTACAAGCATAGCTTGAACATTGCCTGGAATTGGTACTTGGTCAGAGGGGACCCGTCTGTATGAGCGAAGAAAAATTTCCCTGCGTGTCTTATTACGGCGTATCTTTTAACCATTTTTAACGGGCAACCTGGGCCATCTGTAGAGTTAACCAGGACCCATGTGCCCCTACTGGTGAGAATTGCATTTGGATTTTCTAACCCTGATGCGCAGGGCGTCGCTGCATATTACTATGTCCTCATTAATTAGGCCTCCTTCCGATGCGTTTTTTGACCACGGTAGCAATTCACTAATGCGCAGTGCTCCGAAAAAGGCGGTCGCAAAAACTGCCGATATGAGGGCCGCCTCAAATTGCGATGAGCAGACTGACTGGGATATCGAAATCAGGTCATGCAATAGTCTCAGTGAAATGGGGCGGCGACATTCTTGGCTTGGCTGAAGCCTTTTCCAACCTTTAATGGCTTGTTTTATGCAGAAGGACTTAATTACGTCTACCCATCCCAGTAATTGAAAGAAAAATGCTAGCCCCGATAATTTCCGTTGTGCCGAGGTGACCGACACCCCGCCTTCCCTCATCCGTAATAGAAAATCAGTCATCACCGCGCTTCGTGCTTGGTCGCATTTATCAACTGGCCTACCCTGAATTATTGAGCACCACTCCTCCCAAGCCTTACCATACACCTGCCAGGTAGCTGGAATTAAGGGCATCAATGATTGGCCACTGTGTTCCACAGGGACGGTGGACACTGAATACCCTGGGTTTGCGCGTTGGGCTGCTGGATTCTGAAAGCCTGCCAATTGGAAAATAACAGTGTGTTAATGATATTATCATCTACTTCTGCCACCACGGTGGCTCTATACCAAATATTGTTTTCTAGGCATATCAGCGCTAGCTGGCGCAAGAGAGCGAGTATGGGCAAGGATGAAGAAGACATGTGATTTAGACTCCTCGCTGTTTTTGCCTTTTTTGTTTGGAAACGAATGTTCATGTTTCTCAACTGATCGGCCCATATCTCCATCGCTGCTACTACCACAAACAATTCCCATAGGGCTGGGTCTTGCCCCCACTTCGCTGTCGTGCATTGCTCCGGCCAATCAGACTTGCACCATTGGTTTTTATAAATTGCTGCAAAACCCTCTTTTTCATTCCTCCCTATTGTCAGCCCTAATTCATTGCTTGCGATCTCTCTAGCCATGACGCACGTGTGACCATTGTACGATTATAGGAACGTCTGCCATACTAGCAGATCTGCTTTTAGCACCAGCTGACGTACTATTCCGTCAGCTGTTAGTAAGGGGTTAAGAAACAACAGTTTATAGTCTACATTATGACGTCTGAGACACTACATACATGTGCATCGATGTCAGTAGCAAAAGCAATAGTTTAAAAGTGTTTTGCAGATGACTTTTGTACTTTTATGATCCTGTGTCAGGTGCTTCTGGAATAAGATTCCAGCAATAGTCAGCCAGCATTGACGTACTCCACTTTCCCTGGTACCTTTTCTCCATCAGCGCAATGTCTTGGTGAAATCTTTAGAGAATATGGAAAGCTAGCACTCAATCAATGTGGTTCACGGTGCCAGTGAACGGGACACTGAGTCCAACAAGTCGTAGAGTTAAATTAATCACTGCACTCGTATAGTTAAAGTTGCATACATGAAAAAGTTTTATTTGACTTGAATCAGTGGTAAAAAGTGCTTGGCGATTCAAGTCAAATAAAACTTTTTGATGTATGCAACTTTAACTATACGAGTGCAGTGATTACTTTAACTCTACGACTTGGTGAAATCTTTCACCGTGTTCATCGCTAATGGCACCAAGACTGGCTGGAAAAAAGTCCAAGTGAGAATGTAGGAAATGCATTTTTAGTGACACATTCACTCTCGGACTGGCCCACCGGGGAATCGGTGGATCCCCTGGTGGGCCCCTGACTCAAACAGTCTCTCTCTTCGGAGCATCGCTGCATGCTCGATTTAAGCTCCGCCTCTCCCTGCCCTTCAGAAGAAGAGAGAAAAGCTGAGCCCCTGCATTTCCTGGTATAATGGTGGGGATCATTGGCTCAGACTGCAGCATAAGGAGCAGGGTGCGGGCTGGATCTCTTCCCTCCCCGGAGTGTCTGGCTACTGGAGGGAGGCTCAGCACAGACATTTCACTGACCTGCACTCATTATACTGCTCCTGGAGCCTGACAGCAGTAAGCCCCGCCCACCAGCACGATGGGCGACACTGCTGCAGCATGTGGCCAGGAGAGCTGTGCAGTCACTGCTGAAGCTACTGCTAGCAGTGAAGAAAGTGCTACTGGAAGTGGTGTCCTCTGGCTCCTGCACTGCTCCAAGCCAAGGCTCAGCTCTGTTGTCGGCACGGTCAGGAGGGGAGGCCCCAGAGGAACACAGAGGCCTGAAGTGAGTACTGGAGCTTCCTGTTTATGTCTCTGTCCTGACTCTCTCCTATCCTCCATCCCAACAAAAGCTGCACTCTCCCTGCCCCCTCTACCCTTTCTGCCTTCTAGTTGTTCATATCGCTTTACCTTCCCCCACTGCTCCCCTGTGATGGTGACAGGGGGCCCCCATCTTCTTCGTGGCACTTGCTGCCCGAAATCCTATCTTATTTCTGTGTGTGTATAGGGTGTATACACAAATCACATATACACACGAGAGAGAGAGAAGTACAGTGTGTATGTCTGCATACCTCCCAACTTTTGAAGATGGGAAAGAGGGACAAAGTCTGCGGCGCGCAACACGCGCCGCGGCAAATTTTAGGCCACGCCTCTGACCACACCTATTCATAACTAGTCACACCCATATCCACGTCCCAACCACACCCATTTAGCACTGCTGATCACACTGTTTCATAAAGAATAATTATAAACAAAAACATATGGCCACACAGTGCTCCATACTGTATAATGGCCACAAATGATGCTCAATACTGTATAATGGCCCCACAATGCTCCATACTGTATAATAGCCCCACATGATGCTCCATACTGTATAATGACCACACATGTTGCTCCATACTGTATAATGGCCCCACATGATGCTCCATACTGTATAATGACTGCACATGATGCTCCATACTGTATATTGGCCGCACATGATGCTCCATACTGTATAATATCCGCACATGATGCTTCATACTGTATAATGGCCCCACATGATGCTCCATACTGTATAATGACTGCACATGATGCTCCATACTGTATATTGGCCGCACATGATGCTCCATACTGTATAATATTTGCACATGATGATCCATACTGTATAATGGCCACACATGATGCTCCATACCGTATAGTGGCCACACATGATGATCCATACTGTATAATGGCCACACATGATGCTCCATACTGTATAATGGCCACACATGATGCTGCATACTGTATAATGGCCACACATGATGCTCCATACTGCACAATGGCCACACATGATGCTCCATACTGTATAATGGCCACACATGATGCTCCATACTGTATAATGGCCACACATTATGCTCCATACTGTATAATGACCACACATGATGCTTCATACTGTATATTGACCGCACATGATGTTCCATACTGTATAATGACCGCACATGATGCTCCATACTGTATAATCACCGCACATGATGCTCCATACTGTATAATGACCGCACATGATGCTCCATACTGTATATTGGCCGCACATGATACTTCGTACCGTATAATGGCCACACATAGCTACTCCTACACACGGGGCTGTGCTCCGTACACTTTGCGCAACGGCTCCGTTCCGCACACACGGCTCCACTCCATACAGCTCATACACACACGGCTCCGCTCCATACACCTCATACACACAAGGCTCCACTCCATACACCTCATACACACGGCTCCGCTCCATACACCTCGTACACACACGGCTCCGCTCCATACACCTCATACACACACGGCTCCACTCCGTACACCTCATACACACAAGGCTCCACTCCATACACCTCATACACACGGCTCCACTCCATACACCTCGTACACACACGGTTCTGCTCCATACACCTCATACACACACGGCTCCGCTCTGTACACCTCATACACACACGGCTCCGCCCTGTACACCTCATACACACACAGCTCTGCTCCATACACCTCATACACACCCGGCTCTGCTCCATACACCTCATACACACATGGCTTCGCTCCATACACCTCATACACACACGGCTCCATTCCATACACCTTATACACACACAGCTAACTACACAGACTTCTCCATACCTGATACGTCGATCTGCAATCACAGCAGCAGAGGCCAGTAACAGAGGAGGCTGTGAGTGTTTCCATCCCACCCTGCTCAGCCCCACTCATTCCACGCACGATTAGTTTACTAGCCAGGCATGATTAGCTTATTGCGGCACCCAGGGCTGTGTTCGGCAGATAAGCCCTGGAGGTGGTGACTGACTGTGTGGTAACTTATGTACCTCAAAGAACAGAAGTGTCCCCTCTCAGTGTCTCCCTCTCTGAAGTTCTGTACCGCACGCACACTGGAGACTCAGTCAGGACTCAGGAACATACCGGGAAAGGGCGTGGCCTAACACAAGGGGGAGTGACACATACCTAAAAAATGTCCCCTCTCTCCCTCTGAGCTGTACCGTGCACACTGGAAGAAAAACAGACTGCAGGGGAAGGGGCGTGGCTTAACACAAGGGGGCGTGTCGGCTGCTTCTCCTGCTCTCTGCGGGAAACAGAGCATCCCGTGCTGGACAGAACCGGGACAGTCCCGCACAATGAGGGACGGTTGGGAGCTATGTGTGTGCATTGCATTTACTGTATGTGAATGTGTGTGTACATGTGACATTTTTAGTTATAGTCAGACATTAAAAAGTGCCACAACAAAATGCCAAAACACATGCACCTTTTAAAAAGATACCTGGCATTTTTATATGCACAATGAACAATTAATATATTTATAATGTTATTTATAGGAAAAAGATAATAGTAAAAAAAAATGCCACCTCTCCTCCAGTTTGCATCGGATGCTCTCTAATCGTGATCAAAAGGAAACAATTGGAAAAAGGTTCCTATTGTTGCCGGGTACTGGCTGGCAGATCTTGGCGTGCGATAACGGCAATCACATGATCAGAGAGTGGAAAATCCAGCCCTGATCATGTTCACCGGGGCCTCGACCACCCCTGGTAGCAGAGACCCCCAAGATTTTCCAACTCTGGGGGGCACTACAGCCTTGTTCCTGACTGCCGTTTTAAAACGGTGATGAGGAAATAAGTACACTTAGCTTAATGAGTATCGGCGGTTGCTAAAGGTTTAAACTAAGGCTACAATTACGCAATCAGTATTTGGTCAGTAATTTTCCTCAGTATTTGTAAGCCAAAATCAGGAGAGGAACAGTCAGAGGGAAAGTATAAGGCTAAGTTCACATTGCGTTAGCAGCAGCCCGTTCAGCACATACGCTAACGGGCTGCTGTAACGCAAGTGCCGGTATATACAGAGCGCTAGCGCAGATAGAGCTAGCAGATGTTTTATCTGCACTAGCAGTGACGGACCCGGAAACGCTGCAGCCCGCGTCTCAGGGTCCGTCACTCAATAATGGCACATCCCTAGCACATGCCCATTGTGGGCTACAATGACGGGAGAAAGGTATCCTTCCGCACTGTATTCCTCCGCCACTGTAAAAAATAGTCCCTAGTCTCACTTTTGGCATTGCTGTGTGAGAAAGTTCCCATGCAGCTTTTGCCACAAAGTGAGACAAGTGAACTAGAGTAACCTCTCAGTGATGCACTGCAGGAGCCATTGTCTCCTGTCAGTGTGTCACTGAGGGTCCTATAGAGCAGTGACATCACCCGATGTCACTGTTCTATAGGGGAGATCGTCGTGGGACACTCGTTATTAATTGGACTACGGCAGACAGGGAGCATACGGTTTATTATTTTACATTTTTGCAGGCTATAAAATATGGTAAGTATGGTTAAATTAAGAATAATAAAATACTTTTTTTCTGGCTGTGTCTTTATTTTGTTTTTAACCCTTTCATTACTCTAGGATTAATAATGGATAGGCGTCTTATTGACGCCTCTCCATTATTAACCCGGCTTAATGTCACCTTACAATAGCAAGGTGACATTAGCCCCTTATTACCCTATATCCCACCGCTACTCGGGAGTGGAAAGAGAGGAGCTAAGTGTCAGAATTGGCGCATCTTACAGATGCGCCATTTCTGGGGCAGCTGTGGGCTGGTATTTGTAGCCGGGGGGGCCAATATCCATGGCCCCTTTCTAGGCTATGAATTTTAGCCCGCAGCTGTCTGTGTAGCCTTTCTGGCTATAAAATATAGGGGGACCCCACGTCATTTTTTGGTCTGGTCCCCCTATTCTAATAGCCAGTAAAGGCTATGCAGACAGCTGCAGGCTGATATTCATAGCCTGGGATGGGCCATGGGTATTACCCCCTTCCCAGGCTACAAATATTGGCCCCCAGCCATTGGATTTCCCCCTCTGGTGCAGAAAATGGCACGGGAGCTCACGCCGTTTTTTTTCCTGTTTTTTTATGGTCATTAATCAATATTGGCCTATCTATGGATATATCTATCTATAGATACAGTTATATGAAAAAGTTTGGGCAACCCTATTAATCTTAAGCTTAATGTTTTATAAAAATTGTTTTTTTTTGCAACAGCTATTTCAGTTTCATATATCTAATAACTGTTGGACAGTAATGTTTCTGCCTTGAAATGAGATTTATTGTACTAACAGAAAATGTGCAATCTACATTCAAACAAAATTTGACAGGTGCATAAGTATGGGCACCCCACCAGAAAAGTGACATTAATATTTAGTAGATCCTCCTTTTGCAAAAATAACAGCCTCTAGTCGCTTCCTGTAGCTTTTAATGAGTTCCTGGATCCTGGATGAAGGTATTTTTGACCATTCTTCTTTACAAAACAATTCCAGTTCAGTTAAGTTTGATGGTCGCCGAGCATGCACAGCCCTCTTCAAATGATCCCACAGATGTTCAATGATATTCAGGTCTGGGGACTGGGATGGCCATTCCAGAACAGTGTAATTGTTCCTCTGCATGAATGCCTGAGTAGATTTGGAGCGATGTTTTGGATCATTATCTTGCTGAAAGATCCATCCCCTGCGTAACTTCAACTTTGTCACTGATTCATGAACATTGTTGTCAAGAATCTGCTGATACTGAGAGGAATCCATGCATCCCTCAACTTTAACAAGATTCCCGGGGCCGGGATTGGCCACACAGCCCAAAAGCATGATGGAACCTCCACCAAATTTTACTGTGGGTAGCAAGTGTTTTTCTTGGAATGCTGTGTTTTTTGGCCGCCATGCATAACGCCTTATTGTATGACCAAACAACTCAATCTTGGTTTCATCAGTCCACAGGACCTTCTTCCAAAAAGAAATTGGCTTCTCCAAATGTGCTTTTGCATACCTCAGACGACTCTGTTTGTGGCATGCTTGCAGAAACGGCTTCTTTCGCATCACTCTCCCATACAGCTTCTCCTTGTGCAAAGTGCGTTGTATAGTTGACCGATGCAGTGACACCATCTGCAGCAAGTTGATGCTGCAGCTCTCTGGAGGTGGTCTGAGGATTGTCCTTGACTGATCTCACCATTCTTCTCTGTCTTTCTGATGTTTTTCTTGGCCTGCCTTTTCTGGCATTAATAAGAACTGTACCTGTGTTTTTCCATTTCCTTACTATGTTCCTCACAGTGGAAATTGACAGGTTAAATCTCTGAGACAGCTTTTTGTATCCTTCCCCTGAACAACTATGTTGAATAATCTTTGTTTTCAGATCATTAGACAGTTGTTTTGAGGAGCCCATGATGCCACTCTTCAGAGGAGATTCAAACAGGAGAACAACTTGCAAGTGACCACTTTAAGTAGCTTTTCTCATGATTGCATACACCTGGCTATGAAGTTCAAAGCTCAATGAGGTTAGAAAACAAAAAAAAAGTGCTTTAGTAAGTCAGTAAAAAGTAGGTAGGAGTATTTAAAACAAGAAAATGATAAGGGTGCCCATACTTATGCACCTGTCAAATTTTGTTTGAATGCAGATTGCACATTTTCTGTTAGTACAATAAACCATATTGTGCCTGATGGCCACACGTTTCATCCGTTTTTTTTTTCCGGATCCATCAAAAAAGCTGTTTCCGCCAGACGGAAAACACATACAGAGGAACGTTTTTTCTGTCTGGCGAAAAAACGCACAGCGACGGCGTGGTGCCCGAAAGGTAAAGTTCATTAATTTTATCCCTGGACTTTTTAAATTTAACACTTAACACTTTGTTTTTGTTGGCACTGTGTAGGGTCTGAGAAAAAAACCCTGGTATATATAAAAACCGAGTTCCTTAATACTTAATTTGCACCTTAGCACTTTTTGCATATATTGCACAATATTTTGGGAGTTGTGTTTTATAATAATTTTTCCACATTCTTGCACAAATTCTCAGGGAAATTATTATACCCCGATGTCGGGGAATACTTACCTTGCACAGATATATAAGTGACTATCATAATTGTGCATTTGGGTCTCCGTTTATTTATTTTTATACGCCGTCCTGTGCTGCACACTTTTTTGTATAATCTTTTGTATAATTTTTACAGTAATTATTGATTTTATATATTGTATCGCTGCTAAATAATGAATTAATAAAGTTATATTTTATGATCCAGTCTGGTCTTCCTGGTACATCCTTGTGTTTGGTGATTGGTTTTGGTTCTTGGTTTAAGTGGTTGCCACTTTCTTTCTATTCAAAAGACACCCTGGGGAGCTAATTTCACTATATTAATGATTATGATAATTATTTACATATAGCTTTTATCTTGGATTTGGGTTGTTCTTGTGTAATTTTTCTAATATGTATGTAGTATGTATGTTGTATGTATGTATGTATGTATGTATGTAGTATATTGTATGTATGTGGTATGTTGTATGTATGTAGTATGTTGTATGTATGTAGTATGTTGTATGTATGTTGTATGCATGTATGTAGTATGTATGTAGTATGTTATATGCATGTAATATGTATGTAGTATATAGTATATTGTATGTATGTATGTAATATGTATGTAGTATGTTGTATGTAGTATGTTGCATGTGGTATGTATGTTGTATGTATGTATGTTGTATGTATGTTGTATGTTGTATGTATGTGGTATGTTGTATGTATTATGCATGTATGTAGTATGTATGTAGTACATAGTATGTTGTATGTATGTAGTATATATGTAGTATGTTGTATGTATGTATGTAGTATGTATGTTGTATGTAGTATGTATGTTTGTGGTTTTTTTTACATTCAACACATTAGCCGGAAGATGGGACTACTACTGTCCCATCATTGGCTAATGTGTCAATCACTGTCATTGTAGCAGGCATAGCCCGATGGGACTTGTAGTCCCATCGGACGATGCCTGCACATGGACACAAACACCCCCGAGAGGCCCGAACAGACCCCTGGCAGGCCCACACAGACCCCCGAGAGGCCTGTACAGACCCCCGGCAGGCCCGCACAGATCCCCGAGAGGCCCGTACAGGCCCTGGCAGGCCCACACAGACCCCCGAGAGGCCTGTACAGACACCTGGCAGGCCCGCACAGACCCCCGAGAGGCCCGCACAGACCCCTGGCAGGCCCGCACAGACCCCCGAGAGGCCCGTACAGACTCCCGGCAGGCCCGCACAGACCCCAGAGAGGCCCGTACAGACCCCGCCCGCACACACAGACAAGCACAGTCTCTGCCCACGCACGGCCCACACTCTTCCCCCTCCCAAGCTGGATGTGCAAGGAAAGAAAGGGTTTATTTTCATTCCGATATTTGTGTCCCATTGACTTGCATTGGTTTCCGGTATCGGAATTGGTGATACCCGATATTTTTTGGGTATCGGTCCGATCCAATCCGATCTGATATTTCCCAATATCGGAAGGTATCGCTCAACACTAGTGATGAGACCAAAATTGAACTTTTTGGCCACAACCTTAAACGATACATTTGGAGGGAGGTCAAAAAGGCCTATGATGAAAGGAACACCATTCCTACTATAAAGCACGGAGGAGTATTGCTGATGTTTTGGGGATGTGTGAACAACAAAGGCACAGGAAACTTGGTCAAAGTTAAAGGAAAGATGAATGAAGCACGTTATTAGCAAATACTGGAGGCAAATTTGCACTCACCAACCCAGAAGTTGCGCATGGGACGTACTTGGATGTTCCAACAGGACAACAATCCAAAACACAAGGCCAAGTCAACTTGTCATTGGCTACAGCAGAACAAAGTGAAGGTTCTGGAGTGGCCATCTCAGTCTCCTCACCTCAATATCATTGAGCCACTCTGGGAAGATCTCAAGCACGCAGTTCATGGTAGACAGCCCAGGAATTTACAGGAACTGGAGGCTTTTAGCCAAGAAGAGTGAGCAGCTTTACCATCTGAGAAAATAAAGAACCTCATCCACAACTACCACAAAAGGCTTCAAGCTGTCATTGATGTTAGAGGGGGCAATACATGGTATTAAGAAATGGAGTATGTAAACTTTTGATCAGAGTACTTTGGATATTTTGGGTTGTCATTATGATTTAAGAAGAGAAAACACAGTAGTTTGATAATGAATGGCTTCACTCAATCACTAACCATAGTGGAGAAAAAGTTAAAAAGTTTTGGTGTTATCATTCAGATTCTATGAAAAAAGACCTAGAAAGCAAAAATTCTGCCGGGGTGTGCAAACTTTTCAGCACAACTGTATATGGGGCTCATTATCCATCATTTTAGAGATTTTTTAATTGTTTTTTTGTTCAAGATCCATTTTTTAGCTGATGTAATTTGAACTAAATTCATCAAACTTGCGCACACGGCATCATAAATTTGACACAAATTAAACATATATGACCTTTTTGGGGCCCAAAACCAGTGTTCTATGTCCAGGATTTTGCTGTGGCTGAGGAGCTTGATTGAATAGGTCAATTCACAAGGGCTTTACTGGACAAATCCTGACCTGAAAACTCAGGTGAGGCTGAGAAGATTAATTGAAAAGCAAACCCAAACCTTCCAGAGAGCAATCTGCATCGGTCGGGGAGAGGTAGGCCAGCTTCAGGGGAATACTTCTGAATCAACCATGTCCACAGGGAGATCCTCAAACTGAATGCGCTGAGTTTGGAGAGTAACACAGATTTTGTATTTTAGTCATCATAGAATCCTAAAATGTTAAAGTTGGAAGGAACCTCGAGGGTCATCATGTCCAACCTCCTGCTCAATGCAGGAGTCACTAAACCATCTCAGACAGATGTCTGTCCAGCCTCTGAAGACTTCCATTGAAGGAGAACTCACTACCTGTCGTGTCAGCCTTTTCCACTCATTGATCCCCCTCACTGTCAAAACATTTTTTCTAATCTCTAATCTGTATCTTCTCCCTCTCAGTTTCATTCCATCGCTTCTCGTTTTTCCATGTGCAAATGAGAATAATGATGATCCTTCTACTCTGTGTCTTCAAGTCTGACATTTAAAGGGAATCTGTCACCTCATTTTGGCCTTATAAACTGCGGCCACCGCCATCAGGGGCTTATCTACAGCATTCTGTAATGCTGTAAATAAGTCCCCCAATGTAACCTGAAAGATAAGAAAAGCAAGTTAGATTATACTAACCCAGGGGCGGTCCGGTCCGGTGGGCGTCGCATGTCCGGGTCCGGCGCCTCCCATCTTCATACTATGTCATCCTTTTGTTTGCTTCCTGTCGCGGCTATTGCGCAGGCGTACTTTGTACACCCTATTGAGGGCAGAGCAAAGTACTGCAGTGTGCAGGCGCTGGGAAAGGTCAGAGAGGACCGGCGCCTGCGCACCGCAGTATTTTGCCCTGCCCTCAACAGGGCAAATCAGTACACCTCGCAGTAGCCGCAACAGAAGCAAGGAGGATGACGATATCGTATGAAAATGGGAGGCGCCAGAACCGGATCTGCGACGCCCATCGGACCGGACCGCCACCTGGGTGAGTATAAACTAACTTGTTTTTATCTTTCTGGTTACGGGGGGCTTACCTACAGAATTACAGAATGCTGTAGATAAGCCCCTGATGGCGGTGGCCGCAGTTTATAGGGCCAAAATGAGGTGACAGATTCCCTTTAAGGAGATTTCATTTCTAATTTGCAATGGAAATACATTGTTTTAAGTTGCTATATTCTTAGGAATGTGTATAATGGACCCTGAATATTTTAACTTCTATAATGTATTCACCCTGACTTATGTGGAGCTGAAACTCTACAAATTTTGATAAGGATTTTGAGATCTTCTTCTCCAAAAGCTCACGGATTATACCCTTAATTCAAGTCAACATAAACATAAGGATGAATGACCTCAGGGAGATCAAAACATCCAACACTGCGGAGACACCATCACGTGTTTCTCAACGCAGTGATCCAGAACACTGCCCCCATCCCTCATGGGAATTATGCAAATGCATGTAGAAAAGCCGCGGAGACACCATCACGTGTTTCTCAATGCAAGCAATAAATAGCCAGGTCTTTCACCCTGAAACAGCTGTCTGTGGATGGATACCATGTTTTGGATGCTGCCCTTCCCGTGGTTGTTCCTTCCCGGTGAAAGACCTTGCTTTGGGATGGGGCAGTGTTCTGAATCACTGCATTGAGAAACACGTGATGGTGTCTCCGCGGTGTTGGATGTTTTGATCTCCCCGAGGTCATTCATCCTTATGTTTATAGTCCTTTTACTAGGCACTGCTCCTAATAGCCAGTTTCCTACTCCACACTGATGAGGGGCAAATACCCCGAAACAGCTGTCTGTGGATGGATACCATGTTTTGGCATAGGTGGTTTTCCTTTTGGATGCTGCCCTTCCCGTGGTTGTTCCTTCCCGGTGAAAGACCTGGCTATTTATTGCTTGCGTTGAGAAACACGTGATGGTGTCTCCGCAGCTTTTCTACATGCATTCGCATATTTCCCATAAGGGATGGGGGCAGTGTTCTGGATCACTGCATTGAGAAACACGTGATGGTGTCTCCGCGGTGTTGGATGTTTTGATCTCCCCAAGGTCATTCATCCTTATGTTTACAAGCAAACAGTTCACAGGTGAGGATGTTACCTTTAGTAGCCATTAGTGTTGAGCGATACCTTCCGATATCCAGAAGTATCGGTATCGGATTGGATCGGCCGATATCCAAAAAATATCAGATATCGCCGATACCGATACCCAATACCAATGCAAGTCAATGGGACACAAATGTAAATAAGCCCTTTCTGTCCTTCTACATCCTGTTCCGGAGGGGGGAAGAGTGTGGGCGCTGCGTGGGCGGACACTGTGCGTGTCTGTGTGTGCGGGCAGGGTCTGTGCGGGCCTGACGGGGATCTGTACGGGCCTCTCGGGGGTCTGTGCGTGCCTGCCGGGGGTCTGTGCGTGCCTGCTGGGGGTCTGTGCGTGTGTGCTGGGGCTCTGTGCGGCGTGCCGGTGCTCTGTGCGGCGTGCAGGGCTCTGCGCAGCGTGCGGGGCTCTGTGCGTGTGTGCCGGGGATCTGTGTGGCGTGCCGGGGCTCTGTGCGGTGTGCGGGGCTCTGTGTGTCTGTGCCGGGGCTCTGTGCGGCGTGCAGGGCTCTGTGCAGCGTGCGGGTCTCTGTGCGTGTGTGCCGGGGCTCTGTGCAGCGTGCCGAGGCTCTGTGCGGCGTGCCGGGGCTCTGTGCGGTGTGCGAAGCTCTGTGCAGCATGCCGGGGCTCTGCGCGGCATGCGGGGCTCTGTGTGGGTGTGCTGGGGCTCTGTGCGGCGTGCCGGGGCTCTGTGCGGCATGCGGGGCTCTGTACGGCGTGCTGGGGCTCTGTGCGGCGTGCGGGGCTCTGTGCGGTGTGCCGGGGCTCTGTGCGGCGTGCGGGGCTCTGTGCGGCGTCCCGGGGCTCTGTGCGGCATGCGGGGCTCTGTGCGGCGTGCCGGGGCTCTGTGCAGCGTGCAGGGCTCTGTGCGGCGTGCCGGGGCTCTGTGCAGCGTGCCAGGGCTCTGTGCGGCGTGCTGGGGCTCTGTACCTGTGTGCAGGCATCGTCCGATAGGACCACAAGTCCCATCGTATGATGCCTACTACAGTGAGAGTGATTGACACATTAGCCAATGATGGGACAGTAGTAGTCCCATCATCCTGCTAATGTGTTGAATGAAAAAAACCCAAAACATACATACTACATACATACTACATACATGCTACATACATACATACTACATACTGTGATGCAGTGGCCCCTGTGACAGCTAGGGGGCGCTGTGAGTGCTTTTTGGGATGTGCATGGGGGCATATCTATTGTGATAATCGTGGCGAAACAGTGACTGGCTGTGTTGTGAATGGCCGATATGTGTCACAGAGGGAGTCTGCGTAGTAAGTCTGATGCAATGTTGTTCTGGGACCTGTAGTCCCTCAAGTGTGTATATGTATGGTGTAGTGGTAAGGGAGATTTACTAGGATAGTTATGTGAGATGGGCAGGACAAACTAGCCACACATCCACACTCCCATCCAGGGGAGTGGTTAAGGGTATAATATGTGACCAGGGTGTGGGTCACAGTGTTCCCTGTGTGGTTCCAGTGGAAGGTCCTGGAGAGCCTGTGTGTTGGGAGGTCCTGGGAGTAGGACCGGATCCCTGAATAGCACACTGAACCACCTGTGTTGAATTTCCTGGGAGTAGGAGTTCTGAATAGCACATGGTGGGGCTTTGGACCTGGTGAGCCTGGTGTGTTGGATTTTCCTGGGATTCGGAGTCCTGAATAGCACACTGAACAACCTGTGTGGAATTTCCTGGGAGTAGGAGTTCTGAATATATAAAAAAACGCTATAAAAGTAAATCAAACCCCCCTTCATCACCCCCTTAGTTAGGGAAAAATAATAAAATTAAAAAAATGTATTTATTTCCATTTTCCCGTTAGGGCTAGGGTTAGGGCTAGGGTTAGGGCTAGGGTTAGGGTTGGGGCTAAGGTTGGAGCTAAAGTCAGGGTTAACGTTGGGGCTAGAGTTAGGGTTAGGGTTGGAGCTAAAGTTAGGGTTAGGGTTGGGGCTAAAGTTAGGGTTGGGGCTAAAGTTAGGGTTGGGGCTATAGTTAGGGTTAGGGTTTGGATTACATTTACGGTTGGGATTAGGGTTTGGATTAGAGTTAGGGGTGTGTCAGGGTTAGGGATATGTTTGGATTAGGGTTTCAGTAAGAATTGGGGGTTTCCACTGTTTAGGCACATCAGGGGCTCTCCATACGCGGCATGGCGTCTGATCTCAATTCCAGCCAATTCTGCGTTGAAAAAGTAAAACAGTGCTCCTTCCCTTCTGAGCTCTCCTGTGCGCCCAAACAGGGGTTTACCCCCACATATGGAGTATCAGCGTACTTGGGACAAATTGGACAACAACTTTTGGGGTCCAAGTTCTCTTGTTACCCTTGGAAAAATAAAAATTTGGGGGGCTAAAAATAATTTTTGTGGGAAAAAAAGGATTTTTTATTTTCACGGCTCTGCGTTGTAAACTGTAGTGAAATACTTGGGGGTTCAAAGTTCTCACAACACATCTAGATAAGTTCCTTGGGAGGTCTAGTTTCCAATATGGGGTCACTTGTGGGGGATTTCTACTGTTTGGGTATATCAGGGGCTCCGCAAATGCAACGTGATGCCTGCAGACCAATCCATCTAAGTCTGCATTCCAAATGGCGCTCCTTCCCTTCCAAGCTCTGCCATGCGCCCAAACAGTGGTTCATCCCCACATGTAGGGTATCAGTGTACTCAGGACAAATTGTACAACAACTTTTTGGGTCCAATTTTTCCAGTTACCTATGTAAAAATTCAAAACTGGGGGCTAAAAATTTATTTTTGTGAAAAAAAAAAGAATTTTTATTTTCACGGCTCTGCATTATAAACTGTAGTGAAACATTTGGGGGTTCAAAGCTCTCAAAACACATATAGATAAGTTCCTTAGGGGGTCTACTTTCCAAAATGGTGTCACTTGTGGGGGGTTTTAATGTTCAGGTACATCAGGGGCTCTCCAAACGCGACATGGTGTCCCATCTCAATTCCAGTAAATTTTGCACTGAAAAGTAAAACGGCGCTCCTTCCCTTCCGAGCTCTGCCATGCGCCCAGTCGTTTACCCCCACATATCGGGTATCAGCATACTCAGGACAAATTGCACAACAACTTATTTTCTCTTACCCTTGGGAAAATAAAAAATTGGGGGCGAAAAGATCATTTTTGTGAAAAAATATGATTTTTTATTTTTACGGCTCTGCATTATAAACTTCTGTGAAGCACTTGGTGGGTCAAAGTGCTCACCACACATCTAGATAAGTTCCTTAGGGGGTCTACTTTCCAAAATGCTGTCACTTGTGGGGGGTTTCAATATTTAGGCACATCAGGGGCTCTCCAAACACAACATGGCGTCCCATCTCAATTCCAGTCAATGTTGCATTGAAATGTCAAATGGCGCTCCTTCCCTTCCGAGCTCTGCCATGCACCCTGTTATGATCTGGTGGCCTTGGAGCAGCATGAGACGTACTCTGGAGAAGGTGGTCCCTGTACTGACCACAAACCCTGAACCTAGCAGCGCAACTAGAAGTACCTGTGGGGGGTACCTAACACTCCCTAGACCCCTCGGCACAGCCTAAGATCTAACTACCCCTAAAGACAGAAACAGGAAACCTATCTTGCCTCAGAGAAAATCCCCAAAGGATAGATAGCCCCCCACAAATATTGACTGTGAGAGGAGAGGGAAATAACATACGCAGATATGAAATCAGATTTTAGCATAGGAGGCCATACTAGCTAAAAAGAAAGAATAGAACAGAGTACTATGCGGTCAGTATAAAAACACTAGAAAATATCCACCGCAGAAAATACGGATCACCACATCTGACTAAAGACATGGGGGTATATCTGCATCTCCAGAGAAATAGCTAGGCTGCAAAAAATCCTTCACAGACCAAGCTGGACAAGACAAAAACATGAACATGCACAGAACTATAAGGTCCACTGCAGGTGGACAGCAAAAACAAAGCCAGGACTTATCTTTGTAGAAAAACACAGCAAACTGGAGAGACCAGCAGGGAAGTGAATCCTTCAAGAACAATGGACAACTGGCACTGACTAAAGGATCCAGCAAAGCTATATACCCCAGTCAGTTTTGCAATTAGTAGATACACCTGTCCACTCCTGCAGTCCAGGCACAACTGCATTACCCTCTACAACCACCGGAGGGAGCCCAAAAGCTGAATTCACAACAGCACCCAAACAGTGGTTTACCCCCACATATGGGGTATCAGCGTACTCAGGACAAATTGTACAACAACTTTTGGGGTCCATTTTCTCCTGTTACCCTTGGTAAAATAAAACAAATTGGAGCTAAAGTAAATTGTTTATGAAAAAAAGTTACATGTTCATTTTTATTTAAACATTCCAAAAATTCCTGTAAAACACCTGAACGGTTAATAAACTTCTTGAATGTGGTTTTGAGCACCTTGAGGTGTGCAGTTTTTAGAATGGTGTCACACTAGGTTATTTTCTATCATATAGACCACTCAAAATGACTTCAAATATCATGTAGTCCCTAAAAAATATTGGTGTTGTAAAAATGAGAAATTGCTGGTCAACTTTTAACCCTTATAACTCCCTAACAAAAAACAATGTTGGTTCCAAAATTGTGCTGATGTAAAGGAGACATGTGGGAAATGTTACTTATTCATTATTTTGTGTGACATATCTCTGTGATTTAAGGGCATAAAAATTCAAAGTTGGAAAATTGCAAAATTTTAAAAATTTTAACCAAATTTCCGTTTTTTCACAAATAAACGCACGTTATATTGAAGAAATTTTACAACTATCATGAAGTACTATATATCACGAGAAAACAATGTCAGAATCGCCAAGGGGTTAATTGGACTACGGCGGACAGGTAGTATACGGTTTATTATCTTACGTTTTTTGCAGGCGCTGAAGTGTGGTAAATATGGTTAAATGAAGAATATTAAGATACTTTTTTTCCTCATGTGTGTGTGTGTTTTATTAACCCTTTATTACTATTGGATTAATAATGGATAGGCGTCTTATTGACGCCGCTCCGTTATTAACCCGGCATAATGTCACCTTACAATAGCAAGGTGACATTAACCCCTTATTACCTCATATTCCACCGCTACATGGGAGTGGGAAGAGAGGGTCTAAGTGCAAGAATTGGCGCATCTTACAGTGCCATTTCTGGGGCGGCTGCGGACTGGTATTTGTAGCTGGGGTGGCGGGGGCAATATATATGGCCCCTCTCTAGGCTATGAATATCAGCCCACAGCTGTCAGCGTAGCCTTTCTGGCTATAAAATATAGGGGGACCCCACATCATTTTTTGGGGTCCCCCTATTTTAAAAGCCAGTAAAGGTTACGCAGACAGCTGCCGGCTGATATTCATAGCAGGCTACAGATATTGGCCGTTTTTTTTTTTAAATTCAACACTCATTAAGGCCTCTTTCACACTTGTGTCGGTACGGGTTCGTCGCTATGCATCGAGCCAACGTACCGACGCACGTTGTGAAATTTGTGCACGACGTCGGCGCGGATGCAGTTTTTCAACGCATCCGTTGCCCATTCTGAAGTCCGGGGAGGAGGGGGCGGAGTTTCAGCAGCGCATGCGCAGTAGAAAATGGCGGACGCGATGGACAAAAAATCCTTCACTTGAACGTTTTTTCATGCCGAATATCCGCCAAAACACGACGGATCCATTGCACGACGGACACGACGTGTGGCCATTTGTCACGATAAGTCGCTAATACAAGTCTATGGGTAAAAAATGCATCCTGCAAGCACATTTGCAAGATCTGTTTTCTTCCCAAAACGACCGATTGCGACGGATTGCTAAAAACGCAAGTGTGAAAGTAGCCTTAGAAACATTGGCCTTTCTATTATATATCTATGGATATATCTATCCATAGATTTTATAGATAGATATATCTATAGATACATAGATGTATCTATCCATATATCTGGCTGCTTTCACACATCAGGTTTTTGCCGTCAGGCACAATCCGGTGAGTTTTGAAAAAAACGTATCCATTTGTTCCCGACGGATCTGTTTTTTCCGCCTGATCTGTCGAAACGGATCGGACAAATTCAAAAGTCGCCGACTTTCGGCAAAGTCGGGTTTCGTGAAACCCGAACTGATCCTAGTGTGGGATCGGCCATGAGGTGGACGATCAGAGTGCCAAAGTCGCGTTTCGTATGACGCTTTCAGAGCCATTTTTCATCCAATGAAGGAGGACGCAGAGTGTGGGCAGCGTGATGACATAGGTCTCGGTCCCCACCATCTTAGAGAAGGGCATTACAGTGATTGGCTTGCTTTCTGCGGCGTCACAGGGGCTAAAAAGGGGCGTGCACACCTACTGCCATCTTACTTCTGCCGATCTTAGCATAGGGAGAGGTTGCTGCAGCTGCATCAGAAGAAGGGATATAGTTAGGCCGGCTTCACACTCAGCGTATGAAAATACGGTCCGCATATTACGGCCGTAATACGCTGAAAAGTCCCGAAAATAGTGGTCCGTAGCTCCTCCGTAGGCAGGGTGTTTCAGCGTTTTTTGCGCATGGCATCCTCCGTATGTAATCCGTATGTCATCTGTACTGCGTGTTTTTATCGCAGGCTTGCAAAACCGACATACGGATATACAAGGGATCCATGTGTTAAAAAAAAAATATATATATATATATACTGTCTATATATATATATATATAAAAATATATATATATATATTGTGGGAATATGGCTCATCAGGGATCTCTGCTTTGGCCCAAGCAGGTGGCTATGGAGTCACAACGAACAATAGCAGGCTAGCGAGTTCCACACAGGTATGTGTCAGGTGTATTTATTGTACACATTTGCCGTACAATGTTACACGTGCCAAACATGAAATAAAATGTCTAAGGCCGTCTGGCCACTAACTAACAACAAAATACTAACTGCAAAATAAACCTATACAACAAGAAAGAAGTTTGTGCAACCTTACTGTGTCAGCTCCCAGACCAGCAGATGAGAGACTGAGATCCCAGCAGTTCCTTGATTATATCAGCTGAAGCAAAAGCTGGATCGTATGTGTGGAAGGGAAGCACCAGAGCTTTCAGGCTGATCACTAGAGAAACCAGGACCGGATTACAGAGAAATAAACAGCTTCACAATCAATACCGTGATACATATGAAATGAAACGGGGAGAAACATATCTGTTTTCTAGTACCTCTCCCCTTGGCACCTCACATATCCCCTTCCTTTGTTTGAGCCTGTAGGGTCGGACACGATGAGTCACTAAGCAGTGTGTTCTGGATAACGCATCTGCATTCCCGTGCGCTGCGCCTGCCCTGTGCTCAACGGAAAAGTTAAAAGGTTGTAATGCCAAGAACCAGCGTGTCACCCTCGCATTGCCCTCTTTTGCGCGGGACATCCATGTTAGGGGTGAATGGTCCGTTACTAGCCTAAATTGGCGACCTAGTAAATAATAGCGTAAGGTGAATAGGGCCCATTTGACAGCCAGGGCTTCGCGCTCAACCACGCTATAATTCTTTTCTGCCCTGGTAAGCTTCCTACTCAGATAGCTTACTGGGTGTTCCTCGCCATTCACTTCCTGTGACAACACTGCACCGAGGCCGACACCAGAGGCGTCCGTTTGGACAATAAACTCCCGTTTAAAGTCAGGGGCAACCAACACTGGTTGGTCACAGAGGACCGTTTTCAAATACTGAAAGGCCTTCTCTGCTTCTGCGTTCCACTTTATTGTGATAGATTTTGAGCCCTTGGTAAGCTCTGTGAGAGGGGCCGCGATGGTGGCAAAATTTTTAATGAAGCGCCTATAATAGCCAACGATCCCTAAAAAGGCTCCGACCTGTTTTTTGTTGACCGGTCGTGGCCAATTCTGAATAGCGTCCACTTTATTGGTCTGTGGCTTTACGACTCCTCGCCCTATGCTATATCCCAGATAGCGAGCCTCTTCTAATCCCAAGGTACATTTCTTAGGATTGGCAGTTAACCCAGCAGTTTTTATCGAGTCTAAGACGGCTTGTACTTTTGACAAATGTGTGTCCCAGTCATCACTAAAGACAATGATATCGTCCAAGTATGCGGACGCATACCGGACGTGGGTTTTAAGGACAATATCTATTAGACGTTGGAAGGTGGCTGCAGCACCATGCAACCCAAATGGCATATCACGGTACTGGAACAGTCCCTGGGGCGTTACAAAGGCCGTTTTCTCTTTGGCTGAATCCGTGAGGGGAATCTGCCAATAACCTTTTGTTAAGTCGATAGTAGATATGTACCTGGCCGAACCCAGTCTCTCTATAAGTTCATCAACTCTCGGCATCGGGTAGGCATCGAATTTTGATACCTCATTTAATTTCCGAAAATCATTACAAAACCTAATAGTCCCATCGGGTTTGGGCACTAGCACGATTGGGCTAGCCCAATCACTCCGGGACTCTTCAATGACTCCAAGTTCTAACATTTTCTCGACTTCCTGGGCAATGGCTTGTCTCCGAGCCTCCGGAATTCGATATGGTTTTAGTCGTACACGGACCTGTGGATCAGTAACAATGTCGTGTTTAATTAAGTGAGTACGACCAGGAAGCTCTGAAAAAACCTCTGCGTTTTTCTGTATAAATTCCTTAGTCTCTCGTTTCTGACTTTCTTATAGTGTCTCTGCAATACCCACTTCTGGCAATGCTACCTGGGGGTCATTTACCACAGATGGGGGTGCCCTACGAGGTCCATCATTAAGGGTGGCTTTTGTCATTAGACTCTCCCTATCCCGCCAAGCCTTAAGCAAGTTTATGTGGTAGATTTGTTCGGTTTTCCTCTTGTCTGGTTGATATATCTTATAATTCACTTCACCTATTCTCTCCAACACCTCGTATGGGCCCTGCCACTTCACAAGAAATTTATTTTCTACAGTGGGTACTAATACTAACACCCTGTCTACGGGTTGAAAGACTCGTGTTTTAGCCGCTCGGTTATATACCGTGCTTTGGGCCTGTTGCGCACGTTCTAAACATTCTTTAACTATTGGCATGACCGCCTCAATTCTATCTTGCATAAGCATTACGTGTTCAATTACACTGCGATAAGGAGTCACCTCTTGTTCCCAAGTCTCTTTAGCAATATCTAACAGGCCTCTAGGACATCGCCCATAAACTAACTCAAAAGGCGAAAAGCCTGTGGAGGATTGGGGTACTTCCCGTATAGCGAACAGGAGATATGGTAGGAGAGCATCCCAATCCCTCCCGTCCTTATCTACCACCCTTTTCAACATTCCCTTCAGGGTTTTATTAAATCACTCCACCAACCCGTCAGTCTGAGGGTGATATACTGAAGTACGCAAGTGGGAGATTTTTAGTAGCTTACACAAGTCCTTAAGTATTCGAGACATAAAGGGGGTTCCCTGATCTGTTAGTATTTCTTTCGGAATGCCGGTGCGAGAAAACATATTAACAAGCTCCTTTGAAATTGCTTTCGCATTGGCATTCCGCAGAGGAACTGCTTCAGGGTAACGAGTGGCATAATCTAGTACTACCAAAATGTACTGATGTCCCCTGGCAGATTTAACTAATGGACCCACTATATCCATTGCTATCCTCTCGAAGGGCACCTCTATTATTGGTAAGGGCACAAGGGGGCTTCTAAAATGTGACATAGGTGTGGTCAATTGACACTTAGGACAGGACTGACAATACCGGGTCACGTCCCCCCCTAGACCCGGCCAAAAGAAACGCTGCAGAATACGGTGTTTTGTTTTTTCTCCGGCCAGGTGTCCCCCCAAGGGATGTTTATGTGCCAGTTCCAAAACTACCTGGCGAAAGGACTTGGGCACCACTAGTTGCTCTACCGCCACCCCCCGCACTTTGTCTATATGATACAGCATACCCTGTTGCACAGCTAGGTGTGGGAACTCATTTTGAGCCCCTGGGTACAATGGTCTTCCCTCAGAGACCTTTACATTTTCCCATGCCCTTGCCAGAGTAGGGTCCTGGTGTTGAGCGGTCCCGAACTTACTACGGGCCACCTCAAGACCTGGCATTTCTATAGCCTCCTCTAGTTCACTTGCATCGCCTGCATATACAGCCAGAGGTGAGTCTACAGATTCTGGAGTTACCTCTGAGATGGACTCCCCCCCCTCTTGCTGCAATAGCTCAGGGGTTAGCCCCACGGCACCCTCCTCAACTAGAGTGCTCATGCCATTTTTAAGGTTCCACAAGTCCCAAAATAAGGGAAAGTCTCTCCCCAATATTACATCATGTCCCATAGACTTTAGGACTGCCGCTTGATGTCTTTTGGTTCCTACTGGCGTGGCAAGGGTGACCCAGGCAGTGGGGTAGTTTTTTATATCGCCATGGATGCAACTAATGCCCAGGGTTGAGTTCGTTAGGGCTCTAGGGTCCACCAAACTGGCATGTACCAGAGTTACTTGACTGCCGGAATCCAAGACGGCATTCACACTATGGCCGTCGACCTCGAGGCAACACACATGTCGTTCATTTCCTGTGAGGACCTCTGCAATACAGACTGACTGTACATATAACGAAAGACGTCTCATAGCATTACAGTCCATTGGCTCTGTAGTCATTGGGCAGTTAGCTGCTACATGGCCAAGCCCGCGACATCGCCAACATTGTATAGGTCCTTGCTTCCTCGCCGGAGACGCCTGATAGGGTCTGCTGAATTGCTGTGAGACTGTACCGCCTCCATAGTTCTTTGTGGGTCTGCTACCCTTTATTGCAACGTTCTCTTCTTTTGAAGATGAAGTAGGTCTCGCAGTATTTTCTGGCGATTTCTTGGGAGCCCAGCGAGGTGATAACGTCCCTTGGAGTAGGCTTTCGGAAGCATTGTAGCGTTCGACCATATTCATCAACTGGTCGGCTGTATATGGGTCACCTTGTCCAACCCACCTCTGTAACTTAGGGGGCAAGGACCGCAGGTACTTGTCTAGAACAACACGTTCCACCATCTCTGCAGATGTCAAAATCTCTGGTTGCAGCCATTTTTTTACTAGATGGATAAGATCATGCATTTGTGAGCGGGCTGGCTGATCTTCCACAAAAGTCCATAAATGTACCCTCTGTGCTCGTACATATGTGTTTACTCCCAGCCTTGCCAGGATTTCGCTTTTTAATTTGGTATAGTCCATAGCATCCACTCCACTTAAATCGTAATAGGCCTTTTGTGGATCTCCACTCAGAAATGGCGCAACCACTTCAGCCCACATGTCCACCGGTAAATGCTCACGTTCTGCAATACGTTCAAATACAGTGAGATACGCTTCTACATCATCGTCAGCAGTCATTTTAAGCAGGGTTTTTTGTACGGCTTTCCGTGCACCAGCAACACTTTGTGCATGATCCCTCTCATCTCGGGGCTGCCGAATCAAAGCCTGCTTTATTGCATTCAACTGCTCTTGCTGAATCTGGTTGTGCTGGTCCAGGGCTTGCTGGAAGTAAGTATTGGTCTGCTGTTGTTGCACATTTGCCTGCAATAACTGTTTCACTAGTTCCTCCATATTACTGGACTCTTGGCTCTTCAAAAGCACATGAGCTTTCAGCCAGGACATACACAGAGCACTTTATCTGCAGTCACAGTCCAACAGCCACTATGCCCGCATTCTCAAAACCATTTGTGGGAATATAGCTCATCAGGGATCTCTGCTTTGGCCCAAGCAGGTGGCTATGGAGTCACAACGAACAATAGCAGGCTAGCGAGTTCCACACAGGTATGTGTCAGGTGTATTTATTGTACACATTTGCCGTACAATGTTACACGTGCCAAACATGAAATAAAATGTCTAAGGCCGTCTGGCCACTAACTAACAACAAAATACTAACTGCAAAATAAACCTATACAACAAGAAAGAAGTTTGTGCAACCTTACTGTGTCAGCTCCCAGACCAGCAGATGAGAGACTGAGATCCCAGCAGTTCCTTGATTATATCAGCTGAAGCAAAAGCTGGATCGTATGTGTGGAAGGGAAGCACCAGAGCTTTCAGGCTGATCACTAAAGAAACCAGGACCGGATTACAGAGAAATAAACAGCTTCACAATCAATACCGTGATACATATGAAATGAAACGGGTAGAAACATATCTGTTTTCTAGTACTTCTCCCCTTGGCACCTCACAATATATATATATGTCAGTAGACACATATATGTATATATATATTAATATTTCATCCAGCGCGATATAGCAGAAAGCCTGTAATTCAATTGCCGGCTTTTGCTTTCTCCTTCCTAAAACCCGACATGATATGAGACCTGGTTTACATACAGTAAACCATGTCATATCACCATTTTTTTTTTGCATATTCCACACTACTAATGTCAGTAGTGTGTCTATGCAAAATTTGGCCGTTCTAGCTAGTAAATTAAGGGGTTAAATGGCGGAAAAAATTGGCGTGGGCTCCCGCACAATTTTCTCCGCCAGAGTAGTAAAGCCAGTGACTGAGGGCAGATATTAATAGCCTGGAGAGGGTCCACGGTTATTGCCCCCCCCCCCTGGCTAAAAACACCTGCCCCCAGCCACCCCAGAAAAGGCACATCTGGAAGATGCGCCTATTCTGGCACTTGGCCACTCTCTTCCCATTCCCATGTAGCGGTGGGATATGGGGTAATGAAGGGTTAATGCCACCTTGCTATTGTAAGGAAAGTTCCCACGATCTAGGAACAGCCAGCAGAGGGCGCCTCACCGCAAATGCAGGTAAATATAGGTCATTGCCCTATTTTACCTACATTCTCCGGGGTTTTGCAGAAATGAGCAATGTTGCATTAGCAAAGCTCCTGGCTGCAAAATATTTTAACCCCTTCAGATGGATTTACATCGTTGGACTTTACAGATCTGCGGAAGGTAAGGATATTGTTGGTTTATTATGTTTTTTTGTTTCAGAACGAGGGTCTTCAGTGATTGGATTGGGCGTTCAATAAAATATTAAAACAACCTTTGTTTTTATTTCATTAAAATAATGTTTAATAATGTGTTTGTGTATTTTTTTAACCCTTTACTAGTATGGGATTAATAATGGATAGGTGTCATAATTGACGCCTCTCCATTATTAATTTGGCTTAATGTCACCTTACAATAGCAAGGTGGCATTAACCCTTCATTACCCCATATCCCACCGCTACACGGGAATGGGAAGAGAGTGGCCAAGTGCCAGAATAGGCGCATCTTCCAGATGTGCCTTTTCTAGGGTGGCTGGGGGCAGATGTTTTTAGCCAGGGGGGGGGGCCAATAACCATGGACCCTCTCCAGGCTATTAATATCTGCCCTCAGTCACTGGCTTTACTACTCTGGCGGAGAAAATTGTGCGGGAGCCCACGCAATTTTGCATAGACACACTACTGACATTAGTAGTGTGGAATATGCAAAAAAATGGTGATATGAGATGGTTTACTGTATGTAAACCAGGTCTCATATCATGTCGGGTTTAGGAACGAGAAAGCAAAAGCCGGTAATTGAATTACCGGCTTTAAAGCTGTCTAGCGCTGGAAGAAATATTAATATATATATATATGTGTCTCACTGACATATATATTTATATATATACCTATTCTATGTGTAGACATTTATTCTACCTATTCTACTGTAAGCTGTCAGTGTGATTTTACTGTACACCGCACTGAATTGCCGGCTTTTCTCTCTAACAGCGCTGCGTATTTCTCGCAAGTCACACTGCTGGTCCGTGTGTAATCCGTATTTTTGGGGCTTCCATAGACTTTCATTGACGTTTAATTTGCGCAATACGGTGACAAACGCAGCATGCTGCGATTTTCTACGGCCGTAGAAAGCCGTATAATACTGATCAGTTTAATACGGCAGATAGGAGCAGGGGCATAGAGAATAATTGTGCCGTATGTTTTGCGAGTTTTACGGACGTAGTTTCTGCGCTCTTACGTCCGTAAAACTCGCAAGTGTGAAGCCGGAGTAGTGTATCAGAGCTAGGTTTCGTCAAACTCAATCTGACAGGTGCCCCGCCCCTATCAAAGTGTATCAAAGTGTGTAACCCCTCCCCTCCTCCTGTCAGCCAGATGTCCTTGAGGCTGGCTGATTCCCCCTTTTGATATCGTTTAATATAGTTTAATTTGTTGTAGTTTTGATATTATTCCCGTTCACAGTGTAGCAGATTTTCTCCTTGTGGCTGCCTTATATACACAATATATATATATATATATATATATATATATATATATATATATAATATGCCACAATGTTACAACACAAGCAAGTAAGAAGCAGTGTGTTTTATACGAATATAAATTTTATTTCTCACAATAAAACAGCATCTCAAATTTTAAGTTAGCTAACAGCATGATGCTGACAAATGCATCTTTGCGGTATCTGATAACGACACGATGAACATTAATTCTGCATTATTTTATCACATGATGAAAATAGCCATTTTATATTGAATTACTGCAGATCGCCGGCATGACTGAGTGTAATATTGCACTCAATACTGTGCAAAGGGTCTGAATACTTATGTCCGTGTGATATTTCAGTTTTTCTTTTTAATAAATTCGCAAAAAAATCTACATTTCTGTTTTGTTCAGGCATGATGGCGTGCAGAGTGTACATTAATATATATATCTCAGAATGCAACTGAATAGTAATGCTAATTAGTCCATATAAATAGAAAATTATGTAGAAACCCAAAGTTTTGATAAGTGTATGAAAATACACCAATATTAACAATTTGTGCTATTTTAGGCGTAAATTTGGCTCCCCAATGTTACAACACAAGCAAGTAAGAAGCCGTGTGTTTTATACGAATATAAATTTTATTTCTCACAATAAAACAGCATCTCAAATTTTAAGTTAGCTAACAGCATGATGCTGACAATTGCATCTTTGCGGTATCTGATAACGACACGATGAACATTAATTCTGCATTATTTTATCACATGATGAAAATAGCCATTTTATATTGAATTACTGCAGATCGCCGGCATGACTGAGTGTAATATTGCACTCAATACTGTGCAAAGGGTCTGAATACTTATGTCCGTGTGATATTTCAGTTTTTCTTTTTAATAAATTCGCAAAAATATCTACATTTCTGTTTTGTTCAGGCATGATGGCGTGCAGAGTGTACATTAATATATATATCTCAGAATGCAACTGAATAGTAATGCTAATTAGTCCATATAAATAGAAAATTATGTAGAAACCCAAAGTTTTGATAAGTGTATGAAAATACACCAATATTAACTATTTGTGCTATTTTAGGCGTAAATTTGGCTCCCCAATGTTACAACACAAGCAAGTAAGAAGCCGTGTGTTTTATACGAATATAACCGTGTGATATTTCAGTTTTTCTTTTTAATAAATTCGCAAAAAAATCTACATTTCTGTTTTGTTCAGGCATGATGGCGTGCAGAGTGTACATTAATATATATATCTCAGAATGCAACTGAATAGTAATGCTAATTAGTCCATATAAATAGAAAATTATGTAGAAACCCAAAGTTTTGATAAGTGTATGAAAATACACCAATATTAACTATTTTCGCCCACATTTTATATAAAATCTGCATAAAAAAATCTTCTTGGCTGCACCAAAACACGTAAGAAACAAATGTACAACTTTTAGTGCTGCCGCATCCGCAGATATTATTCCAGCGTTCTTTAATTCTACATTATTTTATCACACATTAATTTCACAACTTTTATATGATATTTATAACACATTCTCATTTATAAGGGATTTATAACACAATATTGTAAAATCATTTATTGGTTCGCGGCCTTACTAATATCCTTTGAAAATAAATTCAGCATTATTATTCCATGCTGTGACATTTTTATTCTGCAGCAACCTGTTTAGTAAAAATTCAGCATTCTTTTTATATCTTTGGTTTATATTATATTAGCTTTTTGTCATAGGTCAGGGATTTTTGCACTTTATTAATATGCGGTTATTAGTCATTTAGGACTTATGTTATCATGTTTTTGCACTTTATTAATATGCTGACCACATAGGTCAGGCACGAACACACACACACAACACAGAACTCACACACAACAAACACACATAACATACAAAACACACACAACACATACAACACACACGACAAACATACACACACACACAACATACAGAACACATACAACACATGCGACACACACACACAAACAACACACACACAACAAATACACATGATTTTTTGCACTTTATTAATATGCGGGCCACATAGGTCAGTGATTTTTGCACTTCATAGGTCAGGGATTTTTTTGCACTTTATTAATATGCGGTTATTAGTCATTTAGGACTTATGTTATCATGTTTTTGCACTTTATTAATATGCTGACCACATAGGTCAGGGATTTTTTGCACTTTATTAATATGCGGTTATTAGTCATTTAGGACTTATGTTATCATGTTTTTGCACTTTATTAATATGCTGACCACATAGGTCAGGGATTTTTGCACTTTATTAATATGCGGTCCACATAGGTCAGTGATTTTTCCACTTTATTAATATGCTGTACACATATAGTATTTTTGATATCTCAAAAGGGTGTGACACATTCCCATATATTATTCCAGCTTTCTTTAATTCTACATTATTTTAGCACATATTAATTTTACAGGGGCCTGTGCTGTCTATAATTTGACTCCTTTTTATTCAAAGACATCTAACATATACAGACTTTTAATGTTTTTGTGTAAAATCGCGGGCAGACAGGCACGAACACACACACACACACACACACACACAACACAGAACCCACACACAACAAACACACAGAACCCACACACACAACACATACAACACACACAAGAAATAGACATTTAGGACTTATTTATGATTAATATGCGATTATTAGTCATTTAGGACTTATGTTATCATGTTTTTGCACTTTATTAATATGCGGTTATTAGTCATTTAGGACTTATGTTATCATGCTTTTGCACTTTATTAATATGCTGACCACATAGGTCAGGGATTTTTTGTACTTTATTAATATGCGGGCCACAAACACTTCTGCACCCACGGGCGCTTCTCAGACAACCATGCATCCGGTACTCATCAGGCACTGTGAAATAATGCAAAAATACATCTGTGTGCGGCTGTCGGCATCAACATTTTGCTATTATAAGTTTATGGTTCTGTAAAGAACACGCAACACATACAGAACTCACACACACACACACACACAAATACACACAACACACAACACGCACATATTATGAAAAATGACAATCATTGTATGTGATTTAAAAGACTTTAGTTAGATTTATCAGGGGTGATTTAGTTTGAAAGCACGCAGCTCCTCGGTAATGTCTGGTGTTGGACATGCATTTAACAGTCTTTCATATGTATCGCAGAAAGATTTTAGTTCCATCTGTGCGAGTTTGCTTTGAGCGTACTGCGCAGACATGTCAGTAAACATTTTGACATGGTCAGCATCCCACGAAGGACGACCTGTGTAAGGTGTATGTACAGCAACTTTTTGCTTTCTACCTACACGGCGCCGGGATACGGCGTGTTTCTTTAGAGGTAATAAAGGGGCAAAAACGCTAGAAGAGCCTGCAAGAGCAGTATCTGCAGATTGCACAGTCTGGCACACAGGTATATTGAGGGGCTCTATGGGTGACCACATACCCTCGGAGAGCTGTTCAATTTCTCTGTTTTCAGGAGTAACTTGTGGTATGGCGTCTGTGCTATTGGCGGGCCGAGTTATGCGGGGCCTAGCGTTCTGCGCTGCACGTTTCTCTCTTGAAACGTTCGTATATTTCTGATGTGAAATCTTGGGGCTTGGATTCCCGGGTTGTTTTGGTGCCGCGTAGCATTCATCACGATCCACAACACAGATGGGCGAAAGAGATGTTGTTCGCACCGCCGTATTAGCTCTTTGTGGTTGATTCTCTTCAGCGCCGTAATTACGCCGGTGCAAAACTCGTTGCTGAAGAGGCGACGTATCTAAAAGAAAAGATACAAGTGGCGGTTAGCCGCAAAACGGCGCAAAATTGGAAAAGCTAAACGGCGACGCATAGCTATGATCATGCGTAATATTTGAAAAGTTAATGGGGACAGGTACCCATGAAATCATTGTAACAATATTTACATAAACCTGTATAGAGCAGTCCAGATATATACTTACAAGTATGAAGCGGGAATTGTCCCACAACAGCTCCTGGTTTAACGGGCGGCGCGATGCTCAAACTCGCAGAGGCGGGAATATTCTCTTTTTCAAGCTGTATTTTCCGGGCAACTAGATTAGCTGGTGTAAGTAAAAATATAACAATTAGCGAACACAGAATTGATTTTCTACACAAAACTGCAGCGTTGAGACGGATATATATATATATATATATATATATATATTCAAAAATGAATTTTCTGACAGTTAGCTAGCAGCTGTAAGTAAATATGAGTATTACACAAAAGTGAGAATCGACTGTATTTCAAGTGAACAGATACCTTTTCTATTCTTGAAACACCGGCGTAACGAGCTGCCGCATCTTTTAGGCGCATCGGGTTTCGCTGAAGTTGCAGGGTTCTTGACATCTATGATCTCCACGTCTGAACCCAGCGTATCGCGTGGTTCGGGAACACACCAGTTTTCAGGCATATCGTCAGATGTCTCCGTGTCAGTATCTGTATGAGAAATTGCGCGTAGTTCGTGTTTACATACAAAGGATTAAAGCAACTGATATAGTATAATATAGTTTTACGGTATAAACATATTTGCGGTGTAAATTAATATAGCAAGACTTATGCCGCTATATATTAATAATTCAGTATTATATTGGTGGCTACCGCTATTATTTGTTTTATTAATTTAATCATATATTTATTATGACATAATTTGTGTAATACAATAGTTAATAGATGCTATAGTTTTATGCCATAAACAGTATATATTAACATAGATAATATATATATATATATATATATATATATTTAGCTTTCATACATGTGATACATGAAAGATAAATATCTTTGTACCGTGTTACAATGACATTTTTCCCTATCTAAAAGCAAAAAGGTGCTCCTAATTACCCATGATGAGGTGAAGAGCAGGCCCATTATCGGCTAGCGGCTCCACGGCTTCAATGCGCTCATAATTCTGCGTTATGAAATTATTGCGCCAATCGGGCGACATACACGGCTCTTAAATAAGAAAGAATGCATGAATATATAATTAATATAATTTACTTATAATATAATGACACAATCAGAATGAGTCAATACTCTGTACATTATACGCGTATAATACCTAATTGTGTGCTTGCAAGAAGGGGGCTGCATTGCTCGCGAGGGTATTGGGCTTCCATCTTAAATAAATAGGGGATAAGTTTTATCTATAACTGCTCCGCCAATAAATACAGTTTAAAACTACGTTACAAAAATATGCGTTACAGGCATTGATAATATTAGACCGCAAATAAAACAGTAAACACTTACTTTTCAGAGAGTAGCGCAACTGTTCAGAGAGAAATTACCACCCACCGTGAACACACCTACAGGAAAACCGCATTATACGGCACCCGTGACTAATTGCTAGCACATGTCAGATAACAATGGTGGTTATGGCCCAGCCATAAGCCTTTCTATATTAATTATGTCCCACAAATATGGCTTATACAGTAAAAACTATATTATACATCGCTACTAAATATGCAGTTAGCTTCCAGTATAACACTAACTTATTAAACAAATAACATCCTTAATTATGATTTAGAGATGCATAGTTAAATATAATTAAGCATTTGCGAATAATAAGACAAGTGTCTTATATACTTACATTTAGAATAGTCCTTCTTTTAGCCTAGTCTGGCTTCTGGTGGATGTCTGTTGTACTGTAGTGGGACAGTCAGCTGTATTTATCCTGAGTGTCAGAAAGCAACTCAGCTGTTAACACCCAGAAACACACCCAGTTACGCCACATCACACGCCTTCTGTTAACACCCAGAACACAGTCATACATGCAATTAATGCATGTATTAACTCAGTATTATACGCGTATAATGTACAGAGTATTGACTCATTCTGATTGTGTCATTATATTATAAGTAAATTATATTAATTATATATTCATGCATTCTTTCTTATTTAAGAGCCGTGTATGTCGCCCGATTGGCGCAATAATTTCATAACGCAGAATTATGAGCGCATTGAAGCCGTGGAGCCGCTAGCCGATAATGGGCCTGCTCTTCACCTCATCATGGGTAATTAGGAGCACCTTTTTGCTTTTAGATAGGGAAAAATGTCATTGTAACACTGTACAAAGATATTTATCTTTCATGTATCACATGTAAGAAAGCTAAATATATATATATATATATATATATATATATATATTATCTAAGTTAATATATACTGTTTATGGCATAAAACTATAGCATCTATTAACTATTGTATTACACAAATTATGTCATAATAAATATATGATTAAATTAATAAAACAAATAATAGCGGTAGCCACCAATATAATACTGAATTATTAATATATAGCGGCATAAGTCTTGCTATATTAATTTACACCGCAAATATGTTTATACCGTAAAACTATATTATACTATATCAGTTGCTTTAATCCTTTGTATGTAAACACGAACTACGCGCAATTTCTCATACAGATACTGACACGGAGACATCTGACGATATGCCTGAAAACTGGTGTGTTCCCGAACCACGCGATACGCTGGGTTCAGACGTGGAGATCATAGATGTCAAGAACCCTGCAACTTCAGCGAAACCCGATGCGCCTAAAAGATGCGGCAGCTCGTTACGCCGGTGTTTCAAGAATAGAAAAGGTATCTGTTCACTTGAAATACAGTCGATTCTCACTTTTGTGTAATACTCATATTTACTTACAGCTGTTAGCTAGCTGTCAGAAAATTCATTTTTGAATATATATATATATATATATATATATCCGTCTCAACGCTGCAGTTTTGTGTAGAAAATCAATTCTGTGTTCGCTAATCGTTATATTTTTACTTACACCAGCTAATCTAGTTGCCCGGAAAATACAGCTTGAAAAAGAGAATATTCCCGCCTCTGCGAGTTTGAGCATCGCGCCGCCCGTTAAACCAGGAGCTGTTGTGGGACAATTCCCGCTTCATACTTGTAAGTATATATCTGGACTGCTCTATACAGGTTTATGTAAATATTGTTACAATGATTTCATGGGTACCTGTCCCCATTAACTTTTCAAATATTACGCATGATCATAGCTATGCGTCGCCGTTTAGCTTTTCCAATTTTGCGCCGTTTTGCGGCTAACCGCCACTTGTATCTTTTCTTTTAGATACGTCGCCTCTTCAGCAACGAGTTTTGCACCGGCGTAATTACGGCGCTGAAGAGAATCAACCACAAAGAGCTAATACGGCGGTGCGAACAACATCTCTTTCGCCCATCTGTGTTGTGGATCGTGATGAATGCTACGCGGCACCAAAACAACCCGGGAATCCAAGCCCCAAGATTTCACATCAGAAATATACGAACGTTTCAAGAGAGAAACGTGCAGCGCAGAACGCTAGGCCCCGCATAACTCGGCCCGCCAATAGCACAGACGCCATACCACAAGTTACTCCTGAAAACAGAGAAATTGAACAGCTCTCCGAGGGTATGTGGTCACCCATAGAGCCCCTCAATATACCTGTGTGCCAGACTGTGCAATCTGCAGATACTGCTCTTGCAGGCTCTTCTAGCGTTTTTGCCCCTTTATTACCTCTAAAGAAACGCGCCGTATCCCGGCGCCGTGTAGGTAGAAAGCAAAAAGTTGCTGTACATACACCTTACACAGGTCGTCCTTCGTGGGATGCTGACCATGTCAAAATGTTTACTGACATGTCTGCGCAGTACGCTCAAAGCAAACTCGCACAGATGGAACTAAAATCTTTCTGCGATACATATGAAAGACTGTTAAATGCATGTCCAACACCAGACATTACCGAGGAGCTGCGTGCTTTCAAACTAAATCACCCCTGATAAATCTAACTAAAGTCTTTTAAATCACATACAATGATTGTCATTTTTCATAATATGTGCGTGTTGTGTGTTGTGTGTATTTGTGTGTGTGTGTGTGTGTGTGTGAGTTCTGTATGTGTTGCGTGTTCTTTACAGAACCATAAACTTATAATAGCAAAATGTTGATGCCGACAGCCGCACACAGATGTATTTTTGCATTATTTCACAGTGCCTGATGAGTACCGGATGCATGGTTGTCTGAGAAGCGCCCGTGGGTGCAGAAGTGTTTGTGGCCCGCATATTAATAAAGTACAAAAAATCCCTGACCTATGTGGTCAGCATATTAATAAAGTGCAAAAGCATGATAACATAAGTCCTAAATGACTAATAACCGCATATTAATAAAGTGCAAAAACATGATAACATAAGTCCTAAATGACTAATAATCGCATATTAATCATAAATAAGTCCTAAATGTCTATTTCTTGTGTGTGTTGTATGTGTTGTGTGTGTGGGTTCTGTGTGTTTGTTGTGTGTGGGTTCTGTGTTGTGTGTGTGTGTGTGTGTGTGTGTGTGTTCGTGCCTGTCTGCCCGCGATTTTACACAAAAACATTAAAAGTCTGTATATGTTAGATGTCTTTGAATAAAAAGGAGTCAAATTATAGACAGCACAGGCCCCTGTAAAATTAATATGTGCTAAAATAATGTAGAATTAAAGAAAGCTGGAATAATATATGGGAATGTGTCACACCCTTTTGAGATATCAAAAATACTATATGTGTACAGCATATTAATAAAGTGGAAAAATCACTGACCTATGTGGACCGCATATTAATAAAGTGCAAAAATCCCTGACCTATGTGGTCAGCATATTAATAAAGTGCAAAAACATGATAACATAAGTCCTAAATGACTAATAACCGCATATTAATAAAGTGCAAAAAATCCCTGACCTATGTGGTCAGCATATTAATAAAGTGCAAAAACATGATAACATAAGTCCTAAATGACTAATAACCGCATATTAATAAAGTGCAAAAAAATCCCTGACCTATGAAGTGCAAAAATCACTGACCTATGTGGCCCGCATATTAATAAAGTGCAAAAAATCATGTGTATTTGTTGTGTGTGTGTTGTTTGTGTGTGTGTGTCGCATGTGTTGTATGTGTTCTGTATGTTGTGTGTGTGTGTATGTTTGTCGTGTGTGTTGTATGTGTTGTGTGTGTTTTGTATGTTATGTGTGTTTGTTGTGTGTGAGTTCTGTGTTGTGTGTGTGTGTTCGTGCCTGACCTATGTGGTCAGCATATTAATAAAGTGCAAAAACATGATAACATAAGTCCTAAATGACTAATAACCGCATATTAATAAAGTGCAAAAATCCCTGACCTATGACAAAAAGCTAATATAATATAAACCAAAGATATAAAAAGAATGCTGAATTTTTACTAAACAGGTTGCTGCAGAATAAAAATGTCACAGCATGGAATAATAATGCTGAATTTATTTTCAAAGGATATTAGTAAGGCCGCGAACCAATAAATGATTTTACAATATTGTGTTATAAATCCCTTATAAATGAGAATGTGTTATAAATATCATATAAAAGTTGTGAAATTAATGTGTGATAAAATAATGTAGAATTAAAGAACGCTGGAATAATATCTGCGGATGCGGCAGCACTAAAAGTTGTACATTTGTTTCTTACGTGTTTTGGTGCAGCCAAGAAGATTTTTTTATGCAGATTTTATATAAAATGCGGGCGAAAATAGTTAATATTGGTGTATTTTCATACACTTATCAAAACTTTGGGTTTCTACATAATTTTCTATTTATATGGACTAATTAGCATTACTATTCAGTTGCATTCTGAGATATATATATTAATGTACACTCTGCACGCCATCATGCCTGAACAAAACAGAAATGTAGATTTTTTTGCGAATTTATTAAAAAGAAAAACTGAAATATCACACGGTTATATTCGTATAAAACACACGGCTTCTTACTTGCTTGTGTTGTAACATTGGGGAGCCAAATTTACGCCTAAAATAGCACAAATAGTTAATATTGGTGTATTTTCATACACTTATCAAAACTTTGGGTTTCTACATAATTTTCTATTTATATGGACTAATTAGCATTACTATTCAGTTGCATTCTGAGATATATATATTAATGTACACTCTGCACGCCATCATGCCTGAACAAAACAGAAATGTAGATATTTTTGCGAATTTATTAAAAAGAAAAACTGAAATATCACACGGACATAAGTATTCAGACCCTTTGCACAGTATTGAGTGCAATATTACACTCAGTCATGCCGGCGATCTGCAGTAATTCAATATAAAATGGCTATTTTCATCATGTGATAAAATAATGCAGAATTAATGTTCATCGTGTCGTTATCAGATACCGCAAAGATGCAATTGTCAGCATCATGCTGTTAGCTAACTTAAAATTTGAGATGCTGTTTTATTGTGAGAAATAAAATTTATATTCGTATAAAACACACGGCTTCTTACTTGCTTGTGTTGTAACATTGGGGAGCCAAATTTACGCCTAAAATAGCACAAATAGTTAATATTGGTGTATTTTCATACACTTATCAAAACTTTGGGTTTCTACATAATTTTCTATTTATATGGACTAATTAGCATTACTATTCAGTTGCATTCTGAGATATATATATTAATGTACACTCTGCACGCCATCATGCCTGAACAAAACAGAAATGTAGATTTTTTTGCGAATTTATTAAAAAGAAAAACTGAAATATCACACGGACATAAGTATTCAGACCCTTTGCACAGTATTGAGTGCAATATTACACTCAGTCATGCCGGCGATCTGCAGTAATTCAATATAAAATGGCTATTTTCATCATGTGATAAAATAATGCAGAATTAATGTTCATCGTGTCGTTATCAGATACCGCAAAGATGCATTTGTCAGCATCATGCTGTTAGCTAACTTAAAATTTGAGATGCTGTTTTATTGTGAGAAATAAAATTTATATTCGTATAAAACACACTGCTTCTTACTTGCTTGTGTTGTAACATTGTGCCATATTATATATATATATATATATATATATATATATATATATTTTGTATATAAGGCAGCCACAAGGAGAAAATCTGCTACACTGTGAACGGGAATAATATCAAAACTACAACAAATTAAACTATATTAAACGATATCAAAAGGGGGAATCAGCCAGCCTCAAGGACATCTGGCTGACAGGACGAGGGGAGGGGTTACACACTTTGATACACTTTGATAGAGGCGGGGCACCTGTCAGATTGAGTTTGACGAAACCTAGCTCTGATACACTACTAGCCGGCCTTAGGGAGGGAAGATTAACCCCGAAACTGATTGTGCTGTAGCGATTTCCACTGTCCAACACCACCTTTTCTTTGCAGGGACAGTGGAGTTTATTTTTTTGTGCATCAGCTCTGTAGCTTATTAGGCTGCCTTATAAGGCTCCCTGATAGCTGCATTGCTGTTTGTACGCCGCTGTGCAAACCAACTGCTTTTTTAAAAGCGAAAATCCTGTGGCTCCTTTCTGTACAGTTCTCTTGTTTGTCCACACTTTTGTGTGCAGCAGTCCTTTTTATTGCTGCCATACTTGTCCTTTGATCATTGTAGGGAGATTGAAATTGTACTACAGCCCTTGTATTTTTTGATATATCTTCCAGCCACTTTCTGCCACTTACATTGTGTAGTGTAATACACTGGGCCTGAGTTTTGTTGCAGTCTCCCCCCCAAAAAAGGGAGATTTAAATTGGCACTAAGTGGATCTACGTCAGTTCTGTTAGTTTGTTGTATATCAGCCAGCCACGTTCTGCCACTTACATTGTGTAGTGTAATACACTGGGCCTGAGTTTTGTCGCAGTCTCCCCCTCAAAAAAGGGAGATTTAAATTGGCACTAAGTGGATCTATGTCACAGTTCTGTTAGTTTGTCGTACATCTTCCAGCCACGTTCTGCCACTTACATTGTGTAGTGTAATACACTATGCCTGAGTTTTGTTACAGTCTCCCCCCCCAAAAAAAAGGGAGATTAAAATTCTACACAAGTTTATATACACCTTCTACCTTGTTTCACAGTACCATATAACGGTTGTTATTTTGGTTAGATTTTTCCAAAAATGATGAAGTCTGGTGGAAGAGGCCGTGGGCGGGCGTTGCCAGCTGGTACTGATGGTGGTGTTGGTGGTGTTGGAGCATCATGTGGTGTAGGGTGAAAAGCAAAATAGCACCAAAGGCTCGAGGTGTTGAGCCAGCGTCATCGTCTGGCTACACAAGGCCTCGAAGGCTCCCTTATCTGGGAGTAGGAAAACAGGTTTTAAAGCCAGAGCAGCAGGAAAAAGTTTTGGCTTTCCTTGCTGACTCAGCCTCTAGCTCTTTCGCCTCCTCTTCAGAAGGTTCGAAATCTAAAAGCAGCGAGTCGTCAGTGGATGCTCCCAGTCAGGAACAAGTCACTTCCTTGTGTCCTTCACCCAAACCAAAAGTGAAGGATGCGGCAGGTGACACTACAGGTTACTCCATGGATGGAGCTCTTTACACATACCGTGCCTGGGTTAGAGAGGGAAATTGTTAAAAGCCCATTACAAGATGAATCGGACATGGAGTGCAAAGATGCACAGCCACAGCTAGATTATTATGCTGTTCCATTGACTCAGATCACTACATTGCCCTCGCAGTGTACTGAGCCAGAATCTGACCCTAATGAGACTATGGTGCCCCGTCACGAACGCTATAGCACCTTACACTTAGTGTAATACACTGGGCATGAATTTTGTTGTAGTCTCCCCCCAAAAAAGGGAGATTTAAATTGGCACTAAGTGGATCTACGCCACAGTTCTTTTAGTTTGTCGTACATCTTCCAGCCACGTTCTGCCACTTACATTGTGTAGTGTAATACACTGGGCCTGAGTTTTGTTGCAGTCTCCCCCAAATAAAAGGGAGATTTAAATTGGCACTAAGTGGATCTACGTCACAGTTGTGTTAGTTTGTCATACATCTTCGAGCCACGTTCTGCCACTTACATTGTGTAGTGTAATACACTGGGCCTGAGTTTTGTTGCAGTCTCCCCCCAAAAAAAGGGAGATTTAAATTGGCCCTAAGTGGATCTACGCCACAGTTGTGTTAGTTTGTCGTACATCTTCCAGCCACGTTCTGCCACTTACATTGTGTAGTGTAATACACTGGGCCTGAGTTTTGTTGCAGTCTCCCCCAAATAAAAGGGAGAGTTAAATTGGCACTAAGTGGATCTACCTTACAGTTCTGTTAGTTTGTCGTACATCTTCCAGCCACGTTCTGCCACTTACATTGTGTAGTGTAATACACTATGCCTGAGTTTTGTTGCAGTCTCCCCCCCCAAAAAAAGGGAGATTAAAATTCTACACAAGTTTATATACACCTTCTACCTTGTTTCACAGTACCATATAGCGGTTGTTATATTTGGTTAGAATTTTCCAAAAATGAGGAAGTCTGGTGGAAGAGGCCATGGGTGTGCGTTGCCAGATGGTATTGATGGTGGTGTTGGAGCATCTGGTGGTAGTGGGAAAAGCAAAATAGCACCAAAGGCTCGTGGTGTTGAGCCAGCGTCATCGTCTAGCTATACAAGGCCTCGAAGGCTTCCTTATCTGAGAGTAGGAAAAAAGGTTTTAAAGCCGGAGCAGCAGGAAAAAGTTTTGGCTTTCCTTGCTGACTCAGGCTCTAGCTCTATCGCCTCCTCTTCAGAAGGTTCGAAATCTAAAAGAAGCCAGTCGTCAGTGGATGCTCCCGGTCAGGAACAAGTCGCTTCCTTGTGTCCTTCACCCAAACCAAAAGTGAAGGATGCGGCAGGCGAAACTACAGTTTACTCCATGGAGCTCTTTACACATACCGTGCCTGGGTTAGAGAGGGAAATTGTTAAAAGCCCATTACAAGATGAATCGGACATGGAGTGCACAGATGCACAGCCACAGCTAGATTATTATACTGTTCCATTGACTCAGATCACTACATTGCCCTCGCAGTGTACTGAGCCAGAATCTGACCCTGATGAGACTATGGTGCCCCGTCACGAACGCTATAGCACCTTACACGGTGACACAGAGGAAGGTGCACATGAAATTGAAGAGGAGGTGATAGATGACCCAGTTGTTGAGCCAGATTGGCAGCCATTGGGGGAAGAGGGTGCCGCTGCCAGTAGCTCTGAAGTGGAGGAGGATGATCCGCAGCAGCCATCGACATCGCAACAGCTTTCATCTGGCAGGCCCGTATCCGGCCAAAAATGTTTGTCAAATCCAAAAACAGTTTTAGGACACCGTGGCTATCTGGTGAAAGTAGCACAGTGTGCAATGCCTGAAAAGGTAATTCATTGTAGGAAGAGTGCAGTGTGGGCATTTTTTAACCAAGATCCGAATAATCAGTGCAAAGTTATCTGTAAGAAGTGCTCAAAGACCTTTAGCAGAGGGTAGAATCTCCTAAGTTTAAATACAATGTGCATGCATAGACATTTAACCAGCATGCACTTGCAAGCCTGGACTAACTTCCAAACGTCCCGTACCGTTGGTGCACCTGCTCAGAATGAAGGTAGTCAGCAACGCTACATTGCTTCCCTCACTGTAAGCCCACCGGTTAGGACACCACCAGCAGCAAATGTGGAGGTATCATCGCAAGGCCAAAGCAGTCAGGGAATCACAAGGTTCTTGGTAGGAAACACTGTAGGTAGGCCAACATCGAAAATACCATCACCAACCCTCTCTCAACCTGCCATGTCCACCACCACCCCCGCTAGTTCCACCATATGCAGCTCTCCAGTCCAGCTCACCCTACAAGAGACTCTCGTTAGGAAAAGAAAGTACTCATCCTGTCATCCGCGTACACCGGGTTTGAACGCCCACATTGCTAGACTAATCTCATTAGAGATGATGCCCTACCGGTTGGTTGAAAGCAAAGCTTTCAAAGCCCTGATGGCCTACGCAGTACCACGCTATGACCTACCCAGTCGACACTCCTTTGCGAGAAAAGCCATCCCAACCCTCCACCAGCATGTCATTGTCCATGCACTGAGGCAATCAGTCAGAGGAAAGGTGCACCTCACAACAGATGCATGGACCAGTAGGCATGGCCAGGGACGTTATGTGTCCATCACTGCGTACTGGGTTAATGTGGTGGATGCAGGGTCCACAGGGGACAGCCATAGCGGGACAGATCTGCCTAGCCCATGTCTACGAAACAGTTGGCTGTAGGCGTTCGCCACACCTCCACCTCCTTCAGAAGTGAAGGCTCGTCCACAGAGCGCAGTCGCACGACCAGTCCATCCGCAGCTGCCAGTGTTGCACACGAGGTGTCCCATTATGGAACAGCTAGTGGTAAGCGTCAGAAGGCTGTGCTACAAATGAAGTGTTTGGGCGACAACAGACACACCGCGGAAGTACTGGCCGAGTACTTGCAGAAAGAAACTCAATCATGGCTGCGCAGTGTACATCTTGAAGCAGGCAAGGTAGTCCGTGATAACGGAAGGAATTTTATGGCTGCCATTGCACTTTCAGAACACATTCCTTGCCTGGCTCACACCTTGAACCTGGTGGTGCAGTACTTCCTGAAAAATTATCCGGAGTTACCAGCCCTGCTCCTGAAGATGCGAAGACTTTGCTCGCACATCCTCCGGTCGCCCGTATACTCCAGCCGTATGCAGAACCATCAGCGATCGCTGAATCTTCCCCAGCACCACCTAATAATCGACGTTGAAACAAGGTGGAACTCCACACTGCACATGCTTCAGAGGCTGTGCGAACAGAGGCGTGCTGTCATTTATTTGTGGGAGGATACACATACATGGGCAGGCAGTTGGATGGCAGACATGGAGTTGTCTGGTGTGCAGTGGTCGAAGCTCCAAGACCTCTGTCAAGTCCTTCAGTGTTTTGAGGAATGCACATGGCTGGTAAGTGCAGACGACACCATCATAAGCAAGAGCATCCCACTAATGCGTCTGCTGATGCAAAGTTTGACGCACATCAAGGAGCAGGCGTCTGCAGCCGAGGAGGAGGGAAGCCTTGATGACAGTCAGCCATTGTCTGGTTAGGGAACTCTCCTGGACGAGGTGGCGGACAAAGAGCAGGATGATGGGGATGAATATTTATGGGAGTAGGATGCTTCTCAGAGGAGCAATAGAAACTGGTGGCGTTGCAAGGTCAGGTACAGGGTTTTTGCGGGCCACAAGTGATGTTGATTTGCAAGAAAGTGCTCCTCAACCCAGCACAAGCAGTGAATTGACACCTGGAACATTGGCCCACATGGCAGAGTATGCCTTGCATATCCTAAAAAGGGACCCCTGCATTATCAAAATGATGACCGATGACGATTACTGGTTGGCCTGCCTCCTGGATCCATGATACAAAGGAAAATTACAAAATATCATGCCACATGAGAACCTGGAGTAAATATTGGCTACCAAACAAGCAACTCTTGTAGACCGTTTGGTTCAGGCATTCCCAGCACACAGAGGCGGTGATGGTTCTCACACGAGCTGTAGGGGGCAACATGGCAGAGGTGTTAGAGGTGCACAAATCCGAAGTGGCATTGGACAGAGGGGTTTTCTGACCAGGTTGTGGAGTGATTTCGCAATGACCGCAGACACGACAGGTACTGCTGCATCAATTCAAAGTGACAGGAGACAGCATTTGTCCAGTATGGTTACCAACTATTTTTCCTCCCTTATCGATATTCTCCCTCACAGGTCATTCTCCTTTGATTACTGGGCATCTAAAATAGACACCTGGCCTGAATTGGCAGAATAAGCATTACAGGAGCTCGCTTGCCCAGCTGCTAGTGTGCTATCAGAAAGAGTCTTCAGTGCTGCTGGTTCAATACTGACCAAAAAAAGGACACGTCTGGCTACCTGAAATGTTCATGATCTAACCTTCATTAAAATGAACCAATCATGGATTTCAAATTATTTTGCCCCACCTTCCCCTGGTGACACATAGCTTGCCTTAAAAATGTCTTGCTTTTGGCCTCCTCTTACTGACTGCTCCAATTCCTCCATTTGCAGCTGCTGAATGTCCACCATAGGCCATTTTTATACCTCCCTAAATGGGCTGACTCCCCCCACAGGGCCGTGGTCACCACTTGGTGCAAGCACCCATGCGAGTGCCGTTTGCCTAGACAGGTGGGTGTGCCTACTCTTGGCTGACGGCACTGGCACAGGGTCCCTCATAGTACAATCAAGTGTCTCTCATGGTGGTGGTGCGCAACCAACGTCAGACACACCGTCGTAATATGAGGGGCCCTGTGCCAGTACCGCCGCCCACGAGAGAGTGTTCCCCCCAGCTCGAACAGTGCTCTACCACTTGCAAAACTTACCTCTCCCTGCTCCACCACTGTGTAGCCTGTGCTGTTAAATCCTTCAATGGCGCTGCCAATACAACTTTGTTGAAATGATAGATGATAGTAAAAACATACAGGGGCCCTGGCCTCCATTTAGACCAGTTAATACTTTGCGCCAACTACCACTGTCTGCTACTCAGCAGAGGAGCCCACCCCTGTACCTAGCTATGCCACCAGTTTATTTATGAACATTTTTTTGGCTGACATTTAGCCCACTTTATTATTTTGGCCTACTAACTGTGTCAGCCACTTATTACAGTTGTCCTCCACTGAACAAAGCAATGCTGCCTGTGTACTCCTGTTACCAATTTTGAACTGCATTTAGCCTACTTTTTTATTTTAGGCCCACTCAGTCTGTCTGAGCCACTTATTACAGTTGTTCTCCACTGAACAAAGCAATGCCGCCTGTGTACTCCTGTTACCAATTTTGAACTGCATTTAGCCTACTTTTTTATTTTGGCCTAGTAAGTCTGTGTGAGCCTCTCATAGCAGTTTTCCTCCTCCGCTGAAAAAAGCTTTGCCGCCTGTGTACTCCTTTTACCAATTTTGAACTGCATTTAGCCTACTTACTTACTTGGGCCTAGTGAGGCTACGTTCACATTAGCGTCATGCGACGCAGCGTCGCCGACGCAACGCACAACGGATCGGAAACGCACGCAAAAACGCACCATTTTTGACTCATGCGTCGAACGGATGTGTCGTAAAACGCAGCGTTTTTTGTGCGTTTTTGTTGCGTTTTTCAAAAAAACGCAGCGTTTTACGACGCATGCGTTGTCAAACAATGATGTAATCTTTCAACACAATTTAGTGTCTAGACACTAGATAATGCCACTAATGGGTAGATGAGGGTGGGTATAATGTAATTGTGGTATATATACCCCGGCATAGATTATTTCCAACCATACAGCATCAAGATGGAGCGTCACATGGAGAGTATCTACCTCAATATGGAGCTGGAATTAGCCCTTGCTATTGCTTATGCTATTGCCTGTCATGAACAGAGGAAAAGAGACAAATTACGGAGAAGGAGTCGTCGGCGTTTTTGGCTACACCCTATAGTGGAAGTCCGAGAGAGTCGTGGAGCCTACCATTGTCTGTTTGGCGAATTAAATGAGAACCAGGAGAAATACTTTGAATACACCAGGATGTCACAAAACAGCTTCCGATATCTGCTGCGTCTGGTGGAAGGAACCATTTCCAGGCAGGACACGCAGCTCCGTAAATCGATTTCCCCCGAGGAACGTCTGCTGGTGACTCTACGGTACGTAATGCAATGTCAAGGATTTATATGTTCTTGCCATTTTTTAAAGTAACGTGTTTTGGTTTTGTGGGGTGGGGGATTGTAATTAAGAATGAAAAATTATTTCATAACAATTTAATTAATTACATTTATTTATTTTTCTTCTTGTCAGTTTCCTTGCTACCGGAGAGACCTTGAGATCACTGCATTTCCAGTTTAGGATTGGAGTCTCCACACTGTCTGGTATTATTGCCGACACATGCCGCGCATTGTGGGACAACCTCCGGGAGGAATTTTTACCCATCCCTACAACTGAAATATGGCAGGCCAATGCCCAAAAATTCAAACAAGTGTGTTCTTTCCCTAACTGTATTGGAGCCGTGGATGGGAAGCACATTAGGATTACCAAGCCTTCAAGAAGTGGATCTCTGTTTTTTAATTATAAAAAATACTTTTCCACCGTGCTCATGGCAATTGCAGGTGCGGACTGCAGATTTCTCGCTGTGGACATTGGAGCGTTTGGCCGTGCAAATGATTCACGGACATTTAAGGAGTCTGATATGGGCCGAAGATTGTACGATAACAATTTTAATTTCCCCCAGCCACGACCTCTTCCCAACACCGAAGGCCCGGCCCTGCCATTTGTTGTGGTTGGGGATGAGGCTTTTCAAATGAGTGGCAACCTACTTAAACCGTACTCCAGTCGGGGGTTGGACCGCACCAAAAGTATTTTTAATTATAGACTGTCCAGGGCCAGAAGAACTGTGGAGTGCGCCTTTGGAATCCTTGTCTCCAAATGGCGTATCTTAGGATCCGCTATAAATTTGAAAATTGAGACAGTGGATGAGGTGGTGAAGGCGTGTGTGGTTCTCCACAATTTTATTATTGATAAAGAGAGAGTCAATGTGGAACTCGATGAACCCATACCAAATCCATTGCCTGATTATCAAGATCATCCTCTGCGGACAACTGTGGAGATTGCTCATATGAGGGACCAATTTGCTGCATACTTTGTTTCAGATGTTGGCCGTGTTTCATGGCAAGATCAAATGGTTTAATTCATCTTGGTATTATGATACAATAAAAACACTGTAATGTAAACACTGTTGAGTCCATGTCATTTTACCAGCCTATGTAAGGTTATTTAAATGTTGTTATAATGTCCCCTGATTGTCTAGTGCGTTGTGTTTTGAAATAAAGTTCTTGTGCCTTTCCGTTTTCGCAAAACAAATCTCCGATATGTTTTTCCATAGTAATCAAATTTTAAAATCCAATGTTATATAAACTAATGTGTGTCCCACAAAATTTATGTGAGCACCAGTACCCAAATGGACTGTGACAAAACAAAAAAATATTTCAGCCGTGTGTTCCATAGTTTTGACGTATAACATGATCGGCTCCCACCTTGTCAACCATTTTTAATCCTGCAGACTATTTGCATATGGAACCTGGCTTGACAAGGAGGGAGACGATCATGTTTGCAAAACTCTACAGAGTTAACACTATTGCACTCAGGATGCTAGAATACGTCCAGAGTCAAATAGTGGCGACACTGTGAACATTGCTACCACCTCACCTGACCAATATTCTTAAGGTACCGTAATAAAACGATTATCCAACGATACCGACCAGTGATACGACCGGACCGTGATCGTTGTTTAGTCGTCGCGTGGTTGCTGGAAAGCTGTCACACAGACAGCTCTCCAGCGACAAATAAAGAGCAAGTCCCCGTGTAATCTGGGTAATGTTATGAAGCGCATGACCGCACTCACGATGTTTTCCCTGTTTACCATTGTAAATGTAATTTAAAAAAATAAAAAAACCCTTACATTCCGGTGTGTGACACGTCCATCGCCGTCAGCTTTCCGTACTGTGCCAGCCCTAAAGCACAGCACAGCGTTTATTATTAAGTCAACGGTGTGCTCTGCTTTACGGGCGGGAATCACAGTGTCAGTCACTGCGGAAAGATGACGGCGAGGGACGTGGTTGACACCTTTTTTTTTTTTTTTGGGGTATTGTTCACTTTTTTGAGTGTTTAAAACACTGCGCTAGTAACCCAATATTCCCTTGTTTACAGGAAAGACATCGCTGGATCGGTGTCAAACACGCCGATCCAACAATGACAGCGTGTGATCAGTTACCCAAAAAAATTCCTAACCATTCGCTGACACCAAAAATCTCCCAGCAGGGGCCTAATCGTTGTACGATTTCAGAAAAGATAACGTTGGTTACTGACAAAAACCAACTATATCGTTACTGAAATCGTTGTGTGATGGTACATTTTAAAATTGATATATTGAGCAATGCTGTTTGTGTTTGTAACATCTCATAGTACAATGAGCGACAGCCCTATAAAAAAATGAAAAAAAATTATAAAATATTGTCAGACATTGCACATCAGGTGTTACAAACACAAGATTTGTTTATACGGCGCACGGTGTGATTTGGTGCAAACTTTATTATAGACAATAAAAACTCAGTATTTTTGAACAAAATAACAATTTTATTTGTGACACAAAAAAAGAAATGGGAAATGTTATGGGGTATCTATATCTGCAATTAAGGGGGATTGATATACCCCACTTTTGGGGGGTGTTGAAGAGACCGAGGAGGAGGACGAGGGGGAGGAAGCAGCATACTCTATGACACTAGACGGGATGCCGACATCAATCCAGCCAGTTGACGGTGGCGAGACTGCCAAAGCAGGAGGTGAGGGAGGAGGAGGGACGACCAGTGTCCTTGGCTGGCTACTCCTGCTCCGGGTAGACCCAGGCTGAGTGCTTGGTGTGCTCCTTGTAGACCCAGGCTGGGTACTGGGTGTACTCCGTGTAGACCCAGGCTGGGTACTTGGTGTGCTCCGGGTCGACCCAGGCTGTGTACTTAGGGTGGTTGTTTTGGGAGCAGCCATAGCCAAGGTTGTAGTGCTTGTCGTCTTCTTCTTTTTTTTCCTCCTCTCTCCCTCTGGGTGTGGGTCGGCTTCCCGTCTGTGTGCCCTTGAAGGCCTGGCAGGAGCAGAACTTCGGGGCTCTGTTCTGTGGTGGCGGTGGCGGTGGCCCTCGGCACGCGGAGCTCTGTGGTGGTGCTCTGCAGCAGGAGTCGGAGTCATGGCAGCCAGCGATGGTACTGCGGGCACTGTAGTCGCTGACTGCATGACCCGAGCCTGCTGCAGAGCAGTGACATATGCGTTGTTGCAGCCCTGCATGACCGAAATCTGGAGTTCCGGCGTAAGATGTTCAACCATGCCCTTGTGAATGGCACTAAAAAAATGTTTGGCCGGCCTCGAGAGCTCCGATTCTATGTTTTCAAGACGCCGGTCGATATTGGACATTTTATCGCACAGCGCCTTGAAACCATTCTGGAATACGGTGCTCAAATGTAAAAATTCGGGCAGGACCGCCCTGTCCGAGGCCGGCTGACGCTGTCGGGAAGACCCGAAGGAAGGAGCGACAGAGGCCTCGGCCAGGGGAACATCTGATGGACCGGCTGCCGGTTCACCAGATTGTGGTGGTGCAGACCTGCTCTCGCTGTGAGATGGCTGCGACAGTTCAGATGGCGCTTCACGAAGGACCGCTTCAGAGGGTCGGACAGTCTCGCGGGTGCTGCTGTGTGTTCTGTGAAAACATAAGGAAACCATTAGTATACTAAATATAACATTTCACATGCGTCATTAATTAACTTTACCGGCGGTATCCATTGCCGCCGTTAATATTAACCTATTTTTAATACTGACACTGCATATGCCGCATCAATATTAAAAAAAGAATGCATTTATTTATTTCAAAATAGTCACCCATGGTTGCGGTTTGTAACGCCCGACAATTACGCTTATCGTTGGAACTGCCATGACGTCACGGTCATGTGACCGAGACGTCATCACAGGTCCTGCGAGCTGAGCAACCATGGGAACATAACCTGCCTTGCAGTAGAAGGTATGCCGTGTCTATTATATTTTAAGTTTTTTTGTGTAAAAAAACTGGGATACACCTGGATGGGCAATATACTACTCCACTATGAAATATTGCCCGGGCATGGCCAATCTACTATCTTTCTGTGTTCTGTATACTTTGGATTTCAGGGAAAAAAATAGGAAGTCAAGCTCAACATTGTAGTAATCCCAGAAGGCTCGGAGCACGGAGCCGCTGTGTCAAGCGTGAGAAGACCAGAAATGAATAAAAAATTTGAGGTGACCGAGGCGTGACAAGTAAAAACTAAATACTTTATTCACTTCAATCAGAAGCAGAGGATGAAACATCAGCACAATACAATAAAAACACTATCTACGCGTTTCAGGTCTGATGTTCCCTGTCACCTGAAACGCGTAGATAGTGTCTATTGTATTGTGCTGATGTTTCATCCTCTGCTTATGATTGAAGTGAATAAAAGTATGTATTTTTTACTTTTCACGCCTCGGTGAGCTTGAATTTTTTTCTTCATTTCTATACTTCGTACTTGCCCAAAAAAATGGCTGGGCAATAAGCTACGTGGCTGGAATATAGTACGTGAATATGCATGCTGTAAAAACTAGGTGTGTGCATAGGTACTATACTTACTCTCTGCTGTCAAGGACCGGTCGCAAGAACTGCAAAATACAGTTGTATTTGTAGACAGAGGTCCTTGACGCTGCAGCACCACTACGGATCTGTCCCTCCTTTTTCAGGCCCCTCTTGAAACGGTCCTTCATGGAGCGCCATCTGGTCTTCAATTGTTTAACTGTGTATAAATTTATAAAAAAAATATAAGTTTTAGAGAAAATATTGAAAACGATTACGCAACAGTGTGCAATCCCAACAGAAGACATCACAGACGGTTGTGTAATCCTGGCATGTTGGCTCACAGCAGCATTTTGGAAATACTTACGAAAATTAGCTTTGCCCGTGGGGGAAGCGCTGTCGAAGCCATCCCACAGCGATTGTGCCACCTCTATCCACAAACGGCGCAACACGCCCTGGTCCGCGTGCCGGGGGTCACGGCTGTCCCACAACGGGCCCTGTTCCTCTATGGATGCCACCATCATGTCAATATCCAGTGGGTCATCATGGGCCCGTTGTGAAACCTAGAATAAATGGAAAATATTAATGTTTGCAAGATAAAAATTGTTGTCCCTACCTCCTCCACCACCACCTACCACCTCCACCACCCCCCCTCCCACCACCCACCATACCCGCAAAAACAAAAAACTAAAAGAAAAAAAAGGGATAGGTTTGACATAAAAACTTACTCGCCGTCCTGCAACCACAGCTTGGTCCCTTGGTCTCTGCTCCTGCTCCCTCTGTTCCTCCTGGCTCTCCTCCTCACTTGAAGAAGCCTGCAAAATAGTTTACAAAAAGTTGAGTGACCAATCTACAAATGACAGCGAATAGTAAGCAATAGTAGATCATGTACTCACCGGACTCCTCAGCGGTGGGGTGTGGCTTGAGTCACTGGCCATGACTAATGCAATTCTGAAATAAAGAACAAAATAACATTTATCCTATGCACAATACAGCGGAACATAGTAAAATATATATATATAAAAAAAACATTTACATTTCAACCACAAAGAACATTGCACTCCAACTGAACTAACGCTGAGCAAACAACACTGCCACATTGATTAAAAGAAACAATGGCAGAGACAACTCAATGCCAGAGTAAACAAAAGCCTAAAGATAACAAAACAAATACACAACAGACCCTATGTCTAATCCAAAAAGAGAGTTTTGTTAAAAAAAATGTACAGTATGCACGGAGCAACCCAAAAAACACAATAGATTTTTGAAAGGAAAAAATTAACAACCCCCAAAAATTAAGGACAGAAACGGCAATCCTGGATACACCGCCATACTTTACAATAAAACCGTCAGGGTCGGATACAATAAAAGGCCATACAACGCCATACATCACAACCAGAAACATACAACAATGTCTTTACACAACCACAGTGCAGAACATAATACACAACTTGCAATAAAAATTATTACATTTAATAACAGGGCGCAGAATCATTCTATACTACCATACTTTACAATAAAACCAACATGGCCGGAGACAATAAAATTCATATAACGCAAGAATAAAACATCACAACTGAATACAAAAAAACACCCCCAAACCAATAAATGGAAAAGAAAAATCTATCCTGGAAAGAACAATAATCAAGGCCGCAGACAATGAAACGCCATCCTATACAACGCCATACATCACAAGCAGACTAAAAATACAACAATATCTTTAAACAACCACAGTGCAGAATATAATACACAACTTGCAAAAACAATTTAAAAATAAAACATGTAGAAAATGCACAGAATCATTCTATACTTACATCTCTGGACAGCAGATGAATAAAAGTAGAAGAAGTCTGGTGTGATGTCTTGCCTCTAGATGCTGCAGCAGAAGTGACAAACAATCCAACATTTTCTTTATATATGGGGGATGTTTTTATCACTGTTTTCACTGTCTAGACACTGTCTAGACACTTTTTTGTTTAATTTTATTTAACGACGCATGCGTCGCACAACGCACGCACGACGCACACACGCGACGCAAGTGCGTTGTCAATTGGTTTCAATGGGAAATTGTAACGCAATGACGATGCACTAGCGACGCAAGTGCGACGCATGCGTTTTTTAGACGCTACAAAAATGCAACATGTAGCGTCTCCGACGCCACCCAGGTGCGGTGAAACGACGCATGCGTCGTGCGTTTTTCCAAAAACGCACGACAACGCAACGCATGCGTCCCCAATGATAAAGATAGGGGCGCATGACGCATGCGTTGTCGTGCGTCGGCGATGCTGCATCGCATGACGCTAATGTGAACGTAGCCTAACTGTGTGAGCTGTTATGACCTGGTGGTTAGGACAATAATGGACCACGTGGTAAAGAGCACACGGAAAGACCTGATAGTTAATAATAATACAGGACAAGCTCTGGGGCGTGGGAACTCTGCTGACCGCAATCCCTAATCCTATCACACACACTAGAAATAGCCGTGGATTGCTCCTAACGCTCCCTATGCAACTCGTCACAGCCTAAGGAACTAGCTAGCCCTAAAGATAGAAAAATAAGCCTACCTTGCCTCAGAGAAATTCCCCAAAGGAAAAGGCAGCCCCCCACATATAATGACTGTGAGTTAAGATGAAAATCACAAACACAGAGATGAAATAGATTTAGCAAAGAGAGGCCCGACTTACTGAACAGACAGAGGATAGGAAAGGTGACTTTGCGGTCAGCACAAAAACTACAAAAAAAAACACGCAGAGGGCGCAAAGACCCTCCGCACCGACTCACGGTGCGGAGGCGCTCCCTCTGCATCCCAGAGCTTCCAGCAAGCAAGACAAAAATCAAAATAGCAAGCTGGACAGAAAAATAGCAAACAAGAGAAAAACAAGCAGGAACTTAGCTTCTGTTGGAGAAGACAGGTCACAAGAACGATCCAGGAGCGAACAGACCAATACTGGAACATTGACAGGTGGCATGGAGCAATGATCTAAGTGGAGTTAAATAGAGCAGCCAGCTAACGAATTAACCTCGTCACCTGTGGAAGGAAACTCAGAAGCCGCAGCCCCACTCACAACCACCAGAGGAAGCCCATGGACAGAACCAGCCAAAGTACCATTCATGACCACAGGAGGGAGCTTGATAACAGAATTCACAACAGTACCCCTCCCTTGAGGAGGGGTCACCGAACCCTCACCAGAGCCCCCAGGCCGACCAGGACGAGCCAAATGAAAGGCACGAACCAGATCGGCAGCATGAACATCAGAGGCAAAGACCCAGGAATTATCTTCCTGACCATAACCCTTCCACTTGACCAGGTACTGGAGTTTCCGTCTCGAAATACGAGAATCCAAAATCTTCTCCACCACATACTCCAAGTCCCCCTCAACCAACACCGGGGCAGGAGGATCAACGGATGGAACCACAGGCGCCACGTATCTCCGCAACAACGACCTATGGAATACATTATGGATGGCAAAAGAAGCTGGAAGGGTCAAACGAAATGACACAGGATTGAGAACCTCAGAAATCTTATACGGACCAATGAAACGAGGCTTAAACTTAGGAGAGGAAACCTTCATAGGAACATAACGAGACGACAACCAAACCAAATCCCCAACACGAAGTCGGGGACCCACACAGCGCCGGCGGTTAGCGAAACGTTGAGCCTTCTCCTGGGACAATGTCAAATTGTCCACCACATGAGTCCAAATCTGCTGCAACCTATCCACCACAGTATCTACACCAGGACAGTCCAAAGACTCAACCTGCCCTGAAGAGAAACGAGGATGGAAACCAGAATTGCAAAAAAACGGCGAAACCAAAGTAGCCGAGCTGGCCCGATTATTAAGGGCGAACTCAGCCAAAGGCAAAAAGGACACCCAATCATCCTGATCAGCAGAAACAAAGTCTGATTAGTTCGTTCGGTTTGGCCATTTGTCTGAGGATGGAAAGCCAAGGAAAAAGACAAATCAATGCCCATCCTAGCACAAAAGGATCGCCAAAACCTCGAAACAATCTGGGAACCTCTGTCCGAAACGATGTTCTCCGGAATGCCATGTAAACGAACCACATGCTGGAAAAACAACGGCACCAAATCAGAGGAGGAAGGCAATTTAGACAAGGGTACCAAATGGACCATCTTAGAGAAGCGATCACAAACCACCCAAATGACCGACATCTTTTGAGAGACAGGGAGATCCGAAATAAAATCCATAGAAATATGTGTCCAGGGCCTCTTCGGGACCGGCAATGGCAAAAGCAACCCACTGGCACGAGAACAGCAGGGCTTAGCCCGAGCACAAGTCCCACAGGACTGCACAAAAGAACGCACATCCCGTGACAAAGACGGCCACCAAAAGGATCTAGCCACCAAATCTCTGGTACCAAAGATTCCAGGATGACCAGCCAACACCGAACAATGAACCTCAGAGATAACTCTACTAGTCCATTTATCAGGGACAAACAGTTTCTCCGCTGGGCAACGGTCAGTTCTATCAGCCTGAAATTTTTGCAGCACCCGCCGCAAATCAGGGGAGATGGCAGACAAAATTACCCCTTCTCTGAGAATACCCGCCGGCTCAGGAACACCCGGAGAGTCGGGCACAAAACTCCTTGACAGGGTATCAGCCTTCACATTCTTAGAGCCCGGAAGGTACGAAACCACAAAATCAAAACAGGAGAAAAATAGCGACCAACGAGCCTGTCTAGGATTCAAGCGTTTGGCAGACTCGAGATAAGTCAAATTCTTGTGATCCGTCAAGACCACCACGCGATGCTTGGCTCCTTCAAGCCAATGACGCCACTCCTCGAATGCCCACTTCATGGCCAACAACTCTCGATTGCCAACATCATAATTGCGCTCAGCAGGCGAAAACTTTCTAGAAAAGAAGGCACATGGTTTCATCACCGTGCCATCAGAACTTCTTTGCGACAAAACAGCCCTTGCTCCAATCTCAGAAGCATCAACCTCGACCTGAAACGGGAGCGAAACATCTGGCTGGCACAACACAGGGGCAGAAGAAAAACGACGCTTCAACTCCTGAAAAGCTTTCACAGCCGCAGAAGACCAATTGACCACATCAGCACCCTTCTTGGTCAAATCAGTCAACGGTTTAGCAACACTAGAAAAATTACTGATGAAGCGACGATAAAAATTAGCAAAGCCCAGGAACTTTGCAGACTCTTCACAGATGTCGGCTGAGTCCAATCATAAATGGCCTGGACTTTAACAGGGTCCATCTCGATAGTAGAAGGGGAAAAAATGAAACCCAAAAATGAAACCTTCTGAACTCCAAAGAGACACTTTGACCCCTTCACAAACAAAGAATTAGCACGAAGGACCTGGAACACCATTCTGACCTGCTTCTCGTGAGACTCCCAATCATCCGAGAAGACCAAAATATCATCCAAATATACAATCAGGAATTTATCCAGGTACTCTCGGAAGATGTCATGCATAAAGGACTGAAATACTGATGGAGCATTGGAAAGCCCGAATGGCATAACCAGGTACTCAAAATGGCCCTCGGGCGTATTAAATGCTGTTTTCCATTCATCGCCCTGTTTAATACGCACAAGATTATACGCCCCTCGAAGATCTATCTTGGTGAACCAACTAGCCCCTTTAATACGAGCAAACAAATCCGACAGCAGCGGCAAAGGATACTGAAACCTGACTGTAATTTTATTAAGAAGGCGGTAATAATCAATACAAGGTCTCAAAGAACCATCCTTCTTGGCCACAAAAAAGAACCCTGCTCCTAACGGTGATGACGACGGGCGAATATGACCTTTCTCCAAGGATTCCTTTATATAACTCCGCATAGCGGCGTGCTCTGGCACAGATAAATTGAACAGCCTTAGGAAACTTACTACCAGGAATCAAATTAATAGCACAATCGCAATCCCTATGAGGAGGTAGGGCACTGGATTTGGGCTCATCAAATACATCCCGGTAATCCGACAAAAACTCCGGGACTTCAGAAGGGGTGGATGACGAAATAGACAAAAATGGAACATCACCATGTACCCCCTGACAACCCCAGCTGAACACAGACATAGATTTCCAATCCAATACTGGATTATGGACCTGTAGCCATGGCAACCCTAAAACGACCACATCATGCAGATTATGCAACACCAAAAAGCGAATATCCTCCTGATGTGCAGGAGCCATGCACATGGTCAATTGGGTCCAGTACTGAGGCTTATTCTTGGCCAAAGGCGTAGCATCAATTCCTCTCAATGGAATAGGATACTGCAAGGGCTCCAAGGAAAAACCACAGCGCCTAGCAAACTCCAAGTCCATCAAATTCAGGGCAGCGCCTGAATCCACAAATGCCATAACAGAATAGGATGACAAAGAGCAAATTAGAGTAACGGACAAAAGAAATTTCGACTGTACCGTACCAATGGTGGCAGACCTAGCGAACCGCTTAGTGCACTTAGGACAATCGGAGATAGCATGAGTGGAATCACCACAGTAAAAACACAGCCCATTCCGACGTCTGTGTTCTTGCCGTTCAGCTTTGTTCAAAGTCCTATCACATTGCATAGGCTCAGGTCTATGCTCAGATAATACCGCCAAATGGTGCACAGCTTTACGCTCACGCAAGCGTCGATCGATCTGAATGGCCAAAGACATAGACTCATTCAGACCAGCAGGCATGGGAAATCCCACCATGACATCCTTAAGGGCTTCAGAGAGACCCTTTCTGAAAATTGCTGCCAGGGCACATTCATTCCACTGAGTGAGTACAGACCACTTCCTAAACTTCTGACAATATATATCTACCTCATCCTGACCCTGACACAGAGCCAGCAAGATTTTCTCTGCCTGATCCACTGAATTTGGTTCATCATAAAGCAATCCAAGCGCCAGAAAAAACGCATCAACATCACGCAATGCCGGATCTCCTGGCGCAAGGGAAAATGCCCAGTCTTGAGGGTCGCCACGTAACAAAGAAATAATGATTTTCACTTGTTGAACAGGGTCACCTGAGGAGCGAGGTTTCAAAGCAAGAAACAATTTACAATTATTTTTGAAATTCAGAAATTTAGATCTATCCCCAAAAAACAAATCAGGAATTGGAATTTTAGGCTCTGACATCGGATTTTGAACCACAAAATCTTGAATGTTTTGTACCCTTGCAGTGAGATTATCCATCCAAGAGGACAGACCTTGAATGTCCATATCCACACCTGTATCCTGAACCACCCAGAGGTCTAGGGGAAAAGAAAGGCAAAACACAGTGCAAATAAAAAAAAATGGTCTCAGAACTTCTCTTATCCCTCTATTGAGATGCATTAATACTTTGGGCCACCTGTACTGTTATGACCTGGTGGTTAGGACAATAATGGACCAGGTGGTAAAGAGCACATGGAAAGACCTGATAGTTAATAATAATACAGGACAAGCTCTGGGACGTGGGAACTCTGCTGACCGCAATCCCTAATCCTATCACACACACTAGAAATAGCCGTGGATTGCTCCTAACGCTCCCTATGCAACTCGTCACAGCCTAAGGAACTAGCTAGCCCTAAAGATAGAAAAATAAGCCTACCTTGCTTCAGAGAAATTCCCCAAAGGAAAAGGCAGCCCCCCACATATAATGACTGTGAGTTAAGATGAAAATCACAAACACAGAGATGAAATAGATTTAGCAAAGAGAGGCCCGACTTACTGAACAGACAGAGGATAGGAAAGGTGACTTTGCGGTCAGCACAAAAACTACAAAAAAAAACACGCAGAGGGCGCAAAGACCCTCCGCACCGACTCACGGTGCGGAGACGCTCCCTCTGCGTCCCAGAGCTTCCAGCAAGCAAGACAAAAATCAAAATAGCAAGCTGGACAGAAAAATAGCAAACAAGAGAAAAACAAGCAGGAACTTAGCTTCTGTTGGAGAAGACAGGTAACATAGTAACATAGTAACATAGTTAGTAAGGCCGAAAAAAGACATTTGTCCATCCAGTTCAGCCTATATTCCATCATAATAAATCCCCAGATCTACGTCCTTCGACAGAACCTAATTGTATGATACAATATTGTTCTGCTCCAGGAAGACATCCAGGCCTCTCTTGAACCCCTCGACTGAGTTTGCCATCACCACCTCCTCAGGCAAGCAATTCCAGATTCTCACTGCCCTAACAGTAAAGAATCCTCTTCTATGTTGGTGGAAAAACCTTCTCTCCTCCAGACGCAAAGAATGCCCCCTTGTGCCCGTCACCTTCCTTGGTATAAACAGATCCTCAGCGAGATATTTGTATTGTCCCCTTATATACTTATACATGGTTATTAGATCGCCCCTCAGTCGTCTTTTTCTAGACTAAATAATCCTAATTTCGCTAATCTATCTGGGTATTGTAGTTCTCCCATCCCCTTTATTAATTTTGTTGCCCTCCTTTGTACTCTCTTTAGTTCCATTATATCCTTCCTGAGCACCGGTGCCCAAAACTGGACACAGTACTCCATGTGCGGTCTAACTAGGGATTTGTACAGAGGCAGTATAATGCTCTCATCATCTCATCAGACCTCTTTTAATGCACCCCATGATCCTGTTTGCCTTGGCAGCTGCTGCCTGGCACTGGCTGCTCCAGGTAAGTTTATCATTAACTAGGATCCCCAAGTCCTTCTCCCTGTCAGATTTACCCAGTGGTTTCCCATTCAGTGTGTAATGGTGACATTGATTCCTTCTTCCCATGTGTATAACCTTACATTTATCATTGTTAAACCTCATCTGCCACCTTTCAGCCCAAGTTTCCAACTTATCCAGATCCATCTGTAGCAGAATACTATCTTCTCTTGTATTAACTGCTTTACATAGTTTTGTATCATCTGCAAATATCGATATTTTACTGTGTAAACCTTCTACCAGATCATTAATGAATATGTTGAAGAGAACAGGTCCCAATACTGACCCCTGCGGTACCCCACTGGTCACAGCGACCCAGTTAGAGACTATACCATTTATAACCACCCTCTGCTTTCTATCACTAAGCCAGTTACTAACCCATTTACACACAATTTCCCCCAGACCAAGCATTCTCATTTTGTGTACCAACCTCTTGTGCGGCACGGTATCAAACGCTTTGGAAAAATCGAGATATACCACGTCCAATGACTCACCGTGGTCCAGCTTATAGCTTACCTCTTCATAAAAACTGATTAGATTGGTTTGACAGGAGCGATTTCTCATAAACCCATGCTGATATGGAGTTAAACAGTTATTCTCATTGAGATAATCCAGAATAACATCCCTCAGAAACCCTTCAAATATTTTACCAACAATAGAGGTTAGACTTACTAGCCTATAATTTCCAGGTTCACTTTTAGAGCCCTTTTTGAATATTGGCACCACATTTGCTATGCGCCAATCCTGCGGAACAGACCCTGTCGCTATAGAGTCCCTAAAAATAAGAAATAATGGTTTATCTATTACATTACTTAGTTCTCTTAGTACTCGTGGGTGTATGCCATCCGGACCCGGAGATTTATCTATTTTAATCTTATTTAGCCGGTTTCGCACCTCTTCTTGGGTTAGATTGGTGACCCTTAAAGGGACTCTGTCACCTGAATTTGGCGGGACTGGTTTTGGGTCATAGGGGCGGAGTTTTCGGGTGTTTGATTCACCCTTTCCTTACCCGCTGGCTGCATGCTGGCTGCAATATGGGATTGAAGTTCACTCTCTGTCCTCCATAGTACACGCCTGCACAAGGCAATCTTGCACAGCGCAGGCGTGTACTATGGAGGACAGAGAATGAACTTCAATCCAATATTGCAGCCAGCATGCAGCCAGCGGGTAAGGAAAGGGTGAATCAAACACCCGAAAACTCCGCCCATATGACCCAAAACCAGTCCCGCCAAATTCAGGTGACAGGTTCCCTTTAATATAGGGTTTTCATTGTTTCTTGGGATTTCACCTAGCATTTCATTTTCCACCGTGAATACCGTGGAGAAGAAGGTGTTTAATATGTTAGCTTTTTCCTCGTCATCTACAACCATTCTTTCCTCACTATTTTTTAAGGGGCCTACATTTTCAGTTTTTATTCTTTTACTATTGATATAGTTGAAGAACAGTTTGGGATTAGTTTTACTCTCCTTAGCAATGTGCTTCTCTGTTTCCTTTTTGGCAGCTTTAATTAGTTTTTTAGATAAAGTATTTTTCTCCCTATAGTTTTTTAGAGCTTCAATGGTGCCATCCTGCTTTAGTAGTGCAAATGCTTTCTTTTTACTGTTAATTGCCTGTCTTACTTCTTTGTTTAGCCACATTGGGTTTTTCCTATTTCTAGTCCTTTTATTCCCACAAGGTATAAACCGCTTACACTGCCTATTTAGGATGTTCTTAAACATTTCCCATTTATTATCTGTATTCTTATTTCTGAGGATATTGTCCCAGTCTACCAGATTAAGGGCATCTCTAAGCTGGTCAAACTTTGCCTTCCTAAAGTTCAGTGTTTTTGTGACTCCCTGACAAGTCCCCCTAGTGAAAGACAGGTGAAACTGTACAATATTGTGGTCGCTATTTCCTAGATGCCCGACCACCTGCAGATTTGTTATTCTGTCAGGTCTATTAGATAGTATTAGGTCTAAAAGTGCTGCTCCTCTGGTTGGATTCTGCACCAATTGTGAAAGATAATTTTTCTTGGTTATTAGCAGAAACCTGTTGCCTTTATGGGTTTCACAGGTTTCTGTTTCCCAGTTAATATCCGGGTAGTTAAAGTCCCCCATAACCAGGACCTCATTATGGGTTGCAGCTTCATCTATCTGCTTTAGAAGTAGACTTTCCATGGTTTCTGTTATATTTGGGGGTTTGTAACAGACCCCAATGAGAATTTTGTTACCATTTTTCCCTCCATGAATTTCGACCCATATGGACTCGACATCCTCATTTCCTTCGCTAATATCCTCCCTTAAAGTGGACTTTAGACAAGACTTTACATAGAGACAAACCCCTCCTCCTCTCCGATTTTTACGATCCTTTCTAAACAGACTGTAACCCTGTAGGTTAACTGCCCAGTCATAGCTTTCATCTAACCATGTCTCGGTTATTCCCACTATGTCAAAGTTACCTGTAGATATTTCTGCTTCTAGTTCTTCCATCTTGTTTGTCAGGCTTCTGGCGTTTGCGAGCATGCAGTTTAGAGGATTTTGTTTTGTTCCAATATCCTCGCTGTGGATTGTTTTAGAAATGTTCTTACCTCCCTTCTGAGTATGTTTTCCTGGATCTTCTTTGTTCAAGTCTAATGTTTTTCTTCCCGTCCCCTCTTCTTCTAGTTTAACGCCAGAATGATCCAGGAGCGAACAGACCAATACTGGAACATTGACAGGTGGCATGGAGCAATGATCTAAGTGGAGTTAAATAGAGAAGCCAGCTAACAAATTAACCTCGTCACCTGTGGAAGGAAACTCAGAAGCCGCAGCCCCAGTCACAACCACCAGAGGAAGCCCATGGACAGAACCAGCCGAAGTACCATTCATGACCACAGGAGGGAGCTTGACAACAGAATTCACAACAGTGAGCCTCTCATAACAGTTGTCCTCCTCCGCTGAAAAAAGCAATGCCACCTGTGTACTCCTCTTACCAATTTTGAACTGCATTTAGCCTACTTACTTACTTGGGCCTAGTAACTGTGTGAGCCTCTCATAACAGTTGGCCCCTCCGCTGAACAAAGCTATGCCGCCTGTGTACTCCTGTTAGCAATTTTGAACTGCATTTAGCCTAATTACTTACTTGGGCCTAGTAACTGTGTGAGCCTCTCATAACAGTTGTCCTCCTCCGCTGAAAAAAGCTGTGCTGCCTGTGTACTCTTACCAATTTTGAACTGCATTTAGCCTACTTACTTACTTGGGCCTAGTAACTGTGTGAGCCTCTCATAACAGTTGTCCTCCTCCGCTGAACAAAGCTATGCCGCCTGTGTACTCCTGTTAGCAATTTTGAACTGCATTTAGCCTACTTTCTTATTTGGGCCTACTAACTGTGTCTGCCCCTAATTACAGTTTTCCTCCCCTGAACAAGGCCGCCAGTTTAGTCCTGTTAGCAATTTTGAACTGCATTTAGCCTACTTACTTATTTGGGCCTAGTAACTATGTCAGCTACTCCTTACAGTTGTCCTCCGCTGAACAAAGTAATGCCGCCAGTTTAGTCCTGTTAGCAATTTTGAACTGCATTTAGCCTACTTACTTATTTGGGCCTAGTAACTGTGTCAGCCACTCCTTACAGTTGTCCTCCGCTGAACAAAGCAATGCCGCCAGTTTAGTCCTGTTACCAATTTTGAACTGCATTTAGCCTACTTACTTTTTGGGGCCTACTAACTGTGTCAGCCTCTCATTACAGTTGTCCTACACTGAACAAAGCAATGCCGCCTGCTTAGTCCTGTTACCAATTTTGAACTGGATTTAGCCTACTTTCTTATTTGGGCCTATATCTGAGTCTGCTGGTACATTGACCCAGACCACTAAATTCCCCTTTGTAACGCTCGCGCCGAGACTGGTTGGCGCAGGCACCTGGGGGTGTGGCCCCACTGGACCACAGACCGAACTTCCCTGGAAGGGGCGTAACTAAGTAGCTTCCTAGGTGTTCGCTGGAGCCTCTGATGGTGAGGTCAGACTTGTGCAATAGGAAGCTACCAGGTACCACTCCAGGGTGGAGTCGGACTGTGGATGCTGATCCCACCGGGGACAAGACACGGGCAGGCAGGCACGGCTGTGACACTGGCTGACAGACGGGTATGGCAGAGGCCCTGACGGGCGGACTGGCTTGACGGAGATACAGACAGGCAGACGGGCGCAGCTGGCACTCAGGCAGACAGGCGGGCACGGCTGGCACTGGCAGACAGGACTGATACTCTGGTAGGAACTGGTATTCAGATGGATGTGTGGAAACAGGTAAGAACCTGTTCAGACTGGAGAATATAAAGGAACAGGTAGAGACCTGTAGGGAAAGTTGCAGAATTAAGATAGAGCAAGAGTGGAAGAAAAGCTGAATCGCAGGAGGAGGAGTACGAGTAGAAGGTGGAGCTATGAGCAGAGAAGGAGAAGGCAGAGCAGAGAGTAGAGAAGGAGAAGGCAGAGCCAAAGACGGAGCTGCTGGAGGCGGAACCAAGAGCGGGGACGCTGGAGGCGGAGCCAAGAGCGGGGACGCTGGAGGCGGAGCCAAGAGCGGGGATGCTGGAGGCGGAGCCAAGAGCGGGGACGCTGGAGGTGGAGCCAAGAGCGGGGATGCTGGAGGCGGAGCCAAGAGCGGGGACGCTGGAGGCAGAGCCAAGAGCGGGGATGCTGGAGGCGGAGCCAAGAGCTAAAGACGTAGAACCACAAGGAGCGGTACCAGGTGGAACCGCAAGGAGCGGAGCCGTAGAGCAAAGCTACAGAGAGCGGAGCAAGGTCAGAGAGCAGAGCTGAGAGAAAAGCTGAGAGACACAGAGCCACAGGTTGTGGTAGAACTGAGCAGAGAGAAGCAGAGCCACAGACAGTGGCGAACAGAGCAGAAAGATAAGGCAGAGGTACACACAGCTGAGTGGGAAATGACTAATGACTAAGCAGGAGCAGGGATGGACATAGACCAGAGTACAGACAGGAACGGACACGGATACACAAACAGAACACAGATGAAGGCCTGCAATAGTGCAGCCCTCAGAGACAGGAAACACACGACCTGGCAGCTCAGTAGCAAATGCTAACTGAGGGGAATAGTTTGCTCAGGCATCCTCCAATGGGTGAGGATGCCTTAAGTATCAGAGGCCTCAAGGCTATTGGCCAGAAGCACCTTAGGGAGGTGCACACAGTCTCAATAAGAATCCGGAGTGGCTGGCGCCGCCCCCCTATGCACACAGCCAGGAAGTGTACACAGAGCAGGCCACCATGAAGCACATGGCATGAAACCAGCAGCAAACAGATCTCACAGCATGGCACTGGGTGAGTGAGTAGATGTAACAGGCAGGTGGGGAATGGAAGGCCATGCAGTGATGCCGGCAGGGTTGTTACAGTACCCCCTCCTTTACACCCCCTCTTCTTCAAACCTGCTAAAATGATCCATAGAAGAAGAAAGAAACCACTCACAGTCCAAGTCATAACATCTTTAGAGTAGGAAAGGCAAACGGGTCACCAGGAATCTCAGAAGACAAAGTCTCTTTGTGCCCAACAGGGTTAGCTTCATCAGAAATCTCGGATAGCAAAGTCTCTTTGTACCCAATAGGGTTAGCCTCCTCAATGGACTGGACCTTTTCCTCTGGGTAGACAAGAAGCAGGGACTAGGATGCTACTGGTTTGATATCTTCACCAGCCGGCCACTTAGAAGCCGAAGGAACACTCACAGGATACATCTTCTGCCCGATATCCAGAGAAAAAAAACGTCCAAGAGGCGGAGGTATTTCCACGAACAGGTTACAGGTATAGTCATTAGAGTAGTGAGGAGAGATTGTCACCGCTTTCCCATCTTTGGTAACATCAGCACTCCTTGACTCGATGACTAACGGGTTCCTGGTATAGTCACTGGAGACGTGTGGAGAGATAATCACCGCTTCCCCATCTTGGGTGACATCAACACACCTTGACTCGACGACTAACAGGTTACTGGTATAGTCACAAGAGACGTGTGGAGAAATAGTCACCGCTTCCTCATCTTGGGTGACATCAACACACCTTCACTCGACGACTAGCAGACCAGCTGAAGAAGAAGACAACACAGTTGACTGTCCTTGATGCATGGGAACCAGACACCTCTCATGACTGGGTAAATTCAAACGAAGTCTTTTGCAGAAACTCTTGACCAGAGCGGGTGGTAGAGTTCCAGGCTCAGAATGACCCATGGGCATAACAGACAGCATACGGTAGATAAACTTCTTCGTGTATAAGGCTCCAACTTGGAGCTGCAGTTGTCCTTGCAGGACTAGACTGCTCTTGAGTAGGGCTTGACCAACTTCAGACAACGCCCTTACCAGGTTCTGGAGCTGTATGACAGAGACCACACACCGACTCCGAATGGTTGGCGACTTTACCACACCAAAGCTCCCGGAAAACAGAGACACAGTCTTTGATTTTAATGGAGAGGAGGTACTCTCACCTAGGGCAGCCTCTCCTGCTGGCCCAGGGATTTGGAGTTTTAGATCTACAGGGCAGAGACCGTCTGGATGTTCCTTGCAACCGCAGCGATACCGCGTTCCCTTCTTGCGGCTGTATTTGGGCTGCTGCTTTGCCAGCCCACTTTTATCTGCCTTCTGGGGTTTTGCTTGGGTAGCTGCTGGGACAGGTAGAGGAACAGGTGGGTCTTGGACGGACTTGGTCTGACGTGACGATTTCTTTGGGGGATTAACTCGTCTAGACCGCCTCTGGGATCTGGTGAGGGAAGACTTTGCAGGAGGAGCAGGTTTAGGCGCTTTGAAGGCTTTAACAAAGGCTTCCAGGAAAGCCCCAAGGTCTGAGAGGATTGGATCCCTTGCTTCCCAGAGAGGGTTCATCCAATTCAATGCATCTCCTGCTAGATAGGACAAGATAAATCCTACCTTGAACTCATCAGAAGAAAATTCGGAAGGATTAGCTTCGATATACATCAGACTACGCTCCAGGAACTCCATGCACTCCTCTGGATCCCCATAGTATCTAGGCGGAAGGAGTTTTTCTCTACTGGCAATGTAATCATACAACTCTCTAGAGATTATGAGTGGACCACCAGGAGTAGGTGTAGGCAGATCTTTCAACTGAGTATAAAAACCTTCTGGGGGCCAATATAGGCTAGAAGAGAGTTTATTTTGCTCCGGGAGCAACGGCTCATGGGACTCAGCGGGGACCATGGCCTGAGCAATCTGTAACGCTCGCGCCGAGACTGGTTGGCGCGGGCACCTGGGGGTGTGGCCCCACTGGACCACAGACCGAACTTCCCTGGAAGGGGCGTAACTAAGTAGCTTCCTAGGTGTTCGCTGGAGCCTCTGATGGTGAGGTCAGACTTGTGCAATAGGAAGCTACCAGGTACCACTCCAGGGTGGAGTCGGACTGTGGATGCTGATCCCACCGGGGACAAGACACGGGCAGGCAGACACGGCTGTGACACTGGCTGACAGACGGGTATGGCAGAGGCCCTGACGGGCGGACTGGCTTGACGGAGATACAGGCAGGCAGACGGGCGCGGCTGGCACTCAGGCAGACAGGCGGGCACGGCTGGCACTGGCAGACAGGACTGATACTCTGGTAGGAACTGGTATTCAGATGGATGTGTGAAAACAGGTAAGAACCTGTTCAGACTGGAGAATATAAAGGAACAGGTAGAGACCTGTAGGGAAAGTTGCAGAATTAAGATAGAGCAAGAGTGGAAGAAAAGCTGAATCGCAGGAGGCGGAGTACGAGTAGAAAGTGGAGCTATGAGCAGAGAAGGAGAAGGCAGAGCAGAGAGTAGAGAAGGAGAAGGCAGAGCCAAGGACGGAGCCGCTGGAGGCGGAACCAAGAGCGGGGACGCTGGAGGCGGAGCCAAGAGCGGGGATGCTGGAGGCGGAGCCAAGAGCGGGGACGCTGGAGGCGGAGCCAAGAGCGGGGACGCTGGAGGCGGAGCCAAGAACGGGGACGCTGGAGGCAGAGCCAAGAGCGGGGACGCTGGAGGCGGAGCCAAGAACGGGGACGCTGGAGGCGGAGCCAAGAGCGGGGACGCTGGAGGCGGAGCCAAGAGCGGGACGCTGGAGGCGGAGCCAAGAGTGGGGATGCTGGAGGCGGAGCCAAGAGCGGGGACGCTGGAGGCGGAGCCAAGAGCGGGGACGCTGGAGGCGGAGCCAAGAGCGGGGACGCTGGAGGCGGAGCCAAGAGCTAAAGTTGTAGAACCGCAAGGAGCGGTGCCAGGTGGAACCGCAAGGAGCGGAGCCGTAGAGCAAAGCTACAGAGAGCGGAGCAAGGTCAGAGAGCAGAGCTGAGAGAAAAGCTGAGAGACACAGAGCCACAGATTGTGGTAGAACTGAGCAGAGAGAAGCAGAGCCACAGACAGTGGCGAACAGAGCAGAAAGATAAGGCAGAGGTACACACAGCTGAGTGGGAAATGACTAATGACAAAGCAGGAGCAGGGACGGACATAGACCAGAGTACAGACAGGAACGGACACGGATACACAAACAGAACACAGATGAAGGCCTGCAATAGTGCAGCCCTCAGAGACAGGAAACACACGACCTGGCAGCTCAGTAGCAAATGCTAACTGAGGGGAATAGTTTGCTCAGGCATCCTCCAATGGGTGAGGATGCCTTAAGTATCAGAGGCCTCAAGGCTATTGGCCAGAAGCACCTTAGGGAGGTGCACACAGTCTCAATAAGAATCCGGAGTGGCTGGCGCCGCCCCCCTATGCACACAGCCAGGAAGTGTACACAGAGCAGGCCGCCATGAAGCACATGGCATGAAACCAGCAGCAGACAGATCTCACAGCATGGCACTGGGTGAGTGAGTAGATGTAACAGGCAGGTGGGGAATGGAAGGCCATGCAGTGATGCCGGCAGGGTTGTTACACCCTTGCACTCTACACAGCCATAATCTGACACTGCTGAAAGTCAGGTTCCCCTTCCCGCATACTATACCACCTTACACGGGGACAAAGAGGAAGGTGCAGATGAAAGTGCAGGTTCCTTCATCAGGTGGGGGGGCATACTCATTGGCACTGGCACAGGGCCCCTCATAGTATGCAAAAGTGTCTCTGGCAGTGGAAGGCGTCGCCCGCCGTCAAACACACTATGAGGGGCCCTGTGCCAGTAAAAGAAAGGAATCTCCAGCTTCACCGAGTCCGTAAAAAAGAGTCTTCTTATTCACAAACTTTAAACATGGAGGATACAGACTTCAGCACAACCATATGGGTAAGAATCTCAACGCGCTTCTGGAGACTAAGCTCCCTTAATCATGACATTCTAAAAGACCCATGTATCCCACCCTACACCGGAAAGCACACCGGTGGGATAAGTGATTGACGTAACTGATTTAAAAAGTGGGCGTGAGATGAACATGTATTAAATGTTGCTTAACACAGTAATCTATTTGAACAACATACATATATAAAACAGAAATTGACAACAAACCAAAAATATACAAATGATTATACAAATTTAAAAAGATTTACACAATGAAATCTATAAAAAATAAAATATACATGAATAAAAATTATCATTGTAAATTGGACAATTATGCCTACAGTTGTAGATAAACTAATAACTTTATTACAGCAGCAAATGTAAACTAGCAAAATTACAAAAGAAAAAAAAAATTAGTACAAGAGGCAAGAGCAAAATGTTCATGAATAAATATAATCGCAGGCAGAGAACCACGGACTATTCTGAAGTGGGAAGATATGCTTGAATAGCAAAAAGCAGAAAAGAACACTGAAGATTATGTAAAACTGCATGTTGTTGTCCGATCATTGCAAGCAGGGATTAGTGCAGAAACTTTATCCAAACAAGATTAATTAGTGCACATGACAAAGTACAAATAGTTGCCGAACATCAAAGGAAAAAGAGATAAGAATCAAACATCCCCTGCTCGAAAGCGCAGCCACAAGTTAAGGTACCGTCACACATAACGATATCGTTAACGATATCGTTGCTTTTTGTGACGTAGCAACGATATCGTTAAGGAAATCGTTATGTGTGACAGCGACCAACGATCAGGCCCCTGCTGGGAGATCGTTGGTCGCTGCAGAAAGTCCAGCACTTTATTTCGTCACTGGACTCCCTGCAGACATCGCTGAGTCGGCGTGTGTGACGCCGATTCAGCGATGTCTTCACTGGTAACCAGGGTAAACATCGGGTTACTAAGCGCAGGGCCGCGCTTAGTAACCCGATGTTTACCCTGGTTACCAGCGTAAACGTAAAAATAGAAAACAATACATACTTACCTTCCGCTGTCTGTCCCCGGCGCTGTGCTTCTCTGCACTGGCTGTGAGCGCCGGCCAGCCGGAAAGCACAGCGGTGACGTCACCGCTCTGCTTTCCGGCTGACCGGCGCTGACAGTGCAGAGGAAAGCAGAGCGCCGGAGGACAGACAGCGGAAGGTAAGTATGTAGTGTTTTCTTTTTTTTACGTTTACGCTGGTAACCAGGGTAAACATCGGGTTACTAAGCGCGGCCCTGCGCTTAGTAACCCGATGTTTACCCTGGTTACCAGGGGACTTTGGGATCGTTGGTCGCTGGAGAGCTGTCTGTGTGACAGCTCTCCAGCGACCAAACAGCGATGCTGCAGCGATCGACATCTGTTGTGAATTCTGTGATCAAGCTCCCTCCTGTGGTCATGAGTGGTACTTCGCCTGGTTTTGTCTATGAGCTTCCTCTGGTGGATGTGAGTGGGGCTGCGGCTTCTGAGTTTCCTTCCTCAGGTGACGAGGTTAAGTCGTTAGGTGCTGCTCTATTTAACTCCACCTAGTTCTTTGTTCCTGGCCTCCAGTCAATGTTCCAGTATTGGTCTTGCTTTCTCCTGGATCGTTCTTGTGGCCTGTCTGCCCTGCATAAGCTAAGTTTTGCTTGTGTTACTTTTGCTTGCTATATTTTCTGTCCAGCTTGCTATATTGGTTTTTCTTGCTTGCTGGAAGCTCTGAGACGCAGAGGGAGCACCTCCGTACCGTTAGTCGGTGCGGAGGGTCTTTTTGCCCCCTCTGCGTGGTTGTTTGTAGGTTTTTGTGCTGACCGCAAAGCTATCTTTCCTATCCTCGGTCTATTCAGTAAGTCGGGCCTCACTTTGCTAAAATCTATTTCATCTCTGTGTTTGTATTTTCATCTTTACTCACAGTCATTATATGTGGGGGGCTGCCTTTTCCTTTGGGGAATTTCTCTGAGGCAAGGTAGGCTTATTTTTCTATCTTCAGGGCTAGCTAGTTTCTCAGGCTGTGCCGAGGCGCATAGGTCTGGTCAGGAGCGCTCCACGGCTACCTTTAGTGTGGTATGATAGGATTAGGGATTGCGGTCAGCAGAGTTCCCACGTCTCAGAGCTCGTCCTATGTTTGTAACTATCAGGTCACTTTGTGTGCTCTTAACCACTAGGTCCATTGTGGTTCTGACAACAAACAAGATGGCTACCGCACTTCACAAGCAGGAGCGCACGTCTAGGTCCCGGGAACCACCTAGGGCCATACGAAGTCCAAAATATAGAAGTGACAGCGCTCCATCCGGGTGTATTCCAAAACTCAAAACTTTATTGAAGCCATAAAAACAGCAGACAGCAACGTTTCGACCTTATAGGTCTTTATCAAGCATGTCTAACAGTGCACTGTTAGACATGCTTGATAAAGACCTATAAGGTCGAAACGTTGCTGTCTGCTGTTTTTATGGCTTCAATAAAGTTTTGCATTGTGGTTCTGAATCACCTGTTCATAACAGTACTGGAGGCCCAAAGTACTAATGCTTCTCAATAGAGGGAAAAGAGAAGTTCTGAGACCATTTTTTTTTCTCTGTGCTGTGTTTTGTCTTTCTTTTCCCCTTGATATTTGGGTGGTTCAGGACACAGGTGTAGGGATGGACATTAAAGGTCTGTCTTCTTGTATGGATCATCTCACTGCAAGAGTACAAAATATTCAAGACTTTGTGGTTCAGAATTCTATGTTAGAACCAAGAATTCCTATTCCTGATTTGTTTAATGGTGATAGAGCTAAGTCTCTGAGTTTTAAGAATAATTGTAAACTGTTTCTGGCTTTGAAACCCCGCTCCTCTGGTGATCCAGTTCAACAAGTCAAGAATAGATCATTATTTCTTTATTACGTGGCGACCCTCAAGACTGGGCATTTTCCCTTGCGCCAGGAGATCCTGCATTATGTAATATTGATGCGTTTTTTCTGGCACTCGGATTGCTGTATGATGAACCTAATTCAGTGGATCAGGCAGAGAAAAATTTGCTGGCTCTGTGTCAGGGTCAGGATGAGGTAGAGATATATTGTCAGAAGTTTAGGAAGTGGTCTGTGCTCACTCAATGGAATGAATGTGCGCTGGCAGCAATTTTCAGAAAAGGTCTCTCTGAAGCCCTTAAGGATGTCATGGTGGGATTTCCTATGCCTGCTGGTCTGAATGAGTCTATGTCTTTGGCCATTCAGATCGGTCGACGCTTGCGTGAGCGTAAAACTGCACCATTTGGCGGTATTATCTGAGCATGGACCTGAGCCTATGCAGTGCGATAGGACTTTGACCAGAGCTGAACGGCAAGAACACAGACGTCAGAATGGGCTGTGTTTTTATTGTGGTGATTCCACTCATGCTATCTCCGATTGTCCTAAGCGCACTAAGCGGTTCGCTAGGTCTGCCACCATTGGTATGGTACAGTTGAAATTTCTTTTGTCCATTACTTTGATCTGATCTTTGTCATCCTATTCTGTCATGGCGTTTGTGGATTCAGGCGCTGCCCTGAATTTGATGGACTTGGAGTATGCTAGGCACTGTGGGTTTTTCTTGGAGCCCTTGCAGTATCCTATTCCATTGAGAGGAATTGATGCTACGCCTTTGGCCAAGAATAAGCCTCAGTACTGGACCCAGCTGACCATGTGCATGGCTCCTGCGCATCAGGAGGATATTCGCTTTTTGGTGTTGCATAATCTGCATGATGTGGTCGTGTTGGGGTTGCCATGGCTACAAGTCCATAACTGTTGTGAATTCTGTGGCAGAGCTCCCTCCTGTGGTCACAAGTGGTACTTCGGCTGATTCTCTCTGTGAGCTTCTGTTGGTGGAGGGAAGTGGTACTGCGGCTTCTGAGTTTCCTCCCTCAGGTGATCTGGTGAGGTCGTTAGGTGCTTCTCTACTTAACTCCACCTAATGCTTTGATCCTGGCTTCCTGTCAATGTTCCAGTGTTGGACTTGCTTTTCCCTGGATCATTCCTGTGGCCTGCTGCTCTGCATAGCTAAGTTCTTCTTTGCTATTTGTTTGCTATTTTTTCTGTCCAGCTTGTCTAATTTGTTGCTGGAAGCTCTGGGACACAGAGGGTGTACCTCCGTGCCGTAAGTTCGGTACGGAGGGTCTTTTTGCCCCCTTTGCGTGGTTTTCTTTAGGGTTTTGTGTAGACCGCAAAGTTACCTTTTCTATCCTCGCTCTGTTAAGAAAGTCGGGCCTCACTTTGCTGAATCTATTTCATCTCTACGTTTGTCTTTTCATCTTAACTCACAGTCATTATATGTGGGGGGCTGCCTTTTCCTTTGGGGTATTTCTCTGAGGCAAGGTAGGCTTATTTTCTATCTTCAGGCTAGTTAGTTTCTCAGGCTGTGCCGAGTTGCATAGGCAGAGTTAGGCGCAATCCACGGCTGCCTCTAGTGTTGTTTGGAGAGGATTAGGGATTGCGGTCTGCAGAGTTCCCACGTCTCAGAGCTCGTTCTATGATTTTGGGTTATTGTCAGATCACTGTATGTGCTCTGACCGCTATGTCCATTGTGGTACTGAATTGCCTTTCATAACAGTACAGGAAGCCCAAAGTACTAATGATTCTCAATAGAGGGAAAAAAGAAGTTCTGAGACCATTTTTTTTTCTTTGCACTGTGTTTTGCCTTTTTTTTCCCCTAGACATTTGGGTGGTTCAGTACACAGGTGTAGCGATGGACATTAGAAGTCTGTCTTCATTTGTGGATCAGCTCTCGGCAAGAGTACAAAAGATTCAAGACACTATTGATCAGAAATCTATGTTAGAACCAAGAATTCCTATTCCTGATTTGTTTTTTGGAGATAGAACTAAGTTTCTGAGTTTCAAAAATAATTGTAAATTATTTCTGGCCTTGAAACCTCGCTCCTCTGGTGATCCAGTTCAACAGGTTTTGATTGTTATTTCTTTTTTGCGCGGCGACCCTCAGGACTGGGCATTTTCTCTTGCGCCAGGAGATCCTGCATTGAGTAATATCGATGCGTTTGTCCTGGTGCTCGGATTGCTGTACGATGAACCTAATTCAGTGGATCAGGCAGAGAAAAATTTGCTGGCTCTTTGTCAGGGTCAGGATGAGATAGAGGTATATTGTCAGAAATTTAGAAAGTGGTCCGTGCTCACTCAATGGAATGAATCTGCACTGGCAGCTATCTTCAGAAAGGGTCTCTCTGAAGCCCTTAAGGATGTCATGGTGGGATTTCCTATGCCTGCTGGTTTGAATGAGTATAGACTCATTCATTGGCCATTCAGATCGGTCGACGCTTGCGTGAGCGTAAATCTGTGCACCATTTGGCGGTATTACCTGAGCTTAGACCTGAGCCTATGCAGTGCGATAGGACTTTGACCAGAGTTGAACGGCAAGAACACAGACGTCTGAATGGGCTGTGTTTCTACTGTGGTGATTCCACTCATGCTATCTCTGATTGTCCTAAGCGCACTAAGCGGTTCGCTAGGTCTGCCACCATTGGTACGGTACAGTCAAAATTTCTTCTGTCCGTTGCCTTGATCTGTTCTTTGTCATCGTATTCTGTCATGGCATTTGTGGATTCAGGCGCTGCCCTGAATTTGATGGACTTGGAGTTTGCTAAGCGTTGTGGGTTTCTCTTGGAGCCCTTGCAGTGTCCTATTCCATTGAGAGGAATTGATGCCACGCCTTTGGCCAAGAATAAGCCTCAATACTGGACCCAGCTGACCATGTGCATGGCTCCTGCACATCAGGAGGTTATTCGCTTTCTGGTGTTGCATAATCTGCATGATGTGGTCGTGTTGGGGTTGCCATGGCTACAAGCCCATAATCCAGTATTAGATTGGAAATCCATGTCGGTGTCCAGCTGGGGTTGTCAGGGGGTACATGGTGATGTTCCATTTCTGTCAATTTCGTCATCCACCCCTTCTGAGGTTCCAGAGTTCTTGTCTGATTACCGGGATGTATTTGATGAGCCCAAGTCCGATGCCCTACCTCCGCATAGGGATTGTGATTGTGCTATCAATTTGATTCCTGGTAGTAAATTCCCAAAAGGTCGACTGTTTAATTTATCCGTGCCTGAGCACGCCGCTATGCGCAGTTATGTGAAGGAATCCCTGGAGAAGGGGCATATTCGCCCGTCATCGTCACCATTAGGAGCAGGGTTCTTTTTTGTAGCCAAGAAGGATGGTTCGCTGAGACCTTGTATAGATTACCGCCTTCTAAATAAGATCACGGTTAAATTTCAGTACCCCTTGCCATTGTTATCTGATTTGTTTGCTCGGATTAAGGGGGCTAGTTGGTTCACCAAGATAGATCTTCGTGGTGCGTATAATCTGGTGCGAATCAGGCGAGGAGATGAATGGAAAACTGCATTTAATACGCCCGAGGGTCATTTTGAGTATCTAGTGATGCCATTCGGACTTGCCAATGCTCCATCAGTGTTTCAGTCCTTTATGCATGACATCTTCCGAGAGTACCTGGATAAATTCCTGATTGTGTACTTGGATGACATTTTGATCTTCTCGGATGATTGGGAGTCTCATGTGAAGCAGGTCAGAACAGTTTTTCAGGTCCTGCGTGCTAATTCTTTGTTTGTGAAGGGATCAAAGTGTCTCTTTGGTGTGCAGAAGGTTTCATTTTTGGGGTTCATCTTTTCCCCTTCTACTATTGAGATGGATCCTGTTAAAGTCCAAGCCATCCATGATTGGACTCGGCCAACATCTCTGAAGAGTCTGCAAAAGTTCCTGGGCTTTGCTAATTTTTATCGTCGCTTCATCTGCAATTTTTCTAGTATTGCCAAACCATTGACCGATTTGACCAAGAAGGGTGCTGATTTGGTCAATTGGTCTTCTGCTGCTGTGGAAGCTTTTCAAGAGTTGAAGCGTCGTTTTTCTTCTGCCCCTGTGTTGTGTCAACCAGATGTTTCTCTTCCGTTCCAGGTCGAGGTTGATGCTTCTGAGATTGGAGCAGGGGCTGTTTTGTCGCAGAGAGGTTCTGATTGCTCAGTGATGAAACCATGCGCTTTTTTTTTCCAGGAAGTTTTCGCCTGCTGAGCGAAATTATGATGTGGGCAACCGAGAGTTGCTGGCCATGAAGTGGGCATTCGAGGAGTGGCGTCATTGGCTTGAAGGAGCTAAGCATCACGTGGTGGTATTGACTGATCATAAGAACTTGACTTATCTTGAGTCTGCTAAGCGGTTGAATCCTAGACAGGCTCGTTGGTCGCTGTTTTTTGCCCGTTTTGACTTTGTGATTTCGTACCTTCCGGGCTCTAAAAATGTGAAGGTGGATGCTCTGTCTAGGAGTTTTGTGCCCGACTCTCCGGGTTTGTCTGAGCCGGCGGGTATCATCAAGGAAGGAGTAATTGTGTCTGCCATCTCCCCTGATTTGCGGCGGGTGCTGCAAAAATTTCAGGCTAATAAACCTGATCGTTGTCCAGCGGAGAGACTGTTTGTCCCTGATAGGTGGACCAATAAAGTTATCTCTGAGGTTCATTGTTCGGTGTTGGCTGGTCATCCTGGAATCTTTGGTACCAGAGAGTTAGTGGCTAGATCCTTTTGGTGGCCGTCTCTGTCGCGGGATGTGCGTGCTTTTGTGCAGTCCTGTGGGATTTGTGCTCGGGCTAAGCCCTGCTGTTCTCGTGCCAGTGGGTTGCTTTTGCCCTTGCCGGTCCCGAAGAGGCCTTGGACACATATCTCTATGGATTTTATTTCTGTTCTTCCCATTTCTCAAAAGATGTCAGTCATTTGGTGGGTCTGTGATCGCTTTTCTAAGATGGTCCATCTGGTACCCTTAAATAAATAAGGCAGCACACTGCAGCGCTAGAACATACAAACTTGAAATACGAAATTTGAACTGCATTACTGCACTAGAAATATGAAAAATGAGAGCGTTTAGCGCATAAAAATGGCCAATTTTATGTGTACCTGGTAGCCACTTTACGGCATCTCTCTTATACCAGGTCCTACGCTTGCCTTACCTCACTGAGAATAAACGTCTCCATCTGAATGGGTACATGTGAAACCTCTTCCTAGACTAAAATTCTCTCTCTCTATGGAGGGGTATTGGACCTGCTGTAATTAAAACACCTGTGGCTAGAAGGCGGAGTGCACGATCAGAAGGCTAGAGAATACATTTCAAAAACCTGACCTGCACATCCAAACATAGACTAAGTGTGAACAGGTGCTGAACCTAGAGTCGCCAACTCGTATATAGTTAAATAAATAAGGCAGCACACTGCAGCGCTAGAACATACAAACTTGAAATACGAAATTTGAACTGCATTACTGCACTAGAAATATGAAAAATGAGAGCGTTTAGCGCATAAAAATGGCCAATTTTATGTGTACCTGGTAGCCACTTTACGGCATCTCTCTTATACCAGGTCCTACGCTTGCCTTAACTCACTGAGAATAAACGTCTCCATCTGAATGGGTACATGTGAAACCTCTTCCTAGACTAAAATTCTCTCTCTCTATGGAGGGGTATTGGACCTGCTGTAATTAAAACACCTGTGGCTAGAAGGCGGAGTGCACGATCAGAAGGCTAGAGAATACATTTCAAAAACCTGACCTGCACATCCAAACATAGACTAAGTGTGAACAGGTGCTGAACCTAGAATCGCCAACTCGTATATAGTTAAATAAATAAGGCAGCACACTGCAGCGCTAGAACATACAAACTTGAAATACGAAATTTGAACTGCATTACTGCACTAGAAATATGAAAAATGAGAGCGTTTAGCGCATAAAAATGGCCAATTTTATGTGTACCTGGTAGCCACTTTACGGCATCTCTCTTATACCAGGTCCTACGCTTGCCTTACCTCACTGAGAATAAACGTCTCCATCTGAATGGGTACATGTGAAACCTCTTCCTAGACTAAAATTCTCTCTCTCTATGGAGGGGTATTGGACCTGCTGTAATTAAAACACCTGTGGTTAGAAGGCGGAGTGCACGATCAGAAGGCTAGAGAATACATTTCAAAAACCTGACCTGCACATCCAAACATAGACTAAGTGTGAACAGGTGCTGAACCTAGAGTCGCCAACTCGTATATAGTTAAATAAATAAGGCAGCACACTGCAGCGCTAGAACATACAAACTTGAAATACGAAATTTGAACTGCATTACTGCACTAGAAATATGAAAAATGAGAGCGTTTAGCGCATAAAAATGGCCAATTTTATGTGTACCTGGTAGCCACTTTACGGCATCTCTCTTATACCAGGTCCTACGCTTGCCTTACCTCACTGAGAATAAACGTCTCCATCTGAATGGGTACATGTGAAACCTCTTCCTAGACTAAAATTCTCTCTCTCTATGGAGGGGTATTGGACCTGCTGTAATTAAAACACCTGTGGCTAGAAGGCGGAGTGCACAATCAGAAGGCTAGAGAATACATTTCAAAAACCTGACCTGCACATCCAAACATAGACTAAGTGTGAACAGGTGCTGAACCTAGAGTCGCCAACTCGTATATAGTTAAATAAATAAGGCAGCACACTGCAGCGCTAGAACATACAAACTTGAAATACGAAATTTGAACTGCATTACTGCACTAGAAATATGAAAAATGAGAGCGTTTAGCGCATAAAAATGGCCAATTTTATGTGCACCTGGTAGCCACTTTACGGCATCTCTCTTATACCAGGTCCTACGCTTGCCTTACCTCACTGAGAATAAACGTCTCCATCTGAATGGGTACATGTGAAACCTCTTCCTAGACTAAAATTCTCTCTCTCTATGGAGGGGTATTGGAACTGCTGTAATTAAAACACCTGTGGCTAGAAGGCGGAGTGCACGATCAGAAGGCTAGAGAATACATTTCAAAAACCTGACCTGCACATCCAAACATAGACTAAGTGTGAACAGGTGCTGAACCTAGAGTCGCCAACTCATATATAGTTAAATAAGGCAGCACACTGCAGCGCTAGAACATACAAACTTGAAATACAAAATTTGAACTGCATTACTGCACTAGAAATATGAAAAATGAGAGCGTTTAGCGCATAAAAATGGCCAATTTTATGTGTACCTGGTAGCCACTTTACGGCATCTCTCTTATACCAGGTCCTACGCTTGCCTTACCTCACTGAGAATAAACGTCTCCATCTGAATGGGTACATGTGAAACCTCTTCCTAGACTAAAATTCTCTCTCTCTATGGAGGGGTATTGGACCTGCTGTAATTAAAACACCTGTGGCTAGAAGGCGGAGTGCACAATCAGAAGGCTAGAGAATACATTTCAAAAACCTGACCTGCACATCCAAACATAGACTAAGTGTGAACAGGTGCTGAACCTAGAGTCGCCAACTCGTATATACGGTAGTTAAATAAATAAGGCAGCACACTGCAGCGCTAGAACATACAAACTTGAAATACGAAATTTGAACTGCATTACTGCACTAGAAATATAAAAAATGAGAGCGTTTAGCGCATAAAAATGGCCAATTTTATGTGTACCTGGTAGCCACTTTACGGCATCTCTCTTATACCAGGTCCTACGCTTGCCTTACCTCACTGAGAATAACCGTCTCCATCTGAATGGGTACATGTGAAACCTCTTCCTAGACTAAAATTCTCTCTCTCTATGGAGGGGTATTGGACCTGCTGTAATTAAAACACCTGTGGCTAGAAGGCGGAGTGCACGATCAGAAGGCTAGAGAATACATTTCAAAAACCTGACCTGCACATCCAAACATAGACTAAGTGTGAACAGGTGCTGAACCTAGAGTCGCCAACTCGTATATAGTTAAATAAATAAGGCAGCACACTGCAGCGCTAGAACATACAAACTTGAAATACGAAATTTGAACTGCATTACTGCACTAGAAATATAAAAAATGAGAGCGTTTAGCGCATAAAAATGGCCAATTTTATGTGTACCTGGTAGCCACTTTATGGCATTTCTCTTATACCAGGTCCTACGCTTGCCTTACCTCACTGAGAATAAACGTCTCCATCTGAATGGGTACATGTGAAACCTCTTCCTAGACTAAAATTCTCTCTCTCTATGGAGGGGTATTGGACCTGCTGTAATTAAAACACCTGTGGCTAGAAGGCGGAGTGCACGATCAGAAGGCTAGAGAATACATTTCAAAAACCTGACCTGCACATCCAAACATAGACTAAGTGTGAACAGGTGCTGAACCTAGAGTCGCCAACTCATATATAGTTAAATAAGGCAGCACACTGCAGCGCTAGAACATACAAACTTGAAATACAAAATTTGAACTGCATTACTGCACTAGAAATATGAAAAATGAGAGCGTTTAGCGCATAAAAATGGCCAATTTTATGTGTACCTGGTAGCCACTTTACGGCATCTCTCTTATACCAGGTCCTACGCTTGCCTTACCTCACTGAGAATAAACGTCTCCATCTGAATGGGTACATGTGAAACCTCTTCCTAGACTAAAATTCTCTCTCTCTATGGAGGGGTATTGGACCTGCTGTAATTAAAACACCTGTGGCTAGAAGGCGGAGTGTACAATCAGAAGGCTAGAGAATACATTTCAAAAACCTGACCTGCACATCCAAACATAGACTAAGTGTGAACAGGTGCTGAACCTAGAGTCGCCAACTCGTATATACGGTAGTTAAATAAATAAGGCAGCACACTGCAGCGCTAGAACATACAAACTTGAAATACGAAATTTGAACTGCATTACTGCACTAGAAATATAAAAAATGAGAGCGTTTAGCGCATAAAAATGGCCAATTTTATGTGTACCTGGTAGCCACTTTATGGCATTTCTCTTATACCAGGTCCTACGCTTGCCTTTTCATATTTCTAGTGCAGTAATGCAGTTCAAATTTCGTATTTCAAGTTTGTATGTTCTAGCGCTGCAGTGTGCTGCCTTATTTATTTAACTATATACGAGTTGGCGACTCTAGGTTCAGCACCTGTTCACACTTAGTCTATGTTTCGATGTGCAGGTCAGGTTTTTGAAATGTATTCTCTAGCCTTCTGATCGTGCACTCCGCCTTCTAGCCACAGGTGTTTTAATTACAGCAGGTCCAATACCCCTCCATAGAGAGAGAGAATTTTAGTCTAGGAAGAGGTTTCACATGTACCCATTCAGATGGAGACGTTTATTCTCAGTGAGGTAAGGCAAGCGTAGGACCTGGTATAAGAGAGATGCCGTAAAGTGGCTACCAGGTACACATAAAATTGGCCATTTTTATGCGCTAAACGCTCTCATTTTTCATATTTCTAGTGCAGTAATGCAGTTCAAATTTCGTATTTCAAGTTTGTATGTTCTAGCGCTGCAGTGTGCTGCCTTATTTATTTAACTATATACGAGTTGGCGACTCTAGGTTCAGCACCTGTTCACACTTAGTCTATGTTTGGATGTGCAGGTCAGGTTTTTGAAATGTATTCTCTAGCCTTCTGATCGTGCACTCCGCCTTCTAGCCACAGGTGTTTTAATTACAGCAGGTCCAATACCCCTCCATAGAGAGAGAGAATTTTAGTCTAGGAAGAGGTTTCACATGTACCCATTCAGATGGAGACGTTTATTCTCAGTGAGGTAAGGCAAGCGTAGGACCTGGTATAAGAGAGATGCCGTAAAGTGGCTACCAGGTACACATAAAATTGGCCATTTTTATGCGCTAAACGCTCTCATTTTTCATATTTCTAGTGCAGTAATGCAGTTCAAATTTCGTATTTCAAGTTTGTATGTTCTAGCGCTGCAGTGTGCTGCCTTATTTATTTAACTATATACGAGTTGGCGACTCTAGGTTCAGCACCTGTTCACACTTAGTCTATGTTTGGATGTGCAGGTCATCTGGTACCCTTGTCTAAATTGCCTTCCTCCTCTGATTTGGTGCCATTGTTCTTCCAGCATGTGGTTCATTTGCATGGCATTCCAGAGAATATCGTTTCTGACAGAGGTTCCCAGTTTGTTTCAAGATTTTGGCGAGCCTTTTGTGGTAGGATGGGCATTGACTTGTCTTTTTCCTCGGCTTTCCATCCTCAGACTAATGGCCAGACCGAACGAACCAATCAGACCTTGGAAACATATATGAGATGCTTTGTTTCTGCCGATCAGGATGACTGGGTGTCCTTTTTGCCTTTGGCTGAGTTCGCCCTTAATAATCGGGTCAGCTCGGCTACCTTGGTTTCGCCATTTTTCTGCAATTCTGGGTTCCATCCTCGTTTCTCTTCAGGACAGGTTGAGTCTTCGGACTGTCCTGGTGTGGATACTGTGGTGGACAGGTTGCAGCAGATTTGGACTCATGTAGTGGACAATTTGACCTTGTCCCAGGAGAAGGCTCAACGTTTCGCTAATCGCAGATGCCGTGTGGGTCCCCGACTTCGTGTTGGGGATCTGGTTTGGTTGTCTTCTCGTCATATTCCTATGAAGGTTTCCTCTCCTAAGTTTAAACCTCGTTTCATTGGTCCGTATAGGATTTCTGAGGTTCTTAATCCTGTGTCTTTTCGTCTGACCCTTCCAGATTCTTTTTCCATACATAACGTATTCCATAGGTCATTGTTGCGGAGATACGTGGCACCTATGGTTCCATCTGTTGATCCTCCTGCCCCGGTTTTGGTGGAGGGGGAATTGGAGTATATTGTGGAGAAGATTTTGGATTCTCGTGTTTCTAGACGGAAACTCCAGTATCTGGTTAAATGGAAGGGTTATGCTCAGGAAGATAATTCCTGGGTTTTTGCCTCTGATGTCCATGCTCCCGATCTTGTTCGTGCCTTTCATGTGGCTCATCCTGGTCGGCCTGGGGGCTCTGGTGAGGGTTCGGTGACCCCTCCTCAAGGGGGGGGGGTACTGTTGTGAATTCTGTGGCAGAGCTCCCTCCTGTGGTCACAAGTGGTACTTCGGCTGATTCTCTCTGTGATCTTCTGTTGGTGGAGGGAAGTGGTACTGCGGCTTCTGAGTTTCCTCCCTCAGGTGATCTGGTGAGGTCGTTAGGTGCTTCTCTACTTAACTCCACCTAATGCTTTGATCCTGGCTTCCTGTCAATGTTCCAGTGTTGGACTTGCTTTTCCCTGGATCATTCCTGTGGCCTGCTGCTCTGCATAGCTAAGTTCTTCTTTGCTATTTGTTTGCTATTTTTTCTGTCCAGCTTGTCTAATTTGTTGCTGGAAGCTCTGGGACGCAGAGGGTGTACCTCCGTGCCGTTAGTTCGGTACGGAGGGTCTTTTTGCCCCCTTTGCGTGGTTTCCTTTAGGGTTTTGTGTAGACCGCAAAGTTACCTTTTCTATCCTCGCTCTGTTAAGAAAGTCGGGCCTCACTTTGCTGAATCTATTTCATCTCTACGTTTGTCTTTTCATCTTAACTCACAGTCATTATATGTGGGGGGCTGCCTTTTCCTTTGGGGTATTTCTCTGAGGCAAGGTAGGCTTATTTTCTAACTTCAGGCTAGTTAGTTTCTCAGGCTGTGCCGAGTTGCATAGGCAGAGTTAGACGCAATCCACGGCTGCCTCTAGTGTTGTTTGGAGAGGATTAGGGATTGCGGTCTGCAGAGTTCCCACGTCTCAGAGCTCATTCTATGATTTTGGGTTATTGTCAGATCACTGTATGTGCTCTGACCGCTATGTCCATTGTGGTACTGAATTGCCTTTCATAGCACATAACCCAGTATTGGATTGGAAATCAATGTCTGTGTCCAGCTGGGGTTGTCAGGGGGTACATGGTGATGTTCCATTTCTGTCTATTTCATCATCCACCCCTTCTGAGGTCCCAGAGTCCTTGTCGGATTACCGGGATGTATTTGATGAGCCCAAGTCCAGTGCCCTACCTCCGCATAGGGATTGTGATTGTGCTATCGATTTGACACCTGGTAGTAAGTTTCCTAAAGGTCGACTGTTTAATTTGTCTGTACCTGAGCACGCCGCTATGCGGAGATACATAAAGGAATCCTTGGAGAAGGGTCATATTCGCCCGTCATCGTCACCGTTAGGAGCAGGGTTCTTTTTTGTGGCCAAGAAGGATGGTTCGCTGAGACCTTGTATTGATTACCGCCTTCTAAATAAAATCACGGTCAAATTTCAGTACCCCTTGCCGCTGCTGTCTGATTTGTTTGCTCGGATTAAGGGGGCTAGTTGGTTCACCAAGATAGATCTTCGTGGTGCGTATAATCTTGTGCGTATTAAACAGGGCGATGAATGGAAAACAGCATTTAATATGCCCGAGGGCCATTTTGAGTACCTGGTTATGCCATTCGGGCTTTCTAATGCTCCATCAGTATTTCAGTCCTTTATGCATGACATCTTCCGAGAGTACCTGGATAAATTTCTGATTGTATACTTGGATGATATTTTGGTCTTCTCGGATGATTGGGAGTCTCCCGTGAAGCAGGTCAGAATGGTGTTCCAGGTCCTGCGTGCGAATTCTTTGTTTGTGAAGGGGTCAAAGTGTCTCTTTGGTGTGCAGAAGGTTTCATTTTTGGGTTTCATTTTTTCCCCTCCTACTATCGAGATGGACCCTGTTAAAGTTCAGGCCATTTATGATTGGACTCAGTCGACATCTCTGAAGAGTCTGCAAAAGTTCCTGGGCTTTGCTAATTTTTATCGTCGCTTCATCAATAATTTTTCTAGTATTGCTAAACCGTTGACTGATTTAACCAAGAAGGGTGCTGATGTGGTCAATTGGTCTTCTGCTGCTGTGGAAGCTTTTCAAGAGTTGAAGCGTCGTTTTTCTTCTGCCCCTGTGTTGTGCCAACCAGATGTTTCGCTCCCGTTCCAGGTCGAGGTTGATGCTTCTGAGATTGGAGCAGGGGCTGTTTTGTCGCAAAGAAGTTCTGATGGCTCGGTGATGAAACCATGCGCCTTCTTTTCCAGGAAGTTTTCGCCTGCCGAGCGTAATTATGATGTTGGCAATCGAGAGTTGCTGGCCTTGAAGTGGGCATTCGAGGAGTGGCGTCATTGGCTTGAAGGAGCTAAGCATCACGTGGTGGTCTTGACTGATCACAAGAACTTGACTTATCTCGAGTCTGCCAAACGGTTGAATCCTAGACAGGCTCGTTGGTCGCTGTTTTTCTCCCGTTTTGAATTTGTGGTTTCGTACCTTCCGGGCTCTAAAAATGTGAAGGCGGATGCCCTGTCTAGGAGTTTTGTGCCCGACTCTCCGGGTTTGTCTGAGCCGGTGGGTATTCTCAAAGAGGGGGTAATTTTGTCTGCCATCTCCCCTGATTTGCGGCGGGTGCTGCAAAAATTTCAGGCTAATAGACCTGACCATTGCCCAGGGGAGAAACTGTTTGTCCCTGATAAATGGACGAGTAGAGTTATCTCTGAGGTTCATTGTTCGGTGTTGGCTAGTCATCCTGGAATCTTTGGTACCAGAGATTTGGTGGCTAGATCCTTTTGGTGGCTGTCTCTGTTGCGGGATGTGCGTTCGTTTGTGCAGTCCTGTGGGATTTGTGCTCGGGCTAAGCCCTGCTGTTCTCGTGCCAGTGGGTTGCTTTTGCCCTTGCCAGTCCCGAAGAGGCCCTGGACACATATCTCTATGGATTTTATTTCGGATCTCCCCGTCTCTCAAAAAATGTCGGTCATTTGGGTTGTTTGTGATCGCTTCTCTAAGATGGTCCATTTGGTACCCTTGTCTAAATTGCCTTCCTCCTCTGATTTGGTGCCATTGTTCTTCCAGCATGTGGTTCGTTTACATGGCATTCCAGAGAACATCGTTTCTGACAGAGGTTCCCAGTTTGTTTCGAGGTTTTGGCGAGCCTTTTGTGCTAGGATGGGCATTGATTTGTCTTTTTCCTCGGCTTTCCATCCTCAGACAAATGGCCAGACTGAACGAACCAATCAGACCTTGGAAAATATCTGAGATGTTTTGTTTCTGCCGATCAGGATGATTGGGTGTCCTTTTTGCCTTTGGCTGAGTTCGCCCTTAATAATCGGGCCAGCTTGGCTACTTTGGTTTCGCCGTTTTTCTGCAATTCTGGTTTCCATCCTCGTTTCTCTTCAGGGCAGGTTGAGTCTTCTGACTGTCCTGGTGTGGATACTGTGGTGGATAGATTGCAGCAGATTTGGACTCATGTGATGGACAATTTGACATTGTCTCAGGAGAAGGCTCAAGGTTTCGCTAACCGCAGGCGCTGTGTGGGTCCCCGACTTCGTGTTGGGGATTTGGTTTAGTTGTCATCTCGTTATATTCCTATGAAAGTTTCTTCTCCTAAGTTTAAGCCTCGTTTCATTGGTCCATATAGAATTTCTGAGGTTCTTAATCCTGTGTCTTTTCGTTTGACCCTTCCAGCTTCTTTTTCCATCCATAACGTATTCCATAGGTCATTGTTGCGGAGATACGTGGCACCTGTGGTTCCATCCGTTGATCCTCCTGCCCCGGTTTTGGTTAAGGGGGAGCTGGAGTATATAGTGGAGAAGATTTTGGATTCTCGTATTTCGAGACGGAAACTCCAGTACCTGGTTAAGTGGAAGGGTTATGGTCAGGAAGATAATTCCTGAGTCTTTGCCTCTGATGTTCATGCTGCCGATCTGGTTCGTGCCTTTCATTTGGCTCATCCTGGTCGGCCTGGGGGCTCTGGTGAGGGTTCGGTGACCCCTCCTCAAGGGGGGGTACTGTTGTGAATTCTGTGATCAAGCTCCCTCCTGTGGTCATGAGTGGTACTTCGCCTGGTTCTGTCTATGAGCTTCCTCTGGTGGATGTGAGTGGGGCTGCGGCTTCTGAGTTTCCTTCCTCAGGTGACGAGGTTAAGTTGTTAGGTGCTGCTCTATTTAAATCCACCTAGTTCTTTGTTCCTGGCCTCCAGTCAATGTTCCAGTATTGGTCTTGCTTTCTCCTGGATCGTTCTTGTGGCCTGTCTGCCCTGCATAAGCTAAGTTTTGCTTGTGTTACTTTTGCTTGCTATATTTTCTGTCCAGCTTGCTATATTGGTTTTTCCTGCTTGCTGGAAGCTCTGAGACGCAGAGGGAGCACCTCCGTACCGTTAGTCGGTGCGGATGGTGTTTTTGCCCCCTCTGCGTGGTTGTTTGTAGGTTTTTGTGCTGACCGCAAAGCTATCTTTCCTATCCTCGGTCTATTCAGTAAGTCGGGCCTCACTTTGCTAAAATCTATTTCATCTCTGTGTTTGTATTTTCATCTTTACTCACAGTCATTATATGTGGGGGGCTGCCTTTTCCTTTGGGGAATTTCTCTGAGGCAAGGTAGGCTTATTTTTCTATCTTCAGGGCTAGCTAGTTTCTCAGGCTGTGCCGAGGCGCATAGGTCTGGTCAGGAGCGCTCCACGGCTACCTTTAGTGTGGTATGATAGGATTAGGGATTGCGGTCAGCAGAGTTCCCACGTCTCAGAGCTCGTCCTATGTTTGTAACTATCAGGTCACTTTGTGTGCTCTTAACCACTAGGTCCATTGTGGTTCTGAATCACCTGTTCATAACAGACATCGTTGTCGGTATCGCTGCAGCGTCGCTTAGTGTGACGGTACCTTATGCCGCTTGAGGGAAGAGTAAAAGAAACTGATAATGAAAGTAAAAAAAACCTTTAACCCATCATTAAATGTGTGAGTACAATTAGTTGGATAAGACTGATAAAATAAAACCAGTAATGTGCAGCTGAGTGTGAGTGCTCATCAAGAACAGAGAGTCCAAGAATAATTGAAGCCGCAAGAGAGAAAACGCGGCATATGTTGTTAGTGCTGCAGTATGGAAAACCCATAGAAAAAAAGCACAAAGGTAGTCAATATATTGTGCAATATAAACTTGTGATTTTAATAATCACAAAAGTGAAATAGTCTCATTCTAAAAATACATTCCTGCAACTAAATGGATGTAAGTGGTATGTGCCAAACATGTAAAATAGCAGAGTCAAACCTAAAAAAAGCCGTATAAAAGGAAAACTCTGTGCACAAGGTTTATATATTGAGTGAATATAAAACTAACAGTGTTACATAAATTAAATTAGACATGAAGACGGAAATATATATGTATATGTGATATAAATATATGAATGACCTTTTGTGAAGTATATATATACAATATGTCTATTACCGTATATACTCGAGTATAAGCCGAGATTTTCAGCCCAAATTTTTGGGCTGAAAGTGCCCCTCTCGGCTTATACTCGAGTCAAGGTGGGTGGCAGGGTCGGCGGGTGAGGGGGAGAGGGCGCTGAGGTATGCTTACCTAGTCCCAGCGATCCTGACGCTCCCCCTGCCGTCCCACGGTCTTCTGTGCTGCAGCTTCTTCCCCTCTTCAGCGGTCACGTGGGACCGCTCATTAGAAAAATGAATAGGCGGCTCCACCTCCCATAGGGGTGGAGCCGCCTATTCATTTCTCTAATCAGCGGTAACGGTGACCGCTGATAGAGAAAGAAGCTGCAGCACAGAAGACCGTGGGACAGGCAGAGGGAGCCGGACGTCGGGACCAGGTAAGTATGTCATATTTACCTGTCCCCGTTCCAGCCGCCGGGCGCCGCTCCGTCTTCCCGGCGTCGCTCCGCTCCGCTCTGACTGTTCAGGTCATAGGGCGCGATGACGCATATAGTGTGCGCGGCGCCCTCTGCCTGATCAGTCAGTGCAGAGACGCCGGGACCGGACGCCGGAACGAGACGCCGGGAGCTGCAATCAAGAGAGGTGAGTATGGCTTTTTTTTTTTATTGCAGCAGCGGCACAGATTTATGTGGAGCATCTATGGGGGCAGTATGAACGGTGCAGAGCATCTATGGGGGCAGTATGAACGGTGCAGAGCATCTATGGGGGCAGTATGAACGGTGCAGAGCATCTATGGGGGCAGTATGAACGGTGCAGAGCATCTATGGGGGCAGTATGAACGGTGCAGAGCATCTATGGGGGCAGTATGAACGGTGCAGAGCATCTATGGGGGCAGTATGAACGGTGCAGAGCATCTATGGGGGCAGTATGAACGGTGCAGAGCATATATGGGGCAGTATGAACGGTGCAGAGCATATATGGGGCACAGATATGGGGGCAGTATGAACGGTGCAGAGCACTATATGGGGCACAGATATGGGGGCAGTATGAACGGTGCAGAGCACTATATGGGGCACAGATATGGGGGCAGTATGAACGGTGCAGAGCACTATATGGGGCACAGATATGGGGGCAGTATGAACGGTGCAGAGCACTATATGGGGCAGTATGAACGGTGCAGAGCATACAGGGCACAGATATGGGGCAATATGAACGGTGCAGAGCACTATATGGCAGAGCTATGGGGAAATAATGAACGGTGCAGAGCACTATATGGCACAGCTATGGGGAAATAATGATCTATTTTTATTTTTGAAATTCACCGGTAAATGCTGCATTTCCACCCTAGGCTTATACTCGAGTCAATAGGTTTTCCCAGTTTTTTGTGGCAAAATTAGGGGGGTCGGCTTATACTCGGGTCGGCTTATACTCGAGTATATACGGTATTTATTAAAATAAAATTTAAACTATTTATAAAGATAAAATGTAAATGATAAAGAAAAAAGTGATAATTAATAAAATAACATCATGTCTTTTCTTTTATTTAAACCTGCTGGAACCCTGGTATTTAATTTTAACATCCACCAAGCTTCCCTGCTCCTCAATATGGTTTCAACATCCCCCCCTCTTTGTGGTTTATATATTTTTTCTATGGCATACATTTTTAATGATTCCAGATTGCCACTGTGGAAGTCTAAAAAGTGCTTGGAAACTTGTGAAATATTCCTATCAGCGCTAGTATTTTCTACGTCGTAGATGTGTTCCCGGATTCTGGCTTTGAGCTGACGCTTAGTATTGCCAACATATTTCAAACGGCAAAGTACACATTCCATTATATAGATTACATTGCAAGTATTGCAGTTCAGAAAGGTTTTTATGGGAAATGTGTGTTGTTCACTAGTATCCATAAAACTAGAGCATTTTAAAGAAAATGTACAAGTCTTACAAACTTTGTGTCCACACTTAAAAAAAACCTTTTGTGTGAAGCCAGCTCTGAGGATTTGAATGTGGAGATTTTAAACAATTGGGTGAGAGTGTTTTACCTAAAGAAGGTGCTCTTCTTGAAACGATGCGAAAGCCTTTATTTAAGACATTTGCTATTTCGGGATCCTCTCTCAAGATATATAGATTATTTTGAATGATTTTCTTAATCCCAGTAAACTGATTGTTGTACTGTAAGACTAATGTAACTGGACCAGTATTAATTCGTTCTTTTCTTTTTGGTTTTGAATAAAAACGCGGTCTCCCCTCCACTATTTTCTCAGCTCGATTTAAATTCCAGTTGGTGTACCCTCTCTGTTTCAATCTTTCTTTAATTTGGATTACCTCAGTATTATAATCTGTTTGTAAGCTACAGTTACGTTTAGCTCTAATCATTTCACCCACCGGAATGCTTTTAATTGTGTGTTTAGGGTGATGACTATGGGCATGAAAGATAGTGTTACCTGCAGTGCATTTTCTAAAGGTGGAAGTTGTAACCAAATCTCCATGTATACCTCTTAGTCTCAAATCCCAAAAATTAACCTCATTAAAATCCTGGCACACCGTAAATCTTAGATTGAAAAAATTACAGTTTAAATAAAATTCAAATGTGTCTGTAACAGAAAAATCAGGGCCACAAATTAAGATGACATCATCAATATATCTACCATACCACAATATGTGGTCTTTAACCCCTTCACCCCAAAGCCTGTTTTCACCTAAGTGACAGAGCCAATTTTTACAATTCTGACCACTGTCACTTTATGAGGTCATAACTCTGAAACGCTTCAACGGATCCTGGTGATTCTGACATTGTTTTCTCGTGACATATTGTACTTCATGATAGTGGTAAAACTTCTTCGATATGACTTGCATTTATTTGTGAAAAAAACAAAAATTTGTCGGAAATTATGAAAATTTAGCAATTTTCAAACTCTTAGTTTTTATGCCCTTAAATTAGAGAGTTATATCACATAATATAGTTAATAAACAACATTTCCCACATGTCTGCTTTACATCATCACAATTTTGGAAACATAATTTTTTTTTGTTAGGACGTTATAAGGGTTAAAATTTGACCAGCGATTTCTCATTTTTGCAACAAAATTTGCAAAACCATTTTTTTACGGACCACCTCACACTTGAAGTGACTTTGAGGGGTCTATATGACAGAAAATGCCCAAAAGTGACACCATTCTAAAAACTGCACCCCTCAAGGTACTCAAAACCACATTCAAAAAGTTTATTAACCCTTCAGGTGCTTCACAGGAATTTTTTGAATGTTTAAAAAAAATGAACATTTAACTTTTTTATCACAAAATTTTTACTTCAGGTCCTATTTGTTTCATTTTACCAAGGGTAACAGGAGAAATTGGACCACAAAAGTCGTTGTACAATTTTTCCTGAGTACGCTGATACCCCATATGTGGGGGTAAACCACTGTTTGGGCACATGGCAGAGCTCGGAAGGGAAGGAGCACCATTTGACTTTTCAATGCAAGATTTGCTGGAATTGAGATCGGAGCCCATGTCACGATTGGAGAGCCCCTGATGTGCCTAAACAGTGGAAACCCCCACAAGTGACACCATTTTGTAAAGTAGACCCCCTAAGGAACTAATCTAGATGTGTGGTGAGCACTTTGAACCTCCAAGTGCTTCACAGAAGTTTATAATGTAGAGCCGTAAAAAAAAATTTATATTAATTTTCACAAAAAATGATCTTTTTGCCCCAAATTTTTTATTTTCCCAAGGGTAAAAGGATAAATTGGACCCCAAAAGTTGTTGTGCAATTTGTCCTGAGTACGTTGATACTTCATATATGGGGATAAACCACTGTTTGAGCGCATGGCAGAGCTCGGAAGGGAAGGAGTGCCATTTGACTTTTCAATGCAAAATTGGCTGGAATTGAGATCGGACGCCATGTCGCATTTGGAGAGCCCCTGACGTGCCTTAACAGTGGAAACCCCCCACAAGTGACCCCATTTTGGAAAGAAGACCCCCTAAGGAACTTATCTAGATGTGTGGTGAGCACTTTTAACCCCCAATTGTTTCACTAAAGTTTAGAATGTAGCATTGTGAAAATTAAAAAATCATTTTTTCTTTCCACAAAATGATGTTTTAGCCCGCAATTTTTTTTTCCCAAGGGTAACAGGAGAAATTGGACCACAAATGTTATTGTCCAATTTATCCTGAGTACGCTGATACCCCACATGTGGGGGGGAACCACCGTTTGAGTGCATGGCAGAGCTCGGAAGGGAAGGAGCACCGTTTGAAATGCAGACTTAGATGGAATGGACTGCAGGTGTCATGTTGCATTTGCAGAGCCCCTGATGTACCTAAACAGTAGAAACCCACCACAAGTGACCCCATATTGGAAACTAGACCCCCCAAGGAACTTATCTAGATGTGTTGTGAGAGCTTTGAACCAACAAGTGTTTCACTACAGTTTATAACGCAGAGCCGTGAAAATAAAAAATATTTTTTTTTCCACGAAAATGATATTTTATCCCCTATGTTTTTATTTTCCCAAGGGTAACAGGACAAATTGGACCCCAAAAGTTGTTGTCCAACTTGTCCTGAGAACGCTGATACCCCATATGTTGGGGGGAACCACTGTTTGGGTGCACGGCAGAGCTCGGAAGGGAAGGAGCGCCATTTGAAATGCAGACTTAGATGGATTGGTCTGCAGGCGTCATGTTGCATTTGCAGAGCCCCTGATGTACCTAAACAGTAGAAACCCCCCAGAAGTGACCCCATATTGGAAACTAGACCCCCCAAGGAACTTATCTAGATGTGTTGTGAGAGCTTTGAACCAACAAGTGTTTCACTACAGTTTATAACGCAGAGCCGTGAAAATAAAAAATATTTTTTTTCCACGAAAATGATATTTTATCCCCTATGTTTTTATTTTCCCAAGGGTAACAGGACAAATTGGACCCCAAAAGTTGTTGTCCAACTTGTCCTGAGAACGCTGATACCCCATATGTTGGGGGGAACCACTGTTTGGGCACACAGGAGAACTCGGAAGGGAAGGAGCCCTGTTTTACTTTTTCAAAGCAGAATTGGCTGGAATTGAGATCGGACGCCATGTCGCGTTTGGAGAGCCCCTGATGTGCCTAAACAGTGGAAACCCCCAATTATAACTGAAACCCTAACCCCAACCCTAACCCTAGCCCTAACCCTAACCCTAGCCCTAGCCCTAACCCTAGCCCTAACCCTAACCCTAACCCTAACCCTAGCCCTAACCCTAGCCCTAACCCTAGTCCTAATGGGAAAATGGAAATAAATACATTTTTTTACATTTTATTATTTTTCCCTAACTAAGGGGGTGATGAAGGGGGGTTTGATTTACTTTTATAGCGTGTTTTTTAGCGGATTTTTATGATTGGCAGCCGTCACACACTAAAAGATGCTTTTTATTGCAAAAAATAGTTTTTGCATCACCACATTTTGAGAGCTATAATTTATCCATATTTTGGCCCACAGTCATATGAGGTCTTGTTTTTTGCGGGACGAGTTGACGTTTTTATTGGTAACATTTTCGGGCAGATGACATTTTTTGATCGCTTTTTATTCCGATTTTTGGGAGGCGGAATGAACAAAAACCAGCTATTCATGAATTTCTTTTGGGGGAGGCGTTTATACCGTTCCACGTGTGGTAAAATGGATAAAGCAGTTTTATTCTTCGGGTCAGTACGATTACAGCGATACCTCATTTATGTAATTTTTTTTATGTTTTGGCGCTTTTACACAATAAAAACTATTTTATATAAAAAAATAATTGTTTTTGCATCGCATTATTCTGAGAGCTATAACTTTTTTATTTTTCTGCTGATGATGCTGTATGGTGGCTTTTTTTTTGCGGGACAAGATGACGTTTTCAGCGGTACCATGGTTATTTATATCCGTCGTTTTGATCGCGTGTTATTCCACTTTTTGTTCGCCTGTATGATAATAAAGCGTTGTTTTTTGGCTTGTTTTTTTTTTTTTTTTTTTGCGGTGTTCACTGAAGGGGTTAACTAGTGGAATAGTTTTATAGAGCGGGTCGTTACGGACGCGTCGATACCAAATATGTGTACATTTATTGTTTTTTTTTTCTTTTATATATAAATAAATGGATTTATTGGGAAATGTTTTTTTTTTTTTATTTGGGGATTTTTTTTTATTTTTTTTTATACATTCCATTTTTTTTTTTTTTACTTTCTGACATTGTCCCAGGGTGGGACATCTCTGTATTAGATCAGATCGTTGATCTGACACTGTGCATAGCACACTGTCAGATCAACGATCTGACAGGCAGTTTAGGTGGCTCTCCAGCGCCTGCTCTCAGCAGGCGCCGGCTAGCCAGGTCACTTCATGACCCGGAAGGAGTCCGGCGGCCATCTTGGATCCGGGGACTCCTTCCGGGTCACCGGAGCAACGCGATCTCATTGCGTTGCTCCGGTGGGAGAGCGCAGGGAGCCCCCGTCCCTGCGCGATCCCCCTCTATGCCGCTGTCACTACTGACAGCGGCATCAGAGAGGTTAAATGCCCGCGATCGGCGATAGCGCCGATCGTGGGCATTGCTGCGGGGTGTCAGCTGTCATATACAGCTGACACCCGCACCCGATCACCGCGGCGCTCAGCGCGAGACCGCGGTGATCGGTGCGCCGTACTAGTACTGCTGCTGGCACTAATGCAGTGTCGGCAGCGCAGTACTAGTACGGCGCATGTCACGAAGGGGTTAAAGGGATTGTCAACAGTATAGATATATAATTCTTCCCACCAGCTCATAACGAGATTGGCGAGAGACGGGGAATACTTTGCCCCCATAGACACACCATTAGTTTGTCTGTAGAAGATGTCATTAAAGCAAAAATAATTGTTAGAAATTAGAAAAATTACAACATCACAAATATAGTCCTGAAGTTCTTGTGTAAAATTACTATATTTTTGTAGATGAAATTTTAATGCATGTAGGGCCACTTTGTGAGGTATAGATGTGTAGAGAGAAATCACATCTGTGGTGATCCAAGAAAACCCACTGCACCAAGTGAAATCCTGTAAGGCATTAAGTACATCGGAACTGTCCCTTAACCCCTTTCTGCCATTAGACGTACTATTGCGTCCATGTGGGGTGGGCTTTACTTCCCAAGGACGCAATAGTACGTCATATGCGATCGGCAGCGCTCACGGGGGGAGCGCCGCCGATCGCGGCCGGGTGTCAGCTGCCTATCGCAGCTGACATCCGGCACTATGTGCCAGGAGCGGTCAAAGACCGCCCCCGGCACATTAACCCCCGGCACACCGCGATCAAAGATGATCGCGATGTGCCGGCGGTGCAGGGAAGCACCGCGCAGGGAGGGGGCTCCCTGCGGGCTTCCCTGAGCCCCCCGCAGCAACGCGATGTGATCGCGTTGCTGCGAGGGTCTCCTACCTCCCTCCCTGCTCCAGGCCCGGATCCAAGATGGCCGCGGATCCGGGTCCTGCAGGGAGGGAGGTGGCTTCACAGAGCCTGCTCAGAGCAGGCACTGTGAAGCCTGCACTCCTATCAGATCGGTGATCTGACAGAGTGCTGTGCAAACTGTCAGATCACCGATCTGTGATGTCCCCCCCTGGGACAAAGTAAAAAAGTAAAAAATAAAATTTTCAAATGTGTAAAAAAAAATAAAAAAAAATATTCCAAAATAATGAAAAAAAAAATATATATTATTCCCATAAATACATTTCTTTATCTAAATAAAAAAAACAAAACAATAAAAGTACACATATTTAGTATCGCCGCGTCCGTAACGGCCCGACCTATAAAACTGGCCCACTAGTTAACCCCTTCAGTAAACACCGTAAGAAAAAAAAAAAAAAACGAGGCAAGAAACAACGCTTTATTATCATACCACCGAACAAAAAGTGGAATAACACGCGATCAAAAAGATGGATATAAATAACCATGGTACCGCTGAAAGCGTCATCTTGTCGCGCAAAAAACGAGTCACCATACAGCATCATCAGCAAAAACATAAAAAAGTTATAGTCCTGAGAATAAAGCGATGCAAAAATAATTATTTTTTCCGTAAAATAGTTTTTATCGTATAAAAGCGCCAAAACATAAAAAAATGATATAAATGAGGTGTCGCTGTAATTGTACTGACCCGAAGAATAAAACTGCTTTATCAATTTTACCAAACGCGGAACGGTATAAACGCCTCCCCCAAAAGAAATTCATGAATAGCTGTTTTTTGGTCATTCTTCCTCACAAAAATCGGAATAAAAAGCGATCAAAAAATGTCACGTGCCTGAAAATGTTACCAATAAAATCGTCAACTCGTCCCGCAAAAAACAAGACCTCACATGACTCTGTGGACCAAAATATGGAAAAATTATAGCTCTCAAAATGTGGTAACACAAAAAATATTTTTTGCAATAAAAAGCGTCTTTCAGTGTGTGACGGCTGCCAATCATAAAAATCCGCTAAAAAACCCGCTATAAAAGTAAATAAAACCCCCCTTCATCACCCCCTTAGTTAGGGAAAAATTAAAAAAATGTATTTATATCCATTTTCCCGTTAGGGCTAGGGTTAGGGCTAGGGTTAGGGCTAGGGTTAGGGCTAGGGTTAGGGTTAGGGCTAGGGTTAGAGTTGGGGCTAGGGCTAGGGCTAGGGTTAGGGCTAGGGTTAGGGTTAGGGTTAGGGCTAGGGTTAGGGTTAGGGTTGGGGCTACAGTTAGGGTTGGGGCTACAGTTAGGGTTGGGGCTAAAGTTAGGGTTAGGGTTTAGATTACATTTACAGTTGGGAATAGGGTTGGGATTAGGGGTGTGTCAGGGTTAGGGGTGTGGTTAGGGTTACCGTTGGAATTAGGGTTAGGGGTGTGTTTGGATTAGGGCTTCAGTTATAATTGGAGGGTTTCCACTGTTTAGGCACATCAGGGGCTCTCCAAACACGACATGGCATCCGATCTCAATTCCAGCCAATTCTGCGTTGAAAAAGTAAAACAGTGCTCCTTCCCTTCCGAGCTCTCCCGTGTGCCCAAACAGGGGTTTGCCCCAACCTATGGGGTATCAGCGTACTCAGGACAAATAGGAAAACAACTTTTGGGGTCCAATTTCTCCTGTTACCCTTGGGAAAAAACAAACTAGGGGCTAAAAAATAATTTTTGTGGGAAAAAAAAAAGATTTTTTATTTTCACGGCTCTGCGTTATAAACTGTAGTGAAACACTTGGGGGTTCAAAGTTCTCCCAACACATCTAGATGAGTTCCCTGGGGGGTCTAGTTTCCAATATGGGGTCAGTTGTGGGGGGTTTCTACTGTTTAGGTACATTAGGGGCTCTGCAAACGCAATGTGACGCCTGCAGACTATTCCATCTAAGTCTGCATTCCAAATGGCGCTCCTTCCCTTCCGAGCCCTCCCATGCGCCCAAACGGTGGTTCCCTCCACATATGGGGTATCAGCGTACTCAGGACAAATTGGACAACAACTTTTGGGGTCGAATTTCTCCTCTTACCCTCGGGAAAATATAAAACTGGGGGCTAAAAAATAATTTTTGTGGGAAAAAATTTTTGTTTTATTTTTACGGCTCTGCATTATAAACTTCTGTGAAGCCCTTGGTGGGTCAAAGCGCTCACCACACATCTAGATAAGTTCCTTAGGGGGTCTACTTTCCAAAATGGTGTCACTTTTGGGGGGTTTCTACTGTTTAAGTACATTAGGGGCTCTGCATTCCAAATGGAGCTCCTTCCCTTCCGAGCCCTCCCATGCGCCCAAACAGTGGTTCCCCCCCACTTATGGGGTATCAGCGCACTCACGACAAATTGGACAACAAATTTTGGGGTCCAATTTCTCCTGTTACCCTCGGGAAAATACAAAACTGGGGGCTAAAAATAATTTTTGTGGGAAAAAATGTTTGTTTTATTTTTACGGCTCTGCATTATAAACTTCTGTGAAGCCCTTGGTGGGTCAAAGCGCTCACCACACATCTAGATAAGTTCCTTAGGGGGTCTACTTTCCAAAATGGTGTCACTTGTGGGGGGTTTCAATGTTTAGGCACATCAGTGGCTCTCCAAACGCAACATGGCGTCCCATCTCAATTCCTGTCAATTTTGCATTGAAAAGTCAAACGGCGCTCCTTCCCTTCCGAGCTCTCCCATGCGCCCAAACAGTGGTTTACCCCCACATATGGGGTATCAGCGTACTCAGGACAAATTGTACAACAACGTTTGGGGTCCAATTTCTTCTCTTACCCTTGGGAAAATAAAGAATTGGGGGCGAAAATATAATTTTTGTGAAAAAATATGATTTTTTATTTTTACGGTTCTCCATTATAAACTTCTGTGAAGCACTTGGTGGGTCAAAGTGCTCACCACACTTCTAGATAAGTTCCTTAGGGGGTCTACTTTCCAAAATGGTGTCACTTGTGGGGGGTTTCAATGTTTAGGCACATCAGTGGCTCTCCAAACGCAACATGGCGTCCCATCTCAATTCCTGTCAATTTTGCATTGAAAAGTCAAACGGCGCTCCTTCCCTTCCGAGCTCTCCCATGCGCCCAAACAGTTGTTTACCCCCACATATGGGGTATCAGCGTACTCAGGACAAATTGTACAACAACTTTTGGGGTCCAATTTCTTCTCTTACCCTTGGGAAAATAAAAAATTGGAGGCGAAAAGATAATTTTTGTGAAAAAATATGATTTTTTATTTTTACGGTTCTGCATTATAAAGTTCTGTGAAGCACTTGGTGGGTCAAAGTGCTCACCACACCTCTAGATAAGTTCCTTAGGGGGTCTACTTTCCAAAATGGTGTCTCTTGTGGGGGGTTTCAATGTTTAGGCACATCAGGGGCTCTCCAAACGCAACATGGTGTCCCATCTCGATTCCAGTCAATTTTGCATTGAAAAGTCAAATGGCGCTCCTTCGCTTCCGAGCTCTGTCATGCGCCCAAACAGTGGTTTACCCCCACATATGGGGTATCGGTGTACTCAGGACAAATTGTACAACAACTTTTGCGGTCCATTTTCTCCTGTTACCCTTGGTAAAATAAAACAAATTGGAGCTGAATTAAATTTTTTGTGAAAAAAAGTTAAATGTTCATTTTTATTTAAACATTCCAAAAATTCCTGTGAAGCACCAGAAGGGTTAATAAACTTCTTGAATATGGTTTTGAGCACCATGAGGGGTGCAGTTTTTAGAATGGTGTCACACTTGGGTATTTTCTATCATATAGACCCCTCAAAATGGCTTCAAATGAGATGCGGTCCCTAAAAAAAAATGATGTTGTAAAAATGAGAAACTCCCTAACAAAAAAAAATTTTGGTTCCAAAATTGTGCTGATGTAAAGTAAACATGTGGGAAATGTTACTTATTAAGAATTTTGTGGGACATATATCTGTGATTTAATTGCATAAAAATTCAAAGTTGGAAAATTGCAAAATTTTCATAATTTTCGCCAAATTTCCGTTTTTTTCACAAATAATCGCAAGTACTATCAAAGAATTTTTACCATTGTCATGAAGTACAATATGTCACGAGAAAACAATGTCAGAATCACTGGAATCCGTTGAAGCGTTCCAGAGTTATAACCTCATAAAGGGACAGTGGTCAGAATTGTAAAAATTGGCCCGGTCATTAACGTGCAAACCACCCTTGGGGGTAAAGGGGTTAAATAACCTGGAATCCTTTGAACAAGAGGCTGGAGAAGTGAATCTAACCACTCGCCTAGTTTCTCACCCAGGGAACCAATTCCTGAGACAATTGGTCTCATAGGAGGGGGATTGATACCTTTATGGGTTTTGGGGCCCACAAAGAGGGGGGGATGTTGAAACCATATTGAGGAGCAGGGAAGTTTGGTGGATGTTAAAATTAAATACCTGGGTTCCAGCAGGTTTAAATAAAAGAAAAGACATTATGTTATTTTATTAATTATCACTTTTTTCTTTATCATTTACAATTTATCTTTATAAATAGTTTAAATTTTATTTTAATAAATAATAGACATATTGTATATATATACTTCACAAAAGGTCATTCATATATTTATATCACATATACATATATATTTCCATCTTCATGTCTAATTTAATTTATGTAACACTGTTAGTTTTATATTCACTCAATACATAAACCTTGTGCACAGAGTTTTCCTTTTATACGGCTTTTTTTTAGGTTTGACTCTGCTATTTTACATGTTTGGCACATACCACTTACATCCATTTACCGTATTTTTTGCTTTGTAAGACGCTCCGGATTATAAGACGCACCCCAAATTTTGAGGAGAAAAATAGGAAAAAACTATTTTTTAATAAATTGGTGGGGCGTCTTATAATCCATGCGTCTTATTACTTACCAGGGGTTGTGGTTGTGGTGGATCAGGGTCCCAGGCTCGTTGCCGGAGGCAGGAGTGGAGCATTGCTGCAGGCTGGGATGAGGGGGTCTGCAGGGGGCTCCTGTGCTGCAGGGGGGCTCCTGTGCTGCAGCCTGGGATGAGGGGTCTGCAGGGGGCTCCTTTGCTGCAGGCTGGGATGAGGGGTCTGCAGGGGGCTCCTGTGCTGTAGGGCTGTCTCCGGTGCTGCGGGGGGCTCTGGCGACATTTTGTGAAAGGCCAGAGCCCCGGCAGTTCATCCATGCGTTCCTGTATTACTGACTCCGGGAAAATGGCCGCCGGAATCTCGAGAGATGAGATCTCAGCGCTGAAATCTCATCTCCCGAGATTCCGGCGGCCATTTTCCCGGAGTCAGTCATACTGGAACTAACTCCGGGAAAATGGCCGCCGGAATCTCGAGAGATGAGATCTCAGCGCTGAAATCTCATCTCCCGAGATTCCGGCGGCCATTTTCCCGGAATTAGTCATACTGGAACGCATGGAAGAACTGCCGGGGGGCTCTGGTCTTTCACAAAATGTCGCCAGAGCCCCCCGCAGCACCGGAGCCTTCAGCATCACCCGGGGCAGCAGCGGACAACCCCGGCAGTGGCGGCGGACGACAGCGGCGGCAGGCGGTAGCGGCGGCGGACACCCCCTCCTCCCAGCCTGTAATGGTAAGCGGTATATCCGCTTTGTTAGACGCACCCACATTTCCCCCCCAAATTTGGGGGAAATAAAGTGCGTCTTACAAAGCGGAAAATACGGTAGTTGCAGGAATGTATTTTTAGAATGAGACTATTTCACTTTTGTGATTATTAAAATCACAAGTTTATATTGCACAATATATTGACTACCTTTGTGCTTTTTTTCTATGGGTTTTCCATACTACAGCACTAACAACATATGCCGCGTTTTCTCTCTTGCGGCTTCAATTATTCTTGGACTCTTTGTTCTTGATGAGCACTCACACTCAGCTGCACATTACTGGTTTTATTTTATCAGTCTTATCCAACTAATTGTACTCACACATTTAATGATGGGTTAAAGTTTTTTTTTACTTTCATTATCAGTTTCTATTACTCTTCCCTCAAGCGGCTTAAGGTACCGTCACACTAAGCGACGCTGCAGCGATACCGACAACGATGTCGATCGCTGCAGCGTCGCTGTTTGGTCGCTGGAGAGCTGTCACACAGACAGCTCTCCAGCGACCAACGATCCCAAAGTCCCCTGGTAACCAGGGTAAACATCGGGTTACTAAGCGCAGGGCCGCGCTAAGTAACCCGATGTTTACCCTGGTTACCAGCGTAAACGTAAAAAAAACAAACACTACATACTTACCTTCCGCTGTCTGTCCCCGGCGCTCTGCTTTCCTCTGCACTGTCAGCGCCGGTCAGCCGGAAAGCAGAGCGGTGACATCACTGCTGTGCTTTCCGGCTGGCCGGCGCTCGCAGCCAGTGCAGAGAAGCACAGCGCCGGGGACAGACAGCGGAAGGTAAGTATGTAGTGTTTGTTTTTTTTATGTTTACGCTGGTAACCAGGGTAAACATCGGGTTACTAAGCGCGGCCCTGCGCTTAGTAACCCGATGTTTACCCTGGTTACCAGTGAAGACATCGCTGGATCGGTGTCACACACGCCGATCCAGCGATGTCAGCGGGAAGTCCAGCGACGAAATAAAGTGCTGGACTTTCTGCAGCGACCAACGATCTCCCAGCAGGGGCCTGATCGTTGGTCGCTGTCACACATAACGATTTCCTTAACGATATCGTTGCTACGTCAGAAAAAGCAATGATATCGTTAACGATATCATTATGTGTGACGGTACCTTAACTTGTGGCTGCGCTTTCGAGCAGGGGATGTTTGATTCTTATCTCTTTTTTCTTTTGATGTTCGGCAAATATTTGTACTGTGTCATGTGCACTAATTAATCTTGTTTGGATAGAGTCTCTGCACTAATCGCAGCTTGCAATGATCGGACAACAACATGCAGTTTTACATACCGTAATCTTCAGTGTTCTTTTCTGCTTTTTGCTCCTCAAGCATATCTTCCCACTTCAGAATAGTCCGTGGTTCTCTCTCCTTCTTTGTCAATAAATAATTTCTGTATTGATCTAGCTTAATAAGCTTAGTATATGTAACAATATACAAGTACTTATTATTTCAGTGCCACAAGCACACTTGTTGCGTCTCTTGCCTGCGATTATATTTATTCATGAACATTTTGCTCTTGCCTCTTGTACTAATTTTTTTTTTTCTTTTGTAATTTTGCTAGTTTACATTTGCTGCTGTAATAAAGTTATTAGTTTATCTACAACTGTAGGCATAATTGCCCAATTTACAATAATAATTTTTATTCATGTATATTTTATTTTTTATAGATTTCATTGTGTAAATCTTTTTAAATTTGTATAATCATTTGTATATTTTTGGTTTGTTGTCAATTTCTGTTTTATATGTGTATGTTGTTCAAACAGATTACTGTGTTAAGCAACACTTAATACATGTTCATCTCATGCCCACTTTTTAAATCAGTTACGTCAATCACTTATCCCACCGGTGTGCTTTCCGGTGTAGGGTGGTATGCAGTATGTATGCATGTAGCATGTATGTAGTATGTATGTAGCATGTATATAGCATGTATGTAGCATGTATGTATGTATGTGCTGTATGTATGTATGTAGCATGTATCAGGGTGGATTTGATTTAAATCTAACTGATTTAAATCACGATTTAAATCACGATTTAAATCACTAGTCAGTAGTGTTGAGCATTCCGATACCGCAAGTATCGGGTATCGGCCGATATTTGCGGTATCGGAATTCCGATACCGAATTCCGATACTTCCCGCGTATCGGATACCGGAATCGGAAGTTCCCAGAATTCAAATTGAACGCAGCAGCCAATGAGGAATGAATGAAAGTGTGGGCACATCCTGTTTAGCATGGTGGGCATGTAAGTACTGGCAAGGCTGGGATTGGCTGCTGAAATGATGTCACTCTGCACTATAAAAAAACGCTGCCGCCATTTTGCGCTCACTCTGCTGTGATTTCAGTTAGGGACAGGACGCTGTGTTCTAACTGAGGGACAGTTGAGCTTGCTAATTGCTTTATTTTCCTTTCCAAAGGCTAATTTAGCAAAACGCTGTGTGTTCTTCACTGTTCAGTTCACCTTGCTCTTGCCTTGCAGCGCTGTTTTAACAGCGTTCTGCAAGGTCTCTGTGTGTGTGTGTGTGTGTGCAGCTCACTCTGTAGTCTGTGTGCAGCCATATACCCGGTTGTATTCAGCTCAGGGGGGGTTCACACTGCCTCACACAGTTGTTCTTTTTTGCTCTTAGTGCAGCCTGCTGCACATTTTTTCTCAAATTTCCTATTAGTGTTTTTCCACCAGTCTCCAGCTCTATTGTGGAAAAACACTACATAGGATAACCTAGAGGGGGTTTTTAGGGCCTTGCAGCGCCGTTTACGGCTGTCTGCACGGTCTCCGTGTGAGCCCAGCTCGCCCTGCAGTCTGTGTGCAGCCATAGCCGGTTGGATTCAGCTCAGGGTTCGTTACTGGCTCATACCTTGAGAAAAATTTTCCTTTTTTTCAAATAGTGCAGCCTGTTTAAAATTTGAAAAAAAAAATTCCTATTAGTGTCTTTCCACTCGTATCCAGCTAAATAGTGGAAAAACACTATATAGGATAACCTAGAGGAGGGTTTTTTGGCCTTGCAGCGCCGTTTACGGCTGTCTGCACGGTCTCCGTGTGAGCCCAGCTCGCCCTGTAGTCTGTGTGCAGCCATAGCCGGTTGGATTCAGCTCAGGGTTCGTTACTGGCTCATACCTTGCGAAAAATTTTCCTTTTTTTTCAAATAGTGCAGCCTGTTTAAAATTTGAAAAAAAAAATCCTATAAGTGTCTTTCCACTCGTATCCAGCTAAATAGTGGAAAAACACTATATAGGATAACCTAGAGGAGGGTTTTTTGGCCTTGCAGCGCCGTTTACGGCTGTCTGCACGGTCTCCGTGTGAGCCCAGCTCGCCCTGTAGTCTGTGTGCAGCCATAGCCGGTTGGATTCAGCTCAGGGTTCGTTACTGGCTCATACCTTGAGAAAAATTTTCCTTTTTTTGAAATAGTGCAGCCTGTTTAAAATTTGAAAAAAAAAAAATTCCTATTAGTGTCCTTCCACCAGTCTCCAGCTCAATTGTGGAAAAACACTACATAGGATAACCTAGAGGTTTTTTTTGGGGCCTTGCAGCGCCGTTTACGGCTGTCTGCACGGTCTCTGTGTGAGCGCAGCTCGCCCTGTAGTCTGTGTGCAGCCATAGCCGGTTGGATTCAGCTCAGGGTGCGTTACTGCCTCATACCTTGAAAAACAATTTCCTTTTTTTCAAATAGTGCAGCCAGTTTAAAATTTGAAAAAAAAAATTCCTATTAGTGTCTTTCCACTTGTATCCAGCTAAATAGTGGAAAAACACTATATAGGATAACCTAGAGGAGGGTTTTTTGGCCTTGCAGCGCCGTTTACGGCTGTCTGCACGGTCTCCGTGTGATTTAAACTAGCTCTGTAGCCCGATCTGCACCAAAAAAAAAGTTAAGTTCACCAAACACAACTTAACACTTGTGTAGGCCACATTTGAAAAATAATAAAGTTTAGTCCACAATTTACAACATTAGTGTTTCTTACACCTGTTAGGAGGAGCATTACAGGAATAAGCACACTAAGGCCTTAGTACTTTTCTGCTTATCTTTATCTGTCAACCAAGATGAAGAGGGCAGGGAGTAAGGCACGTGGGCGTGGGCGCGGAGCAGGGAGAGGAGCAGGGAGAGGACGTGGTGATTCTGTGCCTGCTGCGGGCGCCGGTGACTCGTCGTCACTCAGTTTCAGCAGGGAACAGTCCTTCATGCGCAGCTTTGTCGGAGAGCGCCGTGCACCGCTGCTGCGTGAAGACCAAATTGAAGCCGTTGTCGGGTGGATGGCAGCTAACGCCTCGGCATCGACTTCAGTTAGTGCCACATCCTCTCAGGCACAGAGCACTGGAGAGCAGCCATCTGTCTCTTCACCACCTGCCAAATTGGCCAGGCAGTCAGAGAGCCCAGGACAGGAGCCGTCTCTACTTCTGTTCTCTGAATCTCTTGGCTTGGAAACAGGGGGCCAGCCAAGCAGCATTGGAGAAATGGAAGAAGAGGCAGTGTGCAGTGATGCCCAACACCTTTTTCTCTCTGACTCTGAAGAGGCAGGTGGGCCAGTGCCTCCGGTGACCACAGCGCAGTACGCATCTGATGATGAAACTCAGGTGCCGCTTTCTCGTGCGTACTGTGCTGCTGAGACTACCCAGGAGGAGCAGTTGGTGGCAGAGGGTAGTGGAGATGATGAGGTCCTTGACCCATCGTGGCGTGAGGAACAGGAAGGTGGTGGGAGCAGCTCAGAGGAAGAGCTTCCTCTTACGGGCCAAAGAGGGAGAGGGAGGGGGAAGACTGCGGAGCCTGTAGCCTCCACTTTGGCACCCGTTAGGAGCCTGTCTCTTTCCAAAGCCAAAAAGGGCGCTCCCAAGACTTGCAGTGCCTGGTCCTTTTTTGACACAGTTGCAGATGACATTTGTTTTGTCAAATGCAAGCTGTGTCATCATAAAGTAAAAAGAGGGAAAAATGTCAGCAACCTCAATACCACAAATATGTGGAAACATGTGCGGACCAGGCACGCGGTGGAGTTACAGAAACACACTGAAGATGTAGGCCAACCAACAGCGGCAGCTACCACCTCTTCAGCTCGTGTTGCCTCTTCCTCCAGCTCACGCACAGCTGGTTTGGCTTCCTCCCAGAGACCTTGTGTAATTCCACCCACAGCACCACCTTCCCAGTCATCCTCACACTCCCAGTCTACTCTACAGCCATCGGTAGTACAGGCATGGGAGAAAAGGCGGGCATTCTCGGCCAACCACCCCCGAGCACAGGCTCTGAATGCAGGCATTGCCAAACTGTTGTCCCTGGAAATGCTCTCGTTCAGGCTGGTGGAGACTGACAGCTTCCGTGACTTGATGGCATTGGCAGTCCCACAGTACAAGGTGCCCAGCCGCTTTTACTTCAGCAGGCAGGCTGTCCCTGCCCTGCACAGGCATGTTGAGGCAAACATAAAACATGCGCTACTGAACGCCGTCAGTAGCAAGGTCCACCTCACCACCGATGCGTGGACCAGTCAGCATGGACAGGGGCGATATGTTTCCCTCACTGCCCATTGGGTTAATGTTGTTGAGCCAGGTACAGATCGTGCGAGTGGCGCAGGACGTGTCCTGCCCACTCCAAGGATTGCAGGAATCCAGTCTGTACGCATCGACTCCTCCTCTTACACCAGTTCCTCTGATTCCTCTCTGCAGGATCCGTCACAGTCCACCCCCACATGGACCCGTGAACGTTTACCTATGACCGACATGAGCACAGCCGTGGCCAAACGTCAGCAGGCCGTCTTGAAACTAGTTTCATTGGGGCATCGAAGCCACACAGCGCAGGAGCTCTGGAATGCCATCAAGCAGGAGAGCGATGTGTGGTTACTGCCAGCGAATCTCCAGCCAGGCATGGTAGTGTGTGACAATGGCCGAAATCTGGTGGCAGCTTTGGCCCTTGGCAACCTCACTCACATCCCATGTCTGGCACATGTGCTCAATTTGGTTGTGCAGAGTTTTCTGAGGGACTATCCGGATCTTGATGCCCTGCTGCACAAGGTCCGCCTAGAGTGTGCTCACTTGCGGCGTTCCAGCTTGGCCAGATCCCGCATTGCTGCTCTGCAGCGCCGATTCCGCCTTCCGGAACACCGCATCATATGTGACCTACCTACCCGGTGGAATTCCACGTTACATATGTTGGAGCGGTTGTGTGAGCAGCAGCAAGCAGTTATGGAGTACCAGCTGCATCAGGCGCAAAGAAGTCGCAGTCAGCGCCGATCAGACTTCACAACCACAGAGTGGGCCACTATGAAGGACGTCTGCCAGGTTTTGCGTCCTTTTGATTATTCCACGCGGATGGCAAGTGCAGATGATGCACAAGTCAGCATGACTGTCCCCCTTATCTGCCTGCTTCAGCAAACTTTGCAAGGGTTAAGGGATGATGTGGTGGAAGAGGTGGAGGATGAGGAGTCACCTTTTCCATCAGCTTCTAGAGAGTCAGCGCCACGTGGTTCCTCACAAAGGGGTACGCAGGGGCCAATTTGTGAGGAGGATGAGGAGGAGTCAATGGAGGAGGAAGAGCTCCGTCCAGAGGAGGGAGCGACACAATTGTCCAGTGGTCAGTGTGTACAGCGAGGGTGGGGTGATGACGAGCGGGCAGAGATCATGTCTCAAGCAGGGGACAGCGTTTCTGGGCCAGTTGGCACTCTGCAGCACATGGTGGATTTCATGCTGCAGTGCCTGAGAAACGACCGCCGCATCGACCACATTCTCAACATGCCTGATTATTGGGTGTTCACCCTCCTCGATCCTCGCTACCGGGACAACGTCCAAAACCTCATCCCTGCGTTGACCCGGGAGCGTAAATTGCGGGAGTACCACGACACACTGGTGAATTCCATCATCTTCTCCTGTCCAACTGAGAGGAGTGCTGCTAGTGCTTTACAAAGCAGCTCAGTGCATCGAGGCAGTGGGGGAGGCTCTGCCCAAAGAGGGAGCAGAAGCAGTGCCTCTGCCCAAGGCAAGCCCAGTATGGCACAACTCTGGCACACTTTTGTGTGCCCGCCCCAAATGTCTACACCATCACCGGCGGCTCCAGTCAGCAGGAGGCAACGGTTCCGTCAGATGGTGACAGACTACATGGCTTGCCCTCTTACTGTACTCCCAGACGGCTCTTCCCCGTTCAAGTTTTGGGTCTCTAAGCTGGATACATGGCCAGAGCTAAGCCAGTATGCATTGGAGGTGCTGGCTTGCCCTGCGGCTAGTGTCTTATCGGAACGTGTCTTTAGTGCCGCAGGTGGTGTACTAACAGACCGTCGCATGCGACTATCCTCCGATAACGTTGACCGGCTTACTTTCCTGAAAATGAACCAGGCCTGGATCTCGCAGGAATTTGCCACTCCTCTGCCTGATTAAGTAATTGGGTGTCATCCAGGTCTCCTGCTGTGTTCATCTTTCTACCACCTGAACTGCTATTCCTGGGCTCCAACACCGCCAGTTGCGGCTCAGAAGTGCAGGCTGCACAGTCAAAACATACGACCCAGTGTTATTGGGTTTCAGTAACGTCAGCTGATCCCCAGCTGTGTAGCCGGCAATGTGTCCTGCGACCGCCACGCTGGCACAACAACCTAAATGTAAGGGAACCTGACCCCCCCCCCCCCCCGTCGTTTGTTACTGAAAGAGCCATCTTGTGCAGCAGTAATGCTGCACAAGGAAAAGGTAGCTCTTTTTTTTTAGCTCTTTGCACACGCAGAACTTAACACTTATAAAATGTGTTCACTGATACCGTTATACCGTCCCGGAGCTGGGACTTTCCTTCGTAATGTGACGCAGCACAGCCGTCATTCCTACCCCCTTGGTGCCATGCGCTGCCTCCTCAGCGTTGTTTTAAGCTGTCACGGAGCCTGCGCTGTTCTGTTATCCCTTGGGCATGCCCTATTTGCGCTGCCTGTCTTCTGACATAATTTGGTGTCTGAAGAAGAAGGAGGGGAGTGAGAGTCGAAGTTATGCACTGTGCATGCCCATGGTTCCAAGGCCCGCAGTGGGATTACGTTAGATGAGACTGCGAGGTGGGATCTGGAGCAGCGTGGACGCACAGGCACTGACAGCCTGACACCAAATTATGTCAGAAGACAGGCAGCGCTAATTGGGCATGGCCAAGGGCTAACAGAACAGCGCAGGCTCCGTGACAGCTTAAAACAACGCTGAGGAGGCAGCGCACGGCATCAAGGGGATAGGAATGACAGCTGTGCTGTGTTCCATTACGAAGGAAATTCGCACCTCCGGAACGGTTTAACGGTATAAAGGGACACATTTTTAGTGTTTACTTCGGTGTTTGCAAGGAGCATAATTAAAAGAGCAACCTTTTCCTTTTGCATCCTTAGTGCTGCACAAGATGGCTCTTTCAGCTACAAACGTCTTAGGGGGGGGGGGGGGTTAAAGGTTTCCTTTCAACTTGCTCCAATCAGGCTTCGGCCTACACTCTGTTCCTCTGCTCCTCCTGCTGTCCCTGGGCTCTAACACCGCCAGTTGGTGCCTGGAAGTGCTGTGTGCACAGTCAACAGTCGCTCCTCTGTTATTGGGGTTCAGTAACGTCAGCTGATCCCCAGCTGTGTGTGCGGCAATACCTCCAATCTGCTCCTCCTGCTGTCCCTGGGCTCTAACACCGCCAGTTGGTGCCTGGAAGTGCTGTGTGCACAGTCAACAGTCGCTCCTCTGTTATTGGGGTTCAGTAACGTCAGCTGATCCCCAGCTGTGTGTGCGGCAATACCTCCAATCTGCTCCTCCTGCTGTCCCTGGGCTCTAACACCGCCAGTTGGTGCCTGGAAGTGCTGTGTGCACAGTCAACAGTCGCTCCTCTGTTATTGGGGTTCAGTAACGTCAGCTGATCCCCAGCTGTGTGTGCGGCAATACCTCCAATGTGCTCCTCCTGCTGTCCCTGGGCTCTAACACCGCCAGTTGGTGCCTGGAAGTGCTGTGTGCACAGTCAACAGTCGCTCCTCTGTTATTGGGGTTCAGTAACGTCAGCTGATCCCCAGCTGTGTGTGTGGCAATACCTCCAATCTGCTCCTCCTGCTGTCCCTGGGCTCTAACACCGCCAGTTGGTGCCTGGAAGTGCTGTGTGCACAGTCAACAGTCGCTCCTCTGTTATTGGGGTTCAGTAACGTCAGCTGATCCCCAGCTGTGTATCCGGCAATGTGTCATGCGACCGCCACGCTGGCACAACTAAAATGTAAGGGGACCTGTCCCCCCCCCCCCTAGGCGTTTGTTACTGAAAGAACCACCATGTGCAGCACTAATACTGCACAAGGGAAAGGTCGCTCTTGAAATTATGCTCCTTGCAAACGCTGAACTACACACTCATGTAATGTGTCCCCTCACACCGTCCAACCGTCCCGGAGGTGGGACTTTCCTTTGTAATGTGACGCAGCACAGCCGTCATTGCTACCCCCTTGGCACCGTGCGCTGCCTCCTTAGCGTTGTTTGATTCCGTCATGGACCCTGCGCTGTTATGTTATCCCTTGGCCATGCACAGTTTGCGCTGCCCGTCCTCTGACATCATTTGTTGTCGTCCTGGCTGCGCCTGTGCGTCCACGCTGCCCGAAATCACACCTCGCAGTGTCGTCTAATGTGATCCCACAGTGGGCCTGGTATCCATGGCCATGCGCAGTGCATATACTAGCCTCTCACTCCCCTTCTTCACGCTTCTTCATACTAGGCGGCGTCAGCTGATCCCTAATAGCATGCCACGGCCGTGACGCCGCACAGTCTGAAGAAGCAGGAAGGAGGTGAGTGAGAGGCGATGATATGCACTGCGCATGCCCATGGATCCCTGGCCCGCAGTGGGACTACATTAGATGACACTGCAAGGTTGGATCTCGGGCAGCTTGGACGCACAGGCACTGCCAGCCTGACACCTACATGATGTCAGAAGACGGGCACCGCTAACTGTGCATGGCCAAGGGATAACATTACAGCGCGGGCTCCGTGACAGAACCAAACAACGTTGAGGAGGTGGCGCCCGGCACCAAGGGGGTTGGAATGACGGCTGTGCTGTGTCACATTACAAAGGAAAGTCCCACTTCCGGGATGGTTTGACGGTGTGAGGGGACACATTATATGAGTGTGTACTTCAGCGTTTGCAAGGAGCATAATTTTCGGAGCCACCATTTTCCATGTGCAGTATTACTGCTGTACAAGATGGCTCTTTCAGCAACAAATGCCTGGGGGGGGGGGGGTTAAAGGTTCCCTTTCAACTTGCTCCACTGCAGGCTTCGGCCTACACTCTGCTCCTCTTTGATTCCCTGGGTTTCAACACTGTCAGTTGCCACCTGGAAGTGTTGTCTACACAGAAAAAACACTAGGTGATGTGTCAGTGGGGTTCAGCACCGCCAGCTGTTCCCCTGCTGTGTAGTCGGCAACGTGTCCAGCACAAGCCACGCTGGCACAACAGAACAAAAGCTGCCACCAGTGCAGGCTTCGGCCTACACTCTGCTCCTCTCCTCCTCCTGCTGACCCTGGGCTCAAACACCGCTAGTTTTTGCCCGGAAGTGCTAGCTGCACAGAGAAAAACACCAGCCAATGTGTTAGTGGGGTTCAGCAACGCCAGCTGTTCCCCTGCTGTGTAGCCGGCAACGTGACCTGCAAACGCCATGCAGGCACAGGAACTGAAATTAAAGGGAACCTGGCCCCACCCCCCCAGGTGTTTCTATGTATAACAGCCACCTAGTACAGCAGTACTGCTGCATTTGTACAAGGTGGCTGACTTTTTCTCCTTGCCCACGTGGAACTCAACACGTACAAAATGTGTCTCATTGAGACCATTCCACTGTCCCTGAGGTGTGACTTTCCTTTCTAATGATACGCAGCACCCCCCTTGGTAGCGTTTCCCGTCTTTTGTCATCATGGTTAGCTGGCTGCGCCTGTGCATCCGCCCTGCTAGAAACAACGCCCCTCGTTGTCATATTTATTTTGTCAGCGAGGGTGTGGTTTATGGGCACGAGCAGTGCATATGTTCGCCTGTCTTAACTCATCTCCTTCCGCCTTCTTCAGACTGTGCGGCCTCCTGGCCGTGGTAGGCGATAAGGGATCAGCTGAGGCCGCCCAGTCTGGAGCAGGTGTAAGGACATGTGTAAGCGGCAAACCTATTTACTGCACAAGGCCACGAATCCCAGCCACGCAGTGTGATTTTTTGAAAACACACTGTGGGTCTGGGATTCATGTCCATCGCTAACCGCAACGGCCAACATGAAATGAGGTCAGAAGACAGGAAGCGCTCACAGCGCATGGCCAAGGGATCACAATAGCGCAGACTCCTGTACAGCAAATAACAACGCTCAGGAATCTGCGCCCAGTACCTAGGTGCAAATTTTGACACCTGTGCTGCGTCTCCTTAAAAAGACAAGTCACGCCTCCACAACTGTTTGACAGTATAATGGGCTAAATAGTGTACGTGTTTTAGTCAGCGTGTGCAAGGAGCAAAACAAATAGAGCAACCTTTTACTTGTGCAGCATTAATGCTGCACAAGGTGTGGCTCTTGTACCTTGCAACACCTGAGGGGGGGTTAAAGGTAACCTTTGAAATTGGTTCAACTAGGCTTCGGCCTACACTCTGCTCCTCTCCTGCTGACCCTGGGCTCAAACACCGCCAGTTTCTGCCCGGACATGCTAGCTGCACAGAGAGAAACACCAGCCAATGTGTTAGTGGGGTTCAGCAACGCCAGCTGTTCCCCTGCTGTGTAGTCGGCAACGTGTCCAGCACAAGCCACGCTGGCACAACAGAACAAAAGCTGCCACCAGTGCAGGCTTCGGCCTACACTCTGCTCCTCTACTCCTCCTGCTGACCCTGGGCTCAAACACCGCTAGTTTTTGCCCGGAACTGCTAGCTGCACAGAGAAAAACACCAGCCAATGTGTTAGTGGGGTTCAGCAACGCCAGCTGTTCCCCTGCTGTGTAGTCGGCAACGTGTCCAGCACAAGCCACGCTGGCACAACAGAACAAAAGCTGCCACCAGTGCAGGCTTCGGCCTACACTTTGCTCCTCTCCTCCTCCTGCTGACCCTGGGCTCAAACAACGCCAGTTTCTGCCCGGACATGCTAGCTGCACAGAGAAAAACACCAGCCAATGTGTTAGTGGGGTTCAGCACCGCCAGCTGTTCCTCTGCTGTGTAGTCGGCATCGTGTCCAGCACAAGCCACGCTGGCACAACTGACCAAAAGCTGCCACCAGTGCAGGCTTCGGCCTACACTTTGCTCCTCTCCTCCTCCTGCTGACCCTGGGCTCAAACAACGCCAGTTTCTGCCCGGACATGCTAGCTGCACAGAGAAAAACACCAGCCAATGTGTTAGTGGGGTTCAGCACCGCCAGCTGTTCCCCTGCTGTGTAGCTGGCAACGTGTCCTGCAAACGCCACGCAGGCACATGAACTGAAATTGAAGGGAGCCTGCCCCCCACCCCCCCAGGTGTTTCTATGTATAACAGCCACCTTGTACAGCAGTACTGCTGCATTTGTACAAGGTGGCTGACTTTTTCTCCTTGCACACGTGGAACTCAACAAGTACAAAATGTGTCTCATTACAGACCATTACAATGTCCCTGAGGTGTGACTTTCCTTTTTAATGACACGCAGCACCCCCATTGTTAGCGCTGCCCGTCTCCTGACATCATTGGTTGGCTGGCTGTGCCTGTGCGTCCCCCCTGCCCGACACAACGCCCCCCGTTGTCTCATATATTTTGACTGCGAGGGTGTGATTGATGGGCACGAGCAGTGCATATGTTCCCCTGTCTTCACTCCCCTCCTTCCGCCTTCTTCTGACTGTGCGGCCTCATGGCTGCGGCATGCGATAAGGGATCAGCTGAGGCCGCCCAGTCTGAAGCAGGTGTAAGGACATGTGTGAGCGGCGAACATATTTACTGCACAAGGCCACGAATCCCAGCACCGCAGTGTGACTTTAGGAAAAGCCACTGTGGGTCTGGGATTTATGGCCATCGTTAACCGCACCGGCCAACATGAAATGAGGTCATGAGACGGCCTGCACTAACAGGGTATTGCCAAGGGATAACACAAGAGCGCAGTTTCCTGTACTGCAAATAACAACGGTAAGGAATCTGCGCACAGCACCTAGGTGTAAATTTGTACACCTGTGCTGCGTCTCCTTAAAAAGACTAGTAGTCACGCCTCCACTACTGTTTGACAGTATAATGGGCTAAATAGTGTACGTGTTTAATTCAGCGTGTGCAAGGAGCAAAATTAAATAGAGCAACCTTTGACTTGTGCATCATTAATGCTGTTCAAGGTGTGGCTCTTGTACCTTGCAACACCTGAGGGGGGGGTTAAAGGTAACCTTTGAAATTGGTTCAACTAGGCTTCGGCCTACACTCTGCTCCTCTACTCCTCCTGCTGACCCTGGGCTCAAACACCGCTAGTTTTTGCCCGGAACTGCTAGCTGCACAGAGAAAAACACCAGCCAATGTGTTAGTGGGGTTCAGCAACGCCAGCTGTTCCCCTGCTGTGTAGTCGGCAACGTGTCCAGCACAAGCCACGCTGGCACAACAGAACAAAAGCTGCCACCAGTGCAGGCTTCGGCCTACACTTTGCTCCTCTCCTCCTCCTGCTGACCCTGGGCTCAAACAACGCCAGTTTCTGCCCGGACATGCTAGCTGCACAGAGAAAAACACCAGCCAATGTGTTAGTGGGGTTCAGCACCGCCAGCTGTTCCTCTGCTGTGTAGTCGGCATCGTGTCCAGCACAAGCCACGCTGGCACAACTGACCAAAAGCTGCCACCAGTGCAGGCTTCGGCCTACACTTTGCTCCTCTCCTCCTCCTGCTGACCCTGGGCTCAAACAACGCCAGTTTCTGCCCGGACATGCTAGCTGCACAGAGAAAAACACCAGCCAATGTGTTAGTGGGGTTCAGCACCGCCAGCTGTTCCCCTGCTGTGTAGCTGGCAACGTGTCCTGCAAACGCCACGCAGGCACATGAACTGAAATTGAAGGGAGCCTGCCCCCCACCCCCCCAGGTGTTTCTATGTATAACAGCCACCTTGTACAGCAGTACTGCTGCATTTGTACAAGGTGGCTGACTTTTTCTCCTTGCACACGTGGAACTCAACAAGTACAAAATGTGTCTCATTACAGACCATTACAATGTCCCTGAGGTGTGACTTTCCTTTTTAATGACACGCAGCACCCCCATTGTTAGCGCTGCCCGTCTCCTGACATCATTGGTTGGCTGGCTGTGCCTGTGCGTCCCCCCTGCCCGACACAACGCCCCCCGTTGTCTCATATATTTTGACTGCGAGGGTGTGATTTATGGGCACGAGCAGTGCATATGTTCCCCTGTCTTCACTCCCCTCCTTCCGCCTTCTTCTGACTGTGCGGCCTCATGGCCGCGGCATGCGATAAGGGATCAGCTGACGCCGCCCAGTCTGAAGCAGGTGTAAGGACATGTGTGAGCGGCGAACATATTTACTGCACAAGGCCACGAATCCCAGCACCGCAGTGTGACTTTAGGAAAAGCCACTGTGGGTCTGGGATTTATGGCCATCGTTAACCGCACCGGCCAACATGAAATGAGGTCATGAGACGGCCTGCACTAACAGGGTATTGCCAAGGGATAACACAAGAGCGCAGTTTCCTGTACTGCAAATAACAACGGTAAGGAATCTGCGCACAGCACCTAGGTGTAAATTTGTACACCTGTGCTGCGTCACCTTAAAAAGACTAGTAGTCACGCCTCCACTACTGTTTGACAGTATAATGGGCTAAATAGTGTACGTGTTTAATTCAGCGTGTGCAAGGAGCAAAATTAAATAGAGCAACCTTTGACTTGTGCATCATTAATGCTGTTCAAGGTGTGGCTCTTGTACCTTGCAACACCTGAGGGGGGGGTTAAAGGTAACCTTTGAAATTGGTTCAACTAGGCTTCGGCCTACACTCTGCTCCTCTACTCCTCCTGCTGACCCTGGGCTCAAACACCGCTAGTTTTTGCCCGGAAATGCTAGCTGCACAGAGAAAAACACCAGCCAATGTGTTAGTGGGGTTCAGCACCGCCAGCTGTTCCCCCGCTGTGTAGCCGGCATCGTGTCCAGCACAAGCCACGCTGGCACAACCGACCAAAAGCTGCCACCAGTGCAGGCTTCGGCCTACACTTTGCTCCTCTCCTCCTCCTCCTGCTGACCCTGGGCTCTAACACCGCTAGTTTTTGCCCGGACATGCAATCTGCACAGAGAAAAACACCAGTCAATGTGTCAGTGGGGTTCAGCAACGCCAGCTGTTCCCCTGCTGTGTAGCTTGCAACGTGACCTGCAAACGCCACGCAGGCACATGAACTGAAATTGAAGGGAGCCTGCCCCCCACCCCCAGGTGTTTCTATGTATAACAGCCACCTTGTACAGCAGTACTGCTGCATTTGTACAAGGTGGCTGATGTTTTCTCCTTGCCCACGTGGAACTCAACACGTACAAAATGTGTCTCATTAGAGACCAATGCTAATGTCACTGAGGTGTGACTTTCCTTTTTAATGACACGCAGCACCCCCATTGTTAGCGCTGCCCGTCTTCTGACATCATTGGTTGGCTGCCTGTGCCTGTGCGTCCGCCCTGCCCGACACAACGCCCCTCGTTGTCTCATATTTTGGATGCGAGGGTGTTATTGATGGGCATGTGCAGTGCATATGTTCGCCTGTTTTAAGTCACCTCCTTCCGCCTTCTTCAGACTGGGTGTCCTCATGGCCGCGGCATGCGATAAGGGATCAGATGAGGCCGCCCAGTCTGAAGCAGGTGTAAGGACATGTGTGAGCGGCAAACATATTTAGTGCACCAGGGCACGAATCCCAGCACCGCAGTGTGATTTTTTAAAAACACACTGTGGGTCTGGGATTCATGTCCATCGCTAACCGCAACGGCCAACATGAAATGAGGTCATAAGACAGGAAGCGCTCACAGCGCATGGCCAAAGGATCACAAGAGCGCAGACTCCTGTACAGCAACTAACAACGCTCAGGAAGCTGCGCCCATGCAAAAAGGTGTTGTTTTCGACACCTGTGCTGCTTTTCTTTAAAAAGACAAGTCACGCCTCCACTACTGTTTAACAGTATAATGGGCTAAATAGTGTACGTGTTGCATTCAGCTTGTGCAAGTAGACAAATTAATAGAGCAACCTTTTACTTGTGCAGCATTAATGCTGCAGAAGGAGTGGCTCTTGAACTTTGTAACACCTGAGGGGGGGTTAAAGGTAACCTTTGAAATTGGTTCAACTAGGCTTCGGCCTACACTCTGCTCCTCTCCTCCTCCTGCTGACCCTGGGCTCTAACAACGCTAGTTTTTGCCCGGAAATGCTAGCTGCACAGAGAAAAACACCAGCCAATGTGTTAGTGGGGTTCAGCACCGCCAGCTGTTCCCCCGCTGTGTAGCCGGCATCGTGTCCAGCAAAAGCCACGCTGGCACAACCGACCAAAAGCTGCCACCAGTGCAGGCTTCGGCCTACACTTTGCTCCTCTCCTCCTCCTGCTGACCCTGGGCTCAAACACCGCTAGTTTTTGCCCGGAAATGCTAGCTGCACAGAGAAAAACACCAGCCAATGTGTTAGTGGGGTTCAGCACCGCCAGCTGTTCCCCCGCTGTGTAGCCGGCATCGTGTCCAGCACAAGCCACGCTGGCACAACCGACCAAAAGCTGCCACCAGTGCAGGCTTCGGCCTACACTTTGCTCCTCTCCTCCTCCTGCTGACCCTGGGCTCAAACACCGCTAGTTTTTGCCCGGAAATGCTAGCTGCACAGAGAAAAACACCAGCCAATGTGTTAGTGGGGTTCAGCACCGCCAGCTGTTCCCCCGCTGTGTAGCCGGCATCGTGTCCAGCACAAGCCACGCTGGCACAACCGACCAAAAGCTGCCACCAGTGCAGGCTTCGGCCTACACTTTGCTCCTCTCCTCCTCCTGCTGACCCTGGGCTCAAACACCGCTAGTTTTTGCCCGGAAATGCTAGCTGCACAGAGAAAAACACCAGCCAATGTGTTAGTGGGGTTCAGCACCGCCAGCTGTTCCCCCGCTGTGTAGCCGGCATCGTGTCCAGCACAAGCCACGCTGGCACAACCGACCAAAAGCTGCCACCAGTGCAGGCTTCGGCCTACACTTTGCTCCTCTCCTCCTCCTGCTGACCCTGGGCTCAAACACCGCCAGTTTTTGCCCGGACATGCGATCTGCACAGAGAAAAACACCAGCCAATGTGTTAGTGGGGTTCAGCAACGCCAGCTGTTCCCCTGCTGTGCAGCTTGCAACGTGACCTGCAAACGCCACGCAGGCACATGAACTGAAATTGAAGGGAGCCTGGCCCCCACCCCCAGGTGTTTCTATGTATAACAGCCACCTTGTACAGCAGTACTGCTGCATTTGTACAAGGTGGCTGATGTTTTCTCCTTGCCCACGGGGAACTCAACACGTACAAAATGTGTCTCTTTGAGACCATTCCACTGTCCCTGAGGTGTGACTTTCCTTTCTAATGATACGCAGCACCCCCCTTGGTAGCGCTTCCCGTCTTCTGACATCATTGGTTGGCTACTTGCGCCTGTTCGTCCGCCCTGCCTGAATAAAATGCTCCTCGTTGTCTTAATTATTTTGACTGCGAGGGTGTGATTGATGGGCACGAGCAGTGCATATCTTCGCCTGTCTTAACTCATCTCCTTCCGCCTTCTTCAGACTGTGCAGCCTCATGGCCGCGGCATGCGAGAAGGGATCATCAGAGGCCGCCCAGTCTGAAGCAGGTGTAAGGACGTGTGTGAGCGGCCAAAATATTTACTGCTCAAGGCCACGAATCCCAGCACCGCAGTGTGGCTTTATGAAAAGACACTGTGGGTCTGGGATTTATGGCCATCGTTAACCGCACCGGCCAACATGAAATGATGTCATAAGATGGGCAGCGCTAACAGGGCATTGCCAAGGGATAACACAAGAGCGCAGACTCCTGTACAGCAAATAACAACGCTCAGGAAGCTGCGCCAAGCACCAAGGCGTTATTTTGGACACCTGTGCTGCGTCTCATCAAAAAACCAAGTCATGCATCCACTACAGTTTGACTGTAGAATGGGGTAAATTGTGTATGTCTTTCATTCAGCGTGTGCAAGTAGACAAATTAATAGAGCAACCTTTCACTTGTGCAGCATTAATACTGCACAAGGTGTGTCTCTTGTACTTTGTAACACTTGAGGGGGGGGTTAAAGGTTTCCTTTGAAATTGGTTCAACTAGGCTTCGGCCTACACTCTGCTCCTCTCCTCCTCCTCCTGCTTCAACACGGGCTCTAACATCGCTAGTTTTTGCCCGCAAGTGCTAGCTGCACAGAGAAAAACACACGCCATTGTGTTAGTGGGGTTCAGCAACGCCAGCTGTTCCCCCAGTGTGTAGCCGGCAAAGTGTCCTGCAAACGCAACGCAGACACAAAGCTGCCTCCAGTGCAGGCTTCGGCCTACACTCATCTCCCCCTGCTTACCCTTTGCTCCAACACCGCTAGTTGGGGCTCTAGGAAGACAATCTTTAATAGGCAAGGCAACGCATCTGGGTTCCAGCACCGCCAGCTGGTTCTCGGCAGTGTTCTTGTCACAGGTACTCCCTCGTGCCAAGCCTGGTTTCAGCACCGTCAGCTGTTTCCGGGTTGTGTCAACTTCACTGAGACGCCTATGCTTGCCCCGTCGTGGTGCGGTCGAGTTAGCCAACTCCAGGGTGCCTCCAGTTTAGGAGCTTCCTATGTGGGCTGCGTGAACTGGTAGTCAGGCTGGTTCTCTAGTGCCAGTAGGCCCAGCTCCCCCTGTAGGACTGTTGGGGTTCGGTAACTGTGGCTGCCTCGCGGCCTAGCTGTTCTCTCCTCTCCTGTGGGCCTTCGGGTCCACCACCTGGTTCCAGCACCGTCAGCTGGTTCCGGGCCGAGCCTTTGGCTTAGGTGCCTCCTCCTGGGTAACCGAGTTCCGCCAACGCCAGGCGGTCCTTGGTAGTGCTTTTAAGCGCGGGCACCTACAGCTTAGTAACCGGGTTCCAGCACCGTCAGCTGGTCCTCGGTCGTGCCATTGGCTCTTGCACACTGGGGCAACGCATCCGGGTTCCAGCACCGCCAGCTGGTTCTCGGCAGTGTTCTTGTCACAGGTACTCCCTCGTGCCAAGCCTGGTTTCAGCACCGTCAGCTGTTTCCGGGTTGTGTCAACTTCACTGAGACGCCTATGCTTGCCCCGTCGTGGTGCGGTCGAGTTAGCCAACTCCAGGGTGCCTCCAGTTTAGGAGCTTCCTATGTGGGCTGCGTGAACTGGTAGTCAAGGCTGGTTCTGTAGTGCCAGTAGGCCCAGCTCCCCCTGTAGGACTGTTGGGGTTCGGTAACTGCGGCTGCCTCGCGGCCTAGCTGTTCTCTCCTCTCCTGTGGACCTTCGGGTCCACCACCTGGTTCCAGCACCGTCAGCTGGTTCCGGGCCGAGCCTTTGGCTTAGGTGCCTCCTCCTGGGTAACCGAGTTCCGCCAACGCCAGGCGGTCCTTGGTAGTGCTTTTAAGCGCGGGCACCTACAGCTTAGTAACCGGGTTCCAGCACCGTCAGCTGGTCCTCGGTCGTGCCATTGGCTCTTGCACACTGGGGCAACGCATCCGGGTTTCAGCACCGCCAGCTGGTTCTCGGCAGTGTTCTTGTCACAGGTACTCCCTCGTGCCAAGCCTGGTTTCAGCACCGTCAGCTGTTTCCGGGTTGTGTCAACTTCACTGAGACGCCTATGCTTGCCCCGTCGTGGTGCGGTCGAGTTAGCCAACTCCAGGGTGCCTCCAGTTTAGGAGCTTCCTATGTGGGCTGCGTGAACTGGTAGTCAAGGCTGGTTCTGTAGTGCCAGTAGGCCCAGCTCCCCCTGTAGGACTGTTGGGGTTCGGTAACTGCGGCTGCCTCGCGGCCTAGCTGTTCTCTCCTCTCCTGTGGACCTTCGGGTCCACCACCTGGTTCCAGCACCGTCAGCTGGTTCCGGGCCGAGCCTTTGGCTTAGGTGCCTCCTCCTGGGTATCCGAGTTCCGCCAACGCCAGGCGGTCCTTGGTAGTGCTTTTAAGCGCGGGCACCTACAGCTTAGTAACCGGGTTCCAGCACCGTCAGCTGGTCCTCGGTCGTGCCATTGGCTCTTGCACACTGGGGCAACGCATCCGGGTTCCAGCACCGCCAGCTGGTTCTCGGCAGTGTTCTTGTCACAGGTACTCCCTCGTGCCAAGCCTGGTTTCAGCACCGTCAGCTGTTTCCGGGTTGTGTCAACTTCACTGAGACGCCTATGCTTGCCCCGTCGTGGTGCGGTCGAGTTAGCCAACTCCAGGGTGCCTCCAGTTTAGGAGCTTCCTATGTGGGCTGCGTGAACTGGTAGTCAAGGCTGGTTCTGTAGTGCCAGTAGGCCCAGCTCCCCCTGTAGGACTGTTGGGGTTTGGTAACTGCGGCTGCCTCGCGGCCTAGCTGTTCTCTCCTCTCCTGTGGACCTTCGGGTCCACCACCTGGTTCCAGCACCGTCAGCTGGTTCCGGGCCGAGCCTTTGGCTTAGGTGCCTCCTCCTGGGTAACCGAGTTCCGCCAACGCCAGGCGGTCCTTGGTAGTGCTTTTAAGCGCGGGCACCTACAGCTTAGTAACCGGGTTCCAGCACCGTCAGCTGGTCCTCGGTCGTGCCATTGGCTCTTGCACACTGGGGCAACGCATCCGGGTTCCAGCACCGCCAGCTGGTTCTCGGCAGTGTTCTTGTCACAGGTACTCCCTCGTGCCAAGCCTGGTTTCAGCACCGTCAGCTGTTTCCGGGTTGTGTCAACTTCACTGAGACGCCTATGCTTGCCCCGTCGTGGTGCGGTCGAGTTAGCCAACTCCAGGGTGCCTCCAGTTTAGGAGCTTCCTATGTGGGCTGCGTGAACTGGTAGTCAAGGCTGGTTCTGTAGTGCCAGTAGGCCCAGCTCCCCCTGTAGGACTGTTGGGGTTCGGTAACTGCGGCTGCCTCGCGGCCTAGCTGTTCTCTCCTCTCCTGTGGACCTTCGGGTCCACCACCTGGTTCCAGCACCGTCAGCTGGTTCCGGGCCGAGCCTTTGGCTTAGGTGCCTCCTCCTGGGTAACCGAGTTCCGCCAACGCCAGGCGGTCCTTGGTAGTGCTTTTAAGCGCGGGCACCTACAGCTTAGTAACCGGGTTCCAGCACCGTCAGCTGGTCCTCGGTCGTGCCATTGGCTCTTGCACACTGGGGCAACGCATCTGGGTTCCAGCACCGCCAGCTGGTTCTCGGCAGTGTTCTTGTCACAGGTACTCCCTCGTGCCAAGCCTGGTTTCAGCACCGTCAGCTGTTTCCGGGTTGTGTCAACTTCACTGAGACGCCTATGCTTGCCCCGTCGTGGTGCGGTCGAGTTAGCCAACTCCAGGGTGCCTCCAGTTTAGGAGCTTCCTATGTGGGCTGCGTGAACTGGTAGTCAAGGCTGGTTCTGTAGTGCCAGTAGGCCCAGCTCCCCCTGTAGGACTGTTGGGGTTCGGTAACTGCGGCTGCCTCGCGGCCTAGCTGTTCTCTCCTCTCCTGTGGACCTTCGGGTCCACCACCTGGTTCCAGCACCGTCAGCTGGTTCCGGGCCGAGCCTTTGGCTTAGGTGCCTCCTCCTGGGTAACCGAGTTCCGCCAACGCCAGGCGGTCCTTGGTAGTGCTTTTAAGCGCGGGCACCTACAGCTTAGTAACCGGGTTCCAGCACCGTCAGCTGGTCCTCGGTCGTGCCATTGGCTCTTGCACACTGGGGCAACGCATCCGGGTTCCAGCACCGCCAGCTGGTTCTCGGCAGTGTTCTTGTCACAGGTACTCCCTCGTGCCAAGCCTGGTTTCAGCACCGTCAGCTGTTTCCGGGTTGTGTCAACTTCACTGAGACGCCTATGCTTGCCCCGTCGTGGTGCGGTCGAGTTAGCCAACTCCAGGGTGCCTCCAGTTTAGGAGCTTCCTATGTGGGCTGCGTGAACTGGTAGTCAAGGCTGGTTCTGTAGTGCCAGTAGGCCCAGCTCCCCCTGTAGGACTGTTGGGGTTCGGTAACTGCGGCTGCCTCGCGGCCTAGCTGTTCTCTCCTCTCCTGTGGGCCTTCGGGTCCACCACCTGGTTCCAGCACCGTCAGCTGGTTCTAGGCAGTGTCTTTTGCTCTTGTACCTTCTGCTCCCCATCCTGATTCCAGTAACGTCAGCTGGTTCCGGGCAGAGCCTTTGGCTTAGGTGCCTCCTTCTGGGTATCCAAGTTCCACCAACGTCAGGTGGTCCTTGGTAGTGCTTTCAGGCACGGGTACCTCCTGCTTAGTAACCGGGTTCCAGTAACGTCAGCTGGTCCTCGGTAGTTCCATTGGCTCTTGGACCTTCGGCTACCCATCCGGGTTCCAGTACCGTCAGCTGGTTCTCGGCAGTGTCTTTTGCTCTTGTACCTTCTGCTCCCCATCCTGGTTCCAGTAACGTCAGCTGGTTCCGGGCAGAGCCTTTGGCTTAGGTGCCTCCTTCTGGGTATCCGAGTTCCGCCAACGTCAGGCGGTCCTTGGTAGTGCTTTTTAGCACGGGTACCTCCTGCTTAGTAACCGGGTTCCAGTAACATCAGCTGGTCTTCGGTAGTTCCATAGGCTCTTGAACCTTCGGGTAGCCATCCGAGTTCCAGTTCCATCAGCTGGTTCTTGGCATTTTCTCAGCCTTCTTGTACCTTCTGCTACATTTCCAAGTTGAAGACCCTAAAGTCGACGACCCGGAAGACCACCCCGATGACGACGACGACGACGACCCGGAAGACCACCCCGATGACGACGACGACGACGGCGGAGACGACGACGGAGACGACGACGGCGGAGACGACGACGGCGGAGATGACGACACTGAAGACGACGACCCTGGAGACGACGACATGGAAGACCGAGAAGCAGAAGAACAAGAGGCTGCAGAACAAAGAGCAGAAGAACATTAAGCATAACACTTAATATCAGAGCAAAAGATATTATCTAAATTATATGCAGAAGAAGACTAAGCAGTGTATGGGGGTGAGTCCGTTCCTCCTCGTGGTGCCCCTGGATAAAGCCTGATGCTGCAGGCCAAACTGAACGCGGACAAATGTAACTTTTGTGACTGGCAGAACGGAAGGTGTAATCTTCCAACTTTTATAGATAACAACTACGGGAATGCCTGTCACAAATGAGAATATGATGAAGAAGTAGAATAGGAAGAATAATAACAGTGGAATAAAAAGAATATGTAGAATAGGAAGAATAATAATAGTTGAAGAAAATGAATATGAAGAATGTAATAAAAAAAAAAAATAGGTAGAAGATGAAGAAGAAGATGAATAAGGTGAAGAAGTTGATGTCAAAGATGCTGATGATGATGAAGATGAAAGTGTGGGAAAAGGAAAAAAAAGAAGGGGAAGGTCGTGGAATAGTGAAACATCAATATCTGACAAAATAAAAAAAAAATTACATAGTCAATATCTTTTTCAATCCGAACGTCTTTAAAAAAAAAAAAATCATGCTATTCTATTTGATTGGACTAATCCTCATTGCCTTTAATGTCTCCGCCACCTCCCCCATACATCCTACATTATTCTTAGTTGTTTTCCTTCATGTAGAATGAACCTACAAGGAAAGAAAGGGTTTATTTTAATTCCGATATTTTGGTCCCATTGACTTGCATTGGGATCGGGTATCGGTATCGGCGATATCCGATATTTTTTGAATATCGGCCGATCCAAACCGATACCGATACTTTCCGATATCGGAAGGTATCGCTCAACACTACTAGTCAGTAAGGCTTGATTTAAATCAGTGATTTAAATCAAAGTTTCAACCTAACTGAAATTGACTCCGCAGAGGTCCCAGCCTCTTCTTCACGGCAAAAATGTTACAACATGAACAGAGTTGAGAAAAAGACCTTAATCCTATTGTTCTACAAACCTATGAATACAGAATCAACCCCTTCAGTGCCAAGTCCAAGAAGTTAGACAATATGTTTCTGATTGTTTGGAGTGGAATAGATCTGCACAACACAAGAAGAATGTGAATCTAAGTGTGAGGAGGAGGAAGGGCAAGCAGACAAGAAAATGAAAGTGAAACTTTGAGCACAATACTGCAGCATAGCCACAGACAGACAAGTCTGGATCTGTTTGTGTGTACGATCTGAGGTTTATTACATTCTTTCCTTATAATGGCAGCAGGCCGTAAAAGAGACCCAGTTTGGGAATATTTTAATGAAGCTCCTTCACCTATCGGTAAGTGCGGTGATGAAGATGACTCATCTTCATCACCGCACTTCTCATGATGTTGCCTCATTCGCGCCACCAGGCCTTGCATCTCTTTGTTGCATTGTTTGCATTTTGCACGCATGCCTGCCTTACCGATAGGCGAAGGAGCTTCATTAAAATATTCCCAAACTGGGTCTTTTACGGCCTGCTGCCATTTTAAGGAAAGAATGTAATAAACCTCAGATCGTACACACAAACAGATCCAGACTTGTCTGTCTGTGGCTATGCTGCAGTATTGTGCTCAAAGTTTCACTTTCATTTTCTTGTCTGCTTGCCCTTCCTCCTCCTCACACTTAGATTCACATTCTTCTTGTGTTGTGCAGATCTATTCCACTCCAAACAATCAGAAACATATTGTCTAACTTCTTGGACTTGGCACTGAAGGGGTTTATTCTGTATTCATAGGTTTGTAGAACAATAGGATTAAAGTCTTTTTCTCAACTCTGTTCATGTTGTAACATTTTTGCCGTGAAGAAGAGGCTGGGACCTCTGCGGAGTCAAATTCAGTTTTGAGAACTGCGTAAGTAAAGCGAGCGTCTATGATAATATAGGAGAGAAACTGCCCACTAATCCTACAGAAACCTCTGGAAGAGCATGGCATTGTGAATGTTACACATATACAGCCTTTATTCTACTGAGTTAAACAACTCAGCTTTATCTCATGATGGAAGAACCTTTGGATGGTAAAATATTTTCCTCAAAAAGCAGTTTATTGAAAAAAATCCGATTTAAATAAAAAAAATCCGATTTAAATAAAAAAAATCCGTTTTTTTTGATTTTTTAAAAAAAAAACATTGATTTTTATCCACCCTGGCATGTATGTAGTATGTATGTACTATGTAGCATGTATGTAGTATGTATGTAGCATGTATGTATGTATCATGTAGCATATATGTAGTATGTATGTAGTGTGTATGTAGCATGTATGTAATATGTATGTAGCACGTATGTAGTATGTATGTATGTAGCATGTATGTAGTATGTATGTAGTATGTAGCATGTATGTAGCATGTATGTAGCATGTATGTTTTTTTTCATTCAACACATTAGCCGGATGATGGGACCACTACTGTCCCATGATTGGCTAATGTGTCAATCACTGTCACTGGAGTAGGCATCGTCCGATGGGACTTGTAGTCCCATCGGACGATGCCTGCACACAGGCACAGAGCCCCGGCAGCCCGCACAGAGCCCCGCACGCCGCACAGAGCCCGGCAAGCCGCACAGAGCCCTGGCACACACGCACAGAGCCCCGGCATGCCGCACAGAGTCCCAGCACACACGCACAGAGCCCCGGCATGCCGCACAGAGCCCCGGCAGACCATACAGAGCCCCGGCAGGCCGTACAGAACCCCGGCAGGCCGCACATAGCCCTGGCATACACGCACAAAGCCCCGCACGCCGCACAGAGCCCCGCATGCCGCACAGAGCCCCAGCACGCCACACAGAGCCTCGGCACACATGCACAGAGCCCCGGCAGGCCCGCACAGAGCCCCCGCACACACGCACAGAGCCCCGGCACGCCGCACAGACCACCCGGCAGGCACACACAGACCCCCCCACGGTCACGTACAGACCCCGCCCGCACACACACATGCAGTCTCCGCCCACGCACCACCCATACTCCATTATAGTGCATCATTGCACTATAGGAACTTCCGATTCCGGTATCCGATATCGCAAAAGAATTGGAGCTCGGTATCAGAATTCCGATACAGTGAATATCGGCCGATACCCGATATTTGCAGTATCGGAATTCTCAACACTAGCAGCCATTCAAACTCATTTGTGTCAACGTCTGTGCATGTTATCAGGCCAAAATCACCAGAGTATGTGAACTTTTGATCAAGGTCATTTGGATGTTTTGGGTTGTCATTATGATTTAACAAGAGAAAACACAGTAGTTTAACAATAAATGGCTTCACCAAACCACTTACCATGAGTGGAGAAAAAGTTTTGGTGTTATCGTTCCTTTTCTCTGAAAAAAAGTCCAAGAAAGCAAAAATTGTGCCAGGGTATCTAAACTTTTGACCACAACTGTATCACTCCATACAGAATAATGAGCCCAATATATTGCTCAATAGTATAATAAACCCAATATATTGCTCCATAAAGAATAATGAGCCCCATATATTGCTCCATACAGAATAATGAGACCCATATATTGCTCCATACAGTATTATAGGCACCACATAATGCTCCATACAGAATGAGCCCCATATAATGCTCCATAGAGTATAATGAGCCCCATATATTTTGCCATACAGTACTATGGGCCTGGCATAGTGCTCCATACAGAATAATAAGTCCCATATTATTTTTCTTATACAATGGGCCCAACATATGATGCGCCAGTGTATGATGGCCCCCATATATCATTCTCCAGTGTATGATGGGCCCATATGTTGCTGTATATAATACAACACCACATGTATATAATACCCATCACTTGTATATATCACTCCACCTATATGTAATACCTCCTACCTGTATGTAATACCCCACCGCCTGTATTTAATAGCCCCTACCTGTATATAATACCTTTCCTTCAACGTTGACCAAGTTTCCTGTGCCTTTGTAGCTCACACATCCCCAAAACATCAGCGATCCACCTCTGTGATTTACAGTAGGAATGGTGTTCCTTTCATCATAGGCCTTGTTGACCTCTCTCCAAATGTAACGTTTATAGCTGTGGCCAAAAAGTTCAATTTTGGTCTCATCATCATCACTCCAAATTACCTTGTTCCAGAAGTTTTGAGGCTTGTCTCTGTGCTGTTTTGTGTATTGTAGGCGTGATGTGATACTTTGTGGAATTTGCGTAGTAATGGCTTTCTTCTGGCGACTTTACCATGCAGCCCATTTTTCTTAAAGTGCCTCCTTATTGTGCATCTTGAAACAGCCACACAGCTAGTTTTCAGAGAGTCCTGTATTTCAGCTGATGTTGTTTGTGAGTTTTTCTTTACATCCAGAACAATTTTCCTGGCCGTTGTGGATGATATTTTCATTGGTCTACCTGACCGTTGTTTTGTTTTTACAGAGCCCCTGATTTTCCATTTGTTAATAACAGTTTGAACACTGCTGACTGACATTATCAATTCCTTGGATATCTTTTTGTATCCCTTTCCTGTATTATACAGTTCTGCTACCTTTTCCCGTAGATCCATTGATAGTTCTTTTGCTTTCCCCATAACTCACAATCCAGAAACGTCAGTGGCTAGATGAAAGATGCAAGAGTCTGTCTGGATCCCAGAAACTCACTCAGCTTTTATGCACACACACTAATTACAAGCAAACAGGTCACAGGTGAGGATGTTACCTTTAGTAGCCATTCAAACCCATTTGTGTAAACTTCCGTGCATGTTATCAGGCCAAAATCACCAGGGTATGTGAACTTTTAAATCAGGGTCATTTGGATGTTTTGGGTTGTCATAATGATCTAAAAAGAGAAAACACAGTAGGTTGACAATAAATGGCTTCACCTGTTGTGAGTTCTGTTGTCGGGCTCCCTCCTGTGGTCATGAATGGTACTTCGGCTGGTTCTATCCATGGAATTCCTCTGGTGGCTGTGGGTGTTTCTGAGTTTCCTTCCACAGGTGACGAGGTTAATTCGTTAGCTGGCTGCTCTATTTAACTCCACTTAGATCTTTGCTCCATGCCACCTGTCAATGTTCCAGTATTGGTCTTGTTCACTCCTGGATCGTTCTTGTGACCTGTCTTCCCAGTAGAAGCTAAGTGCCTGCCTGTTTTTCTCTGGTTTGCTATTTTTCTGTCCAGCTTGCTATTTTGTTGTTGTCTTGCTTGCTGGAAGCTCTGGGACGCAGAGGGAGCGCCTCCGCACCGTGAGTCGGTGCGGAGGGTCTTTTTGCGCCCTCTGCGTGGTCTTTTTGTAGGTTTTTGTGCTGACCGCAAAGCTACCTTTCCTATCCTCGGTCTGTTCAGTAAGTCGGGCCTCACTTTGCTAAATCTATTTCATCTCTGTGTTTGTATTTTCATCTTTACTCACAGTCATTATATGTGGGGGGCTTCCTTTTCCTTTGGGGCATTTCTCTGAGGCAAGGTAGGCTTTATTTTTCTATCTTCAGGGCTAGCTAGTTTCTTAGGCTGTGCCGAGTTGCATAGGGAGCGTTAGGAGCAATCCACGGCTGTTTCTAGTGTGTGTGATAGGATTAGGGATTGCGGTCAGCAGAGTTCCCACGTCCCAGAGCTCGTCCTTTATTATCAGTAACTACCAGGTCATTCCGTGTGCTCTTAACCACCAGGTCCATTATTGTCCTGACCACCAGGTCATAACAGTACAGGTGGCCCAAAGTACTAATGCATCTCAATAGAGGGATAAGAGAAGTTCTGAGACCATTTTTTTTTCTTTGCAGTGTGTTCTGTCTCTCTTTTCCCCTTTTCTTCTGGGTGGTTCAGAACACAGGTGTAGACATGGACATTCAAGGTCTGTCCTCTTTGATGGATAATCTCACTATAAGTGTACAAAACATTCAAGATTTTGTGGTTCAGAATCCGATGTCAGAGCCTAGGATTCCAATTCCTGATTTGTTTTTTGGTGATAGATCTAAGTTCTTGAATTTCAAAAATAATTGTAAATTGTTTCTTGCCTTGAAACCTCGCTCCTCATGTGACCCTGTTCAACAAGAAGTTCTGAGACCATTTTTTTTTCTTTGCAGTGTGTTTTGTCTCTCTTTTCCCCTTTACATCTGGGTGGTTCAGAACACAGGTGTAGACATGGACATTCAAGGTCTGTCCTCTTTGATGGATAATCTCACTATAAGTGTACAAAACATTCAAGATTTTGTGGTTCAGAATCCGATGTCAGAGCCTAGGATTCCAATTCCTGTTTTGTTTTTTGGTGATAGATCTAAGTTCTTGAATTTCAAAAATAATTGTAAATTGTTTCTTGCCTTGAAACCTCGCTCCTCAGGTGACCCTGTTCAACAAGTAAAGATCATTATTTCTTTGTTACGTGGTGACCCTCAAGACTGGGCATTTTCCCTTGCGCCAGGGGATCCGGCATTGCGAGATGTTGATGCGTTTTTCCTGGCGCTTGGATTGCTTTATGACGAACCTAATTCAGTGGATCAGGCAGAGAAAATCTTGCTGGCTCTGTGTCAGGGTCAGGATGAAGCGGAGATATATTGTCAGAAGTTTAGAAAGTGGTCTGTGCTCACTCAGTGGAATGAATGTGCCCTGGCAGCGATCTTCAGAAAGGGTCTCTCTGAAGCCCTTAAGAATGTCATGGTGGGATTTCCCATGCCTGCTGGTCTGAATGAGTCTATGTCTTTGGCCATTCACATCGATCGACGCTTGCGTGAGCGTAAAGCTGTGCACCATTTGGCGGTACTATCTGAGCATGGGCCTGAGCCTATGCAATGCGATAGGACTTTGACCAGAGCTGAACGGCAAGAACACAGACGTCGGAATGGGCTATGTTTTTACTGTGGTGATTCCACTCATGCTATCTCCGATTGTCCTAAGCGCACTAAGCGGTTCGCTAGGTCTGCCACCATTGGTACGGTACAGTCTAAATTTCTATTGTCCCTTACTCTGATTTGCTCTTTGTCATCCTATTCTGTTATGGCGTTTGTGGATTCAGGCGCTGCCCTGAATTTGATGGACTTGAAGTATGCCAGGCGCTGTGGTTTTTTCTTGGAGCCCTTGCAGTATCCTATTCCATTGAGAGGAATTGATGCTACGCCTTTGGCCAAGAATAAGCCTCAGTACTGGACCCAATTGACCATGTGCATGGCTCCTGCACATCAGGAGGATATCCGCTTTCTGGTGTTGCATAATCTGCATGATGTGGTCGTTTTGGGGTTGCCATGGCTACAGGTCCATAATCCAGTATTGGACTTTAAATCTATGTCTGTGTCCAGCTGGGGTTGCCAGGGGGCACATGGTGATGTTCCATTTTTGTCTATTTCATCTTCCACTCCTTCTGAAGTTCCAGAGATTTTGTCGGATTATCAGGATGTATTTGATGAGCCCAAAGCCAGTGCCCTACCTCCTCATAGGGATTGCGATTGTGCAATTAATTTGATTCCTGGTAGTAAGTTTCCTAAGGGCCGATTGTTCAATTTATCTGTACCAGAACACGCCGCTATGCGGAGTTATATAAAGGAATCCTTAGAGAAAGGCCATATTCGCCCGTCGTCATCACCGTTAGGAGCAGGGTTCTTTTTTGTGGCCAAGAAGGATGGTTCTTTGAGACCTTGTATTGATTACCGCCTTCTCAATAAAATTACAGTCAAATTTCAGTATCCTTTGCCGTTGCTGTCTGATTTGTTTGCTTGTCTTAAAGGGGCTAGTTGGTTCACCAAAATAGATCTTCGAGGGGCGTATAATCTTGTGCGTATTAAACAAGGCGATGAATGGAAAACAGCATTTAATACGCCCGAAGGCCATTTTGAGTACCTGGTTATGCCATTCGGGCTTTCCAATGCTCCATCAGTATTTCAGTCCTTTATGCATGACATCTTCCGAGAGTACCTGGATAAATTCCTGATTGTGTATTTGGATGATATTTTGGTCTTTTCGGATGATTGGGAGTCTCATGTGAAGCAGGTCAGAATGGTGTTCCAGGTCCTTCGTGCAAATTCCTTGTTTGTGAAGGGGTCAAAGTGTCTCTTTGGAGTTCAGAAGGTTTCATTTTTGGGGTTCATTTTTTCCCCTTCTACTATCGAGATGGACCCTGTTAAAGTCCAGGCCATTTACGATTGGACTCAGCCGACATCTGTGAAGAGCCTGCAAAAGTTCCTGGGCTTTGCTAATTTTTATCGGCGCTTCATCGCTAATTTTTCTAGTGTTGCTAAACCGTTGACTGATTTGACTAAGAAGGGTGCTGATGTGGTCAATTGGTCTTCTGCAGCTGTAGAGGCTTTTCAGGAGTTGAAGCGTCGTTTTTCTTCTGCCCCTGTGTTGTGCCAGCCAGATGTTTCGCTCCCGTTTCAGGTTGAGGTTGATGCTTCTGAGATTGGAGCTGGGGCTGTTTTGTCGCAAAGAAGTTCTGATGGCTCGGTGATGAAGCCATGTGCTTTCTTTTCTAGAAAGTTTTCGCCTGCTGAGCGCAATTATGATGTTGGTAATCGAGAGTTGTTGGCCATGAAGTGGGCATTCGAGGAGTGGCGTCATTGGCTTGAAGGAGCCAAGCATCGCGTGGTGGTCTTGACAGATCACAAGAATTTGACTTATCTTGAGTCTGCCAAACGGTTGAATCCGAGACAGGCTCGATGGTCATTATTTTTCTCCCGTTTTGATTTTGTGGTTTCGTACCTTCCAGGCTCTAAGAATGTGAAGGCTGATGCCCTGTCAAGGAGTTTTGTGCCTGACTCTCCGGGTGTTCCTGAGCCGGCAGGTATTCTCAAAAATTTCAGGCTGATAGACCTGACCGTTGCCCAGCGGAGAAACTGTTTGTCCCTGATAGATGGACTAGTAGAGTTATCTCTGAGATTCATTGTTCAGTGTTGGCTGGTCATCCTGGAATCTTTGGTACCAGAGATTTGGTGGCTAGATCCTTTTGGTGGCCGTCTTTGTCACGGGATGTGCGTTCTTTTGTGCAGTCCTGTGGGACTTGTGCTCGGGCTAAGCCCTGCTGTTCTCGTGCCAGTGGGTTGCTTTTGCCCTTGCCGGTCCCGAAGAGGCCCTGGACGCATATTTCTATGGATTTTATTTCGGATCTCCCCGTCTCTCAAAAGATGTCGGTCATTTGGGTGGTTTGTGATCGCTTTTCTAAGATGGTCCATTTGTCTAAATTGCCTTCCTCCTCTGATTTGGTGCCATTATTTTTCCAGCATGTGGTTCGTTTACATGGTATCCAGGAGAACATTGTTTCTGACAGAGGTTCCCAGTTTGTTTAGAGGTTTTGGCGATCTTTTTGTGCTAGGATGGGCATTGATTTGTCTTTTTCCTTGGCTTTCCATCCTCAGACAAATGGCCAGACCGAGCGAACTAATCAGACTTTGGAAACATATCTGAGATGCTTTGTTTCTGCTGATCAGGATGATTGGGTGTCCTTTTTGCCATTGGCTGAGTTCGCCCTTAATAATCGGGCCAGCTCGGCTACTTTGGTTTCGCCGTTTTTCTGCAATTCTGGTTTCCATCCGCGTTTCTCTTCAGGGCAGGTTGAGTCTTCGGACTGTCCTGGTGTAGATACTGTGGTGGATAGGTTGCAGCAGATTTGGACTCATGTGGTGGACAATTTGACATTGTCCCAGGAGAAGGCTCAACGTTTCGCTAACCGTCGGCGCTGTGTGGGTCCCCGACTTCGTGTTGGGGATTTGGTTTGGTTGTCGTCTCGTTATGTTCCTATGAAGGTTTCCTCTCCTAAGTTTAAGCCTCGTTTCATTGGTCCATATAAGATTTCTGAGGTTATCAATCCTGTGTCATTTCGTTTGGCCCTTCCTGCTTCTTTTGCCATCCATAATGTGTTCCATAGGTCGTTGTTGCGGAGATACATGGCGCCTGTGGTTCCATCCGTTGATCCTCCTGCCCCGGTGTTGGTTGAGGGGGAGTTGGAGTATGTGGTGGAGAAGATTTTGGATTCTCGTTTTTCGAGACGGAAACTCCAGTACCTGGTCAATTGGAAGGGTTATGGTCAGGAAGATAATTCCTGGGTTTTTGCCTCTGATGTTCATGCTGCCGATCTGGTTCGTTCCTTTCATTTGGCTCATCCTGGTCGGCCTGGGGGCTCTGGTGAGGGTTCGGTGACCCCTCCTCGGGGGGGGGGGTACTGTTGTGAGTTCTGTTGTCGGGCTCCCTCCTGTGGTCATGAATGGTACTTCTGCTGGTTCTATCCATGGAATTCCTCTGGTGGCTGCGGGTGTTTCTGAGTTTCCTTCCACAGGTGGCGAGTTTAATTCGTTAGCTGGCTGCTCTATTTAACTCCACTTAGATCTTTGCTCCATGCCACCTGTCAATGTTCCAGTATTGGTCTTGTTCACTCCTGGATCGTTCTTGTGACCTGTCTTCCCAGTAGAAGCTAAGTGCCTGCCTGCTTTTCTCTGGTTTGCTAATTTTCTGTCCAGCTTGCTATTTTGTTGTTGTCTTGCTTGCTGGAAGCTCTGGGACGCAGAGGGATCGCCTCCGCACCGTGAGTCGGTGCGGAGGGTCTTTTTGCGCCCTCTGCGTGGTCTTTTTGTAGGTTTTTGTGCTGACCGCAAAGCTACCTTTCCTATCCTCGGTCTGTTCAGTAAGTCGGGCCTCACTTTGCTAAATCTATTTCATCTCTGTGTTTGTATTTTCATCTTTACTCACAGTCATTATATGTGGGGGGCTGCCTTTTCCTTTGGGGAATTTCTCTGAGGCAAGGTAGGCTTTATTTTTCTATCTTCAGGGCTAGCTAGTTTCTTAGGCTGTGCCGAGTTGCATAGGGAGCGTTAGGAGCAATCCACGGCTGTTTCTAGTGTGTGTGATAGGATTAGGGATTGCGGTCAGCAGAGTTCCCACGTCCCAGAGCTCGTCCTTTATTATCAGTAACTACCAGGTCATTCCGTGTGCTCTTAACCACCAGGTCCATTATTGTCCTGACCACCAGGTCATATTATTCACCCAACCACTAACCATGAGAGGAGAAAAAGTTTTGGTGTTATTGTTCATATTCTCTGAAAAAGGCCAAGAAAGGAAATATTCTGCTGGGGTATGTAAACATTTGAGCACAACTGTAATACCCCCTACCTGTATATAATACCCCCTACCTGTATATAATATCGCTTACCTGTATATAACACCACTACCTGTATACAATACCCCCACCTGTATATAAGATAATTCTGAATATAACACTCCCTCATAGTATATATCCTTCCCATATTATATTACTGCCCCTGCATATAATACCCCAGTATTATATTACTCTTCCACCTGTATATTACTCCCCCTGTATAAAATACTTTGTTACATGACTCCCCATGTATATTATGGCATTATTTGTTTTCTGCAGTAATAATAATAATAATGTGGTGTGAAGTCTCTTTTCGGGTGATGTGTGATGGAAATGATCTCTGATGATGAAGGATGTCCCTGCATAGCCCATCGAGTGTTACCCGTATAACTAAGTAGCCAAGGACCTTCCAAGGATATTAACAAGATGCACCATTTATTGTAGATATAAATCTAACAACGTCACATCCCGACATCAATATATCGAGTCGGAGGAATAATACTTGGCCATCGATGACCTGATGGGTCATGGTGCAGGTGTTTACATATCAAGGGCAAGATTTCTCAATTTCATGCACCTGTCATTGGTTTTATGGAGGAAAATCCAAGTCTATGGCAGGCAGATTGGAAGTTGGGACCCCAACGCGGCAGGGGAACAGGGCCTCCCATTGTGCGGGCGCTCTTAGTCATAACTTACTGTATATATTGTCTCATTTTTAAGATGAGGTGTAAGATATTCCTTAATCTAGCTACACATAATAAATCTAATATATAATTGCCTAGAATACTACTTCCTGCAATTTGTGCCAACTTCCTGTCCGGAGCTAATGTCCGGAGCTAATGTCCGGAGCTAATGTCCGGAGATAAGTGACGTCAACAGTGTCCAGTGTCTGATTGGTTGCCGCCTGCTGCGAGCGACCAATCAGAAACGTGCCGTACTGTGACACACTCCGCCCACCATTTTGGTGTGATTTTTGAATTTTTACCTCACAGCAAGTTTCTACTGCGTGGAGGCAGGCCCAGTGACGTTGCTCTTCAAGCTCCTGCCGAATTTCGTCAAAAAAATGATAATACCATTTACCAAAACTATATATATTTAGTTGTGAAGTGGTTCAGTGACATTTTCACACCAATTTTGAACTTTTGTTTGGTGTTTTCTCCATATACTGCCTATTATTCACTGACTGTTATACTGAGAGACTGCCGTTTATTAACCTCTTCTTTGCCACATTGGGTATATTGCTCTATTATTTGCCACATAAGGACATTGTCCATTATTGCCCAGCAATTTCTTAAATAACAAGAATTGTCAAGAGCTGGTAAGTGCAGCCATTTTTTGTTCTTTCTTACTATTATTTATTAATTGTATTATTCTTATACATTTGAATAAATAAAGTATATATGGATTCTAGACTCCCGATTCTTTAGAATCGGGCTGCCATCTAGTAATAATATAAATCCCTAAAGTATCTGAGCTGTATTCTCCAGACAGCGTCCTCCTGCCGGAGGGTCTGGTGTAAAAGTATAAAAGGCTCCCATTAATAGTGATGTATCGGGAGGGATCAGGCAGACATTGTCCTGCCACGGAGGTTTATTACATTTCCTCTCACCTTCGAGCCCCACTGAGAAGATGCAGAACCATCATGTACAGATGGTAAGTAATGATCCGAGTCCTGCAAGGTCTGCACACCCGAGTCTGCTTGTTCCCTGCCACGTAGACCTGACTGTATAGCCATACATATAGTCTCCCTCTTACAATTCAGGTTATTTCAAAGCTGAAAAAGAGATTTTGTGCCATTACTACAACACCTGGCAAAAATTATGGAATCACCACAATTTTGTGGGGAAAAAAAAAGCAGATCACAGACTTGGCACAAAACTAAAGTCATTTCAAATGATAACTTTCTGGCTTTAAGAAACACTAAAAGAAATCAAGAACAAAAAATGTGGTAGTCAGTAATGGTTACTTTTTTTAACCAAGCATAGGGGAAAAATTATGGAACATCCTCCAAGGCCATTGATTCCATAATTTTTGCCAGGGGTTGTATATCCAACATCGCTAAAAATTCATGTTTAAAAATAGTTTTAAAAAATCAATTTATTAAAAAAGTATTTTCTTTTGCTTTGTTATTGTAATAAAAAAGTCACTGGACATTATATTATCTTATCACCTGCCTGTGTATATAACACTAACAGTCAATTGCTCTGAGATATGTGATGAATGTTGAGGCAGAAATCCCATAGACCATAATACATGGACTGATGGGAACTGGACAATAGGGGCCCCTCCTGCCTATGTTAGCGTCATGAAAAATATTCATTGTGTGGCGGGAGGGAGGGGGGATTGAGGCTGTCAAGCATAGCTGTTCATCTATTTATATACAGTTAGGTCCATATATATTTGGACAGAGACAACATTTTTCTAATTTTGGTTATAGACATTACCACAATGAATTTTAATCAAAACAATTCTGGTGCAGTTGAAGTTCAGACTTTCAGCTTTCATTTGAGGGTATCCACATTAAAATTGGATGAAGGGTTTAGGAATTTCAGCTCCTTAACATGTGCCACCCTGTTTTAAAAGGGACCAAAAGTAATTGGACAGATTCAATAATTTTAAATAAAATATTCATTTTTAGTACTTGGTTGAATACCCTTTGTTGGCAATGACTGCCTGAAGTCTTGAACTCATGGACATCACCAGACGCGGTGTTTCCTCCTTTTTGATGCTCTGCCAGGCCTTCACTACGGTGGTTTTCAGTTGCTGTTTGTTTGTGGGCCTTTCGGGCTGAAGTTTAGTCTTTAACAAGTGAAATGCATGCTCAATTGGGTTGAGATCAGATGACTGACTTGGCCATTCAAAAATATTCCACTTCTTTGCTTTAATAAACTCCTGGATTGCTTTGGCTTTATGTTTTGGGTCATTGTCCATCTGTAGTATGAAACGGCGACCAATCAGTTTGGCTGCATTTGGATGGATCTGAGCACACAGTATGGCTCTGAATACCTCAGAATTAATTCGGCTGCTTCTGTCCTGTGTCACATCATCAATAAACACTAGTGACCCAGTGCCACTGGCAGCCATGCATGCCCAAGCCATCACACTGATTCCGTCGTGTTTTACAGATGATGTGGTATGCTTTGGATTATGAGCTGTACCACGCCTTCGCCATACTTTTCTCTTTCCATCATTCTGGTAGAGGTTGATCTTGGCTTCATCTGTCCAAAGAATGTTCTTCCAGAACTGTGCTGGCTTTTTTAGATGCTTTTTAGCAAAGTCCAGTCTAGTCTTTTTATTCTTGATGCTTATGGGTGGCTTGCACCGTGCAGTGAACCCTCTGTATTTACTTTCATGCAGTCTTCTCTTTATGGTAGATTTGGATATTGATACGCCTACCTCCTGGAGAGTGTTGTTCACTTGGTTGGCTGTTGTGAAGGGGATTCTCTTCACCATGGAGATTATTCTGCAATCATCCACCACTGTTGTCTTCCGTAGCCGCCCAGGTCTTTTTGCATTGATGAGTTCACCAGTGCTTTCTTTCTTTCCCAGGATGTACCAAACTGTAGATTTTTCCACTCCTAATATTGTAGCAATTTCTCGGATGGGGTTTTTCTGTTTTCGCAGCTTAAGGATGGCTTGTTTCACCTGCATGGAGAGCTCCTTTGACAGCATGTTTACTTCACAGCAAAACCTTCCAAATGCAAGCACCACACCTCAAATCAACTCCAGGCCTTTTATCTGCTTAATTGAGAATGACATAGCGAAGGGATTGCCCACACCTGTCCATGAAATAGCCTTGGAGTCAATTGTCCAATTACTTTTGGTCCCTTTAAAAACAGGGTTGCACATGTTAAGGAGCTGAAACTCCTAAACCCTTCATCCAATTTTAATGTGGATATCCTCAAATGAAAGCTGAAAGTCTGATCTTCAACTGCATCTGAATTGTTTTGTTTAAAATTCATTGTGGTAATGTCTATAACCAAAATTAGAAAAATGTTGTCTCTGTCCAAATATATATGGACCTAACTGTATATATATATATATAGTATATACAGGTGCTTCTCATAAAATTAGGATATCATCAAAAAGTAAATATATTTCAGTTCTTCTATACAAAAAGTGAAACTCATATTATATAGCGTCATTACAAACAGAATGATCTATTTCAAGTGTTTATTTCTGTTAATGTTGATGATTATGGCTTACAGCCAATCAAAACCCAACAGTTATTATCTCAGTAAATCAGAATAATTAACAAAAAATACCTGCAAAGACTTCCTAAGCATTTAAAAAGGCCCCTTAGTCTGTTTTAGTAGCTTCACAATCATGGGGAAGACTGCTGACTTGACAGATGTCTACAAGCCAGTCATTGACACACTCCACAAGGAGGGTAAGCCACAAAAGGTAATTGCTAAAGCAGCAGGCTGTTTACAGAGTGCTGTACCCAAGCATATTAATGGAAAGTTGAGTGGAAGGAAAAAGTGTGGTAGAAAGAGGTGCACATGCAACCTGGATAACCACAGCCTTGAAATGATTGTTAAGAAAAGGCCATTCAAAAATTTTGGGGAGATTCACAAGGAGAGGACTGCTGCTGGAGTCATTGCTTCAAGAGCCACCACATACAAACGTCTACAAGACATGGGTTACAAGTGTTGCATTCCTTGTCTCAAGCCACTCATGACCAAAAGACAATGCCAGAAGCTTCTTACCTGGACCAAGGAGAAAAAGAACTGGACTGTTGCTCAGTGGTCCAAGGTGCTGTTTTCAGATGAAGTTAAGTTTTGTATTTCATTTGAAAATCAAGGTCCCAGAGTCTGGAGGAAGAGTGGAGAGGCCACAATCCAAGCTGCTTGAGGTCTAGTGTGAAGTTTCCACAATCAGTGATGGTTTGGAGAGCCATGTCATCTGTTGGTGTAGGTTCACTGTGTTGTATCAAGACCAAAGTCAGCACAGCTGTCTACCAGGAAAATTTAGAGCACTTCATGCTTCGGTCTGCCAACAAGCTTTTTGGAGATGGAAGTGTCATTCTCCAGCATGACTTGGCACCTGTCCACATGGCCAAAAGTACCAATACCTGTCAAGAGGAAGATGAGAGACACCAGACCCAATAATGCAGACGAGCTGAAGGCTGCTATCAAAACAACCTGGGCTTGCATCTTGCATAACACCTCAGCAGTTCCACAGGCTATTCACCTTCATGTCACACTGCATTTATGCAGTAACTGATGCAAAAGGAGCCCTGACCAAGTATTGAGTGCATTCACTGAACATACATTTCAGCAGGCCAACATTTCGGATTTTAAAATCATTTTTCCAGCTGGTATTGTAAAGTATTCTAATTTACTGAGATAATGACTTTTGGGTTTTCATTGGCTGTAAGCCATAATCATCAACATTAATAGAAATAAAGACTTGAAATAGATCACTCTGTTTGTAATATATGAGTTTCACTTTTGTATTGAGCACCTGTATGTGTATATATATATATGTATGTATATATATATATATATGTATATATATATATATATATACATACATATATATATATATATGTGTGTGTGTGTGTGTGTGTTTGTATTTGTGTGCATATATAGAATATATGATTTTTTTTATCACGCTTTACTCCCCTCCACTTTTTTTGTCGGGGGGGAGCCAAGAACGAGAGGCCCCAATAATTTTTTTTTTTTTTTCTTTATGAAGTTTACCACATGGGCTAAATGCTTTGATATTTTTAGAGATTTGACTTTTTTTAGTTGTGCTGATACCAAATATTTTTTTTTATCAATTACTTTTTGTCAGTGTCAGGAAATATGACGTAATGTCTTATTATTCAATCGCACACTAAGCTTTGATCCTCCTCACTACCCCTCCTTCTCTCTCTCTGCTTGCATGTGTAATCCTATACTCCTTTCCCCCTCCCCCAATAATGTGTTAATAAGCAGAACCCAGCTCCATGCCTGCAGCCATGTGCTCCCTGTGTGTGTGAGAAAGTTATTCAAGGTGAAATAACTTGATCCCAAGTAGCGGTATACTGTAGGTGTGAAAGTTACATGTTTGGGATGTGCAATGATAGCGCTACACACCAGTGCTTTTTCTAAGCTCAGCGCATGACAGAATCTGAAAAACACATTACCGCTTATCTGAGTCACATAGCCAAGTCATGTTTGGACTCAAATGAACACCAATGTCATGCTGAGGAAAATGATAATTTTGTTGTCTGTCTACAAGCTTCATAGACCGAGTTAGGATGGCTATGAGCTATTAGAAGGCTTTCCATACCTTTCCAAAGGGGGCGTATCCAGCCCCTCAGTGATGTCACCAGCAGAGGGTATAAAATATGGGACCTCATTTTAGGAGTAGCTTTTTGCCAAGGAGGTCAGCTAACAGAAACTCTACAATCTGCCTGATGCATTGGGACATATGCTCCTCTTCCTCCCTGCCGCATGGTTTACCATGGAATGACATAACACAAAAGTAAGTTTATTTTCATCTTTAATCCATTTTATTTTGTAATCATTCTCTAAATACTGTAATTGTCTCATCTTGTAATATCATTTTTATACCTTTTGTAAACACTGCCTATTTCTTTTTGGAGTAAAAGTTATATTTACTAGCTTTGTTTTCCTTGCTGTAAAACATACCCCCAACATCTTCTGAAGTAAATTACGCTACTGATTGGGTTGGCTCCTGACCCGCTATTAATCATAGGAATAGGAGCTGGTGGCAGCAGAGTGTACTGAGCTTGTTGGTTATAGCTGGCAGTGAAGGAGCGGGTTTATAAGAGTATTGCCCGGCTGCAGCAGGGAATAGGTATATTGCCCTCTCTACAGCATGCCCAATAGCCAGTACATGACAAGGCAGCCTTTCTGGCAACTAATTACCCTAGGTGCATTTCCTTGTTTGATCTGAGTGTAAGGGGGAGCCAGAGAGCTGCAAATTCCAAACCGGAACTGGGAAGTGGGATATAAATAAATCCCTGATGAAGAACTGGGTGCAACCAAACACCCTCGGTTCATATTATATTGGTGGCAGCAATGGGATGATAAAAATATCCCCACTGGGATTCATGACATATTGGTGGCAGAGTAGTGGGATAATAGAGCATTAATGACCTGGTTTGAGCAATCATTCCTCTCACTTAAAACTTGCACTGTTCTTGCGAGGAACCTGCACAAAAAGTTTTGGAAAACGAGCTCAGTGTTTACTAGTCCTGAGACGATACCGTGTGTACTTTCGATTACCCCCTCCCTTTCTCTTTGTTTTTCTATCCTATTTTTTATTTGGCAATGATGGATGCAAAAGGAGAGCACTGGCACACCCAGCAGTATAAGGACACTCTTGTTGGAATATGCACGTACCACATCCTGGACCCCCATGGCAAAACCAAGGACCAAATGGTCATGGAACTGGTGCGATTTGAAGTGGACCAAGCCCGACCTCAGCGCCCGCAGAAGCCAGTACCTGCGCAAGCGGTGCTGTGGCAGAGGTCACACCGTTGAATGCTGGCCCTACATGCAACCAGGGTAGCGTAGACCACCGCCTTCAGATGGCTCTGCAACACTGCTCCTTAGACAATCCGGAGAGAAGTCTGCAGCTTATACTGCAAATCCAAGAGGCCCCATGAACTGCAGATGACCCAGGTAGGGTTATCTACCATGCGGAGCAGTGAGTTCAGCAACGCTCCATCCCCTAAACCCCGGCGAGAAAATTTTCCTGTGATGGAAAAGGATGGTGACTTGAACACTTTTCTGAGGGCCTTTGAGAACGCCTGCAGACAGTTCCAGCTGCCTGTGGAAGATTGGGCCCGATACCTAACCCCAGTGCTCAAAGGCAAAGTTCTGGAGGCGTTTGCTTCTCTCCTGCCAGACCAAGATGGAGACTATGAGGCCACTAAGTACCAACTGACCCCTGAGGTTTACCGTAAAAAGTTCCGGAACCTCCAATGTGGCCCACATGACAGTTATAGCGATGTGGTGCATTGACTCAGGACCCATTTTGACCAGTGGATTCAAGGACTGTCAGCGATCACCTTTGAGCAGCTGCGAGACCTGATGATCAAAGACCAGTTTCTACATCTTTGCCCAGCTGAGGTGCAACAGTTGGTGGACCTAGAGCCCAAAGGCTCGGATAAAGCAGCGCAGATTGCCGATTCCTATGAGGCCAACCGTAAATTGGAAGAGCAGAAGCCAGTCACCGCAAGCTGGAGATGGGGTAAGCCTGCAACCAACCCCAGTGCCCCTGCCAGCCAACTCACCGGAGGCCCTGTCCCCGTTGCCGGCAGCAGACCTACCACCGACCTTCGCAAGTGCTTTGCCTGCAATAAGATGGGGCACATCACCACCATCTGTCCGGAGAAGCAGAAGAACCCCACAGCCAGGGCCCCAGGGCCTAATACGGCAGTTCTTTTGGTGGGTGGCACGGTTGGGAGGGTCTATGACAACATGCAGCACGTCACCGTGAGGGGCTATGTCGCTACAGGCCTTTTTTATAGATTGGGGTGAAGGAAGTGGGGTTGTCTGATAACTTGCCCACCAATGTTTTTTGAGGAGGGATTTGGGAAGAATGCATATTGCGTCCCTGATACCCCTACCCAGTCTGATGCTAAAGGTGATGCTATTGCCGATGATAATGACGGGAAATTGCATGCATTACCTGAGAGTGATTTATCTCATATTGATGATGATGATGATGAAAGTGTGCACGTTTTACCTGCTAACCCTTTATTTCCTAAAGATGATGTGTTTACAGGTGCAGGAGGGCTCAGTCACATCACTCTGCGAGGTGGGATGGCAGAGGAACCCCTAACAGGAGCAAGCGATGGTGCTATGGGAAATGGGGAGATGCATGGGAACCGTGAGGAAGGTGATGCTGTGCAACTGACCAGTGCCACAGAGGAAAGTAACTGCCTCATAGGTAGCACTGCTACTGAGGTGATGAGGTTGGATGCTGAGGTAGAGCCCATAGCAGTCTCTTTACCTTTACTGAAGGCTTCAGCATCCACAGTCCAGGGTGCCGGATGACAGGGTAGGCAGAGTCCGGCCGGTCGGATGGCAATTCCAGAGTCCCCTTATCCAGGTGGAAATCAGTAGCCTTCCCCTTGCGCACAGTAATGTAGTAGGTCCCTACTTGCATTAGCTACCATACTCTTGTTACTTCTCTCTCTGTCCCCCAGATGGATAGGACATAACCCGTATGACGGTGGTGGCCTGAGGCTATTTTATAGGGACCCTAGCGTCGCCCCTCCTCCGCGTTGCCACCTTGTCTGCTTAGGCTTTTAGGTCAGACAGCCAACTTGGAATCGACTGCCCTGCCGGTCTCTGAAGTAAAGCGTAGAGTCTATTACTCCCTCGGTGTTCCGGCCACCGGATCTGCGCTCAGAGGGAGGCAGCCTGCTTCTAGCTGGTCTCCCGCTGTTGTTTTACTCCTGTTGCTATGACTTCTGTGCTCTCTCACTACGGCACACTTCCTTTCTTGTCCTTTCTTAGGAGGCTGCCGCATGGGTTGCAGGCGCAGCTCTGTGTCCTTCTTTCCCTTTCCTGGGCCGAGCCCAGTCTGCTCCTCTCATCCTCCTGGCTCCAACTCTATCCAACTGTCTAACTTCCTAACCAACCCCCCAGTTTTACCCAAGTGTGAGGAGTGGCCTAATAGATAGAACCTTTTGCTCCCCCTGGTGGCCGGCGTGTGAAGTGTGTGTGTGGCTGTGATACCTGGCAGGGTGAACTCCTTTGGTGCCATAAGACGTAACATCGTTCCACCTGGTGGAAGAATGACATTACTGCAACGACCAGGACTCTGGGGCACTGCAGGTGCAGGTGGAGGCACTACAGGAGGTGGAGGAGTCAGAATCAGTGAAGAAAGAGTTAGGTAACGTTCACATTTGCGTTGTTGGGCGCAGCGTTGTCGACGTATACTGATGCATGCATCATGCGCCCCTATCTTTAACATGGGGGGCGCATGGACATGCGCCGGTATGCGTTGTATTGCGTTTTACGACGCATGCGTCAATTTGATGCACTAGACAGGGCGTGGACGACGCTACTTGTAGCGTTTTCCCTGCGCCAAAATTCATGAACATTACTATTTTATGTCAACGCATGGGTCAAAAAATGCAGCGTTGTGTATATGCGTTGTGGGTTGCGTCGACGACGCTGCGCCCAACAACGCAAATGTGAGCGTAGCCTTAGATACAGAGGTTTGTCCTGCAAGCTTTGGAGATTCCAAGTCTTGTGAAGCAGCACCTTGCCTGTCTGCCCGCAAAGGCACCAGAGTCACTCAGTGCCCAGTCAGCGAGATATAATGCCCCTTACCATGTTTGCTCATCCAGATGTCTGTGATGAAATGCACCCTGGCAGACATTGATTTTTTTCAAGGAACGGGTGATGTTGTCTGTGACATGCTGGTGTAGCACAGGCATAGCTTTCTTAGAGAAGTAACTGGGACTGGGCAACAGGTAATGAAGGAATGCGATGGCCATCAGCTTTTGGAAACTGTCTGTATCCACCAGGCTGAAAGGCGGCATTTCCATGGCCAACAGATTGGAGATGGTGGAGTTCAAGCTCTCAGCTTTGGCATGTGTAGGAGGAAACATTCTTTTATGTGACCACAACTGTGGGACCGAGGGCTGGCTGCTGTACTGAGAGAGGGTGAAGTAAGGTTAACAGGACAAACTGATGGACTGTGAATGAGGTGCAGGAAGAGATGTTATGGTGGATTGAGAAAGATGTGGTGTGCTTGGTGAAACAAATACAGCAGTCATCTCCACTTCCACACAGCTGATGTGCTCTCACTCACCCCGACTGTAGGGGATAAACAAGTGAAGGTTCTGCGGCCGGAGACCTATGTGAGAACACTTGCCACGGTGAGAGAGGAGGAGCAAGTAGCATATGCAGTTGATGGGATGGCCGGTGGTTGGAGAGGCCCCCTAGTTTGCATTTTTGCGCAGTGAGATTCCCACACTAACGCATGTTGATCATACATGTAATAATAATAATAATTTTTATTTATATAGCGCCAACATATTCCGCAGCACTTTACATTATAGAGGGGACTTGTACAGACAATAGACATTACAGCATAACAATAAACACAGATCAAAACAGATACCAAGAGGAATGAGGGCCCTGCTCACAAGCTTACAAACTATGAGGAAAAAGGGGAGACACGAGAGATGGATGGTAACAATTGCTTTCGTTGTTCGGACCAACCATAGTGTAAGAATCAGGTGTTCATGTAAAGCTGCATGAACCAGTTAACAGCCTAAATATGTAACAGTACAGACACAGAGGGCTATTAAATGCATAAAGCATATGAGAACATGATGCGAGGAACCTGATTATGGTTTAAGTTTTTTGAATGGGCAACACAGGGATAGTTAGGTTAATGCGGATGATACGGTAGGCCAGTCTGAAAAAATGCATTTTTAGGACACACTTAAAACTGTGGGGATTGGGGACTAATCGTATTAACCTGGGTAGTGCATTCCAAAGAATTGGCGCAGCACATGAAAAGTCTTGGAGACAGGAGTGGGAGGTTCTAATTATTGAGGATGTTAACCTGAGGTCATTACCAAAACGGAGAGCACGAGTAGGGTGGTAGACTGATTCCAAGGAGGAGATGTAGGGTGGTGCTGAGCCATGGAGTGCTTTGTGGATGAGGGTAATTAGTTTGTATTGGATTCTGGAGTGGATGGGTAGCCAGTGTAATGACTGGCAGAGGGTAGAGGCATCGGAATAACGGTTGGTGAGGAATATGATCCAGGCTGCAGCATTCAGGACTTATTGGAGAGTGGAGAGTTTGTAAGGTGGAGGCCGATTAGTAGAGAGTTACAATAGTTCAGATGAAAATGAATAAGAGAAACAGTAAGAGTTTTTGCAGAGTCAAAAGTAAGAAAAGGTCAAATTCTAGAAATGTTTTTGAGGTGCAGAAAACAAGAGCACGCCAGTGATCAGATGTGGGGGGTGAATGAAAGCTCGGAATCGGAAGTATGACCAAAAGTCAGCGGGCATATAGTACTCAAATCATTGCAATTTTTGCCTCTACTGAGTTGTTTTTTGCAAAGTTGGCAGATAGTGTGAGTTGGATCATTATTTGCAGTCTCAAAAAAGAGCCTAAGCAAGCCTTGCTGTCCCTGCAAACTGCAGACCAGCAACTGCTGCTGGCTACAGCTAGAGTTGTACCTGAGGATGCAGTGCTTGTCATGGTTACATCACTCAGTGTCGTGTGCGGTAAGCTGAAATGTAACCTCCTCCTCCTTCACCTCCACTGCTGAGCTTCTCAGCTACATGCCTCTGAGTTCACACCAAGTGGTAGCTACAACCTCATTGTCATCCTTTCTGTTCTCCCATTCCTCGCCCTGAGAGTCATACTCCTCTTCCTGTCCTGACAGCACAGTACAATCCTCCTGCACCTCAGGTATCTGAGTCTGATAAGGATCAACTCCACACTTGGGGGTTAATGTTTGGTGATTTGGTGATGAGAATCTGGATTATGTTCAAACCCTACTTTGTCTGGCCTCGGATCCAGCAGGAAAACGTTTGTGGCCTTAGCGCAGATGCTTTCTTTCTCTTGAGTCTGTTGTAAACAGGAGGAAAAGCCAAGCTATAAGGTCCAATAAACGAAAATAGAAAACCAATAGGTGAATAAAGTACAAAAATTATTTATTTAGGACAAAAAAGAGGGAGGACAAAGTGATAACAGGATGCTAACATCACAAAGTGTTTATCTGCCAGTTACACAAGTTTACACAAGTTATCTTGTGTAACGGGCAGATATACACTTTGTGTTGTTAGCATCCTTGTGATGCGTGAAAAAAGTCAAGCCCACTGAACCACCCACAATGACACCCACAGGCCCCCTTGGAGCATGGAAATCTCATTAACACAGTACTGAAAATAAAGATTAAATAACAACCACAAGACGGATTTCATCACCAGGCATCATTGTAATCAGTATAACGGCACCAACCCAACACTGTGTGTAATTTACTGAACACAATCCTGAGACAGGTTCACATTAAAAATAACTGTTTTTTTTCTTTGTCCAGTATGGAAAGCTATGAAACTTTGCAAATCATTTTATTAGGGAATTTGTCTTCATTACTGTAAAAAAAAAAGCACGTAACTTATATTCTCGTTTATAAGCTGATTTTTTCAGCACATTTTCTGTGCTGAAAACACCTCCCTCGGCTAATACATTATTCATTGTCCCAGATGACGGCGGGGAAGCGGCGGAGCAGTGGGCCACAGGAGGCAGGAGTCGGCAGCTGCAGCTAAAGCCTGTGCCCGCTGCTAAAGAGAAATCAATATTCACTGCACTAGCAATGAATATTCATTTCACCGGCTTCCAGCAGCTGCTGGGCTATCATGGGTGCTTGCTCATTAAAGGGAACCTGTCACCTCGTTTTGCCGCTATAATATGTGGCCACTGCCTTTTGGGGCTTATCTAAAGCATTCTATAATGCTGTAGATAAGCCTCCGGTCCGACCTGAAAGAGAAGAAAAACTAGTTGTATTATACTCACCTGGGGTGGTCCGGTCCGATGGGTGTCGCAGGTCCCGAGTCCAGCGCCTCCCATCTTCATGTGATGTCATCCTGCTTGCTTCGTGTCGCGCTCCTGTGCAGGCGTACGGATCTGCCCTGTTGACGGCAGAGCAGTGCACAGTCGCTGGGCCTCTCTGACCTTTTCAAGTGCCTTTTCCAGTACTTTGCTCTGCCCTCAACAGGGCAGATCAGTACACCTGCGCAGGAGTGTGACACAAAGCAAGCAGGATAATGACATCGCAAGAAGATAGGAGGCGCCGAACCCGGGACCTGCGACACCCATCTGACCTGACTGCCCCTCGGGTGAGTATAATAAAACTTGTTTTTCTTCTTTTTCAGGTCGAACCGGGGGCTTATCTATAGCATTACAGAATACTGTAGCTAAGCCCCGAAAGGCAGTGGTCACATCTTATAGCGGCAAAACGAGGTGACAGGTTCCCTTTAATCTAATGAATATTCACCTCTCTCCACTCCCATAGGTGAAAATTCATTACCTTAATGAGTGGGGACACGTGATCGCTCGGCTGCAGGTGCTGCAGGCACCGGAACGAGATGCTGCAATGGCACGCAGGGAAGGATTTTTTTATGCTTTCTCATGGGGGCCATGCATGCAAGGATAGGTATGAGGAACCATGTATACAAGGATGGGGATAAGGAGCCATGTATACAAGGACAGGGACAAGGAACCACGCATACAAGGATGGGAATAAGAAACCATGCAGACAAGGATGGGGATAAGGAGCCATGCAGACAAGGATGGGGATAAGGAGTCATGCAGACGAGGATGGGGATGAGGAGCCATGCAGACAAGGATGGGGATAGGGAGCCATGCAGACAAGGATGGGGATAAGGAGCCATGCATACAAGGATGGGGATAAGGAGCCATGCAGACAAGGATGGGGATGAGGAGCCATGCATACAAGGATGGGGATAAGGAGCCATGCAGACAAGGCTGGGGACAAGGAACCACGCATACAAGGATGGGAATAAGAAACCATGCAGACAAGGATGGGGATAAGGAGCCATGCAGACAAGGATGGGGATAAGGAGCCGTGCAGACAAGGATGGGGATAAGGAGCCATGCAGACAAGGATGGGAATAAGGAGCCATGCAGACAAGGATGGGGATAAGGAGCCATGCAGACAAGGATGGGAATAAGAAACCATGCAGACAAGGATGGGGATAAGGAGCCATGCAGACAAGGATGGGGATAAGGAGCCATGCAGACAAGGATGGGGATAAGGAGCCATGCAGACAAGGATGGGAATAAGGAGCCATGCAGACAAGGATGGGGATAAGGAGCCCCACAGACAAGGATGGGGATAAGGAGCCATGCAGACAAGGATGGGTATAAGGAGCCATGCAGACAAGGATGGGAAAAAGGAGCCATACAGACAAGGATGGTAATAAGGAGCCATGCAGACAAGGATGGGAATAATGAGCCATACCAACAAGGATGGAAATAAGGAGCCTTGCAGACAAGGATGGGAATAAGGAGCCATGCAGACAAAGATGGGAATAAGGAGCCATGCAGACAAGATGGGAATAAGGAGCCATGCAGACAAGGATGGGAATAAGGAGCCATGCAGACAAGGATGGGAATAAGGAGCCATGCAGACAAGGATGGGAATAAGGAGCCATGCAGACAAGGATGGGAATAAGGAGCCATGCAGACAAAGATGGGAATAAGGAGCCATGCAGACAAGATGGGAATAAGGAGCCATGCAGACAAGGATGGGAATAAGGAGCCACGCAGACAAGGATGGGAATAAGGAGCCATGCAGACAAGGATAGGAATAAGGAGCCATGCAGACAAGGATGGGAATAAGGAGCCATGCAGACAAGGATGGGGTTGAGGAATGATGCAGACAAGGATGGGGATGAGGGGACAATGCATACCTGGCTTATACTCGAGTCAATAAGTTTTCCCAGTTTTTAGTGGCAAAATTAGGTGCCTCGGCTTAAACTCGGGTTGTCTTAGGCCGGCGTCACACTAGCGAGTTTTACGGATGTATGAGCGCAGAAAATACGTCCAGAAAATACGCATTACACACGGCCCAATGATTCTCTATGGGGCAGCTCCTATCTGCCGTATATTACGCATCCGTAATATACGGTATGTTACGGGCGTAAAAAATCACAGCATGCTGCGTTTGTCATTGTATTGTGCAAAAAATACGCCAATGAAAGTCTATGGGGGTGAGAAAATTATGGATTACACACGGACCATGCGAGTGACTTGCGAGAAATACGCAGCGGTGTTCTATAGAAAAGCCGGCAATTCAGCGCGGTGTACAGTAAAATCACACTGACAGAATAGAATAGGTAGAATAAATGTGTACACATAGTATAGGTATATATATATATATATATATATATATTTATATATATATATATATATATATATATATATATATATTTAATTCAGAGCTAGATGGCAGAAAAGCCGGTAATTCAATTACCGGCTTTTGCTCTCTCCTTCACAAACCCGACAGGATATGAGACATGGTTTACATACAGTAAACCATCTCATATCCCTTCTTTTATTACATATTCCTCTTTAGTAATGTAAGAAGTGTCTTTGTGTCAAATTTGGGGTCTCTAGCTATTAAATTAAAGGGTTAAATTAAATTAAAGGGTTAAATCCCGCCCAATTTTCTCCACCAGAGTGGGAAAGCCAGTGACTGAGGGCAGATATTAATAGCCTAGAGAGGGACCATGGTTATAGGACCCCCCTGGCTAAAAACATCTGCCCCCAGCCACCCCAGAAAAGGCACATCTGTAAGGAGCAGAGCTCCTGGGTGTAAAATGATTTAACCCCTTCAGATGGATTTACAGCGTGGGACAAGACTGTAGCGACGGAAGGTATGGAATATTGTTGTTTGTTTTTTTAACTTTGTTTCAGGTGGATTATCTGTATAATAAAATATTAAAACACGCTGTGTCTTTATTTCATTAAAATACTTTGTAATAATGTGTGTGTGTTTTATTGACCATTTCGTACTATTGGATTAATAATAGATAGGTGTCATAATTGACGCCTCTCCATTATTAACCTGGCTTAATATCACCTTACAATAGCAAAGTGAAATTAACCCTTCATTACCCCATATCCCACCGCTACACAGGAATGGGAAGAGAGTGGCCAAGTGCCAGAATAGGCGCATCTTCCAGATGTGCCTTTTCTGGGGTGGCTGGGGCAGATATTTTTAGCCAGGGGGCTCCTATATCCATGGTCCCTCCCTAGGCTATTAATATCTGCCCTCAGTCACTGGCTTTAACACTGTGGTGGAGAAAATTGCGCGGGAGCCCACGCCAGTTTTTCCCGAGATTTAACCCTTTAATTTAATAGCTAGAGACCCCAAATTTGACACAAAGACACTTCTTACATTACTAAAGAGGAATATGTAATAAAAGAAGGGATATGAGATGGTTTACTCTATGTAAACCATGTCTCATATCCTGTCGTGTTTAGGAAGGAGATAGGAAAAGCCGGCAATTGAATTACCGGCTTTTCTGCTATCTAGCGCTAAATAAAATATAAATATATATATATATGTCTCACTGACATTTATATATATATAGACTGTATATATGTTTTTAAGAATATTTGAGCCGATGGATCCATGATATGTCCATTTTGCAAGCCATACAGATGACACACAAATTTGTGCGTAAAAATCGCATCCTCGCATTGAATACGGAACAGTGTTTTGGGACAATTACTGCGTATTACGGCTGTAAAAAACAGACCGTATTTACTTACGCCTAGTTTGACGCCGGTCTTATATACAAGTATATACGTTAAGTGGTTTCCAAATGCCTGCTTTTCTATTTCCTTGCCTTTAGCAGCACTGATATCATAATGTACTTATTTGGAGTACAGATGATGGTGGTGGTGGTCAGCTCCTCGCTCCTCTGAGTGTTCTGCTTATCAGAACAAGCTTCTGCAGCAGCTTTTCCCCAGATAGTGACACACAGGTGCTGAGTCCGGTCTGATATCAATGCAGCTGAAGGCAGGGAAATAGAAAGGAGAGATAAGGGGTTTGGAAAACAATTGCATTATTTTTTTACAGAAATTAAGACATATTCCCTAATAAAGTGATTTGCAAAGTTTCTGAACTTTCCTTGCTGGACAAAATTATTTAACAAAAAAAAATCATCCGAAGACTCTAGTGACAGAATTATGACACTCCCACATCATAACCTAAGGCTGCCGTCACACTAGCAGTATTTGGTCAGTATTTTACATCAGTATTTGTAAGCCAAAATCAGGAGTGGGTGATAAATGCAGAAGTGGTGCATATGTTTCTATTATACTTTTCCTCTAATTGTTCCACTCCTGGTTTTGGCTTACAAATACTGATGTAGAATACTGACCAAATACTGCTAGTGTGACGACAGCCTAAGAGTTCAAGATATTTTTCACCTGATTAAGGGCAGTCTCACACGTCCAGATAATTCCGGTACCGGAAAAATCGGTACCGGAATTATCCGTGTCCGTGTGCCGGTGCGTTTCTGTGGCACATCAGTGCGGCACACGTGTGCTGCCCGTGTGCCCACTGGGTACCACACGCACCATGCAGGAGACAGCGCTAAAGTTTAGCACTGTCCCCTGCATCTGGTGCTAAAGCCGCGATTCATATCTTCCCTGCAGCAGCGTTTGCTGTAGAGAAGATATGAATAATCGTGTTTAAAATAAAGATCCATGACCCCACCCCCTCCCACCCCCTGTGCGCCCGCCCGCTGTTATTAAAATACTCACCCGGCTCCATTGCTGGCTGGCGCTGCTTCCTGTCCTGGCCGCACCTTCTACTGTATGAGCGGTCACATGGGGCCGCTCATTTACAGTAATGAATATGCGACTCCACCCATATGGGTGCCAGCCAGTGAGGGAGCCGGGTGAGTATTTTAATAACGGGGGGGGGAGGGAGGATGGGGGAGCGCACAGGGGGTGGGAGGGGGGTGGGGTCATGGATCTTTATTTTAAACACGATTATTCATATCTTCTCTACAGCAAACGCTGCTGCAGGGAAGATATGAATCGCGGCTTCAGCACCAGTGGGGGAGACAGTGCTTACAGTAGCGCTGTCTCCTGCATGGCACACGGACAACGTCCGTGTGCGGTACGTGTTTTACACAGACCCATTGACTTTACTGGGTCCGTGTAATGCATGCGCTCCCACGAACACTGACATGTCTCCGTGTTTGGCACACGGAGACACGGTCTGCAAAAAATCAATAACATCTGCACAGATGCATTGATTTCACTGTGTCTACGTGTGTCAGTGGCTCCGGTACGTGAGGAAACTGTCACCTCATGTACCGGAGCCACTGACGTGTGAAACCGGCCTAAGAAAATAATTACAAAACAACCCATAAAATGAGTGATTTGGCAAAATGGATTCAAGCTGCTAGTGTTCGTGAGGATTTCCTGAAACAACAAAAAGTAAGGGTATGTGCACATGTTGCAGATTTGCCTGCGGATTTTTCTGCACTAAATCCGCAGATCTTGGCAAAAAAAGCAGGTGCGTTTTGATGCATTTTTTTTGCACGTTTTGTTGCATTTTTTGCACGTTTTGGTGCGTTTTTGGTGCGTTTTTTATGCGTTTTTGAAATCTAAATAAAGATGTATTATTGAGCAAAAAAAAATTGTGATGTCATTTCTTGTCTAACCTCCTCTTTTACATTTGTCCAACCCATACTCCATTACACACACAGATAGATAGATATAAATATAGATAGATAGATCTATAGATATACAGTATGAATAGATAGATCTACGTATCTATCTATATATATATAATCGTCTAAGGGGTACTTCCATCTGTTTGTCTGTCTGTAATGGAAATTCCGTGTAGCTGATTGGTCATGGCTCGCGAGACCGCTATGTCATCTTGGTAATTTTGCAATGCATCACTGGAAACGGAAGCTGCGGAGGCGTCGGAAGGTGAGTATATAACTATTTTTTATTTTAATTCTTTTTTCACAGGGATATGGTGCCCACGCTGCTGTATACTACATGGGCTGTGTTATATACTACGTGAGCTGTGCTATATAATACATGGCCTGTGTTATATACTACGTGGCTGCTATATACTACGTGGCTGCTATGTATTATGTGGCTGTCTGTGTTATATACTACGTGGCTGCTATATATTACATGGCTGTGCTATATACTACATGGGCTGTGTTATATACTGCGCGGGCTGTGTTATATACTACGTCGCTGTGCTATATACTATGTGTTAGGGTTGGCGGAACGCACCGAATATATATTTATTAGAAGAAGTTGGTGCGTTCGCAACCCGGGATCCACCGTGCAGGAAAGCACCTGCTGCTATATATGGCGGTACAAAAGCAGTATAAACAGACTCTGTTACTTCACAGAGTCTGTTAGCAAAGGTAACGCTGTGCCCTGTTTGGCTCACAGAGGAACACAGCTACTTAGTAGAGCAGATGGTGGCCATACAGTCAAATGCAAACATGAAACTCCTCGCCAGAGGTGCCAGCATTTTAGGGGCTTATTTCAGCCGGGTCCCTGAATACACACACACAAAACTCCTCGCTGGAGGTGCCAGCATTCTAGGGGCTTATTTCAGCCGGGTCCCTGAATACAAACACACGAAACTCCTCGCCGGAGGTGCCAGCATTCTAGGGGCTTATTTCAGCCAGGTCCCTGACTGCATACAAACATGACCCACTGGCGCTGCGCTCATACATAAATTGATACTAGCGCATGGCCGTGCGGCCATGGGAACCTTATATAGCTGCAGCACGTACAGGACCTTCCTAGAAGGACCAATGAGAGGCTGCCACAGAGCCTGAGGAACTTCAGGACCTTCCTGGAGAACCAATGGGTCTTGCTGCAGTATCTGAGCATGTGACCCTCGATCTCCAATGAGAGATTTTACCCTGGGCATGCTCAGAAGGGGAAAAGCAGGACTTAGTCCCAAAAGAGTCTGCTCACCGCTGCCCAACACTGACTTCAATGGCAGAAGCTGGAAAAGCAGCAGTAACACTTTGCACAGAGTCAGACTGTTGTGAATTCTGTGGTCGAGCTCCCTCCTGTGGTCACAAGTGGTACTTCGGCTGATTCTGTCTATGGGCTTCCGTTGGTGGATGTGAGTGGTACTGCGGCTTCTGAGTTTCCTTCCTCAGGTGACGAGGTTAAGTCGTTAGGTGCTGCTCTATTTAACTCCACCTAGTGCTTTGATCCTGGCCTCCAGTCAATGTTCTAGTATTGGTCTTGCTTCCTCCTGGATCGTTCCTGTGGCCTGTTGCCCAGCATAAGCTAAGTTCTGCTTGTGTTACTTTTGTTTGCTATATTTTCTGTCCAGCTTGCTATATTGGTTTTTCTTGCTTGCTGGAAGCTCTGAGACGCAGAGGAAGCACCTCCGTACCGTTAGTCGGTGCGGAGGGTCTTTTTGCCCCTCTGCGTGGTTGTTTGTAGGTTTTTGTGTTGACCGCAAAGCTATCTTTCCTATCCTCGGTCTATTCAGTAAGTCGGGCCTCACTTTGCTAAATCTATTTCATCTTGTGTTTGTATTTTAATCTTACTCACAGTCATTATATGTGGAGGGCTGCCTTTTCCTTTGGGGAATTTCTCTGAGGCAAGGTAGGCTTATTTTTCTTTCTTCAGGGCTAGTTAGTTTCTCATGCTGTGCTGAGTTGCATAGGGAGCGTTAGGCGCAATCCACGGCTACCTCTAGTGTGGTGTGATAGGATTAGGGATTGCGGTCAGCAGAGTTCCCACGTCTCAGAGCTCGTCCTGTGTTTTTTGGTTATTGTCAGGTCATTTTGTGTGCTCTGAACTTCAAGGTCCATTGTGGTTCTGAATTACCTATTCATAACAGTACTGGAGGCCCAAAGTACTATGCTTCTCAATAGAGGGAAAAAAGAAGTTCTGAGACCATTTTTTTTTCTTTGCACTGTGTTTTGCCTTTTTTTTCCCCTAGACATTTGGGTGGTTCAGGACACAGGTGTAGTGATGGACATTACAGGTCTGTCTTCATGTGTGGATCATCTCACTGCAAGAGTCCAAAATATTCAAGACTTTGTGGCTCAGAATTCTATGTTAGAACCAAGAATTCCTATTCCTGATTTGTTTTCTGGAGATAGAGCTAAATTTCTGAGTTTCAAAAATAATTGCAAATTGTTTCTGGCGTTGAAACCTTGCTCCTCTGGTGACCCAGTTCAACAAGTTAAGATCATTATTTCTTTATTACGTGGCGACCCTCAAGACTGGGCATTTTCCCTTGCGCCAGGAGATCCTGCATTATGTAATATTGATGCGTTTTTTCTGGCGCTCGGATTACTGTACGATGAACCTAATTCAGTGGATCAGGCAGAGAAAAATTTGCTGGCTCTGTGTCAGGGTCAGGATGAGATAGAGATTTATTGTCAAGGGTTTAGAAAGTGGTCCGTGCTCACTCAATGGAATGAATGTGCGCTGGCAGCTATTTTCAGAAAGGGTCTCTCTGAAGCCTTTAAGGATGTCATGGTGGGATTTCCCATGCCTGCTGGTCTGAATGAGTCTATGTCTTTGGCCATTCAGATCGGTCGACGCTTGCGTGAGCGTAAATCTGTGCACCATTTGGCGGTATTATCTGAGCATAAACCTGAGCCTATGCAGTGCGATAGGACTTTGACCAGAGCTGAAAGGCAAGAACACAGACGTCAGAATGGGCTGTGTTTCTACTGTGGTGATTCCACTCATGCTATCTCCGATTGTCCTAAGCGCACTAAGCGGTTCGCTAAGTCTGCCACCATTGGTACGGTACAGTCGAAATTTCTTTTGTCCGTTACTTTGATCTGCTCTTTGTCTTTCTATTCTGTCATGGCATTTGTGGATTCAGGCGCTGCCCTGAATTTGATGGACTTGGAGTTTGCTAGGCGCTGTGGGTTTGTCTTGGAGCCCTTGCAGTGTCTTATTCCATTGAGAGGAATTGATGCTACGCCTTTGGCCAAGAATAAGCCTCAGTATTGGACCCAGCTGACCATGTGCATGGCTCCTGCGCACCAGGAGGATATTCGCTTTCTGGTGTTGCATAATCTGCATGATGTGGTCGTGTTGGGGTTGCCATGGCTACAAGTCCATAACCCAGTATTAGATTGGAAATCAATGTCTGTGTCCAGCTGGGGTTGTCAGGGGGTACATGGCGATGTTCCATTTCTGTCTATCTCATCATCCACCCCTTTAGAGGTCCCAGAGTTCTTGTCTGATTACCGGGATGTATTCGATGAGCCCAAGTCCAATGCCCTACCTCCGCATAGGGATTGTGATTGTGCTATCGAGTTGATTCCTGGTAGTAAGTTTCCTAAGGGTCGACTGTTTAATTTATCTGTACCTGAGCACGCCGCTATGCGGAGTTACGTAAAAGAATCCTTGGAGAAGGGTCATATTCGCCCGTCGTCATCGCCATTGGGAGAAGGGTTCTTTTTTGTGGCCAAGAAGGATGGTTCGCTGAGACCTTGTATTGATTACCGCCTTCTAAATAAAATCACGGCCAAATTTCAGTACCCCTTGCCGCTGCTATCTGATTTGTTTGCTCGGATTAAGGGGGCTAGTTGGTTCACCAAGATAGATCTTCGTGGTGCATATAATCTTGTGCGTATTAAACGGGGCGATGAATGGAAAACTGCATTTAATACGCCCGAGGGCCATTTTGAGTACCTAGTTATGCCATTCGGACTTGCCAATGCTCCATCAGTATTTCAGTCCTTTATGCATGACATCTTCCGAGAGTACCTGGATAAATTCCTGATTGTATACTTGGATGATATTTTGGTCTTCTCGGATGATTGGGAGTCTCATGTGAAGCAGGTCAGAATGGTGTTCCAGGTCCTGCGTGCTAATTCTTTGTTTGTGAAGGGATCAAAGTGTCTCTTTGGTGTTCAGAAGGTTTCATTTTTGGGGTTCATTTTTTCCCCTTCTACTATCGAGATGGACCCTGTTAAGGTCCAGGCCATTTATGATTGGACTCAGCCGACATCTGTGAAGAGTCTGCAAAAGTTCCTTGGCTTTGCTAATTTTTATCGTCGCTTCATCTGTAATTTTTCTATTATTGCTAAACCATTGACCGATTTGACCAAGAAGGGTGCTGATGTGGTCAATTGGTCTTCTGCTGCTGTGGAAGCTTTTCAAGAGTTAAAGCGTCGTTTTTCTTCTGCCCCTGTGTTGTGTCAACCAGATGTTTCGCTTCCGTTCCAGGTCGAGGTTGATGCTTCTGAAATTGGAGCGGGGGCTGTTTTGTTGCAAAGAGGTTCTGATTGCTCGGTGATGAAGCCATGCGCCTTCTTTTCCAGGAAGTTTTCGCCTGCTGAGCGAAATTATGATGTTGGCAATCGAGAGTTGCTGGCCATGAAGTGGGCATTCGAGGAGTGGCATCATTGGCTTGAAGGAGCTAAGCATCGCGTGGTGGTCTTGACTGATCACAAGAACTTGACTTATCTCGAGTCTGCCAAACGGTTGAATCCTAGACAGGCTCGTTGGTCGCTGTTTTTCTCCCGTTTTGACTTTGTGGTTTCGTACCTTCCGGGCTCTAAAAATGTGAAGGCGGATGCCCTGTCTAGGAGTTTTGTGCCCGACTCTTCGGGTTTGCCTGAGCCGGCGGGTATTCTCAAAGAGGGAGTAATTGTGTCTGCCATCTCCCCTGATTTGCGGCGGGTGCTGCAAAAATTTCAGGCTAATAAACCTGATCGCTTTTCCAGCGGAGAAACTGTTTGTCCCTGATAGGTGGACGAATAAAGTTATCTCTGAGGTTCATTGTTCGGTGTTGGCTGGTCATCCTGGAATCTTTGGTACCAGAGATTTAGTGGCTAGATCCTTTTGGTGGCTGTCTCTGTCGCGGGATGTGCGTTCTTTTGTGCAGTCCTGTGGGATTTGTGCTCGGGCTTAGCCCTGCTGTTCTCGTGCCAGTGGGTTGCTTTTGCCCTTGCCGGTCCCGAAGAGGCCTTGGACACATATCTCTATGGATTTTATTTCGGATCTCCCCGTCTCTCAAAAAATGTCGGTCATTTGGGTAGTTTGTGATCGCTTCTCTAAGATGATCCATTTGGTACCCTTGTCTAAATTACCTTCCTCCTCTGATTTGGTGCCATTGTTCTTCCAGCATGTGGTTCGTTTACATGGCATTCCAGAGAACATCGTTTCTGACAGAGGTTCCCAGTTCGTTTCGAGGTTTTGGCGAGCCTTTTGTGCTAGGATGGGCATTGATTTGTCGTTTTCCTCGGCTTTCCATCCTCAGACAAATGGCCAGACTGAACGAACCAATCAGACCTTGGAAACATATCTGAGATGTTTTGTTTCTGCTGATCAGGATGATTGGGTGTCCTTTTTGCCGTTGGCTGAGTTCGCCCTTAATAATCGGGCCAGCTCGGCTACCTTGGTTTCGCCGTTTTTCTGCAATTCTGGGTTCCATCCTCGTTTCTCTTCAGGGCAGGTTGAGTCTTCGGACTGTCCTGGTGTGGATACTGTGGTGGACAGGTTGCAGCGGATTTGGACTCATGTAGTGGACAATTTGACCTTGTCCCAGGAGAAGGCTCAACGTTTCGCTAATCGCAGACGCTGTGTGGGTCCCCGACTTCGTGTTGGGGATTTGGTTTGGTTGTCATCTCGTTATATTCCTATGAAGGTTTCCTCTCCTAAGTTTAAGCCTCGTTTCATTGGTCCGTATAGGATTTCTGAGGTTCTTAATCCTGTGTCTTTTCGTTTGACCCTTCCAGATTCTTTTTCCATCCATAACGTATTCCATAGGTCATTGTTGCGGAGATACTTGGCACCTATGGTTCCATCTGTTGATCCTCCTGCCCCGGTTTTGGTGGAGGGGGAGTTGGAGTATATAGTGGAGAAGATTTTGGATTCTCGTGTTTTGAGACGGAAACTCCAGTATCTGGTTAAGTGGAAGGGTTATGGTCAGGAAGATAATTCCTGGGTCTTTGCCTCTGATGTCCATGCTGCCGATCTTGTTCGTGCCTTTCATATGGCTCATCCTGGTTGGCCTGGGGGCTCTGGTGAGGGTTCGGTGACCCCTCCTCAAGGGGGGGGGGTACTGTTGTGAATTCTGTGGTCGAGCTCCCTCCTGTGGTCACAAGTAGTACTTCGGCTGATTCTGTCTATGGGCTTCCGTTGGTGGATGTGAGTAGTACTGCGGCTTCTGAGTTTCCTTCCTCAGGTGACGAGATTAAGTCGTTAGGTGCTGCTCTATTTAACTCCACCTAGTGCTTTGATCCTGGCCTCCAGTCAATGTTCTAGTATTGGTCTTGCTTCCTCCTGGATCGTTCCTGTGGCCTGTTGCCCAGCATAAGCTAAGTTCTGCTTGTGTTACTTTTGTTTGCTATATTTTCTGTCCAGCTTGCTATATTGGTTTTTCTTGCTTGCTGGAAGCTCTGAGACGCAGAGGAAGCACCTCCGTACCGTTAGTCGGTGCGGAGGGTCTTTTTGCCCCTCTGCGTGGTTGTTTGTAGGTTTTTGTGTTGACCGCAAAGCTATCTTTCCTATCCTCGGTCTATTCAGTAAGTCGGGCCTCACTTTGCTAAATCTATTTCATCTCTGTGTTTGTATTTTCATCTTACTCACAGTCATTATATGTGGGGGGCTGCCTTTTCCTTTGGGGAATTTCTCTGAGGCAAGGTAGGCTTATTTTTCTTTCTTCAGGGCTAGTTAGTTTCTCAGGCTGTGCCGAGTTGCATAGGGAGCGTTAGGCGCAATCCACGGCTACCTCTAGTGTGGTGTGATAGGATTAGGGATTGCGGTCAGCAGAGTTCCCACGTCTCAGAGCTCGTCCTGTTTTTTTTGGTTATTGTCAGGTCACTTTGTGTGCTCTGCACTTCAAGGTCCATTGTGGTTCTGAATTACCTATTCATAACACAGACTGAGCGAGACGCTGGGACCGACGTCTCCGCTGAGCAGGCTCCACTGCGGCAGGACAAGAATGGGAGACTGCAGCGGAGATGGCCCGAGATTCCCCCTGTGCAGAGGCGGGAACTCGACCCCTAACACTATGTGGGCTGTATTATATACTACGTGGCTGCTGTATACTACGTGGCTGTCTTGTTATATACTACGTGGCTGCTGTATATTACGTCGCTGTGCTATATACTATGTGGGCTGTGTTATATACTACGTGGATGCTATATATTACATTGCTGTGCTATATACTACGTGGCTGTGCTGTGTACTACATCGCTGTGCTATATACTATGTGGCTGTGCTATATACTAAGTGGCTGCTATATGCTACGTGGCCGTGCTTTATACTTTGTGGCTGTCGGTGTTATATACTACGTGTCGGTGTTATATACTATGTGGCTGCTATATATTACGTCGCTGTGCTATATATTATGTGGGCTGTATTATATACTATGTGGCTGCTATATACTACATGGCTGTGCTATATACTACATGGCTGTCTGTGTTATATACTACTTGGCTGCAGTATATTATGTCACTGTGCTATATACTACGTGGGTGCTATATATTACGTTGCTGTGCTATATACTACGTGGGCTGTGTTATATACTACGTGGCTGCTATATACTACGTGGCTGTGCAATATACTACGTGGCTGTGCTATATAAAACGTGGCTGTGCTATATACTACATCGCTGTGCTATATACTACGTGGCTGTGCTATATACTACGTGGCTTCTATATATTACGTGGCTGCTGTATGCCACATGGCTGTGCTATATACTATGTGGCTGTCTGTGTTATATACTACGTGGCTGCTATATATTACGTCACTGTGCTATATACTACGTGGGCTGTGTTATATATTACGTGGCTGCTATATTACTACGTGGCTGTGCTATATACTATGCAGCTGTCTGTTATATACTACGTGGCTGCTATATATTATGTCGCTGTGTTATATACTATGCTGACTGTGTTATATACTACGTGGCTGCTATATATTACGTCGCTGCGCTATATACTATGTGGGCTGTGTTATATACTACGTGGCTGCTATGTACTACATTGCTGTGCTATATGCTACGTGGCTGTGCTATATACAATGTGGCTGTGCACTATACTACGTGGCTGTGCAATATAATGTGGCTGTGCTATATACTGCGTGGGCTGTGTTATATACTACATCTCTGTGCTATATACTACGTTGCTGTGCTACATACTACGTGGCTGCTATATACTACGTGGCTGTGCTATATACTACGCGGCCTGCCACAACCAATCAGCGATATCGCCACGGGATTTAAACACCACTTCAGTAATTAGTTGTGCACGGCCATGACCAATCAACGAAACCTGCGAATTAGTGCAGGATTTCAACTACGCTTCTCTGATTGGTCGCACCTGGCTGGCCGCGACCGATCAGCAATATTGGCGTGGAATTTAACCCCCACTCACAGCGCGACGTAAATACATATGTACATATTCTAGAATACCCGATGCGTTAGAATCGGGCCACCATCTAGTCTATAGATATATGTATGGATAGATATATCTATGGATTGATGTAGATAGATATATGGATAGTTAGGCTACTTTCACAAATCAAATTTTTTCCATCGAATTTTTGAAAAAATTGATCCATTGCAAATAGTGAAAAACTGATGCAACTGATCCATTTATTTTTAGAGCGAGAACGGAAAATGTGCATGATTTGAATGGAAAAATGCATGATGAACTGGATTCGGAGGCCGGATTCATCATTTCACATCTCAGTTTCATACGTTTTTCGCCAGATCAGTTGCTGGGCGTTTTTTCGCCGGACAGAAAAAACGTTCCTCAGTACGTTTTCTCTGTCCACCGAAAACAGCTTTTTTGACGGATCTGGCAAAAAACGGATCAAACGGGTGGCCATCAGGTGCAATCTATGCAACTCTATGAGAAAAAATGGATCCGGCGGAAAAAAAACGGATCCGTTTTTTTCAAAACTCGTCGGATTGTGCCTGACAGAAAAAAACTGATGTGTGAAAGTAGCCAGATAGATATCTGGATAGATATATCTATGTATCTATAGATATATCTATCTATTTATAAATATATCTATATATAGATATAGCCATAGTTATAGCTATAGATATATCCATAGATATCCATCTATAGATATGTAGATTTATCCATAGATATATAATAGCAAGGCCAATGTTGATTAATGAACATGTTTATTTTAAAAAAAACGGGAAAAAATGGCGTGGGCTCCCATGCAATTTTCTGCGCCAGGGGGAAAGCTGACCGCCGGGGGCCAATATTTGTAGCCTGGGAAGGGTGTAATATCCATGGCCCCCTCCCAGGCTATGATTATCAGCCCGCAGCTGTGTGCATAGCCTTTACTGGCTATTAAAATAGGGGGACCCCCAAAAAATGACGTGGGGTCCCCCTATATTTTATAGCCAGAAAGGCTACGCAGACAGCTGCCTAGGAAGGGACCATGGATATTGCCGTCTCGGCTACAAATACCAGCCTCCAGCCACCCAGAAATGGCGCATCTGTAAGATGCACCAATTCCGGCACTTAGCTCCTCTCTTCCCACTCCTCTGTAGCGGTGGGATATGGGGTAATAAGGGGTTAATGTCAACTTTGTATTGTATGGTGACATTAAGCCCGGTTAGTAATGGAGAGGCGTCAATAAGACGCCTATCCATTACTAATCCAATAGTAGTGAAAGAGTTAAATTAAAAAAAAGACAGCCAGAAAAAAGTATTTTAATATTCTTAATTTCACAATACTTACCATTCTCGGTCGCCTGCAAAAAAAATAAAAAATAATAAACAAACCGTATACTCACTTTCCGCCGTAGTCCAATTAATAACAAGTGTCACCGCTCTATAGGGCCTCCAATGACATACTGACAGGAGACAAAGGCTCCTGCAGTGCATCACTGAAGAGGTTACCTGAGTTCAGGGTCTCACTTTATGGCAAAGCTGCGTGGGAATTTTCCCACACAGCAGTGCCACAAGTGAGAATAGGGACTATTTCTCACAGCGGCGGAGGAATACATTGTGGAAGGATACCTTCCGTCACTGTATTGCCGGAGCCCCTGGAGAGTGGTCGCATCAGCTGATGTGGCTCCTCTCCACGGGAGATCGTCGTGGGACACTCATATTAATTGGATATCTGCGGATACAGGGAGTATATTGTTTATTTATTATTTTAATATATTTTACAGGTGAGCAAGGGCTTCGGGGTTCAATGTGATGGTGAGTATGTACCCTAGGTTGTATGTACTGTATGTCTATATGTACAGTACAGATCAAAAGTTTGTACACACCTTCTCATTTAAAGATTTTTCTGTATTTTCATGACTATGAAAATTGTAAATTCAGACGGAAGGCATTTAAGACAAAAAGCTAATTTTAACAATTTTTCTGCTAACCCCAATTCTTATGATACCCATTAGGGTCATGATGCCTGAAGCAAATGACAGGATTTGAGTTTTATGATTTTGTGACTCTTGGATGTTGTCTCCAGAAGAAATGTTCAGTATACTAACATTGTGTTTAATATTTGCAGAGCAATGAAGACAACCACAGCACAGTTAAAGACATATTTCTGATAGGATTACAAATGCACCGCAACTTCAAAATCCCTTCCTTCCTACTATTTCTTATATTATACAGTGTGACAATATCTGGGAACATCATGATCGCTATACTGGTGTCAATATCTCCCAATCTCAAGCATCCAATGTTCTTCTTCTTGGGACATCTTTCCATTTTCGACATCATGTTTACTACCAATATTGTTCCTAAGATGTTATGTGCCATCATGAATGATGGTGTCACCATATCCTTTGCTGGATGCATCATTCAACTTGAGTTCTTTGGTATTTCTTTAGTTGCAGAATGTCTTCTTCTTGCTGTTATGTCCTACGACAGATACTTAGCCATCTGCAACCCTTTGCGTTACGTCTATATCATGGACCCCAATCTGTGCATTCAGCTTGTTGTCGTATGTTATGTCTTAGGCTTTAACATCTCATTAGTGACTGTTATCATGGCAAGTAAACAAGATTTCTGTGGACCTCGCATCATTGACCACTTCTTTTGTGATCTAGTTCCTCTTCTTAAGCTTTCTTGCTCGGACACATCAGCAGTGATTCTGGAAAATATACTATTAGCTACTCCCTTAACATTGTTTCCACTTGTTTTTATCACTCTGACCTACATTTATATCTTCATCACCATCCTCAAAATCCCATCCACTTCTGGTCGCCAAAAAGCTTTCTCCACGTGTAGCTCTCACCTGACTGTGGTAGGAATGTTTTATGGGACACTAGTTTCTCTGTATGTAGTCCCTTCGAATGGAAATTTGCTGAATACTAACAAAGTCCTGTCTCTCCTATACACTTTTGTTACCCCGTTATTCAATCCTATTGTATATAGTCTGAGGAACAAGGAGATAAGGGTGGCCCTAAAAAGATATGCTTTTAACCCCTTCCCGACCTGTGACACAGCGTATGCGTCATGAAAGTCGATGCCAATCCGACCTGTGACACATATGCTGTGTCACAGAATGATCGCGTCTAGAGTTGAGCGACTTTTACTTTTTTAGGATCGATCGATTTGGGTTTCGCGAAACCCGACATTATCAAAAGTCGGGTCGGGTGAAATCGGACGATTATTGCAAAAAGTCGAGGATCGGCCGAAACACGAAACCCAATGCAAGTCAATGGGGAATCAAAGTCGGCAGTGAGTGGAGGACAGGAAAACACCTACAGTGCCCATTTTAATGCCAAAAACATCAATTCTTGCTACTTAAAGGGACACTGTCACCTGAATTTGGAGGGAACAATCTTCAGCCATAGAGGCGGGGTTTTGGGGTTTTTGATTCACCCTTTCCTTACCCGCTGGCTGCATGCTGGCTGCAATATTGGATTGAAGTTCATTCTCTGTCCTCCGTAGTACATGCCTGCACAAGACAATCTTGCCTTGCCCAGGCGTGTACTATGAAGGACAGAGAATGAACTTCAATCCTATATTGCAGCCAGCATGCAGCCAGCGGGTAAGGAAAGGGTGAATCAAAAACCCCAAAACCCCACCTCCATGGCTGAAGATTGTTCCCTCCAAATTCAGGTGACAGTGTCCCTTTAAGCTTGTCATTCTTAATTTACCTTATAACAATAGTTAGTCATTGAAAATTGGGGGTCATTTGGCTAAAGTTGTGGGGGGGGTAGGGCTGGTTCAAGTTTTTCGTGGGCCCAGGAAACGCGGACTATGTCACAGCGGTGGAGCAGGGAAAGGTAAGTATTTAAACTTTGCAAGTGCTGTGATCCTGAGCAAGCAGGGAGGCCCACTAGTTGGCTGCTTGTGCTGGGTTGAGGAGCACTTTCTTGCAAATCAACATCACTTGTCTCCCGCAAAAACTCTGTACCTGACCTTGCAACCACACCAGTTTCTATTGCCCCCTGAGAAGCATCCTCCTCCAATAAATATTCATCCCCATCATCCTCCTCCTCTTCGTCCACCACATCGTCCAGGAGAGTTCCCTGAGCAGACAATGGCTGACTGTCATCAAGGCTTCCCTCCTCCTCGGCCGCAGACGCCTGCTCCTTAATGTGCGTCAAACTTTGCATCAGCAGACGCATTAGTGGGATGCTCATGCTTATGATGGCGTCGTCTGCACTTACCAGCCGTGTGCATTCCTCAAAACACTGAAGGACTTGACAGAGGTCTTGGAGCTTCGACCACTGCACACCAGACCACTCCATGTCTGCCATCCAACTGCCTGCCCGTGTATGTGTATCCTCCCACAAATACATTACAGCACGCCTCTGTTCGCACAGCCTCTGAAGCATGTGCAGTGTGGAGTTCCACCTTGTTGCAACGTCGATTATTAAGCGGTGCTGGGGAAGCTTCAGAGATTGCTGATGGTTCAGCATACGGCTGGAGTATACGGGCGACCGGTGGATGTGCGAGCAAAGTCTTCGCACCTTCAGGAGCAGGGCTGGTAACTCCGGATAATTTTTTAAGAAGCACAGCACCACCAGGTTCAAGGTGTGAGCCAGGCAAGGTATGTGTTTCAGTTCTGAAAGGGCTATGGCAGCCAAAAAATTCCTTCTGTTATCTCTGACTACCTTGCCTGCCTCAAGATGTACACTGCCCATCCATGACTGAGTTTCTTGCTGCAAGTACTCGGCCAGTAATTCCGCGGTGTGTCTGTTGTCACCCAAACACTTCACTGGTAACACAGCCTGCTGATGCTTACCACTAGCTGTTCGATAATGGGACAACACTGGCAGCTGCGGATGGAGTGGTCGTGTGACTGCACTCTGTGGACGTGCTTTCGCTTCTGGAGGAGGAGGAGGAGGGGTGGCGAATGCCTACAGCCAACTGTTTCACACACGGCAGAGAACACAGTACTGGCTAGGACAGCAGGAACACAGGACTGGAAGGCAGGAACGGCAGGACTGGCAGGAACACAGGATTGGGAGGCACTGCAGAGAACACAGGACTGGAAGGCAGGGCAAGAACGGCAGGAACACAGGATTGGTTGATGTGGTATATGAAGGAACAGGTAGGGGCCTGTTCACACTGGAGGTGCAGGTACAGATATGTAGTTTGGAGGAACAGGTAGGGACCTGCTCACACTGGAGGTGCAGGAACAGATATGTAGTTTGGAGGAACAGGTAGGGGCCTCTTCACACTGGAGGTGCAGGAACAGATATGTAGTTTGGAGGAACAGGTAGGGACCTGTTCACACTGGAGGTGCAGGAACAGATATGCAGTTTGGAGGAACAGGTAGGGGCCTCTTCACACTGGAGGTGCAGGAACAGATATGTAGTTTGGAGGAACAGGTAGGGACCTGTTCACACTGGAGGTGCAGGAACAGATATGTAGTTTGGAGGAACAGGTAGGGACCTGTTCACACTGGAGGTGCAGGAACAGATATGAAATATGAAGGAACAGGTAGGGACCTGTTCACACAGGAGGTGCAGGAAAGGAAACAAGCAGAAAGGAATGAGTTATGAAGAAACAGGTAGGGACCTGTTCACACAGGAGAGGAGTGCAAGACTGCAGATAGGAGTGGAAAAGCAGCAAGAGATAGCGTAGCAACTAGTGTTGAGCATTCCGATACCGCAAGTATCGGGTATCGGCCGATATTTGCGGTATCGGAATTCCGATACCGAATTCCGATACTTCCCGCGTATCGGATACCGGAATCGGAAGTTCCCAGAATTCAAACTGAACGCAGCAGCCAATGAGGAATGATTGGAAGTGTGGGCACATCCTGTTTAGCATGGTGGGCATGTAAGTACTGGCAAGGCTGTGATTGGCTGCTGAAATGATGTCACTCTGCACTATAAAAAACGCTGCCGCCATTTTGCGCTCACTCTGCTGTGATTTCAGTTAGGGACAGGACGCTGTGTTCTAACTGAGGGCCAGTTGAGCTAGCTAATTGCTTTATTTTCCTTTCCAAAGGCTAATTTAGCAAAACGCTGTGTGTTCTTCACTGTTCACCTTGCTCTTGCCTTGCAGCGCTGTTTTAACAGCGTTCTGCAAGGTCTGTGTGTGTGTGTGTGTGTGCAGCTCACTCTGTAGTCTGTGTGCAGCCATATACCCGGTTGTATTCAGCTCAGGGGGGGTTCACACTGCCTCACACAGTTGTCCTTTTTTGCTCATAGTGCAGCCTGCTGCACATTTTTTCTCAAATTTCCTATTAGTGTTTTTCCACCCGTCTCCAGCTAAATTGTGGAAAAACACTACATAGGATAACCTAGAGGGGGTTTTTTGGGCCTTGCAGCGCTGTTTACGGCTGTCTGCACGGTCTCCGTGTGAGCCCAGCTCGCCCTGTAGTCTGTGTGCAGCCATAGCCGGTTGGATTCAGCTCAGGGTTCGTTACTGGCTCATACCTTGAGAAAAATTTTCCTTTTTTTCAAATAGTGCAGCCTGTTTAAAAATTTAAAAAAAAATTCCCTATTAGTGTTTTTCCACCCGTCTCCAGCTAAATTGTGGAAAAACACTACATAGGATAACCTAGAGGGGGGTTTTTGGGCCTTGCAGCGCCGTTTACGGCTGTCTGCACGGTCTCCGTGTGAGCCCAGCTCGCCCTGTAGTCTGTGTGCAGCCATAGCCGGTTGGATTCAGCTCAGGGTTCGTTACTGGCTCATACCTTGAGAAAATTTTTCCTTTTTTTCAAATAGTGCAGCCTGTTTAAAAATTTTTAAAAAAATTCCCTATTAGTGTTTTTCCACCCGTCTCCAGCTAAATTGTGGAAAAACACTACATAGGATAACCTAGAGGGGGTTTTTTGGGCCTTGCAGCGCCGTTTACGGCTGTCTGCACGTCTCCGTGTGAGCCTAGCTCGCCCTGTAGTCTGTGTGCAGCCATAGCCGGTTGGATTCAGCTCAGGGTTCGTTACTGGCTCATACCTTGAGAAAAATTTTCCTTTTTTTCAAATAGTGCAGCCTGTTTAAAAATTTTAAAAAAAATTCCCTATTAGTGTTTTTCCACCTGTCTCCAGCTAAATTGTGGAAAAACACTACATAGGATAACCTAGAGGGGGTTTTTTGGGCCTTGCAGCGCCGTTTACGGCTGTCTGCACGGTCTCCGTGTGAGCCCAGCTCGCCCTGTAGTCTGTGTGCAGCCATAGCCGGTTGGATTCAGCTCAGGGTTCGTTACTGGCTCATACCTTGAGAAAAATTTTCCTTTTTTTCAAATAGTGCAGCCTGTTTAAAAATTTTAAAAAAAATTCCCTATTAGTGTTTTTCCACCCGTCTCCAGCTAAATTGTGGAAAAACACTACATAGGATAACCTAGAGGGGGGTTTTTGGTCCTTGCAGCGTCGTTTACGGCTGTCTGCACGGTCTCCGTGTGAGCCCAGCTCGCCCTGTAGTCTGTGTGCAGCCATAGCCGGTTGGATTCAGCTCAGGGTTCGTTACTGGCTCATACCTTGAGAAAAATTTTCCTTTTTTTCAAATAGTGCAGCCTGTTTAAAAATTTTAAAAAAAATTCCCTATTAGTGTTTTTCCACCCGTCTCCAGCTAAATTGTGGAAAAACACTACATAGGATAACCTAGAGGGGGGTTTTTGGGCCTTGCAGCGCCGTTTACGGCTGTCTGCACGGTCTCCGTGTAAGCCCAGCTCGCCCTGTAGTCTGTGTGCAGCCATAGCCGGTTGGATTCAGCTCAGGGTTCGTTACTGGCTCATATCTTGAGAAAAATTTTCCTTTTTTTCAAATAGTGCAGCCTGTTTAAAATTAAAAAAAAAAAATTCCTATTAGTGTCTTTCCACCCGTCTCCAGCTAAATAGTGGAAAAACACTACATAGGATAACCTAGAGGAGGGTTTTTTGGCCTTGCAGCGCCGTTTACGGCTGTCTGCACGGTCTCCGTGTGATTTAAACTAGCTCTGTAGCCCGATCTGCAGAAAAAAAAAGTAAAGTTCACCAAACACAACTTCACACTTGTGTAGGCCACATTTGAAAAATAATAAAGTTTAGTCCACACTTTACAACATTAGTGTTTCTTACACCTGTTAGGAGGAGCATTTCAGGAATAAGCACACTAAGGCCTTAGTACTTTTCTGCTTATCTTTATCTGTCAACCAAGATGAAGAGGGCAGGGAGTAAGGCACGTGGGCGTGGGCGCGGAGCAGGGAGAGGAGCAGGGAGAGGACGTGGTGATTCTGTGCCTGCTGCGGGCGCCGGTGACTCGTCGTCACTCAGTTTCAGCAGGGAACAGTCCTTCATGCGCAGCTTTGTCGGAGAGCGCCGTGCACCGCTGCTGCGTGAAGACCAAATTGAAGCCGTTGTCGGGTGGATGGCAGCTAACGCCTCGGCATCGACTTCAGTTAGTGCCACATCCTCTCAGGCACAGAGCACTGGAGAGCAGCCATCTGTCTCTTCACCACCTGCCAAATTGGCCAGGCAGTCAGAGAGCCCAGGACAGGAGCCGTCTCTACTTCTGTTCTCTGAATCTCTTGGCTTGGAAACAGGGGGCCAGCCAAGCAGCATTGGAGAAATGGAAGAAGAGGCAGTGTGCAGTGATGCCCAACAGCTTTTTCTCTCTGACTCTGAAGAGGCAGGTGGGCCAGTGCCTCCGGTGACCACAGCGCAGTACGCATCTGATGATGAAACTCAGGTGCCGCTTTCTGGTGCGTACTGTGCTGCCGAGACTACCCAGGAGGAGCAGTTGGTGGCAGAGGGTAGTGGAGATGATGAGGTCCTTGACCCATCGTGGCGTGAGGAACAGGAAGGTGGTGGGAGCAGCTCTGAGGAAGAGCTTCCCCTTACGGGCCAAAGAGGGAGAGGGAGGGGGAAGACTGCGGAGCCTGTATCCTCCACTTTGGCACCCGTTAGGAGCCTGTCTCTTTCCAAAGCCAAAAAGGGCGCTCCCAAGACTTGCAGTGCCTGGTCCTTTTTTGACACAGTTGCAGATGACATTTGTTTTGTCAAATGCAAGCTGTGTCATCAGAAAGTAAAAAGAGGGAAAAGTGTCAGCAACCTCAATACCACAAATATGTGGAAACATGTGCGGACCAGGCACGCGGTGGAGTTACAGAAACAGACTGAAGATGTAGGCCAACCAACAGCGGCAGCTACCACCTCTTCAGCTCGTGTTGCCTCTTCCTCCAGCTCACGCACAGCTGGTTTGGCTTCCTCCCAGGATCGCCATGGAAGAACCTCTGGCACTGTTGTCCAGAGACCTTGTGTAATTCCACCCACAGCACCACCTTCCCAGTCATCCTCACACTCCCAGTCTACTCTACAGCCATCGGTAGTACAGGCATGGGAGAAAAGGCGGGCATTCTCGGCCAACCACCCCCGAGCACAGGCTCTGAATGCAGGCATTGCCAAACTGTTGTCCCTGGAAATGCTCTCGTTCAGCCTGGTGGAGACTGACAGCTTCCGTGACTTGATGGCATTGGCAGTCCCACAGTACAAGGTGCCCAGCCGCTTTTACTTCAGCAGGCAGGCTGTCCCTGCCCTGCACAGGCATGTTGAGGCAAACATAAAACATGCGCTACTGAACGCCGTCAGTAGCAAGGTCCACCTCACCACTGATGCGTGGACCAGTCAGCATGGACAGGGGCGATATGTTTCCCTCACTGCCCATTGGGTTAATGTTGTTGAGCCAGGTACAGATCGTGCGAGTGGCGCAGGACGTGTCCTGCCCACTCCAAGGATTGCAGGAATCCAGTCTGTACGCATCGACTCCTCCTCTTACACCAGTTCCTCAGATTCCTCTCTGCAGGATCCGTCACAGTCCACCTCCACATGGACCCGTGAACGTTTACCTATGACCGACATGAGCACAGCCGTGGCCAAACGTCAGCAGGCCGTCTTGAAACTAGTTTTATTGGGGCATCGAAGCCACACAGCGCAGGAGCTCTGGAATGCCATCAAGCAGGAGAGCGATGTGTGGTTACTGTCAGCGAATCTCCAGCCAGGCATGGTAGTGTGTGACAATGGCTGAAATCTGGTGGCAGCTTTGGCCCTTGGCAACCTCACTCACATCCCATGTCTGGCACATGTGCTCAATTTGGTTGTGCAGAGTTTTCTGAGGGACTATCCGGATCTTGATGCCCTGCTGCACAAGGTCCGCCTAGAGTGTGCTCACTTGCGGCGTTCCAGCTTGGCCAGATCCCGCATTGCTGCTCTGCAGCGCCGATTCCGCCTTCCGGAACACCGCATCATATGTGACCTACCTACCCGGTGGAATTCCACGTTACATATGTTGGAGCGGTTGTGTGAGCAGCAGCAAGCAGTTATGGAGTACCAGCTGCATTAGGCGCAAAGAAGTCGCAGTCAGCGCCGATCAGACTTCACAACCACAGAGTGGGCCACTATGAAGGACGTCTGCCAGGTTTTGCGTCCTTTTGATTATTCCACGTGGATGGCAAGTGCAGATGATGCACTAGTCAGCATGACTGTCCCCCTTATCTGCCTGCTTCAGCAAACTTTGCAAGGGTTAAGGGATGATGTTGTGGAAGGGGTGGAGGATGAGGAGTCACCTTTTCCATCAGCTTCTGGAGAGTCAGCACCACGTGGTTCCTCACAAAGGGGTACGCAGGGGCCAATTTGTGAGGAGGATGAGGAGGAGTCAATGGAGGAGGAAGAGCTCCGTCCAGAGGAGGGAGCGACACAATTGTCCAGTGGTCAGTGTGTACAGCGAGGGTGGGGTGATGACGAGCGGGCAGAGATCATTTCTCAAGCAGGGGACTGCGTTTCTGGGCCAGTTGGCACTCTGCAGCACATGGTGGATTTCATGCTGCAGTGCCTGAGAAACGACCGCCGCATCGACCACATTCTCAACATGCCTGATTATTGGGTGTTCACCCTCCTCGATCCTCGCTACCGGGACAACGTCCAAAACCTCATCCCTGCGTTGACCCGGGAGCGTAAATTGCGGGAGTACCACGACACACTGGTGAATTCCGTCATCTTCTCCTGTCCAACTGAGAGGAGTGCTGCTAGTGCTTTACAAAGCAGCTCAGTGCGTCGAGGCAGTGGGGGAGGCTCTGCCCAAAGAGGGAGCAGAAGCAGTGCCTCTGCCCAAGGCAAGCCCAGTATGGCACAACTCTGGCACACTTTTGTGTGCCCGCCCCAAATGTCTACACCATCACCGGCGGCTCCAGTCAGCAGGAGGCAACGGTTCCGTCAGATGGTGACAGACTACATGGCTTGCCCTCTTACTGTACTCCCAGACGGCTCTTCCCCGTTCAAGTTTTGGGTCTCTAAGCTGGATACATGGCCAGAGCTAAGCCAGTATGCATTGGAGGTGCTGGCTTGCCCTGCGGCTAGTGTCTTATCGGAACGTGTCTTTAGTGCCGCAGGTGGTGTACTAACAGACCGTCGCATGCGACTATCCTCCGATAACGTTGACCGGCTTACTTTCCTGAAAATGAACCAGGCCTGGATCTCGCAGGAATTTGCCACTCCTCTGCCTGATTAAGTAATTGGGTGTCATCCAGGTCTCCTGCTGTGTTCATCTTTCTACCACCTGAACTGCTATTCCTGGGCTCCAACACCGCCAGTTGCGGCTCAGAAGTGCAGGCTGCACAGTCAAAACATACGACCCAGTGTTATTGGGTTTCAGTAACGTCAGCTGATCCCCAGCTGTGTAGCCGGCAATGTGTCCTGCGACCGCCACGCTGGCACAACAACCTAAATGTAAGGGAACCTGTCCCCCCCCCCGTCGTTTGTTACTGAAAGAGCCATCTTGTGCAGCAGTAATGCTGCACAAGGAAAAGGTAGCTCTTTTTTTTAGCTCCTTGCACACGCAGAACTTAACACTTATAAAATGTGTTCACTGATACCGTTATACTGTCCCGGAGCTGGGACTTTCCTTCGTAATGTGACGCAGCACAGCCGTCATTCCTACCCCCTTGGTGCCATGCGCTGCCTCCTCAGCGTTGTTTTAAGCTGTCACGGAGCCTGCGCTGTTCTGTTATCCCTTGGGCATGCCCTATTTGCGCTGCCTGTCTTCTGACATAATTTGGTGTCAGGCTGGCTGCGCCTGTGCGGCCGCGCTGCCCGAGATCCCGCCTCGCAGTGTCTTCTGATTGAGTCACACTGCGGGCCTGGGATCCATGGGCATGCGCAGTGCATATCTTCCCCTCGGGCTCTCGCTCATTTCCCTCCGCCTTCTTTAGACTGTGCGCCGTCAGCTGATCCCTAATAGCATGCCACGGCCGTGACACCGCACAGTCTGAAGAAGAGGGAAGGAGGGGAGTGAGAGTCGAGGATATGCACTGTGCATGCCCATGGTTCCAAGGCCCGCAGTGGGATTACGTTAGACGAGACTGCGAGGTGGGATCTGGAGCAGCGTGGACACACAGGCACTGACAGCCTGACACCAAATTATGTCAGAAGACAGGCAGCGCTAATTGGGCATGGCCAAGGGCTAACAGAACAGCGCAGGCTCCGTGACAGCTTAAAACAACGCTGAGGAGGCAGCGCACGGCACCAAGGGGATAGGAATGACAGCTGTGCTGTGTCCCATTACGAAGGAAATTCGCACCTCCGGGACGGTTTAACGGTATAAGGGGACACATTTTTAGTGTTTACTTCGGTGTTTGCAAGGAGCATAATTAAAAGAGCAACCTTTTCCTTTTGCATCCTTAGTGCTGCACAAGATGGCTCTTTCAGCTACAAACGTCTTGGGGGGGGGGGGGTTAAAGGTAACCTTTGAAATTGGTTCAACTAGGCTTCGGCCTACACTCTGCTCCTCTCCTCCTCCTGCTGTCCCTGGGCTCTAACACCACCAGTTGGTGCCTGGAAGTGCTGTGTGCACAGTCAACAGTCGCTCCTCTGTTATTGGGGTTCAGTAACGTCAGCTGATCCCCAGCTATGTGTGCGGCAATACCTCCAATCTGCTCCTCCTGCTGTCCCTGGGCTCTAACACCGCCAGTTGGTGCCTGGAAGTGCTGTGTGCACAGTCAACAGTCGCTCCTCTGTTATTGGGGTTCAGTAACGTCAGCTGATCCCCAGCTGTGTGTGCGGCAATACCTCCAATCTGCTCCTCCTGCTGTCCATGGGCTCTAACACCGCCAGTTGGTGCCTGGAAGTGCTGTCTGCACAGTCAACAGTCGCTCCTCTGTTATTGGGGTTCAGTAACGTCAGCTGATCCCCAGCTGTGTATCCGGCAACGTGTCATGCGACCGCCACGCTGGCACAACTAAAATGTAAGGGGACCTGTTTCCCCCCTAGGCGTTTGTTACTGAAAGAGCCACCATGTGCAGCACTAATACTGCACAAGGGAAAGGTCGCTCTTGAAATTATGCTCCTTGCAAACGCTGAACTACACACTCATGTAATGTGTCCCCTCACACCGTCCAACCGTCCCGGAGGTGGGACTTTCCTTTGTAATGTGACGCAGCACAGCCGTCATTGCTACCCCCTTGGCACCGTGCGCTGCCTCCTTAGCGTTGTTTGATTCCGTCATGGACCCTGCGCTGTTATGTTATCCCTTGGCCATGCACAGTTTGCGCTGCCCGTCCTCTGACATCATTTGTTGTGGTCCTGGCTGCGCCTGTGCGTCCACGCTGCCCGAAATCACACCTCGCAGTGTCGTCTAATGTGATCCCACAGTGGGCCTGGTATCCATGGCCATGCGCAGTGCATATACTAGCCTCTCACTCCCCTTCTTCACGCTTCTTCAGACTAGGCGGCGTCAGCTGATCCCTAATAGCATGCCACTGCCGTGATGCCGCACAGTCTGAAGAAGCAGGAAGGAGGTGAGTGAGAGGCGATGATATGCACTGCGCATGCCCATGGATCCCTGGCCAGCAGTGGGACTACATTAGATTACACTGCAAGGTTGGATCTCGGGCAGCTTGGACGCACAGGCACTGCCAGCCTGACACCTACATGATGTCAGAAGACGGGCACCGCTAACTGTGCATGGCCAAGGGATAACATTACAGCGCGGGCTCCGTGACAGAACCAAACAACGTTGAGGAGGTGGCGCCCGGCACCAAGGGGGTTGGAATGACGGCTGTGCTGTGTCACATTACAAAGGAAAGTCCCACTTCCGGGATGGTTTGACGGTGTGAGGGGACACATTATATGAGTGTGTACTTCAGCGTTTGCAAGGAGCATAATTTTCGGAGCCACCATTTTCCATGTGCAGTATTACTGCTGTATAAGATGGCTCTTTCAGCAACAAATGCCTGGGGGGGGGGGGGTTAAAGGTTCCCTTTCAACTTGCTCCACTGCATGCTTCGGCCTACACTCTGCTCCTTTTTGATTCCCTGGGTTTCAACACTGTCAGTTGCCACCTGGAAGTGTTGTCTACACAGAAAAAACACTAGGTGATGTGTCAGTGGGGTTCAGCACCGCCAGCTGTTCCCCTGCTGTGTAGTCGGCAACGTGTCCAGCACAAGCCACGCTGGCACAACAGAACAAAAGCTGCCACCAGTGCAGGCTTCGGCCTACACTCTGCTCCTCTCCTCCTCCTGCTGACCCTGGGCTCAAACACCGCTAGTTTTTGCCCGGAAGTGCTAGCTGCACAGAGAAAAACACCAGCCAATGTGTTAGTGGGGTTCATCAACACCAGCTGTTCCCCTGCTGTGTAGCCGGCAACGTGACCTGCAAACGCCACGCAGGCACATGAACTGAAATTAAAGGGAACCTGGCCCCACCCCCCCAGGTGTTTCTATGTATAACAGCCACCTAGTACAGCAGTACTGCTGCATTTGTACAAGGTGGCTGACTTTTTATCCTTGCCCACGTGGAACTCAACACGTACAAAATGTGTCTCATTGAGACCATTCCACTGTCCCTGAGGTGTGACTTTCCTTTCTAATGATACGCAGCACCCCCCTTGGTAGCGTTTCCCGTCTTTTGACATCATGGTTAGCTGGCTGCGCCTGTGCATCCCCCTGCTAGAAACAACGCCCCTCGTTGTCATATTTATTTTGTCAGCGAGGGTGTGGTTTATGGGCACGAGCAGTGCATATGTTCGCCTGTCTTTACTCATCTCCTTCCGCCTTCTTCAGAATGTGCGACCTCCTGGCCGTGGTAGGCGATAAGGGATCAGCTGAGGCCGCCCAGTCTGAAGCAGGTGTAAGGACATGTGTGAGCGGCAAACCTATTTACTGCAAAAGGCCACGAATCCCAGCCACGCAGTGTGTTTTTTGGAAAACACGCTGCGGGCCTGGGATTCATATTCATTGCTAACCGCAACGGCCAACATGAAATGAGGTGAGAAGACAAGCAGCGCTCACAGCGCATGGCCAAGGGATCACAATAGCGCAGACTCCTGTACAGCTAATAACAACACTCATGAATCTGCGCCCAGTACCTAGGTGCAAATTTTGACACCTGTGCTGCGTCTCCTTAAAAAGACAAGTCACGCCTCCACAACTGTTTGACAGTATAATGGGATAAATAGTGTACGTGTTTTATTCAGCGTGTGCAAGGAGCAAACTAAATAGAGCAACCTTTTACTTGTGCAGCATTAATGCTGCACAAGGTGTGGCTCTTGTACCTTGCAACACCTGAGGGGGGGTTAAAGGTAACCTTTGAAATTGGTTCAACTAGGCTTCGGCCTACACTCTGCTCCTCTCCTCCTCCTGCTGACCCTGGGCTCTAACACCGCCAGTTTTTGCCCAGACATGCGATCTGCACAGAGAAAAACACCAGTCAATGTGTCAGTGGGGTTCAGCAACGCCAGCTGTTCCCCTGCTGTGTAGCTTGCATCGTGTCCAGCACAAGCCACGCTGGCACAACCGACCAAAAGCTGCCACCAGTGCAGGCTTCGGCCTACACTTTGCTCCTCTCCTCCTCCTGCTGACCCTGGGCTCTAACACCGCCAGTTTTTGCCCAGACATGCGAGCTGCACAGAGAAAAACACCAGTCAATGTGTCAGTGGGTTTCAGCAACGCCAGCTGTTCCCCTGCTGTGTAGCTTGCATCGTGTCCAGCACAAGCCACGCTGGCACAACCGACCAAAAGCTGCCACCAGTGCAGGCTTCGGCCTACACTTTGCTCCTCTCCTACTCCTGCTGACCCTGGGCTCTAACACCGCCAGTTTTTGCCCGGACATGCGAGCTGCACAGAGAAAAACACCAGTCAATGTGTCAGTGGGGTTCAGCAACGCCAGCTGTTCCCCTGCTGTGTAGCTTGCAACGTGACCTGCAAACGCCACGCAGGCACATGAACTGAAATTGAAGGGAGCCTGCCCCCCACCCCCAGGTGTTTCTATGTATAATAGCCACCTTGTACAGCAGTACTGCTGCATTTGTACAAGGTGGCTGACTTTTTCTCCTTGCCCACGTTTAATTAAACACGTACTAAATGTGTCTCATTGAGACCATTCCACTGTCCCTGAGGTGTGACTTTCCTTTCTAATGATACGCAGCACCACCCTTGTTAGCGCTGCCCGTCTTTTGACATCATTGGTTAGCTGGCTGCGCCTGTGCGTCTGCCCTGCTCGAAACAACGCCCCTCGGTGTCTTATTTTTTTGGACAGCGAGGGTGTGATTGATGGGCATGTGCAGTGCATATGTTTGCCTGTGTTCACTCATCTCCTTCCGCCTTCTTCAGACTGGGTGTCCTCATGGCCGCGGCAGGCGATAAGGGATCAGATGAGGCCGCCCAGTCTGAAGCAGGTGTAAGGACATGTGTGAGCGTCAAACATATTTACTGCACAAGGCCACGAATCCCAGCCACGCAGTGTGATTTTTTGAAAACACACTGTGGGTCTGGGATTCATGTCCATCGCTAACCGCAACGGCCGACATGAAATGAGGTCAGAAGACAGGAAGCGCTCACAGCGCATGGCCAAGGGATCACAAGAGCGCAGACTCCTGTACAGCAAATAACAACGCTCAGGAAGCTGCGCCCAGCACCTAGGTGTAAATTTTGACACCTGTGCTGCATCTCCTTAAAAACACAAGTCACGCCTCCACTACTGTTTGACAGTATAATGGGCTAAATAGTGTACGTGTTTTATTCAGCGTGTGCAAGGAGCAAATTAAATAGAGCAACCTTTTACTTGTGCAGCATGAATGCTGCACAAGGTGTGGCTCTTGTACCTTGCAACACCTGAGGGGGGGTTAAAGGTAACCTTTGAAATTGGTTCAACTAGGCTTCGGCCTACACTCTGCTCCTCTCCTCCTCCTGCTGACCCTGGGCTCTAACACCGCCAGTTTCTGCCCGGACATGCGAGCTGCACAGAGAAAAACACCAGTCAATGTGTCAGTGGGGTTCAGCAATGCCAGCTGTTCCCCTGCTGTGTAGCTTGCATCGTGTCCAGCACAAGCCACGCTGGCACAACCGACCAAAAGCTGCCACCAGTGTAGGCTTCGGCCTACACTCTGCTCCTCTCCTCCTCCTGCTGACCCTGGGCTCTAACACCGCCAGTTTTTGCCCGGACATGCGAGCTGCACAGAGAAAAACACCAGTCAATGTGTCAGTGGGGTTCAGCAACGCCAGCTGTTCCCCTGCTGTGTAGCTTGCATCGTGTCCAGCACAAGCCACGCTGGCACAACCGACCAAAAGCTGCCACCAGTGCAGGCTTCGGCCTACACTCTGCACCTCTCCTACTCCTGCTGACCCTGGGCTCTAACACCGCCAGTTTTTGCCCGGACATGCGATCTGCACAGAGAAAAACACCAGTCAATGTGTCAGTGGGGTTCAGCAACGCCAGCTGTTCCCCTGCTATGTAGCTTGCAACGTGACCTGCAAACGCCACGCAGGCACATGAACTGAAATTGAAGGGAGCCTGCCCCCCACCCCCAGGTGTTTCTATGTATAACAGCCACCTTGTACAGCAGTACTGCTGCATTTGTACAAGGTGGCTGACTTTTTCTCCTTGCCCACGTGGAACTCAACACGTAAAAAATGTGTCTCATTAGAGACCAATACAATGTCCCGGAGGTGTGACTTTCCTTTTTAATGACACGCAGCGCCCCCATTGTTAGCGCTGCCCGTCTTCTGACATCATTGGTTGGCTGCCTGTGCCTGTGCGTCCGCCCTGCCCGACACAACGCCCCTCGTTGTCTCATATATTTTGGCTGCGAGGGTGTTATTGATGGGCATGTGCAGTGCATATGTTCGCCTGTTTTAAGTCATCTCCTTCCGCCTTCTTCAGACTGTGCGGCCTCATGGCCGCGGCATGCGATAAGGGATCAGATGAGGCCGCCCAGTCTGAAGCAGGTGTAAGGACATGTGTGAGCGGCAAACATATTAACTGCACAAGGGCACGAATCCCAGCACCGCAGTGTGATTTTTTCAAAACACACTGTGGGTCTGGGATTCATGTCCATCGCTAACCGCACCGGCCGACATGAAATGAGGTCAGAAGACAGGAAGCGCTCACAGCGCATGGCCAAGGGATCACAATAGTGCAGACTCCTGTACAGCAAATAACAACGCTCAGGAAGCTGCGCCCAGCACCTAGGTGTAAATTTTGACACCTGTGCTGCATCGCCTTAAAAAGACAAGTCACGCCTCCACAACTGTTTGACAGTATAATGGGATAAATAGTGTACGTGTTTTATTCAGCGTGTGCAAGGAGCAAACTAAATAGAGCAACCTTTTACTTGTGCAGCATTAATGCTGCACAAGGTGTGGCTCTTGTACCTTGCAACACCTGAGGGGGGGTTAAAGGTAACCTTTGAAATTGGTTCAACTAGGCTTCGGCCTACACTCTGCTCCTCTCCTCCTCCTGCTGACCCTGGGCTCTAACACCGCCAGTTTTTGCCCGGACATGCGATCTGCACAGAGAAAAACACCAGTCAATGTGTCAGTGGGGTTCAGCAACGCCAGCTGTTCCCCTGCTGTGTAGCTTGCATCGTGTCCAGCACAAGCCACGCTGGCACAACCGACCAAAAGCTGCCACCAGTGCAGGCTTCGGCCTACACTTTGCTCCTCTCCTCCTCCTGCTGACCCTGGGCTCTAACACCGCTAGTTTTTGCCCGGAAGTGCTAGCTGCACAGAGAAAAACACCAGCCAATGTGTTAGTGGGGTTCATCAACGCCAGCTGTTCCCCTGCTGTGTAGCCGGCAACGTGACCTGCAAACGCCACGCAGGCACATGAACTGAAATTAAAGGGACCCTGCCACCCACCCCAAGGTGTTTCTATGTATAACAGCCACCTTGTACAGCAGTACTGCTGCATTTGTACAAGGTGGCTGACTTTGTCTACTTGCCCACGTTTAATTAAACACGTACAAAATGTGTCTCATTACAGACCATTACAATGTCCCTGAGGTGTGACTTTCCTTTTTAATGACACGCAGCACCCCCCTTGTTAGAGCTGCCCGTCTTCTGACATCTTTGCTTGGCTGGCTGCGGCTGTGCGTCCGCCCTGCCTGAAACCACGCTCCTCGTTGTCTTACTTATTTTGACTGCGAGGGTGTGATTGATGGCCACGAGCAGTGGATATATTCGCCTGTCTTTACTCATCTCCTTCCGCCTTCTTCAGAATGTGCGGGCTCATGGCCGCGGCATGCGAGAAGGGATCAGATGAGGCCGCCCAGTCTGATGCAGGTGTAAGGACATGAGGGACAGGCGACAAAATTTACTGCGCAAGGTCACGAATCCCAGCTCTGCAGTGTGACTTTATTAAAAGACACTGCGGGTCTGGGTTTCATGTCCATCGCTAACCGCACCGGCCAACATGAAATGAGGTGAGAAGACAGGCATCGCTCACAGAGCATGGCCAAGGGATCACAAGAGCGCAGACTCCTGTACAGCAAATAACATCGCTCAGGAAGCTGCGCCCAGTACCTAGGTGCAAATTTTGACACCTGTGCTGCGTCTCCTTAAAAAGACAAGTCACGCCTCCACAACTGTTTGACAGTATAATGGGCTAAATAGTGTACGTGTTTTATTCAGCGTGTGCAAGGAGCAAACTAAATAGAGCAACCTTTTACTTGTGCAGCATGAATGCTGCACAAGGTGTGGCTCTTGTACCTTGCAACACCTGAGGGGGGGTTAAAGGTAACCTTTGAAATTGGTTCAACTAGGCTTCGGCCTACACTCTGCTCCTCTCCTCCTCCTGCTGACCCTGGGCTCTAACACCGCCAGTTTTTGCCCGGACATGCGATCTGCACAGAGAAAAACACCAGTCAATGTGTCAGTGGGGTTCAGCAACGCCAGCTGTTCCCCTGCTGTGTAGCTTGCATCGTGTCCAGCACAAGCCACGCTGGCACAACCGACCAAAAGCTGCCACCAGTGCAGGCTTCGGCCTACACTTTGCTCCTCTCCTCCTCCTGTGACCCTGGGCTCTAACACCGCCAGTTTTTGCCCGGACATGCGAGCTGCACAGAGAAAAACACCAGTCAATGTGTCAGTGGGGTTCAGCAACGCCAGCTGTTCCCCTGCTGTGTAGCTTGCAACGTGACCTGCAAACGCCACGCAGGCACATGAACTGAAATTGAAGGGAGCCTGCCCCCCACCCCCAGGTGTTTCTATGTATAATAGCCACCTTGTACAGCAGTACTGCTGCATTTGTACAAGGTGGCTGACTTTTTCTACTTGCCCACGTGGAACTCAACACGTACAAAATGTGTCTCATTGAGACCATTCCACTGTCCCTGAGGTGTGACTTTCCTTTCTAATGATACGCAGCACCCCCCTTCGTAGCGTTTCCCGTCTTTTGACATCATGGTTAGCTGGCTGCGCCTGTGCATCCGCCCTGCTAGAAACAACGCCCCTCGTTGTCATATTTATTTTGTCAGCGAGGGTGTGGTTTATGGGCACGAGCAGTGCATATGTTCGCCTGTCGTCACTCATTTCCTTCCGCCTTCTTCAGACTGTGCGGCCTCATGGCCGCGGCATGCGAAAAGGGATCAGATGAGGCCGCCCAGTCTGAAGCAGGTGTAAGGACGTGTGTGAGCGGCGAAAATATTTACTGCTCAAGGCCACGAATCCCAGCACCGCAGTGTGACTTTATGAAAAGGCACTGTGGGTCTGGGATTTATGGCCATCGTTAACCGCAGCGGCCAACATAAAATGAGGTCATAAGACGGGCAGCGCTAACAGGGCATTGCCAAGGGATAACACAAGAGCGCAGACTCCTGTACAGCAAAAAACAACGCTCAGGAAGCTGCGCCAAGCACCAAGGCGTTATTTGGGACACCTGTGCTGCGTCTCCTTAAAAATACAAGTCACGCCTCAACTACAGTTTGACTGTAGAATGGGCTAAATTGTGTACGTGTTGCATTCAGCGTGTGCAAGTAGACAAATTAATAGAGCAACCTTTTACTTGTGCAGCATTAATGCTGCACGAGGTGTGGCTCTTGTACCTTGCAACACCTGAGGGGGGTTAAAGGTTACCTTTGAAATTGGTTCAACTAGGCTTCGGCTTACACTCTGCTCCTCTCCTCCTCCTGCTGACCCTGGGCTCTAACAACGCTAGTTTTTGTCCGGAAGTGCTAGCTGCACAGAGAAAAACACCAGCCAATGTGTTAGTGGGGTTCAGCACCGCCTGCTGTTCCCCCACTGTGTAGCCGGCAAAGTGTCCTGCAAACGCAATGCAGACACAAAGCTGACTCCAGTGCAGGCTTCGGCCTACACTCTGCTCCCCCTGCTTACCCTTTGCTCCAACATCGCTAGTTGGGGCTGTAGGAAGCCAATCTTTGATAGGCAACGCATCTGAGTTCCAGCACCGCCAGCTGGTTCTCGGCAGTGTTTTTGTCACGGGTACTCCCTCGTGCCCAGCCTGGTTCCAGCACCGTCAGCTGTTTCCGGGTACTGTCAAACTCACTGAGACACCTATGCGTTGCCCCGTCGTGTTGCGGTCGAGTTAGCCAACTCCAGGGTGCCTCCAGTTTAGGAGCTTCCTATGTGGGCTGCGTGAACTGGTAGTCAAGGCTGGTTCTGTAGTGCCAGTAGGCCCAGCTCCCCCTGTAGGACTGTTGGGGTTCGGTAACTGCGGCTGCCTCGCGGCCTAGCTGTTCTCTCCTCTCCTGTGGGTCTTCGGGTCCACCACCTGGTTCCAGCACCGTCAGCTGGTTCCGGGCCGAGCCTTTGGCTTAGGTGCCTCCTCCTGGGTATCCGAGTTCCGCCAACGCCAGGCGGTCCTTGGTAGTGCTTTTAAGCACGGGCACCTACAGCTTAGTAACCGGGTTCCAGCACCGTCAGCTGGTCCTCGGTGCCATTGGCTCTTGCACACTGGGGCAACGCATCCGGGTTCCAGCACCGCCAGCTGGTTCTCGGCAGTGTTCTTGTCACAGGTACTCCCTCGTGCCAAGCCTGGTTTCAGCACCGTCAGCTGTTTCCGGGTTGTGTCAAGTTCACTGAGACGCCTATGCTTGCCCCGTCGTGGTGTGGTCGGGTTAGCCAACTCCAGGGTGCCTCCAGTTTAGGAGCTTCCTATGTGGGCTGCGTGAACTGGTAGTCAAGGCTGGTTCTGTAGTGCCAGTAGGCCCAGCTCCCCCTGTAGGACTGTTGGGGTTCGGTAACTGCGGCTGCCTCGCGGCCTAGCTGTTCTCTCCTCTCCTGTGGACCTTCGGGTCCACCACCTGGTTCCAGCACCGCCAGCTGGTTCCGGGCCGAGCCTTTGGCTTTGGTGCCTCCTCCTGGGTATCCGAGTTCCGCCAACGCCAGGCGGTCCTTGGTAGTGCTTTTAAGCGCGGGCACCTACAGCTTAGTAACCGGGTTCCAGCACCGTCAGCTGGTCCTCGGTGCCATTGGCTCTTGCACACTGTGGCAACGCATCCGGGTTCCAGCACCGCCAGATGGTTCTCGGCAGTGTTCTTGTCACAGGCGCTCCCTCGTGCCAAGCTTGGTTTCAGCACCGTCAGCTGTTTCCGGGTTGTGTCAAGTTCACTGAGACGCCTATGCTTGCCCCGTCGTGGTGCTGTCGAGTTAGCCAACTCCAGGGTGCCTCCAGTTTAGGAGCTTCCTATGTGGGCTGCATGAATTGGTAGTCAAGGCTGGTTCTGTAGTGCCAGTAGGCCCAGCTCCCCCTGTAGGACTGTTTGGGTTCGGTAACTGCGGCTGCCTCGCGGCCTAGCTGTTCTCTCCTCTCCTGTGGGCCTTCGGGTCCACCACCTGGTTCCAGCACCGTCAGCTGGTTCCGGGCCGAGCCTTTGGCTTAGGTGCCTCCTCCTGGGTATCCGAGTTCCACCAACGCCAGGCGGTCCTTGGTAGTGCTTTTAAGCGCGGGCACCTACAGCTTAGTAACCGGGTTCCAGCACCGTCAGCTGGTCCTCGGTCGTGCCATTGGCTCTTGCACACTGGGGCAACGCATCTGAGTTCCAGCACCGCCAGCTGGTTCTCGGCAGTGTTTTTGTCACGGGTACTCCCTCGTGCCCAGCCTGGTTCCAGCACCGTCAGCTGTTTCCGGGTACTGTCAAACTCACTGAGACACCTATGCGTTGCCCCGTCGTGTTGCGGTCGAGTTAGCCAACTCCAGGGTGCCTCCAGTTTAGGAGCTTCCTATGTGGGCTGTGTGAATTGGTAGTCAAGGCTGGTTCTGTAGTGCCAGTAGGCCCAGCTCCCCCTGTAGGACTGTTGGGGTTCGGTAACTGCGGCTGCCTCGCGGCCTAGCTGTTCTCTCCTCTCCTGTGGGCCTTCGGGTCCACCACCTGGTTCCAGCACCGCCAGCTGGTTCCGGGCCGAGCCTTTGGCTTTGGTGCCTCCTCCTGGGTATCCGAGTTCCGCCAACGCCAGGCGGTCCTTGGTAGTGCTTTTAAGCGCGGGCACCTACAGCTTAGTAACCGGGTTCCAGCACCGTCAGCTGGTCCTCGGTGCCATTGGCTCTTGCACACTGGGGCAACGCATCCGGGTTCCAGCACCGCCAGCTGGTTCTCGGCAGTGTTCTTGTCACAGGTACTCCCTCGTGCCAAGCCTGGTTTCAGCACCGTCAGCTGTTTCCGGGTTGTGTCAAGTTCACTGAGACGCCTATGCTTGCCCCGTCGTGGTGCGGTCGGGTTAGCCAACTCCAGGGTGCCTCCAGTTTAGGAGCTTCCTATGTGGGCTGCGTGAACTGGTAGTCAAGGCTGGTTCTGTAGTGCCAGTAGGCCCAGCTCCCCCTGTAGGACTGTTGGGGTTCGGTAACTGCGGCTGCCTCGCGGCCTAGCTGTTCTCTCCTGTGGACCTTCGGGTCCACCACCTGGTTCCAGCACCGTCAGCTCGTTCCGGGCCGAGCCTTTGGCTTAGGTGCCTCCTCCTGGGTATCCCTGTTCCGCCAACGCCAGGCGGTCCTTGGTAGTGCTTTTTAGCGCGGGCACCTACAGCTTAGTAACCGGGTTCCAGCACCGTCAGCTGGTCCTCGGTCGTGCCATTGGCTCTTGCACACTGGGGCAACGCATCTGGGTTCCAGCAACGCCAGCTGGTTCTCGGCAGTGTTTTTGACACAGGTACTCCCTCGTGCCAAGCCTGGTTTCAGCACCGTCAGCTGTTTCCGGGTTGTGTCAAGCTCACTGAGACGCCTATGCTTGCCCCGTCGTGGTGCGGTCGGGTTAGCCAACTCCAGGGTGCCTCCAGTTTAGGAGCTTCCTATGTGGGCTGCGTGAACTGGTAGTCAAGGCTGGTTCTGTAGTGCCAGTAGGCCCAGCTCCCCCTGTAGGACTGTTGGGGTTCGGTAACTGCGGCTGCCTCGCGGCCTAGCTGTTCTCTCCTCTCCTGTGGGCCTTCGGGTCCACCACCTGGTTCCAGCACCGCCAGCTGGTTCCGGGCCGAGCCTTTGGCTTTGGTGCCTCCTCCTGGGTATCCGAGTTCCGCCAACGCCAGGCGGTCCTTGGTAGTGCTTTTAAGCGCGGGCACCTACAGCTTAGTAACCGGGTTCCAGCACCGTCAGCTGGTCCTCGGTGCCATTGGCTCTTGCACACTGGGGCAACGCATCCGGGTTCCAGCACCGCCAGCTGGTTCTCGGCAGTGTTCTTGTCACAGGTACTCCCTCGTGCCAAGCCTGGTTTCAGCACCGTCAGCTGTTTCCGGGTTGTGTCAAGTTCACTGAGATGCCTATGCTTGCCCCGTCGTGGTGCGGTCGAGTTAGCCAACTCCAGGGTGCCTACAGTTTAGGAGCTTCCTATGTGGGCTGCATGAATTGGTAGTCAAGGCTGGTTCTGTAGTGCCAGTAGGCCCAGCTCCCCCTGTAGGACTGTTGGGGTTCGGTAACTGCGGCTGCCTCGCGGCCTAGCTGTTCTCTCCTCTCCTGTGGACCTTCGGGTCCACCACCTGGTTCCAGCACCGTCAGCTGGTTCCGGGTCGAGCCTTTGGCTTACGTGCCTCCTCCTGGGTATCCGAGTTTCGCCAACGCCAGGCGGTCCTTGGTAGTGCTTTTAAGCGCGGGCACCTACAGCTTAGTAACCGGGTTTCAGCACCGTCAGCTGGTCCTCGGTGCCATTGGCTCTTGCACACTGGGGCAACGCATCCGGGTTCCAGCACCACCAGCTGGTTCTCGGCAGTGTTCTTGTCACAGGTACTCCCTCGTGCCAAGCCTGGTTTCAGCACCGTCAACTGTTTCCGGGTTGTGTCAAGTTCACTGAGACGCCTATGCTTGCCCCGTCGTGGTGCGGTCGGGTTAGCCAACTCCAGGGTGCCTCCAGTTTAGGAGCTTCCTATGTGGGCTGCGTGAACTGGTAGTCAAGGCTGGTTCTGTAGTGCCAGTAGGCCGAGCTCCCCCTGTAGGACTGTTGGGGTTCGGTAACTGCGGCTGCCTCGCGGCCTAGCTGTTCTCTCCTCTCCTGTGGGCCTTCGGGTCCACCACCTTGTTCCAGCACCGTCAGCTGGTTCCGGGCCGAGCCTTTGGCTTAGGTGCCTCCTCCTGGGTATCCGAGTTCCACCAACGCCAGGCGGTCCTTGGTAGTGCTGTTAAGCGCGGGCACCTACAGCTTAGTAACCGGGTTCCAGCACCGTCAGCTGGTCCTCGGTCGTGCCATTGGCTCTTGCACACTGGGGCAACGCATCTGGGTTCCAGCAACGCCAGCTGGTTCTCGGCAGTGTTTTTGACACAGGTACTCCCTCGTGCCAAGCCTGGTTTCAGCACCGTCAGCTGTTTCCGGGTTGTGTCAAGCTCACTGAGACGCCTATGCTTGCCCCGTCGTGGTGCGGTCGGGTTAGCCAACTCCAGGGTGCCTCCAGTTTAGGAGCTTCCTATGTGGGCTGCGTGAACTGGTAGTCAAGGCTGGTTCTGTAGTGCCAGTAGGCCCAGCTCCCCCTGTAGGACTGTTGGGGTTCGGTAACTGCGGCTGCCTCGCGGCCTAGCTGTTCTCTCCTCTCCTGTGGGCCTTCAGGTCCACCACCTGGTTCCAGCACCGTCAGCTGGTTCTCGGTAGTGTCTTTTGCTCTTCTACCTTCTGCTCCCCATCCTGGTTCCAGTACCGTCAGCTGGTTCCGGGCAGAGCCTTTGGCTTAGGTGCCTCCTTCTGGGTATCCAAGTTCCACCAACGTCAGGTGGTCCTTGGTAGTGCTTTCAGGCACGGGTACCTCCTGCTTAGTAACCGGGTTCCAGTAACGTCAGCTGGTCCTCGGTAGTTCCATTGGCTCTTGGACCTTCGGCTACCCATCCGGGTTCCAGTACCGTCAGCTGGTTCTCGGCAGTGTCTTTTGCTCTTGTACCTTCTGCTCCCCATCCTGGTTCCAGTACCGTCAGCTGGTTCCGGGCAGAGCCTTTGGCTTAGGTGCCTCCTTCTGGGTATCCGAGTTCCACCAATGTCAGGCGGTCCTTGGTAGTGCTTTTTAGCACGGGTACCTCCTGCTTAGTAACCGGGTTCCAGTAACGTCAGCTGGTCCTCGGTAGTTCCATAGGCTCTTGAACCTTCGGGTAGCCATCCGAGTTCCAGTTCCATCAGCTGGTTCTTGGCATTTTCTCAGCCTTCTTGTACCTTCTGCTACATTTCCAAGTTGAAGACCCTAAAGTCGACGACCCGGAAGACCACCCCGATGACGACGACGACGACGACCCGGAAGACCACCCCGATGACGACGACGGCGGAGACGACGACGGCTGAGACGACGACGGCGGAGATGACGACACTGGAGACGACGACCCTGGAGACGACGACATGGAAGACCGAGAAGCAGAAGAACAAGAGGCTGCAGAACAAAGAGCAGAAGAACATTAAGCATAAGACTTAATATCAGAGCAAAAGATATTATCTAAATTATATGCAGAAGAAGACTAAGCAGTGTATGGGGCTGAGTCCGTTCCTCCTCGTGGTGCCCCTGGATAAAGCCTGATGCTGCAGGCCAAACTGAACGCGGACAAATGTAACTTTTGTGACTGGCAGAACGGAAGGTGTAATCTTCAAACTTTTATAGATAACAACTACGGGAATGCCTGTCACAAATGAGAATATGATGAAGAAGTAGAATAGGAAGAATAATAACAGTGGAATAAAAAGAATATGTAGAATAGGAAGAATAATAATAGTTGAATAAAATGAATATGAAGAATGTAATAAAAAAAAAAAAAAGGTAAAGGATGAAGAAGAAGATGAATAAGGTGAAAAAGAAGTTGATGTCAAAGATGCTGATGATGATGAAGATGAAAGTGTGGGAAAAGTAAAAAAAAAAAAGAAAAAAAAGAAGGGGAAGGGCGTGGAATAGTGAAACATCAATATCTGACAAAATATAAAAAAAAATTTACATAGTCAATATCTTTGTCACTCCGAACGTCTTAAAAAAAAAAAAAAACATGCTATTCTATTTGATTGGGATAAACCTCTATGACTTTAATGTCTCCGCCACCTCCCCAAATACATCCGGCATTATTCTTAGTTGTTTTCCTTCATGTAGAATGAACCTACAAGGCAAGAAAGGGTTTATTTTAATTCCGATATTTTGGTCCCATTGACTTGCATTGGGATCGGGTATCGGTATCGGCGATATCCGATATTTTTTGAATATCGGCCGATCCTATCCGATACCGATACTTTCCGATATCGGAAGGTATCGCTCAACACTAGTAGCAACAAAAGCTGAACAGAGCCACAAAGAATGTGGAGAGAAGCTGCAGCAAGAGATACTGCAGAAGCTAAGCAGAGTGGAACCGCAAGAATTGCAGAGAGGAACTGCAGAAAGAGGTTTCTGCAGCAACGGGAGCGGAGCAGAGTAGAACGGAGCAGAACCGCAGGAGTGCGGAGCAGCGGTACAGCTACCAAGATACAGAGCAGACAGAGCCGCAAGAGTGTGGAGTGTAAGCAGACTGAGAACACAAGGAAAGACACAGCAGGGAAGGAAGTCACAGACAAGGAGACAGAGATAAGACTAAGTACAGACAAGGCAAAGGAACAAGACACAAGGACAAAGACACAGGGACAAAGACACAGGGACCAGGATATACTGCCTCCTGGAGGGCGGACAACAAGATCAAGGCAATAGCACAGAGAAAAGCCTCCAGCGAGGGAGAAACTCAGAGCAGGACCTGAGAAACTCAGAAGCAAGAAACAAACTGAGCTAACACATTGCACAGGCCCAGGCCACAGGGTGGAGCTGCACTATATACAGGAGGCCTCTTGATAATTGGTCAGGAACTGATTAGACAGGTGCACCTGATTCCTATAAGAACCAGAGAGTTCAGGCGCCGGCCCCCTATACACAGAGCCATGAGGCATGCAGAGAGCAGAGACACAGAATATGGAGCTGGCATGAAACAGAAACCACATCATGACCTGGAGCAGTGGGTAAGATAGTGTGAGAGATGTGAGGCCATGACGTGATGCCAGCAGAGTTGTTACACCAGCTTTTCAACATTATCGCGCTGAAGTAAATATAAATATATATATATATATGTGTGTATCTCTGTGAGATATATATATATTTTTATATATATATATATATAAAAAAACGAAACCCGACTTTGGAGTAAAGATTGCTGACCCGATCCCACAGTGGGATCTGGTCGGGTTTCACGAAACCCGACTTTGCTAAAAGTCAGCGACTTTTGAAAATTGCCGATCTGTTACGCTCAACCCTAATTTGAATCTCACTTTTTTTGGGGGGAGACTAAACCAAACCTCAGGCCCTGTGCATAAAACAACACAATGTAAGTGGCAGAAAGTAGCTGGAAGATATATGAAAAAATACAAGGACTGTAGTACAATTTCAATCTCCCTACAATGATCTCAGGAAAAGTATGGCAGCAATAAAAAGGACTGCTGCACACAAAAGTGTGGACAAATAAACAAGATAGCTGTGCAGAAAGGAGCAACAGGAATTTTGCTTTTAAAAAAACAGTTGGTTTGCACAGCGATTGTGCAAACAGCAATGCAGCTATCAGGGAACCTTATAAGGCAGCCTAATAAGCTACAGAGCTGATGCACAAAAATATAGCCTCCACTGTCCCTGCAAACAAATGGTGGTGTTGGACAGTGGAAATCGCTACAGCACAAGCAGTTTCCGGGCTTAATCTTCCCTCCCTAACTATATCCCTTCTTCTGATGAAGCTGCGGCAACCTCTCCCTATGCTACGATCGGCAGAAGTAAGATGGCGGTCGGCGTGCACGCCCCTTTATAGCCCCTGTGATGCCGCAGAAAGCAAGCCAATCACTGTAATGCCCTTCTCTAAGATGGTGGGGACCGAGACCTATGTCATCACGCTGCCCACACTCTGCGTCCTCCTTCATTGGCTGAAAAATGGTGCTGAAAGCGTCATACGAAACGTGACTTTGGTGTGAAGATCGCCGACCTCATGGCCGATCCCACCCTAGGATCGGGTCGGGTTTCATGAAACCCGACTTTGCCGAAAGTCGTCGATTTTTGAATTTGTCCGATCTGTTTCGCTCAACCCTAGTAGATACACATGTCCCTCAGACGCACTCAGAATTCAGATGATAGAATGGGTGGGGGTAGTTAGTCAACACACATAAGACAGACACGACCCATAGCGGAGCGAGGAAAGAAAACGCATGTTAAGAACCCTCCGATCCCGAAGGGAGGAGGATTAGATAAGAAGGAATAGAAGAATGTGTTAATGAGTAGGGAGCAGTGTCCCAGCCTCAGGTATTATGAGGTCTTAGAGACCCTTGAAGCATTTTATAGGATGGTAAAGGAAGTTAGAAGACAGGCATGGAGAGAGGAATATGACCAAGATTACTGAATTTTATGCCAAAAAGGTGCCTACGGAAAATGTGTTAGTTGCAACATCTGCATTACAGTCATTGATACCGCCTATATACATTGATGACTGGACATGTGTCAGCTGTCAAATGTAGAATGCAGAATATCGTGAGACTTGTTCTGACTGTCAGATGACTAACCCAAATAGTCCTACCTTCTATACAACTATCTATGTGGACGGAATACCTTATGTTACATCCTGTCCAGCATCCACTATAGCTCCATTAATTAATGCAGTCTATAAAAAGAATAATGAAGAAAAAGATGAACAAGACATGGAGGTATATGATCAAGCAGAACAGGGAAGACAGGAATCAACAGATCAGACTGATAATCCACAGCATCCACCACTATATGATGGGGAGACATCATCATCATCTTTTAAGCCTCAGATCTTATACTCTCACATATGACATAGTCCACTCAAGGACTCCTGGAAATATCAGAAGACAGAAACCCTAGTGAGCAGCTTGCGAGCCCCAGTGCAACATTCCATGCCATTTCATAAAAGGATGCGTCAAATACAGAAGGCACCCTCTGTCTCATGGACAGATTTAGAAAGGCTCACTCAAATTACAGCAGGATGTTCCCTTTGACCAAGGATGTGACTAGCCCTTGAGCCTGACAACCTACATCTAGAATGGCTTGAATCATGTGTATCCGGAGAATATTTCCTCCATAAGCTTTACGTCTGGGCTAAGAACCGCATGCCAGCCATGACCCCCACTCTCCAGGATGTCAGGCAGGGAAAAAGGAGAATCTGTGGATAGTTTCTTCCACCGTTATAATCAAAGTTTCAGGATCTCAGATTTGAAATGCAAGTTAGTCAACTAGAAGAAACCTGACACCCACCACCACTGAGCTCCAGACCCTAATAGGGTATTGGCATACTGAATCCGCAACCCATGAAAGTACATATACGCTTACAGTCCACAAAAATACCCGCGAGAAACAACACCTCTCACCCAGATAGAGGTTGAGGGTATACTCCTCAATTTCCTGGTGGGTCCAGATGCAGCCAGAAGAGTAATCAGAAACATTGACTTACCCGACCTAGACTTTCTCACGAATAAAGTAGTGCCTTTTGTAGGGGTGGATGGTAACACACGACCCCTACACACAGGCCTACAAGCTACAGCATATGCTGTCTCAATTAGTTGTCTCATCCACCTACCCTGCCAGTTTACTAGGATCAGATCTACTACCAAAACTCTATGCAAGCATTCTGTTTCATTAGGATGGAACTGTCACTCTCATAACTCTACTCTCACAGGAGCAGTCTGCAGAAGTGTATGGTCTCTTCTCTTTACAGGGCACACCAGTAGATCATCTGGACGTTGAACTGATGGCACTGATCCCAGACTCATTGTGGATATGGCCCCAGAAGATATTGGCAGGCTCAAAGTCCAGCCTTTGAAGGTGGAACTAAAGCCAGGAGCCCTGCTGCCACGGAAACCACAATACCCACTATCCATTACACACTCTGCCGCCATTATAAAACAACTGAAAATATACCTGGAGCCCTGGAAGATGACACATCCCACTGCCACTCTCTTACAGTACGTGGATCACCTCCTCCTCCCCCTGACTGAAGACAGGAAAGCAGCTGTTCAGCACGTACCTCGGGCAGCCAAGCCAACACAGCTACGGTCCTTCCTTGGACTTGTTTCCTGCCGTCCCTGGAGCCTTGATGCCTCTCTACACATGCAACCCCTGTATGATTGCCTCAAGGAAACTCCTTTCAGTCTAACCAAGGAAGCCATCAATGGGTTTCACAAACTGATCCACAATCACATCCTCTCCTGCTCTAGGACTGCCAGGCTATAACAAACTGTTCTGCCTGTTTTGTCATGGAGATGTAAGGCAATGCAACTGGAGTCCTGACAACTTCACGGAGGAAGACAATGCCCTCCTGGGTACTACCCTTGACCCAGTGGCCCGTAGGGTCCCAAGCTGCATGAGAACCGTGTTTGCAACCCACTTGTGCTGGACAAGACTTCTGACAGCACCTGTCTGCCACCTACGTCTGCAATGCTCTATTCTGCACCTGGACAACCTCACCATCTCCAGATGTGTTGTCCATAACCCAGTTACTCTCCTACCTCTGCCAAGGGGGGAGAGGGTGAAGATCACATCTCTGACACATCAGTGGAAGAGGTAGTCGATTCTGAAAGGGCTCAATGCGATTGTCTTGCTGTCATGAGACAAGAAAACCTCTGGAAGATCCTGACCTGACGTTCTTTGTGGTTGGACCAAGGTATGCAGACCAAGAAGGCCGTTCGAGCACTAGTATAGCAGTAGTCACAGAAGATACCTGCTGCAAGCAAAACCGCTGCCTCCACCCAAAGGCAGGACTGCGGGCCTTGAGAGAAGCGTGCAAGAGGTCCACTCAACACAAAGTTACGACCAATCTAGAGGGAAAGATACTTCATCATGGCTAATGGAATGCCGATCAGACACCACAAGCCATATAAGAACTAATGGAATCCTTGTTGATGCCAGGAAGAGTTGCGGTGGTACAAGGTGAAGGCACACACTGGAGACACTGGAGTGGGCAGCAGACTAGCTGAAGCAATAGCAAAAGCAGGAGTGATACCACTTGACACAGAAACATCTGATCTGTACTCTAATATGGATCCAGAAACAGAGGAAAAAGGGCTAACCCTGAAAAAAGATGTTCTAACACTTCAGAAGCAAGCATCCAAATAAGAGAAGAAATGGAACCAAGATGGAGCTACACCGGATGAAATACACCTAAGGATGAACAAGGGAAATTGAAGGCCTCGAACAAAAGACCCTACATACTTAATGCTGGACAGGAAACAGGGGAGTCATAGCATAAGAGTTTTAGTCTTTCCCTTGGGTCTCACATGCGCATGCACACATACACGCACTCTAGCAGGTCCAATAAAACTCAGCCCTATAAGATCCTACTTCTAAATATTCACAGTTTAGGATCTTCTAACCATAATTGTCTATATGCAGACTAGTTTATTGTTAAGTTAAATAAAACGTGACTAAAATTTGTTCTCAAGTTCCATCCATCCCAGATCCTGAGGACCTAGAGGGTGCCCACTGGATCCTGCCGATGACTGAGTCCTCATCACCAAGAGGTTCAACAGACGTACCCTTGAACCTAGAGATGACAGCCTGTTCCAAGTCCTGTCTATTACCACAGCAGTCCATGGGTCCACGCTTCCCACTGCAAAGAGATGCCAGATCCAGAGTCCAGTGGCGGCTGCCACTCTTCATCCATCAGACACTTATCCTTCATATAACCCAGGGGGTAGTCAGTCACCAAGGGGTAATCACTCATGAGAAGGGTATAGTGACATTCTGTTATAATGTCTCCACCCCAAGAGTAACATATCAATTTGGCTATTGTCTCATAGTAGAATGCCCAGGACCCATGGCACAGTTTGACATCTGGTTAAGTACACAATTCATCTGTGTCACCACTGTTAAACGGGAAGGTTCAAACTGTGAGGATTGGTTAGTTGTTCGGTGGCACATTGATGAAAGTGACTGGGGACATCAACCAGTCCAGGCCCTGCAACGCAGAGACAAATGGGGAATCAGCCTATTAACCCGCATGACCCTGTCCAAAGCCCCATTTCCAGATTCAATACTCTCCATCCCTGCCACTCATTGCCCCAAGGAGGGATGCATAGTTCTATACCTCACCATTGATAACCCCTCAGAGAATGACCAAGGGTTATATGTACTAGGCTCAAGTACTAAACTTGAGAGGTAGAATGGTGGCACAAAACATAAATTTTGGCTAAGAAGCATAGATACCAGTGGGGGCACACAGGGGGTACCTGATAGGTTCAAAGACAGGAACAACACAGCCGTTGGGTTTAAACCCACCATCCCCATAAATAAAAATATACAGTGGATAAACTACCTATACTATAATCAACAACGGTTTACAAAATACACTGGGGATGCCATGAAGGCACTTATTGACCCATTAAATTTGCAATAGCTATTTTATCTGTTTTAACTGTATTAACCTTAATTCTTTGCCGCATATCTACATGCCCTAAGAAAATGATGATGAAGACCATGGAAACCACAGTGATGACCATGCATGCTGATTTCGAAGATCCCATAGATGAAAGATGCTGCTGTGAGACCATGAGAGGAATGCCATATCCACATCCCCCGGAATATGTTTACCTGAAGCACACCAATGAGGGAGAGACCAGGATCTGACTTCCTCCTGTGCAAAGCCCGTTAGGAGGGGGTCCATCTACTAGAGATGGGTCGTCTCGTGTATACGGTGAAAATCAGTTAGCTAGGTTCCAGCATTTTTAGGCAGTTAGGCCATATCGATTGGCTTGACGAGATTAGGAGTTTGATTTTGTATATCTCCAAAGGGGGACTGTTAAGGAGAGAATGTATGGCATATGAAAATATACTGAAATCAAACTTATATGGATGCCTTGCTTAATATTAGATTCATATAACTTTAAGGTATTCTGATCCACTGTTATAAGACTTAATTCTGTCTATTATTCTGTACAAGGATGTACCAAGATACGCCAAAAAGGCTGTGTAATTCCCCTAGTCTTATCAAGAGTAAATGCACTTGCACGTAGGGAAATCAAATCCCCATAAACCAAAGATCAGTAGAATACTATAGTCCTTGTATTTTTTCATATATCTTCCAGCCACTTTCTGCCACTTACATTGTGTTGTTTTATACACTAAGCCTGAGTTTTGGTTCAGTCTCCCCCCAAAAAAAGTGAGATTCAAACTCTCACAAAGTGGATATATTTCAGTCCTGTTAGTTTGTCGTATGTCAGCCAGCCACTTTCTGCCACTTAGATTGCGTTGTTATATACAGTGGGCCTGAGTTTTGGTTCAGTCTACCCCCAAAAAAGGGAGATTCAAATTCTCACAAAGTGGATATACTTCAGTCCTGTTAGTTTGTCGTATATCAGCCAGCCACTTTCTGCCACTTATATTGTGTTGTTTTATGCACAGGGCCTGAGTTTTGGTTCAGGCTCTCCCCAAAAAAGGGAGATTTAAATTCTGAACAAGTTTATATACACCTTCTACCTTGTTTTACAGTACCATATAACGGTTGTTATTTTGGTGAGATTTTCCAAAAAATGAGGAAGTCTGGTGGAAGAGCCCGTGGTTGGTGGTTGCCAGCTGGTACTGATGGTGGTGGTGGTACATCTGGTGGTAGTGGCAAAAGCACAATAGCACCTAAGGGTGCGAACTCTTCATTAAACCTTCATTAAAATGAACCAATCATGGATTTCAAATTATTTTGCCCCACCTTCCCCTGCTGACACGTAGCTTGCCTGAAAAATGTCTTGCTTTTGGCCTCCTCTTACTGACTTCTCCAATTCCTCCATTTGCAGCTGCTGAATGTCCACCATAGGCCATTTTTATACCTCCCTAAAGGGGCTGATTTCCCCCCCAGGGCCGTGGTCACCACCTGGCGCAAGCACCCGTGCGAGTGCCGTTTACCTGGACAGGTGGGTGGGCCCACTCTCCGGCGACGGCACTGGCACAGGCTTCTTCATAGTACAATGAAGTGTCTCTGACGGTGGTGGTGCAAAACCAACGTCAGACACACCATTGTAATTTGAGGGGCCCTGTGCCAGTACCGCCGCCCACGAGAGAGTGTTCCCCCCAGCTCGAACAGTGCTCTACCACTTGCAAAACTTACCTCTCCCTGCTCCACCACTGTGTAGTCTGTGCTGTTAAATCCTTCAATGGCACTGCCAATACAAATTTGTTGAAATGATAGATGATAGTTAAAATATACAGGGGCCCTGGCCTCCATTTAGACCAGTTAATACTTTGCGCCTACTACCACTGCCTGCTACTCAGCAGAGGAGCCCACCCCTGTACCTAGCTATGCCACCTGTTTATTTATGAACAATTTTTTGGCAGACATTTAGCCCACTTTATTATTTGAGCCCACTAACTGTGTCTGCCACTCATTACAGTTTTCCTCCACTGAACAAATCAATGCCGCCTGTTTAGTCCTGTTACCAATTTTGAACTGCATTTAGCCTACTTTATTATTTGGGCCTACTAACTGTGTCTGCCACTCATTACAGTTTTCCTCCACTGAACAAAGCAATGCCGCCTGTTTAGTCCTGTTACCATATTTGAACTGCTTTTAGCCTACTTTATTATTTGGGCCTACTAACTGTGTCTGCCACTCATTACAGTTTTCCTCCACTGAACAAAGCAATGCCGCCTGTTTAGTCCTGTTACCAATTTTGAACTGCATTTAGCCTACTTTATTATTTGGGCCTATATCTGTGTTTCCTCCTCATCCTGCCCATTGCCCAGCCACTGCTAGATGAGTCTGCTGGTACATTGACCCAGACCACCACATTCCCCTTGCACTCTACACAGCCAGAATCTGACCCTGCTGAAAGTCAGGTTCCCCTTCCCGTATACTTTACCACCTTACACGGGGACAAAGAGAAAGGTGCAGATGAAAGTGCAGGTTCCTTCATCAGGTGGGGGGGCATACTCGTTGGTGATGTTACAGGCACAGGGCCCCTCATAGTACGCAAAAGTGTCTCTGCCAGTGGGAGGCGCCACCCGCCGTCAAACACACCGCCGTACTATGAGGGGCCCTGTGCCAGTACCAATGAGTGGGCCCCCCTGCTTGCTCAGGATCACATCACTTGCAAAGTTGAAATACTTACCTCTCCCTGCTCCACCGCCGTGACGTATTCCGCGTTTCCTGGGCCCACAAAAATCTTGAGCCAGCCCTACCCCCCCACAACTTTAGCCAAATGACCCCCAGTTTTCAATGCCTAACTATTATTATAACGTAAATTAAGATTAAAAAGATTAAGTAATAAGAATTGATGTTTTTGGCATTAAAATGGGCACTGTAGGTGTTTTTATGTCCTCCACTCACTGTCGACTTTGATTCCCCATTTACTTGCATTGGGTTTCGTGTTACAGTCGACCCCCGACTTTTCGTAATAATAGGCAGATTTCACCCGACCCGACTTTTGACAAAGTCGGGTTTCGCGAAACCCGACTCGATCTGAAAAAATTAAAAGTTGCTCAACTCTTGTCACTGCCTCATACTGTTCCAGTAACCTTTTGTCAATTAGTGCTACTTGCTGCGCATTTTTCAAATTTATTCTATTAGTGGGTTTCCACCCATATCCTGCTAGATTGTGGAAAAATACTATATAGGATTACATAGAGGAGCTTTTTTTGGCCTTGCAGCGCCATTCACGGCTGTCTGCACGGTCTGTATGTGAGTGCAGCTCACTCTGTAGTCTGTTCTGCCGCCACAGCCGGTTGTAGTCCGCTCAGGGTGCGTCACTGCCTCATACTGTTCCATTGTCCTTTTTTCAATTAGTGCTGCCTGCTGCACCTTTTTTTCAAATTTAGCCTATTAGTGGGTTTCCACCCATATCCTGCTAGATTGTGGAAAAACACTATAGAGGATTACATAGAGGAGCTTTTTTGGCCTTGCAGCGCTGTTCACGGCTGTCTGCACAGTCTGTGTGTGAGTACAGTTCACTCTGTAGTCTGTTCTGCCGCCACAGCCGGTTGTAGTCCACTCCGGGTTCGTCACTGTATCATACTGTTCCATTGTCCTTTTTTCAATTAGTGCTGCCTGCTGCACCTTTTTTCAAATTTAGCCTATTAGTGAGTTTCCATCTGTATCCTCTGCTGACTCTAAAGAGGCAGGCGGGCCAGTACCTCCAGTCAGCACACCTCAGTACGCATCTGATGATGAGACTCAGGTGCCAATTTCTGGTGCGTACTGTGCTGCCGTGACTACCCAGGATATGCAGTTGGTGGAAGAGGGTAGTGTAGATGATGAGGTCCTTGACCCATCATGGTGTGAGGTACAGGAAGGTGGTGGGAGCAGCTCTGAGGAAGAGATTCCCCAAACGGCCCAAAGAGGGAGAGGGAGGGGGAAGTGTTATGGACCTGGTGGTTAGGAGCACCCGAAAAGACCTGATGGTTAAACTAACAAAGGACAAGCTCTGGGAAGTGGGAGCTCTGCTGACCGCAATCCCTAATCCTATCACACACACTAGAAATAGCCGTGGAGCCTTCCTGACTCTCCCTAGACGCCTCTTCACAGCCTAAGAGCTAACTAGCCCTAGAGATAGAAAATAAAGCCTACCTTGCCTCAGAGAAATTCCCCAAAGGTAAAGGAAGCCCCCCACATATATTGACTGTGAGTTAAGAAGAAAGTCACAAACACAGAAATGAAACAGGTTTCAGCAAAGGGAGGCCAGACTTACTAAACAGACTGAGGATAGGAAAGGTATCATTGCGGTCAGCACAAAAAAATTACAAAAAGACCACGCAGAGTGTGCAAAAAGACCTCCGCACCGACTCACGGTGCGGAGGTGCCACTCTGCATCCCAGAGCTTCCAGCTAGCAAGACAAAATCATGATAGCCAACTGGACAAGGAAACAATGAATAAATAATTAGCCAGCAGGGACTTAGCTTCTGCTGGAGTAGACAGGTCACCAGAAAGATCCAAGACCGAACTGAACCAGTACAAGAACATTGACAGCTGGCATAGAGAAACGATCTGAGTGGAGTTAAATAGAGCAGCCAGCCAAAGAATAAACTAAGAGAGTATAGAAGGCTAGCACTCGACAGTTCTGGAGGTGACGGTGCAAATGAACGGAACCAGCGGTCCTCTCAATCATAGAACGTAAAATCACTGCACTCGTACGATGAAGATATTCAATTCATGTGGATAATTTTATTAGATAAATGTTCAGGTGAAGCGATAAGTATAAAACGTTTCGGCCAGCCCGTGGCCTTGTTCACTAAATCGCCTTAGGTAGTAGATTCTTCCTTCGAATGCATAAATATTGCTGCTGGGGTGTCAGCCAAGAGAAAAAGGAAAATAACCTGTGTGCTTTAAGGGACCAGCCAGAGCAACAGTTGAATACCTTGGAAGAGTATAACCAGTAATGTGGGAAAATTCGTATGGCTTAGTGGTAATGGTGCCGTGGTCGCCGTGGTGCAGGGCAGACAGGTATGTGTACCAATAGCTGTGCGCTTTAAGAGACCCGCCAGAGCAAAAATTGGATACCTTGGAAGAGTACAGCCAGCACTGTGGGAAAGTTCGTGTAGCTGCTAGGTTGTGGAGCCAGCCAGGGTCAATGTATACTGAACTAAACCACCGGAATGAGGAGATCAATGTCAATCCGTCCTCAGATGTCCGTGGAGACAGGTAGCCAGGACCAGCGTTGGTGGGCAAGTGGGAAGGGCAGACACTCACAGTGTCACTGCGTGGAGTGTCCCTCATTCCGGTGGTTTAGTTCAGTATACATTGACCCTGGCTGGCTCCACAACCTAGCAGCTACACGAACTTTCCCACAGTACTGGCTGTACTCTTCCAAGGTATCCAATTTTTGCTCTGGCGGGTCTCTTAAAGCGCACAGCTATTGGTACACATACCTGTCTGTCCTGCACCACGGCGACCATGGCACCATTACCACTAAGCCATACGAATTTTCCCACATTAATCGTTATACTCTTCCAAGGTATTCAACTGTTGCTCTGGCTGGTCCCTTAAAGCACACAGGTTATTTAACTTTTTCTCTTGGCTGACACCCCAGCAGCAATATTTACGCATTCGAAGGAAGAATCTACTACCTAAGGCGATTTAGTGAACAAGGCCACGGGCTGGCCGAAACGTTTTATACTTATCGCTTCACCTGAACATTTATCTAATAAAATTATCCACATGAATTGAATATCTTCATCGTACGAGTGCAGTGATTTTACGTTCTATAAAGAATAAACTAAATCACCTGTGGAAGGAACATCAGAAGCAGCAGCTCCACTCACAGCCACCAGAGGGAGTCCATGGACAGAACTTGCCGAAGTACCATTCATGACCACAGGAGGAAGTTTGATAACAGAATTCACAACAGGGAAGACTGCGTTGCCTGTAGCCTCCACTTCGGCACTCATTAGGAGCATGCCGCTTCCAAAAGCCAAAATGGGTGCTCCCAAGACTTGCGGTGCCTGGTCCTTTTTTGACATAGTTGCAGATGATATTTGATTTCTCAAATGCAAGCTGTGTCATCAGAAAGTCAAAAGAGGGAAAAGTGTCAGCAACCTCAATACCACAAATATGTGGAAACATGTGCGGACCAAGCACGTGGTGGAGTTACAAAAACACACTGAAGACCTAGGCCAACCAACAGCGGCTCCTACCTCCTCTTCAGCTCGTGTTGTAGCCTCTTCCTCCAGCTCACACACAGCTGGTTTGGCTTCCTCACAGGATCGCCATGGAAGAACCTCTGGCACTGTTGTCCAGAGACCCAGTGTAATTCCACCCAGAGCACCACATTCCCAGTCATCCTCACACTCCCAGCCCAGTCTACAGCCATCGATAGCATGGGAGAAAAGGCGGGCATTCTCGGCAAACCACCCCTGAGCACAGGCTCTGAATGCTGGCTTTGCAAAACAACTGTCCATTGAAATGCTGTAATTCAGGCTGGTGGAGACTGACACCTTCCGTAACTTGATGGCATTGGCAGTCCCACAATACAACGTGCCCAGCCGCTTTTATTTCAGCAGGCAAGCTGTCCCTGCCCTGCAAAAGCATGTGGAGGGAAACATTAAACATGCGCTACTAAACGCCGTCAGTAGCAAGGTCTGCCAACTCCAAGGATTGCAGGAATACAGTCTGTACACATTGACTCCTCATACTCCAGTTCCTCTGAATCATCGCTGCAGGAGCCGTCACGGTCTACCTCCACCTTGACCCGTGTATGCTTACCTGTTACAACCGATATGAGCACAGCCATGGCCATAAGTCAACAGGCCGTACTGAAATTAATTTCTTTGAGGAATCGAAGCCACACAGCGCAGGAGCTCTGGAATGCCATCAAGCAGGAGGGCGACGTGTGGTTTGTGCCAGCGAATCTCCAGCCAAGCATGGTAGTGTGTGACAATGGCCGAAATCTGGTGGCAGCTCTGGCCCTAGGCAACCTCACTCACATCCCATGTCTGGCACATGTGCTCAACTTGGTCGTGCAGAGTTTTTTGAGGGACTATCCGGATCTTGATGCACTGCTGCACAAGGTCCGCCTATAGTGCGCTCACTTGCGGCGTTCCAGCATGGCAAGATCGCGCCTTGCAGCTCTGCAGCGCCGATTTCACCTTCTGGAACATCACATCATGTGACCTACCCACCAGGTGGAATTCAACGTTACATATGTTGGAGTGGTCGTGTGAGCAGCAGCCAGCAGTAATGGAGTACCAGCTGCATCAGGTGCAAAGAAGTCGCACTGCGCTCCGTTGAGACTTCACAACCACTGAGTGGGCCACTATGAAGGACATCTGCCAGGTTTTGCATGCCTTCAATGATTCCACATGGATGGCGAGTGCAGATGATGCACTAGTCAGCATGACTGTCCCCCTTATCTGCCTGCTTGAAAGAACACTGCAAGCACTAAGGGAGGAGGTTGTGGAAGAGGTGGAGGATGAGGAGTCCCAAATGCCATCTGCTTCTGGACAGTCTGCACGCGTGGTTCCTCACAAAGGCCCAGGCAGGGGACACTTTGTGAGGAGGATGAGGAGGAGTCAATGGAGGAGGAAGATATCTGTCCAGAGGAGGGAGTTACACAATGCTCCAGTAGCCAGTAGGTAGAGCGAGGGTGGGGTGATGCAGAGCAGGCAGATATCACGGCTCAAGCAGGGAACAGCGTTTCATGGCCAGTTGGCAGTCTGCAGCACGTGGTTGATTTCATGCTGCAGTGCCTGAGAAATGACCGCCGCATCGCCCACATTCTCAACATGGCTGATTATTGGGTGTACACTCTCCTTGACCCTGGACAGATCGATTATCCGTGGTTCCCCCCCCCCCTTTTTGACCTCACTCCCATAAACAAATGACAGACACATTTCTTTGGATATTAAAATGGCCACAGCAGCCAATTTATTAATAATTAAAAAGACTCTTGGTAGGGTCCTCAAAGTCGCAAAAAACTCCAAAGTCTGGTGGTCTATTATCCCATGGCATTGCCCCTTCCCCCCCCAGTTTTACTCCTTAGCTCAGGAGCACTGAGGTTACCTCCATTCTGTTAACGTGAACCCGAAGTTCCATCGCCAGGTATCACCCAAAAACTCACGACTATGTGACCCTGACATACCATCACCGGGTGCCACCCATTTTTGTGTTGTTAGTGTGACCCCGACATTACCACCACTGGGTATCACCCCCTTACCACCAGACCACCACCAAGTAACCAACCAATGAAGGGGGGTCATGGCCTTTTCAATAATCCCCACTTCAAATTTTTTACCGACTTCGAGGACCCACCAACGCCACACCGAGAGCACCTCACCTCAGGAGCTCGAGACCCCACCAACTAGTAATGCTGTGGCCCTCACTATTCCTCCTTGCAGCCCCGCGATCCACATATCCATCCCAGCTGCATTCAAGTGTACCCTGTCAGCTCGCCAAAATGCCCTGTGTACATCCTCCAGGCACGCATGGCGCACCGCCACTTTCCCCCTCTGCACTACAAATTTGGATATTGCTTTATTAACCTTCATGCGTGCTTTGTTAACCCTCGGCACCGACCATGCTCCAGGCCAGAATTTTCTAGGTACAATGTCAGACTATACTACTTTTATCCCCGGGAAGGCTGACCACAGCTGCCTCAGATCTTTTTTGATGTCATCAACTAATCCTTTTCCAGCGCGAGCTGCCAGATCGCCTCCCCCTACATGTAGAACTAGAATATCTGTGACTCTGTGGCAGTGAATTGCTAGGTGAAACTCACGAAAAACCCGCTTCCAGACCAACCCCCTAAAACCCAACCACCTAATGAACGCCACCTCTTTTGTGTAACCCAACTGTCTGCTGTCAGTCTGTCTGTCCGCTCGCAGCGCTACCCAGTGAACGTAAGAGTGGCCTAAGATCCAGATTAACAGTGGAACATGCCCTGCAACAAAGCAAACATATGTTAGTGACATGTTAAATACCCGCCGGCTCGGCCCCTCCATTTCCTTAAGGTCGCACGTAGGACCGGTAACGCTTTGATTCCCAGCGGCCAATTCTCTTTAAAACTTTGATTGCTCAAACCTCCCACAGCTGCCTCCGTTGCAGCCCCAATGCGAAATGAATGGCCCCCATAACTGCGTGGCTCTATTCCCGATTCCCTCAAACACCTGTGAAATATTTTAACAAACTCCTCCCTGAAGTGGCCTAACGGACATAAATTGCTCTAAGCATCAGGACGGACACATAAAGGAATCCCTCACCCTGCCCAACAGAACTCTCTGTCCTTTACCTAACTGGTCCGTCTTTGACTTCCTAATCCAGAATTCCATTCCCCTTTTGGTAATCATTACGTCCTCGACTAAAATGCCCCCAACCTTGGTCTTACTTGGTGCAAATAATTCTCCCAACCTCATTGCACCGAAAAAGGCCAAAGAAAATGCAAGCCTGAATAATCTTACCTCAAAGGGGGTCTGCAAACTGTCTTTAGTCGCAGGCCCAACTTCTCTAGTAATCCAAATGAAACTGGCCGCCTATTATCCGTTTGGCTTCTTTTCCTACGAAAACCTCTAAGCGCCTGTCTGACTATAAACTTTTTGTCAAATCAGTCCTATTCCTAAGTTTAAAGCCAAAAGCCAACCCAGAAGTTAACTGATTAACCCTCGCTGCAGACCACTTATCATCTGCTGCCTGCCTGATTCCCATCAATAACACCCCCACTTTCTCATCTGTTAGGTGTCCTAGCCAGTGTTCCCACGTTTTCCATGACCGATGATAGGCTAACCATGTGATGCTTGCCAATGATGACCTAATTAATGGTCCGGCCGCCCTGATACCACATTCCAGAGTCCAGGAGGGCAGGGTATGGCCTCTTCTTCCGCCTCCGGTGCCAGGGCCCGAAACCACTCCCACTGAAAACGAGAAAGTGCATCAGCTATTGAGTTAAATTCCCCCGGTACATGTGATGCGGTAAAATGAGAATTAATGGATAGGCAGTCCAATACTAGCTGCCGCAAAACCCTGATAACTGGAGGGGAAGAAGCGGTTATGTTATTTATCGCCAACACCACACCCATGTTGTCACATTTAAAACGAATCCTCCTGTTTGCCAGCCGCTCTTTCCACAAATTGACAGCTACCAAAATGGGAAAATCTCTAGTAACTCTACGTTCTTAACAAGACCCAAATGGACCCATTCATCAGGCCACTTGGCCGCACACCATTGCCGCTGAAAATAAGCTCCAAAACCGCAACTCCCCACTGCGTCCGTGTATAGGTCAATGTCGGAATTGCAACACACCCCCCCCCCCCATCATCAATGATCGACCATTGTAATTTTCCAAAAATGTGTTCCAAAGAGCCAGATCAGCTCTGTTGTCAGCCGATAATCGAACATAATGATGATCACACCTACCGTAGCTCCCTCCAAACTACTTGAAAAAACTCTCCCCATAGGCAACACCTGACATGCGAAGTTTAAACTGCCCAGTAAAGACTGCACTTCCCGTAACCTCAATTTTTTCATTTTCAATGCCCTGCGTATTTCTCCTTAGAGGGATGACACCTTATCCTCCGGGAGCCGACATTCCCATTTGACTGTATCGATCACAATACCCAGGAAGGAAATACATGTTGTTGGACGGACCGTTTTTTCAGGAGCCAACGGTACACCGAATTCCTTTGCCACCCACTCTAAACTCCTCAAAATCACCTCGCACACATCCGATTTTGGGGGGCCAACGCACCAAAAATCATCCAAGTAATGTATCACAGATTTCAAATATCCATGACTACCCATTCCAGAAAACTGCTAAAGGTCTGAAACAAGGAACACAACAGCGAGCATCCCATGGGTAGGCACCTGTCCACAAAGTACTCCCCCTCGCCAATAGCACCCTAGCAGGCGTTGACTAACCGGATGTACGGGCAGTAACCGAATGGCAGATTCCACGTCAGTCTTCGCCATTAGAGCCCCTTTACCACACTTTCTCACCCACTGCACAGTCTCATCAAACGAGGCGTATACAACCGAGCATAACTCAGGATCAATGCCGTCATTAACGGACTTGCCACGAGGATATGACAAATGGTGAATCATACGGTTCCTTCTTAGGCACAATGCCAAAAGGGGAAACCACCATGTCCGAAAAAGGCAGAGACTTGAATGGTCCTGCCATTAGGCCTAGTAGCACCTCTTTTCTCAATTTTTCCTTCACCACTTTGGAGTGCTGATAGGCAGAATTTAGATTTTTCAATTTTGTTTGTAATTTGAATTTCGTGACAGGAATTATGAAACCATCCCTAAAGCCTCTGATTTACAGGTCTGCCTTGAGTCTATCGGGGTACTTATCTAGAAAGGAGAGCATCGCGTGCAGTTTGATTGGGGTTTGGCCCTTGACCATGGTTGTTTCCCCCGGTGCTAGCGCTGTTCTTCCTGACACATCTACTGGCTCCGTGTGAGAACCCGTTGCATACTGAGGATTGATGTCTGAATCTACAGCTGGGCCCGAACTTACATTGGCTCTTGTTAAACTGCCAACATATACAGTGCTTCTGTACCCCACCCAGAGCTTGAAAACCTCCTGAAGCTTGAGCTCCGATCCATAACCTGCTTGGCCGGTTCTCCCAGCTCACCCCTGAAAGGAGTTCCCAAATCTGTTGCTAGGGGCCATAATCTTTAACCAAAGCCCAATATCTTTTTGGTCCCATCTGATGGAGGGGCGAATGGCCTTCCGCTGGCAGAACTGTTCATCATACCGCAACCATACATGCCCCCCATAAGTTCTGTAAGCTTCCCCTATGGAATTCATGTAACAGAACAATTGTGAACAGTTCTCTGGCACTCTCTCCCATATAATGCTGGCTAAAATTGCAATGGCCTGCAACCAATTCGAGAACGTCTGCGGAACCATATGACTCTGTCGCCTTTCCTCTTCCTCCTATTTATTCCCCTCCTTCACAATCTTCTCAACACTCAATTTATCAATGGGTAGCAACGAAAATATGTCCACGTACTCATTCCTCCAAATTTTTTCCCTCACCTCTTTTTTAAGATGGGCACCTAGTGGGCCTGAGAAACAAATGTACACCTCCCCCCCGGGCCCTATCATCTAAGGGAAAATTTTCCCCCTCCCCAGCTGAACTCGCGTCGGGCACTTCCACAGTGCCGTTACTCACACTCGTACTCCCTCTATGATGGGTGTAAGGGGTCGTCCAGGCTGATAGGTGAGCTGGCCCTGGTTCTTCTAGCCGATCTTACCTCTTCTCTAACTTGGCTACATAACGCTATCAGCTCGCTGCTGACTGGATCAGGGGGTGACTTGTCAACCATAACGTTATTATCCTTGGACCCCGGACTATCTCTGTTTCCTGTATACGGGCCAGCGACGGGAGACAAACCCAAAATAGATTCATAATTACCATGCTCCCAAGGAGCTGAAGTCCTTCTGGTCGTTTCATAGTCCTCAAAGTCGTCTTCGTCTCCGAACTGGGCCTGGGTCATGTCCACGTGGGGCCGGGCTGGCGATCTTCTCTCCCTGGCTCCCATGGCGTGGAAGACCGATCCTCCTTCTTCATTGTCGGGACTCTCCTCCTGACATGGAAAAGACCCCCCTTGTGGGCTAAGTTCCCTCTCCCCCTGGGGCCTGCCCTTCCTTCTCTGACGTGGGCCCGTCGCATCCCTGGAGGGGCTCCTGCAGCCCCGCTGTGCCCGCACTGGCATGTCCATGGACAGCCTTTCTGGGGGCCTAGTTCTGTGGGCAGGCCTTATGGGCCTTTCGTTTACTGCAGGCATGCCAATAGCCCACCCCCTATCTTTGCTAGATTGCACAGGCGCCGTGCTAAACAGCTCGTTCTCCAGGCTCCTTAGTGAACGACCCCGGAAGCAAGATGGCGGCGCCCATCTGTCCACATGTTCCCGGGTTTCACCGTGCTGCCCCTGTACCGCCCACCTGCCGGAACGCTGCCTGACATGCACGGGCTGAGCAGCGGGGGGGTCGCTGCATCTCCCTGCTATCTGGCCGCCGCGCTGGGGGACTGCCGCCACGGGAAGCTCTGTGGGGGGGGGGGTTGACAGTCGCACCTCTCCTGGCCTGCACTCCGGAGGGTGCTGTAAGTCAGAGCCGTCGGATCCTCCGGGGACACCAGCTGGCAGCCCAGCCCCGAGACCCCTGCTACGTCTTCTCTCAGCACGCCCGGTAGGGCGTGAGGATCCCATCCTGGGCGTGCTGGCACATGGGCCTCTCTGAGCGCCGGACCTTCGCCCCGCTGAGCCCTCACCAACCCGACGTCTATGTGTCCCGCTCTGGATCTACGTGCTCCAGTCATCCTAGCTAGGCTACCCCCACTACTACACACCAGGATCCTACTAATGGTAGTCTCTAACCAGCCCGGAGCGTGAATGGTTGCAGCGGCCTGCAATTTACCTATCAGGTCCTCCATACCCGGTAAGTACTTGTTGTCCAGTTGTCCGTCTGTGGTCAAAGAGAGCTCTTACGTCCCGCCCAGTCCTTTTTCTAACCCTTCCTTGGGACCCCACCTCCCCTAGCCCTATGTCATTTCCTCCCTGCCGTCCCTTTTACCAATCCCCCCTTATCCCTTTCACCTCCCTGTCTTTTTTCCAACCACTCACTCTCTTCCAGTGTCATGCCCGCTTCCCCCTATCCTTCCGTGCATGTCCAGCGGATACTAGATCCGCGCTGTTACATGTTACGGAACCCCACAGCACCCAGAATATGTTGAGTTAGGCTAAGTTCACACTACGTTAGTGCAGTCCGTTCAACATATCTGTTAAACGGACTGCACTAACGCAAGTGCCAGCGCTTGCACAGGGCTAGCGCAGATGGAGCTTCTGCTAGCTTCATCTGCGCTAGTGGCGCGCTAGCAGTGACGGACCCGGAAACGCTGCAGGCGGCGTCTCGGGTCCGTCACTCAATGATGGCACATCGCTAGCGCACACCCATTGTGGGCGTGCGCTAGCGATGCGCTCACCATTGCTTATAATGGCGGTGTTAACGGACTACGTTACACCGTTATGCTGTGGTGTAACGTAGTCCGTTAAACGGGTTCACACAACACAGTGTGAACCCAGCCTTAAGGTACCTTCACACTGAGCAACTTTCCAACGAGAACGACAGCGATCCGTGACGTTGCAGCGTCCTGGATAGCGATCTCGTTGTGTTTGACACGCAGCAGCGATCAGGATCCCGCTGTGACATCGCTGTTCGTAGCTAGAAGTCCGGAACTTTATTTGGTCGTCAGGTGGCCTTGATTTGTCATGTTTGACAGCAAAAGCAACGATGCCTGCAATGGTTTTTCATGGAGCGAACAACCAGCGAGAACGATAAGTACGTCACTGGATCGCTCCTGCATCGTTCAGCTGTTGCCGGTGTTTGACGTCTCTTAGCGACCTAAACAGCAATGCTGCAGCGATCGGCTCGTTGTCTATATCGCTGCAGCGTCGCTTCAAGTGATGGTACCTGTTATGACCTGGTGGTTAGGAGCACCCAGAATGGCCTGATAATTAAACCTCATACAGGATGAGCTCTGGGATGTGGGAGCTCTGCTGACCGCAAGCCCTAATCCTATCAAACACACTAGAAATAGCCGTGGAGCGCTCCTGTCCAGACCTAGGCGCCTCGTCACAGCCTAAGAGCTATCTAGCCCTAGAGATAGAAAATAAAGCTTACCTTGCCTCAGAGAAATTCCCCAAAGGTAAAGGAAGCCCCCCACATATATTGACGGTGAGAAAAGATGAAAGTCACAAACGCAGAAATGAAACAGGTTTCAGCAAAGGGAGGCCAGACTTACTAAATAGACAGAGGATAGGAAAGGTAACTTTGCGATCAGCACAAAAACCTGCAGAGTGTGCAAAAAAGACCTCCGCACCGACTCACGGTGCGGAGGGGCCACTCTGCATCCCAGAGCTTCCAGCTAGCAAGACAAAATCATGAAAACCAGCTGGACAAGAAAACAGAGAACAAATTAAGACTATAAGGAACTTAGCTTCTGCAGGAGAAGGCAGGTCACCAGAGAGATCCAGGAGCGAACTGAACGAATGCAAAAACATTGACAGCTGACATGGAGTAACGATCTGAGAGGAGTTAAATAGAGCAGCCAACCAAAGGATAAACCACGTCACCTGTGTAAGGAACCTCAGAAGCAGCAGCTTCACTCATAGCCACCAGAGGAAGCCCATAGACAGTACTCGCCGAAGTACCATTCACGACCACAGGCGGGAGTTCGACAACAGAATTCACAACAGGTACCTTTATATGTATGTATAATAGGTTCCATGTGAGATGCATCTGCCCACAGGCTGCGCCCCTGGGCAGAGGGGACAAGATATCCCCCTTCTGTCCTCCCCCACCTTTGTAATTCCCACAGTAAATATCGGCAGGCTCCGGCCCCCTGCGGCTATTGTAATGAACATCTGGCCTGCTGCTTTTCTATTGGTCTGCCCTCTGTATCTGTGTGATATATTCTGTGTCCTGTGAATAAAGTGTTGTCAGACTAGAAATACGTGGAGAAGCAGTGAGATTTTATATGCTCCCATGTAACCCTCCCTATTTCCAGGTCCCAACGCGTTTCTTTGCAAGCAGGATCATCAGGGGACTAGCTTGCATGGGAGATAAGGTGCTTCAGTGCTACAAATAGAACTGCCACCCTCTATACTCTCTGCAGAGACAGCAGGAAATAGGGAGAGTGCAGGGCATGTTATACCTTAGGGGTAGATGTGGACTTGTAAGGGCAGGAGCTCAGGGATTGAGATTTATTGATAGCCCTCCAGGGACTGACAGGGAATTGTCTCCTGATGCTGTGGCTTGAAGGATTTCTCCACTTAAGCGAATTGGGGCTCCACCTTACCTATCCTCAGCAATTGGTGAGATTGTTCCAATATTACTTTTGTGTACATGTCTTTTCCAATTGATCTTACCCCTCCCTTTGCTTTGTGATAACTGCTAATATTAATGCAACCAAAGCTATCTGTTTATCTGTATTGGCACTTGATAAATGCTTCTTCTACAGGCATTATCACCATTTAATCAGGTACCTTGGGTTGAGTGATAGGACAATGGACCACTGCCAGCGTCTGCACAAAAATCTTGTATAAGTACTAAATTTTTTATGGCACGTCCCCTGACAGGGTATACCCAGTAGTACTACTTTTTTATCGATACACTTTTTTTTGGGTGACAGTTTATTTAATATATTCCTTTATTTGGTTATACATTAAAAGTTATGTTTTAATTTTAATTCCTGCTTATGATATATTGACAGTGGTAGATTATGCCACACGGTATCCAGAGGCCCTGCTCCAGGTTTGCTCATGGGTTGGATTTCCCCCGGGAGATTATCTTGGATCAGGGTACCCAGTTTACAGCAGAGGTGACCAACCAACTGTGGAAGCTGTGCGGCGTAAAGTCCATTAGAAGCGCCCCGTACCATCCGCAAACCAATGGGTTGTGTGAACGCTTTAACGGAACGTTAAAACAACTCATTGGGACTTTTACCAGGACCTACAGGGAGAAATTCTTGCCTCACCTCCTGTTTGCCTATCGGGAGGTGCCCCAAGAATCCACAGGGTTCTCCCCGTTCGAACTGGTATACGGGAGACGGGTAAGGGGACCCCTAGACTTAGTGCTAGAACACTGGGAATGGGAGGGCATCATAGAAGGGGTACCTATTGTACCCTATGTGCTGGAATTCTGGGACTACCTACAGGAGCTGTAGAGTAGATGATAAGCACAGCCCGAGGGTGGAGGTGCCAAAGAAGTAGGTGCCCAGACCTTGAAGTGTAGTATAGGATATACTTGGCACACTCGTATGGGTCTGATGCAAAAAGTGTTTATTATATACATACAGTATTCAAACGTTTCGGTCTACCAAGGACCTTCATCAGTGTGCTCTATGGAGAGCTGAAAAAGGGTATAAAGCATAGACCCTTAGGAGTGATATTGCATCAAGATAGTAGGATAAACAGGGAATCCTGAAATAGAGGGCTCTAAACCAGCCGATCGAGCCTTAGAGGAGGCTGTAGAGAGACGGACGCGGTATCCACCGCAGGTCACAGGAGTTCCTTCTCCAAGGCTTGATTGGCTGGTTTAGAGCCCTCTATTTCAGAAGTATTTGACCACCATCGATCTATGCAAAGGCTACTGGCAGATTCCCTTTAGTCCTGACGCTATTCCCAAGTCGGCATTTGTCACCCCGTTCGGCTTATTCCAGTTTTGAGTTATGCCATTCGGGATGAAGAATGGCCCGGCGACCTTCCAGAGGCTGGCTGACCAGCTTCTGGATGGTCTCCAGGACTATGCTTGTGCCTACCTGGACGACATCGCCATCTACAGCGCGACATGGGAAGAGCATCTAAATCACATAGAGACAGTATTGGACAGGATCCCCAAGGCCGGAATCACCCTGAACCCAAACAAGTGTCACGTGGGCAAAGCAGAGGTTCAGTATTTAGGGCATTGGGTGGGAAGTAGGAAACAGAGACAAGAACCAGCCAAGATTGAGGCCATATCCAAATGGCCCACCCCACGCACTAAAACCCAGGTCATGGCGTTTCTAGGGACAGCAGGGTATTACAGGAAATTCGTTCCCAATTACAGCAGCGTAGCCAAGCCCCTCACTGATCTGACCTGTAAGAACCAACCCTGCCAGGTAACCTGGACCCCAGAGTGTGAGGAAGCCTTCCATCAGCTAAAGGATGCCCTCACCAATACCCCTGTATTGGCTGCACCCGATCCAACTAAACATTTCCTTGTTCACACCGACGCTTCTATGTTTGAATTGGGGGCAGTACTGAGCCATGTTGGGCAAGACGGCCAAGAATACCTGATACCTGAGTCGGAAACTACTGCCCCGTGAAGCTATGCGGCCATCGAGGAGTGCCTGGCGGTAGTATGGGCACTCAAAAAGTTGCAACCATATTTGTATGGACGACAGTTTTCCCACCTAACGGACTATAATCCCCTAGTCTGGCTTAATCGGGTCTCCGGAGACAACGCCAGATTACTGCGGTGAAGTTTAGCCCTACAACCTCTGTACTTCACTATCCATTACAGACCCGCCAAACAAAACGGTAACGCCGATGGACTAAGTCGACAAACAGAACTTGTACCAACCCCATAAACTTCGGACATCCCCAAACCGATCCGTTAATGCTCAGACTGTGTATGCCGATCGCGTCGCTTAAAAGGGGAGCCGTGTTATGTGTTACGGAACCCCACTGCAGCCAGAATATGTTGAGTTATAAGTATGTATAATAGGTTCCATGTGAGATGCATCAGTGTTGTGAATTCTGTTTTCGAACTCCCTCCTGTGGTCATGAATGGTACTTCGGCGAGTTCTGTCCATGAACTCCCTCTGGTGGCTGTGAGTGGAGCTGCTGCTTCTGAGGTTCCTTCCACAGGTGACGTAGCTTATTCTTTGGCTGGCTGTTCTATTTAACTCCACTCAGATCGTTACTCCATGCCAGCTGTCAATGTTCTTGTACTGGTTCAGTTCGCTCTTGGATCTTTCTGGTGACCTGTCTACTCCAGCAGAAGCTAAGTCCCTGCTAGCTTATTACTTGTTCATTGTTTTCTTGTCCAGCTTGCTATCATTATTTTGCCTTGCTAGCTGGAAGCTCTGGGAGGCAGAGTGGCACCTCCGCACCGTGAGTCGGTGGGGAGGTCTTTTTGCACACTCTGCGTGGTCTTTTTGTAGTTTTTTGTGCTGACCACAAAGTTACCTTTTCTATCCTCAGTCTGTTTAGTAAGTCTGGCCTCCCTTTGCTGAAACCTGTTTCATTTCTGTGTTTGTGACTTTCATCTTAACCCACAGTCAATATATGTGGGGGCTGACTTTCTCTTTGGGGAATTTCTCTGAGGCAAGGTAGGCTTTATTTTCTATCTCTAGGGCTAGTTAGCTCTTAGGCTAGGTTCACATTGCGTCAAGTACATGGAGTTAAACGGATTCGTTAAACGAATGTACAGAAACGGAGCCAAAATATGTGAAATTCGTCGTCACGGTTACGCTAGCGTTAACGCATGTGATCGCGTTTTTTCATTTTGATGTCCGTTTACGAAGTATCCATTTGGCTGTTTCATCTCTGTGTTTGTGACTTTCATCTTAATTCACAGTCAATATATGTGGGGGGCTGCCTTTTTCTTTGGGGAATTTCTCTGAGGCAAGGTAGGCTTTATTTTCTATCTCTAGGGCTAGTTAGCTCTTAGGCTGTGAAGAGGCGTCTAGGTCATGTTAGGTACCCCCCACGGCTATTTCTAGTTGTGTGACAGGATTAGGGGTTGCGGTCAGCAGAGTTTCCACTTCCCAGAGCTTGTCCTGTGTGAGTTTAACCATCAGGTCGTTCCGGGTGCTCTTAACCACCAGGTCCATAACAGTACAGCTGGCCCAAAGTATTAATGCATCTCAATAGAGGGATAAGAGAAGTTCTGAGACCATTTTTTTTTCTCTGCAGTGTTTTTTGTCTTTCTTTTCCCCTTAACCTCTGGGTGGTTCAGAACACAGGTGTAGATATGGACATTCAGGGTCTGTCCTCTTGTGTGGATCATCTCACGGCAAGGGTACAAAACATTCAAGATTTTGTGGTTCAGAATCCGATGTTAGAGCCTAGAATTCCAGTTCCTGATTTGTTTTCTGGGGATAGATCTAAATTCCTGAATTTCAAAAATAATTGTAAACTGTTTCTAGCTTTGAAACCCCGCTCCTCTGGTGACCCCGTTCAACAAGTAAAAATCATTATTTCTTTGTTGCATGGCGACCCTCAAGACTGGGCATTTTCCCTTGCGCCAGGAGATCCTGCATTGCGTGATGTAGATGCGCTTTTTCTGGCGCTTGGATTGCTTTATGATGAACCAAATTCAGTGGATCAGGCAGAGAAAATCTTGCTGGCTTTGTGTCAGGGTCAGGATGAAGCGGAGGTATATTGTCAGAAGTTTAGAAAGTGGTCTGTGCTTACTCAGTGGAATGAGTGTGCCCTGGCGGCAATTTTCAGAAAGGGTCTTTCTGAAGCCCTTAAGGATGTCATGGTGGGATTTCCCACGCCTGCTGGTCTGAGTGAGTCAATGTCCTTGGCCATTCAGATCGATCGGCGCTTGCGTGAGCGCAAAGCTGTGCACCATTTGGCGGTATTCTCTGAGCATAGGCCTGAGCCTATGCAATGTGATAGGACTTTGACCAGAGCTGAACGGCAAGAACACAGACGTCGGAATGGGCTGTGTTTTTACTGTGGTGATTCCACTCATGCTATCTCCGATTGTCCTAAGCGCACTAAGCGGTTCGCTAGGTCTGCCACCATTGGTACGGTAAAGTCTAAATTTCTTTTGTCCGTTACTCTGATTTGCTCTCTGTCGTCCTATTCTGTAATGGCATTTGTGGATTCAGGCGCTGCCCTGAATTTGATGGACTTGGAGTTTGCCAGGCGCTGTGGTTTTTTCTTGGAGCCCTTGCAGTATCCTATTCCATTGAGAGGAATTGATGCTATGCCTTTGGCCAAGAATAAGCCTCAGTACTGGACTCAATTGACCATGTGCATGGCTCCTGCACATCAGGAGGATATTCACTTTTTGGTGTTGCATAATCTGCATGATGTGGTCGTTTTGGGGTTGCCATGGCTACAGGTCCATAATCCAGTATTGGATTGGAAATCTATGTCTGTGTCCGGCTTGGGTTGTCAGGGGGTACATGGTGATGTTCCATTGCTGTCAATTTCGCCTTCCACTCCTTCTGAAGTCCCTGAGTTTTTGTCAGATTACCGGGATGTATTTGAAGAGCCCAAATCCGGTGCCTTACCTCCTCATAGGGATTGCGATTGTGCTATTAATTTGATTCCTGGTAGTAAGTTTCCTAAGGGCCGACTGTTTAATTTATCTGTGCCAGAGCACGCCGCTATGCGGAGTTATATAAAGGAATCCTTGGAGAAAGGTCATATTCGCCCGTCGTCATCACCGTTGGGAGCAGGGTTCTTTTTTGTGGCCAAGAAGGATGGCTCTTTGAGACCTTGTCTTGATTACTGCCTTCTTAATAAGATCACAATCAAATTTCAGTACCCTTTGCCGCTGCTGTCTGATTTGTTTGCTCGGATTAAGGGGGCTAGTTGGTTCACCAAGATAGATCTTCGAGGGGCGTATAATCTTGTGCATATTAAACAGGGCGATGAATGGAAAACAGCATTTAATACGCCCGAGGGCCATTTTGAGTACCTGGTTATGCCATTCGGGCTTTCTAATGCTCCATCTGTGTTTCAGTCCTTTATGCATGACATCTTCCGAGAGTACCTGGATAGATTCATGATTGTATATTTGGATGATATTTTGGTCTTTTCGTATGATTGGGAGTCTCATGTGAAGCAGGTCAGAATGGTGTTCCAGGTCCTTCGTGCGAATTCCTTGTTTTTGAAGGGGTCGAAATGTCTCTTTGGGGTTCAGAAGGTTTCATTTTTGGGTTTCATTTTTTCCCCTTCTACTATCGAGATGGACCCTGTTAAAGTTCAGGCCATTTATGATTGGACTCAGCCGACATCTGTGAAGAGCCTGCAGAAGTTCCTGGGCTTTGCTAATTTTTACCGTCGCTTCATCGCTAATTTTTCTAGTGTTGTTAAACCATTGACTGATTTGACCAAGAAAGGTGCTGATGTGGTCAATTGGTCCTCGGCGGCTGTAGAGGCTTTTCAGGAGTTGAAGCATCGTTTTTCTTCTGCCCCTGTGTTGTGCCAGCCAGATGTTTCGCTCCCATTTCAGGTCGAGGTTGATGCTTTTGAGATTGGAGCAGGGGCTGTTTTGTCGCAAAGAAGTTCTGATGGCTCGGTGATGAAACCATGTGCCTTCTTTTCTAGAAAATTCTCGCCTGCTGAGCGCAATTATGATGTTGGCAATCGAGAGTTGTTGGCCATGAAGTGGGCATTCGAGGAGTGGCGACATTGGCTTGAAGGAGCCAAGCATCGCGTGGTGGTCTTGACGGATCACAAGAATTTGACTTATCTCGAGTCTGCCAAACGGTTGAATCCTAGACAGGCTCGGTGGTCGCTGTTTTTCTCCCGTTTTGATTTTGTGGTTTCGTACCTTCCGGGCTCTAAGAATGTGAAGGCTGATGCCCTGTCAAGGAGTTTTGTGCCTGAATCTCCGGGTGTTCCTGAGCCGGCGGGTACTCTCAAAGAGGGGGTAATTTTGTCTGCCATCTCCCCTGATTTGCGGCGCGTGCTGCAGAAGTTTCAGGCTGATAGACCTGACCGTTGTCCAGCGGAGAAACTGTTTGTCCCTGATAGATGGACTAGTAGAGTTATCTCTGAGGTTCATTGTTCGGTGTTGGCGGGTCATCCTGGAATCTTTGGTACCAGAGATTTGGTGGCTAGATCCTTTTGGTGGCCTTCTTTGTCACGGGATGTGCGTTCTTTTGTGCAGTCCTGTGGGATTTGTGCTCGGGCTAAGCCCTGCTGTTCTCGTGCCAGTGAGTTGCTTTTGCCCTTGCCGGTCCCGAAGAGGCCCTGGATGCATATTTCCATGGATTTTATTTCAGATCTCCCTGTCTCTCAAAGGATGTCGGTCATTTGGGTGGTTTGTGATCGCTTCTCTAAGATGGTCCATTTGGTACCCTTGTCTAAATTGCCTTCTTCCTCTGATTTGGTGCCATTGTTTTTCCAGCATGTGGTTCGTTTGCATGGCATTCCGGAGAACATCGTCTCGGACAGAGGTTCTCAGTTTGTTTCGAGGTTTTGGGGGTCCTTTTGTGCTAAGATGGGCATTGATTTGTCTTTTTCTTCGGCTTTCCATCCTCAGACAAATGGCCAAACCGAACGAACTAATCAGACTTTGGAGACATATCTGAGATGCTTTGTTTCTGCTGATCAGGATGATTGGCTGTCCTTCTTGCCTTTGGCTGAGTTCGCCCTTAATAATCGTGCCAGCTCGGCTACTTTGGTTTCGCCTTTTTTCTGTAATTCTGGTTTCCATCCTTGTTTCTCTTCAGGGCAGGTTGAGCCTTCGGACTGTCCTGGTGTGGATAAGGTGGTGGACAGGTTGCAGCAAATTTGGACTCATGTGGTGGACAATTTGACATTGTCCCAGGAGAAGGCTCAACATTTCGCTAACTGCCGGCGCTGTGTTGGTCCCCGACTTCGTGTTGGGGATTTGGTTTGGTTGTCATCTCGTCATGTTCCTATGAAGGTTTCCTCTCCTAAGTTTAAGCCTCGTTTCATTCGGCCATATAAGATTTCTGAAGTTCTTAATCCTGTGTCATTTCATTTGGACCTTCCAGCTTCTTTTGCCATCCATAATGTGTTCCATAGGTCGTTATTGCGGAGATACGTGGCGCCTATGGTTCCCTCCGATGATCCTCCTGCCCCGGTGTTGGTCGAGGGGGACTTGGAGTATGTGGTGGAGAAGATTTTGGATTCTCGTATTTCGAGACGGAAACTCCAGTACCTGGTCAAGTGGAAGGGTTATGGTCAGGAAGATAATTCCTAGGTTTTTGCCTCTGATGTTCATGCTGCCGATCTAGTTCGTGCCTTTCATTTGGCTCGTCCTGATCGGCCTGGGGGCTCTGGTGAGGGTTCGGTGACCCCTCCTCAAGGGGGGGGTACTGTTGTGAATTCTGTTTTCGAACTCCTTCCTGTGGCCATGAATGGTACTTCGGCGAGTTCTGTCCATGAACTCCCTCTGGTGGCTGTGAGTGGAGCTGCTGCTTCTGAGGTTCCTTCCACAGGTGACGTAGTTTATTCTTTGGCTGGCTGTTCTATTTAACTCCACTCAGATCGTTACTCCATGCCAGCTGTCAATGTTCTTGTACTGGTTCAGTTCGCTCTTGGATCTTTCTGGTGACCTGTCTACTCCAGCAGAAGCTAAGTCCCTGCTGGCTAATTATTTGTTCATTGTTTCCTTGTCCAGTTGGCTATCATGATTTTGTCTTGCTAGCTGGAAGCTCTGGGATGCAGAGTGGCACCTCCGCACCGTGAGTCGGTGCGGAGGTCTTTTTGCACACTCTGCGTGTTTTTTTTGTAGTTTTTTGTGCTGACCGCAAAGATACCTTTTCTATCCTCAGTCTGTTTAGTAAGTCTGGCCTCCCTTTGCTGAAACCTGTTTCATCTCTGTGTTTGTGACTTTCATCTTAACTCACAGTCAATATATGTGGGGGGCTGCCTTTTCCTTTGGGGAATTTCTCTGAGGCAAGGTAGGCTTTATTTTCTATCTCTAGGGCTAGTTAGCTCTTAGGCTGTGAAGAGGCGTCTAGGTCGTGTTAGGTACGCCCCACGGCTATTTCTAGTTGTGTGACAGGATTAGGGGTTGCGGTCAGCAGAGTTCCCACTTCCCAGAGCTTGTCCTGTGTGAGTTTAACCATCAGGTCGTTCCGGGTGCTCTTAACCACCAGGTCCATAACACATCAGCCCACAGGCTGCACCCCTGGGCAGAGGGGACAAGATATCCCCCTTCTGTCCTCCTCCCACCTTTGTAATTCCCACAGTATATATCGGCAGGCTCCGGCCCTCTGCGGCTATTGTAATGTATGTCTGGCCTGCTGCTTTTCTATTGATCTGCACTCTGTATCTGTGTGATATATTCTGTGTCCTGTGTATAAAGTGTTGTCAGACTGGAAATACATGGAGAAGCAGTGAGATTTTATATGCGCCCATGTAACCAAGCAGTTCCAGCCAGCGTCCTTCATTCAGACTCCAGCCAAAGCAAAGTGGACCTCCTGAAACACGGGGTGGTACTGAAAGAGGTACCCCAGCACGGTTTTCCCCGTTACATGCGCTACCGGGACAACTTACAAAGCCTCATAACACCGTTGAAGCGGGAGCATAAAATGCGGGAGTACATAGACATCTTCCATCATCTTCTCCATTCCAACTGAGAGCAGTGCTGCTAGTGCTTTAAAAAGCAGCTCAGTCCGTCGAGGCAGTGGAGGAAGCTCAGCACAAACAGGGAGCAGAAGCAGTGCCTCAGCACAAGGCAAAACCTGTATGGCGCAACTGTGGCAAACTTTTGTGTGCCTGCCACAAATGTCTACACCATCACAGTCCAGTCAGCAGGAGGAAATGGGTCTCTAAGCTGGATACATGGCCAGAGCTAAGTCAGTATGCATTGGAGGTGCTGGCTTGCCTTGCTGCTAGTGTATTATCGGAGCGCGTCTTTAGTGCTGCAGGTGGCGTACTAACAGACCATTGCATGCGACTATCCTCTGATAACATTGACCAGCTTACCTTTCTGAAAATGAACAAGGCCTGGATCTCGCAGGAATTTGCCACTCCTCTTCCAGATTAAATACTTGGTTGGCAACAGTATCCAGGTCTCCTGTTGTGTTCATGTTTCTACCACCTGAACTGTAATCCCTGGGCTCCAACACCACCAGTTGCTGCTAAGAAGTGTCGTCTGCACAGTCAACACATGATCCAGTGTTATTGGGTTTCAGTAATGTCAGCTCATCCCATGCTGTGTATCCGGCAATTGCTCCTGCTACCTCCACACTCACACTACTACAGAAATGAAAGGGAACCTGTCCCCCCCAGGCATTTGTAACTGAAACAGCCATCTTGTGCAGCAGAAATGCTTCACCAGGAAAAGGTGGCTCTTTTAGTTTTGCTCCTTGCACGTGCTGAACTTAACACTTATAAAATGTGTCCCCTCATACCGTGAAACCGTCCCGGAGGTGGGACTTTCCTTCGTAATGAGACGCAGCACAGCCGGCATTCATACCCCCTTGGCGCTGGGCACCACCCCCTCAGCGTTGTTCGAATCTGTCCCAGAGCCTGCCCTGTTATGTTAAATCTTGGGCATGGGCAGTTAGCGCTGCCCGTCTTCTGACATCATTTGTTGTCAGGCTGACTGCGCCTGTGCGGTCGCGCTGCCCGAGATCCCGCCTCGCAGTGTCTTCTGATTTATTCACACTGCGGGGCTGGGATTCATGGCCATGCACAGTGCATATGTTTGCCTGACACTCATCTCCTTCCGCCTTCGTTACTGGCATAACTCCAAAACATCCCAATAGGCCAAGTTACATGTTAACATAGGACCCCTCCTTTGATATCACCTTCACAATTCTTGCATTCTTGAGTTTTTGGAGAGGTTCTGCTTGTACGTCTTTGCATGAAGTTAGAATAGCTTCCCAGAGCTGCTGTTTTGATGTGAACTGCCTCGCACCCTCATAGATCTTGTGCTGGATGATTCTCCAAAGGTTTTCTATAGGGTTGAGGTCAGGGGAAGATGGTGGCCACACCATGAGTTTATCTCCTTTTATGCCCATAGCAGCCAATGACTTAGAGGTATTATTTGCAGCATGAGATGGGGCATTGTCATGCATGAAGATGATTTTGCTCCTGAAGGCACGTTTCTGCTTTTAGACCATGGAAGAAAGTTGTCAGTCAGAAACGCTATTTACTTTACAGAGGTCATTTTCACATCTTCAGGAACCTTAAAGGGCCCCACCAGCTGTTTGCCCATGATTCCAGCCCAAAACATGATTTCTCCACCTCCTTGCTGACGTCGCAGCCTTGTTGCGACATGGCCATCCACCAACCATCCACTACTCCATCCATCTGGACCATCCAGGGTTGCTCGACACTGATCAGTAAACAAGACTGTTTGAAAATTAGTCTTCATGTATGTCTGGGCCCATTGTAACCGATTCTGCTCATGAACACTGTTTAGGGGCGGCCAAATAGTAGGTTTATGCACCACAGCAAGCCTTTGAAGGATCATACACCTTGAAGTTCGAGGGACTCCAGAGGCACCAGCAGCTTCAAATAACTGTTTGCTGCTTTGTAATGGTATTTTGGCAGCTGCAATCTTAATCCAATGAATTTGTCTGGCAGAAACCTTCCTCATTATGCCTTTATCTGCATGCTCTGTCTGTGCTCTGTTTGTCACAAATCTCTTCACAGTATGATGATCAAAGTTTTTGTGAAGTATCTAATTTTTTCATACCTTGTCCAAGGCATTGCACTATTTAAAGGGCCACTGTCACCCCCTCCAGCCGTTATAAACTAAAAGAGCCACTTTGTGCAGCAGTAATGCAGCATTCTAACAAGGTGGCTCTTTTAGTTTTTGGTGCATTTATTCCCAAAATAAAGCGTTTTATAACTTCTCCAAAACTTACCTGCGCTTGCCTTTCCTGGCACCAAGGGAGTGATTCTGATAATGCTCCAGGTACAGTTCGCATTTAATGTGGTCTTTCTATACTCTATATACATTCAGGAGGCCATAATGGCACAACCCTTTCTTTCCTTGTAGGTTAATTCTACATGATGGAAAACAACTAACAATAATGTAGGATGTATTGGGGGAGGTGGAGGAGGCATTAAATGCATAGAGGTTTAGCCCAATCAAATGGAATGGCAGGAATTATTTTTTTTTTTAAGACGTTAGGAGTTACAAAGATATTGACTATGTTAAGAATTGTTATATTTTGTCAGATATTTATGATTCACTAATTCCATGCTCTTCACCTTCTTTTTTACTTCTCCCACACTTTCTTCTTCATCATCCTCAGCAGCAGCATCTTTTTCATCAAGTTCTTCTTCACCTTATTCAATTTCTTCTTCACCTTTTTCCTATTCTTTTTTTTTACATTCTTCTTATTCTTTTTATTCAACTATTATTCTTCTTCATATTCTACTTCTTCATCTTCTTCATTTTCTTCTTCTTTATCATATTATTATTTGTGACAGGCATTCCTGTAGTTGTTATCTATAAAATTTGAAGATTACACCTACCGTTCTGCCTGTCACAAAAGAGTTACAACAGGATTTGTCAGCGTTCAGGTTGGCCTGCTGTAGCAGGCTTTTCCCAGGGGCACCACGAGGAGGAATGGACTCACCCCCATACACTGCTTAGTCTTCTTCTGCTCTGATTTTTAGTCTTATGCTTAATGTTCTTCTGCTCTTTGTGCTGCAGCTTCTTGTTCTTCTGCTTCTTGGTCTTCAGGGTCGTCGTCTCCAGGGTCTTCGTCTTCTTCGGGGTGGTCTCCGGCATTATCGTCTCCAGGGTCGTCGTCTCCGGAGTCGTCGTCTGCGGAGTCATCGTCTTCTTTGGGGTGGTCTTCAGGGTCGTCGTCTTTAGGGTCTTGAACTTGGAAATGTAGCAGAAGGTACAAGAAGGCTGAGGAACTGCCGAGAACCAGCTAATGGTACTGGAACCCGGATGGCTACCCGAAGGTCCAAGAGCCAATGGAACTACCGAGGACTAGCTGATGTTACTGGAACCCGGGTAACTAAGCAGGAGGTACCCGTGCCAGAAAGCACTACCAAGGACCACCTGACGTTGGTGGAACTCGGATACCCAGAAGGAGGCACCTAAGCCAAAGGTTCTGCCCGGAACCAGCTGACGGTACTGGAACCAGGATGGGGAGCAGAAGGTACAAGAGCCAAAGACACTGCCGAGAACCAGCTGACGGTACTGGAACCCGGATGGATAGCCGAAGGTACAAGAGCCAATGGAACTACCGAGGACTAGCTGACGGTACTGGAACCCGGTTACTAAGCAGGAGGTACTCGTGTCAGAAAGCACTACCAAGGACCACCTGACGTTGGTGGAACTCAGATACCTAGAAGGAGGCACCTAAGCCAAAGGCTCTGCCCGGAACCAGCTGACGGTACTGGAACCAGGGGGACCTATTCAATATTGTCTTCGTAAGAACCAGTTAATGATGCTGGAACTCAGATAGGCAGCAGAAGGTCCACAGGGAAAAGAAAATGGCTAGGCTGCGAGCCGGCCGTAGTTACCAAAAACCCACAGTCCTACAGGGGGAGCTTGTCCTATTGGCACTACGGAACCAGCCTTGATTGCCAGTTCCCTGTTGTGAATTCTGTTATCGAACTCCCTCCTGTGGTCATGAATGGTACTTCGGCGAGTTCTGTCCATGGACTCCCTCTGGTGGCTGTGAGTGGAGCTGCTGCTTTTGAGGTTCCTTCCACAGGTGACGTAGTTTATTCTTTGGCTGGCTGCTCTATTTAACTCCACTCAGATCGTTACTCCATGCCAGCTGTCAATGTTCTTGTACTGGTTCAGTTCGCTCTTGGATCTTTCTGGTGACCTGTCTACTCCAGCAGAAGCTAAGTCCCTGCTAGCTTATTACTTGTTCATTGTTTTCTTGTCCAGCTTGCTATCATTATTTTGCCTTGCTAGCTGGAAGCTCTGGGAGGCAGAGTGGCACCTCCGCACCGTGAGTCGGTGGGGAGGTCTTTTTGCACACTCTGCGTGGTCTTTTTGTAGTATTTTGTGCTGACCGCAAAGTTACCTTTTCTATCCTCAGTCTGTTTAGTAAGTCTGGCCTCCCTTTGCTGAAACCTGTTTCATTTCTGTGTTTGTGACTTTCATCTTAACTCACAGTCAATATATGTGGGGGCTGCCTTTTTCTTTGGGGAATTTCTCTGAGGCAAGGTAGGCTTTATTTTCTATCTCTAGGGCTAGTTAGCTCTTAGGCTAGGTTCACATTGCGTCAAGTACATGGAGTTAAACGGATTCGTTAAACGCATGTACAGAAACGGAGCCAAAATATGTGAAATTCGTCGTCACGGTTACGCTAGCGTTAACGCATGTGATCGCGTTTTTTCATTTTGATGTCCGTTTACGAAGTATCCATTTGGCTGCGTTTGTCACTGTCAATAAAGTTGTTCTTTTTTTTTTTTTTCCCTTTTGTCATTGTCGGGTGTGGGCACAGACTCATTCTCCATTTTGAAAGCATTGAGTGAACTTCTGCTAGCAAGATGTTTGTGTCTGAGCTCGTCAGATTTCGCTTGATGCGGTTGCGACTTCGGCAGAGAAAGCGTAGTTCGCAAAGGAGATATTGGATCCACGAAGTGAATTTCTTGCGGAGTACATATGGTGCCTTTCACACCCTGTATGTGCAGCTTCGGGATCATCCCTTCAAATTCCAACGCTATCTACGGATGTCCATTGAGACCTTTGATGTTCTGCTCTCACATGTGAAGGATGAGATACATCATCGCAGCACTTTTCGTGAAAGCATCTGTGCGGAGCAACGTTTAGTAGTGACTGTGAGGTAATTATACATTTTTTTATCATTCTATTGACAAAGACTAGATCTCGGTATCGTGTGGCCTAATGTTCATTTAGCAATTGTATATTCTACTGTAACTAGCCTTTAGATGATCATTAAAATCCTAATTTTTTTTGTTTTTGTTTTTGAATGTCGACAGATATCTGGCTACCGGAGAAACTTTTGCGTCACTGCATTATCAGTTTAGAATTGGGAAGTCATCAATTTGTCAACTGGTTCGGGAAACTTGTGATGCCATTTGGAACAACTTGCAACCACTTGTGCTACCAACACCAACATCAGAAATGTGGCTAGCGATTTCCCAACAGTTTGAAGATGTGGCTAATTTCCCCAATTGTATTGGTGCCGTGGACGGAAAGCACATTCGGATTCAGAAACCTGCGCATAGTGGTTCCCTTTACTATAACTATAAGAAATACTTTTCTATAGTATTGATGGCGATTGCGGATGCCAGGTACCGATTTGTTGCTGTGGATATCTGTGGTTATGGCCAGACTAACGATTCCAGAGTCTTCAGAGACTCCAACATGGGCTGATGTTTGTACAGCCAAAGTTTAAACATACCCTCATCACGACCTCTTCCGGGGACCGAAGGCCCAAGTTTGCCCTATGTTTTAGTTGGTGATGAGGCCTTCCAACTAGGACAAAATCTCCTCAAGCCGTACTCAAGCCGTAGTCTAGACTCCAGCAGGCGCATTTTTAATTATCGCTTGAGCCGGGCTAGACGTTATGTGGAGTGTGCCTTTGGGATTTTGACATTAAAATGCCGGATTTTACTAACCTGCATGCAACTGCAACCAGAAAATGTGGACCGTGTTGTTAAGGCGTGCATCTGTCTGCATAATTTTGTGGCGAGACATGAACCCCAGGTGGTAGACCCCGATGATTGTGAGTCGAACCTCAGTAGCATTGAATCGAATGCAGTTCGGTCTACAGCACACATGAAGGCCATGTTCCATGGCAAGACAGATACGTGTGAAAATATTGTAAAGTCTTCCTGATGTCGTGTAAAAAGTTATGTTGTTTAACCTGATGTCATGTAAAAAGTTCCTTATGTCGTGTAAAAAGTTGTTTAACCTTATGTCGTGTAAAAAGTTACCTTATGTCGTGTAAAAAGTTATGTTGTGTTAAAAGTTAAAGTCATACAAGAATCTTAAATTTGAAACAGTTTACTAAATGTTTATGGATTTTTCCAACAAACTGTTGGTACACAGGTTTAACATATGATATCCCATAGGGATGTAAAAAAAGGAAAATAGAAATTTACAACAAAAAAAACAAAACTTGCAACGCGGTAATTGCACCTGGCTGGGGACAGTGAACGGTACTAAAGACTTTGGTACTGCACGGGCGTATTGTCTGCCCAACTGTATCATGGACTGCTACATTGTCTATGAGGTTCCACGCTCGTTTCACCCCGGCCTCTATATTGAGGGTTGTAGGCCGGCATGTCCATTCTTCTTGTTCCCGATGGAGCGGGTTCCTGGGGGCCCACAAATTCCTCAAGAATGTCGTTCAGTCTTTGTCTAAACATAAGGTTTCTATGTGCCGGGATATTTTGTGCTACAGGCACATAGGATAAGAAAAGTAGCTTCCACTCATTAGCAGAGTATACAGACTCGCGGGCTTGCAGCTCGGTAATTTCCCGCCTCAGGTCTTTGAGCTCACTGCGACACATGTCCTCTACCCGTTGGAGTCCATCCACGATAATTGCATCAGCTTCATCTTTTTGTGATGCTCGCTTGCGTCCACGCTGTGATTGCAACCGGGCACTCACACCTGCAGCAACAGTGCTTCTATCCAAAGATCGTGGCTCGCTGATGCCAGACACATCTTCAGGTTGGGTTGGTTCCAATGGAGAAGGCTCCAGTTCCTCTGTCGGTCTTGGCCCAGCGGTACTGCATATCGTGCTGTAACCCCCAAAAAAAATTAATTACTTTCCTTTCAACAATTTTGTCTCGCACACAGACCTATTTGTACTTACGAGCGCTGAGACAATGTTTTTTGAAGTAAGAGCAATTGGTCGTAATGCACATATGGGGTCACCCGTTTGCCACTTGATCCGCTTGGTGCATTCTGACTGTTCCGGTAGTCACGGACAAAGCGATCGCGGATGGACTTCCAACGGGTATGGACAGCATCGGCTTTAAATTAAAAAAAAAAAAAGATATAAAAATAGTAGATAGATAGTTTTAAGATATAAGAAAAATTGTTCATAGTTTGTTACGATAGTTGATATATAAATAGTGGATAGATAGTTGTTAGATAAGAAATAGTTTAGAAATAGTGTATAGATAGATAGATATATAGTGTACAGATAGTTGATAATTGAGAGATAGATAGCAGACAACAAGTGGATAGGTTGATAGGATAGAAATTTTTTTTTTTTTTAACATTTTTCGATGTTACGTCACCAATATTTACCAATTTTCTTCTTTGAGGTTGTCGACTTCTCCATGTATCGGGGATCAAAGTGACAGATAATTTGATCCCACAACTTGCGGTTCTTCACGATGTCATGGTGGGAGCTGTCGCTCTGGTCCCATATGGAGGGGTTGGCTTCCACAAGGTTGATTAGTGTCTCGTTGTGGATAGTCAATGGCTCTTCGTCAACGACAATCCTTTTTTTTTTGGTCGCTGACTTGGACTATGTAAACACAAAACGTTATGTTGATAGTGTCAATTTCACTGGATGGCCATATTCATATATACAGAGATAGATAGATACATAGATATAGCGATAGATAGATACATAGATATAGATAGATAGATACATAGATATAGATAGATAGATAGATAGATACATAGATATAGGTAGATAGACACATAGATATAGATAGATAGATTTTTTTTGGAAGTGCATTTGAACAGCAAGGTTGATTGCTGTTGAGGGGAACTAGACAAAAAAAAAAAATCTATAAATCTTCAGCAGAGCGAGTGTGAGCGAGCTGAGTGTGAGCTGAGCGTAAGTGTGGACGGCGGTAAGTGTGACTTGTGATTCAGTTAAGAGGTATCAGGGAGTTTCCAAGGGAGGAATTACTGAATTGCTGTCTGATTTTTATTAATACTTTGTATTTATTTTTATTTTTTTTTTAACTGTTCTGTCTGGTGCAATCCCCATTAGGAAATGTGCTCCACGATTGTTAATGCCATCCAGTGCACATCTTGCCACATGTATGCAGTCCTTGAGCAGCCGATCGAGGGTGCATACTGCTGTGCGAGATGTGAGCACGTTGTGCATTTGGAAACCCAGATTCTGACTCTAAATGTGCAGCTGGCAACACTGAGATCCATAGACAATATGGAGAGGAGTCTTCTGCTCACGGAGCAGACGCTCAATGGGACAGATGAGGGGGGGGATGGTGGGATGGAGCTGCAGGACAATGAAGTAGCAAGCTGGGTGACAGTTAGGAAGCGGGGTAGAGGGAAGAGTGCCAGGGAGGCTAGTCCTGATCTGGAACACCCCAATAAGTTTGCTAAGTTGGCAGATGAGGGGGGTGCCAGTACAGGGGTAGCACTGCTGCAGCCAGGCATGTCCTCTGAAAGCCGGAGGAGTGACTGCTCCAGTAAGGAGGGAAATAGGAGAGCAGGGCAGGCTAGACAGGTGCTGGTAGTGGGCGACTCAATTATTAGGTGAACAGATAGGGCAATCTGTCACAAAGACAGGGATCGTCGAACGGTGTGCTGCCTACCTGGCGCTCGAGTCCGACACATCGCTGATCGGGTGGACAGATTATTGGGAGGGGCTGGTGAGGACCCAGCGGTCATGGTGCACATTGGCACTAATGACAAAGTTAGAGGTAGGTGGAAGGTCCTTAAAGATGATTTCAGGGAATTAGGCTGCAAGCTGAAAGCAAGGACCTCCAACGTGGTATTTTCCGAAATACTGCCGGTACCACGTGCCACGCCAGAGAGGCAACGGGAGATTAGGGAGGTTATTAAGTGGCTCAAGAATTGGTGTAGGAAAGAGGGGTTTGGGTTCCTGCAGAACTGGGCCGACTTCTCAGTTGGCTACAGGCTCTACGCTAGGGACGGGCTGCACCTCAATGGGGAGGGTGCAGCTGTGCTGGGGGAGAGAATGGCTAGAAGGTTGGAGGAGTGTTTAAACTAGGAATTGGGGGGGAGGGTATTCATTTTATAGGAGGGGAAGATAGTGCAGACAGAGACCTGGGCACAAATAAGGAAGTTGGGGGTGGCGGTGGCATGGGGGGTGGGGTCAGAACAGTTAATAATTTAAGAAATAGAAGTACAGAGAGGAACATAAAGTGCATGTATACTAATGCCAGAAGCCTCGCCAACAAAATGGACGAATTAGAACTAATGTTGTTGGAGCATAATTATGACATGGTGGGGATATCTGAAACGTGGCTGGATGAGAGCCATGACTGGGCTATTAACTTGCAGGGCTATAGCCTGTTCAGAAATGACCGTACAGATAAGCGAGGGGGAGGGGTGTGTCTATATGTAAAATCATCCTTAAAACCCATCCTGCGCGATAATATAGGTGAATTTAATGAAAATGTAGAATCCCTGTGGGTGGAGATAAGGGGAGGGGGAAAAAATAATAAATTACTGATAGGGGTTTGTTATAAATCTCCAAAAATAATGGAAGCAATGGAGAATATCCTCGTAAAGCAAATAGATGAAGCTGCGACTCAAGGAGAAGTCATTATTATGGGGGACTTCAACTACCCTGAAATAGATTGGGGAACAGAAACCTGCAGTTCCAGCAAAGGTAATCGGTTTTTGACAATTATGAGAGACAATTACCTTTCACAACTGGTTCAGGACCCAACAAGAAGGGGGGCACTGCTAGACCTAATATTAACCAACAGGCCAGACCGCATATCAAATATAAGGGTTGGGGGTCACTTGGGAAATAGCGATCACAAAATAATAAGTTTTCATGTATCCTTTAAAAAGATGTGTAGTAGAGGGGTTACAAGGACACTAAACTTCAGGAGGGCAAATTTCCAACGGATGAGAGAGGATCTTGGTGCAATTAACTGGGACGATATCCTGAGACACAAAAATACACAAAGAAAATGGGAGACGTTTATTAGCATCCTGGATAGGACCTGTGCACAGTATATACCGTATGGGAATAAACATACTAGAAATAGGAGGAAACCAATATGGCTAAATAGAGTTGTAAGGGGCGCAATAAGTGACAAAAAGAAAGCATTTAGAGAATTAAAGGAAGTAGGTAGTGAGGAGGCATTAAATAAATACAGAAAATTAAATAAATTCTGTAAAAAGCAAATCAAGGCAGCAAAGATTGAGACAGAGAGACTCATTGCCAGAGAGAGTAAAAATAATTCTAAAATATTCTTTAACTACATAAATAGTAAGAAACTGAAAAATGATAGTGTTGGCCCCCTTAAAAATAGTCTGGGTGAGATGGTGGATGAGGATGAAGAAAAAGCCAATATGCTAAATGACTTTGTTTCATCAGTATTTACACAAGAAAATCCCATGGCAGACAAAATGTCTAGTGATAAAAATTCCCAATTAAATGTCACCTGCTTAACCCAGCAGGAAGTGCGGAGGCGTCTAAACATCACTAAAATTGACAAATCTCCGGGCCCGGATGGGATACACCCTCGAGTACTGCAGGAATTAAGTACAGTCATTGATAGACCATTATTTTTAATCTTTAAAGACTCCATAATAACAGGGTCTGTGCCGCAGGACTGGCGTATAGCAAATGTGGTGCCAATATTCAAAAAGGGAACAAAAACTGAACTCGGAAATTATAGGCCAGTAAGCTTAACCTCTACTGTGGGTAAGATCCTGGAGGGCATTCTAAGGGACGCTATACTGGAGTATCTGAAGAGGAATAACCTCATGACCCAGTATCAGCACGGGTTTACTAGGGACCGTTCATGTCAGACTAATTTGATCAGTTTCTATGAAGAGGTAAGTTCCGGATTGGACCAAGGGAACCCAGTGGATGTAGTGTATATGGACTTTTCAAAAGCTTTTGATACGGTGCCACACAAAAGGTTGATACATAAAATGAGAATAATGGGGATAGGAGAAAATATGTGCAAGTGGGTTGAGAGCTGGCTCAGGGATAGGAAACAAAGGGTGGTTATTAATGGAGCACACTCGGACTGGGTAGCGGTTAACAGTGGGGTACCACAGGGGTCAGTATTGGGCCCTCTACTTTTTAACATATTTATTAATGACCTTGTAGGGGGCATTCAGAGTAGAATTTCAATATTTGCAGATGACACTAAACTCTGCAGGGTAATCCATACAGAGGAGGACAATTTTATATTACAGGATGATTTATGTAAACTAGAAGCTTGGGCTGATAAATGGCAAATGAGCTTTAATGGGGATAAATGTAAGGTCATGCACTTGGGTAGAAGTAATAAGATGTATAATTATGTGCTTAATTCTAAAACTCTGGGCAAAACCGTCAATGAAAAAGACCTGGGTGTATGGGTGGATGACAAACTTAAATTCAGTGGCCAGTGTCAGGCAGCGGCTACAAAGGCAAATAAAATAATGGGATGCATTAAAAGAGGCATAGATGCTCATGAGGAGAATATAATTTTACCTCTATACAAGTCACTAGTTCGACCACACTTAGAATACTGTGCACAGTTCTGGTCTCCGGTGTTTAAGAAAGACATAGCTGAACTGGAGCGGGTGCAGAGAAGAGCGACCAAGGTTATTAGAGGACTGGGGGGTCTGCAATACCAAGATAGGTTACTACACTTGGGGCTATTTAATTTGGAAAAACGAAGACTAAGGGGTGATCTTATTTTAATGTATAAATATATGAGGGGACAGTACAAAGACCTTTCTGATGATCTTTTTAATCATAGACGTGAAACAGGGACAAGGGGGCATCCTCTGCGGTTGGAGGAAAAAAGGTTTAAGCATAATAACAGACGCGGATTCTTTACTGTAAGAGCAGTGAGACTATGGAACTCTCTGCCGTATGATGTTGTAATGAGTGATTCATTACTTAAATTTAAGAGGGGACTGGATACCTTTCTGGAAAAGTATAATGTTACAGGGTATATACACTAGATTCCTTGATAGGGCGTTGATCCAGGGAACTAGTCTGATTGCCGTATGTGGAGTCGGGAAGGAATTTTTTTCCCCAATGTGGAGCTTACTCTTTGCCACATGGGTTTTTTTTGCCTTCCTCTGGATCAACATGTTAGGGCATGTTAGGTTAGGCTATGGGTTGAACTAGATGGACATATAGTCTTCCTTCAACCTTAATAACTATGTAACTATAGACCTGAAACAAGGACAAGGGGGCATCCTCTGCGTTTGGAGGAAAAAAGGTTTAAGCATAATAACAGACGCGGATTCTTTACTGTAAGAGCAGTGAGACTATGGAACTCTCTGCCGTATGATGTTGTAATGAGTGATTCATTACTTAAATTTAAGAGGGGACTGGATACCTTTCTGGAAAAGTATAATGTTACAGGGTATATACACTAGATTCCTTGATAGGGCGTTGATCCAGGGAACTAGTCTGATTGCCGTATGTGGAGTCGGGAAGGAATTTTTTTCCCCAATGTGGAGCTTACTCTTTGCCACATGGGTTTCTTTTTTGCCTTCCTCTGGATCAACATGTTAGGGCATGTTAGGTTAGGCTATGGGTTGAACTAGATGGACATATTGTCTTCCTTCAACCTTAATAACTATGTAACTATGTAAAGATACATAGATATAGATAGATATATAGATATAGATAGATACATAGATATAGATAGATAGATACATAGCTATAGATAGATAGATGCATAGATATAGATAGATACATAGATATAGATAGATAGACAAATAGATGGAGCGATAGATAGTTGATAGATAGTTCATAGATATAGTAGATAGAAAGTGAATAGATAGATTGTTGATAAATATTGGATAGAATATTTCTAGTTTTATATTTACCACTGCCAGTTGTGGCGACGACAGACGGCTAGGGACCTTCTTTCTTTTGTGTCCTCCGTGTGCCACAACCTATTGTGTATGTAAAATGTAAAAACAATTATTTTAACATTAAATAATGTTAACATTCATTGGATCAATAAATTTATGCCTGAAAAATTCAACATGTGTGCTATGTACCTTTGTGGTTTTTGCCTGTTTTTTGGGGGGAGGTCTAGCAGCCTCGGGCTCAGAAGACTCCTATTCACAATAAAACAATAAACAGGATTTTTATTACGTGCCTAGCTCAATACAATGGCGTTTCACACAACAAATATTGTGGTTTTTTAAAGTGCAAACCTACCGACTCAGAAGAAAAAATCGCAGACACGCTGCTGCTGCTGCTGACATCTGTATCCGACATCTGTGTGCAACAAAGCAATACATGTTTAGTACACACACATCCGAAGGACATTATAGACTCCCATGATGTATACAGATATATATATATAGAAATGTACTTACATTTCCGGTGATCTCTTGCAACACTCTGTCACGTGCAGTAGACCTCAGGAGAAATGTGTGGGTGGGATATTCCTCCTTTAATGGCCGAAATCACATTTCCTGTCACATGACCACATGTGACCACCCTCAAACGCTATTAAAACGTGTGGTCCTATTTGGAAATTTTTCATGATTTGCGTCTGACTGCGTTTGCCATAGCCTTCTATGGCAGAATGAACGCTTCCGTTAGTAGTGCGTTAGCTTGGCCGGACCCGAAAACGCTGCAAGCCACGTTGAAGGTCTGTCAGAAAAAAAACGTTATGTGACAAACGCATACCAATTTAGGGATGCGTCACGATGCGTCAGACAATGCAAGTCTATGGGCGCGTTAGTATGTGCGTTACATTGCGTTTTTACTACTTAAAAACAAGTCCGTTAGACGGACACACCTAGCGCAATGTGAACCCAGCCTTAGGCTGTGAAGAGGCGTCTAGGCCTAGTTAGGTACGCTCCACGGCTAATTCTAGTGTGTGTGATAGGATTAGGGGTTGCGGTCAGCAGAGCTCCCACTTCCCAGAGTTTGTCCTTTGTTATTTTAACCATCAGGTCGTTTCGGGTGCTCCTAACCACCAGGTCCATAACAGTACAGCTGGCCCAAAGTGTTAATGCATCTCAATAGAGGGATAAGAGAAGTTCTGAGACCATTTTTTTTTCTCTGCAGTGTGTTTTGTCTTTCTTTTCCCCTAAACCTCTGGGTGGTTCAGGACACAGGTGTAGCTATGGACATTCAAGGTCTGTCCTCTGGTGTGGATCATCTCACTGCAAGGGTACAAAACATTCAAGATTTTGTGGTTCAGAATCCTATGTTAGAGCCTAGAATTCCAATTCCTGATTTGTTTTCTGGGGATAGATCTAAGTTCCTGAATTTCAAAAATAATTGTAAACTGTTTCTTGCTTTGAGACCCCGCTCCTCTGGTGACCCCGTTCAACAAGTAAAAATCATTACTTCTTTGTTGCGTGGCGACCCTCAAGACTGGGCATTTTCCCTTGCGCCAGGAGATCCTGCATTGCGTGATGTAGATGCGCTTTTTCTGGCGCTTGGATTGCTTTATGATGAACCAAATTCAGTGGATCAGGCAGAGAAAATCTTGCTGGCTTTGTGTCAGGGTCAGGATGAAGCGGAGGTATATTGTCAGAAGTTTAGAAAGTGGTCTGTGCTTACTCAGTGGAATGAGTGTGCCCTGGTGGCAATTTTCAGAAAGGGTCTTTCTGAAGCCCTTAAGGATGTCATGGTGGGATTTCCCACGCCTGCTGGTCTGAGTGAGTCAATGTCCTTGGCCATTCAGATCGATCGGCGCTGTGCACCATTTCGCAGGAATTCTCTGAGCATAGGCCTGAGCCTATGCAATGTGATAGGACTTTGACCAGAGCTGAACGGCAAGAACACAGACGTCAGAATGGGCTGTGTTTTTACTGTGGTGATTCCACTCATGCTATCTCTGATTGTCCTAAGCGCACTAAGCGGTTCGCTAGATCTGCCACTATTGGTATGGTACAGTCTGAATTTCTTTTGTCCGTTACTCTGATTTGCTCTCTGTCGTCCTATTCTGTTATGGCATTTGTGGATTCAGGCGCTGCCCTGAATTTATGGACTTGGAGTTTGCCAGGCGCTGTGGTTTTTTCTTGGAGCCCTTGCAGTATCCTATTCCATTGAGAGGAATTGATGCTACGCCTTTGGCCAAGAATAAACCTCAGTATTGGACTCAATTTACCATGTGCATGGCTCCTGCACATCAGGAGGATATTCGCTTTTTGGTGTTGCATAATCTGCATGATGTGGTCGTTTTGGGGTTGCCATGGCTACAGGTCCATAATCCAGTATTGGATTGGAAATCTATGTCTGTGTCCAGCTGGGGTTGTCAAGGGGTACATGGTGATGATCCATTGCTGTCAATTTCGCCTTCCACTCCTTCTGCAGTCCCTGAGTTTTTGTCGGATTACCAGGATGTATTTGATGAGCCCAAATCCAGTTCCCTACCTCCTCATAGGGATTGCGATTGTGCCATTAATTTGATTCCTGGTAGTAAGTTTCCTAAGGGCCGACTGTTCAATTTATCTGTGCCAGAGCACGCCGCTATGCGGAGTTATATAAAGGAATCCTTGGAGAAAGGTCATATTCGCCCGTCGTCATCACCGTTGGGAGCAGGGTTCTTTTTTGTGGCCAAGAAGGATGGCTCTTTGAGACCTTGTATTGATTACCGCCTTCTTAATAAGATCACGGTCAAATTTCAGTACCCTTTGCCGCTGTTGTCTGATTTGTTTGCTCGGATTAAGGGGGCTAGTTGGTTCACCAAGATAGATCTTCGAGGGGTGTATAATCTTGTGAGTATTAAACAGGGCGATGAATGGAAAACAGCATTTAATACGCCCGAGGGCCATTTTGAGAACCTGGTTATGCCATTCGGGCTTTCTAATGCTCCATCTGTGTTTCAGTCCTTTATGCATGACATCTTCCGAGAGTACCTGGATAGATTCATGATTGTATATTTGGATGATATTTTGGTCTTTTCGTATGATTGGGAGTCTCATGTGAAGCAGGTCAGAATGGTGTTCCAGGTCCTTTGCGCGAATTCCTTGTTTGTGAAGGGGTCAAAATGTCTCTTTGGAGTTCAGAAGGTTTCATTTTTGGGTTTCATTTTTTCTCCTTCTACTATCGAGATGGACCCTGTTAAAGTTCAGGCCATTTATGATTGGACTCAGCCAACGTCTGTGAAGAGCCTGCAGAAGTTCCTGGGCTTTGCTAATTTTTACCGTTGCTTCATCGCTAATTTTTCTAGTGTTGCTAAACTGTTGACTGATTTGACCAAGAAAGGTGCTGATGTGGTCAATTGGTCCTCTGCGGCTGTAGAGGCTTTTCAGGAGTTGAAGCGTCGTTTTTCTTCTGCCCCTGTGTTGTGCCAGCCAGATGTTTTGCTCCCGTTTCAGGTCGAGGTTGATGCTTCTGAGATTGGAGCAGGGGCTGTTTTGTCGCAAAGAAGTTCTGATGGCTCGGTGATGAAACCATGTGCCTTCTTTTCTAGAAAGTTCTCGCCTGCTGAGCGTAATTATGATGTTGGCAATCGAAAGTTGTTGGCCATGAAGTGGGCATTCGAGGAGTGGCGACATTGGCTTGAAGGAGCCAAGCATCGCGTTGTGGTCTTGACGAATCACAAGAATTTGACTTATCTCGAGTCTGCCAAACGGTTGAATCCTAGACAGGCTCGATGGTCGCTATTTTTCTCCCGTTTTGATTATGTGGTTTCATACCTTCCGGGCGCTAAGAATGTGAAGGCTGATGCCCTGTCAAGGAGTTTTGTGCCTGATTCTCCGGGTGTTCCTGAGCCGGCGGGTATTCTCAAAGAGGGGGTAATTTTGTCTGCCATCTCTCCTGATTTGCGGCGCGTGCTGCAGAAGTTTCAGGCTGATAGACCTGACCGTTGTCCAGCGGAGAAACTGTTTGTCCCTGATAGATGGACTAGTAGAGTTATCTCTGAGGTTCATTGTTCGGTGTTGGCTGGTCATCCTGGAATCTTTGGTACCAGAGATTTGGTGGCTAGATCCTTTTGGTGGCCTTCTTTGTCACGGGATGTGCGTTCTTTTGCGCAGTCCTGTGGGACTTGTGCTCGGGCTAAGCCCTGCTGTTCTCGTGCCAGTGGGTTGCTTTTGCCCTTGCCAGTCCCGAAGAGGCCCTGGACGCATATATCCATGGATTTTATTTCAGATCTCCCTGTCTCTCAAAGGATGTTGGTCATTTGGGTGGTTTGTGATCGCTTCTCTAAAATGGTCCATTTGGTACCCTTGTCTAAATTGCCTTCCTCCTCTGATTTGGTGCCATTGTTTTTCCAGCATGTGGTTCGTTTGCATGGCATTCCGGAGAACATAGTCTCGGACAGAGGTTCCCAGTTTGTTTCGAGGTTTTGGGGGTCCTTTTGTGCTAAGATGGGCATTGATTTGTCTTTTTCTTCGGCTTTACATCCTCAGACTAATGGCCAAACCGAATGAACTAATCAGACTTTGGAGACATATCTGAGATGCTTTGTTTTTGCTGATCAGGATGATTGGTGTTATGACCTGGTGGTAAGGACAATAATAGACCTGGTGGTTAAGAGCACACGGAATGACCTGATAGTTACAAATAATATAGGACGAGCTCTGAGTGGGAACTCTGCTGACCGCAATCCCTAATCCTATCACACACACTAGAAATAGCCGTGGATTGCTCCTAATGCTCCCTATGCAACTCGACACAGCCTAAGGATCTAGCTAGTTCTGAAGAAAGAAAAATAAGCCTACCTTGCCTCAGAGAAATTCCCCAAAGGAAAAGGCAGCCCCCACATATAATGACTGTGAGTAAAGATGAAAATACAAACACAGAGATGAAATAAATTTAGCAAAGTGAGGCCCGACTTACTGAACAGACTGAGGATAGGAAAGGTAACTTTGCGGTCAGCACAAAAAACTACAAAAAGACCACGCAGAGGGCGCAAAAGACCCTCCGCACCGACTCACGGTGCGGAGGCGCTCCCTCTGCGTCCCAGAGCTTCCAGCAAGCAAGACAAAAATCAAAATAGCAAGCTGGACAGAAAAAAATAGCAAACTAAAGAAAAACAAGCAGGAACTTAGCTTCTGCTGGGAAGACAGGTCACAAGAACGATCCAGGAGTGAACTAGACCAATACTGGAACATTGACAGGTGGCATGGAGCAATGATCTAAGTGGAGTTAAATAGAGCAGCCAGCCAAAGAATAACCTACATCACCTGTGGAAGGAACCTCAGAAGCAGCAGCTCCACTCACAGCCACCAGAGGGAGTCCATGGACAGAACCAGCCGAAGTACCATTCATGATCACAGGAGGGAGCTTGACAACAGAATTCACAACAGATTGGGTGTCCTTCTTGCCTTTGGCTGAGTTCGCCCTTAATAATCGGGCCAGCTCGGCTACTTTGGTTTTGCCATTTTTCTGTAATTCTGGTTTTCATCCTCGTTTCTCTTCAGGGCAGGTTGAGCCTTCGGACTGTCCTGGTGTGGATACTGTGGTGGACAGGTTACATAGTTACATAGTTACTAAGGTTGAAGGAAGACTTTAAGTCCATCTAGTTTAACCCATAGCCTAACCTAACTTGCCCTAACATGTTGATCCAGAGGAAGGCAAAAAAAAACCCATGTGGCAAAGAGTAAGCTCCACCTTGGGGAAAAAATTCCTTCCCGACTCCACATACGGCAATCAGACTAGTTCCCTGGATCAACGCCCTATCAAGGAATCTAGTGTATATACCCTGCAACATTATACTGTACTTTTCCAGAAATGTATCCAGTCCCCTCTTAAATTTAAGTAATGAATCACTCATTACAACATCATACGGCAGAGAGTTCCATAGTCTCACTGCTCTTACAGTAAAGAATCCGCATCTGTTATTATGCTTAAACCTTTTTTCCTCCAAACATAGAGGATGCCCCCTTGTCCCTGTTTCAGGTCTATGATTAAAAAGATCATCAGAAAGGTCTTTGTACTGTCCCCTCATATATTTATACATTAACATAAGATCACCCCTTAGTCTTCGTTTTTCCAAACTAAATAGCCCCAAGTGTAATAACCTATCTTGGTATTGCAGACCCCCCAGTCCTCTAATAACCTTGGTCGCTCTTCTTTGCACCCGCTCTAGTTCATCTATGTCTTTCTTATACACCAGAGACCAGAACTGTGCACAGTATTCTAAGTGTGGTCGAACAAGTGACTTGTATAGAGGTAAAATTATGTTCTCCTCATGAGCATCTATGCCTCTTCTAATGCATCCCATTATTTTATTTGCCTTTGTAGCAGCTGCCTGACACTGGCCACTGAATATGAGTTTGTCATCCACCCATACACCCAGGTCTTTTTCATTGACGGTTTTGCCCAGAGATTTAGAATTAAGCACATAATTATACATCTTATTACTTCTACCCAAGTGCATGACCTTACATTTATCCCCATTAAAGCTCATTTGCCATTTATCAGCCCAAGCTTCTAGTTTACATAAATCATCCTGTAATATAAAATTGTCCTCCTCTGTATTGATTACCCTGCAGAGTTTAGTGTCATCTGCAAATATTGAAATTCTACTCTGAATGCCCCCTACAAGGTCATTAATAAACATGTTAAAAAGAAGAGGGCCCAATACTGACCCCTGTGGTAACCCACTGCTAACCGCTACCCAGTCCGAGTGTGTTCCATTAATAACCACCCTTTGTTTCCTATCCCTGAGCCAGCTCTCAACCCACTTACACATATTTTCCCCTATCCCCATTATTCTCATTTTATGTATCAACCTTTTGTGTGGCACCGTATCAAAAGCTTTTGAAAAGTCAATATACACTACATCTACTGGGTTCCTTTGGTCCAGTCCGGAACTTACCTCTTCATAGAAACTGATCATATTAGTCTGACATGAACGGTCCCTAGTAAACCCGTGCTGATACTGGGTCATGAGGTTATTCCTCTTCAGATACTCCAGTATAGCATCCCTTAGAATTCCCTCCAGAATTTTACCCACAGTAGAGGTTAGGCTTACTGGCCTATAATTTCCGAGTTCAGTTTTTGTTCCCTTTTTGAATATTGGCACCACATTTGCTATACGCCAGTCCTGTGGTACAGACCCTGTTATTATGGAGTCTTTAAAGATTAAAAATAATGGTCTATCAATGACTGTACTTAATTCCTGCAGTACTCGAGGGTGTATCCCATCCGGGCCCGGAGATTTGTCAATTTTAGTGATTTTTAGACGCCGCCGCACTTCCTGCTGGGTTAAGCAGGTGACATTTAATGGGGAATTTTTATCACTAGTCATTTTGTCTGCCATGGGATTTTCTTGTGTAAATACTGATGAAAAAAAGTCATTTATCATATTGGCTTTTTCCTCATCCTCATCCACCATTTCACCCAGACTATTTTTAAGGGGGCCAACACTATCATTTTTTAGTTTCTTACTATTTATGTAGTTAAAGAATATTTTGGGATTATTTTTACTCTCTCTGGCAATGAGTCTCTCTGTCTCAATCTTTGCTGCCTTGATTTGCTTTTTACAGAATTTATTTAATTTTTTGTATTTATTTAATGCCTCCTCACTACCTACTTTTAATTCTCTAAATGCTTTATTTTTGTCACTTGTTGCGCCCCTTACAGCTCTATTTAGCCATATTGGTTTCCTCCTATTCCTAGTATGTTTATTCCCATACGGTATATACTGTGCACAGGTCCTATCCAGGATGCCAATAAATGTCTTCCATTTTCTTTGTGTATTTTTGTGTCTCAGGATATCGTCCCATTTAATTGCACCAAGATCCTCTCTCATCCGTTGGAAATTTGCCCTCTTGAAGTTTAGTGTCCTTGTAACCCCTCTATTACACATCTTTTTAAAGGATACATGAAAACTTATTATTTTGTGATCGCTATTTCCCAAGTAACCCCCAACCCTTATATTTGATATGCGGTCTGGCCTGTTGGTTAATATTAGGTCTAGCAGTGCCCCCCTTCTTGTTGGGTCCTGAACCAGTTGTGAAAGGTAATTGTCTCTCATAGTTGTCAAAAACCGATTACCTTTGCTGGAACTGCAGGTTTCTGTTCCCCAATCTATTTCAGGGTAGTTGAAGTCCCCCATAATAATGACTTCTCCTTGAGTCGCAGCTTCATCTATTTGCTTTACGAGGATATTCTCCATTGCTTCCATTATTTTTGGAGATTTATAACAAACCCCTATCAGTAATTTATTATTTTTCCCCCTCCCCTTATCTCCACCCACAGGGATTCTACATTTTCATTAAATTCACCTATATTATCACGCCGGATAGGTTTTAAGGACGATTTTACATATAGACACACCCCACCCCCTCGCTTATCTGTACGGTCATTTCTGAACAGACTATAGCCCTGCAAGTTAACAGCCCAGTCATGGCTCTCATCCAGCCACATTGCAGATATCCCCACGATGTCATAATTAAGCTCCAACAACATTAGTTCTAATTCGTCCATTTTGTTGGCGAGGCTTCTGGCATTAGTATACATGCAATTGATGTTCCTCTCTGTACCTCTACTCTTTCTTAAATTATTAACTGTTCTAACCCCACCCCCCATGCCACCGCCACCCCCAACTTCCTTATTTGTGCCCAGGTCTCTATCTGCACTATCTTTCCCTCCTATAAAATGAATACCCTCCCCCCCAATCCCTAGTTTAAACAATCCTCCAACCTTCTAGCCATTTTCTCCCCCAGCACAGCTGCACCCTCCCCATTGAGGTGCAGTCCATCCCTAGCGTAGAGCCTGTAGCCAACTGAGAAGTCGGCCCAGTTCTGCAGGAACCCAAACCCCTCCTTCCTACACCAATTCTTGAGCCACTTATTAACCTCCCTAATCTCCCGTTGCCTCTCTGGCGTGGCACGTGGTACAGGCAGTATTTCGAAGAATACCATGTTGGAGGTCCTTGCTTTCAGCTTGCAGCCTAATTCCCTGAAATCATCTTTAAGGACCTTCCACCTACCTCTAACTTTGTCATTTGTGCCTATGTGCACCATGACCGCTGGGTCCTCACCAGCCCCTCCCAGTAATCTGTCCACCCGATCAGCGATGTGTCGGACTCGAGAGCCAGGTAGGCAGCACACTGTTCGACGATCCCTGTCTTTGTGACAGATTGCCCTATCTGTTCCCCTAATAATTGAGTCCCCCACTACCAGCACCTGTCTGGCCTGCCCTGCTCTCCTATTTCCCTCCTTACTGGAGCAGTCACTCCCCCGGCTTTCAGAGGACATGCCTGGCTGCAGCAGTGCTACCCCTGTACTGGCACCCCCCTCATCTGCCAACTTAGCAAACTTATTGGGGTGTTCTAGATCAGGACTAGCCTCCCTGGCACTCTTCCCTCTACCCCGCTTCCTAACTGTCACCCAGCTTGCTACTTCACCATCCTGCAGCTCCATCCTACCATCCCCCCCCCCTCATCTGTCCCATTTAGTGTCTGCTCCGTGAGCAGAAGACTCCTCTCCATATTGTCAATGGATCTCAGTGTTGCCAGCTGCACATTTAGAGTCAGAATCTGGGTTTCCAAATACACAACGTGCTCACATCTCGCACAGCAGTATGCACCCTCGATCGGCTGCTCAAGGATTGCATACATGTGGCAAGATGTGCACTGGATGGCATTAACAAGAGTGGAGCACATTTCCTAATGGGGATTGCACCAGACAGAAAAGTTAAATAATAAAAAAATAAATACAAAGTATTAATACAAAACAGACAGCAATTCAGTAATTCCTCCCTTGGAAACTCCCTGACTCCAAAGTCACTAAATCACAAGTCACACTTACCGCCGTCCACACTTACGCTCTGGTCACACTCAGCTCGCTCACACTCGCTATGCTGAAGATTTATAGATTTTTTTTTTCTCTAGTTCCCCTCAACAGCAATCCACCTTGCTGTTTTAATGCACTTCCAAAAAGGACTTGAGCCCCAAACAGCTGCCCCTTATAAACCCTTAACTATGAGCCCCCACCCTAAGTTAACCGCTTATGAATATAGCTACTCCCAATTCAGCAACTCACACCAATTCACACAGATATTTGTTAAAGGCTTTCCAAATACCTCTTCACTGAATCACAAGTCACACTTACCGCCGTCCACACTTACGCTCTGGTCACACTCAGCTCGCTCACACTCGCTATGCTGAAGATTTATAGATTTTTTTTTCTCTAGTTCCCCTCAACAGCAATCCACCTTGCTGTTTTAATGCACTTCCAAAAAGGTTGCAGCAGATTTGGACTCATGTGGTGGACAATTTGACATTGTCCCAGGAGAAGGCTCAACGTTTCGCTAACCGCCGGCGCTGTGTTGGTCCCCGACTTCGTGTTGGGGATTTGGTTTGGTTGTCGTCTCGTTATGTTCCTATGAAGGTTTCCTCTCCTAAGTTTAATCCTCGTTTCATTGGTCCGTATAAGATTTCTGAAGTTCTCAATCCTGTGTCATTTCGTTTGGCCCTTCCAGCTTCTTTTGCCATCCATAATGTGTTCCATAGGTCGTTATTGCGGAGATACGTGGCGCCTATGGTTCCCTCCGTTGATCCTCCTGCCCCGGTGTTGGTCGAGGGGGAGTTGGAGTATGTGGTGGAAAAGATTTTGGATTCTCGTATGGACGGAAACTCCAGTACCTGGTCAAGTGGAAGGGTTATGGTCAGGAAGATAATTCCTGGGTTTTTGCCTTAATGTTCACGCTGCCAATCTAGTTCGTGCCTTTCATTTGGCTCGTCCTAATCGGCCTGGGGGTTCTGGTGAGGGTTCGGTGACCCCTCCTGTTGTGAATTCTGTTATCGAACTCCCTCCTGTAGTCATGAATGGTACTTCGGTGAGTTCTGTCCATGGACTCCCTCTGGTGGCTGTGAGTGGAGCTGCTGCTTCTGAGGTTCCTTCCACAGGTAACGTAGTTTATTCTTTGGCTGGCTGCTCTATTTAACTCCACTCAGATCGTTACTCCATGCCAGCTGTCAATGTTCTTGTACTTGTTCAGTTCGCTCTTGGATCTTTCTGGTGACCTGTCTACTCCAGCAGAAGCTAAGTCCCTGCTAGCTTATTATTTGTTCATTGTTTTCTTGTCCAGCTTGCTATCATTATTTTGCCTTGCTAGCTGGAAGCTCTGGGAGGCAGAGTGGCACCTCCGCACCGTGAGTCGGTGGGGAGGTCTTTTTGCACACTCTGCGTGGTCTTTTTGTAGTTTTTTGTGCTGACCGCAAAGTTACCTTTTCTATCCTCAGTCTGTTTAGTAAGTCTGGCCTCCCTTTGCTGAAACCTGTTTCATTTCTGTGTTTGTGACTTTCATCTTAACTCACAGTCAATATATGTGGGGGCTGCCTTTTTCTTTGGGGAATTTCTCTGAGGCAAGGTAGGCTTTATTTTCTATCTCTAGGGCTAGTTAGCTCTTAGGCTGTGAAGAGGCGTCTAGGCCTAGTAAGGTACGCTCCACGGCTATTTCTAGTGTGTGTGATAGGATTAAGGGTTGCGGTCAGCAGAGCTCCCACTTCCCAGAGTTTGTCCTTTGTTATTTTAACCATCAGGTCGTTTCGGGTGCTCCTAACCACCAGGTCCATAACAGTTCCCGCAGCCCACATAGAAAGCACCTAAACTGCAGGCACCATAGAGTCGGCTAACCCGACCGCAAAAGGCAAAGTGACCTTGACACTACCCGGAAACAGCTGGCGTGCTGGAACCAGGCTGGGCAGGTGGGAGTACCCGTGCCAAAGACACTGCCGAGAACCAGCTGACGTACTGGAACCCGGAAGTGTTGCCAAAGTTACAGGAGCCAATGGAACTACCGAGGACCAGCTGACGGTACTGGAACCCGGTTACTAAGCAGGAGTTACCCTGCCAGAAAGCACTACCAAGGACCACCTGACGTTGGTGGAAAATGGATACCCAGAAGGAGTCACCTAAGCCAAAGGCTCTGCCCAGAACCAGCTGATGGTACTGAATCCAGGATGGGGAGCAGAAGGTACAAGAGCCAAAGACACTGCCGAAAACCAGCTGATGGTACTGGAACCCGGATGGATAGCGGAAGGTACAAGAGCCAATGGAACTACCAAGGACCAGCGGACGGTACTGGAACCCGGTTACTAAGCAGGAGGTACCCATGCCAGAAAGCACTACCAAGGACCACCTGACGTAGGTGGAACTCGGATACCCAGGAGGAACCTAAGCCAAAGGCTCTGCCCGGAACCAGCTGACAGTACTGGAACCAGGGGGACCTATTCAATATTGTCTTCCTAAGAACCAGCTAATGTTGCTGGAACTCAGATAGGCAGCAGAAGGTCTACAGGGAAAAAAATTGCTAGGCCGTGAGCCGGCCGTAGTTACCGAAAACCCACACTCCTACAGAGGGGGCTTGTCCTATTGGCACCACAGAACCAGCCTTGATTACCAGTACCCGCAGCCCACATAGGAAACACCTAAACTGCAGGCACCGTAGAGTCAGCTAACACGACCGCAACACGATAGGACAATGTATTGAAGGCAAAGTGACCTTGACACTACCCGGAAACAGCTGGCGTGCTGGAACTGGCGGTGTTGGAACCCAGGGATTACAGGAGAAGCAGAGTGTAGGCTGAGGCCTAATTGGAGCAAGTTGAAAGGGAACCTTTAACCCCCCCCAGGCCTTTTCAACTAGAAGAGCCACCTTGTGCAGCAATAATGCTGCACAAGGAAAAGGTGGCTTTTAATTATGCTACTTGCACACGCTGAACAAAACACTTATAAAATGTGGCCCCTCATACCGTGAGGCGGGACTTTCCTTCTTAACGAGACGCACCACAGCCGTCATTCATACCCCCTTGACGCCGGGCGCAGCCTCTTGAGCTTTGTTTCTCTCTGTCCCGGAGCCTGAGCTGTTATGTTATCCCTTGGCCATGCGCAGTTAGCGCTGCCCATCTTCTGACATCATTTGATGACAGGCTGACTGCGCATGTGCAGTCGCGCTGCCCGAGATCCCGCCCCGCAGTGTCTTCTGATTTATTCATACTGCGAGGCCAGGATTCATGGGCATGCGCAGTGCATATCTTCGCCTCTCACTCATCTCCTTCCGCCTTCTTCAGACTGTGCAGCGTCAGCTGATCCCTAATCACATGCCACGGCAGTGACGCCGCAGTCTGAAGAAGGTGGAAGGAGATGAGTGAGAGGCGAAGATATGCACTGCGCATGCCCATGAATCCCAGCCCCGCAGTGTCTTCTGATTTATTCACACTGCGGGGCTTGGATGCATGGCCTTGCGCAGTGCATAACTTTGCCTTTCACTCATCTCCTTCCGCCTTCTTCAGACTGTGCGGCGTCAGCTGATCCCTAATCACATGCCACAGCCGTTACGCCGCACAGTGTGAAGAAGGCGGAAGGAGATGAGTGAGAGGCAAAGATATGCACTGTGCATCCCCATGAATCCCAGCCCCGCAGTGTGCATAAATCAGAAGACACTGCGGGGCGGGTTCTCAGGCAGCGCGACCGCAGAGGCGCAGTCAGCCTGACATCAATTGATGCCAGAAGACGGGCAGCGCTAACTGCGCATGCCCAAGGGATAACCTAACAGTGCAGGCTACGGGACAGAAACAAACAACGCTCAGGAGGCTGCGCCCGGCGCCAAGGGGGTATGAATGACGGTTTGAAGGGATGAGGGGACACATTTTCTAAGTGTTTAGTTCAGCGTGTGCAAGGAGAATAACTAAAAGAGGCATTTTGTCCAAATGCAGCATTAGTGCTGCACAAGGTGGCTTTCAGTTACAAACGCCTGGGGAGGGGCAGGTTCCCTTTCTGTTATAGTGTTAGCGTGGAGGTAGCAGGACACATTGCCGGATTTACAGCATGGGAACAGCTGACGTTACTGAACACCAATAACACGACAGCAAGTGTTGACTGTGCAAACTGCACTTCCAGGCAGCAACTGGCGGTGTTGGAGCCCATGGTCAATCAGGGTGTAGGCCGAGGCCTAATTGGAGCGAGTTTAATATCTGATGTAGTCTTAGTGTGGAGGGAGCAGGAGAACTTGCCGCACACACAGCAGGGGAGCAGCTGGCGTTACTGAACCCCAATAACAGAGGAGCAACTGTTGACTGTGCAGACAGCACTTCCGAGCAACAACTGGTGGTGTTGGATCCCAGGGTCAATGCAAGAAACTGGCAGAACTTGCCGCACACACACAGCAGGGGAGTAGCTGGCGTTACTGAACCCCAATAACAGAGGAGCAAATGTTGACTGTGCAGACAGCACTTCCGAGCAACAACTGGCGGTGTTGGAGCCCAGGGTCAATGCAAGAAACTGGCAGGAAAACTTGCCGCACACACACAGCAGGGGAGCAGCTGGCGTTAATGAACCCCAATAATAGAGGAGCAACTGTTGACTGTGCGGACAGCACTTCCGAGCAACAACTGGCGGTGTTGGAGCCTGGGGTCAGTACAAGAAACTGGCAGGAGAACTTGCCGCACACACAGCAGGGGAACAGCTGGCATAACTGGAGAGAAGTGATGAAAAATCAAGTTTTTTTTGTTAAAAATAAAGTTTGGGGCCATCTCCCGCCTCCCACCCCTCCCCACCCCCGCGCGCCCACCCGCTTGCAGAGAAATACTCACCCATCTCCTGGAAGCCTCCTCTCAGCGCCGGCAGCTTGTCCTGCATGAGCGGTCACGTGGTACCGTTCATTGCAGTAATGAATATGCGGCTCCACCTCCATAGGGGTGGAGCCACATATTCATCACTGTAATGAGCGGTACCACGTGACCACTCACAAAGGACAAGCTGCCAGCGCTGAGGGTAGGCATCGCAGGAGCTGCGTGAGTATTTCTCTGCAAGCGGGCAGGCGCGCGAGGGGTGGGGAAGGGTGGGAGGCGAGAGATGACCCCAAACTTTATTTTTAACAAAAAAAAACTTGATTTTTCATCACTTCTCTCCAGCGAGCGCTGCAGGGGAGAAGAGATGAATGCCGCCTTCAGCACCACATACAGGGGACAGCGCTGTCTCTCCTGCACGGTGTGTGTGTTCCTCAGCTCCACCCATCTCTTATGACCGCTTGTAAAACCCGGCCCTGGAACAGCCAAATAACTCTCTCAGCACAATATGTGCTGGAGAATGCTTCTGCTGTTTTTTCAATTTTTTGGAGGATTTTCAAGTCCTCTTTTTGCTGGTTAGTGACAGCATACTTCCGAGCTCACATCACCGCAGCTAATAGCTGCAATGACACATATCTCCGCTCCAGGACTCGTCCGATGGCCATCTTACAGTAGATAAAGGGGACATCAATGTTAACCTAATGCATTCATTGTGGCTTTTCTAAACAGCTCAACTGTAAAGAAGAACGTAACTAGAATTCATACAGTTGTGGCCAAAAGTATTGACACCCCTGCAATTCCGTCAGATGATACTCAGTTTCTTCCTGAAAATGATTGCAATGCAATCACAAATTCTTTGGTATTATTATCTTCATTTGTCTTAAATGAAAAAAACACAAAAGAGAATGAAGCAAAAAGCAAAACATTGATCATTTCACACAAAACTCCAAAAATGGGCCAGACAGAAGTATTGGCACCCTCAGCCTAATGGTTGCACAACCTTTAGCCAAAATAACTGCGACCAACCGCTTCCGCTAACCATCAATAAGTTTCTTACAATGCTCTGCTGGAATTTTAGACCATTGTTCTTTGGCAAACTGCTCCAGGTCCCTGATATTTTAAGGGTGCCTTCTCCAAACTGCCATTTTTAGATCTCTCCACAGGTCTTCTATGGGATTCAGGTCTGGACTCATTGCTGGCCACCTTAGAAGTCTCCAGTGCTTTCTCTCAAACCATTTTCTAGTGCTTTTTGAAGTGTGTTTTGGGTAATTGTCCTGCTGGAAGACCCATGACCTCTGAGGGAGACCCAGCTTTCTCACACTGGGCCCTTCATTATGCTGCAAAATTTGTTGGTAGTCTTCAGACTTCATAATGCCATGCACACGGTCAAGCAGTCCAGTGCCAGAGGCAGCAAAGCAACCTCAAAACATCAGGGAACCTCCGCCATGTTTGACTGTAGGGACCGTGTTCTTTTCTTTGAATGCCTCTTTTTTTCTCCTGTAAACTCTATGTTGATGCCTTTGCCCCAAAAGCTCTACTTTTGTCTCATCTGACCAGAGATCATTCTTCCGAAACGTTTTAGGCTTTTTCAGGTAAGCTTTGGCAAACTCCAGCCTGGCTTTTTTATGTCTCGGGGTAAGAAGTGGGGTCTTCAGTCCCTTTTCATTCAGACGCCGATGGACAGTACGGGTTGACACTGTTGTACCCTCGGACTGCAGGGCAGCTTGAATTTGTTTGGATGTTAGTCGAGGTTCTTTATCCAACATCCGGACAATCTTGCGTTGAAATCTCTTGTCAATTTTTCTTTTCCGTCCACATCTAGGGAGGGTAGCCACAGTGCCATGGGCTTTAAACTTCTTGATGACACTGCGCACGGTAGACACAGGAACATTCAGGTCTTTGGAGATGGACTTGTAGCCTTGAGATTGCTCATGCTTCCTCACAATTTGGTTTCTCAAGTCCTCAGACAGTTCTTTGGTCTTCTTTCTTTTCTCCATGCTCAATGTGGTACACACAAGGACACAGGACAGAGGTTGAGTCAACTTTAATCCATGTCAACTGGCTGCCAGTGTGATTTAGTTATTGCCAACACCTGTTAGGTGCCACAGGTAAGTTACAAGTGCTGTTAATTAGACAAATTAGAGAAGCATCACATGATTTTTCGAACAGTGCCAATACTTTTGTCCACCCTTGTTTTTATGTTTGGTGTGGAATTATATCCATTTTGGATTTAGGACAATTCTTTTTGTGTTTTTTCATTTAAGACAAATTAAATGAAGATAATAATAACAAAGAATTTGTGTTTGCAATTATTTTCAGGAAGAAACTGAGTATTATCTGACAGAATTGGAGGGGTGTCAATACTTTTGGCCACAACTGTAAAGGCCCATGTGAGGAATGAGTTCCCAATAAAGCAGCCATCAAAGGATGTTGTTTACTGATTTTGTGAAGAAATCAGAATCCAAAAAAGAGCTCTGAATAGCACAAAATACACCACTGAAAGGAGCAAAATTGGGGCATCTGAAAGGGTCCTCCTCAGTCCTTGGGCCCCATTGCAGTTACCTTGGCTACAACTGATATGCGATGGTCCATGTGATAAGTTCATGCTTTTAAAGCGAACCTGTCACCAGTTTTGGCCAATGTGAAGGCCACCACCTTTCAAGACTCATATACAGTATTCTATAATGCTGTATATCTGCTCCCAACCTGTCCTGTAAGAGAAGAAAAATAACTTTTATTATAGACATCTGCAGGGCGGTCGCAGGTCTCGGTCCGGCCCCTCCCATCTTCTTACAATCACAGACCTCCTGCTTGCTTCATGTGGATGACACGTCCGTACGTCATCCACATAGTTTCCTCGGCACGGCGCTCCTGCGCAGGTTTACTTCTCTGACATGTTAACGGCAGAGTAAATTACTGCAGTGCGCAGGGGCTGGGAAAGGTCAGGGAGCCCCAGCATAGGTCAGAGAAGTACACCTGCGCACTGCAGCAATTTGCTATGCCCTCAACAGGTCAGGGAAGTACGCCTGCACAGGAGTACGATGCCGAGGAGATTGTGTGGATGATGTAGGGATGTGTCATCCACATGAAGCAAGCAGGAGGACGGTGATTGTAAGAAGATGGGAGGCGCCGGAACAAGACTAACAACACCTCTCAGACCGGACCGCCCTGCAGGTGAGTATAATAAAAGTTATATTTCTTCTCTTACAGGTCAGGTTGGATTCTTATAAACAGCATTACAGAATGCTGTATATCAGCCCTCAAAGGTGGTGGCCTTACTTCATGTTGGCCATAACTGGTGACAGATTCCCTTTAAGCATCAAGAACAAATCTAAAAATAAGCCTCAAGATGCCCAACTTGGAGACATAGAATTTACATCTAATGATCATATTGCACAGTATCATGGAGGAAAACAACTTAATGAAAACTGAAGTGACAAAATAGTTGAAAAGTTTATGAAACATATAAAGTCATGGCCAAAAGTGTTGGCACCCTTTAAATTATTCCAGAAAATTAAGTATTTCTCCCAGAAAATTACTGCAATTATAAGTTTTCTTATACATTTATTTATTTTGAGTGTATTGGAACAGGACAAAAAGATAGAGAAAAAAAAAGGCAAATTGAACATAATTTCAGACAAAACCAGAAATATGGGCCAGAAAAAAATTGTTGGTTCCCTCTCCTTAATATTTGGTTTAACACCCTTTGGAATAAATAACTGCAATCACTTCCTATGACCATCCACAAGCTTCTTACATCTCTCAGCTGGGATTCTGCACCACTCTTCTTTTGCAAATTGCTTGCGGTCTCTCATATTTGAAGGCTCCTCCCAACAGAAATTTTTAGGTCTCTCCACAGGTGTTGAATGGGATTTAGATCTGGACTCATTAGGTACATTGCCATGGGTTGTAAACCTCTTGGTTATGTTGCGCACTGCAGACAAAAAAACATCAAGATCTCTGGAGATGGACTTCTAAGCTGCAGATTGGTGATATTGTTCAACAATTTTGGTTCTAAAGACCTCAGACAGTTCTTTCCTCCTCTTTCTGTTCTCACCTTCACCCCTATTTACATGGTTTCAGGTGGGATTTTCATATTGCCCACACCTGTTACTTGACACAGGTGAGTGTGATCAAGCATCGCATTCTTGAAACAAAGATATTTACCCACAATTTGGGAAAGGTACCAACAATTTTATCTGCCCTATTTTGGGAGATTTGTGTGAAATTATGTCTCATTTGCCTTTTTTTCTGTTTTTTTTGTGTTGTTCCAATATACACAAAAGAAATTAACATGTGTATAACAAAAATGTGTAATTGCAATAATTTTCTAGGAGAAATGCTTCATTTTTTTGTAACAATTTCAAGGGTGCATTTTTTATGTCTTATGTACTGTGATACATCTTATTATCTCCAAGGACACCAAGGAGAGCAGACGTGTCTGTCTGCTCTCTGCTGGATGAGGACAATAAGGCGCCGTGCTAGTGGCAGCCCATTGCAGCAGCAATAGTTTTGTTTTATTTTACTTTATTTTATTTTGGAATTATTTTTGTTATGTGTGAACCTTTTTCTTTCTGAACCTCAGCTTTTTTGGTACTCCTAAGGAATTTCTTTTCCCCAGTACCTTCTCCTTCTGAACTTGGATCCGCTGGAATGCTTCCCTTGGATTTATGCTGAACCCTTGGATTTATGCTGAACCCTTGGATTTCCCCTTGGCTGGTTGCTTCTGGGATCCTCTGATTTGTTTCCCCTGGATGCATACTGCTACCCACAGCTTTCTGGATGTATGCTTCTGATCCTTGGCTCCCCTGGAAGGTTTCCCTTGGATGTTTGCTGCTACCCGCAGCTATCTGGATTTACAGTGCATTTGTGATCTCCTTGCAACCTAGGACTGGTATTATACGCACCTACTGCCAGGCGGCCACTACCTGTCTGGGAATTGGTACAGTTATGTCTGGAGGTGTGCACTGTATGCCTCCCTACACGGACAGGCTTAGTGCGACTAACATGGGCAAGGTTTTGATTGATGTCCCTAAGTCTGTTCATAAACGTGTTGCTTACTCAAGGGGCCGACTTCTGGAGCTGCGCAGGCTAATGTCTTCTCCTGCAGTGGGCAGACCACATGTCCCGTGTGAGGTAAGGCGACCCTACAGAGGCTGCAGAGCGGGCAAAAAACTTAAGGCAAGGGGAAGACGGTTTAAACCTGTAGTTCCGTCCATCTTCATGGGGAATGTTCAATCACTGGGTAATAAGTCGGATGAACTGCTGGCATTAATACGGACCCAGAGGGAATACAAGGAATGCAGTTTGATGTGTTTTACTGAAACATGGTTACGTGGCGAGATTCCAGACTCAAGTGTCTCAGTACCAGGATTTCACATGGTCCGGGCGGATAGAGACACTATGAAGAGCGGCAAAAAAAAGGGCGGTGGAGTTATACTCTACATAAACAATGGTTGGTGCAATCAGGGGCATGTGACAGTAAGGGAGCGCCATTGTTGTCCGAACATTGAATTGCTAGCTGTTGGCCTCAGACCTTACTATATTCCTAGAGAATTCTCGCTTGTTACTGCAATAGTGTTGTACATACCACAAACTGCAAACCATGAGGTTGCAGGTGAAGTGCTGTCAGGAGTCATTGCTCGGCTCCAGCTGAAACACCCCAACTCGCTTACTGTAATCTCTGGGGATTTTAACCAGGCTAAAATTTCTACTGCCTTACCTAAATTCTATCAATTTGTGAAATGTACAACACGTGACAATATTACTTTAGACTTACTCTATGCGAATGTCAAGAATGATTATTCATCGTCTACTCTGCTGCCCTTGGGGAAGTCTGATCGCAATCTTGTACTATTGTCACCAGTCTACCAACCTGTTGTTAGAAAACAGCTGGCTACCTTTAAATCAGTTAGAATGTGGTGTCCAACAAATGAACAGGCTTTGCAGGATTGCTTTCATCTTACAGACTGGGATGTGCTGCTTGGGACAATGGACGAGTATACAAATGTTAATGAAGTGGTTGGTAGAGTGACTGACTACATTAACTTCTGCACTGATATGCTGGTGCCCACTAAAAAGATTAGGTGTTTTGCAAACAACAAGCCATGGATAACAAAGGAATTGAAGCATTTGCTCAACAGGAAAAAAAAGGCATTTAAAGTAGGTGACAAAGAGAAAATTAAAATGATACAGCATGAATTGAAGCATAAAATAAAGGAGGCCCAGGAAGCCTTCAGAATTAAACTTGAAAAGAAACTGTCCCACAATAATACCAGAGAGGTTTGGTCAGGAATGAAATTACTGACTGGGCTTAGGCTGAGGCCTGAAAATCATGGTGGAAATCTAGACAAGGCTAATGAGATGAACGAGTATTTCAACAGGTTCAGCAGTACATGTGTACATGTGTCAACTGATAGTGGAGGGGACCTGGGTGCAAATTCTGCAACATCGATATTGGAGGATGAGCAGACTAATTTTAGAGTATCCAAAAATGATGTGAGGAGGCAGTTTAAGTCACTTAACATTGGTAAAGCTGCAGGACCTGATGGACTCAGCTCACGTGTCCTTAAAGTTTGTGCAGACCAGCTGTGTACTGTCTTTACACGCCTATTTAATGGAAGTATACAAACACAGAGGGTACCAGTGTTATGGAAAACTTCCTGTCTGGTGCCGGTACCCAAGACTTCTTCTCCTGCAACCCTAAATGACTATCGTCCTGTAGCCTTAACATCTCACGCTATGAAGGCCTTGGAAAGATTAGTGCTTGCTCACTTAAGACCAAGGGTCAATGCTTTTATCGATCCCCTTCAGTTTGCCTACCGACATAGATTGGGGGTGGATGATGCTATTCTTTCTCTGTTACATAGGGTACATTCATTTCTGGAGATTGACGGAACCACGGTGAGAGCGATGTTCTTCGATTTCTCGAGTGCATTTAACTCCCTGCAGCCACTTTTACTACACAAAAAGATGACTGATATGAAGGTTGAGGAGGGGATGAGAAATTGGATAACTGACTACCTATCAGATCGGCCACAGTTTGTACAGATGGGAGCAGTGGTGTCAAGCAGATTATTGAGCAGTGTAGGTGCCCCCAGGGAACGGTGCTTGCGCCCTTTCTATTCACACTGTATACTTCAGACTTTCAGTTTAAATCTGAACTTTGCCACCTTCAAAAATTTTCGGATGACTCCGTGGTTGTGGGATGCATTAGGGGAGATCAGGGGGATGAGGAATATAGAAGGGTGGTGTCGAATTTCGTGGATTGGTGCAATGGTAACTATCTACAACTAAATGTTAAGAAAACTAAGGAGTTGGTGGCCAACTATAGCAGGATTAAGTTGGAATGCTTACCGATCACTATTGCTGGTCAGGAGGTCGAGCAGGTGGAGAGTTACAAATATTTGGGGGTCCATTTGGATAGCAAACTGGACTGGAGATGCCACTCAGAGTTTGTCTACAAGAAGGGGATGAGCAGATTGTATTTCCTAAGGAAACTGAGGTCTTTTAATGTGTGCAGCAAAATGTTAGAAATGTTCTACCAGTCTGTAGTGGCAAGTGCCATCTTTTTTGCAATCACGTGCTGGGGTAGTAGTGTGCGGGCCTCTGATGCTAATAAGCTGAATAAGATTATCAAGAAGGCAAGTTCTGCTGTGGGCTGCAATCTGGACTCTTTTGGGGAGGTAGTGGAGAGAAGAACTCTGAAAAAGTGTATGGCAATTATGAACAATAATGCACATCCATTATATGAGCTATTCATGAGACAGAAGAGCACCTTCAGTAATAGGCTAATACTTCTGAGGTGTAAGAAGGAAAAATATAGGAAATCGTTTGTGCCAACTGCCATGGGAATGTACAATAATAACATTAGGGTTAAACCACCAAGGTGAAAGTCTACTTATTTCTCTACATTTCAGTTCACTCGTTGTGTATGTCCTATTCTAATGTATAATGTATAATGTTCTTCTGTCAACAAACTGTCATGTCAACTATGTAATTCCTTTATGATTTAAGTTGTGCTGCTGTGATACCATAATTTCCCACGGGATCAATAAAGTGTATCGTATCGTATCGTATTAGGTCATGCAGTACTTGTAAAGGATGTGTGATGTTCATAACTATGTACCATTGTACTTCTGACCTATATGGTTATGCTTCGAAAGTCAGTTGGAATCATGGCTTCACATGCAGGCTTACTACATTTTGTTGAATAACACTGCTCATTCAGTCACCTTTACTGCTTTTACACGTAAGTGGATTTTGACGTGGGTGGTTAGGTGAGCCTTACGAGTGAAACACTTGCCACATTCAGAACAAGCATAGGGTCTTTCACCAGTGTGGGTTGTCTGATGGCGGACAAGATCTCTATTGAGAGCAAACCTTTTATCACACTTGTTACAGGCATATGGCCTCTCTCCTGTATGTGACCTCTGATGGACATTGAGGTTGGAGTAGCAAGTAAATCCTTTCCCGCACACTGTACAGACAAATGCCCAATCTCCTGTATGAGCGGCTTTATGTTTTACAAGTCGAGAGTTATCAGCAAAACTTTTTCCGCAGTCTTCGCAGGTGAATGGCTTCTCTCCCGTGTGAGACCTCTTGTGTATGACGAGAGCGGATGTGCATGAAAATGTCTTTCCACATTCCACGCAAATATATGGCTTCTCTCCCGTGTGTGTCCTGTTATGTATAAACAGAGAAGAGTTACTGGTAAAACTTTTCCCGCACTCCCAACAGACGTAAGGTCTCTCTCCGGTGTGGATCCTTATGTGAGTGGACAGTGTGGCGCTGCTAGTGAAACTCTTCCCACAATGTGTGCAAGTGTATGGACGTTCTCCCGTGTGAATCCTTTCGTGGATGACCAGAGAAGACTTTCGGGCAAAACTTTTTCCACAGTCGTTACAGGAGTAAGGTCGTTCTCCGGTGTGGGACCTCTGATGTATAACTAGGTGAGAGCTTGAGATGCAGCTTCTCCCACATTCGGTGCAGATGAAGGTTTTCTGCACCTTGTAGGGAGTGTAAGGGATAGTACATTTCGAGATCTCCAGAGAATTTTTGTTCCTATTTTCACTCTTATATTTCGACTTGATAGTCGAGCTACGTAGATGTGGTTTGCCGCTGTTCCTTTCTTCATTGTCTTCGGGTTGACTTTCTTCTTCATTTTCTGAAGAACTTGTGTTCTCCAAGACATCATCTGTTTTCTTACAGCAAGCAGATTCTTTAGTCAAATTTATCTCCAGGTTTTTTTGTTTGCTCGACTTGCGGCACCTTAACTGGTGAGGAGTACGACTATGTTTATCTTTTCTGCCTTCATCAGATGGTGACTCTCGTCCATTGGGTGCCATGGCTTCTGTTAGGATGAAAGTGCAAAGATTACAAATTGAGAACATTGACTATTGACATTCAATACAATAAATGTCATTATTGCACTGACTAATGACCAAATATGTTATTTATGCGCACACATGACATCCATCTATTGGACTAAAACATTATAGCAATGATGGATTGTATGGAATTAACCACGTTATAAGCAAAATCAAGAATGCTGGTTCTATCTTCTATCTCACTATTTGCTTTAGGGGAAGCTGTTATTAGAAAATGACCTATTGCTTACATCACGTTTTTGAGATACTTGTATAAATTTTTTTTATTTTGGCTTTTTTTTTTACATAAAACAATCTATATTAAAAATAAAAAAAATAAATCTTGCAATTTTCCTAACGATCACTGTTTTTTTAGACTTTTACTTCCTGCTGTTTCAGGAAATAACACTTGTACATTAGCCACAAAGGTCAGATCCCGACCCTATCTTTGTAGTGAAGCATCTAATGATAGTGTGCAAAGTACATGGGGAACGGAGAGGAGCAGGGTCAGCTGTGACAATGCCAATTGTGATTGGTGGATATTGTGTTATCAGCTGTGGGTATAGAGGTGTTAGCAGTCATTATAATCCTGCCTCTGACGATAATGAGCCTGCTGAAAAGAAAAGGAAGAATGAGTCTGAAAAAGCCCAAATTGCCAGTGTGAAAGTTGCAAGTTTACTAACTTAACCAAACAAGACATCATAATCCCATGTTGATGAGAAAATAGTAAAAAAAAATTGTGGATGAAGGCAAGGAAAAAATGGAAGAGAAAAACAAAAAAAAGAGTTCTGAAGCGGGTAATAATGATCTGTCACTTCCAATCTATAAACATGAAGTGATTAAATATTATTGTTTTGTGTTTTCATCTGCCCTTCCTTATCTTGTTCTGGCATTTACTGGATCTTACTTATTTGTGTTACCTTGGGTTTACCATAATAGATAAATGTTCCAATGTTCTTGGTTGCCATCATCCGAAGACCGTGCTACAGGTTCAATAACGTGCTGAATTATATGGCGCATTAGATCCTTGTCCCTACTCCATGCATTGTGCAGGAAAACTTTTATCCTCCCACAATAATCTACAGACACTGAGAGTACATACAATTCTCTTCAAGGTTATCTAGCCCACAGGTCAGAAGTGTCTAGTTTTTGCTTTTATTTTATCCCATCTGCTGCCCCAATCCCATATTTTTCTTCTTTCTTTAAAATCTGCCATATGGTTCCAGAGATTTGGGCCTTTTTATTTAGTACTAATTTTTAGTGTGACTCTTTACCAAAGGGACTTGGCTTACAGGGTGATGATAGACGGCAGCCTAAATACAAGATTCCTATAATCACATTCCCCTTAAGGTACCGTCACACTAAGTGATGCTGAAGCGATACCGACAACGATGTCGATCGCTGCAGCGTCGCTGTTTGGTCGCTGGAGAGTTGTCACACAGACAGCTCCCCAGCGACCAACGATCCTGAAGTCCCCAGATAACCAGGGTAAACATCGGGTTACTAAGCGCAGGGACATGACCAGACACAGGGAATGTAAGTATGTAGTGTTTGTTTTTTTACATTTACAACGGTAACCAGGGTAAACATCGGGTTACTAAGCGCGGCCCTGCACTTAGTAACCCGATGTTTACCCTGGTTGCCAGTGAACACATCGCTGGATCGGCGTCACACACGCCGATTCAGCGATGTCAGCGGGAGATCCAGCGACAAAATAAAGTGCTGGACTTTCCCCAGCGACCAACGATCTCCCAGCAGGGGCCTGATCGTTGGTCGCTGTCACACATAACGATTTAGTTAACGATATCGTTGCTACGTCACAAAAAGCAACAATATTGTTAACAATATCGTTCAGTGTGACGGTACCTTTAGTAAAGACCATAAAAACTAGCAGTAAATAAAAAGGATCATATCTCAGGAACAAAATAGTGAATTAAAAAAACAAAATACTCATGGCAGTAGACAAAATAAAATAAGAGCAATATTTCCACTTTTAATCTTGTGACAGATTGCTGTTTTCCAGTAAGACCCATGACTAAGGTTATTGCAGAATGTAAACATTGATGGCCTGGCCGTAACATAGACCATTAGTTTTTGCTCAATATGACCCCCAGGACCTCTGCCTTCATCCTTGCCTCCTCTTTATCCTTCTCATAGGCACTGAGAACCAGTCTGTCTGTTAATGGTACTACAATTCAATCTAGTTCAAGTGAAGGCACAAACATGGTCAGCAAGATGGCCAAGCTGCTGCTTCGGTGATCTAAGTAAGGGGTCATCACGGCACAAAAAGGCTCTCTTGTGAATCTTGTGTGTGTATCTTCTCATGGGATCATCTGGACCAGTGACAATACATCACGTTAGTCTACTTTGCTCTACAATCCATTCCATTAGGTTAGTGGTAATTCATAATAAGGAAATCTAGAGGACACAAAATACATGTATTTACCAGAGTGAAAACTGCAAGAATTTAAGATATTTAAAAAAACAAATATTCTAAAAATACGATAAAAACTTGATTTAAAGGAGTTTTCTGGTGAAAATAAGGTAATTTCTTGATCAGTGAGGGTTCAACTGCTGGGATTTACACTGATAGGCAGAATGAGCCAGAATGGAGCGGCGAGGCGCATACTCGATGAGCACTCTATTCTCTATATCGCTATCAGAACTGCAGTTTTTTCAGGCAGCCCCATATAAAATGAATGGACATCTGTACGGCTGCTTCACTTTGCAACGGGATAAAAGTTTCCCATCTACTATATAATTGTCTAAGGGTCACTTCCGTCTGTCTGTCTGTCACAGATATTCATTGCAAAAACCTGACCGGCACATCCAAACATAGACTAAGTGTAAACAGGTGCTGAACCTAGAGTCGCCAACTCGTATATAGTTAAGTAAAAAAGGCAGCACACTGCAGCGCTGAAACATGCAAACTTGAAACACGAAATTTGAACTGCATTACTGCACTACAAATATGAAAAATGAGAGCGTTTAGCGCATAAAAATGGCCAATTTTATGTGTACCTGGTAGCCCCTTTACGGCATCTCTCTTATACCAGGTCCTAACACTTGCCTTACCTCGCTAAGAATAAACGTCTCCAACTGAATGGGTACATGTGAAACCTCTTCCTAGACTAAAATTCTCTCTCTCTGTGGAGGGGTATTGGACCTGCTGTAATTAAAACACCTGTGGCTAGGAGGCGGAGTGCTGCAGTGTGCTGCCTTACTTACTTAGCTATATACGAGTTGGCGACTCTAGGTTCAGCACCTGTTTACACTTAGTCTATGTTTGGATGTGCCGGTCAGGTTTTTGAAATGTATTCTTTAGCCTTCTGATCGTGCACTCCGCCTCCTAGCCACAGGTGTTTTAATTACAGCAGAAAATGTCCGCTCCTTCCTTCCCGCAGTCAGTGCCCGCTCCGTACTCCCCTCCGGTCAGCGCTCACACATGGTTAATGGCAGCGTTGACCGCGGTGTTAACGCACTCGGTTAACGCTGCTATTAACCCTGTGTGACCAACTTTTTACTATTCATGCGGCCTATGCAGCATGAATAGTAAAAAGATCTAATGTTCTTCTTCTTCTTTATTTTTTTTATATAGCGCTAACATATTCCGCAGCGCTTTACAGTTTTGCACACATTATCATCACTGTCCCCGATGGGGCTCACAATCTAGAATCCCTATCAGTATGTCTTTGGAATGTGGGAGGAAACCGGAGTGCCCGGAGGAAACCCACGCAAACACGGAGAGAACATACAAACTCTTTGCAGATGTTGTCCTGGGTGGGATTAGAACCCAGGACCCCAGCGCTGCAAGGCTGCTGTGCTAACCACTGCGCCACCGTGCTGTTAAAAATAATAATAAAAAATAAAAAATCGTTAAATACTCATCGTCCGTCGGCCCCTCGTAACCGACCGCTTCGATCGGGAGGCTCCGGAAGGTGAGTATGTAACTATTTTTTATTTTAATTCTTTTTTTTAACAGGGATATGGTGCATACTACGTGTCTGGCCAATATACTATGTGACTGGGCAATATACTACGTGGCTGGGCAATATACTACGTGGCTGGGCAATATACTATGTGACTGGGCAGTATACTATGTGACTGGGCAGTATACGATGTGTCTGTGCTGTATACTACGTGGCTGGGCAATATACTACGTGGCTGGGCAATATACTACGTGGCTGGGCAATATACTACCTGGCTGGCCAATATACTACATGGACATGCATATTCTAGAATACCCCATGCGTTAGAATTGGGCCACCATCTAGTTGGAAATAAATGTCTTGCCGATCGTTGGACTCCTAGCAATCAGCAGCAGTTGGACATCCACCGAGCAGCAAGTTATTACCTATCCAGAGGACAATAGGTTATTTTCTTGTGACATTTTCCTTGAAAAAAGTAGTCTTAATGCTGTTTAGTTTTAAGATCACTCTTTTTTAGGCTTTTCGCTAGAGTCCCATCTGAACGGAGGGGAGCATGGGCACCTCTGCTTTTCTTGGGCATCTCTAGCAGTCTGATACATCAAGAATGGAGAAGAGGTGAACATTCCCAACCTCCTTTAAGATAGGACTCCACTGAGCCAGTTTCTCAAGATCTGTGGGGGTCTCATTTATTGGATCACCAAGGGATCAGCAACTTAGCACCCATCCAACAGACACTTGGCCCTGTAGGAATACTAGACCTGCTCACAACTTTACCCTGTTGATAATCGGAATAGATTATTATTATTATTATTATATAGCACCATTAATTCCATGGTGCTGTACATGAGAAGGGGCTACATACAAAATACAGATATCACTTACAGTAAACAAAACTAACAATGACAGACTGATACAGAGGGAAGAGGACCCTGCCCTTGCGGGCTTACATTCTACAGGATTATGGGGAAGGAGACAGTAGGTCGAGGGTTGCAGTAGCTCCGATGGTGTTGAGGTGGCCGTGTGGTCTTTACAGGCTGTAATCTTCCTTGAAAAGGTGGGTTTTCAGGTTTCTTTTGAAGGATCCAAAAGTAGTGGATAACCGGATGTGTTGGGGCACTGAATTCAAGAGGATGGGTGATATTCAGGAGAAGTCTTGGAGGCGATTGGGTGAGGAGCGAGTAAGCGTAGAGGAGAGGAGGAGGTCTTGGGAGGACCGGAGATTACGTGAGGGAAGATATTGAGAGATTAGTGTGGAAATATACGGAGGAGAAAGATTATGGATGGTTTTGTAGATCAGTGTTAGTAATTTAAACTGGATACGCTGGGAAATTGGGAGCCAGTGAAGGGATTTGAAAAGAGGGGAAGCAGGAGTGTAGCGAGGAGAGAGATTAATTAGTTGGGCAGCAGAGTTAGGGATGGACTGGAGGGGTGCGACAGTGTTAGAAGGTAGGCCACAGAGGAGTATGTTGCAGTAGTCCAGGTGGGAGATGATTAGGGCATGCACGATCATTTTGGTAGAGTGTGGGTTGAGGAAAGGACGGATTCTGGTGGCGAGAGCTTGGATGTGCGGTTTGAATACAGGGCAGAGTCAAGGGTTACTCCGAGGCAGCGGATTTTGGGGACAGGGGAAAGTGTAATTTCATTTATTTTGATAGATAGATCAGGTAGGGAAGATATGCGAGATGGAGGAAAGATAATGAGTTCAGATTTGTCCACATTGAGCTTGAGGAAGCGAGGGGAGAAAAAGGAAGATATGGCTGATAGACACTCTGGGATTCTGGAGAGCAGAGAAGTGACATCTGGGCCAGAGAGGTAGATCTGAGTGTCATCGGCATATAGATGGTACTGGAAGCCATAGGACCTTATGAGTTGTCCCAGGCCGAGTGTATAGATTGAGAAGAGTTAGGGTCCTAGGACAGAGCCTTGGGGTACTCCAAAAGAGAGGGGGCGAGATGAAGAGGTAGTATGGGAGTAGGAAACGCTAAATGTGCGGTTGGAAAGGTATGAGGAGATCCAAGAGAGGGCAAGGTCTTTGACCTCAAAGGAAGAGAGGATCTGTAGTAGGAGGCAGTGGTCAACTGTGTCGAAGGCAGAGGACAGGTCTAGGAGGAGGAGTACAGAGAATTGTCTGTTAGCTTTGGCTGTAAGTAAGTCATTAGTAATTTTGGTCAGGGCAGTCTCAGTGGAATGGTGGGGACGGAAGCCAGATTGTAGGTTGTCGAAGAGAGAGTTAGATGCAAAGAGTTAGATGCTCAGAACCTGGTGTAACTTATAAAAGGGCTAAGTTCTGCTATAAGGGAAGCCATGACATTTTTCAGATCTTTGCCAAGAGATGCCATTGAATCAGATGACAACGCAAATACGGACTGATAATGATGAATATGTGGGACACAGTAGGAATGATAAAATAATACTGATAGAAAACAAAGCAACCGCAACAGATATATTTTGGACAGATTTAGAGTAAAATACTGGCCATTCAGTTAAAAGGACATATATACGATTCAGTCAGGAAAACATGTAATACTAATAATAAGTCAATATGTGACAACTCATAATGCCCCCAATAATGAAAAAGTCCGATCCTTATCATTTTCTCCCTTTCCGAGTATGTGAAGCAGAAGATCTACCTCTTGTACAGAAGGTACTCTTTCGTAAGTTACTCAGCTCCCTTTTTTGCTGTCTGAACAGTTGGATTATGACGGTGAGAGTTTGTCTCCAAGGAAGATTCCACTGGAAGCCTTTCGTCTGCAATTTCATTGGCTTCCATGAGAAATTTGAGCTTGTTAGCCCGATAACAGGTAGTCTCTTCTTGATGGCATGCAGTTTCTTCCAGTGCTTTCTCTTGGTTGGTAGCTATGTGAACCCTGTGATTCATGGCCACCACCTCTGCATGTAAGTGTTGTATACCACTGCCCAGTTCTTGCAGTGCTTTCCCTTGACAATGTGAACGCTCTTCAGGTTTTAAATCGGACGAAGCTTCACAGTCTACATTGTCCAAATCACATTTATCCTGTAACATTCCCTGTTGGTAAACGTTCTCCATCACAGAGATTTCTTCAACATCTTGAGATCCACTTTGGTAACAATGATTTCTTGATTCTCATCTAGGAATTTGAGAAAACGAGAACTTAGTATTGATGACTCCATGAGTAACTCCTAAAGGAGAACCCAAGAACTGTAATTACCAGAAGATGTAGAGCCAAAGTCACTGTCGGCTGTGTGCTCAGGAGATGCCCAGAAGCCCCTCAGGTCATAAAACATTTCTAAAAGAAAGAGCAAAAGTAAAAACTCAATTCTACACCAAATACTCCTAGGATTTATGCTATTATTGGTGTCCTACTTTATAAGTCAAGAGAGAGCAAAAAGTGATGTCAAATAGGGCAATGCACACTGGAGCATGCAACTAGAGCAGCAGGGGGTTAAATGTATATTTAATGGTTATTTCTTTGGCAGTTTTCCAGAAAACTTGTCTAACTACTTCATATGCCAAGGGAGAGCACAAAAAGGGAAACGAGGACGGGTGATGCCCATTGGAGTGATGATGCTAGAGAAGCATGGGCTTCTAAGAATAAGTAGGGGCTATTTCTTTGGTAAAGTAGTTTTCCAGAAAAATTGTCCAATGACGCCATGCACCAACTGAGAGCACAAACAAAAGGATGTCAGGAAGGGTGATGCCAACTGGAGCGATCACACTAGTGCAGCGGAAGGATTAAAGTATAAGTAAAGGATATCTCTTTATTTCTCAGAGTAGAAAATATGGATTGGGAGACTATGGCTTTCAGACGACCACAGTACAGCTGTAATACAACCGCAACACCCGGATCTCCAGTCTTTCAACTGAACTGAACTCTGGTTGATATAAGGTTGACAGTTTTTCTATATGAGAACCATGCTTAATTATTTCTTCAGATCATATTTCCACCAATGCATCAGATGTCTATGCAATCTTAAAGATTGTCGGTTTTGATTATTCTTTCAAAAACCAACAGTAGACAAGAAAATAAGAAACTGTGTAATATAACTTATCAGATAAATCTGGTTCTTTCTGTTCCTGAACTAACATTTGACTTTTTTCATTCATTGGTAAAATCTGTATTCATTGAACACAGACCTTCCCATTACTGAGATAGGAGATGACAGTTGGTGATCTTAGAATTATTAATCTTTATTTACGGTATATAGCGCCAACATATTCCACAGCGCTTTACAGTTTAACAGTTTCAAAACACAAGTCATAAGTAACAACATTAACAATACAAAAATTAAAGCAAAATAAGGCAACCCTGCTCGTGAGAGCTTACAATCTACAATGCTGTGGGGGAGATACAAGGTACAGATGTATATATACAATGATGGTAGAGCCATCAAGGTAGCGCCTAAAACTATGCAAATTGTGGATAGTCCTAATTTCTTGGTGTAGAGCATTTTAGAGCAGAGGTGTCAAACTGCAATCCTCAAGGGCTGCAAACAGGTCATGTTTTCAGGATTTCCTTGTACTGCACAGGTGATAATTTAATCACCTACACACATGATTACAGCACCTTGTGCAAAGCTAAGGAAATCTTGAAAACACGCATGGTTTGTGGCCCTCGAGGAATGCAGTTTGACACCCCTGCTCTAGAGGATTGGCGCAGCACGGGAGAAGACTTGGAGTCGGGAGTGGGAGGTACGGATTAGTGCAGAGGTTAGTCGAAAGTCATTTGCAGAGTGCAGTGGTCTGTTAGGCCGATAGGCAGAAATGAGGGAAGAGATGTAGAGGGGTGCTGCACTGTGGAAAGCTTTGTGGGTGAGAACAAGAACTTTGAATTGGATTCTGTAGTGAAAGGGCAGCCAATGTAAGGACTGGTGAAGTGCGGATGAGTTCGAGTAACGATTAGCGCTAGATAGACAACCCTGGCTGCTTCATTAAGGATAGACTGGTGAGGGGGAAAGTCGAGTAAGGGGGAGGCAAAATAATAGAGCGTTACAGTAGTCCAGGTGAAAGTGGATCAATGTGACAGTGAGGGTTTTTGTGGTTTCCATGCTGAGAAGAGGGCCGATTCTAGAGATGTTCTTTAGGTGCAAGCGTCAAGAGCGTGCATGAGATTGTATATGGGATCTGAAGGAGATTGGTTTCAAACATAACACCCAGAGAGTGCACCGGCTGCCGGTGTGTTATTATGGTGCCACCCATAGAGAGAAATGTGAAATTTATGGGGGTTAGTAGATGGTGGGAGGAGAAGAAGTTCAGTTTTTGAGAGGTTGAGTTTAAGATAGAGAGCGGACATGATGTTGGAGACTGCGGATAGGCAGTAACTGTCGTTCTGTAGTACAGCGGGGTAAGCTAGGGGGATGACGTGTATAGTTGTGTGTCATCAGCATAAAGATGGTACTGAAAGCCAAATCTGGTGATGGTCTGTCCAATTGGGGCCGTGTAGAGGGAGAAGAGAAGGGGGCCAAGGACTGAGCCCTGAGGTACCTCTACAGTGAGAGGAAGAGGAGATGACGTGGAGCCAGCAAAGAAAACACTGAAAGAGCAGACAGAGAGAGAAAGGAAGAGAATCAGAGAGAGCAGTGTCCTTAATGCCTAGTGACTGGAGCCTAGAGAGTAGGAGAGGGTGGTCAACAGTGTCAAAATCTGCAGAAAGGTCGAGAAGAATAAGCAGAGTGGTCACCGTTACATTTTGCTGTCAGAAGGTCATTGGTAACTTTGATAAGAGCAGTTTCTGTCGAATGTAAGGGGCGGAAGCCAGAGTGTGACGGGTCTAGGAGGGAGTGAGTGGAGAGGTAACGGATAAGATGGGAGTATACCAAGTGCTCCAAGAGTCCAGAGATGAAGGGGAGATTGGAGACTGGTCTGTAGTTATTTGTGCAGGATGGGTCGAGAGCGGGTTTTGTTAATAGAGTAACAATAGAGTATGGGAAAATGCAGGGGAGAGATTAAAGATTGTAGTTAGGTTAAGTTGTGACAACAGGAGAGAGAGACTGGAGGAGATGTGAGGGAATGGGGTCGGTAGTGCATGTAGTCGGACGAGAAGAAGAGAGGAGTCTGGAGACTTCTTCTGTGATGGGATCAAATGTGAAAAGTGAGCCAGGGGAAATGCAGGGAGGGATGGGAGTCACAGCACTTGGCGGTTGGGAGCGGATTTTCTGATGGATGTTATCTATTTTCTCTATAAAGTGGGAGATCAGGTCATCAGCACAAATGTCTGTGATAGGGGCTTGGGCTTTTGGCCTAAGGAGGGAGTAAAAGATGTCAAAAAGTTTCTTGGGGTTGTTGGCTAGTGAAGAGATCAGGGTGGTGAAATAGGTGTCACGGTCAGCTGCGGCCGCAGATGCGGCCCAGCCCATAGACGCCCCCAAGCCGACCAACCTCAGAAGGCGTGGGGCGTGCATCCCCCGGGGACGAAGTACGGACCCTTTAAACCACAGAGGGGGACACGGGCTTACCCGAACTATGGGAGGACAGCGACCGGGGTTCTGTGGCAGCTGAGCATGTGGTCAAGGAAGAGACACGTAGGACATGATTACCGATACTTCAGGTATAGAGAAAGTAAAGTTTACTAAAGTAAAGTCACACAGTACATAAACAAAACATGACGATGTCAGGCTCCAGATTCCACACCTCAGAAGGGTACCACCCGGTAGACCCCAAGGCTCCAATGGATCACCGAGGCACAGATAGGCAGGACATCAGGACCCAGGCAGGACATCAGGGTACACGAGGACATCAGGGTGCAGGCAAGACATCAGGATACAAACAGGGCATTAGGACTCAGGAAAGACCTCAGGACACAGGCAGGGCAGCAGGACATCATGGTACAGGCAAGAAATCAGGATACAAACAGGACATCAGGACTCAGGAAAGACCTCAGGACATCAGGACACAGGCAGGGCATCAGGGTACAGATAGGACATCAGGACATCTGGACCCAGGGTCACCGGCAGACATCAGACAGGAGTCGTTCGTATCCGGACATCCGACACGACCTACAGGCACCACCAGAAACATCAGGCTCCAAGCTCCAGACAGCGGTCATCAGGTTCCAGACTGCGGTCATCAGGCTCCGGGCATAGGATCTAGGAAGGAACTCAAGCGTGATGGTGCAGACACCGCCGTACTGGACATGAGCCAGACGGGGTTAACACCGCATGGTAGTCAAAGCACAGAGTAATAGATGCTCAGCAGAAACATCGGTTTCAAGAGACTCAAAGTTACTGGTAGTGAGGCCCCAGATGCAGAGGGATTCCAGGAACATAATCACAGCAGACACAGTTCAGACAGGTTCAGGTACAGGATCAAGGATTCAGGCCTGGATATACTGCCTCCAGGACAGGCGCCAGAACAGGACAAAATAGGAATCAAGGCAAGGACTTTGGTATCAAAACATAGACAGGAGAGGTGCAGGAACACAAACACACATAGCAAAGTTCAAGAGCTTTGTGAGTGTAGCTCAGGCCCCGCCCATAGGGCAGGGGAACTTTATATAGGAGCTGCCCCTCAGCAATTGGCTGGGGACAGCATTTGAAGTACACACCCTAACCCTGATAAAAGCAGGGGAGGTGTGGCCGCGCACACCCTAAGCACACACAGAAACCATTACAGCACACACAGTGCAGGATCTGAGGCTCAGGGCACCTGGCTGAGACTGCATGCACTGAGCCACGTGGAAAGTCATGCACCAGCCGCAAATGACATCACAACCCGTGGACAGCTTCACAGCAGCAACCAGGGACCGCACATGAGGAAGGTAAGCAGCATGGCAAATACCTAAATGCCCATGTATGACTGCACAGCAGAGCAGGGAACTGAGAAGGCTCCATTAAGGTAACAGCCAGCAGTATCCCAGCTCAAATTAGGGGGAAAAGAGTAAAAGGGTTAAAGCAAACATATGCACTGTCATGCCAAAAACCAGAAACAGACAGAATGGCATGACAGTAGGTCTGTTTGGCGAGGTTATAGGTTCTTAACATTAATTTGAAGTGGATTAAGTCTTCTAGTGTGCGAGTTTTCCTCCACAAGCGTTCAGCACTCCTAGAGCATCGCTGGAGAAGTTGAGTTTGCGATGTGAGCCAGGACTGTTTTACTTGGTGCTTGGAGGTTCTGAGGGTGATGGGTGCTACTTGGTCAAGGGTGCTTCTAAGAGTGTCATTGTAGTGGTGTACAGCCAGATCAGGACAGGAAAAAGAGATTGGGGACAATGATGAGTGTAGGGAGTCTGAAAGTGTCTGAGGGTTTATGACTTGTAGATTTCTGAATGTGCGGTAGGTAGGAGTGTGCTGGGGTGTGTGAGGATTTGTGATAATGAAGGAGAGAATGTTGTGGTCAGAGAGGGGAAGCGGTGAGTTATCTAGGTAAGAGATTGAACAGAGCCAGGCAAAGACCAGGTCAAGGGTGTTACAGTCTTTATGTGTTTCCGATTTTGAAAGTTGTGTGAGGCCTAGAGAAGTGGTCAGTGATAGAAGCTGGGAGGCAGATGTGGAAGTGGGGCTTTTAATGGGGATGCAGAAGTCTCCCAAGATAAGGGTTGGTAGTTCTGAGGACATGAAGTGCGGCAGCCAGGCTGAGAAGTGGTCAAGGAAGTGGGTGGGTGAGCCTGGGGGCCAGTATATGACTGCTACTCTGAGGGAGAGGGGATGAGAGACCTGATGGTGTGAACCTCAAAAGAAGGGAATGAGAGTGATGGAACGGGGGGGGATGACAAGGAAAGTGCTTGTGGGGACAGGAGTATGCCGACCACCAAGTCTGTTTGTGGGTCTCAGGGAATGGGAGAATTGTAAGCTACCATGGGAAATGGCAGGCAGGGGAGACCGTGTCAGAATCCTGGATCCAGGTTTCAGTGAGGGCCAACAGATTCAGAGAGTTGTTCAGAAAGTAATTGTGCAGGAAAGGAAGTTTGTTACATACAGACCGTGGATTCCAGAGGGCACAATTAAAATAAGGAGATCAAGGAGTGCAAGAAATATTAATAAGATTAGTATGGTTTCGATATGATGTAGGGTAGGGATTGAGGTTGGGGGATGGTGGACCAGGGTTGGGGGAGATATCCCCCGAAATCAGTAGGAGTAGGAAGATAACGAGCAAGTAGTTATTGGAATTGTAAGAAGCTTTTTTGTGCAATGTGTTTGGGCAAGATGGGCTGAGGTTTTTCAGGAAGGTGAGGAGTGCATGGGAGCTGTACATGGGAGAGGGAAGTATAGAGGGGCTGATGTATATGAGTCGTGATGGAGGGGTGATGGTGCGATGAATGTGTATGGTAAGGGAACACAGGAGGATAGCAATAAAGCACATGGATAAAAGGGAGTGCAGAGTATGGGTTACCCAATTCCTGCCCTGACTAACTGCCATGGAGTAACTGCCTTTTAATTGATGCTTAGCTAATGCGATGCTTTGCTGAATGCGTGTGACCCCACACATGCGTGCACCCCTTAGAATGTTTCTAAATTTATAGGCCCCTAGTACAGGGACAGGGGAGAGGGATTGTGGGAGCTGGAGAATTCTATGAAGAAGGAGGGGGAGAAGCAAGAGAGACTGCTGCAAGTTCTCCTGAAACAACAGAAGTAACTGTCATCTTCTATCTCAGCAATAAGATGTATGTATGTATGTATGTATGTATGTGTTCACTGATTTTAGCAGTGAATTGGGAATTTTGAGAATTATCAATCGAGGAGGAAAAAAGCAAATTTCTCTGATAACATATATTACAATTTTTTTTTTCATGTGTACTATTGACTTATGAAAAAAAAAAAATGTTTTGTATCGCCATTTTCTGAGACCCGCAATTTTTTTTTTATCTCTCCACTGATGGAGCTTTTTGCAGTAACATTATTCTTTATAATGTTTATAGTATGCATTTAAAATGTTATATATTGATAAATCAGACTTTTTCAAATGAATCGACACCAAGTACGCTTATGTTGTATTTATGGAATAGGAAAAAAAATATGATTTAAGCTTAAAATGTATTTATTTTTCCATGTATTTTTTAGTCTTCCCAGAGGATCATAACACATTAAGAAATCAACAGCAGGCGACTGGAGCACAAAGATGGCGGCTCTATACAGCACATCTGCACCGAAATTGTGACATACATGACAACAAGAGATTAAAGACAATTTTTATTTTAGATATTTTTGATAATACATTTTTTTGCCCAGTACATTTGTTTTTACAGCTTCTATGCAGGTCTATGTCTCCGGCGTAGTATGACCGTCTGTGGTCACATATGCTATCTCCTGCTTTTACTAATGTACTTACAGTAGGTTTGGAAAAAAATTTGAAAAAAATAAAAGCATGACAAAAAAAAGTTAGTATGGCTAAAACTCAGACTACAAAAACTTCTGTTTGAAGTCTGTTACCATGGAAACACATCGCTACAGCTGGAGCTGCACGCACACAAAGTTTAATTATTTTTTTCTTATAAAGCTAATCAATTTTTAATTTTAGAAGAATGAGGACTAGTGATGAGCGAGTGTACTTGTTGCTTGGGTTTTCTCGAGCACGATCGTGTGGTCTCCGGGTATATATGACTGCTCGGAGATTAAAGTTTTCATCACCTCAGCAGCATGATTTACAGCTATTAGCCAGCTTGATTACCTGTGGGGATTCCCTAGCAACAAGGCAACCCCCACATGTACTCAGCCTGGCCAATAGCTGTAAATCATTCAACTGCCGTGATGAAAACTAAATCTCCGAACACTAACAAATACTCGGAGATCACCCGAGCAACAAGTACACTCGCTCATCACTAATGAAGACAATAACAAAAAGTAAGACTGGGATAAACGCACTGACAAGAGCTTCAATAGGACAGGAAATCTATGGAGGACATCATCAACATAGCTTTATCTTTAAATACTTTCAACTAATTTTTCGTAGAAAGTGAAATCAAAGGGGTATTCCTGCTTATAAACTGACTATATACCCGTTAAGATCTTAGAGGGGGTCCTAGAGATTAGGTGTTACTTAACAAGATGGGAACACCCACTTAAAGGGGGTACAAAAAATAAAATGATGTACTACCTGAAGAAAGGCCGGTATCTATGCATCCCTTGATCTTGACACTGTGTCATTTCAGAGTTTACAATTTTTCTCAGTGTTTTCTCATAGTCTGTAACTTCCACGTCACCTGTTGGTTCTTTTCCATTCAGCTTCCTATATTTTTTCGGCTTCCCACAATTTTTTTCTCACATGTCTCTTAATATCGCGATATCTCTTCTTGCAGACATCTACACTGCCCACGTGCGGGCCCACGGCATTCACTGCATTGGTAATACTAAGCCACAGAGCCGCCTTCTTCGACTTTGGTACTTTTGCAGGCGATTATCTGGTGATAGTGCTCCACCACCTTTGGGATGAGGACACTGTTTTCTTGATAGTAGAATCTAGTGGCTCTTCCTGACTAGAATAACTCTCTCCCCGTCCTGTATGAATTCCCTCATCTGAATGGCCAGGAAAAATCTCCTCTCCAGTACTCTGCATTATTATCAATACTATATAGTAATATATTTACAAGTGTACATGAAAGACAGCAAAGAAAAACTGAATGAAACTTCAGAAATGTAAATTTTGTGCTTGAAAACCCAACACTGGAAAAAGAACAAAAAAGATATCATAGGCTCCTGCAATTTTGGGCGATTTGTGTCTAAAAGTTGATTATTTTACTTATTTTACTTTGAAATAGGAAAATTCCAAAGTAACTTTTTTTTTTGCTTCATGCTCTCCCACAAACCATAATGAAAATGATGTTTTACTGCCTAGTTCATGCTCCCTTAGAAGCTGCTTTGAACTGCTGCTCTAGCAAGAATCTGTACTTCTCACTCTTTACCACCATGCCTGAGCTTCTCTGCTCCTCTCCCTGATGCTTAAACAGGAAAACATGGAAAGATTTGTAAATAATATTTGACTAAGGCGTCTTCCTAGAGCAGCAGTTCAAAGCAGCTTCTAAAAGAGCATGAACTAGGCAGTTAAGCCAGCACTTTCAGCATGGTGTATAAAAGGGGAAGGAGCAAAATAAGGTAACAGAATACAGTATATTATAAAGATTCAGGAGGATGATCAACAATCTACTATATAATTGTCTAAGGGTCACTTCCGTCTTTCTGTTCTTCTGTCTGTCTGTCACAGATATTCATTGGTCGCTGCCTCTGTCTGTCAAGGAAATCCAAGTCACTGATTAGTCGCGGAAAAAAAGCCACGACCAATCAGTGACGGGCACAGTCCGGAAGAAAATGGCCGCTCCTTACTCCCCGCAGTCACTGCCCGGCGCCCGCATACTCCCCTCCAGCCACCGCTAACACAGGGTTAAAGCCGGCGGTAACGGACCGCGTTATGCCACGGGTAACGCACTCCATTACCGCCGCTATTAACCCTGTGTGTCCTCAACTTTTTACTATTGATGCTGCCTATGGGCATCAATAGTAAAAAATGTAATGTTAAAAATAATAAAAAAACAAAAAACCTGCTATACTCACCGTCCGTTGTCCGCCGAGCCGCTCGCGACGGCCGCCATCTTCCATTCCCGACGATGCATTGCGAAATTACCCAGAAGACTTAGCGGCCTCGCGAGACCGCTAAGTCATCTGGGTAATTTCGCAATGCATCCTGGGAACGGAAGATGGCGGCAGCCGCGCGCTCATTGCCTGCGCCAGATCTGAAGGTGAGTATGTTACAACTACAATATGCCCTCGGATCCGAAGGTGAGTATGTTTATTTTTTTAACCTGTGACATACGTGGCTGGGCAATATACTACGTGGCTGGGCAATATACTACGTGGCTGGGCAATATACTACGTGGCTGGGCAATATACTACGTGACTGGGCAATATACTATGTCACTGGGCAATATACTACGTGGCTGGACAATATACTACGTGGCTGGGCAATACATTTTGTGGCTGGGCAATATACTACGTGGCTGGGCAATATACTACGTGGCTGGGCAATATACTACGTGGCTGGGCAATATACTACATGACTGAGCAATATACTACGTGGCTGGCCAATATATTACGTGGCTGGCCAATATACTACGTGGCTGGGCAATATACTACATGGCTGGGCCATATACTACATGGCTGTGCAATATACTATGTGGCTGTGCAATATACTACGTCACTGGGCAATATACTACGTGGCTGCGCAATATACTACGTGGCTGTGCAATATACTACGTGGCTCTGTCACTGTGCAATATACTACGTCACTGGGCAATATACCACGTGGCTGGGCAATATACTATGTCACTGGGCAATATACTACGTGGCTGCACAATATACTACGTGGCTGTGCAATATACTACGTGGCTCTGTCACTGTGCAATATACTACGTCACTGGGCAATATACTACGTGGCTGGGCAATATACTACGTGGCTGGGCAATATACTACGTGGCTGGGCAATATACTACGTGGCTGGGCAATATACTACGTCACTGGGCAATATACTACGTCGCTGTGCAATATACTACGTCACTGGGCAATATACTACGTGGACATGCATATTCTAGAATTCCCGATGCGCTAGAATCGGGCCACCATCTAGTTTAATAATAAAGAGTGTAGTTACTCTTTAAGGATTCATTCACAATTGTATCAGAGCTTCTGCTCTAAATCAAGATGCGGTGCTGGAGCAGGTACTTAGCAAATACTTTGCTTTATAGTCTTTGTAACGCGGTGTATACATAGCTCTACTGGATATTCAATATGAAGAAAATACATCCATGGACTTGACGCTTTTCTAACATAGGACGTAATAGTACTGTCCTACTTCAAGTGCCACGATTTATCCACAGAGGGTAGGCGCTGGGGAGTGTTATACAGCTAAGACTGGTTGCTAGCTTAGATCGATGACTTTTCCCATTAAAAGAGGCCTGTTATCAGGTCAAAAGTGGCCAATTTTGTTTTGATTTTAATCTCACATCTCTCCAAAGTAATCCGTTGTTTAATTTTTTAAATCCACCATACGGTTACAGAGATATGGGCCTCAGTGATCATTTTCATATTATGTAGCAAAAGTGCATAGCTCACAGGAACGTCGGGGCGTCTCCTTATTTATTACTACTCTGTGAGCACCGCCCCCTTGGTGAAGACCATAAAAATTTGCACTAAATTAAAAGACAATGCACTGAGGGAATTTGGAGGCTTTAACAAAAGTTAACAACAGAATATTCAAGGGAGCAGCGGAATGAATAAGAGAGAAAATTACCTACTTTTGACCTGGCAATAGATCCTCTTTAAATGGTATTGCCAATGTCTGACAGAGGCAGCTAAGATCCTAGGGGCATGTTTATCTGGGCGCCCCCTGCCCCCCAGTGAAGAACGCCTCATCAACTAGGCCTCGTCTATATACAGTTAGGGCCAGAAATATTTGGACAGTGACACAAGTTTTGTTATTTTAGCTGTTTACAAAAACATGTTCAGAAATAAAATTATATATGTAATATGGGCTGAAAGTGCACACTCCCAGCTGCAATATGATAGTTTCCACATCCAAATCGGAGAAAGGGTTTAGGAATCATAGCTCTGTAATGCATAGCGTCCTCTTTTTCAAGGGACCAAAAGTAATTGGACAATGGACTCTAAGGGCTGCAATTAACTCTGAAAGCGTCTCCCTCGTTAACCTGTAATCAATGAAGTAGTTAAAAGGTCAGGGGTGGATTCCAGGTGTGTGGTTTTGCATTTGGAAGCTGTTGCTGTGAGCAGACAACATGCGGTCAAAGGAACTCTCAATTGAGGTGAAGCAGAACATCCTGAGGCTGAAAAAAAAGAAAAAATCCATCAGAAAGATAGCAGACATGCTTGGAGTAGCAAAATCAACAGTTGGGTACATTCTGAGAAAAAAGGAATTGACTGGTGAGCTTGGGAACTCAAAAAGGCCTGGGCGTCCACGGATGACAACAGTGGTGGATGATCGCCGCATACTTAATTTGGTGAAGAAGAACCCGTTCACAACATCAACTGAAGTCCAGAACACTCTCAGTGAAGTAGGTGTATCTGTCTCTAAGTCAACAGTAAAGAGAAGACTCCATGACAGTAAATACAAAGGGTTCACATCTAGATGCAAACCATTCATCAATAACAAAAATAGACAGGCCAGAGTTAAATTTGCAGAAAAACACCTCAAGAAGCCAGCTCAGATCTGGAAAAGTATTCTATGGACAGATGAGACAAAGATCAACCTGTACCAGAATGATGGGAAGAAAAAAGTTTGGAGAAGAAAGGGAACGGCACATGATCCAAGGCACACCACATCCTCTGTAAAACATGGTGGAGGCAACGTGATGGCATGGGCATGCATGGCTTTCAATGGCACTGGGTCACTTGTGTTTATTGATGACATAAGAGCAGACAAGAGTAGCCGGATGAATTCTGAAGTGTACCGGGATATACTTTCAGCCCAGATTCAGCCAAATGCTGCAAAGTTGATTGGACGGCGCTTCATAGTACAGATGGACAATGACCCCTAAGCATACAGCCAAAGCTACCCAGGAGTTCATGAGTGCCAAAAAGTGGAACATTCTGCAATGGCCAAGTCAATCTCCAGATCTAAACCCAATTGAGCATGCATTTCACTTGCTGAAATCCAGACTTAAGACGGAAAGACCCACAAACAAGCAAGACCTGAAGGCTGCGGCTGTAAAGGCCTGGCAAAGCATTAAGAAGGAGGAAACCCAGCGTTTGGTGATGTCCATGGGTTCCAGACTTAAGGCAGTGATTGCCTCCAAAGGATTTGCAACAAAATATTGAAAATAAAAATATTTTGTTTGGGTTATGTTTATTTGTCCAATTACTTTTGACCTCCTAAAATGTGGAGTGTTTGTAAAGAAATGTGTACAATTCCTACATTTTCTATCAGATATTTTTGTTCAACCCTTCAAATTAAACGTTACAATCTGCACTTGAATTCTGTTGTAGAGGTTTCATTTCAAATCCAACGTGGTGGCATGCAGAGCCCAACTCGCGAAAATTGTGTCACTGTCCAAATATTTCTGGCCCTAACTGTAAATCTAGTTTTATCCAAATGGGCATGTTCATAAAGAAAATACCCACATGGATGAGTTGCTGACAGCCCTGCCCATTTGGCAACAAAGAAAAGGGCAGAGAGGGCAATATTGAAAGCTCGGAACAATGGTCTGGAAGTTACTCACTCACTTGTGACGTGGTCAGGCTCAGCCTCATCCTCGAGCACGCTTGTGCTTGCTTTATCATCAGAGTCACTTTTAGGCGTCACATCCTGGTCCATGATTAGGTCTCTGCAAAAGAGCAGAAAAATCCAGAGAAGTGTAGAACTCAGAGCTAGGGCAACGGCCTAGAGATAGAATCCTGGTACCTTATTTAGAGGGATTTTTCCATCTTCATAAATGGGTATTGTTGGATAGTGCTGGAAAAATGAAACACTTTTGCAATTTACTGTTTCATAACATTTTCAGCAGTTTTTCAGATATTTATTCTTTTCTTTTAGTTTACAGCTTGTTTCCTTGGAGACCGACCATCACCGTTCTCTACCATCACTGACTAAATGTGTTTTGGTTAAAAGATTTTTTCCATGGACCTTGTAAGTATTGGTCTGAATCTGGATGAGATTTCTGCTGTGCGCTGTCACCTCCTAATCTCAGCCAGCTTCGGTAATGTGCTTAGAAGATAAACAGCAACAATGGTCGGTCTCCTAGGCAACGAGCTGTAAACAACAGAAACCTGTTAATATCTCATGAATGGGTCTACATTTTAAAAAGCAGTAAATTGCAAAAGTGCTTGTTTATACATGTACTATTCGACAATACCCACATGTAAAGATGGGAATAACCCCTTTAAATTCTTGCAGCCTATCCAGCAAAAAAAGGTGTGTGGTCCAGTGTGAAAACTAGACCCTTTATGAGACATCAAACAACCGCTTTCATGTAGAAGGAACCAATGGCACATGGCTGATTGGTCTAGAAAATCCCACCTTAGTGCCAACTTACCTGAAGCTATTTGCAGGACGGCTTCACATTTTCACAAACAGTCCTGGGAAATTTCGGCAAGTTCTGGTTGGGGTACATCAAACCCCCCCAAACTGGTAGCTTCCTATAGCTACCGGTGTCCCTATATTGCCGGTAGCTATAGGCATATAGGATTACACGGGGGTAGCTGAGAACAATGGTCATCCATGTAAAATGTAGACAACCCGAGAGAGTTACTCCTGAGTATGAGGTTTCCTCCATGGCTTCTGAAAGGAGGATGTAGCCCAATGACATCCTGATAGGACAATCCCTTTTAAAAGGGGTTGTCCACAAGATTGTGCAGTCGCTCTATTTGACAGCAGACTTGTGAATCCACACATTGTACACAGTGCGCACTGTGACTGCAGACTTTTGTGCTATACCTGGACAACCTCTTTAGGATGTTACCAAAATAAGATTGGTGCTGGCACCCCTTCTGATCAGCTAAAATCTGCTTCGGTGGGAAATGACCATCAATATGTAAGTCGCACTACAATGGGGAACCCCGGCCACTGACATGATGGAGGCTTTCTCCATGATAACATCAGGAAACACCTTCTCCCCAGGCTGAGCTGGGGCAGGGCTGAGCTTCTAATGTATAGTTTTGTTTTTTTTTGTCAAGTTGCTGCCATCTAGTGCCCGATGTGAATACTGCAATTACTGGTTTGCTTCTAAGGCCGGCGTCACACTGGCGTTTAAAATGTCCGAGTGCAATGCGATAAAACATCGCATTGCACTCGGACCAATGTTAACATATGGGCCCGCTCCCAGCAGCCGACTTTTTGTCGGCCGTTTTCCTCGGTCCGAGACAATCGCAGCATGCTGCGATTGTCACCGATTATCGGATCGGACTCGCCAATGCAAGTCTATGGATGCGAGGAAAAATCGGATTACAAACGGACCACAAGTGTGACTTGCGATTAAATAGGTGACAGGAAATTGCATCAGGCATTGCCAGGAAGCTTTGGCATGCTAATTACACTGGGAGAGTTAAAAAAACCAGGAACAACGCCTCCACGGATTCCTACAAGCATGTCGACGCTAATTAACGTCGAGATGCTCATAGTTCTGATCCAAGAGAGACCAGAACTATGGGACCAGAGAGATGCCCACTATGCCGACCGGGCATGCAAGGAGGCAGCGTGGAGAAGAATATGTTGCCAAATGTTCCCAGATTATGCAGACAGATCTCGGGAGGACCAGGAGAGAATTAGTAAGTACACTAATGTATTTTTTTTGTGGTTTTGTCAACACAGTAAAATGTGCATTTATGTAGTTTGAGGGGGGGGGGAATTTAGCAAAAGTGTCCTCCTTGTCAGATAACCAGCTTTTTCTAAGTATTACGGCACATTGTTATGTGTGAATGTTTCCCCCCTAAATTTTGGGCCGCAATGTATGTTGTACCCATTCCTTTGCAATGCATTAATTACCACATTTTTCACTCAAAAATTGTAACATTTCTTGTTGATGTTTTGCCCCTATGTTAGCCAGTATATAGGTGAATAAAAACATCATCATTGTAGTTACTTTCCTTTTCAAGTATGTTCTGATGAAGGTCCTTTTCCACCTTTTTTTTTTTGGTGGTTTAATCAATTAATTTATTTTTTTTGCAAAGTCAATTTTTTTATGGTCTGAACATACCATATTTGTGTTTTAAAAACTTGTGTTTTGTGTTACATTTCAGTGAATGATGTGACAAGGCGTTGGCGTAGCTGTAGGGATTCATATAGGAGGGAGAGACAGCTGCGGAGCCGGAGTGGTGCGGATGGAACCACCAAGAGGAAATACCTCTACTTTGACAGGCTGAATTTCCTAGCTCCGGTGATGGATCTGAGACCGTAAGTGAATTTTATTATTCTGTTTTAGTTTTATATTGGTGAATGAATTTATTTAATTTATATGATTTAATTTCTAAATATAGCACTGAGTCAAACCTGACAGAGAGGGAGACGGGTACCGAATCAGAGGTGCAGATTGATCCAGTGGGTGATGATGATGAACAGGCTGGTCCTTCCGCATCACTTTCCAGAAGCACCCAATCAGCACCACCACCACCACCGGAATCAGAAAGCCAGGCTGCACATCCCGATGAACAGGCCATCAGTAGCAGCCCCACCATGCCTCTGGCTGCCTCTCCCCAGGCTTCTGGCATCCCACGGCGAGCCCGGCGAAGAAGAGAAGGAGCAGGGTCTGTCACAAGGACTCAGGTGGATAGAGGTGTTTTGGATTACTTGTCATCAGTGACTCGTGATGATGGGGAGGAGGCATATGGACGCAGTCTGGCACAGTATCTCAGGGCTATTCCCCGTGAGTTCCGGTTGCGTACAAGAGGGGCTATACAAATAGTCCTAGATGCCAGTACCCCACCCAATAATCCCAGGCCTGTTTTTGCTTTTTTAGAAAGGTGGCAGCTTACAAATGATAATCCAATAGAGTCACATGTAAGCCATCAAGTGCAAGGTGAATCAGCCTCTCATCCTCCACAAGCTCCTCCTCCTACTCAAGCACGGATGCCTACACCTCCGCCACAGCTAGCATCACTCACAAATGTGCCTCATCAAGGCCAATATATGGGCGATAGTGCACATGCCCAATATGGCCACTTGAACATACCCAATGTTGTTGGCTGGCCACAACATGGGTATGGGCGACATGGCCATATTGGGGAATATAGTCATTTTGGTCAGCCCTACACTCAGGACAACCCTCAACATTTACAAAATTTACAATACCAAAACCCTCAACTGGATCCTGGAAGGTTCCAACAGAATCCAGGTCTGTCTGCCACCACACATGCTGACACTGAGGTTGGCCAGCAACCTAGGCAAGCAACCCAATCTGGACCACCGCCTTCTCCACCCCCGACCTACCATCATTTGTAGTTTTGATTTTGTGACACAGTGAGTGCCTTCTATTTTTTTATTAAAAATTTTTATGTTTGGTTTTATATTTGGACATTGATATGTGAGGATAACATTATACCATATGTTTGAAATATGGTTTTCTCATTTTCATACAAACCAAAAAATAAAAAGTTCCATGCTTAAGCAGAATGACTCCTTGTTAATGTTAGGACATGTTACGTAATTTGTTAGCTAAATATAACAGGAAAACAATAGCAAAAGAACATACCCAAAATCGGGAAATGAAGAGAGTTTATGCTAGGAAAATCTAACAACAATACAAAGATAATGCATCCTCTTGACAGGGAGTAGCACCCTGAGGTGACACTAAATAAGTTGGTAAATCATCACGTACTTTAAGTCATCAAGGGGACGATGGGGAGGGAGGGTCCTAGGGCAGGGAAGTAACTATGCTGATTCTAGGAACAGCAACATATCATTGTTTAGACATACAATAACGTAATGATAAGCCGCTCCTCTCAAGAAATAGGTTTGTGCATTCTGGTGTCCGGAAACGTGACCTCAGGGTGCCCAATATCACCAAAAACAATAAAAAAACAAGGCCCATCCAAGAATATGGCAAATAATTGTCAGGATGGCTACGCAGACATGATTCGAGATGGGGGAAATGTCCTTTTAGTTAGCCTTTGCCTCAAAAGTGGATGGACCAACATTCTTGCCCCTCCTTCGCGGATCCACAATCACAGGATATGCCTCTCAAAAACGTCGGAAGAAAACACAATTGAAAAGCACACGCTCAGTGGTGGTTCAATGCCAGTCTATCTGTCATGTTTGTCACAAAGCACAACTAACACAAAACAAGCAACAAATGTTGGGTAAAGTTGGTAGCCTCACAATAAATAGGTGTCTGGCTGCTGTTTTTAATTTATTACAGGCCTAAAAACCGTTATTTGTCCATTTTGCTAGCCGCCAACAAAATATCGCCAGACGGATGTCAAACGGATTTCGAACGGACGCTCACATGCGAGGAAATCGCATCCTCGCATTACAATCGGATTACAGACGGATCAGTGTTTAGGAAACATTTGTGCGATTCTCGTCCGTATAAAACGGACCGATTTTTTAGACGTTGTGTGTGACGCCGGCCTAAGCTCAATATACAGCTAGGCTCCTTCAATTCAGGATTAGTGACGGAGCCAAATTTTTTAAATCTGACCAGTGTCACTTTATTTGGTAATAACTATATCCCAGTGAGTTTGAGGCTGTTTTTTCATGGCACAGTATAATTTATAATGGTAAATTTAGGTCGATATGTTTTGTGTTTATTTATAACAAAAAAAAAATCAGAGATTTGACAAATATGTAAAAAAAAATAGCAATGTTCAAACTTTGAATGATTATCCCTTTAATCCAGAGAATCATACCATAGAAAAACATTAATAAATAACATTTCCCACATGTCAGCTTTACATCAGCACAATTTGTAAAACGTTATTTTATTTTGTTAGCATTGTAGGTTTAACCCCTTAGTGACCGAGCCAAATTTTTGAAATCTGACCACTGTCACTTTATGTGGTAATAACTCTGCAACGCTTTAACAAATCCCAGTGATTTTGAGATTGTTTTTTCGTGACACATTCTACTTTATGATAATGGTAAATTTAGTTCAACATTTTTTGTGTTTATTTATAAAAAAAATCAAAAATTTGAGAAAAATGTTAAAAAATTAGCAATTTTCTAAATTTGAATGATTATCCCTTTAATCCAGATAGTCATACAACAGCAAACCATTAATAAATAACATTTCCCACATGTCTGCTTTACATCAGGACCATTTGTAAAATGTTATTTTATTTTGTTAGCATTTTAGGAGGTTTAAAAATGTAGCAGCAATTTTTCATTTTTTCCAAGAAATTTACAAAATTTATTTCTTTAGGGACTTATCCATGTTTGAAGTGACTTTAGGGGTCCCATATATTGGGAAACCCCCAAACGTGATACCATTTTAAAAACAGCACCCCTAAACATATTGAAAACTGCTGTCAGGTAGTTTATTAACCCTTCAGGTGCTTTACAGGAATTAATGCAAAGTGGTATGACAGAAATGAAAATGTGTATTTTTACCACCTAAATGTTGCTAACTTCTAAACAGATTACTACAGCCGTCAGACTCTAAGGCCGCTATTTGGTCATGAATTGCCATCGCAAACATCAGGACCACACAATCATGATCTGAGGGCACCAATTGGGATAAAGAGGAAGCCCCCACACTCTGTTAACCATTTATAATGATGTAGTCACTATTGACAGCAGCATCTAAGGGGTTAAACAGATTTAGAAGGTGCAAATACTGATCGTGGCTGGTACAGCAAGTTGTCAGCTATAGTGTACAGCCGACAGATGATGGATTGTCATCTGTATGGGGATACTATTCTCTTATATCTAAGGTCAGTTAAAAGACGTATTGGCGGTCATTAAGGGGTTAAAAATGTAGCAGTAATTTTTCATTTTTTCAAGGAAATTTACAAATCTTATTTTTTAAGGGACCTACCCAGGTTTGAAGTGACTTTGAGGGTCCTATATATTGTAAAACCTCCAAAAGTGAGACCATTTTAAAAACAGCACCCCCTGACATACTGAAAACTGCTGTCAGGTAGTTTATTAACCCTTCAGTTGCTTTTCAGGAATTAATGCAAAGTGACATGACAGACATGAAAACGTGCATTTTTACCACCTAAATGTCTCTAACTTCTGAACAGGTTACAACAGCTGTCAGACTCTAAGGCCGCTATTTAGTCGTGCCATGGCAAACATCAGGACCACAAAATCATGATCTGAGGGCACCAATTGGGATAAACAGAAAGCCCCCCACACTCTGTTAACCATTTAGATGATGTGGTCACTATTGACAACATCTAAGGGGTTAAACAGATTTGGACAGTGCCAACAATGATCGTGGCTGATGCAACAAGTTCATATAGTAACCTCGGGCACACATTAAGTAGAGAAGTCAGGTTGCAATTGAAAAAAGGTTTATTTCATCAAATTCAAATCCAGGGTTTCACAGCCAAGGATAAACAGAAGAGAATGTTTAAGCAGAAACGAACATCCCAACGTTTCGGCTTAATTAGCCTTTATCAAGGGTGCATTCTGCATAGTTGAAGACACGAGCATGCGGCTTGTCCCAGGTGAACTGGGCCATCATCACCACATAAAAGAAAAACCTCTGAACATCAACACTGAAATGAGGAGACATTAATCAGATAAGTAATTGTTATCACAGGGTAGAAGGACTGGTGACATATAGAACTGCGCTCCCTTGACAACACAAATACGGCGAAACACTCTTTTTATGGGGCTTGGTTTTGAAGGACACAGTATTGGGAGCAGTTTTTTTCCTGAGGCTTTGGAGACTTTTCTCTTAGTTTCTGCTAACAAAAAAAAACTTGGCCAAAAGACTCAGTGTGCACACAGTCTTATATGGTATATCGTTTCAGAACATTTTGGGAACTTAGTATGAAAAAAGAAAGTTTTCTGTGCGCTGCCATTTTCAGTAATCCATGACTTTATTTTTCCCTTTATGGACCTGCGCGATTGTGTCCCAAGCTGTAGACACCCATTTTATCTTGTGCCATCTTCATCACAAAAGAGAATATAAAAATCTTCAACATCATCGCTGAAACAATAGCGATGGCACTTATCAGATGAGTATTTTTCAGGTATCACGTTGCCTGCTGAGTTTACTCCAAATGTCGGAAGGCGATGTATGGAACTGCATTCCCTTGACAACACGTATATGGCGAAACATTCCTTTTGTTGGAGGTTGTTTTTGGCAAGGCTGTGGAGTCGGAGTAAAATCAATCGACTCTAAAATATATAATCTATTGGGTGCAGTAGTGCAATGCAGGATGTCGTGTAAATGTTTTCATAGGAATTTGGGAAGGTTATGAAATGTTCTATAAATGTCTGTTCTGGTCCTGATCTAAGGATCTCTGCTTGTAGTTGAGATGAATCTGTGCTGCACTTTATTCACATGCTCAGTAGTGACCGATGCTGTGGAGACGGAGATGAGATGAATATGTGCTGCCCTTTATGTACATGCTCAGTAGTGACCGATGCTGTGGAGACGGAGATGAGATGAATATGTGCTGCCCTTTATGTACATGCTCAGTAGTGACCGATGCTGTGGAGACAGAGATGAGATGAATCTGTGCTGCCCTTTATGTACATACTCAGTAGTGACCAGTGCTGTGGGGTTGTAGATCTGTGCTGCACTTTATGTACATGCTCGGTAGTGACCGATGCTGGGGAGTAGGAGATGAGATGAATCTGTGCTGCACTTTATGTACATGCTCAGTAGTGACCAGGGCTGTGGGGTTGTAGATCTGTGCTGCACTTTATGCACATGCTCAGTAGTGACCGATGCTGTGGAGACAGAAATAAGATGAATCTCTGCTGCTCTTTATGTACATACCCAGTAGTGACCGATGCTGTGGAGTCATAGATGAGATGAATATGTGCTGCACTTTATGTACATGCTCGGTAGTGACCGATGCTGGGGAGTAGGAGATGAGATGAATCTGTGCTGCACTTTATGTACATGCTCAGTAGTGACCAGGGCTGTGGGGTTGTAGATCTGTGCTGCACTTTATGTACATGCTCAGTAGTGACCAGGGCTGTGGAGTAGTAAATGAGATGAATCTCTGCTGCACTTTATGTACATGCTCAGTAGTGACTGATGCTGTGGAGACAGAAATAAGATGAATCTGTGCTGCACTTTATGTACATACCCAGTAGTGACCGATGCTGTGGAGTCATAGATAAGATGAATCTGTGCTGCACTTTATGTACATGCTCGGTAGTGACCGATGCTGGGGAGTAGGAGATGAGATGAATCTGTGCTGCACTTTATGTACATGCTCAGTAGTGGCCAGGGCTGTGGGGTTGTAGATCTGTGCTGCACTTTATGTACATGCTCAGTAGTGACCAGGGCTGTGGAGTAGCAAATGAGATGAATCTCTGCTGCACTTTATGTACATGCTCAGTAGTGACCGATGCTGTGGAGACAGAAATAAGATGAATCTGTGCTGCACTTTATGTACATACTCAGTAGTGACCGATGCTGTGGAGTCATAGATGAGATGAATCTGTGCTGCACTTTATGTACATGCTCAGTAGTGACCAGGGATGTGGAGTAGTATATGAGATGAATCTCTGCTGCACTTTATGTACATGCTCAGTAGTGACCGATGCTGTGGAGACAGAAATAAGATGAATCTGTGCTGCACTTTATGTACATACTCAGTAGTGACCGATGCTGTGGAGTCATAGATGAGATGAATCTGTGCTGCACTTTATGTACATGCTCAGAAGTGACCAGGGCTGTGGAGTAGTAAATGAGATGAATCTCTGCTGCACTTTATGTACATGCTCAGTAGTGAGGCAGGGTTGTGGAGTAGTAGATGAGATGAATCTGTGCTGCACTTTATGCACATGCTCAGTAGTGAGGCAGGACTGTGAAGTAGTAGATGAGATGGATCTGTGCTGCACTTCATGCACATGCTCAGTAATGAGGCAGGGCTGTGAAGTAATAGATGAGATGAATCTGTGCTGCACTTTATGTACATGTTCAGTAGTGAGGCAGGGCTGTGGAGATGAATCTGTGCTGCCCTTTATGTACATGCTCAGTAGTGACCGATGCTGTGGGGTTGAAGATCTGTGCTGCACTTTATGTACATGCTCAGTAGTGACCAGGGTTGTGGAGTAGCAAATGAGATGAATCTCTGCTGCACTTTATGTACATTCTCAGTAGTGAGGCAGGGGTGTGGAGTAGTAGATGAGATGGATCTGTGCTGCACGTTATGTACATGCTCAGTAGTGAGGCAGGGTTGTGGAGTCATAAATGAGATGGATCTGTGCTGCACTTTATGTACATGTTCAGTAGAGAGGCAGGGCTGTGGAGATAGAGATGAATCTGTGCTGCACTTTATGTACATGCTCAGTAGTGAGGCAGGGTTGTGGAGTGGTAGATGAGATGAATCTGTGTTGCACTTTATGTACATGCTCAGTAGTGATCAGTGCTCTGGAGTTGTAGATGAGATGAATCTGTGCTGCCCTTTATGTACATACTCAGTAGTGACCGATGCTGTGGAGTCATAGATGAGATGAATCTGTGCTGCACTTTATGTACATGCTCAGTAGTGAGGCAGGGTTGTGGAGTGGTAGATGAGATGAATCTGTGCTGCACTTTATGTACATGCTCAGTAGTGACCAGTGTTGTGGAGTAGTAGATGAGATGAATCTGTGCTGCACTTTATGTACATGCTCAGTAGTGACCGATGCTGTGGAGACGGAGATGAGATGAATCTGTGCTGCACTTTATGTACATGCTCAGTAGTGACCGATGCTGTGGAGTCATAGATGAGATGAATCTGTGCTGCACTTTATGTACACGCTCAGTAGTGAGGCAGGGTTGTGGAGTAGTAGATGAGATGAATCTGTGCTGCACTTTATTCACATACTCAGTAGTGATCAGTGCTGTGGAGTCGTAGATGAGATGAATCTGTGCTGCACTTTAGGCCGGTTTCACACGTCAGTGGCTCCGGTACGTGAGGTGACAGTTTCCTCACGTACCGGAGCCACTGACACACGTAGACACATGGAAATCAATGCATCTGTGCAGATGTCATTGATTTTTTGCGGACCGTGTCTCCGTGTGCCAAACACGGAGACATGTCAGTGTTCGTGGGAGCGCACGGATTACACGGACCCATTAAAGTCAATGGGTTCGTGTAAAACACGTACCACACACGGACGTTGTCCGTGTGCAGTCCGTGTGCTGTGCAGGAGACAGCGCTAGAGATAAGCGCTATCCCCCTACGTGGTGCTGAAGCCGCGATTCATATCTTCTCTGCAGCAGCGTTTGTTGTAGAGAAGATATGAATAATCCTTTTTTTTTGTTGTTTCTTGTGTTTAAAATAAAGATCCCTGTCAAACCCCCTGTGCGCCTGCCCGCTGTTATTAAGATACTCACCCGGCTCCCTCGCTGGCGCTGCTTCCTGTACTGGCCGCACCTTCTACTGTATGAGCGGTCACGTGGGGCCGCTCATTTACAGTAATGAATATGCGGCTCCACCCCTATGGGAGGGATCTTTATGTTAAACACGAGAAACAACAAAAAAAAAAAGGATTATTCACATCTTCTCTACAGCAAACGCTGCTGCAGAGAAGATATGAATCGCGGCTTCAGCACCAAGCGGGGGGACAGTGCTTATCTCTAGCGCTGTCTCCTGTACGGTGCGTGTGGTACCCAGTCGGCACACGTGTGCCACACTGATGTGCCACAGAAACGCACGGGCACACGGACACGGATAATTCCGGAACCGATTTTTCCGGTACCGGAATTATCTGGACGTGTGGGACTGCCCTTATGTACATGCTTAGTAGAGAGGCAGTGTTGTGGAGTAGTAGATGAGATGAATCTGTGCTGCGCTTTATTCACATGCTCAGTAGTGACCGATGCTGTGGAGTAATAGATGAGATGAATCTGTGCTGCCCTTTATGTACACGCTCAGTAGTGACCGATGCTGTGGAGTCATAGATGAGATGAATCTGTGCTGCACTTTATGTACATGGTCAGTAGTGACCGATGCTGGAGTGGGGGAAATTGAGAAGTCGGAGATTTGGCTTACAGACTCCACAGACCTGTTTTTTCAAGGAGTTTTTATTCGCTATTGAGGAAATTTTGAAAAACAGTAACAGAAATGAATAAGAAATGTTTCCCATGCACCGAGGTGTTCTGGTGAATGTTTTTAACCCCTTTCTGACCTTAGACGTACTATCCCGTCGAGGTAACCTGGGCCTATCTGACCCTCGACGGGATAGTACGTCATAGCGATCGGCCGCGCTCACGGGGGGAGTGCGGCCGGGTGTCAGCTGCCTATCGCAGCTGACATCCGGCACTATGTGCCAGGAGCGGTCACGGACCGCCCCTGGCACATTAACCCCCGGCACACCTCGATCAAACATGATCGCGGTGTGCCAGCGGTATAGGGAAGCATCGCGCAGGGAGGGGGCTCCCTGCGGGCTTCCCTGAGACCCCCGCAGCAACACAATGTGATCGCGTTGCTGCGAGGGTCTCTTACCTCCTCCTTGCAGGCCCGGATCCAAGATGGCCGCGGCATCCGGGTCCTGCAGGGAGGTGGCTTCACTGCGCCTGCTCAGAGCAGGCGCCGGGAAGCATAGGAAAAGTGCACGTCAGATCGCTGATCTGACACAGTGCACAGCAAAGTGTCAGATCAGCGATCTTACACTATAACATGATGCCCCCCCCTGGGGCAATGTTATAGTGTAAAAAAAAAAAAAAATTCACATGTGTAAAAAAATTTTTTTTTAAATCCCCCCCCCCCCAAAAAAAAAAATATTGTTCCTATAAATACATCTAAATAAAAAAAAAACAATAAAAGTACACATATTTAGTATCGCCGCGTTCGTAACGACCCAACCTATAAAACTATCACTAGTTAACCCCTTCAGTGAACACCGTAAAAAAAAAACGAGGCAAAAAACAACGCTTTATTCTCATACCGCCAAACAAAAAGTGGAATAACACGCGATCAAAAAGACGGATATAAATAACCATGGTACCGCTGAAAACGTCATCTTGTCCCGCAAAAAACGAGCCACCACACAGCATCATCAGCGAAAAAATAAAAGTTATAGTCCTCAGAATAAAGCGATGCAAAAATAATTATTTTTTTCTATAAAATAGTTTTTATCGTATAAAAGCGCCAAAACATTAAAAAAATTATATAAATGAGGTATCGCTGTAATCATACTGACCCGAAGAATAAAACTGCTTTATCAATTTTACCAAACGTGGAACGGTATAAACGCCTCCCCCAAAAGAAATTCATGAATAGCTAGTTTTTGGTCATTCTGCCTCACAAAAAACGGAATAAAAAACGATCAAAAAATGTCACGTGTCCGAAAATGTTACCATTAAAAACGTCAACTCGTCCCGCAAAAAACAAGACCTCACATGACTCTGTGGACTCAAATATGGAAAAATTATAGCTTTCAAAATGTGGGAACGCAAAAAATATTTTTTGCAATAAAAAGCGTCTTCCAGTGTGTGACGGCTGCCAATCATAAAAATCCGCTACATAACCCGCTATAAAAGTAAATCAAACCCCCCTTCATCACCCCCTTAGTTAGGGAAAAATTAAAAAAATGTATTTATTTCCATTTTCCCATTAGGGCTAGGGTTAGAGTTAGGGCTAGGGTTAAGGCTACAGTTAGGGTTGGGGCTAAAGTTAGGGTTTGGATTACATTTATGGTTGGGAATAGGGTTGGGATTAGGGTTAGGGGTGTGTCAGGGTTAGAGGTGTGGTTAGGGTTACCGTTGGGATTAGGGTTAGGGGTGTGTTTGCATTAGGGTTTCAGTTATAATTGGGGGGTTTCCACTGTTTAGGCACATCAGGGGCTCTCCAAACGCAACATGGAGTCCGATCTCAATTCCAGCCAATTCTGCGTTGAGAAAGTAAAACAGTCCTCCTTCCCTTCCGAGGTCTCCCGTGTGCCCAAACAGGGGTTTACCCCAACATATGGGGTATCAGCGTACTCAGGACAAATTGGACAACAACGTTTGGGGTCCAATTCCTCCTGTTACCCTTGGGAAAATACAAAACTGGGGGCTAAAAAATTATTTTTGTGGGAAAAAAGAGTTTTATTTTCACGGCTCTGCGTTATAAACTGTAGTGAAACACTTGAGGGTTCAAAGTTCTCACAACACATCTAGATAAATTCCTTGGGGGGGTCTAGTTTCCAATATGGGGTCACTTGAGGGGGTTTCTACTGTTTAGGTACATTAGGGGCTCTGTAAACGCAATGCGACGCCTGCAGACCAATCCATCTAAGTCTGCATTCCAAATGATGCTCCTTCCCTTCCTAGCTCTGCCATGCACTCAAACGGTGGTTCCCCCCACATATCGGGTATCAGCGTTCCCAGGAAAAATTGGACAACAACATTTAGGGTTCAATTTCTCCTGTTACCCTTGGAAAAATACAAAACTGGGGGCTAAAAAATAATTTTTGTGGGAAAAAAATTTTGTTTTATTTTTACGGCTCTGCATTATAAACTTCCGTGAAGCCCTTGGTGGGTCAAAGTGCTCACCACACATCCAGATAAATTCCTTAGGGGGTCTACTTTCCAAAATGGTGTCAATTGTGGGGGGTTTCAATGTTTAGGCACATCAGTGGCTCTCCAAACGCAACATGGCGTCCCATCTCAATTCCTGTCAATTTTGCATTGAAAAGTCAAATGGCGCTCCTTCCTTTCCAAGCTCTGCCATGCGCCCAAACAGTGGTTTACCCCCACGTATGGGATATCGGCGTACCCAGGACAAATTGTACAACAACTTTTGGAGTCCATTTTCTCCTGTTACCCTTGGTAAAATAAAAGAAATTGGAGCTGAAGTAAATGTATTGTGAAAAAAAGTTAAATGTTCATTTTTTTTTAAAAACATTCCAAAAATTCCTGCGAAGCACCAGAAGGGTTAATAAACTTCTTGAATGTGGTTTTGAGCACCTTGAGGGGTGCAGTTTTTAGAATGGTGTCACACTTGGTTATCTTCTATCATATAGACCCCTCAAAATGACTTCAAATGTCATGTAGTCCCTAAAAAATATTGGTGTTGTAAAAATGAGAAATTGCTGGTCAACTTTTAACCCTTATAACTCCCTAACAAAAAAAAAATGTTGGTTCCAAAATTGTGCTGATGTAAAGTAGACATGTGGGAAATGTTATTATTAAGTATTTTGTGTGACATATCTCTGTGATTTAAGGGCATAAAAATTCAAATTTCAAAATTTTCACCAAATTTCCGTTTTTTTCACAAATAAATGCAGGTAAAGTCAAAGAAATTTTACCATTATCATGAAGTACAATATGTCACGAGAAATCACTGGGATCCATTGAAGCGTTCCAGAGTTATAGCCTCATAAAGGGACAGTGGTCAGAATTGTAAAAATTGGCCTGGTCATTAACGTGCAAACCACCCTTGGGGGTAAAGGGGTTAAGGAGCATTTGGGGGCTGTTCGCTCAGTGTGATAGCCATATACAGTTTATTGTGTCCAATGCATCAGAGACATTTTTGGAATTTAGTGTGACCGTTTCCTTTGTGTTGCCATGGTCAGCGACTTGTAACTATGGTCCTTGACAATATAATTATGGTGAAACGCTCCTATTTCAGGGGGTTGTTTTCGGGAGCTTTGACAAACTGCAATAGAAATGTATTTGAAGAGTTTCCCAGACAGGTTTTTTTTTAGTTTTTGGAACAGAAACTGAGCAAAAATGCCCAAGTTTTTAGGAGTTTTGTTTTTTCCTGGAGAATTTATTGACTTTTCGCTGGAAAAACTCCGCAAAAAGACTCAGTGTGCACAAAGTCTTACACAGGTCATCGTTTCAGATTTATTTACATCTTTTGAGGGGGATCAAGAAAGCAAAAATCCCAAGAAGCTGAGGGCCCCGGCACCACGTAGGGTCTGTGGGGTCGGGAGGAAGACGATGCTGGTCCGTACCAGGGCACCTTTCCGAAGGGAAAACAGAGTAACTTTTGCTACGTTTTCCAGGGGGATGGCCAAAAACAGCCGGGTCCAAAGAGGTTAAAATCCAAAACACGTCGGATACATTGACATATGTTAGCGCCATTTTTTGTGATGATGATGCAAAGTGCAAACAACTAATGTGACCTGTGATCAGGGACTAAGAGCAACTCTGCACTAGAGCTATGCACAAAGCAGACCCTGCAGTGTGGGACTTGTAGTACCACACCATCATACAACCCTATGCACCGACTCCAGCACACTGACACCGGATCACGCAGCTCTCTGCACAGCCACCACCTTCCACAACCCCATGCTGCACACACTGACAGCTCCCCAGCTCTGCGCTGCAGCTTACCTGCCACGGTTCACTCTACGCATGCGTGGAGTCTATCGTTCGCCGGACAAAGGCTCTTTTTACATTTCTATACTCTGATTGGCTGACGCGCTTCACAGAGCCGCTCTCGTTGAATCATGGGAATTGAAGTTTTTCTGCTCTTCTCAGCTGTGTGAAGTAAATTACATAAAAACTACAATTCCCAAAATCCTCGGAAAAATTAGTATATGTTATTTTCTCCGTTATTTTTCCCCGCAAAACTTTATTAGTTTTTGTTCATTTTATTGTGGCTGCTGTTATGGGGCAATAATGCAGTGATAGTATGATAGTATGTCTGGTGAAACTAGTGAGTCTGTTCAGCCATGGTGTGAAGAGTCAGCACAAAGCACAGAGCTATAACGCTACATTATTATTATTATTTACTATTATAGCGCTATTTATTCCATGGCGCTTTACATGTGATAAGACAATATACGATATATAAAGACAAGTACAGTAATCTTGAACAAGACATGAAAGTTATATACCAGAAGAAAAACATTGCCTCTAATAATATGAAAAAATAATTTAAAAAAACCCTGCAAGTTACCCTATTAACCCTTTCCCACGGCACCCATTCATCATTTTTGAGATTTTGTTTTTTTACCCAATAGAAAAAACTTCAAACTGTTCAAAAATTCTTGGAAACCCTTCCAGTTAATTTCTATGGGAAATCTACTGAGGACTTTGTGCACACACAAGATTTATTAGGGGTTTCTGCAGCAGAAACTGAGCGGAAACTATCTCCTCCAAAAAACCTCACAGCTCACAACCACCTGGAGATTCCTGTCAGTCTTTGCTCCAGACTCTCCTCCGAAGCCTCTGGAAGCCGTGCTCCTCACACCAGCATTATGGCAGGTGTGTACCCCATGGTTTGTGCACATGACGTCTATCTCAGGCGGATTCAGAAGCCTCTGGCAGCCGTGCTCCTCACACCAGCATTATTGTAGGTGTGTACCCCATGGTTTGTGCACACAACGTCTTTCTCAGGCGGATTCAGAAGCCTCTGGCAGCCGTGCTCCTCACACCAGCATTATTGTAGGTGTGTACCCCATGGTTTGTGCACACAACGTCTTTCTCAGGCGGATTCAGAAGCCTCTGGCAGCCGTGCTCCTCACACCAGCATTATGGCAGGTGTGTACCCCATGGTTTGTGCACATGACGTCTATCTCAGGCGGATTCAGAAGCCTCTGGCAGCCGTGCTCCTCACACCAGCATTATTGTAGGTGTGTACCCCATGGTTTGTGCACACAACGTCTTTCTCAGGCGGATTCAGAAGCCTCTGGCAGCCGTGCTCCTCACACCAGCATTATGGCAGGTGTGTACCCCATGGTTTGTGCACACAACGTCTTTCTCAGGCGGATTCAGAAGCCTCTGGCAGCCGTGCTCCTCACACCAGCATTATTGTAGGTGTGTACCCCATGGTTTGTGCACACAACGTCTTTCTCAGGCGGATTCAGAAGCCTCTGGCAGCCATGCTCCTCACACCAGGATTATTGTAGGTGTGTACCCCATGGTTTGTGCACACAACATCTTTCTCAGGCGGATTCAGAAGCCTCTAGCAGCCGTGCTCCTCACACCTGCATTATTGTAGGTGTGTACCCCATGGTTTGTGCACACGACGTCTTTCTCAGGCGGATTCAGAAGCCTCTGGCAGCCGTGCTCCTCACACCAGCATTATTGTAGGTGTGTACCCCATGGTTTGTGCACACAACGTCTTTCTCAGGCGGATTCAGAAGCCTCTGGCAGCCATGCTCCTCACACCAGGATTATTGTAGGTGTGTACCCCATGGTTTGTGCACACAACATCTTTCTCAGGCGGATTCAGAAGCCTCTAGCAGCCGTGCTCCTCACACCAGCATTATTGTAGGTGTGTGCCCCATGGTTTGTGCACACAACGTCTATCTCAGGCGGATTCAGAAGCCTCTGGCAGCCGTGCTCCTCACACCAGCATTATTGTAGGTGTGTACCCCATGGTTTGTGCACACAACGTCTTCCTCAGGCGGATTCAGAAGCCTCTGGCAGCCGTGCTCCTCACACCAGCATTATGGCAGGTGTGTACCCCATGGTTTGTGCACACGACATCTTTCTCAGGCGGATTCAGAAGCCTCTGGCAGCCGTGCTCCTCACACCAGCATTATTGTAGGTGTGTACCCCATGGTTTGTGCACACGACGTCTTTATCAGGCGAATTCAGAAGCCACTAACAGCCGTGCTCCTCACACCTGCAATATTGTAGGTGTGTACCCCATGGTTTGTGCACACAACGTCTTTCTCAGGCGGATTCAGAAGCCTCTGGCAGCCGTGCTTCTCACACCAGCATTATGGAAGGTGTCTACCCCATGGTTTGTGCACATAACGTCCTTCTCAGGCAGATTCAGAAGCCTCTGGCAGCCGTGCTCCTCACACCAGCATTATGGCAGGTGTGTACCCCATGGTTTGTGCACACGACGTCTTTCTCAGGCAGATTCAGAAGCCTCTGGCAGCCGTGCTCCTCACACCTGCATTATGGCAGGTGTGTACCCCATAGTTTGTGCACATGACGTCTATCTCAGGCGGATTCAGAAGCCTCTGGCAGCCGTGCTCCTCACACCAGGATTATTGTAGGTGTGTACCCCATGGTTTGTGCACACGATGTCTATCTCAGGCGGATTCAGAAGCCTCTGGCAGCCGTGCTCCTCACACCAGCATTATGGCAGGTGTGTACCCCATGGATTGTGCACACGACGTCTATCTCAGGCGGATTCAGAAGCCTCTGGCAGCCGTGCTCCTCACACCAGCATTATGGCAGGTGTGTACCCCATGGCACACGACCTCTTTCTCAGGCGGATTCAGAAGCCTCTGGCAGCCGTGCTCCTCACACCAGCATTATTGTAGGTGTGTACCCCATGGTTTGTGCACACAACGTCTTTCTCAGGCGGATTCAGAAGCCTCTGGCAGCCGTGCTCCTCACACCAGCATTATTGTAGGTGTGTACCCCATGGTTTGTGCACACAACGTCTTTCTCAGGCGGATTCAGAAGCCTCTGGCAGCCGTGCTCCTCACACCAGCATTATTGTAGGTGTGTACCCCATGGTTTGTGCACACAACGTCTTTCTCAGGCGGATTCAGAAGCCTCTGGCAGCCATGCTCCTCACACCAGGATTATTGTAGGTGTGTACCCCATGGTTTGTGCACACAACATCTTTCTCAGGGGGATTCAGAAGCCTCTAGCAGCCGTGCTCCTCACACCTGCATTATTGTAGGTGTGTACCCCATGGTTTGTGCACACGACGTCTTTCTCAGGCGGATTCAGAAGCCTCTGGCAGCCGTGCTCCTCACACCAGCATTATTGTAGGTGTGTACCCCATGGTTTGTGCACACAACGTCTTTCTCAGGCGGATTCAGAAGCCTCTGGCAGCCATGCTCCTCACACCAGGATTATTGTAGGTGTGTACCCCATGGTTTGTGCACACAACATCTTTCTCAGGCGGATTCAGAAGCCTCTAGCAGCCGTGCTCCTCACACCAGCATTATTGTAGGTGTGTGCCCCATGGTTTGTGCACACAACGTCTATCTCAGGCGGATTCAGAAGCCTCTGGCAGCCGTGCTCCTCACACCAGCATTATTGTAGGTGTGTACCCCATGGTTTGTGCACACAACGTCTTTCTCAGGCGGATTCAGAAGCCTCTGGCAGCCGTGCTCCTCACACCAGCATTATGGCAGGTGTGTACCCCATGGTTTGTGCACACAACATCTTTCTCAGGCGGATTCAGAAGCCTCTAACAGCCGTGCTCCTCACACCTGCATTATTGTAGGTGTGTACCCCATGGTTTGTGCACACGACGTCTTTCTCAGGCGGATTCAGAAGCCTCTGGCAGCCGTGCTCCTCACACCAGCATTATTGTAGGTGTGTACCCCATGGTTTGTGCACACAACGTCTTTCTCAGGCGGATTCAGAAGCCTCTGGCAGCCGTGCTCCTCACAGCAGGATTATTGTAGGTGTGTACCCCATGGTTTGTGCACACGACGTCTTTCTCAGGCGGATTCAGAAGCCTGTAGCAGCCGTGCTCCTCACACCAGCATTATTGTAGGTGTGTGCCCCATGGTTTGTGCACACAACGTCTTTCTCAGGCGGATTCAGAAGCCTCTGGCAGCCGTGCTCCTCACAGCAGGATTATTGTAGGTGTGTACCCCATGGTTTGTGCACACTACGTCTATCTCAGGCGGATTCAGAAGCCTCTGGCAGCCGTGCTCCTCACACCTGCATTATGGCAGGTGTGTACCCCATGGTTTGTGCACACAACTTCTTTCTCAGGCGGATTCAGAAGCCTCTAGCAGCCGTGCTCCTCACACCAGCATTATTGTAGGTGTGTACCCCATGGTTTGTGCGCACGACGTCTATCTCAGGCGGATTCAGAAGCCTCTGGCAGCCGTGGTTCTCACACCAGCATTATTGTAGGTGTGTACCCCATGGTTTGTGCACACAACGTCTATCTCAGGCAGATTCAGAAGCCTCTGGCAGCCGTGCTCCTCACACCAGCATTATTGTAGGTGTGTAACCCATGGTTTGTGCACACGACGTCTTTCTCAGGCGGATTCAGAAGCCTCTGGCAGCCGTGCTCCTCACAGCAGGATTATTGTAGGTGTGTACCCCATCGTTTGTGCACACGACGTCTTTCTCAGGTGGATTCAGAAGCCTCTGGCAGCCGTGCTCCTCACACCAGCATTATTGTAGGTGTGTACCCCATGGTTTGTGCACACGACGCCTTTTTCAGGCGGATTGAAAAGCCTCTAGCAGCCGTGCTCCTCACACCTGCATTATTGTAGGTGTGTACCCCATGGTTTGTGCACACGTCTTTCTCAGGTGGATTCAGAAGCCTCTGGCAGCCGTGCTCCTCACACCAGGATTATTGTAGGTGTGTACCCCATGGTTTGTGCACACGACGTCTTCCTCAGGCAGATTCAGAAGCCTCTGGCAGCCGTGCTCCTCACACCAGCAGTATGGCAGGTGTGTACCCCATGGTTTGTGCACACGACGTCTTTCTCAGGCGGATTCAGAAGCCTCTGGCAGCCGTGCTCCTCACACCAGCATTATGGCAGGTGTGTATACCATGGTTTGTGCACACAACGTCTTTCTCAGGCGGATTCAGAAGCCTCTGGCAGCCGTGCTCCTCACACCAGCATTATGGCAGGTGTGTACCCTATGGTTTGTGCACACGACTTCTTTCTCAGGCGGATTCAGAAGCCTCTAGCAGCCGTGCTCCTCACACCTGCATTATTGTAGGTGTGTACCCCATGGTTTGTGCACACAACGTCTTCCTCAGGCGGATTCAGAAGCCTCTGGCAGCCGTGCTCCTCACACCAGCATTATGGCAGGTGTGTACCCCATGGTTTGTGCACACGACATCTTTCTCAGGCGGATTCAGAAGCCTCTGGCAGCCGTGCTCCTCACACCAGCATTATTGTAGGTGTGTACCCCATGGTTTGTGCACACGACGTCTTTATCAGGCGAATTCAGAAGCCACTAACAGCCGTGCTCCTCACACCTGCAATATTGTAGGTGTGTACCCCATGGTTTGTGCACACAACGTCTTTCTCAGGCGGATTCAGAAGCCTCTGGCAGCCGTGCTTCTCACACCAGCATTATGGAAGGTGTCTACCCCATGGTTTGTGCACATAACGTCCTTCTCAGGCAGATTCAGAAGCCTCTGGCAGCCGTGCTCCTCACACCAGCATTATGGCAGGTGTGTACCCCATGGTTTGTGCACACGACGTCTTTCTCAGGCAGATTCAGAAGCCTCTGGCAGCCGTGCTCCTCACACCTGCATTATGGCAGGTGTGTACCCCATAGTTTGTGCACATGACGTCTATCTCAGGCGGATTCAGAAGCCTCTGGCAGCCGTGCTCCTCACACCAGGATTATTGTAGGTGTGTACCCCATGGTTTGTGCACACGATGTCTATCTCAGGCGGATTCAGAAGCCTCTGGCAGCCGTGCTCCTCACACCAGCATTATGGCAGGTGTGTACCCCATGGATTGTGCACACGACGTCTATCTCAGGCGGATTCAGAAGCCTCTGGCAGCCGTGCTCCTCACACCAGCATTATGGCAGGTGTGTACCCCATGGCACACGACCTCTTTCTCAGGCGGATTCAGAAGCCTCTGGCAGCCGTGCTCCTCACACCAGCATTATTGTAGGTGTGTACCCCATGGTTTGTGCACACAACGTCTTTCTCAGGCGGATTCAGAAGCCTCTGGCAGCCGTGCTCCTCACACCAGGATTATTGTAGGTGTGTACCCCATGGTTTGTGCACACAACGTCTTTCTCAGGCGGATTCCGAAGCCTCTAGCAGCCGTGCTCCTCACACCAGCATTATTGTAGGTGTGTGCCCCATGGTTTGTGCACACGACGTCTATCTCAGGCGGATTCAGAAGCCTCTGGCAGCCGTGCTCCTCACACCAGCATTATGGCAGGTGTGTACCCCATGGTCTGTGCACACAACTTCTTTCTCAGGCGGATTCAGAAGCCTCTGGCAGCCGTGCTCCTCACACCAGCATTATGGCAGGTGTGTACCCCATGGTTTGTGCACACGACATCTTTCTCAGGCGGATTCAGAAGCCTCTGGCAGCCGTGCTCCTCACACCAGCATTATTGTAGGTGTGTACCCCATGGTTTGTGCACACGATGTCTTTATCAGGCGAATTCAGAAGCCACTAACAGCCGTGCTCCTCACACCTGCAATATTGTAGGTGTGTACCCCATGGTTAGTGCACACAACGTCTTTCTCAGGTGGATTCAGAAGCCTCTGGCAGCCGTGCTTCTCACACCAGCAATATGGAAGTTGTCTACTCCATGGTTTGTGCACATAACGTCCTTCTCAGGCAGATTCAGAAGCCTCTGGCAGCCGTGCTCCTCACACCAGCATTATGGCAGGTGTGTACCCCATGGTTTGTGCACACGACGTCTTTCTCAGGCAGATTCAGAAGCCTCTGGCAGCCGTGCTCCTCACACCTGCATTATGGCAGGTGTGTACCCCATGGTTTGTGCACATGACGTCTATCTCAAGCGGATTCAGAAGCCTCTGGCAGCCGTGCTCCTCACACCAGGATTATTGTAGGTGTGTACCCCATGGTTTGTGCACACGACGTCTATCTCAGGCGGATTCAGAAGCCTCTGGCAGCCGTGCTCCTCACACCAGCATTATGGCAGGTGTGTACCCCATGGTTTGTGCACATGACGTCTATCTCAGGCGGATTCAGAAGCCTCTGGCAGCCGTGCTCTTCACACCAGCATTATGGCAGGTGTGTACCCCATGGTTTGTGCACACGACGTCTTTCTCAGGCGGATTCAGAAGCCTCTGGCAGCCGTGCTCCTCACACCAGCATTATTGTAGGTGTGTACCCCATGGTTTGTGCACACAACGTCTTTCTCAGGCGGATTCAGAAGCCTCTCGCAGCCGTGCTCCTCACAACAGGATTATTGTAGGTGTGTGCCCCATGGTTTGTGCACACAACATCTTTCTCAGGCGGATTCAGAAGCCTCTAGCAGCCGTGCTCCTCACACCAGCATTATTGTAGGTGTGTGCCCCATGGTTTGTGCACACAACGTCTATCTCAGGCGGATTCAGAAGCCTCTGGCAGCCGTACTCCTCACACCTGCATTATGGCAGGTGTGTACCCCATGGTTTGTGCACACAACTTCTTTCTCAGGCGGATTCAGAAGCCTCTAGCAGCCGTGCTCATCAAACCTGCATTATGGCAGGTGTGTACCCCATGGTTTGTGCACACGACGTCTTTCTCAGGCGGATTCAGAAGCCTCTGGCAGCCGTGCTCCTCACACCAGCGTTATTGTAGGTGTGTACCCCATGGTTTGTGCACACAACGTCTTTCTCAGGCGGATTCAGAAGCCTCTGGCAGCCGTGCTCCTCACACCAGCATTATGGCAGGTGTGTACCCCATGGTTTGTGCACACGACATCTTTCTCAGGCGGATTCAGAAGCCTCTAACAGCCGTGCTCCTCACACCTGCATTATTGTAGGTGTGTACCCCATGGTTTGTGCACACGACGTCTTTCTCAAGCGGATTCAGAAGCCTCTGGCAGCCGTGCTCCTCACACCAGCATTATTGTAGGTGTGTACCCCATGGTTTGTGCACACAACGTCTTTCTCAGGCGGATTCAGAAGCCTCTGGCAGCCGTGCTCCTCACACCAGGATTATTGTAGGTGTGTACCCCATGGTTTGTGCACACAACATCTTTCTCAGGCGGATTCAGAAGCCTCTAGCAGCCGTGCTCCTCACACCAGCATTATTGTAGGTGTGTGCCCCATGGTTTGTGCACACAACGTCTATCTCAGGCGGATTCAGATGCCTCTGGCAGCCGTGCTCCTCACACCTGCATTATGGCAGGTGTGTACCCCATGGTTTGTGCACACAACTTCTTTCTCAGGCGGATTCAGAAGCCTCTAGCAGCCGTGCTCATCAAACCTGCATTATGGCAGGTGTGTACCCCATGGTTTGTGCACACGACGTCTTTCTCAGGCGGATTCAGAAGCCTCTGGCAGCCGTGCTCCTCACACCAGCATTATTGTAGGTGTGTACCCCATGGTTTGTGCGCACGACGTCTATCTCAGGCGGATTCAGAAGCCTCTGGCAGCCGTGGTTCTCACACCAGCATTATTGTAGGTGTGTACCCCATGGTTTGTGCACACGACGTCTTTCTCAGGCGGATTCAGAAGCCTCTGGCAGCCGTGCTCCTCACACCAGGATTATTGTAGGTGTGTACCCCATGGATTGTGCACACAACGTCTTTCTCAGGTGGATTCAGAAGCCTCTGGCAGCCGTGCTCCTCACACCAGCATTATTGTACGTGTGTACCCCATGGTTTGTGCACACGACGTCTTTCTCAGGCGAATTGAGAAGCCTCTAGCAGCCGTGCTCCTCACACCTGCATTATTGTAGGTGTGTACCCCATGGTTTGTGCACACGACGTCTTTCTCAGGTGGATTCAGAAGCCTCTGGCAGCCGTGCTCCTCACACCAGGATTATTGTAGGTGTGTACCCCATGGTTTGTGCACACAACGTCTTTCTCAGGCAGATTCAGAAGCCTCTGGCAGCCGTGCTCCTCACACCAGCATCATGGCAGGTGTGTACCCCATGGTTTGTGCACACGACGTCTTTCTCAGGCGGATTCAGAAGCCTCTGGCAGCCGTGCTCCTCACACCAGCATTATGGCAGGTGTGTACACCATGGTTTGTGCACACAACGTCTTTCTCAGGCGGATTCAGAAGCCTCTGGCAGCCGTGCTCCTCACACCAGCATTATTGTAGGTGTGTACCCCATGGTTTGTGCACACGACGTCTTTCTCAGGCGGATTCAGAAGCCTCTAGCAGCCGTGCTCCTCACACCTGCATTATTGTAGGTGTGTACCCCATGGTTTGTGCACACAACGTCTTTCTCAGGCGGATTCAGAAGCCTCTGGCAGCCGTGCTCCTCACACCAGCATTATGACAGGTGTGTATCCCATGGTTTGTGCACACGACATCTTTCTCAGGGGGATTCAGAAGCCTCTGGCAGCCGTGCTCCTCACACCAGCATTATTGTAGGTGTGTACCCCATGGTTTGTGCACACGACGTCTTTATCAGGCGAATTCAGAAGCCACTAACAGCTGTGCTCCTCACACCTGCAATATTGTAGGTGTGTACCCCATGGTTTGTGCACACAACGTCTTTCTCAGGCGGATTCAGAAGCCTCTGGCAGCCGTGCTCCTCACACCAGCATTATGGCAGGTGTGTACCCCATGGTTTGTGCACACGACGTCTTTCTCAGGCAGATTCAGAAGCCTCTGGCAGCCGTGCTCCTCACACCTGCATTATGGCAGGTGTGTACCCCATGGCTTGTGCACATGACGTCTATCTCAGGCGGATTCAGAAGCCTCTGGCAGCCGTGCTCCTCACACCAGGATTATTGTAGGTGTGTACCCCATGGTTTGTGCACACGACGTCTTTCTCAGGCGGATTGAGAAGCCTCTAGCAGCCGTGCTCCTCACACCTGCATTATTGTAGGTGTGTGCCCCATGGTCTGTGCACACGACGTCTTTCTCAGGTGGATTCAGAAGCCTCTGGCAGCCGTGCTCCTCACACCAGGATTATTGTAGGTGTGTACCCCATGGTTTGTGCACACAACGTCTTTCTCAGGCAGATTCAGAAGCCTCTGGCAGCCGTGCTCCTCACACCAGCATTATTGTAGGTGTGTAACCCATGGTTTGTGCACACGACGTCTTTCTCAGGCGGATTCAGAAGCCTCTAGCAGCCGTGCTCCTCACACCTGCATTATTGTAGGTGTGTACCCCATGGTTTGTGCGCACGACGTCTATCTCAGGCGGATTCAGAAGCCTCTGGCAGCCGTGGTTCTCACACCAGCATTATTGTAGGTGTGTACCCCATGGTTTGTGCACACAACGTCTATCTCAGGCAGATTCAGAAGCCTCTGGCAGCCGTGCTCCTCACACCAGCATTATTGTAGGTGTGTAACCCATGGTTTGTGCACACGACGTCTTTCTCAGGCGGATTCAGAAGCCTCTGGCAGCCGTGCTCCTCACAGCAGGATTATTGTAGGTGTGTACCCCATCGTTTGTGCACACGACGTCTTTCTCAGGTGGATTCAGAAGCCTCTGGCAGCCGTGCTCCTCACACCAGCATTATTGTAGGTGTGTACCCCATGGTTTGTGCACACGACGCCTTTTTCAGGCGGATTGAAAAGCCTCTAGCAGCCGTGCTCCTCACACCTGCATTATTGTAGGTGTGTACCCCATGGTTTGTGCACACGTCTTTCTCAGGTGGATTCAGAAGCCTCTGGCAGCCGTGCTCCTCACACCAGGATTATTGTAGGTGTGTACCCCATGGTTTGTGCACACGACGTCTTCCTCAGGCAGATTCAGAAGCCTCTGGCAGCCGTGCTCCTCACACCAGCATTATGGCAGGTGTGTACCCCATGGTTTGTGCACACGACGTCTTTCTCAGGCGGATTCAGAAGCCTCTGGCAGCCGTGCTCCTCACACCAGCATTATGGCAGGTGTGTATACCATGGTTTGTGCACACAACGTCTTTCTCAGGCGGATTCAGAAGCCTCTGGCAGCCGTGCTCCTCACACCAGCATTATGGCAGGTGTGTACCCTATGGTTTGTGCACACGACTTCTTTCTCAGGCGGATTCAGAAGCCTCTAGCAGCCGTGCTCCTCACACCTGCATTATTGTAGGTGTGTACCCCATGGTTTGTGCACACAACGTCTTCCTCAGGCGGATTCAGAAGCCTCTGGCAGCCGTGCTCCTCACACCAGCATTATGGCAGGTGTGTACCCCATGGTTTGTGCACACGACATCTTTCTCAGGCGGATTCAGAAGCCTCTGGCAGCCGTGCTCCTCACACCAGCATTATTGTAGGTGTGTACCCCATGGTTTGTGCACACGACGTCTTTATCAGGCGAATTCAGAAGCCACTAACAGCCGTGCTCCTCACACCTGCAATATTGTAGGTGTGTACCCCATGGTTTGTGCACACAACGTCTTTCTCAGGCGGATTCAGAAGCCTCTGGCAGCCGTGCTTCTCACACCAGCATTATGGAAGGTGTCTACCCCATGGTTTGTGCACATAACGTCCTTCTCAGGCAGATTCAGAAGCCTCTGGCAGCCGTGCTCCTCACACCAGCATTATGGCAGGTGTGTACCCCATGGTTTGTGCACACGACGTCTTTCTCAGGCAGATTCAGAAGCCTCTGGCAGCCGTGCTCCTCACACCTGCATTATGGCAGGTGTGTACCCCATAGTTTGTGCACATGACGTCTATCTCAGGCGGATTCAGAAGCCTCTGGCAGCCGTGCTCCTCACACCAGGATTATTGTAGGTGTGTACCCCATGGTTTGTGCACACGATGTCTATCTCAGGCGGATTCAGAAGCCTCTGGCAGCCGTGCTCCTCACACCAGCATTATGGCAGGTGTGTACCCCATGGATTGTGCACACGACGTCTATCTCAGGCGGATTCAGAAGCCTCTGGCAGCCGTGCTCCTCACACCAGCATTATGGCAGGTGTGTACCCCATGGCACACGACCTCTTTCTCAGGCGGATTCAGAAGCCTCTGGCAGCCGTGCTCCTCACACCAGCATTATTGTAGGTGTGTACCCCATGGTTTGTGCACACAACGTCTTTCTCAGGCGGATTCAGAAGCCTCTCGCAGCCGTGCTCCTCACAACAGGATTATTGTAGGTGTGTGCCCCATGGTTTGTGCACACAACATCTTTCTCAGGCGGATTCAGAAGCCTCTAGCAGCCGTGCTCCTCACACCAGCATTATTGTAGGTGTGTGCCCCATGGTTTGTGCACACAACGTCTATCTCAGGCGGATTCAGAAGCCTCTGGCAGCCGTACTCCTCACACCTGCATTATGGCAGGTGTGTACCCCATGGTTTGTGCACACAACTTCTTTCTCAGGCGGATTCAGAAGCCTCTAGCAGCCGTGCTCATCAAACCTGCATTATGGCAGGTGTGTACCCCATGGTTTGTGCACACGACGTCTTTCTCAGGCGGATTCAGAAGCCTCTGGCAGCCGTGCTCCTCACACCAGCATTATTGTAGGTGTGTACCCCATGGTTTGTGCACACAACGTCTTTCTCAGGCGGATTCAGAAGCCTCTGGCAGCCGTGCTCCTCACACCAGCATTATGGCAGGTGTGTACCCCATGGTTTGTGCACACGACATCTTTCTCAGGCGGATTCAGAAGCCTCTAACAGCCGTGCTCCTCACACCTGCATTATTGTAGGTGTGTACCCCATGGTTTGTGCACACGACGTCTTTCTCAAGCGGATTCAGAAGCCTCTGGCAGCCGTGCTCCTCACACCAGCATTATTGTAGGTGTGTACCCCATGGTTTGTGCACACAACGTCTTTCTCAGGCGGATTCAGAAGCCTCTGGCAGCCGTGCTCCTCACACCAGGATTATTGTAGGTGTGTACCCCATGGTTTGTGCACACAACATCTTTCTCAGGCGGATTCAGAAGCCTCTAGCAGCCGTGCTCCTCACACCAGCATTATTGTAGGTGTGTGCCCCATGGTTTGTGCACACAACGTCTATCTCAGGCGGATTCAGAAGCCTCTGGCAGCCGTGCTCCTCACACCTGCATTATGGCAGGTGTGTACCCCATGGTTTGTGCACACAACTTCTTTCTCAGGCGGATTCAGAAGCCTCTAGCAGCCGTGCTCATCAAACCTGCATTATGGCAGGTGTGTACCCCATGGTTTGTGCACACGACGTCTTTCTCAGGCGGATTCAGAAGCCTCTGGCAGCCGTGCTCCTCACACCAGCATTATTGTAGGTGTGTACCCCATGGTTTGTGCGCACGACGTCTATCTCAGGCGGATTCAGAAGCCTCTGGCAGCCGTGGTTCTCACACCAGCATTATTGTAGGTGTGTACCCCATGGTTTGTGCACACGACGTCTTTCTCAGGCGGATTCAGAAGCCTCTGGCAGCCGTGCTCCTCACACCAGGATTATTGTAGGTGTGTACCCCATGGATTGTGCACACAACGTCTTTCTCAGGTGGATTCAGAAGCCTCTGGCAGCCGTGCTCCTCACACCAGCATTATTGTACGTGTGTACCCCATGGTTTGTGCACACGACGTCTTTCTCAGGCGAATTGAGAAGCCTCTAGCGGCCGTGCTCCTCACACCTGCATTATTGTAGGTGTGTACCCCATGGTTTGTGCACACGACGTCTTTCTCAGGTGGATTCAGAAGCCTCTGGCAGCCGTGCTCCTCACACCAGGATTATTGTAGGTGTGTACCCCATGGTTTGTGCACACGACGTCTTTCTCAGGCAGATTCAGAAGCCTCTGGCAGCCGTGCTCCTCACACCAGCATTATGGCAGGTGTGTACACCATGGTTTGTGCACACAACGTCTTTCTCAGGCGGATTCAGAAGCCTCTGGCAGCCGTGCTCCTCACACCAGCATTATTGTAGGTGTGTACCCCATGGTTTGTGCACACGACGTCTTTCTCAGGCGGATTCAGAAGCCTCTAGCAGCCGTGCTCCTCACACCTGCATTATTGTAGGTGTGTACCCCATGGTTTGTGCACACAACGTCTTTCTCAGGCGGATTCAGAAGCCTCTGGCAGCCGTGCTCCTCACACCAGCATTATGGCAGGTGTGTATCCCATGGTTTGTGCACACGACATCTTTCTCAGGGGGATTCAGAAGCCTCTGGCAGCCGTGCTCCTCACACCAGCATTATTGTAGGTGTGTACCCCATGGTTTGTGCACACGACGTCTTTATCAGGCGAATTCAGAAGCCACTAACAGCTGTGCTCCTCACACCTGCAATATTGTAGGTGTGTACCCCATGGTTTGTGCACACAACGTCTTTCTCAGGCGGATTCAGAAGCCTCTGGCAGCCGTGCTTCTCACACCAGCATTATGGAAGGTGTCTACCCCATGGTTTGTGCACATAACGTCCTTCTCAGGCAGATTCAGAAGCCTCTGGCAGCCGTGCTCCTCACACCAGCATTATGGCAGGTGTGTACCCCATGGTTTGTGCACACGACGTCTTTCTCAGGCAGATTCAGAAGCCTCTGGCAGCCGTGCTCCTCACACCTGCATTATGGCAGGTGTGTACCCCATAGTTTGTGCACATGACGTCTATCTCAGGCGGATTCAGAAGCCTCTGGCAGCCGTGCTCCTCACACCAGGATTATTGTAGGTGTGTACCCCATGGTTTGTGCACACGATGTCTATCTCAGGCGGATTCAGAAGCCTCTGGCAGCCGTGCTCCTCACACCAGCATTATGGCAGGTGTGTACCCCATGGATTGTGCACACGACGTCTATCTCAGGCGGATTCAGAAGCCTCTGGCAGCCGTGCTCCTCACACCAGCATTATGGCAGGTGTGTACCCCATGGCACACGACCTCTTTCTCAGGCGGATTCAGAAGCCTCTGGCAGCCGTGCTCCTCACACCAGCATTATTGTAGGTGTGTACCCCATGGTTTGTGCACACAACGTCTTTCTCAGGCGGATTCAGAAGCCTCTCGCAGCCGTGCTCCTCACAACAGGATTATTGTAGGTGTGTGCCCCATGGTTTGTGCACACAACATCTTTCTCAGGCGGATTCAGAAGCCTCTAGCAGCCGTGCTCCTCACACCAGCATTATTGTAGGTGTGTGCCCCATGGTTTGTGCACACAACGTCTATCTCAGGCGGATTCAGAAGCCTCTGGCAGCCGTACTCCTCACACCTGCATTATGGCAGGTGTGTACCCCATGGTTTGTGCACACAACTTCTTTCTCAGGCGGATTCAGAAGCCTCTAGCAGCCGTGCTCATCAAACCTGCATTATGGCAGGTGTGTACCCCATGGTTTGTGCACACGACGTCTTTCTCAGGCGGATTCAGAAGCCTCTGGCAGCCGTGCTCCTCACACCAGCATTATTGTAGGTGTGTACCCCATGGTTTGTGCACACAACGTCTTTCTCAGGCGGATTCAGAAGCCTCTGGCAGCCGTGCTCCTCACACCAGCATTATGGCAGGTGTGTACCCCATGGTTTGTGCACACGACATCTTTCTCAGGCGGATTCAGAAGCCTCTAACAGCCGTGCTCCTCACACCTGCATTATTGTAGGTGTGTACCCCATGGTTTGTGCACACGACGTCTTTCTCAAGCGGATTCAGAAGCCTCTGGCAGCCGTGCTCCTCACACCAGCATTATTGTAGGTGTGTACCCCATGGTTTGTGCACACAACGTCTTTCTCAGGCGGATTCAGAAGCCTCTGGCAGCCGTGCTCCTCACACCAGGATTATTGTAGGTGTGTACCCCATGGTTTGTGCACACAACATCTTTCTCAGGCGGATTCAGAAGCCTCTAGCAGCCGTGCTCCTCACACCAGCATTATTGTAGGTGTGTGCCCCATGGTTTGTGCACACAACGTCTATCTCAGGCAGATTCAGAAGCCTCTGGCAGCCGTGCTCCTCACACCTGCATTATGGCAGGTGTGTACCCCATGGTTTGTGCACACAACTTCTTTCTCAGGCGGATTCAGAAGCCTCTAGCAGCCGTGCTCATCAAACCTGCATTATGGCAGGTGTGTACCCCATGGTTTGTGCACACGACGTCTTTCTCAGGCGGATTCAGAAGCCTCTGGCAGCCGTGCTCCTCACACCAGCATTATTGTAGGTGTGTACCCCATGGTTTGTGCGCACGACGTCTATCTCAGGCGGATTCAGAAGCCTCTGGCAGCCGTGGTTCTCACACCAGCATTATTGTAGGTGTGTACCCCATGGTTTGTGCACACGACGTCTTTCTCAGGCGGATTCAGAAGCCTCTGGCAGCCGTGCTCCTCACACCAGGATTATTGTAGGTGTGTACCCCATGGATTGTGCACACAACGTCTTTCTCAGGTGGATTCAGAAGCCTCTGGCAGCCGTGCTCCTCACACCAGCATTATTGTACGTGTGTACCCCATGGTTTGTGCACACGACGTCTTTCTCAGGCGAATTGAGAAGCCTCTAGCGGCCGTGCTCCTCACACCTGCATTATTGTAGGTGTGTACCCCATGGTTTGTGCACACGACGTCTTTCTCAGGTGGATTCAGAAGCCTCTGGCAGCCGTGCTCCTCACACCAGGATTATTGTAGGTGTGTACCCCATGGTTTGTGCACACGACGTCTTTCTCAGGCAGATTCAGAAGCCTCTGGCAGCCGTGCTCCTCACACCAGCATCATGGCAGGTGTGTACCCCATGGTTTGTGCACACGACGTCTTTCTCAGGCGGATTCAGAAGCCTCTGGCAGCCGTGCTCCTCACACCAGCATTATGGCAGGTGTGTACACCATGGTTTGTGCACACAACGTCTTTCTCAGGCGGATTCAGAAGCCTCTGGCAGCCGTGCTCCTCACACCAGCATTATTGTAGGTGTGTACCCCATGGTTTGTGCACACGACGTCTTTCTCAGGCGGATTCAGAAGCCTCTAGCAGCCGTGCTCCTCACACCTGCATTATTGTAGGTGTGTACCCCATGGTTTGTGCACACAACGTCTTTCTCAGGCGGATTCAGAAGCCTCTGGCAGCCGTGCTCCTCACACCAGCATTATGGCAGGTGTGTATCCCATGGTTTGTGCACACGACATCTTTCTCAGGGGGATTCAGAAGCCTCTGGCAGCCGTGCTCCTCACACCAGCATTATTGTAGGTGTGTACCCCATGGTTTGTGCACACGACGTCTTTATCAGGCGAATTCAGAAGCCACTAACAGCTGTGCTCCTCACACCTGCAATATTGTAGGTGTGTACCCCATGGTTTGTGCACACAACGTCTTTCTCAGGCGGATTCAGAAGCCTCTGGCAGCCGTGCTCCTCACACCAGCATTATGGCAGGTGTGTACCCCATGGTTTGTGCACACGACGTCTTTCTCAGGCAGATTCAGAAGCCTCTGGCAGCCGTGCTCCTCACACCTGCATTATGGCAGTTGTGTACCCCATGGCTTGTGCACATGACGTCTATCTCAGGCGGATTCAGAAGCCTCTGGCAGCCATGCTCCTCACACCAGGATTATTGTAGGTGTGTACCCCATGGTTTGTGCACACGACGTCTTTCTCAGGCGGATTGAGAAGCCTCTAGCAGCCGTGCTCCTCACACCTGCATTATTGTAGGTGTGTGCCCCATGGTCTGTGCACACGACGTCTTTCTCAGGTGGATTCAGAAGCCTCTGGCAGCCGTGCTCCTCACACCAGGATTATTGTAGGTGTGTACCCCATGGTTTGTGCACACAACGTCTTTCTCAGGCAGATTCAGAAGCCTCTGGCAGCCGTGCTCCTCACACCAGCATTATGGCAGGTGTGTACCCCATGGTTTGTGAACACGACGTCTTTCTCAGGCGGATTCAGAAGCCTCTGGCAGCAGTGCTCCTCACACCAGCATTATGGCAGGTGTGTATACCATGGTTTGTGCACACAACGTCTTTCTCAGGCGGATTCAGAAGCCTCTGGCAGCCGTGCTCCTCACACCAGCATTATTGTAGGTGTGTACCCCATGGTTTGTGCACACGACGTCTTTCTCAGGCGGATTCAGAAGACTCTAGCAGCCGTGCTCCTCACACCTGCATTATTGTAGGTGTGTACCCCATGGTTTGTGCACACAACGTCTTTCTCAGGCGGATTCAGAAGCCTCTGGCAGCCGTGCTCCTCACACCAGCATTATTGTAGGTGTGTATCCCATGGTTTGTGCACACGACATCTTTCTCAGGCGGATTCAGAAGCCTCTGGCAGCCGTGCTCCTCACACCAGCATTATTGTAGGTGTGTACCCCATGGTTTGTGCACACGACGTCTTTATCAGGCGAATTCAGAAGCCACTAACAGCCGTGCTCCTCACACCTGCAATATTGTAGGTGTGTACCCCATGGTTTGTGCACACAACATGTTTCTCAGGCGGATTCAGAAGCCTCTGGCAGCCGTGCTCCTCACACCAGCATTATGGCAGGTGTGTACCCCATGGTTTGTGCACACGACGTCTTTCTCAGGTAGATTCAGAAGCCTCTGGCAGCCGTGCTCCTCACACCTGCATTATGGCAGGTGTGTACCCCATGGTTTGTGCACACGACGTCTATCTCAGGCGGATTCAGAAGCCTCTGGCAGCCGTGCTCCTCACACCAGGATTATTGTAGGTGTGTACCCCATGGTTTGTGCACACGACGTCTATCTCAGGCGGATTCAGAAGCCTCTGGCAGCCGTGCTCCTCACACCAGCATTATGGCAGGTGTGTACCCCATGGTTTGTGCACACGACGTCTATCTCAGGCGGATTCAGAAGCCTCTGGCAGCTGTGCTCCTCACACCAGCATTATGGCAGGTGTGTACCCCATGGTTTGTGCACACGACGTCTTTCTCAGGCGGATTCAGAAGCCTCTGGCAGCCGTGCTCCTCACACCAGCATTATTGTAGGTGTGTACCCCATGGTTTGTGCACACAACGTCTTTCTCAGGCGGATTCAGAAGCCTCTGGCAGCCGTGCTCCTCACAGCAGGATTATTGTAGGTGTGTACCCCATGGTTTGTGCACACAACGTCTTTCTCAGGCGGATTCAGAAGCCTGTAGCAGCCGTGCTCCTCACACCATCATTATTGTAGGTGTGTGCCCCATGGCTTGTGCACACTACGTCTATCTCAGGCGGATTCAGAAGCCTCTGGCAGCCGTGCTCCTCACACCTGCATTATGGCAGGTGTGTACCCCATGGTTTGTGCACACAACTTCTTTCTCAGGCGGATTCAGAAGCCTCTAGCAGCCGTGCTCCTCACACCAGCATTATTGTAGGTGTGTACCCCATGGTTTGTGCGCACGACGTCTATCTCAGGTGGATTCAGAAGCCTCTGGCAGCCGTGGTTCTCACACCAGCATTATTGTAGGTGTGTACCCCATGGTTTGTGCACACAACGTCTATCTCAGGCAGATTCAGAAGCCTCTGGCAGCCGTGCTCCTCACACCAGCATTATTGTAGGTGTGTAACCCATGGTTTGTGCACACGACGTCTTTCTCAGGCGGATTCAGAAGCCTCTGGCAGCCGTGCTCCTCACAGCAGGATTATTGTAGGTGTGTACCCCATCGTTTGTGTACACGACGTCTTTCTCAGGTGGATTCAGAAGCCTCTGGCAGCCGTGCTCCTCACACCAGCATTATTGTAGGTGTGTACCCCATGGTTTGTGCACACGACGCCTTTCTCAGGCGGATTGAAAAGCCTCTAGCAGCCGTGCTCCTCACACCTGCATTATTGTAGGTGTGTACCCCATGGTTTGTGCACACGACGTCTTTCTCAGGTGGATTCAGAAGCCTCTGGCAGCCGTGCTCCTCACACCAGGATTATTGTAGGTGTGTACCCCATGGTTTGTGCACACGACGTCTTCCTCAGGCAGATTCAGAAGCCTCTGGCAGCCGTGCTCCTCACACCAGCATTATGGCAGGTGTGTACCCCATGGTTTGTGCACACGACGTCTTTCTCAGGCGGATTCAGAAGCCTCTGGCAGCCGTGCTCCTCACACCAGCATTATGGCAGGTGTGTATACCATGGTTTGTGCACACAACGTCTTTCTCAGGCGGATTCAGAAGCCTCTGGCAGCCGTGCTCCTCACACCAGCATTATGGCAGGTGTGTACCCCATGGTTTGTGCACACGACGTCTTTCTCAGGCGGATTCAGAAGCCTCTAGCAGCCGTGCTCCTCACACCTGCATTATTGTAGGTGTGTACCCCATGGTTTGTGCACACAACGTCTTTCTCAGGCGGATTCAGAAGCCTCTGGCAGCCGTGCTCCTCACACCAGCATTATGGCAGGTGTGTACCCCATGGTTTGTGCACACGACATCTTTCTCAGGCGGATTCAGAAGCCTCTGGCAGCCGTGCTCCTCACACCAGCATTATTGTAGGTGTGTACCCCATGGTTTGTGCACACGACGTCTTTATCAGGCGAATTCAGAAGCCACTAACAGCCGTGCTCCTCACACCTGCAATATTGTAGGTGTGTACCCCATGGTTTGTGCACACAACGTCTTTCTCAGGCGGATTCAGAAGCCTCTGGCAGCCGTGCTTCTCACACCAGCATTATGGAAGGTATCTACCCCATGGTTTGTGCATATAACGTCCTTCTCAGGCAGATTCAGAAGCCTCTGGCAGCCGTGCTCCTCACACCAGCATTATGGCAGGTGTGTACCCCATGGTTTGTGCACACGACGTCTTTCTCAGGCAGATTCAGAAGCCTCTGGCAGCCGTGCTCCTCACACCTGCATTATGGCAGGTGTGTACCCCATAGTTTGTGCACATGACGTCTATCTCAGGCGGATTCAGAAGCCTCTGGCAGCCGTGCTCCTCACACCAGGATTATTGTAGGTGTGTACCCCATGGTTTGTGCACACGATGTCTATCTCAGGCGGATTCAGAAGCCTCTAGCAGCCGTGCTCCTCACACCAGCATTATGGCAGGTGTGTACCCCATGGATTGTGCACACGACGTCTATCTCAGGCGGATTCAGAAGCCTCTGGCAGCCGTGCTCCTCACACCAGCATTATGGCAGGTGTGTACCCCATGGCACACGACCTCTTTCTCAGGCGGATTCAGAAGCCTCTGGCAGCCGTGCTCCTCACACCAGCATTATTGTAGGTGTGTACCCCATGGTTTGTGCACACAACGTCTTTCTCAGGCGGATTCAGAAGCCTCTGGCAGCCGTGCTCCTCACACCAGGATTATTGTAGGTGTGTACCCCATGGTTTGTGCACACAACGTCTTTCTCAGGCGGATTCCGAAGCCTCTAGCAGCCGTGCTCCTCACACCAGCATTATTGTAGGTGTGTGCCCCATGGTTTGTGCACACGACGTCTATCTCAGGCGGATTCAGAAGCCTCTGGCAGCCGTGCTCCTCACACCTGCATTATGGCAGGTGTGTACCCCATGGTTTGTGCACACAACTTCTTTCTCAGGCGGATTCAGAAGCCTCTGGCAGCCGTGCTCCTCACACCAGCATTATGGCAGGTGTGTACCCCATGGTTTGTGCACACGACATCTTTCTCAGGCGGATTCAGAAGCCTCTGGCAGCCGTGCTCCTCACACCAGCATTATTGTAGGTATGTACCCCATGGTTTGTGCACACGATGTCTTTATCAGGCGAATTCAGAAGCCACTAACAGCCGTGCTCCTCACACCTGCAATATTGTAGGTGTGTACCCCATGGTTTGTGCACACAACGTCTTTCTCAGGTGGATTCAGAAGCCTCTGGCAGCCGTGCTTCTCACACCAGCAATATGGAAGGTGTCTACTCCATGGTTTGTGCACATAACGTCCTTCTCAGGCAGATTCAGAAGCCTCTGGCAGCCGTGCTCCTCACACCAGCATTATGGCAGGTGTGTACCCCATGGTTTGTGCACACGACGTCTTTCTCAGGCAGATTCAGAAGCCTCTGGCAGCCGTGCTCCTCACACCTGCATTATGGCAGGTGTGTACCCCATTGTTTGTGCACATGACGTCTATCTCAAGCGGATTCAGAAGCCTCTGGCAGCCGTGCTCCTCACACTAGGATTATTGTAGGTGTGTACCCCATGGTTTGTGCACACGACGTCTATCTCAGGCGGATTCAGAAGCCTCTGGCAGCCGTGCTCCTCACACCAGCATTATGGCAGGTGTGTATACCATGGTTTGTGCACACGACGTCTTTCTCAGGCGGATTCAGAAGCCTCTGGCAGCCGTGCTCCTCACACCAGCATTATTGTAGGTGTGTACCCCATGGTTTGTGCACACGACGTCTTTCTCAGGCGGATTCAGAAGCCTCTGGCAGCCGTGCTCCTCACACCAGCATTATTGTAGGTGTGTACCCCATGGTTTGTGCACACAACGTCTTTCTCAGGCGGATTCAGAAGCCTCTGGCAGCCATGCTCCTCACACCAGGATTATTGTAGGTGTGTACCCCATGGTTTGTGCACACAACATCTTTCTCAGGCGGATTCAGAAGCCTCTAGCAGCCGTGCTCCTCACACGAGCATTATTGTAGGAGTGTGCCCCATGGTTTGTGCACACAACGTCTATCTCAGGCGGATTCAGAAGCCTCTGGCAGCCGTGCTCCTCACACCAGCATTATTGTAGGTGTGTACCCCATGGTTTGTGCACACAACGTCTTTCTCAGGCGGATTCAGAAGCCTCTGGCAGCCGTGCTCCTCACACCAGCATTATGGCAGGTGTGTACCCCATGGTTTGTGCACACAACATCTTTCTCAGGCGGATTCAGAAGCCTCTAACAGCCGTGCTCCTCACACCTGCATTATTGTAGGTGTGTACCCCATGGTTTGTGCACACGACGTCTTTCTCAGGCGGATTCAGAAGCCTCTGGCAGCCGTGCTCCTCACACCAGCATTATTGTAGGTGTGTACCCCATGGTTTGTGCACACAACGTCTTTCTCAGGCGGATTCAGAAGCCTCTGGCAGCCATGCTCCTCACACCAGGATTATTGTAGGTGTGTACCCCATGGTTTGTGCACACAACATCTTTCTCAGGCGGATTCAGAAGCCTCTAGCAGCCGTGCTCCTCACACCAGCATTATTGTAGGTGTGTGCCCCATGGTTTGTGCACACAACGTCTATCTCAGGCGGATTCAGAAGCCTCTGGCAGCCGTGCTCCTCACACCTGCATTATGGCAGGTGTGTACCCCATGGTTTGTGCACACAACTTCTTTCTCAGGCGGATTCAGAAGCCTCTAGCAGCCGTGCTCATCAAACCTGCATTATGGCAGGTGTGTACCCCATGGTTTGTGCACACGACGTCTTTCTCAGGCGGATTCAGAAGCCTCTGGCAGCCGTGCTCCTCACACCAGCATTATTGTAGGTGTGTACCCCATGGTTTGTGCACACAACGTCTATCTCAGGCGGATTCAGAAGCCTCTGGCAGCCGTGCTCCTCACACCAGGATTATTGTAGGTGTGTACCCCATGGTTTGTGCACACAACGTCTTTCTCAGGCGGATTCAGAAGCCTCTGGCAGCCGTGCTCCTCACACCAGCATTATTGTAGGTGTGTACCCCATGGTTTGTGCACACAACGTCTTTCTCAGGCGGATTCAGAAGCCTCTGGCAGCCGTGCTCCTCACACCAGCATTATTGTAGGTGTGTACCCCATGGTTTGTGCACACAACGTCTTTCTCAGGCGGATTCAGAAGCCTCTGGCAGCCGTGCTCCTCACACCAGCATTATTGTAGGTGTGTACCCCATGGTTTGTGCACACAACGTCTTTCTCAGGCGGATTCAGAAGCCTCTGGCAGCCGTGCTCCTCACACCAGCATTATGGCAGGTGTGTACCCCATGGTTTGTGCACACGACATCTTTCTCAGGCGGATTCAGAAGCCTCTAACAGCCGTGCTCCTCACACCTGCATTATTGTAGGTGTGTACCCCATGGTTTGTGCACACGACGTCTTTCTCAGGCGGATTCAGAAGCCTCTGGCAGCCGTGCTCCTCACACCAGCATTATTGTAGGTGTGTACCCCATGGTTTGTGCACACAACGTCTTTCTCAGGCGGATTCAGAAGCCTCTGGCAGCCATGCTCCTCACACCAGGATTATTGTAGGTGTGTACCCCATGGTTTGTGCACACAACATCTTTCTCAGGCGGATTCAGAAGCCTCTAGCAGCCGTGCTCCTCACACCAGCATTATTGTAGGTGTGTGCCCCATGGTTTGTGCACACAACGTCTATCTCAGGCGGATTCAGAAGCCTCTGGCAGCCGTGCTCCTCACACCAGCATTATTGTAGGTGTGTACCCCATGGTTTGTGCACACAACGTCTTTCTCAGGCGGATTCAGAAGCCTCTGGCAGCCGTGCTCCTCACACCAGCATTATGGCAGGTGTGTACCCCATGGTTTGTGCACACAACATCTTTCTCAGGCGGATTCAGAAGCCTCTAACAGCCGTGCTCCTCACACCTGCATTATTGTAGGTGTGTACCCCATGGTTTGTGCACACGACGTCTTTCTCAGGCGGATTCAGAAGCCTCTGGCAGCCGTGCTCCTCACACCAGCATTATTGTAGGTGTGTACCCCATGGTTTGTGCACACAACGTCTTTCTCAGGCGGATTCAGAAGCCTCTGGCAGCCATGCTCCTCACACCAGGATTATTGTAGGTGTGTACCCCATGGTTTGTGCACACAACATCTTTCTCAGGCGGATTCAGAAGCCTCTAGCAGCCGTGCTCCTCACACCAGCATTATTGTAGGTGTGTGCCCCATGGTTTGTGCACACAACGTCTATCTCAGGCGGATTCAGAAGCCTCTGGCAGCCGTGCTCCTCACACCTGCATAATGGCAGGTGTGTACCCCATGGTTTGTGCACACAACTTCTTTCTCAGGCGGATTCAGAAGCCTCTAGCAGCCGTGCTCATCAAACCTGCATTATGGCAGGTGTGTACCCCATGGTTTGTGCACACAACGTCTTTCTCAGGCGGATTCAGAAGCCTCTGGCAGCCGTGCTCCTCACACCAGCATTATTGTAGGTGTGTACCCCATGGTTTGTGCACACAACGTCTATCTCAGGCGGATTCAGAAGCCTCTGGCAGCCGTGCTCCTCACACCAGGATTATTGTAGGTGTGTACCCCATGGTTTGTGCACACAACGTCTTTCTCAGGCGGATTCAGAAGCCTCTGGCAGCCGTGCTCCTTACACCAGCATTATGGCAGGTGTGTACGCCATGGTTTGTGCACATGACATCTTTCTCAGATGGATTCAGAAGCCTCTAACAGCCGTGCTCCTCACACCTGCATTATTGTAGGTGTGTACCCCATGGTTTGTGCACACGACGTCTTTCTCAGGCGGATTCAGAAGCCTCTGGCAGCCGTGCTCCTCACACCAGCATTATTGTAGGTGTGTACCCCATGGTTTGTGCACACAACGTCTTTCTCAGGCGGATTCAGAAGCCTCTGGCAGCTGTGCTCCTCACACCAGGATTATTGTAGGTGTGTACCCCATGGTTTGTGCACACAACATCTTTCTCAGGCGGATTCAGAAGCCTCTAGCAGCCGTGCTCCTCACACCAGCATTATTGTAGGTGTGTGCCCCATGGTTTGTGCACACAACGTCTATCTCAGGCGGATTCAGAAGCCTCTGGCAGCCGTGCTCCTCACACCTGCATTATGGCAGGTGTGTACCCCATGGTTTGTGCACACAACTTCTTTCTCAGGCGGATTCAGAAGCCTCTAGCAGCCGTGCTCATCAAACCTGCATTATGGCAGGTGTGTACCCCATGGTTTGTGCACACGACGTCTTTCTCAGGCGGATTCAGAAGCCTCTGGCAGCCGTGCTCCTCACACCAGCATTATTGTAGGTGTGTACCCCATGGTTTGTGCACACAACGTCTTTCTCAGGCGGATTCAGAAGCCTCTGGCAGCCGTGCTCCTCACACCAGGATTATTGTAGGTGTGTGCCCCATGGTTTGTGCACACAACATCTTTCTCAGGCGGATTCAGAAGCCTCTAGCAGCCGTGCTCCTCACACCAGCATTATTGTAGGTGTGTGCCCCATGGTTTGTGCACACAACGTCTATCTCAGGCGGATTCAGAAGCCTCTGGCAGCCGTACTCCTCACACCTGCATTATGGCAGGTGTGTACCCCATGGTTTGTGCACACAACTTCTTTCTCAGGCGGATTCAGAAGCCTCTAGCAGCCGTGCTCATCAAACCTGCATTATGGCAGGTGTGTACCCCATGGTTTGTGCACACGACGTCTTTCTCAGGCGGATTCAGAAGCCTCTGGCAGCCGTGCTCCTCACACCAGCATTATTGTAGGTGTGTACCCCATGGTTTGTGCACACAACGTCTTTCTCAGGCGGATTCAGAAGCCTCCGGCAGCCGTGCTCCTCACACCAGCATTATGGCAGGTGTGTACCCCATGGTTTGTGCACACGACATCTTTCTCAGGCGGATTCAGAAGCCTCTAACAGCCGTGCTCCTCACACCTGCATTATTGTAGGTGTGTACCCCATGGTTTGTGCACACGACGTCTTTCTCAGGCGGATTCAGAAGCCTCTGGCAGCCGTGCTCCTCACACCAGCATTATTGTAGGTGTGTACCCCATGGTTTGTGCACACAACGTCTTTCTCAGGCGGATTCAGAAGCCTCTGGCAGCCGTGCTCCTCACACCAGGATTATTGTAGGTGTGTACCCCATGGTTTGTGAACACAACATCTTTCTCAGGCGGATTCAGAAGCCTCTAGCAGCCGTGCTCCTCACACCAGCATTATTGTAGGTGTGTGCCCCATGGTTTGTGCACACAACGTCTATCTCAGGCGGATTCAGAAGCCTCTGGCAGCCGTGCTCCTCACACCTGCATTATGGCAGGTGTGTACCCCATGGTTTGTGCACACAACTTCTTTCTCAGGCGGATTCAGAAGCCTCTAGCAGCGGTGCTCATCAAACCTGCATTATGGCAGGGGTGTACCCCATGGTTTGTGCACACGACGTCTTTCTCAGGCGGATTCAGAAGCCTCTGGCAGCCGTGCTCCTCACACCAGCATTATTGTAGGTGTGTACCCCATGGTTTGTGCACACGACGTCTTTCTCAGGCGGATTCAGAAGCCTCTGGCAGCCGTGCTCCTCACACCAGGATTATTGTAGGTGTGTACCCCATGGTTTGTGCACACGACGTCTTTCTCAGGTGGATTCAGAAGCCTCTGGCAGCCGTGCTCCTCACACCAGCATTATTGTACGTGTGTACCCCATGGTTTGTGCACACGACGTCTTTCTCAGGCGAATTGAGAAGCCTCTAGCAGCCGTGCTCCTCACACCTGCATTATTGTAGGTGTGTACCCCATGGTTTGTGCACACGACGTCTTTCTCAGGTGGATTCAGAAGCCTCTGGCAGCCGTGTTCCTCACACCAGGATTATTGTAGGTGTGTACCCCATGGTTTGTGCACACGACGTCTTTCTCAGGCAGATTCAGAAGCCTCTGGCAGCCGTGCTCCTCACACCAGCATCATGGCAGGTGTGTACCCCATGGTTTGTGCACACGACGTCTTTCTCAGGCGGATTCAGAAGCCTCTGGCAGCCGTGCTCCTCACACCAGCATTATGGCAGGTGTGTACACCATGGTTTGTGCACACAACGTCTTTCTCAGGCGGATTCAGAAGCCTCTGGCAGCCGTGCTCCTCACACCAGCATTATTGTAGGTGTGTACCCCATGGTTTGTGCACACGACGTCTTTCTCAGGCGGATTCAGAAGCCTCTAGCAGCCGTGCTCCTCACACCTGCATTATTGTAGGTGTGTACCCCATGGTTTGTGCACACAACGTCTTTCTCAGGCGGATTCAGAAGCCTCTGGCAGCCGTGCTCCTCACACCAGCATTATGGCAGGTGTGTATCCCATGGTTTGTGCACACGACATCTTTCTCAGGCGGATTTAGAAGCCTCTGGCAGCCGTGCTCCTCACACCAGCATTATTGTAGGTGTGTACCCCATGGTTTGTGCACACGACGTCTTTATCAGGCGAATTCAGAAGCCACTAACAGCTGTGCTCCTCACACCTGCAATATTGTAGGTGTGTACCCCATGGTTTGTGCACACAACGTCTTTCTCAGGCGGATTCAGAAGCCTCTGGCAGCCGTGCTCCTCACACCAGCATTATGGCAGGTGTGTACCCCATGGTTTGTGCACACGACGTCTTTCTCAGGCAGATTCAGAAGCCTCTGGCAGCCGTGCTCCTCACACCTGCATTATGGCAGGTGTGTACCCCATGGCTTGTGCACATGACGTCTATCTCAGGCGGATTCAGAAGCCTCTGGCAGCCGTGCTCCTCACACCAGGATTATTGTAGGTGTGTACCCCATGGTTTGTGCACACGACGTCTTTCTCAGGCGGATTGAGAAGCCTCTAGCAGCCGTGCTCCTCACACCTGCATTATTGTAGGTGTGTGCCCCATGGTCTGTGCACACGACGTCTTTCTCAGGTGGATTCAGAAGCCTCTGGCAGCCGTGCTCCTCACACCAGGATTATTGTAGGTGTGTACCCCATGGTTTGTGCACACAACGTCTTTCTCAGGCAGATTCAGAAGCCTCTGGCAGCCGTGCTCCTCACACCAGCATTATGGCAGGTGTGTACCCCATGGTTTGTGCACACGACGTCTTTCTCAGGTAGATTCAGAAGCCTCTGGCAGCCGTGCTCCTCACACCTGCATTATGGCAGGTGTGTACCCCATGGTTTGTGCACACGACGTCTATCTCAGGCGGATTCAGAAGCTTCTGGCAGCCGTGCTCCTCACACCAGGATTATTGTAGGTGTGTACCCCATGGTTTGTGCACACGACGTCTATCTCAGGCGGATTCAGAAGCCTCTGGCAGCCGTGCTCCTCACACCAGCATTATGGCAGGTGTGTACCCCATGGTTTGTGCACACGACGTCTATCTCAGGCGGATTCAGAAGCCTCTGGCAGCTGTGCTCCTCACACCAGCATTATGGCAGGTGTGTACCCCATGGTTTGTGCACACGACGTCTTTCTCAGGCGGATTCAGAAGCCTCTGGCAGCCGTGCTCCTCACACCAGCATTATTGTAGGTGTGTACCCCATGGTTTGTGCACACAACGTTTTTCTCAGGCGGATTCAGAAGCCTCTGGCAGCCGTGCTCCTCACAGCAGGATTATTGTAGGTGTGTACCCCATGGTTTGTGCACACAACGTCTTTCTCAGGCGGATTCAGAAGCCTGTAGCAGCCGTGCTCCTCACACCAGCATTATTGTAGGTGTGTGCCCCATGGTTTGTGCACACAACGTCTTTCTCAGGCGGATTCAGAAGCCTCTGGCAGCCGTGCTCCTCACAGCAGGATTATTGTAGGTGTGTACCCCATGGTTTGTGCACACTACGTCTATCTCAGGCGGATTCAGAAGCCTCTGGCAGCCGTGCTCCTCACACCTGCATTATGGCAGGTGTGTACCCCATGGTTTGTGCACACAACTTCTTTCTCAGGCGAATTCAGAAGCCTCTAGCAGCCGTGCTCCTCACACCAGCATTATTGTAGGTGTGTACCCCATGGTTTGTGCGCACGACGTCTATCTCAGGCGGATTCAGAAGCCTCTGGCAGCCGTGGTTCTCACACCAGCATTATTGTAGGTGTGTACCCCATGGTTTGTGCACACAACGTCTATCTCAGGCAGATTCAGAAGCCTCTGGCAGCCGTGCTCCTCACACCAGCATTATTGTAGGTGTGTAACCCATGGTTTGTGCACACGACGTCTTTCTCAGGCGGATTCAGAAGCCTCTGGCAGCCGTGCTCCTCACAGCAGGATTATTGTAGGTGTGTACCCCATCGTTTGTGCACACGACGTCTTTCTCAGGTGGATTCAGAAGCCTCTGGCAGCCGTGCTCCTCACACCAGCATTATTGTAGGTGTGTACCCCATGGTTTGTGCACACGACGCCTTTTTCAGGCGGATTGAAAAGCCTCTAGCAGCCGTGCTCCTCACACCTGCATTATTGTAGGTGTGTACCCCATGGTTTGTGCACACGACGTCTTTCTCAGGTGGATTCAGAAGCCTCTGGCAGCCGTGCTCCTCACACCAGGATTATTGTAGGTGTGTACCCCATGGTTTGTGCACACGACGTCTTCCTCAGGCAGATTCAGAAGCCTCTGGCAGCCGTGCTCCTCACACCAGCATTATGGCAGGTGTGTACCCCATGGTTTGTGCACACGACGTCTTTCTCAGGCGGATTCAGAAGCCTCTGGCAGCCGTGCTCCTCACACCAGCATTATGGCAGGTGTGTATACCATGGTTTGTGCACACAACGTCTTTCTCAGGCGGATTCAGAAGCCTCTGGCAGCCGTGCTCCTCACACCAGCATTATGGCAGGTGTGTACCCCATGGTTTGTGCACACGACGTCTTTCTCAGGCGGATTCAGAAGCCTCTAGCAGCCGTGCTCCTCACACCTGCATTATTGTAGGTGTGTACCCCATGGTTTGTGCACACAACGTCTTTCTCAGGCGGATTCAGAAGCCTCTGGCAGCCGTGCTCCTCACACCAGCATTATGGCAGGTGTGTACCCCATGGTTTGTGCACACGACATCTTTCTCAGGCGGATTCAGAAGCCTCTGGCAGCCGTGCTCCTCACACCAGCATTATTGTAGGTGTGTACCCCATGGTTTGTGCACACGACGTCTTTATCAGGCGAATTCAGAAGCCACTAACAGCCGTGCTCCTCACACCTGCAATATTGTAGGTGTGTACCCCATGGTTTGTGCACACAACGTCTTTCTCAGGCGGATTCAGAAGCCTCTGGCAGCCGTGCTTCTCACACCAGCATTATGGAAGGTGTCTACCCCATGGTTTGTGCACATAACGTCCTTCTCAGGCAGATTCAGAAGCCTCTGGCAGCCGTGCTCCTCACACCAGCATTATGGCAGGTGTGTACCCCATGGTTTGTGCACACGACGTCTTTCTCAGGCAGATTCAGAAGCCTCTGGCAGCCGTGCTCCTCACACCTGCATTATGGCAGGTGTGTACCCCATAGTTTGTGCACATGACGTCTATCTCAGGCGGATTCAGAAGCCTCTGGCAGCCGTGCTCCTCACACCAGGATTATTGTAGGTGTGTACCCCATGGTTTGTGCACACGATGTCTATCTCAGGCGGATTCAGAAGCCTCTGGCAGCCGTGCTCCTCACACCAGCATTATGGCAGGTGTGTACCCCATGGATTGTGCACACGACGTCTATCTCAGGCGGATTCAGAAGCCTCTGGCAGCCGTGCTCCTCACACCAGCATTATGGCAGGTGTGTACCCCATGGCACACGACCTCTTTCTCAGGCGGATTCAGAAGCCTCTGGCAGCCGTGCTCCTCACACCAGCATTATTGTAGGTGTGTACCCCATGGTTTGTGCACACAACGTCTTTCTCAGGCGGATTCAGAAGCCTCTGGCAGCCGTGCTCCTCACACCAGCATTATTGTAAGTGTGTGCCCCATGGTTTGTGCACACGACGTCTATCTCAGGCGGATTCAGAAGCCTCTGGCAGCCGTGCTCCTCACACCTGCATTATGGCAGGTGTGTACCCCATGGTCTGTGCACACAACTTCTTTCTCAGGCGGATTCAGAAGCCTCTGGCAGCCGTGCTCTTCACACCAGCATTATGGCAGGTGTGTACCCCATGGTTTGTGCACACGACATCTTTCTCAGGCGGATTCAGAAGCCTCTGGCAGCCGTGCTCCTCACACCAGCATTATTGTAGGTGTGTACCCCATGGTTTGTGCACACGATGTCTTTATCAGGCGAATTCAGAAGCCACTAACAGCCGTGCTCCTCACACCTGCAATATTGTAGGTGTGTACCCCATGGTTTGTGCACACAACGTCTTTCTCAGGTGGATTCAGAAGCCTCTGGCAGCCGTGCTTCTCACACCAGCAATATGGAAGGTGTCTACTCCATGGTTTGTGCACATAACGTCCTTCTCAGGCAGATTCAGAAGCCTCTGGCAGCCGTGCTCCTCACACCAGCATTATGGCAGGTGTGTACCCCATGGTTTGTGCACACGACGTCTTTCTCAGGCAGATTCAGAAGCCTCTGGCAGCCGTGCTCCTCACACCTGCATTATGGCAGGTGTGTACCCCATGGTTTGTGCACATGACGTCTATCTCAAGCGGATTCAGAAGCCTATGGCAGCCGTGCTCCTCACACCAGGATTATTGTAGGTGTGTACCCCATGGTTTGTGCACACGACGTCTATCTCAGGCGGATTCAGAAGCCTCTGGCAGCCGTGCTCCTCACACCAGCATTATGGCAGGTGTGTACCCCATGGTTTGTGCACATGACGTCTATCTCAGGCGGATTCAGAAGCCTCTGGCAGCCGTGCTCTTCACACCAGCATTATGGCAGGTGTGTACCCCATGGTTTGTGCACACGACGTCTTTCTCAGGCGGATTCAGAAGCCTCTGGCAGCCGTGCTCCTCACACCAGCATTATTGTAGGTGTGTACCCCATGGTTTGTGCACACAACGTCTTTCTCAGGCGGATTCAGAAGCCTCTCGCAGCCGTGCTCCTCACACCAGGAATATTGTAGGTGTGTGCCCCATGGTTTGTGCACACAACATCTTTCTCAGGCGGATTCAGAAGCCTCTAGCAGCCGTGCTCCTCACACCAGCATTATTGTAGGTGTGTGCCCCATGGTTTGTGCACACAACGTCTATCTCAGGCGGATTCAGAAGCCTCTGGCAGCCGTACTCCTCACACCTGCATTATGGCAGGTGTGTACCCCATAGTTTGTGCACACAACTTCTTTCTCAGGCGGATTCAGAAGCCTCTAGCAGCCGTGCTCATCAAACCTGCATTATGGCAGGTGTGTACCCCATGGTTTGTGCACACGATGTCTTTCTCAGGCGGATTCAGAAGCCTCTGGCAGCCGTGCTCCTCACACCAGCATTATTGTAGGTGTGTACCCCATGGTTTGTGCACACAACGTCTTTCTCAGGCGGATTCAGAAGCCTCTGGCAGCCGTGCTCCTCACACCAGCATTATGGCAGGTGTGTACCCCATGGTTTGTGCACACGACATCTTTCTCAGGCGGATTCAGAAGCCTCTAACAGCCGTGCTCCTCACACCTGCATTATTGTAGGTGTGTACCCCATGGTTTGTGCACACGACGTCTTTCTCAGGCGGATTCAGAAGCCTCTGGCAGCCGTGCTCCTCACACCAGCATTATTGTAGGTGTGTACCCCATGGTTTGTGCACACAACGTCTTTCTCAGGCGGATTCTGAAGCCTCTGGCAGCCGTGCTCCTCACACCAGGATTATTGTAGGTGTGTACCCCATGGTTTGTGCACACAACATCTTTCTCAGGCGGATTCAGAAGCCTCTAGCAGCCGTGCTCCTCACACCAGCATTATTGTAGGTGTGTGCCCCATGGTTTGTGCAAACAACGTCTATCTCAGGCAGATTCAGAAGCCTCTGGCAGCCGTGCTCCTCACACCTGCATTATGGCAGGTGTGTACCCCATGGTTTGTGCACACAACTTCTTTCTCAGGCGGATTCAGAAGCCTCTAGCAGCCGTGCTCATCAAACCTGCATTATGGCAGGTGTGTACCCCATGGTTTGTGCACACGACGTCTTTCTCAGGCGGATTCAGAAGCCTCTGGCAGCCGTGCTCCTCACACCAGCATTATTGTAGGTGTGTACCCCATGGTTTGTGCGCACGACGTCTATCTCAGGCGGATTCAGAAGCCTCTGGCAGCCGTGGTTCTCACACCAGCATTATTGTAGGTGTGTACCCCATGGTTTGTGCACACGACGTCTTTCTCAGGCGGATTCAGAAGCCTCTGGCAGCCGTGCTCCTCACACCAGGATTATTGTAGGTGTGTACCCCATGGTTTGTGCACACGACGTCTTTCTCAGGTGGATTCAGAAGCCTCTGGCAGCCGTGCTCCTCACACCAGCATTATTGTACGTGTGTACCCCATGGTTTGTGCACACGACGTCTTTCTCAGGCGAATTGAGAAGCCTCTAGCAGCCGTGCTCCTCACACCTGCATTATTGTAGGTGTGTACCCCATGGTTTGTGCACACGTCGTCTTTCTCAGGTGGATTCAGAAGCCTCTGGCAGCCGTGCTCCTCACACCAGGATTATTGTAGGTGTGTACCCCATGGTTTGTGCACACGACGTCTTTCTCAGGCAGATTCAGAAGCCTCTGGCAGCCGTGCTCCTCACACCAGCATCATGGCAGGTGTGTACCCCATGGTTTGTGCACACGACGTCTTTCTCAGGCGGATTCAGAAGCCTCTGGCAGCCGTGCTCCTCACACCAGCATTATGGCAGGTGTGTACACCATGGTTTGTGCACACAACGTCTTTCTCAGGCGGATTCAGAAGCCTCTGGCAGCCGTGCTCCTCACACCAGCATTATTGTAGGTGTGTACCCCATGGTTTGTGCACACGACGTCTTTCTCAGGCGGATTCAGAAGCCTCTAGCAGCCGTGCTCCTCACACCTGCATTATTGTAGGTGTGTACCCCATGGTTTGTGCACACAACGTCTTTCTCAGGCGGATTCAGAAGCCTCTGGCAGCCGTGCTCCTCACACCAGCATTATGGCAGGTGTGTATCCCATGGTTTGTGCACACGACATCTTTCTCAGGGGGATTCAGAAGCCTCTGGCAGCCGTGCTCCTCACACCAGCATTATTGTAGGTGTGTACCCCATGGTTTGTGCACACGACGTCTTTATCAGGCGAATTCAGAAGCCACTAACAGCTGTGCTCCTCACACCTGCAATATTGTAGGTGTGTACCCCATGGTTTGTGCACACAACGTCTTTCTCAGGCGGATTCAGAAGCCTCTGGCAGCCGTGCTCCTCACACCAGCATTATGGCAGGTGTGTACCCCATGGTTTGTGCACACGACGTCTTTCTCAGGCAGATTCAGAAGCCTCTGGCAGCCGTGCTCCTCACACCTGCATTATGGCAGGTGTGTACCCCATGGCTTGTGCACATGACGTCTATCTCAGGCGGATTCAGAAGCCTCTGGCAGCCGTGCTCCTCACACCAGGATTATTGTAGGTGTGTACCCCATGGTTTGTGCACACGACGTCTTTCTCAGGCGGATTGAGAAGCCTCTAGCAGCCGTGCTCCTCACACCTGCATTATTGTAGGTGTGTGCCCCATGGTCTGTGCACACGACGTCTTTCTCAGGTGGATTCAGAAGCCTCTGGCAGCCGTGCTCCTCACACCAGGATTATTGTAGGTGTGTACCCCATGGTTTGTGCACACAACGTCTTTCTCAGGCAGATTCAGAAGCCTCTGGCAGCCGTGCTCCTCACACCAGCATTATGGCAGGTGTGTACCCCATGGTTTGTGAACACGACGTCTTTCTCAGGCGGATTCAGAAGCCTCTGGCAGCAGTGCTCCTCACACCAGCATTATGGCAGGTGTGTATACCATGGTTTGTGCACACAACGTCTTTCTCAGGCGGATTCAGAAGCCTCTGGCAGCCGTGCTCCTCACACCAGCATTATTGTAGGTGTGTACCCCATGGTTTGTGCACACGACGTCTTTCTCAGGCGGATTCAGAAGACTCTAGCAGCCGTGCTCCTCACACCTGCATTATTGTAGGTGTGTACCCCATGGTTTGTGCACACAACGTCTTTCTCAGGCGGATTCAGAAGCCTCTGGCAGCCGTGCTCCTCACACCAGCATTATTGTAGGTGTGTATCCCATGGTTTGTGCACACGACATCTTTCTCAGGCGGATTCAGAAGCCTCTGGCAGCCGTGCTCCTCACACCAGCATTATTGTAGGTGTGTACCCCATGGTTTGTGCACACGACGTCTTTATCAGGCGAATTCAGAAGCCACTAACAGCCGTGCTCCTCACACCTGCAATATTTTAGGTGTGTACCCCATGGTTTGTGCACACAACGTCTTTCTCAGGCGGATTCAGAAGCCTCTGGCAGCCGTGCTCCTCACACCAGCATTATGGCAGGTGTGTACCCCATGGTTTGTGCACACAACGTCTTTCTCAGGTAGATTCAGAAGCCTCTGGCAGCCGTGCTCCTCACACCTGCATTATGGCAGGTGTGTACCCCATGGTTTGTGCACACGACGTCTATCTCAGGCGGATTCAGAAGCCTCTGGCAGCCGTGCTCCTCACACCAGGATTATTGTAGGTGTGTACCCCATGGTTTGTGCACACGACGTCTATCTCAGGCGGATTCAGAAGCCTCTGGCAGCCGTGCTCCTCACACCAGCATTATGGCAGGTGTGTACCCCATGGTTTGTGCACACGACGTCTATCTCAGGCGGATTCAGAAGCCTCTGGCAGCTGTGCTCCTCACACCAGCATTATGGCAGGTGTGTACCCCATGGTTTGTGCACACGACGTCTTTCTCAGGCGGATTCAGAAGCCTCTGGCAGCCGTGCTCCTCACACCAGCATTATTGTAGGTGTGTACCCCATGGTTTGTGCACACAACGTCTTTCTCAGGCGGATTCAGAAGCCTCTGGCAGCCGTGCTCCTCACAGCAGGATTATTGTAGGTGTGTACCCCATGGTTTGTGCACACAACGTCTTTCTCAGGCGGATTCAGAAGCCTGTAGCAGCCGTGCTCCTCACACCATCATTATTGTAGGTGTGTGCCCCATGGCTTGTGCACACTACGTCTATCTCAGGCGGATTCAGAAGCCTCTGGCAGCCGTGCTCCTCACACCTGCATTATGGCAGGTGTGTACCCCATGGTTTGTGCACACAACTTCTTTCTCAGGCGGATTCAGAAGCCTCTAGCAGCCGTGCTCCTCACACCAGCATTATTGTAGGTGTGTACCCCATGGTTTGTGCGCACGACGTCTATCTCAGGCGGATTCAGAAGCCTCTGGCAGCCGTGGTTCTCACACCAGCATTATTGTAGGTGTGTACCCCATGGTTTGTGCACACAACGTCTATCTCAGGCAGATTCAGAAGCCTCTGGCAGCCGTGCTCCTCACACCAGCATTATTGTAGGTGTGTAACCCATGGTTTGTGCACACGACGTCTTTCTCAGGCGGATTCAGAAGCCTCTGGCAGCCGTGCTCCTCACAGCAGGATTATTGTAGGTGTGTACCCCATCGTTTGTGCACACGACGTCTTTCTCAGGTGGATTCAGAAGCCTCTGGCAGCCGTGCTCCTCACACCAGCATTATTGTAGGTGTGTACCCCATGGTTTGTGCACACGACGCCTTTCTCAGGCGGATTGAAAAGCCTCTAGCAGCCGTGCTCCTCACACCTGCATTATTGTAGGTGTGTACCCCATGGTTTGTGCACACGACGTCTTTCTCAGGTGGATTCAGAAGCCTCTGGCAGCCGTGCTCCTCACACCAGGATTATTGTAGGTGTGTACCCCATGGTTTGTGCACACGACGTCTTCCTCAGGCAGATTCAGAAGCCTCTGGCAGCCGTGCTCCTCACACCAGCATTATGGCAGGTGTGTACCCCATGGTTTGTGCACACGACGTCTTTCTCAGGCGGATTCAGAAGCCTCTGGCAGCCGTGCTCCTCACACCAGCATTATGGCAGGTGTGTATACCATGGTTTGTGCACACAACGTCTTTCTCAGGCGGATTCAGAAGCCTCTGGCAGCCGTGCTCCTCACACCAGCATTATGGCAGGTGTGTACCCCATGGTTTGTGCACACGACGTCTTTCTCAGGCGGATTCAGAAGCCTCTAGCAGCCGTGCTCCTCACACCTGCATTATTGTAGGTGTGTACCCCATGGTTTGTGCACACAACGTCTTTCTCAGGCGGATTCAGAAGCCTCTGGCAGCCGTGCTCCTCACACCAGCATTATAGCAGGTGTGTACCCCATGGTTTGTGCACACGACATCTTTCTCAGGCGGATTCAGAAGCCTCTGGCAGCCGTGCTCCTCACACCAGCATTATTGTAGGTGTGTACCCCATGGTTTGTGCACACGACGTCTTTATCAGGCGAATTCAGAAGCCACTAACAGCCGTGCTCCTCACACCTGCAATATTGTAGGTGTGTACCCCATGGTTTGTGCACACAACGTCTTTCTCAGGCGGATTCAGAAGCCTCTGGCAGCCGTGCTTCTCACACCAGCATTATGGAAGGTGTCTACCCCATGGTTTGTGCACATAACGTCCTTCTCAGGCAGATTCAGAAGCCTCTGGCAGCCGTGCTCCTCACACCAGCATTATGGCAGGTGTGTACCCCATGGTTTGTGCACACGACGTCTTTCTCAGGCAGATTCAGAAGCCTCTGGCAGCCGTGCTCCTCACACCTGCATTATGGCAGGTGTGTACCCCATAGTTTGTGCACATGACGTCTATCTCAGGCGGATTCAGAAGCCTCTGGCAGCCGTGCTCCTCACACCAGGATTATTGTAGGTGTGTACCCCATGGTTTGTGCACACGATGTCTATCTCAGGCGGATTCAGAAGCCTCTGGCAGCCGTGCTCCTCACACCAGCATTATGGCAGGTGTGTACCCCATGGATTGTGCACACGACGTCTATCTCAGGCGGATTCAGAAGCCTCTGGCAGCCGTGCTCCTCACACCAGCATTATGGCAGGTGTGTACCCCATGGCACACGACCTCTTTCTCAGGTGGATTCAGAAGCCTCTGGCAGCCGTGCTCCTCACACCAGCATTATTGTAGGTGTGTACCCCATGGTTTGTGCACACAACGTCTTTCTCAGGCGGATTCAGAAGCCTCTGGCAGCCGTGCTCCTCACACCAGGATTATTGTAGGTGTGTACCCCATGGTTTGTGCACACAACGTCTTTCTCAGGCGGATTCCGAAGCCTCTAGCAGCCGTGCTCCTCACACCAGCATTATTGTAGGTGTGTGCCCCATGGTTTGTGCACACGACGTCTATCTCAGGCGGATTCAGAAGCCTCTGGCAGCCGTGCTCCTCACACCTGCATTATGGCAGGTGTGTACCCCATGGTTTGTGCACACAACTTCTTTCTCAGACGGATTCAGAAGCCTCTGGCAGCCGTGCTCCTCACACCAGCATTATGGCAGGTGTGTACCCCATGGTTTGTGCACACGACATCTTTCTCAGGCGGATTCAGAAGCCTCTGGCAGCCGTGCTCCTCACACCAGCATTATTGTAGGTATGTACCCCATGGTTTGTGCACACGATGTCTTTATCAGGCGAATTCAGAAGCCACTAACAGCCGTGCTCCTCACACCTGCAATATTGTAGGTGTGTACCCCATGGTTTGTGCACACAACGTCTTTCTCAGGTGGATTCAGAAGCCTCTGGCAGCCGTGCTTCTCACACCAGCAATATGGAAGGTGTCTACTCCATGGTTTGTGCACATAACGTCCTTCTCAGGCAGATTCAGAAGCCTCTGGCAGCCGTGCTCCTCACACCAGCATTATGGCAGGTGTGTACCCCATGGTTTGTGCACACGACGTCTTTCTCAGGCAGATTCAGAAGCCTCTGGCAGCCGTGCTCCTCACACCTGCATTATGGCAGGTGTGTACCCCATGGTTTGTGCACATGACGTCTATCTCAAGCGGATTCAGAAGCCTCTGGCAGCCGTGCTCCTCACACTAGGATTATTGTAGGTGTGTACCCCATGGTTTGTGCACACGACGTCTATCTCAGGCGGATTCAGAAGCCTCTGGCAGCCGTGCTCCTCACACCAGCATTATGGCAGGTGTGTACCCCATGGTTTGTGCACATGACGTCTATCTCAGGCGGATTCAGAAGCCTCTGGCAGCCGTGCTCTTCACACCAGCATTATGGCAGGTGTGTACCCCATGGTTTGTGCACACGACGTCTTTCTCAGGCGGATTCAGAAGCCTCTGGCAGCCGTGCTCCTCACACCAGCATTATTGTAGGTGTGTACCCCATGGTTTGTGCACACAACGTCTTTTTCAGGCGGATTCAGAAGCCTCTGGCAGCCGTGCTCCTCACACCAGGATTATTGTAGGTGTGTACCCCATGGTTTGTGCACACAACGTCTTTCTCAGGCGGATTCAGAAGCCTCTAGCAGCCGTGCTCCTCATACCAGCATTATTGTAGGTGTGTGCCCCATGGTTTGTGCACACGACGTCTATCTCAGGCGGATTCAGAAGCCTCTGGCAGCCGTGCTCCTCACACCTGCATTATGGCAGGTGTGTACCCCATGGTTTGTGCACACAACTACTTTCTCAGGCGGATTCAGAAGCCTCTGGCAGCCGTGCTCCTCACACCTGCATTATGGCAGGTGTGTACCCCATGGTTTGTGCACACGACATCTTTCTCAGGCGGATTCAGAAGCCTCTGGCAGCCGTGCTCCTCACACCAGCATTATTGTAGGTGTGTACCCCATGGTTTGTGCACACGACGTCTTTATCAGGCGAATTCAGAAGCCACTAACAACCGTGCTCCTCACACCTGCAATATTGTAGGTGTGTACCCCATGGTTTGTGCACACAACGTCTTTCTCAGGCGGATTCAGAAGCCTCTGGCAGCCGTGCTTCTCACACCAGCATTATGGAAGGTGTCTACCCCATGGTTTGTGCACATAACGTCCTTCTCAGGCAGATTCAGAAGCCTCTGGCAGCCGTGCTCCTCACACCAGCATTATTGTAGGTGTGTGCCCCATGGTTTGTGCACATGACGTCTATCTCAGGCGGATTCAGAAGCCTCTGGCAGCCGTGCTCCTCACACCAGGATTATTGTAGGTGTGTACCCCATGGTTTGTGCACACGACGTCTATCTCAGGCGGATTCAGAAGCCTCTGGCAGCCGTGCTCCTCACACCAGCATTATGGCAGGTGTGTACCCCATGGTTTGTGCACACGACGTCTATCTCAGGCGGATTCAGAAGCCTCTGGCAGCCGTGCTCCTCACACCAGCATTATGGCAGGTGTGTACCCCATGGTTTGTGCACACGACGTCTTTCTCAGGCGGATTCAGAAGCCTCTGGCAGCCGTGCTCCTCACACCAGCATTATTGTAGGTGTGTACCCCATGGTTTGTGCACACAACGTCTTTCTCAGGCGGATTCAGAAGCCTCTGGCAGCCGTGCTCCTCACACCCGGATTATTGTAGGTGTGTGCCCCATGGTTTGTGCACACGACGTCTATCTCAGGCGGATTCAGAAGCCTCTGGCAGCCGTGCTCCTCACACCTGCATTATGGCAGGTGTGTACCCCATGGTTTGTGCACACGACGTCTTTCTCAGGCGGATTCAGAAGCCTCTGGCAGCCGTGCTCCTCACACCAGCATTATTGTAGGTGTGTACCCCATGGTTTGTGCACACAACGTCTTTCTCAGGCGGATTCAGAAGCCTCTAGCAGCCGTGCTCCTCACACCCGGATTATTGTAGGTGTGTACCCCATGGTTTGTGCACACAACGTCTTTCTCAGGCGGATTCAGAAGCCTCTAGCAGCCGTGCTCCTCACACCAGCATTATTGTAGGTGTGTGCCCCATGGTTTGTGCACACGACGTCTATCTCAGGCGGATTCAGAAGCCTCTGGCAGCCGTGCTCCTCACACCTGCATTATGGCAGGTGTGTACCCCATGGTTTGTGCACTGTCATGATCCCAATGGCAGGGGATCACAAAAGGACAAACACAAAAACAAAACAAGCTCTAGGGTAATGGAACCTGAGCTGACCGCGATCCTGAACCTAACACACAACTAGCAGTAGCCGGGGAACGTGCCTACGATGATTCCTAGACGTCTCGCGCCAGCCGAAGGATTAACTTCCCCTATCAGAAGAAACACAGACCTCACTTGCCTCCAGAGAAACACCCCACAGAAATAGCAGCCCCCCACATGTAATAACGGTGAAATGAGAGGAAAGCACATACGTAGTTATGAAAATAGAATCAGCAAAAATGAGGCCCGCTAAAGCTAGATAGCAGAGGATACAAAAGTGAACTGCGCGGTCAGCGAAAAACCCTTCAAAAAACCATCCTGAAATTACTTGAACTCATGTGCCAACTCATGGAACATGAGGAGTAATTTCAGCCCACTAGAGCAACCAGCAGCCAGGAATCACATATCTGCAAGCTGGACTAACACAAAAATAAAGCAAAACGTGGAACAGGAAAATCAAAACTTAGCTTGTCCTGAAGATAACAGACGCAGGGAGCAGAGGAAAAAAGACACGCTGATTACATTGGTAGCCGGCGAGGAAATGACAAAAAAGCCAGGTTAAATAGGAAACTCCCATAACCTGATGGAACAGGTGGACACCAGAGACCGCAGAGAACACAAGTCACCCAGTACCATCAGTAACCACCAGAGGGAGCCCAAAAACAGAACTCACAACAGTACCCCCCCTTGAGGAGGGGTCACCGAACCCTCACGAGAACCACCAGGGCGACCAGGATGAGCCCTATGAAATGCACGGACCAAATCGGCAGCATGAAGATCAGAGGCAATCACCCAAGAATTATCCTCCTGACCATAACCCTTCCACTTGACCAAATACTGGAGTTTCCGTCTGGAAACACGAGAATCCAAGATCTTCTCCACAACATACTCCAATTCACCCTCCACCAGCACCGGAGCAGGAGGCTCAAGCGAAGGAACAACAGGTACCTCATACTTCCGCAACAACGACCGATGGAACACATTATAAATAGCAAACGATGCCGGGAGATCCAAACGAAACGACACAGGGTTAAGAATTTCCAAGATCCTATAGGGACCGATGAACCGAGGCTTGAACTTAGGAGAAGAGACCTTCATAGGAACAAAACGAGAAGACAACCACACCAAGTCCCCAACAAGAAGTCGAGGACCCACGCGGCGACGGTGATTAGCAAACCGCTGAGCCCTCTCCTGGGACAACTTCAAATTGTCCACCACATGACTCCAAATCCGATGCAACCTATCCACCACCATGTTCACTCCAGGACAATCAGAAGGCTCCACCTGACCAGAGGAAAAACGAGGATGAAACCCCGAATTACAAAAGAAAGGAGAAACCAAGGTAGCAGAACTAGCCCGATTATTAAGGGCAAACTCGGCAAGCGGCAAAAAGGAAACCCAGTCATCTTGATCAGCAGAAACAAAACACCTTAAATAAGTTTCTAAAGTCTGATTAGTTCGTTCCGTCTGGCCATTCGTCTGGGGATGGAATGTAGACGAAAAGGACAAATCAATGCCCATCTTAGCACAGAACGTCCGCCAAAATCTAGACACAAACTGGGATCCCCTGTCAGAAACGATGTTCTCCAGAATGCCATGCAAACGGACCACGTTTTGAAAAAACAGAGGGACCAACTCAGAGGAGGAAGGTAATTTAGGCAAGGGCACCAGATGAACCATCTTAGAAAAGCGGTCACACACAACCCATATGACGGACATTTTTTGAGAGACAGGGAGATCCGAAATAAAGTCCATGGAAATGTGCGTCCAAGGCCTCTTCGGGATAGGCAAAGGTGACAACAATCCACTGGCCCGAGAACAGCAAGGCTTAGCCCGAGCGCAAACTCCACAAGACTGCACGAAAGAACGCACATCCCTCGACAAGGAAGGCCACCAAAAAGACCTGGCCACCAAGTCTCTAGTACCAAATATTCCAGGATGACCTGCCAACACAGAAGAATGGACCTCGGAGATGACTCTACTGGTCCAATTATCCGGAACAAACAGTCTTTCCGGCGGACAACGATCAGGTTTATCCGCCTGAAACTCCTGCAAAGCACGTCGCAAGTCTGGGGAGACAGCCGACAAAATCACCCCATCCCTAAGGATACCAGTGGGCTCAGAATTTCCAGGGGAGTCAGGCAAAAAACTCCTAGAAAGAGCATCCGCCTTCACATTCTTTGAACCTGGCAGGTATGAAACCACAAAATTGAAACAGGAGAAAAACAGTGACCAACGAGCCTGTCTAGGATTCAGACGCTTGGCAGACTCAAGGTACATCAGATTTTTGTGATCAGTCAAGACCACCACACGATGTCTAGCACCCTCAAGCCAATGACGCCACTACTCAAATGCCCACTTCATGGCCAAAAGCTCCCGATTACCAACATCATAATTCCGTTCAGCGGGCGAAAATTTTCTAGAAAAGAACGCACATGGCTTCATCACTGAGCCATCGGAGCTTCTCTGTGACAAAACCGCCCCCGCTCCGATCTCGGAAGCATCAACCTCAACCTGAAAAGGAAGCGACGTATCTGGCTGACGCAACACAGGAGCAGAAGAAAACCGGCGCTTAAGTTCCTGAAAGGCCTCCACAGCCGCAGGAGACCAATCAGTAACATCAGCACCCTTTTTAGTCAAATCCGTCAAAGGCTTAACAACACTAGAAAAATTAGTTATGAAGCGACGATAAAAATTAGCAAAGCCTAAGAACTTCTGTAGACTCTTAAGAGATGTAGGCTGCGTCCAGTCACAAATAGCCTGAACCTTGACGGGATCCATCTCAATAGTAGAAGGGGAAAAAATATACCCCAAAAAAGAAATCTTCTGGACTCCAAAGAGACATTTAGAACCTTTTACAAACAAAGAATTGGCCCGCAGGACCTGAAACACCTTCCTGACCTGCTGAACATGAGACTCCCAGTCATCAGAAAAAACCAAAACATCATCCAAATACACGATAATAAATTTATCCAGATATTCACGGAAAATATCGTGCATAAAAGACTGGAAGACAGAAGGAGCATTAGAAAGTCCAAAAGGCATCACCAAATACTCGAAATGGCCCTCAGGCGTATTAAATGCGGTTTTCCACTCATCACCCTGCCTTATCCGCACATGATTATACGCACCCCGAAGATCAATCTTAGTGAACCATTTAGCCCCCTTAATGCGAGCGAACAAATCAGTCAACAAAGGCAAAGGATACTGATATTTGACTGTAATCTTATTCAAAAGACGATAATCTATGCAAGGCCTCAAGGAACCATCTTTTTTGGCCACAAAAAAAAAGCCTGCTCCCAAAGGGGACGAAGATGGACGGATATGTCCCTTTTCCAAGGACTCCTTAACATGATTCCGCATAGCAGTATGCTCTGGCACTGACAGATTGAACAAACGACCCTTAGGGAATTTACTGCCAGGAATCAAATCTATAGCACAATCGCAATCCCTGTGAGGAGGAAGCGAACTGAGCTTTAGGCTCCTCAAAAACCTCCCAATAATCAGACAGAAATACCGGAACCTCAGAAGGAATAGATGAAGCGATAGAAATCGGAGATGCATCATCATGAACCCCCTGACATCCCCAGCTTAACACAGACATTGTTTTCCAGTCCAGGACTGGGTTATGAGTTTGTAACCATGGCAGACCAAGCACTAAGACATCATGTAAATTATACAGTACCAGGAAGCGAATCACCTCCTGATGAACGGGAGTCATACGCATGGTCACTTGTGTCCAGTACTGAGGTTTATTCATAGCCAAAGGTGTAGAGTCAATTCCTTTCAAAGGAATAGGAACTTCCAGAGGTTCCAGACTAAACCCACAGCGATTGGCAAATGACCAATCCATAAGACTCAGGGCAGCGCCTGAATCCACATAGGCATCGACGGAAATGGATGATAATGAACAAATCAGCGTCACAGACAGAATGAACTTAGACTGTAAAGTACCAATGGCAACAGACTTATCAACCTTTTTTGTGCGTTTAGAGCATGCTGATATAACATGAGCTGAATCACCACAATAAAAACACAATCCATTTTTCCGCCTATAATTTTGCCGTTCACTTCTGGACTGAATTCTATCACATTGCATTATCTCAGGTGCCTGTTCAGAAGACACCGCCAAATGGTGCACAGGTTTGCGCTCCCGTAAACGCCGATCAATCTGAATAGCCATAGTCATGGACTCATTCAGACCTGTAGGCGCCGGGAACCCCGCCATAACATCTTTAATGGCCTCAGAAAGGCCATCTCTGAATTTTGCAGCCAGAGCGCACTCATTCCACTGAGTAAGCACCGACCATTTCCGATATTTCTGACAATATATTTCTGCTTCATCTTGCCCCTGAGAGAGAGCCAATAAAGCTTTTTCAGCCTGAATCTCTAGGTTAGGTTCCTCATAGAGCAAACCCAATGCCAGAAAAAACGCATCCACATTGAGCAACGCAGGATTCCCTGGTGCCAATGCAAATGCCCAATTCTGAGGGTCACCCCGCAGGAAAGATATAACAATCTTGACCTGCTGAGCAGGGTCTCCAGAGGAGCGAGATTTCAAGGAAAGAAACAACTTGCAATTGTTCCTAAAATTCAGAAAACTAGATCTATCTCCAGAAAAAAACTCTGGGATAGGAATTCTAGGTTCAGACATAGGCGTATGTACAACAAAATCTTGTATATTTTGAACCTTAGCAGCAAGATTATTCAGGCTGGAAGCCAAACTCTGGACGGCCATGATAAACAGCTGAGGTCAGAGCTATTCAAGGATTAAGAGGAGGAAAAAAAAAAAAAAAAGCAGCCAAGCTGCAATTAAGGCTAGGCAGCAAACACTGAGGAGGGGAAAAAAATAAAAAATAAAAAAAACATCCTCAGACTACTTTTCCTCCTACTTCAGCCAAAACGATGACCAATCTTTTTTTTTTAGGCCAGCTATACTGTCATGATCCCAATGGCAGGGGATCACAAAAGGACAAACACAAAAACAAAACAAGCTCTAGGGTGATGGAACCTGAGCTGACCGCGATCCTGAACCTAACACACAACTAGCAGTAGCCGGGGAACGTGCCTACGATGATTCCTAGACGTCTCGCGCCAGCCGAAGGATTAACTTCCCCTATCAGAAGAAACACAGACCTCACTTGCCTCCAGAGAAACACCCCACAGAAATAGCAGCCCCCCACATGTAATAACGGTGAAATGAGAGGAAAGCACATACGTAGTTATGAAAATAGAATCAGCAAAAATGAGGCCCTCTAAAGCTAGATAGCAGAGGATACAAAAGTGAACTGCGCGGTCAGCGAAAAACCCTTCAAAAAAAACATCCTGAAATTACTTGAACTCATGTGCCAACCCATGGAACATGAGGAGTAATTTCAGCCCACTAGAGCAACCAGCAGCCAGGAATCACATATCTACAAGCTGGACTAACACAAAAATAAAGCAAAACGTGGAACAGGAAAATCAAAACTTAGCTTGTCCTGAAGATAACAGACGCAGGGAGCAGAGGAAAAAAGACACGCTGATTACATTGGTAGCCGGCGAGGAAATGACAAAAAAGCCAGGTTAAATAGGAAACTCCCATAACCTGATGGAACAGGTGGACACCAGAGACCGCAGAGAACACAAGTCACCCAGTACCATCAGTAACCACCAGAGGGAGCCCAAAAACAGAACTCACAACAGTGCACACAACTTCTTTCTCAGGCGGATTCAGAAGCCTCTAGCAGCCGTGCTCCTCACACCTGCATTACTGTAGGTGTGTACCCCATGGTTTGTGCGCACGACGTCTATCTCAGGCGGATTCAGAAGCCTCTGGCAGCCGTGGTTCTCACACGAGCATTATTGTAGGTGTGTACCCCATGGTTTGTTCACACGACGTCTATCTCAGGCAGATTCAGAAGCCTCTGGCAGCCGTGCTCCTCACACCAGCATTATTGTAGGTGTGTAACCCATGGTTTGTGCACACGACGTCTTTCTCAGGCGGATTCAGAAGCCTCTGGCAGCCGTGCTCCTCACACCAGGATTATTGTAGGTGTGTACCCCAAGGTTTGTGCACACGACGTCTTTCTCAGGTGGATTCAGAAGCCTCTGGCAGCCGTGCTCCTCACACCAGCATTATTGTAGGTGTGTACCCCATGGTTTGTGCACACGACGTCTTTCTCAGGCGGATTGAGAAGCCTCTAGCAGCCGTGCTCCTCACACCTGCATTATTGTAGGTGTGTACCCCATGGTTTGTGCACACGACGTCTTTCTCAGGTGGATTCAGAAGCCTCTGGCAGCCGTGCTCCTCACACCAGGATTATTGTAGGTGTGTACCCCATGGTTTGTGCACACGACGTATTTCTCAGGCAGATTCAGAAGCCTCTGGCAGCCGTGCTCCTCACACCAGCATTATGGCAGGTGTGTACCCCATGGTTTGTGCACACGACGTCTTTCTCAGGCGGATTCAGAAGCCTCTGGCAGCCGTGCTCCTCACACCAGCATTATGGCAGGTGTGTATACCATGGTTTCTGCACACAACGTCTTTCTCAGGCGGATTCAGAAGCCTCTGGCAGCCGTGCTCCTCACACCAGCATTATTGTAGGTGTGTACCCCATGGTTTGTGCACACGACGTCTTTCTCAGGCGGATTCAGAAGCCTCTAGCAGCCGTGCTCCTCACACCTGCATTATTGTAGGTGTGTACCCCATGGTTTGTGCACACAACGTCTTTCTCAGGCGGATTCAGAAGCCTCTGGCAGCCGTGCTCCACACACCAGCATTATAGCAGGTGTGTATCCCATGGTTTGTGCACACGACATCTTTCTCAGGCGGATTCAGAAGCCTCTGGCAGCCGTGCTCCTCACACCAGCATTATTGTAGGTGTGTACCCCCTGGTTTGTGCACACGACATCTTTATCAGGTGAATTCAGAAGCCACTAACAGCCGTGCTCCTCACACCTGCAATATTGTAGGTGTGTACCCCATGGTTTGTGCACACAACGTCTTTCTCAGGCGGATTCAGAAGCCTCTGGCAGCCGTGCTCCTCACACCAGCATTATGGAAGGTGTCTACCCCATGGTTTGTGCACATAACGTCCTTCTCAGGCAGATACAGAAGCCTCTGGCAGCCGTGCTCCTCACACCAGCATTATGGCAGGTGTGTACCCCATGGTTTGTGCACACGACGTCTTTCTCAGGCAGATTCAAAATCCTCTGGCAGCCGTGCTCCTCACACCAGCATTATGGCAGGTGTGTATCCCATGGTTTGTGCACATGACGTCTTTTTCAGGCGGATTCAGAAGCCCCTTGCAGCCGTGCTCCTCACACCAGCATTATGGCAGGTGTGTACCCCATGGTTTGTGCACACGACGTCTTTCTCAGGCGGATTCAGAAGCCTCTGGCAGCCGTGCTCCCCACACCAGCATTATTGTAGGTGTGTACTCCATGGTCTGTGCGCACGACGTCTTTCTCAGGCGGATTCAGAAGCCTCTGGCAGCCGTGCTCCTCACACCAGCATTATTGTAGGTGTGTACCCCATGGTTTGTGCACACAACGTCTTTCTCAGGCGGATTCAGAAGCCTCTAGCAGCCGTGCTCCTCACACCAGCATTATGGCAGGTGTGTACCCCATGGTTTGTCCACACGACGTCTTTCTCAGGCAGATTCAGAAGCCTCTGGCAGCCGTGCTCCTCACACCAGCAATATGGCAGGTGTGTACCCCATGGTTTGTGCACACAACGTTTTTCTCAGGCAGATTCAGAAGCCTCTGGCAGCCGTGTTCCTCACACCAGCTTTATGGCAGGTGTGTATCCCATGGTTTGTGCACACGACATCTTTCTCAGGCGGATTCAGAAGCCTCTGGCAGCCGTGCTCCTCACACCAGCATAATGGCAGGTGTGTACCCCATGGTTTGTGCACACGACGTCTTTCTGAGGCGGATTCAGAAGCCTCTGGCAGCCGTGCTCCTCACACCAGCATTATTGTAGGTGTGTACCCCATGGTTTGTGCACACAACGTCTTTCTCAGGCGGATTCAGAAGCCTCTAGCAGCCGTGCTCCTCACACCCGGATTATTGTAGGTGTGTACCCCATGGTTTGTGCACACAACGTCTTTCTCAGGCGGATTCAGAAGCCTCTAGCAGCCGTGCTCCTCACACCCGGATTATTGTAGGTGTGTACCCCATGGTTTGTGCACACAACGTCTTTCTCAGGCGGATTCAGAAGCCTCTAGCAGCCGTGCTCCTCACACCAGCATTATTGTAGGTGTGTACCCCATGGTTTGTGCACACAACGTCTTTCTCAGGCGGATTCAGAAGCCTCTAGCAGCCGTGCTCCTCACACCCGGATTATTGTAGGTGTGTACCCCATGGTTTGTGCACACAACGTCTTTCTCAGGCGGATTCAGAAGCCTCTAGCAGCCGTGCTCCTCACACCAGCATTATTGTAGGTGTGTGCCCCATGGTTTGTGCACACGACGTCTATCTCAGGCGGATTCAGAAGCCTCTGGCAGCCGTGCTCCTCACACCTGCATTATGGCAGGTGTGTACCCCATGGTTTGTGCACTGTCATGATCCCAATGGCAGGGGATCACAAAAGGACAAACACAAAAACAAAACAAGCTCTAGGGTAATGGAACCTGAGCTGACCGCGATCCTGAACCTAACACACAACTAGCAGTAGCCGGGGAACGTGCCTACGATGATTCCTAGACGTCTCGCGCCAGCCGAAGGATTAACTTCCCCTATCAGAAGAAACACAGACCTCACTTGCCTCCAGAGAAACACCCCACAGAAATAGCAGCCCCCCACATGTAATAACGGTGAAATGAGAGGAAAGCACATACGTAGTTATGAAAATAGAATCAGCAAAAATGAGGCCCGCTAAAGCTAGATAGCAGAGGATACAAAAGTGAACTGCGCGGTCAGCGAAAAACCCTTCAAAAAACCATCCTGAAATTACTTGAACTCATGTGCCAACTCATGGAACATGAGGAGTAATTTCAGCCCACTAGAGCAACCAGCAGCCAGGAATCACATATCTGCAAGCTGGACTAAGACAAAAATAAAGCAAAACGTGGAACAGGAAAATCAAAACTTAGCTTGTCCTGAAGATAACAGACGCAGGGAGCAGAGGAAAAAAGACACGCTGATTACATTGGTAGCCGGCGAGGAAATGACAAAAAAGCCAGGTTAAATAGGAAACTCCCATAACCTGATGGAACAGGTGGACACCAGAGACCGCAGAGAACACAAGTCACCCAGTACCATCAGTAACCACCAGAGGGAGCCCAAAAACAGAACTCACAACAGTACCCCCCCTTGAGGAGGGGTCACCGAACCCTCACGAGAACCACCAGGGCGACCAGGATGAGCCCTATGAAATGCACGGACCAAATCGGCAGCATGAAGATCAGAGGCAATCACCCAAGAATTATCCTCCTGACCATAACCCTTCCACTTGACCAAATACTGGAGTTTCCGTCTGGAAACACGAGAATCCAAGATCTTCTCCACAACATACTCCAATTCACCCTCCACCAGCACTGGAGCAGGAGGCTCAAGCGAAGGAACAACAGGTACCTCATACTTCCGCAACAACGACCGATGGAACACATTATAAATAGCAAACGATGCCGGGAGATCCAAACGAAACGACACAGGGTTAAGAATTTCCAAGATCCTATAGGGACCGATGAACCGAGGCTTGAACTTAGGAGAAGAGACCTTCATAGGAACAAAACAAGAAGACAACCACACCAAGTCCCCAACAAGAAGTCGAGGACCCACGCGGCGACGGCGATTAGCAAACCGCTGAGCCCTCTCCTGGGACAACTTCAAATTGTCCACCACATGACTCCAAATCCGATGCAACCTATCCACCACCATGTTCACTCCAGGACAATCAGAAGGCTCCACCTGACCAGAGGAAAAACGAGGATGAAACCCCGAATTACAAAAGAAAGGAGAAACCAAGGTAGCAGAACTAGCCCGATTATTAAGGGCAAACTCGGCAAGCGGCAAAAAGGAAACCCAGTCATCTTGATCAGCAGAAACAAAACACCTTAAATAAGTTTCTAAAGTCTGATTAGTTCGTTCCGTCTGGCCATTCGTCTGGGGATGGAATGCAGACGAAAAGGACAAATCAATGCCCATCTTAGCACAGAACGTCCGCCAAAATCTAGACACAAACTGGGATCCCCTGTCAGAAACGATGTTCTCCAGAATGCCATGCAAACGGACCACGTTTTGAAAAAACAGAGGGACCAACTCAGAGGAGGAAGGTAATTTAGGCAAGGGCACCAGATGAACCATCTTAGAAAAGCGGTCACACACAACCCATATGACGGACATTTTTTGAGAGACAGGGAGATCCGAAATAAAGTCCATGGAAATGTGCGTCCAAGGCCTCTTCGGGATAGGCAAAGGTGACAACAATCCACTGGCCCGAGAACAGCAAGGCTTAGCCCGAGCGCAAACTCCACAAGACTGCACGAAAGAACGCACATCCCTCGACAAGGAAGGCCACCAAAAAGACCTGGCCACCAAGTCTCTAGTACCAAATATTCCAGGATGACCTGCCAACACAGAAGAATGGACCTCGGAGATGACTCTACTGGTCCAATTATCCGGAACAAACAGTCTTTCCGGCGGACAACGATCAGGTTTATCCGCCTGAAACTCCTGCAAAGCACGTCGCAAGTCTGGGGAGACAGCCGACAAAATCACCCCATCCCTAAGGATACCAGTGGGCTCAGAATTTCCAGGGGAGTCAGGCACAAAACTCCTAGAAAGAGTATCCGCCTTCACATTCTTTGAACCTGGCAGGTATGAAACCACAAAATTGAAACAGGAGAAAAACAGTGACCAACGAGCCTGTCTAGGATTCAGACGCTTGGCAGACTCAAGGTACATCAGATTTTTGTGATCAGTCAAGACCACCACACGATGTCTAGCACCCTCAAGCCAATGACGCCACTACTCAAATGCCCACTTCATGGCCAAAAGCTCCCGATTACCAACATCATAATTCCGTTCAGCGGGCGAAAATTTTCTAGAAAAGAACGCACATGGCTTCATCACTGAGCCATCGGAGCTTCTCTGTGACAAAACCGCCCCCGCTCCGATCTCGGAAGCATCAACCTCAACCTGAAAAGGAAGCGACGTATCTGGCTGACGCAACACAGGAGCAGAAGAAAACCGGCGCTTAAGTTCCTGAAAGGCCTCCACAGCCGCAGGAGACCAATCAGTAACATCAGCACCCTTTTTAGTCAAATCCGTCAAAGGCTTAACAACACTAGAAAAATTAGTTATGAAGCGACGATAAAAATTAGCAAAGCCTAAGAACTTCTGTAGACTCTTAAGAGATGTAGGCTGCGTCCAGTCACAAATAGCCTGAACCTTGACGGGATCCATCTCAATAGTAGAAGGGGAAAAAATATACCCCAAAAAAGAAATCTTCTGGACTCCAAAGAGACATTTAGAACCTTTTACAAACAAAGAATTGGCCCGCAGGACCTGAAACACCTTCCTGACCTGCTGAACATGAGACTCCCAGTCATCAGAAAAAACCAAAACATCATCCAAATACACGATAATAAATTTATCCAGATATTCACGGAAAATATCGTGCATAAAAGACTGGAAGACAGAAGGAGCATTAGAAAGTCCAAAAGGCATCACCAAATACTCGAAATGGCCCTCAGGCGTATTAAATGCGGTTTTCCACTCATCACCCTGCCTTATCCGCACATGATTATACGCACCCCGAAGATCAATCTTAGTGAACCATTTAGCCCCCTTAATGCGAGCGAACAAATCAGTCAACAAAGGCAAAGGATACTGATATTTGACTGTAATCTTATTCAAAAGACGATAATCTATGCAAGGCCTCAAGGAACCATCTTTTTTGGCCACAAAAAAAAAGCCTGCTCCCAAAGGGGACGAAGATGGACGGATATGTCCCTTTTCCAAGGACTCCTTAACATGATTCCGCATAGCAGTATGCTCTGGCACTGACAGATTGAACAAACGACCCTTAGGGAATTTACTGCCAGGAATCAAATCTATAGCACAATCGCAATCCCTGTGAGGAGGAAGCGAACTGAGCTTTAGGCTCCTCAAAAACCTCCCAATAATCAGACAGAAATACCGGAACCTCAGAAGGAATAGATGAAGCGATAGAAATCGGAGATGCATCATCATGAACCCCCTGACATCCCCAGCTTAACACAGACATTGTTTTCCAGTCCAGGACTGGGTTATGAGTTTGTAACCATGGCAGACCAAGCACTAAGACATCATGTAAATTATACAGTACCAGGAAGCGAATCACCTCCTGATGAACGGGAGTCATACGCATGGTCACTTGTGTCCAGTACTGAGGTTTATTCATAGCCAAAGGTGTAGAGTCAATTCCTTTCAAAGGAATAGGAACTTCCAGAGGTTCCAGACTAAACCCACAGCGATTGGCAAATGACCAATCCATAAGACTCAGGGCAGCGCCTGAATCCACATAGGCATCGACGGAAATGGATGATAATGAACAAATCAGCGTCACAGACAGAATGAACTTAGACTGTAAAGTACCAATGGCAACAGACTTATCAACCTTTTTTGTGCGTTTAGAGCATGCTGATATAACATGAGCTGAATCACCACAATAAAAACACAATCCATTTTTCCGCCTATAATTTTGCCGTTCACTTCTGGACTGAATTCTATCACATTGCATTATCTCAGGTGCCTGTTCAGAAGACACCGCCAAATGGTGCACAGGTTTGCGCTTCCGTAAACGCCGATCAATCTGAATAGCCATAGTCATGGACTCATTCAGACCTGTAGGCGCCGGGAACCCCGCCATAACATCTTTAATGGCCTCAGAAAGGCCATCTCTGAATTTTGCAGCCAGAGCGCACTCATTCCACTGAGTAAGCACCGACCATTTCCGATATTTCTGACAATATATTTCTGCTTCATCTTGCCCCTGAGAGAGAGCCAATAAAGCTTTTTCAGCCTGAATCTCTAGGTTAGGTTCCTCATAGAGCAAACCCAATGCCAGAAAAAACGCATCCACATTGAGCAACGCAGGATTCCCTGGTGCCAATGCAAATGCCCAATTCTGAGGGTCACCCCGCAGGAAAGATATAACAATCTTGACCTGCTGAGCAGGGTCTCCAGAGGAGCGAGATTTCAAGGAAAGAAACAACTTGCAATTGTTCCTAAAATTCAGAAAACTAGATCTATCTCCAGAAAAAAACTCTGGGATAGGAATTCTAGGTTCAGACATAGGCGTATGTACAACAAAATCTTGTATATTTTGAACCTTAGCAGCAAGATTATTCAGGCTGGAAGCCAAACTCTGGACGGCCATGATAAACAGCTGAGGTCAGAGCTATTCAAGGATTAAGAGGAGGAAAAAAAAAAAAAAAAGCAGCCAAGCTGCAATTAAGGCTAGGCAGCAAACACTGAGGAGGGGAAAAAAATAAAAAATAAAAAAAACATCCTCAGACTACTTTTCCTCCTACTTCAGCCAAAACGATGACCAATCTTTTTTTTTTAGGCCAGCTATACTGTCATGATCCCAATGGCAGGGGATCACAAAAGGACAAACACAAAAACAAAACAAGCTCTAGGGTGATGGAACCTGAGCTGACCGCGATCCTGAACCTAACACACAACTAGCAGTAGCCGGGGAACGTGCCTACGATGATTCCTAGACGTCTCGCGCCAGCCGAAGGATTAACTTCCCCTATCAGAAGAAACACAGACCTCACTTGCCTCCAGAGAAACACCCCACAGAAATAGCAGCCCCCCACATGTAATAACGGTGAAATGAGAGGAAAGCACATACGTAGTTATGAAAATAGAATCAGCAAAAATGAGGCCCTCTAAAGCTAGATAGCAGAGGATACAAAAGTGAACTGCGCGGTCAGCGAAAAACCCTTCAAAAAAAACATCCTGAAATTACTTGAACTCATGTGCCAACCCATGGAACATGAGGAGTAATTTCAGCCCACTAGAGCAACCAGCAGCCAGGAATCACATATCTGCAAGCTGGACTAACACAAAAATAAAGCAAAACGTGGAACAGGAAAATCAAAACTTAGCTTGTCCTGAAGATAACAGACGCAGGGAGCAGAGGAAAAAAGACACGCTGATTACATTGGTAGCCGGCGAGGAAATGACAAAAAAGCCAGGTTAAATAGGAAACTCCCATAACCTGATGGAACAGGTGGACACCAGAGACCGCAGAGAACACAAGTCACCCAGTACCATCAGTAACCACCAGAGGGAGCCCAAAAACAGAACTCACAACAGTGCACACAACTTCTTTCTCAGGCGGATTCAGAAGCCTCTAGCAGCCGTGCTCCTCACACCTGCATTACTGTAGGTGTGTACCCCATGGTTTGTGCGCACGACGTCTATCTCAGGCGGATTCAGAAGCCTCTGGCAGCCGTGGTTCTCACACGAGCATTATTGTAGGTGTGTACCCCATGGTTTGTTCACACGACGTCTATCTCAGGCAGATTCAGAAGCCTCTGGCAGCCGTGCTCCTCACACCAGCATTATTGTAGGTGTGTAACCCATGGTTTGTGCACACGACGTCTTTCTCAGGCGGATTCAGAAGCCTCTGGCAGCCGTGCTCCTCACACCAGGATTATTGTAGGTGTGTACCCCAAGGTTTGTGCACACGACGTCTTTCTCAGGTGGATTCAGAAGCCTCTGGCAGCCGTGCTCCTCACACCAGCATTATTGTAGGTGTGTACCCCATGGTTTGTGCACACGACGTCTTTCTCAGGCGGATTGAGAAGCCTCTAGCAGCCGTGCTCCTCACACCTGCATTATTGTAGGTGTGTACCCCATGGTTTGTGCACACGACGTCTTTCTCAGGTGGATTCAGAAGCCTCTGGCAGCCGTGCTCCTCACACCAGGATTATTGTAGGTGTGTACCCCATGGTTTGTGCACACGACGTCTTTCTCAGGCAGATTCAGAAGCCTCTGGCAGCCGTGCTCCTCACACCAGCATTATGGCAGGTGTGTACCCCATGGTTTGTGCACACGACGTCTTTCTCAGGCGGATTCAGAAGCCTCTGGCAGCCGTGCTCCTCACACCAGCATTATGGCAGGTGTGTATACCATGGTTTCTGCACACAACGTCTTTCTCAGGCGGATTCAGAAGCCTCTGGCAGCCGTGCTCCTCACACCAGCATTATTGTAGGTGTGTACCCCATGGTTTGTGCACACGACGTCTTTCTCAGGCGGATTCAGAAGCCTCTAGCAGCCGTGCTCCTCACACCTGCATTATTGTAGGTGTGTACCCCATGGTTTGTGCACACAACGTCTTTCTCAGGCGGATTCAGAAGCCTCTGGCAGCCGTGCTCCACACACCAGCATTATAGCAGGTGTGTATCCCATGGTTTGTGCACACGACATCTTTCTCAGGCGGATTCAGAAGCCTCTGGCAGCCGTGCTCCTCACACCAGCATTATTGTAGGTGTGTACCCCCTGGTTTGTGCACACGACATCTTTATCAGGTGAATTCAGAAGTCACTAACAGCCGTGCTCCTCACACCTGCAATATTGTAGGTGTGTACCCCATGGTTTGTGCACACAACGTCTTTCTCAGGCGGATTCAGAAGCCTCTGGCAGCCGTGCTCCTCACACCAGCATTATGGAAGGTGTCTACCCCATGGTTTGTGCACATAACGTCCTTCTCAGGCAGATACAGAAGCCTCTGGCAGCCGTGCTCCTCACACCAGCATTATGGCAGGTGTGTACCCCATGGTTTGTGCACACGACGTCTTTCTCAGGCAGATTCAAAATCCTCTGGCAGCCGTGCTCCTCACACCAGCATTATGGCAGGTGTGTATCCCATGGTTTGTGCACATGACGTCTTTTTCAGGCGGATTCAGAAGCCCCTTGCAGCCGTGCTCCTCACACCAGCATTATGGCAGGTGTGTACCCCATGGTTTGTGCACACGACGTCTTTCTCAGGCGGATTCAGAAGCCTCTGGCAGCCGTGCTCCCCACACCAGCATTATTGTAGGTGTGTACTCCATGGTCTGTGCGCACGACGTCTTTCTCAGGCGGATTCAGAAGCCTCTGGCAGCCGTGCTCCTCACACCAGCATTATTGTAGGTGTGTACCCCATGGTTTGTGCACACAACGTCTTTCTCAGGCGGATTCAGAAGCCTCTAGCAGCCGTGCTCCTCACACCAGCATTATGGCAGGTGTGTACCCCATGGTTTGTCCACACGACGTCTTTCTCAGGCAGATTCAGAAGCCTCTGGCAGCCGTGCTCCTCACACCAGCAATATGGCAGGTGTGTACCCCATGGTTTGTGCACACAACGTTTTTCTCAGGCAGATTCAGAAGCCTCTGGCAGCCGTGTTCCTCACACCAGCTTTATGGCAGGTGTGTATCCCATGGTTTGTGCACACGACATCTTTCTCAGGCGGATTCAGAAGCCTCTGGCAGCCGTGCTCCTCACACCAGCATAATGGCAGGTGTGTACCCCATGGTTTGTGCACACGACGTCTTTCTGAGGCGGATTCAGAAGCCTCTGGCAGCCGTGCTCCTCACACCAGCATTATTGTAGGTGTGTACGCCATGGTCTGTGCGCACGACATCTTTCTCAGGCGGATTCAGAAGCCTCTGGCAGCCATGCTCCTCACACCAGCATTATGGCAGGTGTGTAGCCCATGGTTTGTGCACACAATGTCTTTCTCAGGCGGATTCAGAAGTCTATGGCAGCCGTGCTCCTCACACCAGCATTATTGTAGGTGTGTACCCCATGGTTTGTGCACACGACGTCTTTCTCAGGCGGATTCAGAAGCCTCTGCCAGCCGTGCTCCTCACACCAGCATTATTGTAGGTGTGTACCCCATGGTTTGTGCACACGACGTCTTTCTCAGGCGGATTCAGAAGCCTCTGGCAGCCGTGCTCCTCACACCAGAATTATTGTAGGTGTGTACCCCATGGTTTGTGCGCACGACGTCTATCTCAGGCGGATTCAGAAGCCTCTGGCAGCCGTGGTTCTCACACCAGCATTATTGTAGGTGTGTACCCCATGGTTTGTGCACACGATGTCTATTTCATGCAGATTCAGAAGCCTCTGGCAGCCGTGGTCCTCACACCAGCATTATGGCAGGTGTGTAACCCATGGTTTGTGCACACGACGTCTTTCTCAGGCGGATTCAGAAGCCTCTGGCAGCCGTGCTCCTCACACCAGGATTATTGTAGGTGTGTACCCCATAGTTTGTGCACACGACGTCTTTCTCAGGTGGATTCAGAAGCCTCTGGCAGCCGTGCTCCTCACACCAGCATTATTGTAGGTGTGTACCCCATGGTTTGTGCACACGACGTCTTTCTCAGGCGGATTGAGAAGCCTCTAGCAGCCGTGCTCCTCACACCTGCATTATTGTAGGTGTGTACCCCATGGTTTGCGCACACGACGTCTTTTTCAGGTGGATTCAGAAGCCTCTGGCAGCCGTGCTCCTCACACCAGGATTATTGTAGGTGTGTACCCCATGGTTTGTGCACACGATGTCTTTCTCAGGCAGATTCAGAAGCCTCTGGCAGCCGTACTCCTCACACCAGCATTATGGCAGGTGTGTACCCCATGGTTTGTGCACACGACGTCTTTCTCAGGCGGATTCAGAAGCCTCTGGCAGCCGTGCGCCTCACACCAGCATTATGGCAGGTGTGTATACCATGGTTTGTGCACACAACGTCTTTCTCAGGCGGATTCAGAAGCCTCTGGCAGCCGTGCTCCTCACACAAGCATTATTGTAGGTGTGTACCCCATGGTTTGTGAACACGACGTCTTTCTCAGGCGGATTCAGAAGCCTCTAGCAGCCGTGCTCCTCACACCTGCATTATTGTAGGTGTGTACCCCATGGTTTGTGCACACAACGTGTTTCTCAGGCGGATTCAGAAGCCTCTGGCAGCCGTGCTCCTCACACCAGCATTATGGCATGTGTGTATCCCATGGTTTGTGCACACGACATCTTTCTCAGGCGGATTCAGAAGCCTCTGGCAGCCGTGCTCCTCACACCAGCATTATTGTAGGTGTGTACCCCATGGTTTGTGCACACGACGTCTTTATCAGGCGAATTCAGAAGCCACTAACAGACGTGCTCCTCACACCTGCATTATGGCAGGTGTGTACCCCATGGTTTGTGCACATGACGTCTATCTCAGGCGGATTCAGAAGCCTCTGGCAGCCGTGCTCCTCACACCAGGATTATTGTAGGTGTGTACCCCATGGTTTGTGCACACGACGTCTATCTCAGGCGGATTCAGAAGCCTCTGGCAGCCGTGCTCCTCACACCAGCATTATGGCAGGTGTGTGTTAAATATTAATTATTCTTATTTTTATTCTGTACCGAGCACATGGTTTCTTGCTGACATTATCCAAAGCTATTTCTGTGTATGTAGCTCAGAGTATAAGTTAACGCCATATACAGGGAACACGTGATCAGTGTTGAGCATATATAAACGTCTCTTAGGAGGGGGTGGGGGGCTTTTTGTCACGTGGGACGGTCACCTCCCTTCCTTCACCATCATTCTCCATGGACATGGGACAAGACACGAGGAACAACAGCTTTTGCTGCGATGGTGGATAACTCAATAAACCACTATACTTTCGTCAGAATATCATGACATTTTTCTTTTAAGAATAACGCACCTGGTTAAGTCTTGATTAGATATTTTTGCGCAATAACGATTTTTAACATTGGCCTAGCCAGCCAGTTTTGATTTTTTGTGCTATTTTTGCGTGAATTTCCTTCTTCTTGCACACGGGGGAAGACAGAAGAGTTCCGCTAGATTGTGCAAGTATTCAGGAATTCCACTTCAAAATTTCAAGTCACAAAGATCTCACAAGAACCTACGAATGACGGAGACTAACAGGTGTTGTACGGATTGACAGCAAGCACTGGTAGTGCTGAAGAACGGACGTGCTAAAAATAGCCGTGCTGAAGTCCGGAGCCCAGCGTTGTAAAAGCAAAGGGATTACAAGCTGAGATTTCAAGGTAAGACAAATGGATTTGATAAATTCATATGCTAAATCAAGTCAGATAGACTTTGTAAGTTTGTACGGATCTAGCTTAGAAATATTTTGGTCTAATTTATTTTCAGAATGCAGAACTGCGAATTTGAATTTAGATTGTAAGCTAATGTCTAAGAAAAAAGAAAAAGAGCAACTTAAAAATATTTTACATATGGTTTATGTATTTAACGAGTTTGTGACAGAGAAGTCCAAAAAAGACAGTGTAGAAAGAATCTCTAAGGAAACGAATGATGTTCCCAAGATTGACTGTAATGAGAAGAGTGAGAAAGATGTGACGCACGTATCTGTAATGACGATGACCACCCAAAGTGACATTGACTTTGTGACACAAGATGAAAAACAAGATGGAGGAAGTGAAGGAGACATGACAATTGACAAAGATGATCTACGAGGGACAGATGTACAAGGGCCACTAAAAATAGACGACTCAGAGGCCCAACTCCAACTTAAATCTAGGAAAATCCTGCTAAAATTATGCAAAATCATTCCTGCATATGATGACAAAATCCATGTGTGCAGAAATTCAGAGATATTTGAAAGTTTTGCTGATAAGTTTGATTTGACTAATGTGCAGAGAAATAATTTGTTTAAAATTTGGCTTCCGGTAATCTTCTCCAGAAGACTCTCACTAAAAATGCAGACTGATGAGTTCCACGAAAAGATGACTGATGTAGAAAGATTAAGAATTTTGATTTTCTGTGGATTAAAAGAAAATTATCCAGATCTTGATATTCTTCTAAAATTGAAGATTGGCCGGGAAGAATGTACGTTTACTTTTATGGCCATTTTTGAAAGGATTTATAAATTGGTCTGTACGAATTTGAATCAACAATCCATGATAAATTGTTTTGTAAACAAGTTTAAATTCTTAAATCCTGTATCTCGTATAATTGCTACACAGAAAAATTCTTTATACGAATGCGCAAAATCCCTTGATTTTTCTAGAAAACACGAGAATCTTGAAAGGAAAACACATTTTACTAAGTTTTTGAAACCAGTCAGAATTCAATCTTATCAAAAGCCAAAATCAAAATCTTCAAATCTGATCCAAAATCAAATCTATGAAGTACGAAGAAAATTACATATTTGTTACAAACCGTATGAAAAGATTCAGGAGTCTATTAAAGAAATTTCTCTGAAAGATTTAAAATCTGAAGGCTCAGATCTGTCTCTAAAGATGGCGGAAACTGACAGACGGAAGCAGGTGAGTATCCCAGGGGGAGCTCAGCTGAACACTCCATTATCACAGCAGCTCTTCAAAGAGTCCATAGGGTTAAAACTGACCTTACTAAATACAGCATTTCAGATAATCGACAGAGAGTTACATTTTGGGATAGGAATTGGCTAAATATGTAATTATATTATATGATGAGTTATACAATGTATTATTTATTAATATGTAATTATTTTATTCAATATAATTCTGCAGTTATATATATTAATATAGTATACAGTAAATACTGTAGCATATTTGTATAAATAGAGATTATATTAACTGCATTTTTATATATATAGTGAAATAATTAAAATTTACTCCAGTAAAAAATATTTAGAATTACAATTAAATACATTTATTAAATATATACATATGTATAAGATATTTAAATTATTTTGTTTTGAAATAAATATGAAATTAACCTTTATCTTTCATTTCCCTTAGAATTTTACTTTCAAAGCGAGGATTGAACAAAAAATACCTGTTTCATGAATTTATGTCTTATTCACACAGGAAGCTATATTAACTGCATGATATATATATATATTTAACACTTAAAATAAATAATATATCTAACAACCTAAAAATGTGTGTACTACATGTAAATTTTCTTTCTGTAATAATCTAAAACGTGTTTTTTTTTCCTCCCACTGCATGGTGTGACATATGTGAGTTAAGGAATATCATATAGCCTTGTTTTTTAATTTTAGGAATTTTCCTCAGCCTTACATTCAAAGGGTCTTAGTTACAGGCTTGTACCAAAATAGCGTTAGAACATTCAACTCAAGTTTCTTGTAAATGAGTCCAGTCCTTTCTATAGTTTAAAACATACTGATACTGTTAAATAATATTTGGGGAATATTCAAAGGAATATTAGAATACTAAATTTAATAGATTACAATGCGCATTGATTGATAATTAGGATACAATATTTTGGGTTAATATACATGTTTTTTATTCTTTGTATGTGAAATGTATTGTGAACGTCTATGTGAGTCACATGTGACAGGTGAGAGAACATATGAGCAGCTGCTGAGTGAATTTGACATGAGATGTGATGTAAGAGTGACCAGAGCGTGGTATGTGGAATGTGGAATGTGGATGCACAGTTTGACTGAGGCCTCATGATTTATGGTATGTCAGAAAAAAAAACCAACAACTGTGTGTTTAAAAAAAAAAAAAAAAAAATAATGATTTTTCACTTGGGTTTTTACAAATTAATTTTTTCATAAAATAATATTTTTTGATATTAAGGGGGAAATGTGTTTTTGATCCTGATCACATCATCACATTTCATCAATACCTCTTCTTCACACATTTTAATAAAGAAGAAATATTAATAAGGTATTATTGGGTACAATAACAATAAATATTATAAATATCATTTTTTCCTCTAATGAAGGGTATTATATGCAAAGCTGCATAATTTCAATATTTTGGTGATCCAAGGTTATGACAACATCTACATGAGGAAAGTATTAAGGGAATGTGTTACTGAAACATAACCTCAGCATTTGTCATCAACATATAAAGGCCTTATTCTTATTTTTATTTTTTATTCTCATTTTTATTTTTCTATTTTTCATTTTTATTTTTTTATCTCAAGAAAAAATCTATATTTCATAAAGTAATGTCTAATACAAGAATATTGCTTGATCAAATATAGTGATCATATGGTTTCATTATATAAGAAATGTTTCAATTCTGAGTTAAATACAACAATTCATTCATTCATTCATTCATTTATTTATTCATATATATACTTATTTTGGTTCATGGCTATACATGCTTACATATTATTGGTCTACTGAACATAATTTAATAAAGTTTTAATACTAAATATCAGCACTTGTTACATAAAAGACACACTGACATCTATGGGTTCAAAAAGAAATTACACCTATGACATAAAAATGTCCAATCACATGAAGAATATGGTTAATAATATACTATCATTTATTATTATTATTATTATTTTATTTTTCCAAATATAAACTCCATTTTAATATCATTTAATAATTATATGAATATTATTGATTGCTATGGTACGCTGTGATATTATAAGTTAGGGAAATTACCAGATTTGGTATAGAATAGGGAATGAAGACTTCAATCAAGATACTAAAGATGTTAATAAAGATTTTATATTTTTCTAAATTCAATTGATTCTTAAAAGTTACAAGAAGAAAAGCCATTATCCAGAAGTTCCACAAGGTAACAATGCTATGATTTCTGAGAAATAATAGACTGTGTCAAATACAATTCATGTCACCACTCACAACTACAGCATCCATCACTGACTATGAGTACAGTATCAAAGATGAACTGTGTTATTACGTTCCAGTGGTTTCCTATCACCTATAAGACTTCCATGAAAGCTGGTGAACACTCAGGTAATTGTCAGGACGCTACAACCCTGACATATGTCCTGTGTACTAAGGACTGGTTATGGTGCTATGTTTGGCAAGGAAGAGTCAATGTAACCCTTGCTGTGCTGACCAAAGACGTCACACCTGTCCCAAGACCAGTGCGGACAATATGGAAGGATTCCAGATGATTTCCAAGGCGAGCCAATGTAAGTCCAGGTCTCTAAAAGTGACACTGCACAGATATTAAAGCGACATTTCATCTATGGACTTTGTTTTCTTATCAACATTTGAATTTATGGACTTTGATTGACACATGACACACGGTCTCTACATATCTACATGCTATCATCTATTACAAAAGACTTATATTAAAGATTGTTTGAAAGAACCAAGAAGAAGAACCAAGATGAAGACCAGATGACATCAGATGACATCACACCTGAGATGCTTTAAGTAGATATAGGGAAGTATAATATATATTTTATATGAATATTAGTCACGGCTTACCATAACATGAATTACCATAACATGAATTACCATAACATGAATTTACATATCATTATATTATTGAGAACATATAACATTATTATTGATATTATTTATTACATCATTTTGCCAAAGAAGAAAGAAGATCTTATTATTATTTTAATTTGAGGGTTCCAATCAATGTCTGTCACCCTCAAAAGGGGGAATTGTTAAATATTAATTATTCTTATTTTTATTCTGTACCGAGCACATGGTTTCTTGCTGACATTATCCAAAGCTATTTCTGTGTATGTAGCTCAGAGTATAAGTTAACGCCATATACAGGGAACACGTGATCAGTGTTGAGCATATATAAACGTCTCTTAGGAGGGGGTGGGGGGCTTTTTGTCACGTGGGACGGTCACCTCCCTTCCTTCACCATCATTCTCCATGGACATGGGACAAGACACGAGGAACAACAGCTTTTGCTGCGATGGTGGATAACTCAATAAACCACTATACTTTCGTCAGAATATCATGACATTTTTCTTTTAAGAATAACGCACCTGGTTAAGTCTTGATTAGATATTTTTGCGCAATAACGATTTTTAACAGTGTGTACCCCATGGTTTGTGCACACGACGTCTATCTCAGGCGGATTCAGAAGCCTCTGGCAGCCGTGCTCCTCACACCAGCATTATGGCAGGTGTGTACCCCTTGGTTTGTGCACACGACATCTTTTTCAGGCGGATTCAGAAGCCTCTCTCAGCCGTGCTCCCCACACCAGCATTATTGTAGGTGTGTGCCCCATGGTTTGTGCACACAACGTCTTTCTCAGGCGGATTCAGAAGCCTCTGGCAGCCGTGCTCCTCACACCTGCATTATTGTAGGTGTGTGCCCCATGGCTTGTGCACACGACGTCTATCTCAGGCGGATTCAGAAGCCTCTGGCAGCCGTGCTCCTCACACCAGCATTATGGCAGGTGTGTACCCCATGGTTTGTGCACACGACGTCTTTCTCAGGCGGATTCAGAAGCCTCTGGCAGCCGTGCGCCTCACACCAGCATTATGGCAGGTGTGTATACCATGGTTTGTGCACACAACGTCTTTCTCAGGCGGATTCAGAAGCCTCTGGCAGCCGTGTTCCTCACACAAGCATTATTGTAGGTGTGTACCCCATGGTTTGTGCACACGACGTCTTTCCCAGGCGGATTCAGAAGCCTCTAGCAGCCGTGCTCCTCACACCTGCATTATTGTAGGTGTGTACCCCATGGTTTGTGCACACAACGTGTTTCTCAGGCGGATTCAGAAGCCTCTGGCAGCCGTGCTCCTCACACCAGCATTATGGCAGGTGTGTATCCCATGGTTTGTGCACACGACATCTTTCTCAGGCGGATTCAGAAGCCTCTGGCAGCCGTGCTCCTCACACCAGCATTATTGTAGGTGTGTACCCCATGGTTTGTGCACACGACGTCTTTATCAGGCGAATTCAGAAGCCACTAACAGCCGTGCTCCTCACACCTGCAATATTGTAGGTGTCTACCACATGGTTTGTGCACACGACGTCTTTCTCAGGCGGATTCAGAAGCCTCTGGCAGCCGTGCTCCTCACACCAGCATTATGGCAGGTGTGTACCCCATGGTTTGTGCACACGACGTCTTTCTCAGGCAGATTCAGAAGCCTCTGGCAGCCGTGCTCCTCACACCTGCATTATGGCAGGTGTGTACCCCATGGTTTGTGCACATGACGTCTATCTCAGGCGGATTCAGAAGCCTCTGGCAGCCGTGCTCCTCACACCAGGATTATTGTAGGTGTGTACCCCATGGTTTGTGCACACGACGTCTATCTCAGGCGGATTCAGAAGCCTCTGGCAGCCGTGCTCCTCACACCAGCATTATGGCAGGTGTGTACCCCATGGTTTGTGCACACGACGTCTATCTCAGGCGGATTCAGAAGCCTCTGGCAGCCGTGCTCCTCACACCAGCATCATGGCAGGTGTGTACCCCTTGGTTTGTGCACACGACGTCTTTCTCAGGCGGATTCAGAAGCCTCTGGCAGCCGTGCTCCCCACACCAGCATTATTGTAGGTGTGTACCCCATGGTTTGTGCACACAACGTCTTTCTCAGGCGGATTCAGAAGCCTCTGGCAGCCGTGCTCCTCACACCTGCATTATTGTAGGTGTGTGCCCCATGGCTTGTGCACACGACGTCTATCTCAGGCGGATTCAGAAGCCTCTGGCAGCCGTGCTCCTCACACCTGCATTATGGCAGGTGTGTGCCCCATGGCTTGTGCACACAACTTCTTTCTCAGGCGGATTCAGAAGCCTCTAGCAGCCGTGCTCCTCACACCAGCATTATTGTAGTTGTGTACCCCATGGTTTGTGCGCACAATGTCTATCTCAGGCGGATTCAGAAGCCTCTGGCAGCCGTGTTTCTCACACCAGCATTATTGTAGGTGTGTACCCCATGGTTTGTGCACACGACGTCTATCTCAGGCAGATTCAGAAGCCTCTGGCAGCCGTGCTCCTCACACCAGCATTATTGTAGGTGTGTAACCCATGGTTTGTGCACACGACGTCCTTCTCAGGTGGATTCAGAAGCCTCTGGCAGCCGTGCTCCTCACACCAGGATTATTGTAGGTGTGTACCCCATGGTTTGTGCACGTGACGTCTTTCTCAAGTGGATTCAGAAGCCTCTGGCAGCCGTGCTCCTCACACCAGCATTATTGTAGGTGTGTACCCCATGGTTTGTGCACACGACGTCTTTCTCAGGCGGATTCAGAAGCCTCTGGCAGCCGTGCGCCTCACACCAGCATTATGGCAGGTGTGTATACCATGGTTTGTGCACACAACGTCTTTCTCAGGCGGATTCAGAAGCCTCTGGCAGCCGTGCTCCTCACACAAGCATTATTGTAGGTGTGTACCCCATGGTTTGTGCACACGACGTCTTTCCCAGGCGGATTCAGAAGCCTCTAGCAGCCGTGCTCCTCACACCTGCATTATTGTAGGTGTGTACCCCATGGTTTGTGCACACAACGTGTTTCTCAGGCGGATTCAGAAGCCTCTGGCAGCCGTGCTCCTCACACCAGCATTATGGCAGGTGTGTATCCCATGGTTTGTGCACACGACATCTTTCTCAGGCGGATTCAGAAGCCTCTGGCAGCCGTGCTCCTCACACCAGCATTATTGTAGGTGTGTACCCCATGGTTTGTGCACACGACGTCTTTATCAGGCGAATTCAGAAGCCACTAACAGCCGTGCTCCTCACACCTGCAATATTGTAGGTGTGTACCCCATGGTTTGTGCACATGACGTCTATCTCAGGCGGATTCAGAAGCCTCTGGCAGCCGTGCTCCTCACACCAGGATTATTGTAGGTGTGTACCCCATGGTTTGTGCACACGACGTCTATCTCAGGCGGATTCAGAAGCCTCTGGCAGCCGTGCTCCTCACACCAGCATTATGGCAGGTGTGTACCCCATGGTTTGTGCACACGACGTCTATCTCAGGCGGATTCAGAAGCCTCTGGCAGCCGTGCTCCTCACACCAGCATTATGGCAGGTGTGTACCCCATGGTTTGTGCACACGACGTCTTTCTCAGGCGGATTCAGAAGCCTCTGGCAGCCGTGCTCCCCACACCAGCATTATTGTAGGTGTGTACCCCATGGTTTGTGCACACAACGTCTTTCTCAGGCGGATTCAGAAGCCTCTGGCAGCCGTGCTCCTCACACCTGCATTATTGTAGGTGTGTGCCCCATGGCTTGTGCACACGACGTCTATCTCAGGCGGATTCAGAAGCCTCTGGCAGCCGTGCTCCTCACACCTGCATTATGGCAGGTGTGTGCCCCATGGCTTGTGCACACAACTTCTTTCTCAGGCGGATTCAGAAGCCTCTAGCAGCCGTGCTCCTCACACCAGCATTATTGTAGTTGTGTACCCCATGGTTTGTGCGCACGATGTCTATCTCAGGCGGATTCAGAAGCCTCTGGCAGCCGTGTTTCTCACACCAGCATTATTGTAGGTGTGTACCCCATGGTTTGTGCACACGACGTCTATCTCAGGCAGATTCAGAAGCCTCTGGCAGCCGTGCTCCTCACACCAGCATTATTGTAGGTGTGTAACCCATGGTTTGTGCACACAACGTCTTTCTCAGGCGGATTCAGAAGCCTCTAGCAGCCGTGCGCCTCACACCAGCATTATGGCAGGTGTGTAACCCATGGATTGTGCACACGACGTCTTTCTCAGGCGGATTCAGAAGCCTCTGGCAGCCGTGCTCCTCACACCAGGATTATTGTAGGTGTGCACCCCATAGTTTGTGCACACGACGTCTTTCTCAGGTGGATTCAGAAGCCTCTGGCAGCCGTGCTCCTCACACCAGCATTATTGTAGGTGTGTACCCCATGGTTTGTGCACACGACGTCTTTCTCAGGCGGATTGAGAAGCCTCTAGCAGCCGTGCTCCTCACACCTGCATTATTGTAGGTGTGTACCCCATGGTTTGTGCACACGACGTCTTTCTCAGGTGGATTCAGAAGCCTCTGGCAGCCGTGCTCCTCACACCAGGATTATTGTAGGTGTGTACCCCATGGTTTGTGCACACGATGTCTTTCTCAGGCAGATTCAGAAGCCTCTGGCAGCCGTACTCCTCACACCAGCATTATGGCATGTGTGTACCCCATGGTTTGTGCACACGACGTCTTTCTCAGGTGGATTCAGAAGCCTCTGGCAGCCGTGCGCCTCACACCAGCATTATGGCAGGTGTGTATACCATGGTTTGTGCACACAATGTCTTTCTCAGGCGGATTCAGAAGCCTCTGGCAGCCGTGCTCCTCACACAAGCATTATTGTAGGTGTGTACCCCATGGTTTGTGAACACGACGTCTTTCTCAGGCGGATTCAGAAGCCTCTAGCAGCCGTGCTCCTCACACCTGCATTATTGTAGGTGTGTACCCCATGGTTTGTGCACACAACGTGTTTCTCAGGCGGATTCAGAAGCCTCTGGCAGCCGTGCTCCTCACACCAGCATTATGGCATGTGTGTATCCCATGGTTTGTGCACACGACATCTTTCTCAGGCGGATTCAGAAGCCTCTGGCAGCCGTGCTCCTCACACCAGCATTATTGTAGGTGTGTACCCCATGGTTTGTGCACACGACGTCTTTATCAGGCGAATTCAGAAGCCACTAACAGCCGTGCTCCTCACACCTGCATTATGGCAGGTGTGTTCCCCATGGTTTGTGCACATGACGTCTATCTCAGGCGGATTCAGAAGCCTCTGGCAGCCGTGCTCCTCACACCAGGATTATTGTAGGTGTGTACCCCATGGTTTGTGCACACGACGTCTATCTCAGGCGGATTCAGAAGCCTCTGGCAGCCGTGCTCCTCACACCAGCATTATGGCAGGTGTGTACCCCATGGTTTGTGCACACGACGTCTATCTCAGGCGGATTCAGAAGCCTCTGGCAGCCGTGCTCCTCACACCAGCATTATGGCAGGTGTGTACCCCTTGGTTTGTGCACACGACATCTTTTTCAGGCGGATTCAGAAGCCTCTGGCAGCCGTGCTCCCCACACCAGCATTATTGTAGGTGTGTGCCCCATGGTTTGTGCACACAACGTCTTTCTCAGGCGGATTCAGAAGCCTCTGGCAGCCGTGCTCCTCACACCTGCATTATTGTAGGTGTGTGCCCCATGGCTTGTGCACACGACGTCTATCTCAGGCGGATTCAGAAGCCTCTGGCAGCCGTGCTCCTCACACCAGCATTATGGCAGGTGTGTACCCCATGGTTTGTGCACACGACGTCTTTCTCAGGCGGATTCAGAAGCCTCTGGCAGCCGTGCGCCTCACACCAGCATTATGGCAGGTGTGTATACCATGGTTTGTGCACACAACGTCTTTCTCAGGCGGATTCAGAAGCCTCTGGCAGCCGTGCTCCTCACACAAGCATTATTGTAGGTGTGTACCCCATGGTTTGTGCACACGACGTCTTTCCCAGGCGGATTCAGAAGCCTCTAGCAGCCGTGCTCCTCACACCTGCATTATTGTAGGTGTGTACCCCATGGTTTGTGCACACAACGTGTTTCTCAGGCGGATTCAGAAGCCTCTGGCAGCCGTGCTCCTCACACCAGCATTATGGCAGGTGTGTATCCCATGGTTTGTGCACACGACATCTTTCTCAGGCGGATTCAGAAGCCTCTGGCAGCCGTGCTCCTCACACCAGCATTATTGTAGGTGTGTGCCCCATGGCTTGTGCACACGACGTCTATCTCAGGCGGATTCAGAAGCCTCTGGCAGCCGTGCTCCTCACACCTGCATTATGGCAGGTGTGTGCCCCATGGGTTGTGCACACGACGTCTTTCTCAGGCGGATTCAGAAGCCTCTAGCAGCCGTGCTCCTCACACCAGCATTATTGTAGTTGTGTACCCCATGGTTTGTGCGCACAATCTCTATCTCAGGCGGATTCAGAAGCCTCTGGCAGCCGTGTTTCTCACACCAGCATTATTGTAGGTGTGTACCCCATGGTTTGTGCACACGACGTCTATCTCAGGCAGATTCAGAAGCCTCTGGCAGCCGTGCTCCTCACACCAGCATTATTGTAGGTGTGTAACCCATGGTTTGTGCACACGACGTCCTTCTCAGGTGGATTCAGAAGCCTCTGGCAGCCGTGCTCCTCACACCAGGATTATTGTAGGTGTGTACCCCATGGTTTGTGCACGTGACGTCTTTCTCAAGTGGATTCAGAAGCCTCTGGCAGCCGTGCTCCTCACACCAGCATTATTGTAGGTGTGTACCCCATGGTTTGTGCACACGACGTCTTTCTCAGGCGGATTCAGAAGCCTCTGGCAGCCGTGCGCCTCACACCAGCATTATGGCAGGTGTGTATACCATGGTTTGTGCACACAACGTCTTTCTCAGGCGGATTCAGAAGCCTCTGGCAGCCGTGCTCCTCACACAAGCATTATTGTAGGTGTGTACCCCATGGTTTGTGCACACGACGTCTTTCCCAGGCGGATTCAGAAGCCTCTAGCAGCCGTGCTCCTCACACCTGCATTATTGTAGGTGTGTACCCCATGGTTTGTGCACACAACGTGTTTCTCAGGCGGATTCAGAAGCCTCTGGCAGCCGTGCTCCTCACACCAGCATTATGGCAGGTGTGTATCCCATGGTTTGTGCACACGACATCTTTCTCAGGCGGATTCAGAAGCCTCTGGCAGCCGTGCTCCTCACACCAGCATTATTGTAGGTGTGTACCCCATGGTTTGTGCACACGACGTCTTTATCAGGCGAATTCAGAAGCCACTAACAGCCGTGCTCCTCACACCTGCAATATTGTAGGTGTGTACCCCATGGTTTGTGCACATGACGTCTATCTCAGGCGGATTCAGAAGCCTCTGGCAGCCGTGCTCCTCACACCAGGATTATTGTAGGTGTGTACCCCATGGTTTGTGCACACGACGTCTATCTCAGGCGGATTCAGAAGCCTCTGGCAGCCGTGCTCCTCACACCAGCATTATGGCAGGTGTGTACCCCATGGTTTGTGCACACGACGTCTATCTCAGGCGGATTCAGAAGCCTCTGGCAGCCGTGCTCCTCACACCAGCATTATGGCAGGTGTGTACCCCATGGTTTGTGCACACGACGTCTTTCTCAGGCGGATTCAGAAGCCTCTGGCAGCCGTGCTCCCCACACCAGCATTATTGTAGGTGTGTACCCCATGGTTTGTGCACACGACGTCTTTCTCAGGCGGATTCAGAAGCCTCTGGCAGCCGTGCTCCTCACACCTGCATTATTGTAGGTGTGTGCCCCATGGCTTGTGCACACGACGTCTATCTCAGGCGGATTCAGAAGCCTCTGGCAGCCGTGCTCCTCACACCTGCATTATGGCAGGTGTGTGCCCCATGGCTTGTGCACACAACTTCTTTCTCAGGCGGATTCAGAAGCCTCTAGCAGCCGTGCTCCTCACACCAGCATTATTGTAGTTGTGTACCCCATGGTTTGTGCGCACGATGTCTATCTCAGGCGGATTCAGAAGCCTCTGGCAGCCGTGTTTCTCACACCAGCATTATTGTAGGTGTGTACCCCATGGTTTGTGCACACGACGTCTATCTCAGGCAGATTCAGAAGCCTCTGGCAGCCGTGCTCCTCACACCAGCATTATTGTAGGTGTGTAACCCATGGTTTGTGCACACAACGTCTTTCTCAGGCGGATTCAGAAGCCTCTAGCAGCCGTGCGCCTCACACCAGCATTATGGCAGGTGTGTAACCCATGGTTTGTGCACACGACGTCTTTCTCAGGCGGATTCAGAAGCCTCTGGCAGCCGTGCTCCTCACACCAGGATTATTGTAGGTGTGCACCCCATAGTTTGTGCACACGACGTCTTTCTCAGGTGGATTCAGAAGCCTCTGGCAGCCGTGCTCCTCACACCAGCATTATTGTAGGTGTGTACCCCATGGTTTGTGCACACGACGTCTTTCTCAGGCGGATTGAGAAGCCTCTAGCAGCCGTGCTCCTCACACCTGCATTATTGTAGGTGTGTACCCCATGGTTTGTGCACACGACGTCTTTCTCAGGTGGATTCAGAAGCCTCTGGCAGCCGTGCTCCTCACACCAGGATTATTGTAGGTGTGTACCCCATGGTTTGTGCACACGATGTCTTTCTCAGGCAGATTCAGAAGCCTCTGGCAGCCGTACTCCTCACACCAGCATTATGGCATGTGTGTACCCCATGGTTTGTGCACACGACGTCTTTCTCAGGTGGATTCAGAAGCCTCTGGCAGCCGTGCGCCTCACACCAGCATTATGGCAGGTGTGTATACCATGGTTTGTGCACACAATGTCTTTCTCAGGCGGATTCAGAAGCCTCTGGCAGCCGTGCTCCTCACACAAGCATTATTGTAGGTGTGTACCCCATGGTTTGTGAACACGACGTCTTTCTCAGGCGGATTCAGAAGCCTCTAGCAGCCGTGCTCCTCACACCTGCATTATTGTAGGTGTGTACCCCATGGTTTGTGCACACAACGTGTTTCTCAGGCGGATTCAGAAGCCTCTGGCAGCCGTGCTCCTCACACCAGCATTATGGCATGTGTGTATCCCATGGTTTGTGCACACGACATCTTTCTCAGGCGGATTCAGAAGCCTCTGGCAGCCGTGCTCCTCACACCAGCATTATTGTAGGTGTGTACCCCATGGTTTGTGCACACGACGTCTTTATCAGGCGAATTCAGAAGCCACTAACAGCCGTGCTCCTCACACCTGCATTATGGCAGGTGTGTACCCCATGGTTTGTGCACATGACGTCTATCTCAGGCGGATTCAGAAGCCTCTGGCAGCCGTGCTCCTCACACCAGGATTATTGTAGGTGTGTACCCCATGGTTTGTGCACACGACGTCTATCTCAGGCGGATTCAGAAGCCTCTGGCAGCCGTGCTCCTCACACCAGCATTATGGCAGGTGTGTACCCCATGGTTTGTGCACACGACGTCTATCTCAGGCGGATTCAGAAGCCTCTGGCAGCCGTGCTCCTCACACCAGCATTATGGCAGGTGTGTACCCCTTGGTTTGTGCACACGACATCTTTTTCAGGCGGATTCAGAAGCCTCTGGCAGCCGTGCTCCCCACACCAGCATTATTGTAGGTGTGTGCCCCATGGTTTGTGCACACAACGTCTTTCTCAGGCGGATTCAGAAGCCTCTGGCAGCCGTGCTCCTCACACCTGCATTATGGCAGGTGTGTGCCCCATGGCTTGTGCACACAACTTCTTTCTCAGGCGGATTCAGAAGCCTCTAGCAGCCGTGCTCCTCACACCAGCATTATTGTAGTTGTGTACCCCATGGTTTGTGCGCACGATGTCTATCTCAGGCGGATTCAGAAGCCTCTGGCAGCCGTGCGCCTCACACCTGCATTATGGCAGGTGTGTACCCCATGGTTTGTGCACACGACGTCTTTCTCAGGCGGATTCAGAAGCCTCTGGCAGCCGTGCGCCTCACACCAGCATTATGGCAGGTGTGTATACCATGGTTTGTGCACACAACGTCTTTCTCAGGCGGATTCAGAAGCCTCTGGCAGCCGTGCTCCTCACACAAGCATTATTGTAGGTGTGTACCCCATGGTTTGTGCACACGACGTCTTTCCCAGGCGGATTCAGAAGCCTCTAGCAGCCGTGCTCCTCACACCTGCATTATTGTAGGTGTGTACCCCATGGTTTGTGCACACAACGTGTTTCTCAGGCGGATTCAGAAGCCTCTGGCAGCCGTGCTCCTCACATCAGCATTATGGCAGGTGTGTATCCCATGGTTTGTGCACACGACATCTTTCTCAGGCGGATTCAGAAGCCTCTGGCAGCCGTGCTCCTCACACCAGCATTATTGTAGGTGTGTACCCCATGGTTTGTGCACACGACGTCTTTATCAGGCGAATTCAGAAGCCACTAACAGCCGTGCTCCTCACACCTGCAATATTGTAGGTGTCTACCACATGGTTTGTGCACACGACGTCTTTCTCAGGCGGATTCAGAAGCCTCTGGCAGCCGTGCTCCTCACACCAGCATTATGGCAGGTGTGTACCCCATGGTTTGTGCACACGACGTCTTTCTCAGGCAGATTCAGAAGCCTCTGGCAGCCGTGCTCCTCACACCTGCATTATGGCAGGTGTGTACCCCATGGTTTGTGCACATGACGTCTATCTCAGGCGGATTCAGAAGCCTCTGGCAGCCGTGCTCCTCACACCAGGATTATTGTAGGTGTGTACCCCATGGTTTGTGCACACGACGTCTATCTCAGGCGGATTCAGAAGGCTCTGGCAGCCGTGCTCCTCACACCAGCATTATGGCAGGTGTGTACCCCATGGTTTGTGCACACGACGTCTATCTCAGGCGGATTCAGAAGCCTCTGGCAGCCGTGCTCCTCACACCAGCATTATGGCAGGTGTGTACCCCTTGGTTTGTGCACACGACGTCTTTCTCAGGCGGATTCAGAAGCCTCTGGCAGCCGTGCTCCCCACACCAGCATTATTGTAGGTGTGTACCCCATGGTTTGTGCACACAACGTCTTTCTCAGGCGGATTCAGAAGCCTCTGGCAGCCGTGCTCCTCACACCTGCATTATTGTAGGTGTGTGCCCCATGGCTTGTGCACACGACGTCTATCTCAGGCGGATTCAGAAGCCTCTGGCAGCCGTGCTCCTCACACCTGCATTATGGCAGGTGTGTGCCCCATGGCTTGTGCACACAACTTCTTTCTCAGGCGGATTCAGAAGCCTCTAGCAGCCGTGCTCCTCACACCAGCATTATTGTAGTTGTGTACCCCATGGTTTGTGCGCACAATGTCTATCTCAGGCGGATTCAGAAGCCTCTGGCAGCCGTGTTTCTCACACCAGCATTATTGTAGGTGTGTACCCCATGGTTTGTGCACACGACGTCTATCTCAGGCAGATTCAGAAGCCTCTGGCAGCCGTGCTCCTCACACCAGCATTATTGTAGGTGTGTAACCCATGGTTTGTGCACACGACGTCCTTCTCAGGTGGATTCAGAAGCCTCTGGCAGCCGTGCTCCTCACACCAGGATTATTGTAGGTGTGTACCCCATGGTTTGTGCACGTGACGTCTTTCTCAAGTGGATTCAGAAGCCTCTGGCAGCCGTGCTCCTCACACCAGCATTATTGTAGGTGTGTACCCCATGGTTTGTGCACACGACGTCTTTCTCAGGCGGATTCAGAAGCCTCTGGCAGCCGTGCGCCTCACACCAGCATTATGGCAGGTGTGTATACCATGGTTTGTGCACACAACGTCTTTCTCAGGCGGATTCAGAAGCCTCTGGCAGCCGTGCTCCTCACACAAGCATTATTGTAGGTGTGTACCCCATGGTTTGTGCACACGACGTCTTTCCCAGGCGGATTCAGAAGCCTCTAGCAGCCGTGCTCCTCACACCTGCATTATTGTAGGTGTGTACCCCATGGTTTGTGCACACAACGTGTTTCTCAGGCGGATTCAGAAGCCTCTGGCAGCCGTGCTCCTCACACCAGCATTATGGCAGGTGTGTATCCCATGGTTTGTGCACACGACATCTTTCTCAGGCGGATTCAGAAGCCTCTGGCAGCCGTGCTCCTCACACCAGCATTATTGTAGGTGTGTACCCCATGGTTTGTGCACACGACGTCTTTATCAGGCGAATTCAGAAGCCACTAACAGCCGTGCTCCTCACACCTGCAATATTGTAGGTGTGTACCCCATGGTTTGTGCACATGACGTCTATCTCAGGCGGATTCAGAAGCCTCTGGCAGCCGTGCTCCTCACACCAGGATTATTGTAGGTGTGTACCCCATGGTTTGTGCACACGACGTCTATCTCAGGCGGATTCAGAAGCCTCTTGCAGCCGTGCTCCTCACACCAGCATTATGGCAGGTGTGTACCCCATGGTTTGTGCACACGACGTCTATCTCAGGTGGATTCAGAAGCCTCTGGCAGCCGTGCTCCTCACACCAGCATTATGGCAGGTGTGTACCCCATGGTTTGTGCACACGACGTCTTTCTCAGGCGGATTCAGAAGCCTCTGGCAGCCGTGCTCCCCACACCAGCATTATTGTAGGTGTGTACCCCATGGTTTGTGCACACAACGTCTTTCTCAGGCGGATTCAGAAGCCTCTGGCAGCCGTGCTCCTCACACCTGCATTATTGTAGGTGTGTGCCCCATGGCTTGTGCACACGACGTCTATCTCAGGCGGATTCAGAAGCCTCTGGCAGCCGTGCTCCTCACACCTGCATTATGGCAGGTGTGTGCCCCATGGCTTGTGCACACAACTTCTTTCTCAGGCGGATTCAGAAGCCTCTAGCAGCCGTGCTCCTCACACCAGCATTATTGTAGTTGTGTACCCCATGGTTTGTGCGCACGATGTCTATCTCAGGCGGATTCAGAAGCCTCTGGCAGCCGTGTTTCTCACACCAGCATTATTGTAGGTGTGTACCCCATGGTTTGTGCACACGACGTCTATCTCAGGCAGATTCAGAAGCCTCTGGCAGCCGTGCTCCTCACACCAGCATTATTGTAGGTGTGTAACCCATGGTTTGTGCACACGAAGTCCTTCTCAGGTGGATTCAGAAGCCTCTGGCAGCCGTGCTCCTCACACCAGGATTATTGTAGGTGTGTACCCCATGGTTTGTGCACGTGACGTCTTTCTCAAGTGGATTCAGAAGCCTCTGGCAGCCGTGCTCCTCACACCAGCATTATTGTAGGTGTGTACCCCATGGTTTGTGCACACGACGTCTTTCTCAGGCGGATTGAGAAGCCTCTAGCAGCCGTGCTCCTCACACCAGGATTATTGTAGTGTGTACCCCATGGTTTGTGCACACGACGTCTTTCTCAGGCAGATTCAGAAGCCTCTGGCAGCCGTGCTCCTCACACCAGCATTATGGCAGGTGTGTACCCCATGGTTTGTGCACACGACGTCTTTCTCAGGCGGATTCAGAAGCCTCTGGCAGCCGTGCTCCTCACACCAGCATTATGGCAGGTGTGTATACCATGGTTTGTGCACACAACGTCTTTCTCAGGCGGATTCAGAAGCCTCTGGCAGCCGTGCTCCTCACACCAGCATTATTGTAGGTGTGTACCCCATGGTTTGTGCACACGACGTCTTTCTCAGGCGGAATCAGAACCTTCTAGCAGCCGTGCTCCTCACACCAGCATTATTGTAGGTGTGTACCCCATGGTTTGTGCACACAACGTCTTTCTCAGGCGGATTCAGAAGCTTTTGGCAGCCGTGCTACTCACACCAGCATTATGGCAGGTGTGTACCCCATGGTTTGTGCACACGACATCTTTCTCAGGCGGATTCAGAAGCCTCTGGCAGCCATGCTCCTCACACCAGCATTATTGTAGGTGTGTACCCCATGGTTTGTGCACACGACGTCTTTATCAGGCAAAGTCAGAAGTCACTAACAGCCGTGCTCCTCACACCTGCAATATTGTAGGTGTGTACTCCATGGTTTGTGCACACAACGTCTTTCTCAGGCGGACTCAGAAGCCTCTGGCAGCCGTGCTTCTCACACCAGCATTATGGAAGGTGTCTACCCCATGGTTTGTGCACATAACGTCCTTCTCAGGCAGATTCAGAAGCCTCTGGCAGCCGTGCTCCTCACACCAGCATTATGGCAGGTGTGTATCCCATGGTTTGTGCACACGACGTCTTTCTCAGGCAGATTCAGAGGCCTCTGGCAGCCGTGCTCCTCACACCTGCATTATGGCAGGTGTGTACCCCATGGTTTGTGCACATGACGTCTATCTCAGGCGGATTCAGAAGCCTCTGGCAGCCGTGCTCCTCACACCAGGATTATTGTAGGTGTGTACCCCATGGTTTGTGCACACGACATCTATCTCAGGCGGATTCAGAAGCCTCTGGCAGCCGTGCTCCTCACACCAGCATTATGGCAGGTGTGTACCCCATGGTTTGTGCACACGACGTCTATCTCAGGCGGATTCAGAAGCCTCTGGCAGCCGTGCTCCTCACACCAGCATTATGGCAGGTGTGTACCCCATGGTTTGTGCACACGACGTCTTTCTCAGGCGGATTCAGAAGCCTCTGGCAGCCGTGCTCCTCACACCAGCATTATTGTAGGTGTGTACCCCATGGTTTGTGCACACAACGTCTTTCTCAGGCGGATTCAGAAGACTCTGGCAGCCGTGCTCCTCACACCAGGATTATTGTACTTTTGTACCCCATGGTTTGTGCACACAACGTCTTTCTCAGGCGGATTCAGAAGCCTCTAGCAGCCGTGCTCCTCACACCAGCATTATGGCAGGTGTGTATCCCATGGTTTGTGCACACGACGTCTTTCTCAGGCAGATTCAGAAGCCTCTGGCAGCCGTGCTCCTCACACCTGCATTATGGCAGGTGTGTACCCCATGGTTTGTGCACATGACGTCTATCTCAGGCGGATTCAGAAGCCTCTGGCAGCCGTGCTCCTCACACCAGGATTATTGTAGGTGTGTACCCCATGGTTTGTGCACACGACGTCTATCTCAGGCGGATTCAGAAGCCTCTGGCAGCCGTGCTCCTCACACCAGCATTATGGCAGGTGTGTACCCCATGGTTTGTGCACACGACGTCTATCTCAGGCGGATTCAGAAGCCTCTGGCAGCCGTGCTCCTCACACCAGCATTATGGCAGGTGTGTACCCCATGGTTTGTGCACACGACGTCTTTCTCAGGCGGATTCAGAAGCCTCTGGCAGCCGTGCTCCTCACACCAGCATTATTGTAGGTGTGTACCCCATGGTTTGTGCACACAACGTCTTTCTCAGGCGGATTCAGAAGACTCTGGCAGCCGTGCTCCTCACACCAGGATTATTGTACTTTTGTACCCCATGGTTTGTGCACACAACGTCTTTCTCAGGCGGATTCAGAAGCCTCTAGCAGCCGTGCTCCTCACACCAGCATTATTGTAGGTGTGTGCCCCATGGTTTGTGCACACGACGTCTTTCTCAGGCGGATTCAGAAGCCTCTGTCAGCCGTGCTCCTCACACCTGCATTATGGCAGGTGTGTACCCCATGGTTTGTGCACACAACTTCTTTCTCAGGCGGATTCAGAAGCCTCTAGCAGCCGTGCTCCTCACACCTGCATCATGGCAGGTGTGTACCCCATGGTTTGTGCACACAACGTCTTTCTCAGGCGGATTCAGAAGCCTCTGGCAGCCGTGCTCCTCACACCAGCATTATTGTAGGTGTGTACCCCATGGTTTTTGCGCACGACGTCTATCTCAGGCGGATTCAGAAGCCTCTGGCAGCCGTGCTCCTCACACCAGGATTATTGTAGGTGTGTACCCCATGGTTTGTGCACACGACGTCTATCTCAGGCGGATTCAGAAGCCTCTGGCAGCCGTGCTCCTCACACCAGCATTATGGCAGGTGTGTACCCCATGGTTTGTGCACACGACGTCTTTCTCAGGCGGATTCAGAAGCCTCTGGCAGCCGTGCTCCTCACACCAGCATTATTGTAGGTGTGTACCCCATGGTTTGTGCACACAACGTCTTTCTCAGGCAGATTCAGAAGACTCTGGCAGTCGTGCTCCTCACACCAGGATTATTGTACGTGTGTACCCCATGGTTTGTGCACACAACGTCTTTCTCAGGCGGATTCAGAAGCCTCTAGCAGCCGTGCTCCTCACACCAGCATTATTGTAGGTGTGTGCCCCATGGTTTGTGCACACGACGTCTTTCTCAGGCGGATTCAGAAGCCTCTGGCAGCCGTGCTCCTCACACCTGCATTATGGCAGGTGTGTACCCCATGGTTTGTGCACACAACTTCTTTCTCAGGCGGATTCAGAAGCCTCTAGCAGCCGTGCTCCTCACACCTGCATTATGGCAGGTGTGTACCCCATGGTTTGTGCACACAACGTCTTTCTCAGGCGGATTCAGAAGCCTCTGGCAGCCGTGCTCCTCACACCAGCATTATTGTAGGTGTGTACCCCATGGTTTGTGCGCATGACGTCTATCTCAGGCGGATTCAGAAGCCTCTGGCAGCCGTGGTTCTCACACCAGCATTATTGTAGGTGTGTACCCCATGGTTTGTGCACACGACGTCTATCTCAGGCAGATTCAGAAGCCTCTGGCAGCCATACTCCTCACACCAGCATTATTGTAGGTGTGTAACCCATGGTTTGTGCACACGACGTCTTTCTCAGGTGGATTCAGAAGCCTCTGGCAGCCGTGCTCCTCACACCAGCATTATTGTAGGTGTGTACCCCATGGTTTGTGCACACGACGTCTTTCTCAGGCGGATTGAGAAGACTCTAGCAGCCGTGCTCCTCACACCTGCATTATTGTAGGTGTGTACCCCATGGTTTGTGCACACGACGTCTTTCTCAGGTGGATTCAGAAGCCTCTGGCAGCCGTGCTCCTCACACCAGGATTATTGTAGGTGTGTACCCCATGGTTTGTGCACACGACGTCTTTCTCAGGCAGATTCAGAAGCCTCTGACAGCCGTGCTCCTCACACCAGCATTATGGCAGGTGTGTACCCCATGGTTTGTGCACACGACGTCTTTCTCAGGCGGATTCAGAAGCCTCTGGCAGCCGTGCTCCTCACACCAGCATTATGGCAGGTGTGTATACCATGATTTGTGCACACAACGTCTTTATCAGGCGGATTCAGAAGCCTCTGGCAGCCGTGCTCCTCACACCATCATTATTCTAGGTGTGTACCCCATGGTTTGTGCACACGACGTCTTTCTCAGGCGGATTCAGAAGCCTCTAGCAGCCGTGCTCCTCACACCTGCATTATTGTAGGTGTGTACCCCATGGTTTGTGCACACAACGTCTTTCTCAGGCGGATTCAGAAGCCTCTGGCAGCCGTGCTCCTCACACCAGCATTATTGTAGGTGTGTATCCCATGGTTTGTGCACACGACATCTTTCTCAGGCGGATTCAGAAGCCTCTGGCAGCCGTGCTCCTCACACCAGCATTATTGTAGGTGTGTACCCCATGGTTTGTGCACACAACATCTTTATCAGGCGAATTCAGAAGCCACTAACAGCCGTGCTCCTCACACCTGCAATATTGTAGGTGTGTACCCCATGGTTTGTGCACACAACGTCTTTCTCAGGCGGATTCAGAAGCCTCTGGCAGCCGTGCTCCTCACACCAGCATTATGGAAGGTGTCTACCCCATGGTATGTGCACATAACAACCTTCTCAGGCAGATTCAGAAGCCTCTGGCAGCCGTGCTCCTCACACCAGCATTATGGCAGGTGTGTACCCCATGGTTTGTGTACACGACGTCTTTCTCAGGCAGATTCAAAAGCCTCTGGCAGCCGAGCTCCTCACACCAGCATTATGGCAGGTGTGTATTCCATGGTTTGTGCACATGACGTCTTTCTCAGGCGGATTCAGAAGCCTCTGGCAGCCGTGCTCCTCACACCAGCATTATGGCAGTTGTGTACCCCATGGTTTGTGCACACGACGTCTTTCTCAGGCGGATTCAGAAGCCTCTGGCAGCCGTGCTCCCCACACCAGCATTATTGTAGGTGTGTACTCCATGGTCTGTGCGCACAACGTCTTTCTCAGGCGGATTCAGAAGCCTCTGGCAGCCGTGCTCCTCACACTAGCATTATTGTAGGTGTGTACCCCATGGGTTGTGCACACGACGTCTTTCTCAGGCGGATTCAGAAGCCTCTAACAGCCGTGCTCCTCACACCTGCATTATTGTAGGTGTGTACCCCATGGTTTGTGCACACAACGTCTTTCTCAGGCGGATTCAGAAGCCTCTGGCAGCCGTGCTCCTCACACCAGCATTATGGCAGGTGTGTACCCCATGGTTTGTGCAGACGACGTCTTTCTCATGCAGATTCAGAAGCCTCTGGCAGCCGTGCTCCTCACACCAGCATTATGGCAGGTGTGTACCCCATGGTTTGTGCACACGACGTTTTTCTCAGGCGGATTCAGAAGCCTCTGGCAGCCGTGCTCCTCACACCAGCATTATGGCACGTGTGTATCCCATGGTTTGTGCACACGACATCTTTCTCAGGCGGATTTAGAAGCCTCTGGCAGCCGTGCTCCTCACACCAGCATAATGGCAGGTGTGTACCCCATGGTTTGTGCACACGACGTCTTTCTGAGGCGGATTCAGAAGCCTCTGGCAGCCGTGCTCCTCACACCAGCATTATTGTAGGTGTGTACGCCATGGTCTGTGCGCACGACATCTTTCTCAGGCGGATTCAGAAGCCTCTGGCAGCCATGCTCCTCACACCAGCATTATGGCAGGTGTGTAGCCCATGGTTTGTGCACACGATGTCTTTCTCAGGCGGATTCAGAAGCCTATGGCAGCCGTGCTCCTCACACCAGCATTATTGTAGGTGTGTACTCCATGGTCTGTGCGCACGACGTCTTTCTCAGGCGGATTCAGAAGCCTCTGGCAGCCGTGCTCCCCACTCCAGGATTATTGCAGGTGTGTACCCCATGGTTTGTGCAGCCGACGTCTTTCTCAGGCGGATTCAGAAGCCTCTGGCAGCCGTGCTCCTTACACCAGCATTATTGTAGGTGTGTACTTCATGGTCTGTGCGCACGACGTCTTTCTCAGGCGGATTCAGAAGCCTCTGGCAGCCGTGCTCCTCACACCAGGATTATTGTAGGTGTGTACTCCATGGTCTGTGCGCATGACGTCTATCTCAGGCGGATTTAGAAGCCTCTGGCAGCCGTGGTTCTCACACCAGCATTATTGTAGGTGTGTACCCCATGGTTTGTGCACACGACGTCTATCTCAGGCAGATTCAGAAGCCTCTGGCAGCCGTGCTCCTCACACCAGCATTATTGTAGGTGTGTAACCCATGGTTTGTGCACACGACGTCTTTCTCAGGCGGATTCAGAAGCCTCTGGCAGCCGTGCTCCTCACACCAGGATTATTGTAGGTGTGTACCCCATGGTTTGTGCACACGACGTCTTTCTCAGGTGGATTCAGAAGCCTCTGGCAGCCGTGCTCCTCACACCAGCATTATTGTAGGTGTGTACCCCATGGTTTGTGTACACGACGTCTTTCTCAGGCGGATTGAGAAGCCTCTAGCAGCCGTGCTCCTCACACCTACATTATTGTAGGTGTGTACCCCATGGTTTGTGCACACGACGTCTTTCTCAGGTGGATTCAGAAGCCTCTGGCAGCCGTGCTCCTCACACCAGGATTATTGTAGGTGTGTACCCCATGGTTTGTGCTCACGACGTCTTTCTCAGCCAGATTCAGAAGCCTCTGGCAGCCGTGCTCCTCACACCAGCATTATGGCAGGTGTGTACCCCATGGTTTGTGCACACGACGTCTTTCTCAGGCGGATTCAGAAGCCTCTGGCAGCCGTGCTCCTCACACTAGCATTATGGCAGGTGTGTATACCATGGTTTGTGCACACAACGTCTTTCTCAGGCGGATTCAGAAGACTCTGGCAGCCGTGCTCCTCACACCAGCATTATTGTAGGTGTGTACCCCATGGTTTGTGCACACAACGTCTTTCTCAGGCGGATTCAGAAGCCTCTAGCAGCCGTGCTCCTCAAACCTGCATTATTGTAGGTGTGTACCCCATGGTTTGTGCACACAACGTCTTTCTCAGACGGATTCAGAAGCCTCTGGCAGCCGTGCTTCTCACACCAGCATTATGGCAGGTGTGTATCCCATGGTTTGTGCACACGACATCTTTCTCAGGCGGATTCAGAAGCCTCTGGCAGCCGTGCTCCTCACACCAGCATTATTGTAGGTGTGTACCCCATGGTTAGTGCACACGACGTCTTTATCAGGCGAATTCAGAAGCCACTAACAGCCGTGCTCCTCACACCTGCAATATTGTAGGTGTGTACCCCATGGTTTGTGCACACAACGTCTTTCTCAGGCGGATTCAGAAGCCTCTGGCAGCCGTGCTCCTCACACCAGCATTATGGAAGGTGTCTACCCCATGGTTTGTGCACATAACGTCCTTCTCAGGCAGATTCAGAAGCCTCTGGCAGCCGTGCTCCTCACACCAGCATTATGGCAGGTGTGTACCTATGGTTTGTGCACACGACGTCTTTCTCAGGCAGATTCAAAAGCCTCTGGCAGCCGTGCTCCTCACACCAGCATTATGGCAGGTGTGTATCCCATGGTTTGTGCACATGACGTCTTTCTCAGGCGGATTCAGAAGCCTCTGGCAGCCGTGCTCCTCACACCAGCATTATGGCAGGTGTGTACCCCATGGTTTGTGCACACGACGTCTTTCTCAGGCGGATTCAGAAGCCTCTGGCAGCCGTGCTCCCCACACCAGCATTATTGTAGGTGTGTACTCCATGGTCGGTGCGCACAACGTCTTTCTCAGGCGGATTCAGAAGCCTCTGGCAGCCGTGCTCCTCACACCAGCATTATCGTAGGTGTGTACCCCATGGGTTGTGCACACCAAGTCTTTCTCAGGCGGATTCAGAAGCCTCTAACAGCCGTGCTCCTCACACCTGCATTATTGTAGGTGTGTACCCCATGGTTTGTGCACACAACGTCTTTCTCAGGCGGATTCAGAAGCCTCTGGCAGCCGTGCTCCTCACACCAGCATTATGGCAGGTGTGTACCCCATGGTTTGTGCACACGACGTCTTTCTCAGGCAGATTCAGAAGCCTCTGGCAGCCGTGCTCCTCACACCAGCATTATGGCAGGTGTGTACCCCATGGTTTGTGCACACGACGTTTTTCTCAGGCGGATTCAGAAGCCTCTGGCAGCCGTGCTCCTCACACCAGCATTATGGCAGGTGTGTATCCCATGGTTTGTGCACACGACATCTTTCTCAGGCGGATTCAGAAGCCTCTGGCAGCCGTGCTCCTCACACCAGCATTATTGTAGGTGTGTACGCCATGGTCTGTGCGCACGACATCTTTCTCAGGCGGATTCAGAAGCCTCTGGCAGCCATGCTCCTCACACCAGCATTATGGCAGGTGTGTAGCCCATGGTTTGTGCACACGATGTCTTTCTCAGGCGGATTCAGAAGCCTATGGCAGCCGTGCTCCTCACACCAGCATTATTGTAGGTGTGTACTCCATGGTCTGTGCGCACGACGTCTTTCTCAGGCGGATTCAGAAGCCTCTGGCAGCCGTGCTCCTCACTCCAGGATTATTGCAGGTGTGTACCCCATGGTTTGTGCAGCCGACGTCTTTCTCAGGCGGATTCAGAAGCCTCTGGCAGCCGTGCTCCTTACACCAGCATTATTGTAGGTGTGTACTTCATGGTCTGTGCGCACAACGTCTTTCTCAGGCGGATTCAGAAGCCTCTGGCAGCCGTGCTCCTCACACCAGGATTATTGTAGGTGTGTACTCCATGGTCTGTGCACACGACGTCTTTCTCAGGCGGATTCAGAAGCCTCTGGCAGCCGTGGTCCTCACACCAGGATTATTGTAGGTGTGTACCCCATGGTTTGTGCACACGAAGTCTTTCTCAGGCGGATTCAGAAGCCTCTAACAGCCGTGCTCCTCACACCTGCATTATTGTAGGTGTGTACCCCATGGCTTGTGCGCACGACGTCTTTCTCAGGCGGATTCAGAAGCCTCTGGCAGCCATGCTCCTCACACCAGCATTATGGCAGGTGTGTACTCCATGGTCTGTGCGCACGACGTCTTTCTCAGGTGGATTCAGAAGCCTCTGGCAGCCATGCTCCTCACACCAGCATTATGGCAGGTGTGTACCCCATGGTTTGTGCACACGACGTCTTTCTCAGGCAGATTCAGAAGCCTCTGGCAGCCGTGCTCCTCACACCAGCATTATGGCAGGTGTGTGCCCCATGATTTGCGCACACGACGTCTTTCTCAGGCGGATTCAGAAGCCTATGGCAGCCGTGCTCCTCACACCAGCATTATGGCAGGTGTGTATTCCATGGTTTGTGCACACGATGTCTTTCTCAGGCGGATTCAGAAGCCTATGGCAGCCGTGCTCCTCACACCAGCATTATTGTAGGTGTGTACTCCATGGTCTGTGCACACGATGTCTTTCTCAGGCGGATTCAGAAACCTCTGGCAGCCGAGCTCCTCACTCCAGGATTATTGCAGGTGTGTACCCCATGGTTAGTGCGGCCGACGTCTTTCTCAGGCGGATTCAGAAGCCTCTGGCAGCCATGCTCCTCACACCAGGATTATTGTAGGTGTGTACTCCATGGTCTGTGCGCACGACGTCTTTCTCAGGCGGATTCAGAAGCCTCTGGTAGCTGTGCTCCTCACACCAGGATTATTGTAGGTGTGTACTCCATGGTCTGTGCGCACGACGTCTTTCTCAGGCGGATTCAGAAGCCTCTGGCAGCCGTGCTCCTCACACCAGCATTATGGCAGGTGTGTACCCATGGTTTGTGCACACGACGTCTTTCTCAGGCAGATTCAAAAGCCTCTGGCAGCCGTGCTCCTCACACCAGCATTATGGCAGGTGTGTATCCCATGGTTTATGCACATGACGTCTTTCTCAGGCGGATTCAGAAGCCTCTGGCAGCCGTGCTCCTCACTCCAGCATTATGGCAGGTGTGTACCCCATGGTTTGTGCACACGACGTCTTTCTCAGGCGGATTCAGAAGCCTCTGGCAGCCGTGCTCCCCACACCAGCATTATTGTAGGTGTGTACTCCATGGTCTGTGCGCACGACGTTTTTCTCAGGCGGATTCAGAAGCCTCTGGCAGCCGTGCTCCTCACACCAGCATTATCGTAGGTGTGTACCCCATGGGTTGTGCACACCACGTCTTTCTCAGGCGGATTCAGAAGCCTCTAACAGCCGTGCTCCTCACACCTGCATTATTGTAGGTGTGTACCCCATGGTTTGTGCACACAACGTCTTTCTCAGGCGGATTCAGAAGCCTCTGGCAGCCGTGCTCCTCACACCAGCATTATGGCAGGTGTGTACCCCATGGTTTGTGCACACGACGTCTTTCTCAGGCAGATTCAGAAGCCTCTAGCAGCCGTGCTCCTCACACCAGCATTATGGCAGGTGTGTACCCCATGGTTTGTGCACACGACGTTTTTCTCAGGCGGATTCAGAAGCCTCTGGCAGCCGTGCTCCTCACACCAGCATTATGGCAGGTGTGTATCCCATGGTTTGTGCACACGACATCGTTCTCAGGCGGATTCAGAAGCCTCTGGCAGCTGTGCTCCTCACACCAGCATAATGGCAGGTGTGTACCCCATGGTTTGTGCACACGACGTCTTTCTGAGGCGGATTCAGAAGCCTCTGGCAGCCGTGCTCCTCACACCAGCATTATTGTAGGTGTGTATGCCATGGTCTGTGCGCACGACATCTTTCTCAGGCGGATTCAGAAGCCTCTGGCAGCCATGCTCCTCACACCAGCATTATGGCAGGTGTGTAGCCCATGGTTTGTGCACACGATGTCTTTCTCTTGCGGATTCAGAAGCCTATGGCAGCCGTGCTCCTCACACCAGCATTATTGTAGGTGTGTACTCCATGGTCTGTGCGCACGACGTCTTTCTCAGGCGGATTCAGAAGCCTCTGGCAGCCGTGCTCCTCACTCCAGGATTATTGCAGGTGTGTACCTCTTGGTTTGTGCAGCCGACGTCTTTCTCAGGCGGATTCAGAAGCCTCTGGCAGCCATGCTCCTTACACCAGCATTATTGTAGGTGTGTACTTCATGGTCTGTGCGCACGACGTCTTTCTCAGGCGGATTCAGAAGCCTCTGGCAGCCGTGCTCCTCACACCAGGATTATTGTAGGTGTGTACTCCATGGTCTGTGCACATGACGTCTTTCTCAGGCGGATTCAGAAGCCTCTGCCAGCCGTACTCCTCACACCAGCATTATTGTAGGTGTGTACCCCATGGTTTGTGCGCACGACGTCTTTCTCAGGTGGATTCAGAAGCCTTTGGCAGCCGTGCTCCTCACACCAGCATTATTGTAGGTGTGTACTCCATGGTCTGTGCACACGACGTCTTTCTCAGGCGGATTCAGAAGCCTCTGGCAGCCGTGGTCCTCACACCAGGATTATTGTAGGTGTGTACCCCATGGTTTGTGCACACGACGTCTTTCTCAGGCGGATTCAGAAGCCTCTAACAGCCGTGCTCCTCACACCTGCATTATTGTAGGTGTGTACCCCATGGTTTGTGCGCATGACGTCTTTCTCAGGCGGATTCAGAAGCCTCTGGCAGCCATGCTCCTCACACCAGCATTATGGCAGGTGTGTACTCCATGGTCTGTGCGCACGACGTCTTTCTCAGGCGGATTCAGAAGCCTCTGGCAGCCATGCTCCTCACACCAGCATTATGGCAGGTGTGTACCCCATGGTTTGTGCACACGACGTCTTTCTCAGGCAGATTCAGAAGCCTCTGGCAGCCGTGCTCCTCACACCAGCATTATGGCAGGTGTGTGCCCCATGGTTTGTGCACACGACGTCTTTCTCAGGCGGATTCAGAAGCCTCTGGCAGCCATGCTCCTCACACCAGCATTATGGTAGGTGTGCATCCCATGGTTTGTGCACACGACGTCTTTCTCAGGCGGATTCAGAAGCCTCTGGCAGCCGTGCTCCTCACACCAGCATTATGGCAGGTGTGTTCCCCATGGTTTGTGCACACGACGTCTTTCTCAGGCGGATTCAGAAGCCTCTGGCAGCCGTGCTCCTCACACCAGCATTATGGCAGGTGTGTATTCCATGGTTTGTGCACACGATGTCTTTCTCAGGCGGATTCAGAAGCCTATGGCAGCCGTGCTCCTCACACCAGCATTATTTTAGGTGTGTACTCCATGGTCTGTGCGCACGACGTCTTTCTCAGACGGATTAAGAAGCCTCTGGCAGCCGTGCTCCTCACACCAGCATTATGGCAGGTGTGTATTCCATGGTTTGTGCACACGATGTCTTTCTCAGGCGGATTCAGAAGCCTATGGCAGCCGTGCTCCTCACACCAGCATTATTGTAGGTGTGTACTCCATGGTCTGTGCGCACGACGTCTTTCTCAGGCGGATTCAGAAACCTCTGGCAGCCGAGCTCCTCACTCCAGGATTATTGCAGGTGTGTACCCCATGGTTAGTGCGGCCGACGTCTTTCTCAGGCGGATTCAGAAGCCTCTGGCAGCCGTGCTCCTCACACCAGGATTATTGTAGGTGTGTACTCCATGGTCTGTGCGCACGACGTCTTTCTCAGGCGGATTCAGAAGCCTCTGGCAGCTGTGCTCCTCACACCAGGATTATTGTAGGTGTGTACTCCATGGTCTGTGCGCACGACGTCTTTCTCAGGCGGATTCAGAAGCCTCTGGCAGCTGTGCTCCTCACACCAGGATTATTGTAGGTGTGTACTCCATGGTCTGTGCGCACGACGTCTTTCTCAGGCGGATTCAGAAGCCTCTGGCAGCTGTGCTCCTCACACCAGCATTATTGTAGGTGTGTACTCCATGGTCTGTGCGCACGACGTCTTTCTCAGGCGGATTCAGAAGCCTCTGGCATCCGTGGTCCTCACACGAGGATTATTGTAGGTGTGTACTCCAAGGTCTGTGCGCACGACGTCTTTCTCAGGCGAATTCAGAAGCCTCTGGCAGCCGTGTTCCTCACACCAGCATTATTGTAGGTGTGTACGTCACTTCTGGCTGCCTCCAGTCAGAAGTTCCAGGCAGATCTGCGCTCAGATGCTATCCTGGAGATAGCTTCGCCAAGAAGCCCCCCTCTGAGACTGATAAGGAGAGGGTATTCTGGGAGCAAGGGAAGTTGTACTGGGAAACGATTCCCTGTACAATCTGTACGCTTCTGAGATTGGGGCAGGGGCCGTCTTGTCTCAGAGGGAGTCTGATGGTTCTTTGATGAAACCGTGTGCTTTTTTTTCCAGAAAGTTTTCGCCTACGGAACGCAATTATGATGTCGGCAATCGGGAGTTGTTGGCTATGAAGTGGGTGTTTGAGGAGTGGCGACATTGGCTTGAGGGAGCTAAACACCGTGTTGTGGTCCTGACCGATCATAAGAATCTGATTTACCTCGAGTCGGCCAAGCGGCTGAATCCTAGACAGGTTCGATGGTCCCTGTTTTTCTCCCGTTTTGATTTTGTGGTCTCGTATCTTCCGGGATCTAAGAATGTTAAGGCTGATGCCCTCTCTAGGAGTTTTTCGTCTGATTCTCCTGGAGTCCTTGAGCCGGTTGGCATTCTTAAGGAGGGGGTGATTCTTTCTGCTATCTCCCCTGATTTGTGCCGGGTGCTTCAGGAATTTCAGGCTGATAGGCCTGACCGCTGTCCAGTGGGGAAGCTGTTTGTTCCTGATAGATGGACAAGTAAGGTCATTTCTGAGGTTCATTGTTCAGTGTTGGCTGGTCATCCTGGGATTTTTGGTACCAGAGATTTGGTTGCTAGGTCCTTTTGGTGGCCTTCCTTGTCTCGCGATGTGCGTGCTTTTGTGCAGTCCTGTGGGACTTGCGCCCGGGCCAAGCCTTGCTGTTCCCGCGCTAGTGGGTTGCTTTTGCCTTTGCCGGTCCCTGAGAGGCCCTGGAAGCATATTTCCATGGATTTTATTTCGGATCTTCCTGTTTCCCAGAAGATGTCTGTTATCTGGGTTGTTTGTGACCGGTTCTCGAAAATCGTCCATTTGGTACCTTTGCCTAAGTTGCCTTCCTCCTCAGATCTGGTTCCATTGTTTTTTCAGTATGTGGTTCGTTTGCATGGCATTCCGGAGAATATTGTGTCTGACAGAGGTTCTCAGTTTGTCTCTAGATTTTGGCGGGCCTTTTGTGCTAGGATGGGCATTGATTTGTCTTTTTCTTCGGCGTTTCATCCTCGTTTTTCTTCTGGGCAGGTTGAGCCTTCTGATTGTCCTGGTGTTGATTCTGTGGTTGGCAGGCTGCAGCAGATTTGGACTCATGTGGTGGACAATTTGACGTTGTCTCAGGAAAGGGCTCAACGTTTTGCTAACCGCCGTCGGCGTGTTGGTCCCCGGCTTCGTGTGGGGGATTTGGTTTGGTTGTCTTCTCGTCATGTTCCTATGAAGGTTTCTTCTCCTAAGTTTAAGCCTCGGTTTATTGGTCCTTATAAAATTTCTGAAATTATTAATCCGGTCTCTTTTCGTTTGGCTCTTCCAGCCTCTTTTGCCATTCATAATGTTTTCCATAGATCTTTGTTGCGGAGATATGTGGTGCCCGTTGTTCCCTCGGTTGACCCTCCTGCCCCAGTGTTGGTTGAGGGAGAGTTGGAATATGAGGTTGAGAAGATTTTGGATTCTCGTTTTTGGAGGCGGAGGCTCCAGTATCTTGTCAAGTGGAAGGGTTATGGCCAGGAGGATAATTCTCGGGTTGTTGCCTCCGATGTCCATGCTACCTGATCGGCCTGGGGGCTCTGGTGAGGGTTCGGTGACCCCTCCTCAAGGGGGGGGGGGGTACTGTTGTGAATTCCGTTCTTGGGCTCCCTCCGGTGGTTGTAAATGGCACTTTTGTGAATTCTGCCCTTGGGCTCCCTCTGGTGGTTTTGAGTGGAACTGCTGCTCCTTGGGTTTAGCTTTAGCAGCTGCTTTCACTAATCGTCTCTCCTGGCTCTGCTATTTAACCTGGGTCTAGTCTTCAGCCTATGCCACTTGTCAATGTTCTCTGGCTGGAGTCACATCTCTGCTTGGATTCTCCTGGTTTCCTGACCAGTTCTGCTAAGATAAGTTCTGGCTTTGCTCATTGGCTTTGCTTATTGTTCTGTGCATTCTATTTTTGTCCAGCTTGTCATTATGGATTTTTTTCTGTTAGCTGGAAGCTCTGGGAAGCAGATTTACCCTCCACACCTTTAGTCAGGTGTGGAGATTTTGTAAACTCTGTGTGGATTGTTTTGTAGTTTTTATACTGACCGCACAGTATCCTTTCCTGTCCTATCTATCAAGCTAGACTGGCCTCCTATGCTAAAATCTGATTTCATCTCTGCGTATGTTATTTTTCCCTCCTCTCACCGTCAATATTTGTGGGGGGCTATCTTTCCTTTGGGGATTTTCTCTGAGGCAAGATAGGTTTCCTGTTTCCATCTTTAGGGGAAGTTAGATCTTTGGCTGTGCCGAGGGGTCTAGGGAGCGTCAGGTACCCCCCACGGCTATTTCTAGTTGCGCTGCTAGGTTCAGGGTCTGCGGTCAGTACAGATACCACCTCCTTCAGAGCTTGTCTCATGTTGTTCCTAAACCACCAGATCATAACGGTATGGCTCTGCTCCCCCGTCCCATCTTGTATGCATGGCTCTGCTCCCCCGTCCCATCTTGTATGCATTGCTCTGCTCCCCCGTCCCATCTTGTATGTATGGCTCTGCTCCCCCCGTCCCATCTTGTATGTATGGCTCTGCTCCCCGTCACAGCTTGTATGTATGGCTTTGCTCCCCCCATCCCATCTTGTATGCATGGCTTTGTTCCCCCCATCCCATCTTGTATACATGACTCTGCTATCCCCTGTCCCATCTTGTATGTATGGCTCTGCTCCCCTGTCCCATCTTGTATGCATGGCTCTGCTCCACCCTCCCATCTTGTATCTATGGCTCTCCTCCCCCTGTGCCATCTTGTATGCATGGCTCTGCTCCCCGTCCCATCCTGTATGTATGGCTCTGCTACCCCCGTCCCATCTTGCATGTATGGCTGTGCTCCCCCTGCCCCATCTATTATGAATGGCTTTGCTCCCCCGTCCCATCTTGTATGTATGGCTCGGCTCCCCCCACTCCCATCTTGTATGCATGGCTTCCCCTTCCATGCCCCGTCCTCCTCCCGTCCTCCTCTGTCTTCCCCTCCTCCTTCTCCTTCCTACCCCCATCCTTTTCTGTCCTCCTCCCATCCTCCTCCCATCCTCCTCCCTCCCCTGTCATACTCACCTTTCTCCTCCGTGCCGAAAATCCCTGCATCTCTGTCGCGGCGCTGCAGCTTCTTCCTGTGTGAGCGGTCATGTGGTACCTATCATTAAGGTCATTAATATGCATCCTTATTCGTGACCTTAATGAGTGGTACCATGTGACCGCTCACAAAGGAAGAAGCTGCAGCGCCGGGACAGAGATGCAGGGACTTTCGGTACGGAGGAGAAAGGTGAGTATTATGTCTGCAAAGAGGGAGGTGGAGAGGTGGGCAGGTGGGCGGGCGGCAGTGACCCCGAACTTTAATTAAAGAAAAAAAACTTGCTCAAGTGCCGCCCCTGACATCCTGGCGCCCTAGGCACATGCCCTCAAATGCCTAGTGGAAAATATGGCCCTGAGAAAGGTGAGTATTATGTCTGCCAGAAGGGAGGTGAGCAGGTGGCTGGGCGGGTGGCGGTGACCTCGGACTTTAATTTAAAAAAAAACAACTTGCTCAGGTGCCACCCCCCGCATCCTGTCGCCCTAGACACGTGCCCTCAAGTGCCTAGTGGCAAATACGGCCCTGCGTGTGTCTCCCTTGTAGTCCTTGTGCCAAAGAAGGATCGGACCACCCAGTTCTGCGTGGACTACAGGGTGCTCAATGCCATAGCAGCCTCCGATGCACACCCAATGCCCCGCATTGAGGAGCTGCTTGAACAGTTAGCTAGTGCAAGCTATCTATCCATCATGGATCTGAGCCGGGGATATTGCATACAGGGGATAAATACCACCACACCATGGCCATACCACATATTACTACCACAGTGACCGAATAATAGCACGTACAAGGAACAAATACCGCCACACCATGACCCGACCACATATTACTACCTCTGTGACCGATTAATAACACATACAAGGAACAAATACTGCCACTCCATGGCCAGATCACATATTCCCACTACATAGTGACCGAACACTACAATACTGATCATTAATAAAAAAACTCAATACTAATGTCATTATACACAAGAGATCTGTACTTAATATACAGTGTCCGTGTACAGGTCATACAGTGATCACTGGTGACATTATACACAGGAGTTCTGTATACAGTGTCAGTGAACAGGTAATACAGTGATCACCTGTGACATTATACACAGGAGCTCTGTATATAATGTACAGGTAATACAGTGATCACCATTGACATTTTATACAGGAGCACTGCATATAGTGTCAGTGTACAGGTAATACAGTGACTACTGGTGACATTATACACAGGATCTCTGTATATAGTATACAGTATATAATGTAAGTGTACAGGTAACATACTTACTCACCGATGACATCTCTAGTTGAAGTCCTTCATATTCACTTTTCTTCATTCAGTTCAGACCGCCATCACTTCTTTCAGCCAGGAGATGTCTCTGCACAAAATAACAGTTAATAACAAAAATAACAGTTATCTAGAGCACATTCCCCAATTTTTCCCCAACCTTTATACTATAGCAGATGAAGAAAAAATCGACCGTGTCGCCCTGCACAGTAACAGGACCTCTCCTACCCCACACTGAAAACAGTATCCTCAAAAATAATATCCTTTAATTAGCCCCTACAGTAATAATATCCCACATTCTATATCCCATGTGTCCTCCCATTCTGGACCAATGTGTCCACCCATTCTGCCTCATGCCTCTCCATACTGCCACCATATCTCTCCATATTGCCCCCATAGTCGTCCATAATATTATAATGCATCCCAAAGTCATATATAGTAGTATAATACATAGTAGTATAATGCACCCCCATATCGGTATAATGCAGCCCCATAGCAATATAATGCACCCCCATAGCAGTATAATACACCTCCATAGTATAATGCAGCCCCTTAGTGGTATAATGCACCCCATAGTGGTATAATGCACCTCATTGTATAATGCACCCCAATAGTGGAATAATGCACCCCCTTAGCGGTATAATGCATCCCATAATATAATGTAGCCCCATCGGGGTATAATGTAGCCTCATGTGGGTATGATGCAGCCCCATAGTAGTATAATGCACCCCATAATATAATGCACCCCATAGTATAATGCAGCCCCATCTATATATATAATTGTCTAAGGTCCACTTCCGTCTGTCTGTCTGTACTCCCCTCCAGTCAGTGCCCCCTCTAAAGCAGTCCGTTAAACAGACTGCATTACATCGCGGCATAATGCGGTGTAACGCAGTCCGTTAACGCTGCCAACTTTTTACTATTGATGCTGCATATGCAGCATCAATAGTTGAAACATAATGTTAAAAATAATAATTAAAAAAAAATCATTATATTCTCACCTTCTGGCGTCCGCACCAGCCTTTCCTGCTCCTCGCGACGTTTCAGTCCCAAGAATGTATTGCGGCAATGACCCCAGATGATGTAGCGGTCTCGCGAGACCGCTACATCATCACGGGTTATTGCCGCAAGGAATTACTGGGAATGGAGCGTCGCGACCAGCATCACTAAAGGCCTGGGCTGGATCCGTAGGCCGCCGGAAGGTCAGTATATAACTATTTTTTATTTTAATTATTTTTTTGACAGGGATATGGTGCCCACATTGCTATATATTACGTGGGCTGTGTTATATACTGCATGGGCTGTGTTATATACTGCATGGGCAGTGTTATATACTACATGGGCTGTGCTATATACTACGTGGGCTGTGTTATATACTACGTGGGCTGTGTTATATACTGCGTGGGCTGTGTTATATAATGCGTGGGCTGTGTTATATTCTATGTCGCTGTGCTATATACTACGTGGGCTATGCTATATACTATGTGGGCTGTGCTATATACTAGGTGGCTGGGCAATATACTACGTGGCTGTGCTATATACTACGTGGCTGTGCAATATACTACGTGGCTGTGCAATATACTACGTGGGCTGTGTTATATACTGCGTGGGCTGTGCTATATACTACGTGGCTGTGCTATAAACTATGTGGCTGTGCAATATACTACGAGGCTGTACAATATACTATGTGGCTGTGCTATATACTACGTGGGCTGTGCTATATACTACGTGGGCTGTGCTATATACTACGTGGCTGTGCTATAAACTACGTGGCTGTGAAATATATTACGTGGCTGTGCAATATACTATGTGGCTGTGCTATATAGTACGTGGCTGTGCTATATACTGCGTGGGCTGTACTATATACTACGTGGCTGTGCTATAAACTATGTGGCTGTGCAATATACTACGAGGCTGTACAATATACTATGTGGCTGTGCTATATACTACGTGGGCTGTGCTATATACTACGTGGCTGTGCTATAAACTACGTGGCTGTGCAATATATTACGTGGCTGTGCAATATACTATGTGGCTGTGCTATATAGTACGTGGCTCTGTTATATACTACGTAGCTGTGCTATATACTACATGTCTGTGCTACAGTCATGGCCAAAAGTATTCACACCCCTGCAATTCTGTCAGATAATACTCAGTTTCTTCCTGAAAATGATCGCAAACACAAATTCTTTGGTATTATTATCTTCATTTAAATTTGTCTTAAATGAAAAAGCACAAAAGAGAATGAAGCAAAAAGCAAAACATTGATCATTTAACACAAAACTACCAAAATGGGCCAGACAAAAGAATTGGCACCCTCAGCCTAATACTTGGTTGCACAACCTTTAGCCAAAATAACTGCGACCAACCGCTTCCGGTAACCATCAATGAGTTTCTTACAATGCTCTGCTGGAATTTTAGACCATTCTTCTTTGGCAAACTGCTCCAGGTCCCTGATATTTGAAGGGTGCCTTCTCCAAACTGCCATTTTTAGATCTCTCCACAGGTGTTCTATGGGATTCAGGTCTGACTCATTGTTGGCCACCTTAGAAGCCTCCAGTGCTTTCTCTCAAACCATTTTCTAGTGCTTTTTGAAGTGTGTTTTGGGTCATTGTCCTGCTGGAAGACCCATGACCTCTGAGGGAGACCCTGCTTTCTCACAATGGGCCCTGCATTATGCTGAAACATTTGTTGGTAGTCTTCAGACTTCATTATGCCATTCACACGGTCAAGCAGTCCAGTGCCAGAGGCAGCAAAGCAACCCCAAAACATCAGGGAACCTCTGCCATGTTTGACTGTAGGGACCGTGTTCTTTTCTTTGAATGCCTCTTTTTTTCTCCTGTAAACTCTATGTTGATGCCTTTGCTCAAAAAGCTCTACTTTTGTCTCATCTGACCAGAGAACATTCTTCCAAAACGTTTTAGGCTTTTTCAGGTAAGTTTTGGCAAACTCCAGCCTGGCTTTTTTATGTCTCGGGGTAAGAAGTGGGGTCTTCCTGGTTCTCCTACCATACAGTCCCTTTTCATTCAGACACCGACGGATAGTACGGGTTGACACTGTTGTACCCTCGGACTGCAGGGCAGCTTGAACTTGTTTATGTTAAAAATCGTTATTGCGCAAAAATATCTAATCAAGACTTAACCAGGTGCGTTATTCTTAAAAGAAAAATGTCATGATATTCTGACGAAAGTATAGTGGTTTATTGAGTTATCCACCATCGCAGCAAAAACATAAAAGGTAGATGAAACAATTACAAACAGAGTGTCCATGTGTAGATATCAGCGCTTCTCCTGTTACTCATCTTTAAAAGGAAGAATGGTAAAAGTCATCTGTCTGTGTGAAAGTCTGAAGTCATCATGGCATGGAGTAGCTAACAGCTGTTGTTCCTCGTGTCTTGTCTCATGTCCATGGAGAATGATGGTGAAGGCAGGGAGGTGACCGTCCCACGTGACAAAAAACCCCCCACCCCCTCCTAAGAGACGTTTATATATGGTTTCTACAGATCACGTGTCTTCTGTATATGGAGTTAACTTATACTCTGAGCTACATACACAGAAATAGCTTTTGATAGTGTCAGCAAGAAACCATGTGCTCGGTACAGAATAATTAATATTTAACAATTCCCCCTTTTGAGGGTGACAGACATTGATTGGAACCCTCAAATTAAAATATTAATAAAATCTTCTTTCTTCTTTGGCAAAATGATGTAATAAATAATATTATTAATAATAATATCGTTATATGTTCTCAATAATATAATGATATGTAAATTCATGTTATGGTAAGCCGTGACTAATATTCATATAAAATATATATTATTATACTTCCCTATATCTACTTGAAGCATCTCAGGTCTGATGTCATCTGGTCTTCATCTGGTCTTCATCTTGGTTCTTCTTCTTGGTTCTTTCAAACAATCTTTAATATGTCTTTTGCAATAGATGATAGCATGTAGATATGTAGAGACCGTGTGTCATGTGTCAATCAAAGTCCATAAATTCAAATGTTGATAAGAAAACAAAGTTCATAGATGAAATGTAGCTTTAATATCTGTGCAGTGTCACTTTTAGAGACCTGGACTTACATTGGCTCGCCTTGGAAATCATCTGGAATCCTCAAATCATCCGCACTGGTCTTGGGACAGGTGTGACGTCTTTGGTCAGCACAGCAAGGGTTACATTTACTCTTCCTTGCTAAACATAGCACCATAACCAGTCCTTAGTGCACAGGACACATGTCAGGGTTGTAGCGTCCTGACAATTACCTGAGTGTTCACCAGCTTTCATGGAAGTCTTATAGGTGATAGGAAACCACTGGAACGTAATAACACAGTTCATCTTTGATACTGTACTCAGTTGTCAGTGATGGATGCTGTAGTTGTTGTCAGTAGTGACATGAATTGTATTTGACACAGTCTATTATCATTCAGAAATCATAGCATCGTTACCTTGTGGAACTTCTGGATAACGGCTTTTCTTCTTGTAACTTTTAAGAATCAATTGAATTTAGAAAAATGTAAAATCTTTATTAACGTCTTTAGTATCTTGATTGAAGTCTTCATTCCCTATTCTATACCAAATCTGGTAATTTTCCTAACTTATAATATCACAGCGTACCATAGCAATCAGTAATATTCATATAATTATTTTATCAGAATATTAATATGAAATTTATATTTGGAAAAATTAAATAATAATATATTATTAACCATATTCTTCATGTGATTAGACATTTTTATGTCGTAGGTGTAATTTCTTTTTGAACCCATAGATGTCAGTGTGTCTTTTGTAACAAGTGCTGATATTTATTATTAAAACTTTATTAATTTATGTTCAGTAGACCAATAATATGTAAGTATGTATAGCCATGAACCAAAATAAGTATATATATGAATAAATGAATGAATGAGTGAAAGAATTGTTGTATTTAACTCAGAATTGAAATTTTCTTATATAATGAAACCATATGATCACTATATTTGATAAAGCAATATGCTTGTAGACATTACTCTATTAAATATTGATTTTTCCTTGATGAAAAATAAGAATGAAAAATAAAAATTGAAAGAAAAGTGGAAAAAAATGAAAAATAAAAATGAGAATAAAAAATAAAAATAAGAATAAGGCCTTTATATGTTGATGACAAATGCTGAGGTTATGTCTTAGTAACACATTCCCTTAATATTTTTGTAGATGTTGTCATAACCTTGGATTACCAAAATATTGAAATTATGCAGCTTTGCATAGAATACCCTTCATTAGAGAAAAAAATGACTTTTATAATATTTATTGTTATTGTACCCAATAATACCTTATTCATATTTCTTCTTTATTAAAATGTGTGAAGAAGAGGTATTGATGAAATGTGATGATGTGATCAGGATCAAAAACACATTTCCCCCTTAATATCAAAAAATATTATTTTATGAAAAAATTAATTTGTAAAAACCCAAGTGAAAAATAATTATTTTTATTACTGTCATATCAACTTTATGACTTATATTTGTTTGAAGATGTATACTTATTTATGTAACTATAAAAAAACACTGAATATGAAAAAATTATAATTTGGAAAAATTAATCTAAATGTAGTTTCTAGAAAAATCATATTGATGTATTATTGTACTTATTAAATAATAATCACCAAAGAAATATATGTTGCATAATAATATTTAAATATATCTTAATATTCTAATAATTTAACTGAATCCTATTATTATTATTTTTTTTTAAACACACAGTTGTTGGTTTTTTTTCTGACATACCATAAATCATGAGGCCTCAGTCAAACTGTGCATACACATTCTACATTCCACATACCACGCTCTGGTCACTCTTGCATTACACACTTAGCATTAGGTTCTTTCACTCTCATATGTCAAGTTCACTCCCAGCAGCTGCTCATATGCTCATCTGTCACCTGTCACATGTGACTCACATAGACGTTCACAATGTATATTTCACATACAAAAAATACACATATATTAACCCAAAATATTGTATCCTAATTATCAATCAATGCGCATTGTAATCTATTAAATTTAGTATTCTAATATTCCTTTGAATATTCCCCAAATATTATTTAACAGTATCAGTATGTTTTAAACTATAGAAAGGACTGGACTCATTTACAAGAAACTTGAGTTGAATGTTCTAACGCTATTTCGGTACAAGCCTGTAACTAAGACCCTTTGAATGTAAGGCTGAGGAAAATTCCTAAAATTAAAAAACAAGGCTATATGATATTCCTTAACTCACATATGTCACACCATGCACCATGCAGTGGGAGGAAAAAAAAAACATGTTACAGAAAAACATGTAGTACACACATTTTTAGGTTATTAGATATATTATTTTAAGTGTTAAATATATATATATATATAAATCATGCAGTTAATATAGCTTCCTGTGTGAATAAGACATAAATTCATGAAACAGGTATTTTTTGTTCAATCCTCGCTTTGAAAGTAAAATTCTAAGGGAAATGAAAGATAAAGGTTAATTTCATATTTATTTCAAAACAAAATAATTTAAATATCTTATACATATGTATATATTTAATAAATGTATTTAATTGTAATTCTAAATATTTTTTACTGGAGTAAATTTTAATTATTTCACTATATATATAAAAATACAGTTAATATAATCTCTATTTATACAAATATGCTACAGTATTTACTGTATACTATATTAATATATATAACTGCAGAATTATATTGAATAAAATAATTACATATTAATAAATAATACATTGTATAACTCATCATATAATATAATTACATATTTAGCCAATTCCTATCCCAAAATGTAACTCTCTGTCGATTATCTGAAATGCTTTATTTAGTAAGGTCAGATTTAACCCTATGGACTCTTTGAAGAACTGCTGTGATAATGGAGTGTTCAGCTGAGCTCCCCCTGAGATACTCACCTGCTTCCGTCTGTCAGTTTCCGCCATCTTTAGAGACAGATCTGACCCTTCAGATTTTAAATCTTTCAGAGAAATTTCTTTAATAGACTCCTGAATCTTTTCATAGGGTTTATAGCAAATATGTAATTTTCTTCGTACTTCATAGATTTGATTTTGGATCAGTTTTGGAGATTTTGATTTTGGCTTTTGATAAGATTGAATTCTGCCTGGTTTCAAAAACTTAGGGTGATTTGTTTTCCTTTCAAGATTCTCATGTTTTCTAGAAAAATCAAGGGATTTTGCGCATTCGTATAAGGAATTTTTCTGTGAAGCAATTATACGAGATACAGGATTTAAGAATTTAAATTTGTTTACAAAACAATTTATCATGGATTGTTGATTCAAATTCGTACAGACCAATTTATAAATCCTTTCAAAAATGGACATGAATGTAAAAGTACATTCTTTCTGGCCAATCTTCAATTTTAGAAGAATATCAAGATCTGGATAATTTTCTTTAAATCCACAGAAAATCAAAATTCTTAATCTTTCTACATCAGTCATATTTTCATACTCCTCATTCTGCATTTCTAATGAATATCTTCTCATAAAAGTTACTGGCAGCCAAATTTTAAACAAATTATTTTTCTCCTGATTAGTCAAATCAAACTTATCAGCAAAACTTTCAAATATCTCTGAATTTCTGCACACATGGATTTTGTCATCATATGCAGGAATGATTTTGCATAATTTTAGCAGGATTTTCCTAGATTTAAGTTGGAGTTGGGCCTCTGAGTCGTCTATTTTTAGTGGCCCTTGTACATCTGTCCCTCGTAGATCATCTTTGTCAATTGTCATGTCTCCTTCACTTCCTCCATCTTGTTTTTCATCTTGTGTCACAAAGTCAATGTCACTTTGGGTGGTCATCGTCATTACAGATACGTGCGTCACATCTTTCTCACTCTTCTCATTACAGTCAATCTTGGGAACATCATTCGTTTCCTTAGAAATTCTTTCTACACTGTCTTTTTTGGACTTCTCTGTCACAAACTCGTTAAATACATAAACCATATGTAAGATATTTTTCAATTGCTCTTTTTCTTTTTTCCTAAACATTAGCTTAGAATCTAAATTCAAATTCGCGGTTCTGCATTCTGAAAATAAATTAGACCAAAATATTTCTAAGCTAGATCCGTACAAACTTACAAATTCTATCTGACTTGATTTAGCATATGAATTTATCAAATCCATTTGTCTTACCTTGAAATCTCAGCTTGTAATCCCTTTGCTTTTACAACGCTGGGCTCCGGACTTCAGCACGGCTATTTTTAGCACATCTATCTTCAGCACTACCAGTGCTTGCTGTCAATCCGTCTGACACCTGTTAAAGTCTTCGTAATTCGTAGGTTCTTGTATGAATTCTTTGTGACTTGAAGTTTTGAAGTGGAATTCCTGAATACTTGCACAATCTAGCGGAACTCTTCTGTCTTCCCCCGTGTGCAAGAAGAAGGAAATTCACGCAAAAATAGCACAAAAAATCAAAACTGGCTGGCTAGGCCAAATGTTAAAAATCGTTATTGCGCAAAAATATCTAATCAAGACTTAACCAGGTGCGTTATTCTTAAAAGAAAAATGTCATGATATTCTGACGAAAGTATAGTGGTTTATTGAGTTATCCACCATCGCAGCAAAAACATAAAAGGTAGATGAAACAATTACAAACAGAGTGTCCATGTGTAGATATCAGCGCTTCTCCTGTTACTCATCTTTAAAAGGAAGAATGGTAAAAGTCATCTGTCTGTGTGAAAGTCTGAAGTCATCATGGCATGGAGTAGCTAACAGCTGTTGTTCCTCGTGTCTTGTCTCATGTCCATGGAGAATGATGGTGAAGGCAGGGAGGTGACCGTCCCACGTGACAAAAAACCCCCCACCCCCTCCTAAGAGACGTTTATATATGGTTTCTACAGATCACGTGTCTTCTGTATATGGAGTTAACTTATACTCTGAGCTACATACACAGAAATAGCTTTTGATAGTGTCAGCAAGAAACCATGTGCTCGGTACAGAATAATTAATATTTAACAGTTTAGATGTTAGTCTAGGTTCTTTATCCAACATCAGCACAATCTTGCGTTGAAATCTCTTGTCAATTTTTCTTTTCCATCCACATCTAGGGAGGTTAGCCACAGTGCCATGGGCTTTACACTTCTTGATGACACTGCACACAGTAGACACAGGAACATTCAGGTCTTTGGAGATGGACTTGTAGCATTGAGATTGCTCATGCTTCCTCACAATTTGGTTTCTCAAGTCCTCAGACAGTTCTTTGGTCTTCTTTCTTTTCTCCATGCTCAATGTGGTACACACAAGGATACAGGACAGAGGTTGAGTCAACTTTAATCCATGTCAACTGGCTGCAAGTGTGATTTAGTTATTGCCAACACCTGTTAGGTGCCACAGGTAAGTTACAGGTGCTGTTAATTACACAAATTAGAGAAGCATCACATGATTTTTCAAAGGGTGCCAATACCTTTGTCCACCCCCTTTTTTATGTTTGGTGTGGAATTATATCCAATTTGGCTTTAGGACAATTCTTTTTGTGTATTTTTTTTCATTTAAGACAAATTAAATGAAGATAATAATACAAAATAATTTGTGTTTGCAATCATTTTCAGGAAGAAACTGAGTATTATCTGACAGAATTGCAGGGGTGTGAATACTTTTGGCCATGACTGTATATACTACGTTGCTGTGCTACATACTACGTGGGCTGTGTTATATGCTACGTGGGCTGGGAGACTCTTTCTCCCGGGGCCATCAAAAACCTGGGGCACGCCCTCGCTTCACTGATTAGTTACGCTCGGCCAGCCACAAACAATCAGCGACAGACGCAGTCCGGCCACGAATTGGCGTGGAATTTGAACCACGCTTCGCTAATTGGTCGCGCCCGGCCGGCCGAATTCTGTGTATTCATTGCATTATTCTGAAATCTTCAAAAATAAACTACATACATATTCTAGAATACCTAATGCGTTAGAATCGGGCCCCCATCTAGTAGTAGTATTATGCACTCCATAGTATAATGCAGCCCAATAGTAGTATAATGCACCCCATAATATAATACACTCTCATAGTAGTATAATGCACACCATAGTATAATGCAGCCCGATAGTAGTATAATGCAGCCCCATAGGAGTATAATGCAGCCCCATAGTAGTATAATGCACCCCCATGGTGTAATGCAGCCCTATAGTGGTATAATGCAGCTGTATAGTATAATGCAGCCCCATAGTGGTATAATGCAGCTCCATAGTGTATAATATAGCCCCATAGTGAATAATGCCACCCCATAGTAGTATAATGCACCCTATTTTATTATGCAGCCCCATAGTGGTATAATCCACCTCCATAGCGGTATAATGCACCCCAATATTATAATGCAGCCCCATAGTAGTATAATGCACCCCATAGTATAATGCAGCCCCATAGTATAATGCAGCCCCATAGTAGTATAATGCACCCCCATAGCATAATGCAGCCCCATAGTGGTATAATGCAGCCCTATTGTAGTATAATGCAGCCCCATAGTGGTATAATGCAGCTCCATAGTGTATAATGCAGCTCCATAGTGAATAATGCCACCCCATAGTAGTATAATGCACCCCCATAGTAGTATAATGCAGCTCCATAGTGGTATAATGTACCCCCATAGCAGTATAATCCTTAACCATAGCATAATGTAGCCCCATAGTAGTATGATGCAGTCCCATAGTGGTATAATGCAGCCCCCCATAGTATAATGCCACCCCATAGTAGTATAATGCACCCCCATAGTAGTATACTGCAGCTCCATAGTGGTATAATGCACCTCCATAGCGGTATAATCCTTTCCCATAGTATAATGCAGCCCCATAGTAGTATAATGCAGTCCCATAGTGGTATAATGCAGCCCCATAGTATACTGCACCCCCATAGTATAATGCAGCCCCATGGTAGCATAATGCACCCCCATAGTAGTATAATGCAGCTCAATAGTGGTATAATGTAGCCCCATAATATAATGCAACCCCGTAGTAGTATAATCCACCAACATAGTACTATATTGCAGCCCCATAATGGTATAATGCAGCCCTATACTAGTATAATGAAGCCCCATAGTATAATGCAGGCCCATAGTAGTATAATGCACAAACATAGTAGTATGTTGCAGCCCCATAATGGTATAATGCAGCCCTATAGTAGTATAATGCACCCCATAATATAATACACTCCCATAGTAGTATAATGCACCCCATAGTATAATGCAGCCCCATAGTATAATGCAGCCCCATAGTAGTATAATGCAGCCCCATAATAGTATAATGCACCCCCATAGTATAATGCAGCCCTATAGTGGTATAATGCAGCTGTGTAATATAATGCAGCCCCATACTGGTATAATGCAGCTCCATAGTGTATAATGCAGCCCCATAGTGTATAATGCCACCCCATAGTAGTATAATGCACCCTTATTTTAGTATAATGCAGCACCATAGTGGTATAATCCACCTCCATAGCGGTATAATGCGCCCCCATATTATAATGCAGCCCCATAGTAGTATAATGCACCCCATAGTATAATGCAGCCCCATAGTATAATGCAGCCCCATAGTAGTATAATGCACCCCATAGTATAATGCAGCCCCATAGTATAATGCATCCCCATGGTGTAATGCAGCCATATAGTGGTATAATGCAGCTGTATAGTATAATGCAGCCCCATAGTGGTATAATGCAGCTCTATAGTGGTATAATGCAGCTCCATAGTGTATAATGCAGCTCCATAGTGTATAATGCCACCCCATAGTAGTATAGTGCACCCTATTTTATTATAATGCAGCCCCATAGTGGTATAATCCACCTCCATAGCGGTATAATGCGCCCCAATATTATAATTCTGCCCCATAGTAGTATAATGCAGCCCCATAGTATAATGCAGCCCCATAGTAGTATAATGCACCCCCATAGCATAATGCAGCCTCATAGTGGTATAATGCAGCCCTATAGTGGTATAATGCAACCCTGTAGTATAATGCAGCCCCATAGTGGTATAATGCAGCTCCATAGTGTATAATGCAGCACCATAGTGAATAATGCCACCCCATAGTAGTATAATGCACCCCCATAGTAGTATAATGCTTCCCCATAGTATAATGCAGCCCCATAGTAGTATGATGCAGTAGTGAATAATGCCACCCCATAGTATAATGCACCCCCATAGTAGTATAATGCAGCTCCGTAGTGGTATAATGCACCCCCATAGCGGTATAATCCTTCCCCATAGTATAATGCAGCCCCATAGTAGTATGATGCAGTCCCATAGTGGTATAATGCAGCCCCATAGTATACTGCACCCCCATAGTATAATGCCACCCCATAGTAGTATAATGCACCCCCATAGTAGTATAATGCAGCTCCGTAGTGGTATAATGCACCCCCATAGCGGTATAATCCTTCCCCATAGTATAATGCAGCCCCATAGTAGTATGATGCAGTCCCATAGTGGTATAATGCAGCCCCATAGTATACTGCACCCCCATAGTATAATGCCACCCCATAGTAGTATAATGCGCCCCCATATTATAATGCAGCCCCATAGTAGTATAATGCACCCCATAGTATAATGCAGCCCCATAGTATAATGCAGCCCCATAGTAGTATAATGCACCCCATAGTATAATGCACCCCCATAGTATAATGCCACCCCATAGTAGTATAATGCGCCCCCATATTATAATGCAGCCCCATAGTAGTATAATGCACCCCATAGTATAATGCAGCCCCATAGTATAATGCAGCCCCATAGTAGTATAATGCACCCCATAGTATAATGCAGCCCCATAGTATAATGCATCCCCATGGTGTAATGCAGCCATATAGTGGTATAATGCAGCTGTATAGTATAATGCAGCCCCATAGTGGTATAATGCAGCTCTATAGTGGTATAATGCAGCTCCATAGTGTATAATGCAGCTCCATAGTGTATAATGCCACCCCATAGTAGTATAGTGCACCCTATTTTATTATAATGCAGCCCCATAGTGGTATAATCCACCTCCATAGCGGTATAATGCGCCCCAATATTATAATTCTGCCCCATAGTAGTATAATGCAGCCCCATAGTATAATGCAGCCCCATAGTAGTATAATGCACCCCCATAGCATAATGCAGCCTCATAGTGGTATAATGCAGCCCTATAGTGGTATAATGCAACCCTGTAGTATAATGCAGCCCCATAGTGGTATAATGCAGCTCCATAGTGTATAATGCAGCACCATAGTGAATAATGCCACCCCATAGTAGTATAATGCACCCCCATAGTAGTATAATGCTTCCCCATAGTATAATGCAGCCCCATAGTAGTATGATGCAGTAGTGAATAATGCCACCCCATAGTATAATGCACCCCCATAGTAGTATAATGCAGCTCCGTAGTGGTATAATGCACCCCCATAGCGGTATAATCCTTCCCCATAGTATAATGCAGCCCCATAGTAGTATGATGCAGTCCCATAGTGGTATAATGCAGCCCCATAGTATACTGCACCCCCATAGTATAATGCCACCCCATAGTAGTATAATGCACCCCCATAGTAGTATAATGCAGCTCCATAGTGGTATAATGCACATCCATAGCGGTATAATCCTTCCCCATAGTATAATGCAGCCCCATAGTAGTATAATGCACCCCCATAGTAGTATAATGCAGCCCCATAGTAGTATGATGCAGTCCCATAGTGGTATAATGCAGCCCCATAGTATACTGCACCCCCATAGTATAATGCCACCCCATAGTAGTATAATGCACCCCCATAGTAGTATAATGCAGCTCCATAGTGGTATAATGCACATCCATAGCGGTATAATCTGTTGTGAGTTCTGTTTTTGGGCTCCCTCTGGTGGTTACTGATGGTACTGGGTGACTTTTGTTCTCTGCGGTCTCTGGTGTCCACCTGTTCCATCAGGTTATGGGAGTTTCCTATTTAACCTGGCTTTCTTGTCATTTCCTCGCCGGCTATCAATGTAATCAGTGTGTCTTTTTACCTCTGCTACCTGCGTCTGTAATCTTCAGGACAAGCTAAGTTTTGATTTTCCTGTTCCACGTTTTGCTTAATTTTTGTCTTAGTCCAGCTTGCAGATATGTGATTCCTTGCTGCTGGTTGCTCTAGTGGGCTGAAATTACTCCTCATGTTCCATGAGTTGGCACATGAGTTCAAGTAATTTCAGGATTTTTTGAAGGGTTTTTCGCTGACCGCACAGTTCACTTTTGTATCCTCTGCTATCTAGCTTTAGCGGGCCTCATTTTTGCTGATTCTGTTTTCATAACTACGTATGTGCTTTCCTCTCATTTCACCGTTATTACATGTGGGGGGCTGCTATTTCTGTGGGGTGTTTCTCTGGAGGCAAGTGAGGTCTGTGTTTCTTCTAATAGGGGAAGTTAATCCTTCGGCTGGCGCGAGACGTCTAGGAATCATCGTAGGCACGTTCCCCGGCTACTGCTAGTTGTGTGTTTAGGTTCAGGATCGCGGTCAGCTCAGGTTCCATCACCCTAGAGCTTGTTTTGTTTTTGTGCTTGTCCTTTTGTGATCCCCTGCCATTGGGATCATGACAGTATAGCCGGCCCTGAAAAAATTGGTCATCGTTTTGACTGAAGTAGGAGGAAAAGTAGTCTGAGGAAGTTTTTTTTTTTTTTCCCTCCTCAGTGTTTGCTGCCTAGCCTTAATTGCAGCCTGGCTGCTTCTTTCCTCCTCTTAATCCTTGAATGGCTCTGACCTCAGCTGTTTATCATGGACGTCCAGAGTTTGGCTTCCAGCCTGAATAATCTTGCTGCTAAGGTTCAAAATATACAAGATTTTGTTGTACATACTCCTATGTCTGAACCTAGAATTCCTATCCCAGAGTTTTTTTTCTGGAGATAGATCTAGTTTTCTGAATTTTAGGAACAATTGCAAGTTGTTTCTTTCCTTGAAATCTCGCTCCTCTGGAGACCCTGCTCAGCAGGTCAAGATTGTTATATCTTTCCTGCGGGGTGACCCTCAGAATTGGGCATTTGCATTGGCACCAGGGGATCCTGCGTTGCTCAATGTGGATGCGTTTTTTCTGGCATTGGGTTTGCTCTATGAGGAACCTAACCTAGAGATTCAGGCTGAAAAAGCTTTATTGGCTCTCTCTCAGGGGCAAGATGAAGCAGAAATATATTGTCAGAAATTTCGGAAATGGTCGGTGCTTACTCAGTGGAATGAGTGCGCTCTGGCTGCAAAATTCAGAGATGGCGTTTCTGAGGCCATTAAAGATGTTATGGTGGGGTTCCTCAGTACTGGACACGTGACCATGCGTATGACTCCCGTTCATCAGGAGGTGATTCGCCTCCTGGTACTGTATAATTTACATGATGTCTTAGTGCTTGGTCTGCCATGGTTACAAACTCATAACCCAGTCCTGGACTGGAAAACAATGTCTGTGTTAAGCTTGGGATGTCAGGGGGTTCATGATGATGCATCTCCGATTTCTATCGCATCATCTATTCCTTCTGAGGTTCCGGTATTTCTGTCTGATTATCGGGAGGTTTTTGAGGAGCCTAAGCTCAGTTCGCTTCCTCCTCACAGGGATTGCGATTGTGCTATAGATTTGATTCCTGGCAGTAAATTCCCTAAAGGTCGTTTGTTCAATCTGTCAGTGCCAGAGCATACTGCTATGCGGAATTATGTTAAGGAGTCCTTGGAAAAGGGACATATCCGTCCATCTTCGTCCCCTTTGGGAGCAGGTTTTTTTTTCGTGGCCAAAAAAGATGGTTCCTTGAGGCCTTACATAGATTATCGTCTTTTGAATAAGATTACAGTCAAATATCAGTATCCTTTGCCATTGTTGACTGATTTGTTCGCTCGCATTAAGGGGGCTAAATGGTTCACTAAGATTGATCTTCGGGGTGCGTATAATCTTGTGCGGATGAGTGGAAAACCGCATTTAATACGCCTGAGGGCCATTTCGAGTGTTTGGTGATGCCTTTTGGACTTTCTAATGCTCCTTCTGTCTTCCAGTCTTTTATGCACGATATTTTCCGTGAATATCTGGATAAATTTATTATCGTGTATTTGGATGATGTTTTGGTTTTTTCTGATGACTGGGAGTCTCATGTTCAGCAGGTCAGGAAGGTGTTTCAGGTCCTGCGGGCCAATTCTTTGTTTGTAAAAGGTTCTAAATGTCTCTTTGGAGTTCAGAAGATTTCTTTTTTGGGGTATATTTTTTCCCCTTCTACTATTGAGATGGATCCCGTCAAGGTTCAGGCTATTTGTGACTGGACGCAGCCTACATCTCTTAAGAGTCTACAGAAGTTCTTGGGCTTTGCTAATTTTTATCGTCGCTTCATAACTAATTTTTCTAGTGTTGTTAAGCCTTTGACGGATTTGACTAAGAAGGGTGCTGATGTTGCTGATTGGTCTCCTGCGGCTGTGGAGGCCTTTCAGGAACTTAAGCGCCGGTTTTCTTCTGCTCCTGTGTTGCGTCAGCAAGATACGTCACTTCCTTTTCAGGTTGAGGTTGATGCTTCCGAGATCGGAGCGGGGGCGGATGTGTCACAGAGAAGCTCCGATGGCTCAGTGATGAAGCCATGTGCGTTCTTTTCTAGAAAATTTTCGCCCGCTGAACGGAATTATGATGTTGGTAATCGGGAGCTTTTTGCCATGAAGTGGGCATTTGAGGAGTGGCGTCATTGGCTTGAGGGTGCTAGACATCGTGTGGTGGTCTTGACTGATCACAAAAATCTGATGTACCTTGAGTCTGCCAAGCGTCTGAATCCTAGACAGGCTCGTTGGTCACTGTTTTTCTCCCGTTTCAATTTTGTGGTTTCATACCTGCCAGGTTCAAAGACTGTGAAGGCGGATGCTCTTTCTAGGAGTTTTGTGCCTGACTCCCCTGGAAATTCTGAGCCCACTGGTATCCTTAGGGATGGGGTGATTTTGTCGGCTGTCTCCCCAGACTTGCGACGTGCTTTGCAGGAGTTTCAGGCGGATAAACCTGATCGTTGTCCGCCGGAAAGACTGTTTGTTCCGGATAATTGGACCAGTAGAGTCATCTCCGAGGTCCATTCTTCTGTGTTGGCAGGTCATCCTGGAATATTTGGTACTAGAGACTTGGTGGCCAGGTCTTTTTGGTGGCCTTCCTTGTCGAGGGATGTGCGTTCTTTCGTGCAGTCTTGTGGAGTTTGCGCTCGGGCTAAGCCTTGCTGTTCTCGGGCCAGTGGATTGTTGTCACCTTTGCCTATCCCGAAGAGGCCTTGGACGCACATTTCCATGGACTTTATTTCGGATCTCCCTGTCTCTCAAAAAATGTCCGTCATCTGGGTTGTGTGTGACCGCTTTTCTAAGATGGTTCATCTGGTACCCTTGCCTAAGTTACCTTCCTCCTCTGAGTTGGTCCCTCTGTTTTTTCAAAACGTGGTCCGTTTGCATGGCATTCCGGAGAACATCGTTTCTGACAGGGGATCCCAGTTTGTGTCTAGATTTTGGCGGACGTTCTGTGCTAAGATGGGCATTGATTTGTCCTTTTCGTCTGCATTCCATCCCCAGACGAATGGCCAGACGGAACGAACTAATCAGACTTTAGAAACTTATTTAAGGTGTTTTGTTTCTGCTGATCAAGATGACTGGGTTACCTTTTTGCCGCTTGCCGAGTTTGCCCTTAATAATCGGGCTAGTTCTGCTACCTTGGTTTCTCCTTTCTTTTGTAATTCGGGGTTTCATCCTCGTTTTTCCTCTGGTCAGGTGGAGCCTTCTGATTGTCCTGGAGTGGACATGGTGGTGGATAGGTTGCATCAGATTTGGAGTCATGTGGTGGACAATTTGAAGTTGTCCCAGGAGAGGGCTCAGCAGTTTGCTAATCGCCGTCGCCGCGTGGGTCCTCGACTTCTTGTTGGGGACTTGGTGTGGTTGTCTTCTCGTTTTGTTCCTATGAAGGTCTCTTCTCCTAAGTTCAAGCCTCGGTTCATTGGTCCCTATAGGATCTTGGAAATTCTTAACCCTGTGTCGTTTCGTTTGGATCTCCCGGCATCGTTTGCTATTCATAATGTGTTCCATCGGTCGTTGTTGCGGAAGTATGAGGTACCTGTTGTTCCTTCGCTTGAGCCTCCTGCTCCGGTGCTGGTGGAGGGTGAATTGGAGTATGTTGTGGAGAAGATCTTGGATTCTCGTGTTTCCAGACGGAAACTCCAGTATTTGGTCAAGTGGAAGGGTTATGGTCAGGAGGATAATTCTTGGGTGGTTGCCTCTGATGTTCATGCTGCCGATTTGGTCCGTGCATTTCATAGGGCTCATCCTGGTCGCCCTGGTGGTTCTCGTGAGGGTTCGGTGACCCCTCCTCAAGGGGGGGGGTACTGTTGTGAGTTCTGTTTTTGGGCTCCCTCTGGTGGTTACTGATGGTACTGGGTGACTTTTGTTCTCTGCGGTCTCTGGTGTCCACCTGTTCCATCAGGTTATGGGAGTTTCCTATTTAACCTGGCTTTCTTGTCATTTCCTCGCCGGCTATCAATGTAATCAGTGTGTCTTTTTACCTCTGCTACCTGCGTCTGTAATCTTCAGGACAAGCTAAGTTTTGATTTTCCTGTTCCACATTTTGCTTAATTTTTGTCTTAGTCCAGCTTGCAGATATGTGATTCCTTGCTGCTGGTTGCTCTAGTGGGCTGAAATTACTCCTCATGTTCCATGAGTTGGCTCATGAGTTCAAGTAATTTCAGGATGGTTTTTTGAAGGGTTTTTCGCTGACCGCGCAGTTCACTTTTGTATCCTCTGCTATCTAGCTTTAGCGGGCCTCATTTTTGCTGATTCTGTTTTCATAACTACGTATGTGCTTTCCTCTCATTTCACCGTTATTACATGTGGGGGGCTGCTATTTCTGTGGGGTGTTTCTCTGGAGGCAAGTGAGGTCTGTGTTTCTTCTAATAGGGGAAGTTAATCCTTCGGCTGGCACGAGACGTCTAGGAATCATCGTAGGCACGTTCCCCGGCTACTGCTAGTTGTGTGTTTAGGTTCAGGATCGCGGTCAGCTCAGGTTCCATCACCCTAGAGCTTGTTTTGTTTTTGTGCTTGTCCTTTTGTGATCCCCTGCCATTGGGATCATGACAATAATCCTTCCCCATAGTATAATGCAGCCCCATAGTAGTATAATGCACCCCCATAGTAGTATAATGCAGCTCAATAGTGGTATAATGTAGGCCCATAATATAATGCAACCCCGTAGTAGTATAATCCACCAACATAGTAGTATATTGCAGCCCCATAATGGTATAATGCAGCCCTCTAGTAGTATAATGCCCTCACAATAGCAGTATAATACACCTCCATAGTAGTATAATACAGCCCCATAGTAGTATAATGCAGCCCCATAGTGGAATAATGCAGCCCCATAGTATAATGCAGGCACATAGTAGTATAATGCACCCACATAGTAGTATATTGCAACCCCATAATGGTATAATGCAGCCCTATAGTAGTATAATGCACTCCCCATAGCAGTATAATACACCCCCATAGTAGTATAATGCAGCCCCATAGTAGTATAATGCAGCCCCATAGTGGTATAATGCAGCCCCATAGTATAATGCACCCACATAGTATAATGCAGCCCCATAGTAGCATAATGCACCCCCACAGTAGTATAATGCAGCCCCATAATGGTATAATGCAGCCCCATAGTACAGTAGTATAATGCAGCCCCATAGCAGTATAATGCACCCCTATAGGAGTATAATGAACCTTGATAGCCGTATAATGCATCACGATTAGTGTTGAGCGATACCTTCCGATATGTGAAAGTATCGGTATCGGATAGTATCGGCCGATATCCAAAAAATATCGGATATCACCGATACCCGATACCAATGCAAGTCAATGGGACACAAATATCGGAATGTATCCTGGATGGTTCTCAGGGTCTGAAGGAGAGGAGACTCTCCTTCAGGCCCTGGGATCCATATTCATGTAAAAAATAAAGAATAAAAATAAAAAATATGGATATACTCACCCCTCTGACGAACCCTGGCTGTCACCGCTGCAAGCGTCTGCCTCCGTTCCTGAGAATGCAGAGAGTGAAGGACCTTCAATGACGTCGCGGTCAGGTGACCGGTCCTTCACTCTCTGCATTCTTAGGAACGGAGGCAGACGCTTGCAGAGGTGACAGCCAGGGTTCATCGGAGGGTGAGTATATCCATATTTTTTATTTTTATTCTTTATTTTTTACATGAATATGGATCCCAGGGCCTGAAGGAGAGTCTCCTCATCTCCAGACCCTGGGAACCATACGCACCGCACACGCCGAAGATGACTGGGAACTTATAGGAACTTCCGATTTCCGATATCGCAAAAATATCAGAACTCGGTATCGGGATTCCGATACAGCAAATATCGGCCGATACCCGATACTTGCAATATCGGAATGCTCAACACTAATCACGATAGTAGTATAATGCAGCCCTACAGTGGTATAATGCATCCCCATAGTGTATAATGCACCTCCATAGGAGTATATTGCACCCCCATAGTGTATAATGCACGCCCATACCACAGCCTTACAAAAAAATAAAAAGTTACTCTTTACTTGCGAGACATCCAGCAGTGTCCTCCGCTCGATGCATCTGAGGCGCAGACCTTTGTTCTGGGTTATGACAGTGACATCATACGCTGGTGCCATGCTTGCTGACGTCATCTGCCAGCCTGTGATTGGCTGGCGGTTGTTAATAATAATAATAATAATAATAATAATTTTATTTGTATAGCGCCAACATATTCCACAACACTTTACATTTTAGAGGGGACTTGTACAGACAATAGACATTAAAGCATAACAATAAACACATAGATCAAAACAGATACCAAGAGGAATGAGGGCCCTGCACGCAAGCTTACAATCTATAAGGAAAAAGGGGAGACACGAGAGGTGGATGGTAACAATTGCTTTCGCTGTTCGGATCAGCTATAGTGTAAGAATCGCGTGTTTATGTAATGCTGCATGAACCGGTTATCAGTTGTGTTGAGCATACCGATACCGCAAGTATCGGGTATCGGCCGATATTTGCGGTATCGGAATTCCGATACTGAATTCCGATATTTCCCGCGTATCGGATACCGGAATCGGAAGTTCCCAGAATTCAAAACTGCACGCAGCAGCCAATGAGGAATGAATGGAAGTGTGGGCACATCCTGTTTAGCATGGTGGGCATGTAACTACTGGCAAGGCTGTGATTGGCTGCTGAAATGATGTCACTATGCACTATAAAAAACGCTGCCGCCATTTTGCGCTCACTCTGCTGTGATTTCAGTTAGCGACAGGACGCTGTGTTCTAACTGAGGGCCAGTTGAGATAGCGAATTGCTTCATTGCGCTTTTCCCAGGCTAATTTAGCAAACGCTGTGTGTTCACCTTGCTCTTGCCTTGCAGCGCTGTTTTAATAGCGTTCTGCAAGGTCTCTCTGTCTGTGTGTGTGTGCAGCTCACTCTGTAGTCTGTGTGCAGCCATATACCCGGTTGTATTCAGCTCAGGGGGGGGGGGGGGTTCACACTGCCTCATACTGTTCTATCCATTGTCCTTTTTTGCTCATAGTGCAGCCTTCTGCACATTTTTTTCTAAAATTTCCTATTAGTGTCTTTCCACCCGTCTCTAGCTAAATTGTGGAAAAACACTACATAGGATAACCTATAGGAGGGTTTTTGGGCCTTGCAGTGCCGTTTACGGCTGTCTGCACGGTCTCCGTGTGAGCACAGCTCGCTCTGTAGTCTGTGTGCAGCCACAGCCGGTTGTATTCAGCTCAGGGTGCGTCACTGCCTCATACCGTTAAATAACTTTTCCTTTTTTTTCAAATAGTGCAGCCTGCTGCAAATTTTTTCTAAAATTTCCTATTAGAGTCTTTCCACCCGTCTCCAGCTAAATTGTGGAAAAACACTACATAGGATAACCTAGAGGAGGGTTTTTGGGCCTTGCAGCACCGTTTACGGCTGTCTGCACGGTCTCCGTGTGATCGCAGCTCGCCCTGTATTCTGTGTGCAGCCACAGCCGGTTGTATTCAGCTCAGGGTGCGTCACTGCCTCATACCGTTAAATAACTTTTCCTTTTTTGCAAATAGTGCAGCCTGCTGCAAATTTTTTCTAAAATTTCCTATTAGTGTCTTTCCACCCGTCTCCAGCTAAATTGTGGAAAAACACTACATAGGATAACCTAGAGGAGGGCTTTTGGGCCTTGCAGCGCCGTTTACGGCTGTCTGCACGGTCTCCGTGTGAGCGCAGCTCGCCCTGTAGTCTGTGTGCAGCCACAGCCGGTTGTATTCAGCTCAGGGTGCGTCACTGCCTCATACCGTAAAATAACTTGTCCTTTTTTTGCAAATAGTGCAGCCTGCTGCAAATTTTTTCTAAAATTTCCTATTAGTGTCTTTCCACCCGTCTCCAGCTAAATTGTGGAAAAACACTACATAGGATAACCTAGAGGAGGGTTTTTGGGCCTTGCAGCGCCGTTTACGGCTGTCTGCACGGTCTCCGTGTGAGCACAGCTCGCCCTGTAGTCTGTGTGCTGCCACAGCCGGTTGTATTCAGCTCAGGGTGCGTCACTGCCTCATACCGTAAAATAACTTGTCCTTTTTTGCAAATAGTGCAGTCTGCTGCAAATTTTTTCTAAAATTTCCTATTAGTGTCTTTCCACCCGTCTCCAGCTAAATTGTGGAAAAACACTACATAGGATAACCTAGAGGAGTGTTTTTGGGCCTTGCAGCGCCGTTTACGGCTGTCTGCACGGTCACCGTGTGAGTTAAACTCGCTCTGTAGCCCGATCTGCAGAAAAAAAAAAGTAAAGTTCACCAAACACAACTTAACACTTGTGTAGGCCACATTTTATCAATAATAACGTCTAGTCCACACTTTACAAAATTAGTGTTTCTTACACCTGTTAGGAGGAGCATTTCAGGAATAAGCACACTAAGGCCTTAGTACTTTTCTGCTTATCTTTATCTGTCAACCAAGATGAAGAGGGCAGGGAGTAAGGCACGTGGGCGTGGGCGCGGAGCAGGGAGAGGACCAGGGAGAGGACGTGGTGATTCTGTGCCTGCAGCGGGCACTGGTGACTCATCATCACTCAGTTTCAGCAGGGAACAGTCCTTCATGCGCAGTTTTGTCGGAGAGCGCCGTGCACCGCTGCTGCGTGAAGATCAAATTGAAGCCGTTGTCGGATGGATGGCAGCTAACGCATCGGCATCGACTTCAATTAGTGCCACATCCTCTCAGGCACAGACCACTGGAGAGCAGCCATCTGTCTCTTCACCACCTGCCAAATTGGCCAGGCAGTCAGAGAGCCCAGGACAGGAGCCATCTCTACTTCTGTTCTCTGAATCTCTTGGCTTGGAAACAGGGGGCCAGCCAAGCAGCATTGGAGAAATGGAAGAAGAGGCAGTGTGCAGTGATGCCCAATAGCTTTGTCTCTCTGACTCTGAAGAGGCGGGTGGGCCAGTGCCTCCGGTGACCACAGCACAGTACGCATCTGATGATGAAACTCAGGTGCCGCTTTGTGGTGCATACTGTGCTGCCGAGACTACCCAGGAGGAGCAGTTGGTGGCAGAGGGTAGTGGAGATGATGAGGTCCTTGACCCATCGTGGCGTGAGGAACAGGAAGGTGGTGGGAGCAGCTCTGAGGAAGAGATTCCCCTAGCGGGCCAAAGAGGGAGAGGGAGGGGGTAGACTGCGGAGCCTGTAGCCTCCACTTTGGCACCCGTTAGGAGCCTGTCTCTTCCAAAAGCCAAAAAGGGCGCTCCCAAGACTTGCAGTGTCTGGTCCTTTTTTGACACAGTTGCAGATGACATTTGTTTTGTCAAATGCAAGCTGTGTCATCAGAAAGTCAAAAGAGGTAAAAGTGTCAGCAACCTCAATACCACAAATATGTGGAAACATGTGAGGACCAGGCACGCGGTGGAGTTACAAAAACACACTGAAGACCTAGGCCAACCAACAGCGGCAGCTACCACCTCTTCAGCTCGTGTTGCCTCTTCCTCCAGCTCTCACACAGCTGGTTCGGCTTCCTCCCAGGATCGCCATGGAAGAACCTCTGGCACTGTTGTCCAGAGACCTAGTGTAATTCCACCCACAGCACCACGTTCCCAGTCATCCTCACACTCCCAGCCTAGTCTACAGCCATCGGTAGTACAGGCATGGGAGAAAAGGCGGGCATTCTCGGCCAACCACCCCCGAGCACAGGCTCTGAATGCAGGCATTGCTAAACTTCTGTCACTGGAAATGCTCTCATTCAGGCTGGTGGAGACTGACAGCTTCCGTGACTTGATGGGATTGGCAGTCCCACAGTGCAAGGTGCCCAGCCGCTTTTACTTCAGCAGGCAAGCTGTCCCTGCCCTGCACAAGCATGTGGAGGGACACATAAAACACGCGCTACTGAACTCCGTCAGTAGCAAGGTCCACCTCACCACCGATGCGTGGACCAATCAACATGGACAGGGGCGATACCTTTCCCTCACTGCCCATTGGGTTAATGTTGTTGAGCCAGGTACAGATCGTGCGAGTGGCGCAGGACGTGTCCTGCCCACTCCAAGGATTGCAGGAATCCAGTCTGTACGCATTGACTCCTCCTCATACACAAGTTCCTCAGAATCATCGCTGCAGGAGCCGTCACAGTCCGCCTCCACATGGACCCGTGAATGTTTACCTGTTACGACCGACATGAGCACAGCCGTGGCCAAACGTCAACAGGCCGTCTTGAAACTAGTTTCTTTGGGGAATCAAAGCCACACAGCGCAGGAGCTCTGGAATGCCATCAAGCAGGAGAGCGATGTGTGGTTTGTGCCAGCGAATCTCCAGCCAGGCATGGTAGTGTGTGACAATGGCCGAAATCTGGTGGCAGCTTTGGCCATTGGCAACCTCACTCACATCCCATGTCTGGCACATGTGCTCAATTTGGTTGTGCAGAGTTTTCTGAGGGACTATCCGGATCTTGATGCACTGCTGCACAAGGTCCGCCTAGAGTGTGCTCACTTGCGGCGTTCCAGCTTGGCAAGATCCCGCATTACTGCTCTGCAGCGCCGATTCCGCCTTCCGGAACACCGCATCATATGTGACCTACCTACCAGGTGGAATTCCACGTTACATATGTTGGAGCGGTTGTGTGAGCAGCAGCAAGCAGTAATGGAGTACCAGCTGCATCAGGCGCAAAGAAGCCGCAGTCAGCGCCGATCAGAATTCACAACCACAGAGTGGGCCACTATGAAGGACGTCTGCCAGGTTTTGCATCCTTTCGATTATTCCACGCGGATGGCAAGTGCAGATGATGCACTAGTCAGCATGACTGTCCCCCTTATCTGCCTGCTTCAACAAACACTGCAAGCGTTAAGGGATGATGTTGTGGAAGAGGTGGAGGATGAGGAGTCACCTTTTCCATCAGCTTCTGGAGAGTCAGCGCCACGTGGTTCCTCACAAAGGGGTAGGCAGGGGCCACTTTGTGGGGAGGATGAGGAGGAGTCAATGGAGGAGGAAGAGCTCCGTCCAGTTACACAATTGTCCAGTGGTCAGTCTGTACAGCGAGGGTGGGGTGATGACGAGCGGGCAGAGATCATGTCTCAAGCAGGGGACAGCGTTTCTGGGCCAGTTGGCAGTCTGCAGCACATGGTTGATTTCATGCTGCAGTGCCTGAGAAACGACCGCCGCATCGACCACATTCTCAACATGCCTGATTATTGGGTGTTCACCCTCCTCGATCCTCGCTACCGGGACAACGTCCAAAACCTCATCCCAGCGTTGACCCGGGAGCGTAAAATGCGGGAGTACCACGACACACTGGTGAATTCCATCATCTTCTCCAGTCCAACTGAAAGGAGTGCTGCTAGTGCTTTACAAAGCAGCTCAGTGCGTCGAGGCAGTGGAAGAGGCTCTGCACAAAGAGGGAGCAGAAGCAGTGACTCTGCCCAAGGCAAGACCAGTATGGCACAACTGTGGCAAACTTTTGTGTGCCCGCCCCAAATGTCTACACCATCACCGGCGGCACCGGTCAGCAGGAGGCAACTGTTCCATCAGATGGTGACAGACTACATGTCTTGCCCTCTTACTGTACTCCCAGACGGCTCTTCCCCTTTCAAGTTTTGGGTCTCTAAGCTGGATACATGGCCAGAGCTAAGCCAGTATGCATTGGAGGTGCTGGCTTGCCCTGCGGCTAGTGTCTTATCAGAACGTGTCTTTAGTGCCGCAGGTGGTGTACTAACAGACCGTCGCATGCGACTATCCTCCGATAACGTTGACCGGCTTACTTTTCTGAAAATGAACCAGGCCTGGATCTCGCAGGAATTTGCCACTTTTCTGCCTGATTAAGTAATTGGGTGTCATCCAGGTCTCCTGATGTGTTCATCTTTCTACCACCTGAACTGCTATTCCTGGGCTCCAACACCGCCAGTTGCGGCTCAGAAGTGCAGGCTGCACAGTCAAAACATACGACCCAGTGTTATTGGGTTTCAGTAACGTCAGCTGATCCCCAGCTGTGTAGCCGGCAATGTGTCCTGCGACCGCCACGCTGGCACAACAACCTAAATGTAAGGGAACCTGTCCCCCCCCCCCGGCGTTTGTTACTGAAAGAGCCACCTTGTGCAGCAGTAATGCTGCACAAGGAAAAGGTAGCTCTTTTAGTTTAGCTCCTTGCACACGCAGAACTTAACACTTATAAAATGTGTTCACTGATACCGTTATACCGTCCCGGAGCTGGGACTTTCCTTCGTAATGTGATGCAGCACAGCCGTCATTCCTACCCCCTTGGGGCCGTGCGCTGCCTCCTCAGCGTTGTTTTAAGCTGTCCTGGACCATGCGCTGTTCTGTTATCCCTTGGCCATGCCCAATTTACGCTGCCTGTCTTCTGACATAATTTGGTGTCAGGCTGGCTGCGCCTGTGCGGCCGCGCTGCCCGAGATCCCGCCTCGCAGTGTCTTCTGATTGAATCACACTGCGGGCCTGGGATCCATGGGCATGCGCAGTGCATATCTTCCCCTCAGGCTCTCGCTCATCTCCCTCCGCCTTCTTCAGACTGTGCGCCGTCAGCTGATCCCTAATAGCATGCCACGGCCGTGACGCCGCACAGTCTGAAGAAGAGGGAAGGAGGGGAGTGAGAGTCGAGGATATGCACTGTGCATGCCCATGGATCCAAGGCCCGCAGTGGGATTACATTAGACGACACTGTGAGGTGGGATCTCGGGCAGCGTGGACGCACAGGCACTGACAGCCTGACACCTAAATGATGTCAGAAGACGGGCACCGCTAAGTGTGCATGGCCAAGGAATAACATAACAGCGCAGGCTCCGTGACAGCTTAAAACAACGCTGATGAGGCAGCGCACGGCACCAAGGGGATAGAAATGACAGCTGTGCTGCGTCCCATTACAAAGGAAATTCCCACCTCCAGGACGGTTTTACGGTATCAGGGGACACATTTTAAGTGTTTACTTCTGTGTTTGCAAGGAGCATAATTAAAAGAGCAACCTTTTCCTTTTGCATCCTTAGTGCTGCACAAGATGGCTCTTTCAGCTACAAACGTCTTGGGAAGGGGGGTTAAAGGTTCCCTATCAACTTGCTCCAATCAGGCTTCGGCCTACACTCTGTTCCTCTGCTACTCGTGCTGTCCCTGGGCTCTAACACCACCAGTTGGTGCCTGGAAGTGCTGTCCGCACAGTCAACAGTCGCTCCTCTGTTATTGGGGTTCAGTAACATCAGCTGATCCCCAGCTGTGTGTGCGGCAATACCTCCAATCTGCTCCTCCTGCTGTCCCTGGGCTCTAACACCGCCAGTTGGTGCCTGGAAGTGCTGTCTGCACAGTCAACAGTTGCTCCTCTGTTATTGGGGTTCAGTAACGTCAGCTGATCCCCAGCTGTGTGTGCGGCAATACCTCCAATCTGCTCCTCCTGCTGTCCCTGGGCTCTAACACCGCCAGTTGGTGCCTGGAAGTGCTGTCTGCACAGTCAACAGTCGCTCCTCTGTTATTGGGGTTCAGTAACGTCAGCTGATCCCCAGCTGTGTATCCGGCAACGTGTCATGCGACCGCCACGCTGGCACAACAAAAATGTAAGGGAACCTGTCCCCCCCCCTAGGCGTTTGTTACTGAAAGAGCCACCTTGTGCAGCACTAATACTGCACAAGGAAAAGGTCGCTCTTTAAATTATGCTCCTTGGAAATGCTGAACTACACACTCATGTAATGTGTCCCCTCACACCGTCAAACCGTCCCGGAGGTGGGTCTTTCCTTTGTAATGTGACGCAGCACAGCCGTCATTCTTACCCCCTTGGCTCCGTGCGCCGCCTCCTTAGCATTGTTTGATTCTGTCACGGACCCTGCGCTGTTATGTTCTCCCTTGGCCATGCACAGTTTGCGCTGCCCGTCCTCTGACTTCATTTGTTGTCGTCCTGGCTGCGCCTGTGCGTCCACGCTGCCCGAAATCCCACCTCGCAGTGTCGTCTAATGTGATCCCACAGTGGGCCTGGTATCCATAGCCATGCGCAGTGCATATACTAGCCTCTCACTCCCCTTCTTCACGCTTCTTCAGACTAGGCGGCGTCAGCTGATCCCTAATAGCATGCCACGGCCGTGACGCCGCACAGTCTGAAGAAACAGGAAGGAGGGGAGTGAGAGGCGATGATATGCACTGCATGGTTCCCAGGCCCGCAGTGGGATTTGTTATGAAAGGTAATTCAGTACCACAATGGACATAGAGGTCAGCGCACATACAGTGACCTGGCAATAACCCAAAAAACAAGAACGAGCTCTGAGACGTGGGAACTCTGTTGACCGCAATCCCTAATCCTCTCCAACCACACTAAAGGCAGCCGTGGATTGCGCCTAACGCTCCCTATGCAACTCGGCACGGCCTGAGAAACTAGCTAGCCTGAAGATAGAAAATAAGCCTACCTTGCCTCAGAGAAATACCCCAAAGGAAAAGGCAGCCCCCACATATAATGACTGTGAGTTAAGATGAAAAGACAAACGTAGAGATGAAATAGATTTAGCAAAGTGAGGCCCAACTTTCTGAACAGAGCGAGGATAGGAAAGGTAACTTTGCGGTCAACACAAAACCCTACTAAAACCACGCAAAGGGGGCAAAAAGACCCTCCGTACCGAACTAACGGCACGGAGGTACACCCTCTGCGTCCCAGAGCTTCCAGCAAGCAGAAAAAAACAAATTGACAAGCTGGACAGAAAAAAACAGCAAACAAATAGCAAAGAGGAACTTAGCTATGCAGAGCAGCAGGCCACAGGAACGATCCAGGAGGAAACAGGTCCAATACTAGAACATTGACTGGAGGCCAGGATCAAAGCACTAGGTGGAGTTAAATAGAGCAGCACATAACGACTTCACCACATCACCTGAGGAAGGAAACTCAGAAGCCGCAGTACCACTTTCCTCCACCAACGGAAGCTCACAGAGAGAACTAGCCGAAGTACCACTTGTGACCACAGGAGGGAGCTCTGCCACAGAATTCACAACAGTACCCCCCCCCTTGAGGAGGGGTCACCGAACCCTCACCAGAGCTCCCAGGACGACCAGGATGAGCCATATGAAAGGCACGAACAAGATCGGGAGCATGGACATCAGAGGCAAAGACCCAGGAATTATCTTCCTGAGCATAACCCTTCCACTTAACCAGATACTGGAGTTTCCACCTTGAAACACGAGAATCCAAAATCTTCTCCACAATATACTCCAACTCCCCCTCCACCAAAACCGGGGCAGGAGGATCAACAGATGGAACCATAGGTGCCACGTATCTCCGCAACAATGACCTATGGAATACGTTATGTATGGAAAAAGAATCTGGAAGGGTCAGATGAAAAGACACAGGATTTAGAACCTCAGAAATCCTATACGGACCAATAAAACGAGGTTTAAACTTAGGAGAGGAAACCTTCATAGGAATATGACGAGAAGATAACCAAACCAAGTCCCCAACCCGAAGTCAGGGACCCACACAGCGTCTGCGATTAGCGAAACGTTGAGCCTTCTCCTGGGACAAAGTCAAATTGTCCACTACATGAGTCCAAATCTGCTGCAATCTGTCCACCACAGTATCCACACCAGGACAGTCCGAAGACTCAACCTGCCCTGAAGAGAAACGAGGATGGAACCCAGAGTTGCAGAAAAATGGTGAAACCAAGGTAGCCGAGCTGGCCCGATTATTAAGGGTGAACTCAGCCAAAGGCAAAAAGGACACCCAGTCATCCTGATCAGCAGAAACAAAGCATCTCAGATATGTTTCCAAGGTCTGATTGGTTCGTTCGGTCTGGCCATTAGTCTGAGGATGGAAAGCCGAGGAAAAAGACAAGTCAATGCCCATCCTACCACAAAAGGCTCGCCAAAACCTCGAAACAAACTGGGAACCTCTGTCAGAAACGATATTCTCTGGAATGCCATGTAAACGAACCACATGCTGGAAAAACAATGGCACCAAATCAGAGGAGGAAGGCAATTTAGACAAGGGTACCAAATGGACCATCTTAGAGAAGCGATCACAGACCACCCAAATGACTGACATCTTTTGAGAGACGGGAAGATCTGAAATAAAATCCATAGAAATATTTGTCCAAGGCCTCTTCGGGACCGGCAAGGGCAAAAGCAACCCACTCGCACGAGAACAGCAGGGCTTAGCCCGAGCACAAATCCCACAGGACTGCACAAAAGTACGCACATCCCGCGACAGAGATGGCCACCAAAAGGATCTAGCCACTAACTCTCTGGTACCAAAGATTCCAGGATGACCAGCCAACACCGAACAATGAACCTCAGAGATAACTTTATTCGTCCACCTATCAGGGACAAACAGTTTCTCCGCTGGGCAACGATCAGGTTTATTAGCCTGAAATTTTTGCAGCACCCGCCGCAAATCAGGGGAGATGGCAGACACAATTACTCCCTCTTTGAGGATACCCGCCGGCTCAGATACACCCGGAGAGTCGGGCACAAAACTCCTAGACAGAGCATCCGCCTTCACATTTTTAGAGCCCGGAAGGTATGAAATCACAAAGTCAAAACGGGCAAAAAACAACGACCAACGAGCTTGTCTAGGATTCAACCGCTTGGCGGACTCGAGATAAGTCAAGTTCTTATGATCAGTCAAGACCACCACGCGATGCTTGGCTCCTTCAAGCCAATGACGCCACTCCTCGAATGCCCACTTCATGGCCAGCAACTCTCGATTGCCCACATCATAATTACGCTCAGCAGGCGAAAACTTCCTGGAAAAGAAGGCGCATGGTTTCATCACCGAGCAATCAGAACTTCTCTGTGGCAAAACAGCCCATGCTCCAATCTCAGAAGCATCAACCTCGACCTGGAACGGAAGCGAAACATCTGGTTGACACAACACAGGGGCAGAAGAAAAACGACGCTTCAACTCTTGAAAAGCTTCCACCGCAGCAGAAGACCAATTGACCAAATCAGCACCTTTCTTGGTCAAATCGGTCAATGGTTTAGCAATACTAGAAAAATTGCAGATGAAGCGACGATAAAAATTAGCAAAGCCCAGGAACTTTTGCAGACTTTTCAGAGATGTCGGCTGAGTCCAATTATGGATGGCTTGGACCTTAACAGAGTCCATCTCGATAGTAGAAGGGGAAAAGATGAACCCCAAAAATGAAACCTTCTGAACACCAAAGAGACACTTTGATCCCTTCACAAACAAAGAATTAGCACGCAGGACCTGAAACACCGTTCTGACCTGCTTCACATGAGACTCCCAATCATCCGAGAAGATCAAAATGTCATCTAAGTACACAATCAGGAATTTATCCAGGTACTCTCGGAAGATGTCATGCATAAAGGACTGAAACACTGATGGAGCATTGGCAAGTCCGAATGGCATTACTAGATACTCAAAATGGCCCTCGGGCGTATTAAATGCAGTTTTCCACTCATCGCCTCGCTTAATACGCACAAGATTATACGCACCACGAAGATCTATCTTGGTGAACCAACTAGCCCCCTTAATCCGAGCAAACAAATCAAATAACAATGGCAAGGGGTACTGAAATTTAACCGTGATCTTATTTAGAAGGCGGTAATCTATACAAGGTCTCAGTGAACCATCCTTCTTGGCTACAAAAAAGAACCCTGCTCCTAATGGCGACGATGACGGGCGAATATGCCCCTTCTCCAAAGACTCCTTCACATAACTCCGCATAGCGGCGTGCTCAGGCACAGATAAATTAAACAGTCGACCTTTTGGGAATTTACTACCAGGAATCAAATCGATAGCACAATCACAATCCCTATGCGGAGGTAGGGTATCGGACTTGGGCTCATCAAATAAATCCCGGTAATCAGACAAGAACTCAGGAACCTCAGAAGGGGTGGATGACGAAATAGTCAGAAATGGGACATCACCATGTACCCCCTGACAACCCCAGCTGGACACAGACATGGATTTCCAATCTAATACTGGATTATGGACTTGTAACCATGGCAACCCCAACACGACCACATCATGCAGATTATGCAACACCAGAAAGCGAAAAACCTCCTGATGTGCAGGAGCCATGCACATGGTCAGCTGGGTCCAGTACTGAGGCTTATTCTTGGCCAAAGGCGTAGCATCAATTCCTCTCAATGGAATAGGACACTGCAAGGGCTCCAAGAAAAACCCACAACGCCTAGCATACTCCAAGTCCATCAAATTCAGAGCAGCGCCTGAGTCCACAAATGCCATTACAGAATACGATGACAAAGAGCAGATCAAGGTAACAGACAGAAGAAATTTTGACTGTACCGTACCAATGGTGGCAGACCTAGCGAACCGCTTAGTGCGCTTAGGACAATCAGAGATAGCATGAGTGGAATCACCACAGTAGAAACACAGCCCATTCAGACGTCTGTGTTCTTGCCGTTCAACTCTGGTCAAAGTCCTATCGCACTGCATAGGCTCAGGTTTAAGCTCAGGTAATACCGCCAAATGGTGCACAGATTTACGCTCGCGCAAGCGTCGACCGATCTGAATGGCCAAAGACATAGACTCATTCAGACCAGCAGGCATAGGAAATCCCACCATGACATCCTTAAGGGCTTCAGAGAGACCTTTTCTGAAAATAGCTGCGAGCGCACCTTCATTCCACTGAGTGAGTACGGACCACTTTCTAAATTTCTGACAACATACCTCTATTTCATCCTGACCCTGACACAGAGCCAGCAAATTCTTCTCTGCCTGATCCACAGAATTAGGCTCATCGTACAGCAATCCGAGCGCCAGGAAAAATGCATCGATATTACTTAATGCAGGATCTCCTGACGCAAGAGAAAATGCCCAGTCCTGAGGGTCGCCACGCAAAAAAGAAATAACGATCCTAACTTGTTGAACTGGGTCACCAGAGGAGCGAGGTTTCAAAGCCAGAAATAGTTTACAATTATTTTTGAAACTCAGAAATTTAGTTCTATCTCCAAAAAACAAATCAGGAATAGGAATTCTCGGTTCTAACATAGAATTCTGAACCACAAAGTCTTGAATACTTTGTACTCTTGCCGTGAGCTGATCCACACATGAAGACAGACCTCTAATGTCCATTGCTACACCTGTGTCCTAAACCACCCAAATGTCTAGGGGAAAAAAAAGGCAAAACACAGTGCAAAGAAAAAAAAATGGTCTCAGAACTTCTTTTTTCCCTCTATTGGGAATCATTAGTACTTTTGGCCTCCAGTACTGTTATGAAAGGTAATTCAGTACCACAATGGACATAGAGGTCAGCGCACATACAGTGACCTGGCAATAACCCAAAAAACAAGAACGAGCTCTGAGACGTGGGAACTCTGTTGACCGCAATCCCTAATCCTCTCCAACCACACTAAAGGCAGCCGTGGATTGCGCCTAACGCTCCCTATGCAACTCGGCACGGCCTGAGAAACTAGCTAGCCTGAAGATAGAAAATAAGCCTACCTTGCCTCAGAGAAATACCCCAAAGGAAAAGGCAGCCCCCACATATAATGACTGTGAGTTAAGATGAAAAGACAAACGTAGAGATGAAATAGATTTAGCAAAGTGAGGCCCAACTTTCTGAACAGAGCGAGGATAGGAAAGGTAACTTTGCGGTCAACACAAAACCCTACAAAAACCACGCAAAGGGGGCAAAAAGACCCACCATACCGAACTAACGGCACGGAGGTACACCCTCTGCGTCCCAGAGCTTCCAGCAAGCAGAAAAAAACAAATTGACAAGCTGGACAGAAAAAAACAGCAAACAAATAGCAAAGAGGAACTTAGCTATGCAGAGCAGCAGGCCACAGGAACGATCCAGGAGGAAACAGGTCCAATACTAGAACATTGACTGGAGGCCAGGATCAAAGCACTAGGTGGAGTTAAATAGAGCAGCACCTAACGACTTCACCACATCACCTGAGGAAGGAAACTCAGAAGCCGCAGTACCACTTTCCTCCACCAACGGAAGCTCACAGAGAGAACCAGCCGAAGTACCACTTGTGACCAGAGGAGGGAGCTCTGCCACAGAATTCACAACAGGGATTACATTAGATGACACCGCGAGGTTGGATCTCGGGCAGCTTGGACGCACAATCACTGCCAGCCTGACACCTAAATGATGTCAGAAGACGGGCACCGCTAAGTGTGCATGGCCAAGGGATAACATTACAGCGCGGGCTCCGTGACAGAATCAAACAACGTTGAGGAGGTGGCGCACGGCACCAAGGGGGTTGGAATGACGGCTGTGCTGTGTCACATTACAAAGGAAAGTCCCACCTCCGGGATGGTTTATCGGTGTGAGGGGACACATTATATGAGTGTGCACTTCAGCGTTTGCAAGGAGCATAATTTAAAGAGCCACCATTTTCCATTTGCAGTATTACTGCTGTACAAGATGGCTTTTTCAGCAACAAATGCCTGGGGGGGGTTAAAGGTTACCTTTCAACTTGCTCCACTGCAGGCTTCGGCTTACACTCTGCTCCTACTGCAGACCCTGGGCTCTAACACCGCCAGTTGTTCTGACATCATTGGTTGGCTGGCTGTGCCTGTGCGTCCGCCCTGCCCGACACAATGACCCTCGTTGTCTGATATATTTTGACTGCGAGGATGTGATTGATGGGCATGTGCAGTGCATATGTTCGCCTGACTTGACTCATCTCCTTCCGCCTTCTTCAGACTTAGGGACACTGCGGCTTAAGCCGCTGTCCCCTGACTGCTGCGCCTCTCCCCCGCTCTTTATTGTATGAGATCTCCCCTTGAGTGAACCCAGGATGTATATGGGGTTAACTCCCCGCGGAGGGGGCGGGGCTTATCCCCTGATCTTGGCGCTGGGAAGCGCCGATGTGTCATCCGATCCCAGGACCCGGACCTGTTTGGGCTGCCGGCATCATGGACCCGCTGGAGAGTGCGGTAAGGGAGAGGATCGGCAGGGAAGGAAGCGCTTGGTTAGCAGCTTTGCTGCCCGGGAGCGACTCCTTCCCTGCCATAGTGCAGGCGGCGCTGCCGGAGGGTCGGCGCTCTCGCAGAGCCACCCGGCCTCCGGCACGGCTGAGCCCGCCAGTTTATTCAAGGAAGAGCACGCGCAGCCCTCGTGCGCGCGCTTCTCCTGCTCTAGGCGCCAGGGAGACTGGAGGGAGCGCGTCGCAGCAGGTGGGGGAGACACAGGGGTCGGCAACGAGCGGTATTAGCTGCATCCCCCCTTCTGCCCCGGGCATAACAGGAGGGAGTGTAGGTCGGCGAGTGCCAGCATTGTTAGGCGGAGCTGTGCACTTAGTAGGAAACAACATGGGGGGAGCACAGGGTACGTCTGCTTCATCACAGGATTCAGGGACGGCAGGGAGGGAGACTGAGGCTCCGCAGGGAGGTATCCCTCCACTTGCAAGGAACGTGGGGGATGTTATTGCCAATACTGATAGGAACACGGACACGGCAGCCATAGCACAGCAGAATATGGTTTCACCTCACATAATACTAGCAACAGGTCAGCATAGTGCCTACTCCCAGGCTATTACAGGGGGAGAATCACAGTTTCCACCTTACCCACTCATTTTTAGTACCCCGTATTCGCAAATACCGGGCGGGCAAATTACTCCCTCTCAGGTGGCAGTAGTTGAACACCAGGATGCACCAGCGTCACGATCACTGATAGCAACCAGTGTTCGGGCCCCGATTCAGGGTGCTGGCACCCCGGCTCTGGACAATAGACAGAGTGCGGGTATCCGCCCCGCGCGCAGATCATCATCGTCATCATCGACATCCCCCAGAGAGCATCGCAGAAGCGGGCGTAGGAAGCGCGATCGTCATGTTAGCAAATGGCGCTCGTATAGATCTAGCTCCAGCCGGCATAGTAGACGGTCTAGAGCCTCGCGGTGGCGCTCGCCTTCTTCATCAGATAGTTCTTCAGGCAGGTCACGCAGGCAGGAGTCTTCTCGTCGTAGGTCCATACACCGCATGGAGCGGCAAGGCCCAATGACTCCCGTGGCACGGGAAGCAAGTGGTCCGGATACCGGTGCACCGATCGGTGAGTACCCCTTTATCGGGGCATGGGGAGGGGAGAGAGCAAACACCAACCTTTCAGACACAATAGCCAACGCAACTACAGGAAACAGGATTTATGTCAATCCAAAATTGCTTCAACCAGCGGGATTGTGCAGGCAGCCTTCTCCTCCCCGCCCAGATGTGTACAAGGATGGCCTATTTTGTGGTGTTCCGCCCTTAGGGGCCCACTTGAATAGCGACATCAAGGAACAAATTTGGGCCAATGATTTCATTGACATATGGTCTCTGGTTTCCACGGACAAGCAATCGGTTGACAGAGAGAGACGGTTCGGGGATAAAACATATGAACGTAAACCAAAAGTTGCAAAAACCATTAATAACTGGTTGCAAGCTTTTACGGTCTTGGGATGCGTTATGGGGGAAAAGCACCCCGAGAGGTGCTCTGAGCTATTCATATACTTAGATAGTATCTATAATTCCTATAAGGCCCACGGGGGATCAGCATGGTGGAAATATGATGAAGATTTCCGCCGGCGATTGGCCGCCAATCCGCAATTGGGCTGGGGCATGAAAGCCACGGATTCGTGGCTTCGCCTGATGATGTCTCAGAAATCAACCCAATCCTTTCTCGGGCCCGCTGCCGGGTCCAACAACAACGCGGCAGCAACAGCCATTCGTAGACCAGGTTCGTGCTGGTTATTTAATGAAGGGCACTGTAAGTTCTACGGGCTCTGCAAATATAGACATGAGTGTTCATCATGCGGAGGCCCCCACCCAGTGGCAAAATGCACACGTCCGCCCCAAAAAGCTATCTCCGGGAAAACCCCCCCTACAGGCGAGGTTAACGACGCCGGTGAGCGTAGAAAGAATGGGGCCGTGGCTGGACAAATACCCCAATAAATCGGCCGCGGGGCAACTGCGTTTCGGTTTCTCCTACGGTTTTTTCATCCCGTTTAATTGGTCACCCGAGCCACAATCAGCCCCTAATTTACAATCAGCGAGGGAATTACCTAACGTATTTGCAGAAAAGCTGGGGAAGGAAATCAGGTTGGGTCGTTTTCGTGGTCCTTTCAATTCCCCCCCTTTCCCTAACTTACGGGTTTCACCCCTGGGTATAGTTCCCAAGAAAGAGTCAGGTAAATATCGATTAATTCATCATCTCTCATACCCCAAGGGCATGTCGGTCAACGATGGTATCCCCAGTGATGAAACAGCCGTCACTTATATTTCCTTTGACAAAGCGGTTGACCTCGTCAGAAATGCTGGCCCGGGGGCCCTTATGGCCAAGTCGGACATAGAATCTGCTTTCCGGCTGCTTCCGGTACATCCGGATTATCACCACTTACTAGGGGCTAAATTTGAGAACCTATACTATTACGACACATGTCTTCCCAAGGGGTGTTCAATTTCCTGTTTTTATTTTGAGTTATTTAGTACGTTTTTAGAATGGGTCGCTCGCAAGATCACCCGACTAACCGCCATCACTCACCATCTTGATGATTTTTTGATCGTTGGGCCAGCGGGCTCAGATGTATGTGCCGCAGCCCTTGCCCAATTCAAAGATGCTATGGCACATTTCGGGGTCCCACTTTCCCCTGAGAAGACAATAGGGCCAGTACCAGTGATCACATTCCTCGGGATCGAAATCGACTCGGTCGCCATGGAATTTAGGTTACCGAAGGAGAAAATTGACAAGTTGCTGGATCTCATCAGCAGATGTATTTCGGTTGGTAAGGTTACACTAACTCAAATGCAGTCGCTGCTTGGTTCCTTAAATTTTGCCTGTAGGGTCATGCCAGCGGGCAGGATCTTCTCACGCAGATTGATGATAGCCACGAGAGGAGTGAAACAGCGTCATCATAGAATCAGGATTACAGCAAACCTACGTTCTGATTTATACACATGGAAGATGTTCCTCAGCGATTACAATGGTAGGACTTGCTTTCAGGAGACAGAATGCTCTAACGTGGACATGGATTTGTTTTTTGCAGCGTCAAGCAACACGGGTTTCCGTGTTCGCTTTGGTAACAAAATGTGTGCTTCGAGCTGGCCTGCTTTCTGGGTTTCCAGGAAGTGGAACGTAGAGGCTACCTTGATCGAGCTTGTCCCCGTGGCAGTCGCCATGGACATCTGGGGTCCTCAATTGGCCAATAAGCGCATTCGCTTGCATCTTCAATCCGTTGGCGGGGCGCATGCCATTAACTACTTAGCATCTCCTTCACCGCAGGTTCTAGACCTAATTAGGTTCATAGTATTGAAATGTTTAACGTTTAATGTTTGGCTTAAAGCAAATGCACTAACCGTCAGCAATGAGAGTGTGTCTGGTGTTTTAACTGGCTTTTACTCGCAGGATTTACTGGGACGGCGCCTTCAGGAGCCCTTGGAGGAGGTGGATTGCCCACATTCGATCTGGGATGTCCTGGGGACCTGATGCCGTTAAAACGTTCATCGATAGCTCCATCAACCTGGAAAGCCTATGGTAAGGCGTGGGAGGAGTGGTGTCTTTTAGCAGACGGCAAACCAGTGGGGTCTTCGGAGGAGGCTCGAATGCAGGTGACAATGGCATTTCTATCCAAAATGCATGCCATGGGAGTGTCGGGCTCAGTGGCGCGCAACCGTGTGTCTGCATTAGCGTTCCATTTCAAGCTGCGAGGTTGGCCAGATTCCACAAAACATTTCCTAGTTAGTCAGTTATTGAAAGGTTGGCGGCAAGCGGATAGTCATGGTGATAACAGGCGTCCTATATCCTTCGATTTGCTAGTGAGCTTGGTTAAGGCTTTGGAACCTGTGTGCGATTCTAAATACGAGGCTGCGCTAATGTCAGCGGCTTTTGGCCTAGCATTCTTTGGGGCCATGCGGGTCAGTGAGATTGTACCTATGGCTCTGAATAAACCGGGTGGCCTCAGGCGGGAAGACATACTAATTTGCGAGGATGGTATTAGGATTAGAATATGTAAGTCCAAAACTGATCAGGAAGGTAGGGGAACTTGGTTCCCGATATTCGCCATCAACAAGGACATTTGCCCATTAGTGTTAATAAAGGATTACATGCGGGTGAGAAAGGATGGTTCCCAGCTTTTCATTCATGAGAATGGACTTCCCCTAGTGTCGGGCCAATTTTTAGCTATATTGAGACGTGTATTGTCACGATTGGGAATGCCCGCGGCAGAATTTGGGACGCACTCATTTCGGATAGGTGCAGCAACAGAAGCATCTAGAGCGGGTTTGCTTGAATCAGAGATTCAAAGGGTGGGTAGATGGAGATCCCGCTGCTTTACTAGATACATCAGGCCTGACTTGTTGTTATAAGTGTGAGTGGTTTCGGTTCTATGACATACGGAACAGTTTCAGTATCATTGGGAGTACTTCCTTGGGTTGTTGATTTATTGTTTATTGCTAACTGTATATTTTATTCCTAGATGGGGTGCGACCCAGCGTCTGGATAGTGGGTCACTCGTACATCTATTGGGCTGCTCGCCGCGCCGAATTGGGCCCAGGAGGGCGATCCTTGGGCTTCAATGATGTCGACGTGTTATGGCGTGGCTTGAGAGGCATGATGTGGTCCCAAGTTCTTCCGGAGGTGGTTCACATTGCACGGGTGGCCTCATCCCCTACCATTGTGGTTGTCCATACCGGAGGAAATGACCTGGCTTCGTCTCTGTTGGCTGAACTACTTACGCTGATCAGATCAGACATGGACAAGTTCCCGAGTTTCTTCCAGTCGATGCGCCTAGTCTGGTCCGAGGTTATTCCAAGGCTGGTTTGGCGGGGTGCCAGGGAATTGAATGCTATGGAGAGATCCAGACGCACGCTGAACCAGAGGATATCACGTTTCGTAAGATTTAAGAATGGTGTAGTTGTTTGGCACCATCGGCTGGAAGGGGACAATTCCGGTTTTCTACTTCCAGACGGAGTCCATTTGAACGAGGCGGGCCTAGATATTTTCCTCGATGGTATTAGAGAAGGGGTAGTTCAGGCGATGCATTCGTGGGGGGGGTCGTAGCTCTCTATAGTCGCTCATCCTTGGCAGAAGGGTGGAGTTTTTGTTGGTGGTGAAGATACCTGCCCGGGAGACCGGATGGCAGTAATCTCCCTACACCCCATTTGTTGGCAGATATTGCCGGTTTAAGCTGCGACCAAAAATATTTACCCAAAGGAAAAGATGGAAATGTAATGAGCATATTTCCCAATAAAGGTTTTAAAGTTCTGATATCTGTTGTGTGTTCACTTAATGGGAGCAAACGGTCATGGGTCGTAGCAGTCTTAGGGACACTGCGGCTTAAGCTGCTGTCGCCTGACTGCTGCGCCTCTCCCCCGCTCTTTATTGTATGAGATCTCCCCTTGAGTGAACCCAGGATGTATATGGGGTTAACTCCCCGCGGAGGGGGCGGGGCTTATCCCCTGATCTTGGCGCCGGGAAGCGCCGATGTGTCATCCGATCCCAGGACCCGGACCTGTTTCCCGCCCTCTCTCCCCTGTTGTTAGAGGTTGGTTAAGTTGCAGCTGCGGAAGGGTGTAGTTTTTGTTGGTGGTGAAGATACCTGCCCGGGAGACCGGATGGCAGTAATCTCCCTACACCCCATTTGTTGGCAGATATTGCCGGTTTAAGCTGCGACCAAAAATATTTACCCAAAGGAAAAGATGGAAATGTTATGAGCATATTTCCCAATAAAGGTTTTAAAGTTCTGATATCTGTTGTGTGTTCACTTAATGGGAGCAAACGGTCATGGGTCGTAGCAGTCTGTGTGGCCTCATGGCCGCGCCATGCGATAAGGGATCAGCGGAGGCCGCCCAGTCTCAAGCAGGTGTAAGGACATGTGCGAGCGGCGAACATATTTACTGCACAAGGCCATGATTCCAAGGCCCACAGTGTAAGTTTTTTAAAAGACACTCTGGGATTCATGGGCATCGCTAACTGCAACGGTCAACATGAAATGAGGTCAGAAGACGGGCAGCGCTAACAGGGCATTGCCAAGGGATAACACAAGAGCGCAGACTCCTGTACAGCAAATAACGACGCTTATGAGTCTGCGCCCACCACCTAGGTGTAAACTTTTACACCTCTGCTGCGTCTCCTTAAAAAGGCAAGTCAGTCACGCCTCCAATACAGTTTGACTGTATAGTGGGCAAAATTGTGTACGTGTTTCATTCAGCGTGTGAAAGTAGAAAAATTCATAGAGCAACCTTTGACTTGTGCAGCATTAAAGCAATTAATTAAGGCAAGTCAGTCACGCCTCCAATACAGTTTGACTGTATAATGGGCAAAATTGTGTACGTGTTTCATTCAGCGTGTGCAAGTAGAAAAATTCATAGAGCAACCTTTGACTTGTGCAGCATTAATGCTGCACAAGGTGTGGCTCTTGTATTATGCAACACCTGAGGGGGGGTTAAAGGTTACCTTTGAAATTGGTTCTACTAGGCTTAGGCCTACACTCTGCTCCTCCTGCAGACCCTGGGCTCTAACTACGCCAGTTGGGGCCCAGAAGTGCTGGCTGCACAGAGAAAAACACCCGCCATTGTGTCAGTGGGGTTCAGCAACGCCAGCTGTTCCCCTGCTGTGTAGCCGGCAACGTGTCCAGCTCAAGCCACGCTGGCACAACAGACCAAAAGCTGCCACCAGTGCAGGCTTCGGCCTACACTCTGCTCCTCTTTGATTCCCTGGGTTTCAACACTGTCAGTTGTCACCTGGAAGTGTTGTCTACACAGAAAAAACACTCGCTGATGTGTCAGTGGGGTTCCGCAACACCAGCTGTTCCCCTGCTGTGTAGTCGGCAACGTGTTCAGCACAAGCCACGCTGGCACAACAGAACAAAAGCTGCCACCAGTGCAGGCTTCGGCCTACACTCTGCTCCTCTCCTCCTCCTGCTGACCCTGGGCTCTAACACCGCCAGTTTTTGCCCGGAAGTGCTAGCTGCACAGAGAAAAACACCCGCCAATGTGTCAGTGGGGTTCAGCACCGCCAGCTGTTCCCCTGCTGAGTAGCCGGCAACGTGTCCTGCAAACGCCATGCAGGCACCTGAACTGAAATTAAAGGGAACCTGCCCCCCCCCAGGTGTTTCTATGTATAACAGCCACCTTGTACAGCAGTAATGCTGCATTTGTACCAGGTGGCTGACTTTTTCTCCTTGCCCACGTCGAACGCAACACTTACAAAATGTGTCTCATTACAGACCATTACATTGTCCCTGAGGTGTGACTTTCCTTTTTAATGACACGCAGCACCCCCCTTGGTAGCGCTGCCCATCTTCTGACATCATTGGTTGGCTGGCTGTGCCTGTGCGTCCGCCCTGCCCAACACAATGACCCTCGTTGTCTGATATATTTTGACTGGGAGGATGTGATTGATGGGCATGTGCAGTGCATATGTTCGCCTGACTTGACTCATCTCCTTCTGCCTTCTTCAGACTGTGCGGCCTCATGGCCGCGCCATGCGATAATGGATCAGCGGAGGCCGCCCAGTCTGAAGCAGGTGTAAGGACATGTGCGAGCGGCGAACATATTTACTGCACAAGGCCATGATTCCCAGGCCCGCAGTGTGAGTTTTTTAAAAGACACTGCGGGTCTGGGATTCATGGGCATCGCTAACCGCAATGGTCAACATGAAATGAGGTCAGAAGACGGGCAGCGCTAACAGGGCATTGCCAAGGGATAACACAAGAGCGCAGACTCCTGTACAGCAAATAACGACGCTTATGAGTCTGCGCCCACCACCTAGGTGTAAACTTTGACACCTCTGCTGCGTCTCCTTAAAAAGGCAAGTCAGTCACGCCTCCAATACAGTTTGACTGTATAGTGGGCAAAATTGTGTACGTGTTTCATTCAGCGTGTGAAAGTAGAAAAATTCATAGAGCAACCTTTGACTTGTGCAGCATAAGGTGTGGCTCTTGTACTTTGCAACACCTGAGGGGGGGTTAAAGGTTACCTTTGAAATTGGTTCTACTAGGCTTAGGCCTACACTCTGCTCCTCCTGCAGACCCTGGGCTCTAACTACGCCAGTTGGGGCCCGGAAGTGCTGGCTGCACAGAGAAAAACACCCGCCATTGTGTCAGTGGGGTTCAGCAACGCCAGCTGTTCCCCTGCTGTGTAGCCGGCAATGTGTCCAGCACAAGCCACGCTGGCACAACAGACCAAAAGCTGCCACCAGTGCAGGCTTCGGCCTACACTCTGCTCCTCTTTGATTCCCTGGGTTTCAACACTGTCAGTTGTCACCTGGAAGTGTTGTCTACACAGAAAAAACACTCGCTGATGTGTCAGTGGGGTTCCGCAACGCCAGCTGTTCCCCTGCTGTGTAGTCGGCAACGTGTCCAGCACAAGCCACGCTGGCACAACAGAACAAAATCTGCCACCAGTGCAGGCTTCGGCCTACACTCTGCTCCTCTCCTCCTCCTGCTGACCCTGGGCTCTAACACCACCAGTTTTTGCCCGGATGTGCTTGCTGCACAGAGAAAAACACCAGCCAATGTGTTAGTGGGGTTCAGCACCGCCAGCTGTTCCCCTGCTGTGTAGCCGGCAACGTGTCCTGCAAACGCCACGCAGGCACCTGAACTGAAATTAAAGGGACCCTCTTCCCCCCCCCCAGGGGTTTCTATGAATAACAGCCACCTTGTACAGCAGTAATGCTGCATTTGTACAAGGTGGCTGACTTTTTCTCCTTGCCCACGTCGAACTCAACAAACACGTACAAAATGTGCCTCATTAGAGACCATTACAGTGTCCCTGAGGTGTGACTTGCCTTTTTAATGACACGCAGCACCCCCCTTGGTAGCGCTGCCCGTCTTCTGACATCATTGGTTGGCTGGCTGTGCCTGTGCGTCCGCCCTGCCCGACACAACGCCCCTCGTTGTCTGATATATTTTGACTGCGAGGGTGTGATTGATGGGCATGTGCAGTGCATATGTTCGCCTGTCTTCACTCATCTCCTTCCGCCTTCTTCAGACTGTGTGGCCTCATGGCCGCGGCATGCGATAAGGGATCAGCGGAGGCCGCCCAGTCTGAAGCAGGTGTAAGGACATGAGTGAGCGGCAAACATATTTACTGCGCAAGGCCATGAATCCCAGCCCTGCAGTGTGACTTTATGAAAAGACACTGCGGGTCTGGGATTCCTGGCCATCGCTAACCGCGCCGGCCGACATGAAATGAGGTGAGAAGACAGGCAGCGCTCACAGCGCATGGCCAAGGGATAACAAGAGCGCAGACTCCTGTACAGCAAATAACAACGCTCAGGAGGCTGCGCCCAGCACCAAGGCGTTATTTTGGACACCTGTGCTGCGTCTCCTTAAAAAGACAAGTCACGCCTCCAATACAGTTTTACTGTATAATGGACAAAATTGTGTACGTCTTTCATTCAGCGTGTGCAATGAGCAAAATTTAAAGAGCAACCTTTCACTTGTGGAGCATTACTGCTGCACAAGGTGTGGCTCTTCTACAGGGGGGGTTAAAGGTTACCTTTGAAATTGGTTCCACTAGGCTTCGGCCTACACTCTGCTCCTCCTGCAGACCCTGGGCTCTAACTACGCCAGTTGGGGCCCGGAAGTGCTGGCTGCACAGAGAAAAACACCCGCCATTGTGTCAGTGGGGTTCAGCACCACCAGCTGTTCCCCTGTTGTGTAGCCAGACACAACAGACCTAAAGCTGCCACCAGTGCAGGCTTCGGCCTACACTCTGCTCCCCCTGCTTACCCTTTGCTCCAACACCGCTAGTTGGGGCTCAAGGAAGACAATCTTGAATAGGCAACGCATCCGGGTTCCAGCACCGTCAGCTGGTTCTCGGCAGTGTCTTTGTCACGGGTACTCCCTCGTGCCCAGCCTGGCTCCAGCACCGTCAGCTGGTTCCGGGTAGTGTCAAGGTCACTTAGACGCCTATGCGTTGCCCCGTCGTGTTGCGGTCGGGTTAGCCAACTCCATGGTGCCTCCAGTTTAGGAGCGTCCTATGTGGGCTGCGGGAATTGGCAATCAAGGCTGGTTCTGTAGTGCCAGTAGGCCAAGCTCCCCCTGTAGGACTGTTGGTGTTCGGTAACTGCGGCAGCCTCGCGGCCTAGCTGTTCTCTCCTCTCCTGTGGACCTTCTGGTCCACATCCTGGTTCCAGCACCGTCAGCTGGTTCCGGGCAGAGCCTTTGGCTTAGGTGCCTCCTTCTGGGTATCTGAGTTCCGCCAACGCCAGGCGGTCCTTGGTAGTGCTTTTAAGCGCGGGTACCTACAGCTTGGTAACCGGGTTCCAGCACCGTCAGCTGGTCCTCGGTCGAGCCATTGGCTCTTGCACACTTGGGCAACGCATCCGGGTTCCAGTAGCGCCAGCTGGTTCTCGGCAGTGTCTTTGTCACGGGTACTCCCTCGTGCCCAGCCTGGCTCCAGCACCGTCAGCTGGTTCCGGGTAGTGTCAAGGTCACTTAGATGCCTATGCGTTGCCCCGTCATGTTGCGGTCGGGTTAGCCAACTCCATGGTGCCTCCAGTTTAGGAGCGTCCTATGTGGGCTGCGGGAATTGGCAGTCAAGGCTGGTTCTGTAGTGCCAGTAGGCCAAGCTCCCCCTGTAGGACTGTTGGTGTTCGGTAACTGCGGCAGTCTCGCGGCCTAGCTGTTCCCTCCTCTCCTGTGGACCTTCTGGTCCACATCCTGGTTCCAGCACCGTCAGCTGGTTCCGGGCAGAGCCTTTGGCTTAGGTGCCTCCTTCTGGGTATCCGAGTTCCGCCAACGCCAGGCGGTCCTTGGTAGTGCTTTTAAGCGCGGGTACCTACAGCTTTGTAACCGGGTTCCAGCACCGTCAGCTGGTCCTCGGTCGTGCCATTGGCTCTTGCACAGTTGGCCAACGCATCCGGGTTCCAGTACCGTCAGCTGGTTCTCGGCAGTGTCTTTTGCTCTTGTACCTTCTGCTCCCCATCCTGGTTCCAGTACCGTCAGCTGGTTCCGGGCAGAGCCTTTGGCTTAGGTGCCTCCTTCTGGGTATCCGAGTTCCACCAACGTCAGGTGGTCCTTGGTAGTGCTTTCAGGCACGGGTACCTCCTGCTTAGTAACCGGGTTCCAGTAACGTCAGCTGGTCCTCGGTAGTTCCATTGGCTCTTGGACCTTCGGGTAGCCATCCGAGTTCCAGTTCCATCAGCTGGTTCTTGGCATTTTCTCAGCCTTCTTGTACCTTCTGCTACATTTCCAAGTTCAAGACCCTAAAGACGATGACCCGGAAGACCACCCCTAAGATGACGACGACACCAGAGACGACAACCACTGAGATGACGACCCTGAAGACCACCCCGATGACGACGCCGACGCCGACGGCGGAGACGACGACATGGAAGACCGAGAAGCAGAAGAACAAGAGGCTGCAGAACAAAGAGCAGAAGAACATTAAGCATAACACTTAATATCAGAGCAAAAGATATTATCTAAATTATATGCAGAAGAAGACTAAGCAGTGTATGGGGGGGAGTCCGTTCCTCCTCGTGGTGCCCCTGGATAAAGCCTGATGCTGCAGGCCAAACTGAACGCGGACAAATGTAACTTTTGTGACAGGGAAAACGGAAGGTGTAATCTTCAAACTTTTATAGATAACAACTACGGGAATGCCTGTCACAAATGAGAATATGATGAAGAAGTAGAATAGGAAGAATAATAATAGTTGAAGAAAATGAATATGAAGAATGTAATAAAAAAAAAATGTAGAAGATGAAGAAGAAGATGAATAAGGTGAAGAAGAAGTTGATGTCAAAGATGCTGATGATGATGAAGATGAAAGTGTGGGAAAAGTAAAAAAAAAAGAAGGGGAAGGGCGTGGAATAGTGAAACATCAATATCTGACAAAATAAAAAAAAAATTTACATAGTCAATATCTTTGTAACTCCGAACGTCTTTAAAAAAAAAAAAATTCCTGCTATTCTATTTGATTGGGCTAAACCTCTATGCCTTTAATGTCTCCGCCACCTCCCCAAATACATCCTGCATTATTCTTAGTTGTTTTCCTTCATGTAGAATGAACCTACAAGGAAAGAAAGGGTTTATTTTAATTCCGATATTTTGGTCCCATTGACTTGTATTGGGATCGGGTATCGGTATCGGCGATATCCGATATTTTTTGAATATCGGCCGATCCAATCCGATACCGATACTTTCCGATATCGGAAGGTATCGCTCAACACTAGTTATCAGCCTAAGTATGTAACAGTACAGACACAGAGGGCTATTAAATGCATAAGGCATGCGAGAACATGATACGAGGATCCTAGTTATGGTAAAAATGTTGAATGGCAAGCACAGGGATAATTAGGTTAATGCGTTGAGGTGGTAGGCCAGTCTGAACAAATGCATTTTTAGGGTACGCTTAAAACTGTGTGGATTGGGGATTAATTGTATTAACATGGGTCGTGCATTCCAAAGAATTGGCGCAGCACATAAAAAGTCCTGGAGGCGGAAGTGAAAGGTTCTCATTATTGAGGATGTTAAGCTCAGATCTTTGAGAATACAATGTAGGAGATTTCTTATGTGGTATCTCCTGATGAAGGAGTTCTTTGAAACTCAGAAACGCGTTGACTAAAGACCACTTTTAACCCCTTTACCTCCAAGGGTGGTTTGCACGTTAATGACCAGGCCAATTTTTACAATTCTGACCACTGTCCCTTTATGAGGTTATAACTCTGGAACGCTTCAACGGATCCCAGTGATTCTGACACTGTTTTCTCGGGACATATTGTACTTCATGATATTGGTAAAAAGTCTTTGATAGTACCTGCGTTTGTTTGTGAAAAAAATGGAAATTTGGCAAAAATTATGAAAATTTCGCAATTTTCCAACTTTGAATTTTTAGTTTACTTTACATAAGCACAATTTTGGAACCAAAAATTTTTTTTGTTAGGGAGTTATACGGGTTAAAAGTTGACCAGCAATTTCTCATTTTTACAACACCATTTTTTTTAGGGACCACATCTCATTTGAAGTCATTTTGAGGGGTCTATATGATAGAAAATACCCAAGTGTGACACCATTCTAAAAACTTCACCCCTCAAGGTGCTCAAAACCATATTCAAGAAGTTTATTAACCCTTCTGGTGCTTCACAGGAATTTTTGGAATGTTTAAATAAAAATGAACATTTAACTTTTTTTCACAAAAAATTTACTTCAGCTCCAATTTGTTTTATTTTATAAGGGTAACAGGAGAAAATGGACCCCAAAAGTTGTTGTACAATTTGTCCTGAGTACAGCGATACCCCATATGTGGGGGTAAACCACTGTTTGGGCGCATGACAGAGCTCGGAAGCGAAGGAGCGCCATTTGACTTTTCAATGCAAAATTGACTGGAATTGAGATGGGACGCCATGTTGCGTTTCGAGAGCCTCTGATGTGCCTAAACATTGAAACCCCCCCACAAGTGACACCATTTTGGAAAGTAGACCCCATAAGGAACTTATCTAGAGGTGTGGGAGCACTTTGACCCACCAAGCGCTTCACAGAAGTTTATAATGCAGAACCGTAAAAATAAAAAATCATATTTTTTCACAAAAATTATCTTTTCGCCCCCAATTTTTTATTTTCCCAAGGGTAAGAGAAGAAATTGGATGCCAAAAGTTGTTGTACAATTTGTCCAGAGTACGCTGATACCCCATATGTGGGGGTAAACCACTGTTTGGGCGAATGGGAGAGCTCGGAAGGGAAGGAGCGCCGTTTGACTTTTCAATGCAAAATTGACAGGAATTGAGATGGGACACCATGCCTAAACATGCCATGACTAAGACCTGATGGTCGAAACGCGTCGGCGTTGACCACCTGGGACCCCATCTCTTTTTTGCAAATGTTTGCATTTTAAAGTGTTTCCAATAAATTGACTTTTTAGAAGATCCATGCTGGAGATTATTTTTTCTTAAACATTGAAACCCCCCACAAGTGACACCATTTTGGAAAGTAGACCCCCTAGAGGTGAGGTGAGCACTTTGACCCACCAAGTGCTTTACAGAAGTTTATAATGCAGAACCGTAAAAATAATAAATCATATTTTTTCACAAAAATTATCTTTTCGCCCCCAATTTTTTATTTTCCCAAGGGTAAGAGAAGAAATTGGACCGCAAAAGTTGTTGTACTATTTGTCCTGAGTTTGCTGATACCCTATATGTGGGGGTAAATCACTGTTTGGGCGCATGGGCGAGCTCGGAAGGGAAGGAGCGCCGTTTGACTTTTCAATGCAAAATTGACTGGAATTGAGATGAGACGCCATGTTGCGTTTGGAGAGCCACTGATGTGCCTAAACATTGAAACCCCCCACAAGTGACACCATTTTGGAAAGTAGACCCCTAAGGAATTTATCTAGATGTGTTTTGAGCGCTTTGTAGGAGCACCATTTGGAATGCAGACTTAGATGGAATGGTCTGCAGGTGTCACATTGCGTTTGCAGAGCCCCTAATGTACCTAAACAGTAGAAACCCCCCACAAGTGACACCATTTTGGAAAGTAGACCCCCTAAGGAACTAATCTAGATGTGTGGTGAGCGCTTTGACCCACCAAGGGCTTCACAGAAGTTTATAATGCAGAGCCGTAAAAATAAAACAAACATTTTTTCCCACAAAAATGATTTTTTAGCCCCCAGTTTTGTATTTTCCCAAGGGTAACAGGAGAAATTGGACCCCAAAAGTTGTTGTCCTATTTGTCCTGAGTACGCTGATACCTGATATGTTGGGGTAAACCCCTGTTTGAGCTCGGAAGGGAAGGAGCACTGTTTTACTTTTTCAACGCAGAATTGGCTGGAATTGAGATCGGACGCCATGTCGCGTTTGGAGAGCCCCTGATGTGCCTAAACAGTGGAAACCCCTCAATTATAACTGAAACCCTAATCCAAACACACCCCTAACCCTAACCCCAACAGTAACCCTAACCACACTCCTAACCCTGACACACCCCTAACCCTAATCCCAACCCTATTCCCAACCGTAAATGCAATCCAAACCCTAACCCTAACTTTAGCCCCAACCCTAACTTTAGCCCCAAACCTAACTGTAGCCCCAACTCTAGCCCTAACCCTAGCCCTAACCCTAACCCTAGCCCTAACCCTAACCCTAGCCCTAACCCTAACCCTAGCCCTAACCCTAGCCCTAGCCCTAACCCTAACCCTAGCCCTAACCCTAACCCTAGCCCTAACCCTAGCCCTAACCCTAACCCTAACCCTAGCCCTAACCCTAACCCTAGCCCTAACCCTTACCCTAGCCCTAACCCTAGCCCTAACCCTAACCCTAGCCCTAACCCTAACCCTAGCCCTAACCCTAGCCCTAGCCCTAACCCTAACCCTAGCCCTAACCCTAACCCTAGCCCTAACCCTAGCCCTAACCCTAGCCCTAACCCTAGCCCTAACCCTAACCCTAGCCCTAATGGGAAAATGGAAATAAATAAATTTTTTTAATTTTTCCCTAACTAAGGGCGTGATGAAGGGGGGTTTGATTTACTTTTATAGCGGGTTTTTTAGCGGATTTTTATGATTGGCAGCCGTCACACACTGAAAGACCACATTTTGAGAGCTATAATTTTTCCATATTTTGGTCCACAGAGTCATGTGAGGTCTTGTTTTTTGCGGGACGAGTTGACGTTTTTATTTGTAACATTTTCGGGCACGTGATATTTTTTGATCGCTTTTTATTACGATTTTTGTGAGGCAGAATGACTAAAAACCAGCTATTCATGAATTTCTTTTGGGGGAGGCGTTTATACCGTTCCGCGTTTGGTAAAATTGATAAAGCAGTTTTATTCTACGGGTGAATACGATTACAGCGATACCTCATTTATATCATTTTTTTATGTTTTGGCGCTTTTACACGATATAAACTTTTTTATAGAAAAAATAATTATTTTTGCATCGCTTTATTCTCAGGACTATAACTTTTTTATTTTTTCACTGATGATGCTGTATGGCAGCTCGTTTTTTGCGGGACAAGATGTCATTTTCAGAGGTATCATGGTTATTTATATCTGTCTTTTTGATCGCGTGTTATTCCACTTTTTGTTCGGTGGTATGATAATAAAGCGTTGTTTTTTGCCTCGTTTTTTTTTTTTTTCCTTACGGTGTTTTCTGACGGGGTTAACTAGTGGGCCAGTTTTATAGGTGGGGTCGTTACGGACGCGGCGATACTAAATATGTGTACTTTTATTTTTTTTTTATTATTTAGATAAAAAAATGTATTTATGGGAATAATATATATATATATTTTCATTATTTAGGAATATTTTTTTTTTTATTTTTTTTACACATTTTGAAATTTTTTTTTTACTTTTTTACTTTGTCCCGGGGGGGACATCACAGATCGGTGATCTGACAGTTTGCACAGCACTCTGTCAGATCACCGATCTGACATGCAGCACTGCAGGCTTCACAGTGCCTGCTCTGAGCAGGCTCTGTGAAGCCACCTCACTCCCTGCAGGACCCGGATGCCGCGGCCATCTTGGATCCGGGGCCTGCAGCGAGGAAGGAGGTAGGAGACCATCGCAGCAACGCGATGACATCGCGTTGCTGCGGGGGGCTCAGGGAAGCCCGCAGGGAGCCCCCTCCCTGCGCGATGCTTCCCTATACCGCTGGCACATCGCGATCATGTTTGATCGCGGTGTGCCGGGGGTTAATGTGCCGGGGGCGGTCCGTGACCGCTCCTGGCACATAGTGCCGGATGTCAGCTGCGATAGGCAGCTGACACCCGGCCGCGATCGGCAGCGCTCCCCCCGTGAGCGCTGCCGATCGCATATGACGTACTATACCGTCGAGGGTCAGATAGGCCCAGGGCACCTCGACGGGATAGTACGTCTAAGGTCAGAAAGGGGTTAATAATACCCTTGGACTACATGTTTCAGCAGCGCAGAATTTGACCACTCTCTCCTACATTGTATTCTCAACAGCCGGTCCCTCGTGGATTTGTGGATCTGCAGCAGCGAATCTCTCCAATGCTTGTCTTAAGCTACGTCTGATGAGTGCTTTTACCTGCTTAATGTCGGATAAAATCCTATTGCGCTATTTTCCTCCAACAGTTTTTAAAGCTCAGGTCATTAGCAGAACGGAGGGCACGGGTAGGGTGGTAGGCTGAGATGAGAGAGGAGATGTAGGGTGGTGCTGATCTATGGAGTGCTTTGTGGATGAGGGTAATAAGTTTGTACTGGATTCTGGAGTGGATGGGTAACCAGTGTAATGACTGGCACAAGGTAGAGGCATCGGAATAACTATTGGTGAGGAGTATGATCCTGACTGCAGCATTCAAGACAGATTGGAGAGGGGACAGCTTGGAAAGAGGAAGACCGATTAGTAGAGAGTTACAATAGTACAGACGAGAATGAATACGAGAAACATACTTTTTGCAGAGATGAAAGTAAGAAAGGGTAGAATTCTAGAAACGTTTTTGAGGTACAGATGACAAGTGCGAGCCAGTGATCGGATGTGGGGGGTGAATGAAAGCTCAGAATCAAGTATGACCCCAAGACAGCGGGCATGTTGCTGTGGGGTGATGGTTGGACCACACACGGAAATGGCAATGTCGCGCATAGGTAGGTTAGTAGAGTGAGGAAACACAAGGAGTTCAGTTTTTGACAGGTTCAATTTCCAATAGAGGGAGGACATAATGTTAGAGACAGCGGGTAAGACAATCACTGGTGTTTTATAAAAAGGCAGGTGTGATATCAGGAGAAGTGTATAATTGGGTGTCATCAGCGTAGAGATGGTACTGGAAACCAAATCTATTGATTGTTTGTCCAATAGGGGTAGTATTTCATCTCCAGCATTTGGCTCCCAGAATGTTTCGCCCCCGCACATTTCACCCCCGCACATTTCGCCCCAAGCAGTTCGCCCCCAGCAGTTCGCCTTTGGGTACATTTCGCCCCTGCACATTTTGTCCCCAGCATTTGGCCCCTGGAGGTTTTGCCCCCGGCAGTTCGCCCCAGATGTTTGCACCCTTGTGGTTCATGAATTCCCGTCCGTTATCAATGTTTCCCCAGCATTTGGTCCCCGGATGTTTCGCCCCCAGCAGTTCGCCCCCGGATGTTTGTAACCTTGTGGTTCATGAATTCCCGTCCATCATCAATATTTCACCCCCAGCCATTTGACCCAGCAGTTCGCCCCCAGATGTTTGTACCCTTGTGGTTCATGAATTCCTTTCCATTATCAATGTTCGCCCCCAGAAGTTTGCCCCTGGCAGTTTGCCCCCGGATGTTTGTACCTTTTGTGGTTCATGAATTCCCGTCCGTCATCAATGTTTCGCCCCCAGGAGTTCGCCCCTGGCAGTTCACCCCCGGATGTTTGTACCCTTGTGGTTCATGAATTCCTGTCCGTCATCAGTTTCGCCCCCAGCAGTTCACCCCCCGGCAGTTCGCCCCCCGGATGTTTGTACCCTTATGGTTCATGAATTCCCATCCATCATCAATGTTTCACCCCCAGCAGTTTGCCCCCAGCAGTTCGCCCCCAGCTGTTTCACCCCCGAATGTTTCTCCTACAGCATTTTATCCCTGGATGGGTCGCCATCTGATGTTTCGCACCTAACATTTTTACCCCAGATATTTCACCCTCAACTTTTGGGGTCAACATGCAGGTATCAAGACATCTAGGGCTGAACATACCTGGGGGTAAAATATACAGGACCCCAATTTCTGGGGATTCCTGTGGCTGCCTTTTCAGCAGCTTACCCAGTGTCTCTTCTGGCTGGCCTTAAAGGAGTAGTATCATTCTAGAACAAAAATAAATGGACATACTTACCTGTCGCAGCTGCAGCTCCTTGGGTCACGGTGTGCAGTCTAGCAGTTCCCCGTGATGTCTTCTCCTGCTTCTGGCTGTCTTTTCATCTTCCCTGGATCACTGATCCATGAAGCATGATAAATACATTTTATTTAGTTTTGTGTGAAAAGTCGCATCCGAGTTACAGCAGCAGGCTCTATGTGCTGCAGGATTTTAGTGGTTACTAAGGAAGTCGGGCCCCCTTGGTAGCAGAAATTGTGGGCGGATTCAGGCTTCCTGTGATACATTCAGGGCTGTTCGATCACAGTCCTCTGGAAAGTTCCCCTTCCCCCTCCCCTCATGTGCTAGGTCCTGGACAAGAGGAGGGCTTCCCACTGTGTAAAGCCAGTAAAGGACTGAGCACATGGGGTGTTGGAGAGCTTTGCCGGGGGCTGTGAACCAGCAGCCCTGTATACATCATAGGGAGCACGTTGATGCCTCTTTCAGACTTGCTGTTTTCCTGGCGATTACCGTGGCAGTTTAAAACCGCGGTGGTAATCGCCTGGAAGATAGAACATGTTTTAAAATGGAAAACCGTTCGGCTTTTGCTGCACAGTTTTCCCGCAATTTGAGCCCATTGACTTGCTTAGGGCAAATCGAGTGCTATGTAGTGGTTTTGCTGGCGACTACCGCCGCGATTTGAAACTGCTGCAATAATCGCCAGCAAAACCGCTAGTCTGAAAGAGGCCTGACAGTTGCACGTCCCGTGTAGACATGCCCCCTAGAGTCGATCCACAAGTTCTGCTATTAAGGTGAAACGACCTCCTTACTAGCCACTGAACTCCTGTACAACACATGGAGCTGCTGCTGAAACTTGGATGGGACTTTTCACACAGAAGTGAAGTTGCTGGAAGGGGTTCTCCATTGGAAAAGAAGATTAGTGCCACAGGTACTATAACATAGCAAAACTTGTTTTTTTTTTTTAGAGTTACGCTTTAACTGTATAAATTAAAACTGTTAAACAAGAAACATAAATGGTATAGAGGGGGGAGGTTTAGAGAAAAAGAGGAAAGAAAAGAAAAATTGCAAGTGTTAATGTTTGAATTATTTTACAGCTAAATATATGACCATCAACTAAAATTCAAAGCTGTAGGCAATGCCTCTCAGATAATCTATCATGCTTCTATTGCTGAAATCTTGCACAAAACGTTTAAACCCTTGCTGAAATTGGAGCGTATTTTTTGTTTCTTGCAGTGGTGGGATTTCCTGCTATTATCTGAATAATTTCTAAACTGTGGAGCTCTTGCTGATGTTGCAGACAGTTAATGAACCGTTATATATTTGGGAAAAGAGTACCACATGTTTCTTGAAAGCTACGGTGCCATCCTTCAACATTATTATTTGTTCGCTGTTGATCATTTAATGTCCATTCATACATATTCCAGAGTTCAACTGGAAACAAAGTTGCCTGACGTCCTCTGCGAGTCATTTGACCAATATAGGTATCTTCAAAATAGTTGGCAATGGGTATGGTTTCTTGTGGAAATTCAGGATTTTCCACTAACTCTTCAAATGAAGGCACAACATTCTGTGTTGGTAGAAAGGCAAGGGCAGGTATCATGCGTATCCAACAAGCAAATTCAAGGTCACCTTGATATTGCACCTTGAGTCCTTCATTTTGAACTTTACGCCAAACTGACTGTGATAGGTGGAAGAATCTACCGGTCTTCTTGAGGATGAGGAATTCATTCTCAAATGCCTGTATTGCAGCTAGTTCAAAATCCAACATCAGGTTGTGTGGCTGCAGTCCAGGCTGCATGTTCTTCAGTTCTTGTAGCAATCTCTGGTATGTTGAATGGCTCTTGTCCGTCAGTAAGGCGTACAATAAAGGAACAACAAGGCCGCTGTTCACTATATGATTTGTATAAAGTTGCTTGAACAGGGATAGTGTAGTGGAAAAAATGCCATCAGCAAACCACTCTTTACCAGTAGATGAAGATTGTACTGCAGTGCGCAGGCGCTGGGCCTCTCTGACCTTTCCAGGCCCCTGCGCACTGCAGAACTTTGCTCTGCCCTCAACTGGGCAGGAAAAGTACGCCTGTGCCAGAGCCGCATCGTGAAGACAAGAAGAGGACGTCATCGTAAGAAGATGGGAGGCCCCGGACTGGACACCCATCGGACCAGAACAGAACTGGGACTGCCCCTGGGTGAGTATAATCTAACCTCTTTTTCTCATTTTTCAGATACATCGGGGGCTTATCTACAGCATTACAGAAACCCACTGACGAAGGAACTTTTCTTGGGTCCGAAACGCGCGTCAGGGTACATATCACCACATATTGGCGGTCCTGGAAGCAATTTTCCCCAGCTTTATAAGTAAGTGACATCAGATAGACTGGATCATATGGTCAAATAGCACTTTTTCTTTTGGTGTGGTTGCAGCAAGGCTTGTACGTTTAGCTGCTTGTTAGTTGATTTCTGCACAGTCTTTTGTCCCAAATACCTTTAGTAGGTTTACACAGTAAAATATCGATATTTGCAGATGATACAAAACTATGTAAAGCAGTTAATACAAGAGAAGATAGTATTCTGCTACAGATGGATCTGGATAAGTTGGAAACTTGGGCTGAAAGGTGGCAGATGAGGTTTAACAATGATAAATGTAAGGTTATACACATGGGAAGAGGGAATCAATATCACCATTACACACTGAACGGGAAACCACTGGGTAAATCTGACAGGGAGAAGGACTTGGGGATCCTAGTTAATGATAAACTTACCTGGAGCAGCCAGTGCCAGGCAGCAGCTGCCAAGGCAAACAGGATCATGGGGTGCATTAAAAGAGGTCTGGATACACATGATGAGAGCATTATACTGCCTCTGTACAAATCCCTAGTTAGACCGCACATGGAGTACTGTGTCCAGTTTTGGGCACCGGTGCTCAGGAAGGATATAATGGAACTAGAGAGAGTACAAAGGAGGGCAACAAAATTAATAAAGGGGATGGGAGAACTACAATACCCAGATAGATTAGCGAAATTAGGATTATTTAGTCTAGAAAAAAGACGACTGAGGGGCGATCTAATAACCATGTATAAGTATATAAGGGGACAATACAAATATCTCGCTGAGGATCTGTTTATACCAAGGAAGGTGACGGGCACAAGGGGGCATTCTTTGCGTCTGGAGGAGAGAAGGTTTTTCCACCAACATAGAAGAGGATTCTTTACTGTTAGGGCAGTGAGAATCTGGAATTGCTTGCCTGAGGAGGTGGTGATGGCGAACTCAGTCGAGGGGTTCAAGAGAGGCCTGGATGTCTTCCTGGAGCAGAACAATATTGTATCATACAATTATTAGGTTCTGTAGAAGGACATAGATCTGGGGATTTATTATGATGGAATATAGGCTGAACTGGATGGACAAATGTCTTTTTTCGGCCTTACTACTAACTATGTTACTATGTTACTATGTTACTATACACAAGCTTTTATTGTTATGTGACACTTTTATATATTTATCATATGTGGTTTATTTATATACGCACATATATATATTTTTTATTTATATATTTTTTTTCTATCATTTTGGTCTCACATAATTTGCCCTTGGTATTTTTTAATATTTTTTTGACATATGATCCCTCTCTCTTTTTTGTACTCATACTTTTATATATCCTTTTATTTGGTCCACTGGGGTATCCAGAGTATATTTACGCATTTTTTGACCTGCTACATGCCGATTTTATTGCATTTATTATATGGTGTGTGATATGTGCATATACATATGAATGTAAAAATATATACATATACATAGTTATTCTATCTTTTTATCTTCTATTGCTGTTGCTATATTTAATAATAAAGAACATTTTCTAATATTATTTCCCTGCCATCATCAATCTTTATTTACCTTTATTACTGTTTTTTAGTCCATATTTGGCGCATGTTCTTTCTGTTCTTGTAGTGGTTTCACTATATTGCCTTGACACAGGTGGTGACCGGTATTTTTATATATATTTTAATTTTTAGCTTATGGGTATTCTATTTTAGTAATTCCTTTTCATAAATAATACCTGGTGTTTTATCCTGTGTCTATTTTATAGCATTACAGAATACATTACAGAATGCTGTAGATAAAATCACATAGTATTCAATATCAGCTCTTTGTAGTATATAAATTCTCACATTTCTGCAACATAAACTTTGCATTAATTCTCCATAATGGAAATGGTAAATGCTTACCAGAGTCATGCAGAAGGAACTGCTGCTGAATGCCATCAATACTGATCCCCTGAAACTCCTGGGGAATAACATGTTGATCAAGGGTTTGGGGCAAGGTTAGAATATTGCCAAGTTGCCTTGATAATCGTATTGTTCTCTTCAGTGATGCTTTCTTTGGGAGAAGTGCAACAACATTAGAATGGGCTCCTGAAATGACTTCTGTGAGATTCTGTTGTGGTGTCTCCTGTGTTGTCCTTGCCCTGCTGACCGCCTCATTAACAAGTCGGATTGCTTCAGGTCTTGCTGCTTGTGCTGCGTGGTTGTGGGGATTGTTTACTTTCACTGCTTCATTGGTCCAAACACGTCCCTTGCAAGTCGACCGTTTTTCACACACCCAGATGGAATGGACATCGTCAGCCGTTCGTTTGAAAAATACGTAAATGTGATTCTCATAGACCAACTTCTTCTTCCCACGTTTGGATAGAATTCAATTTATACTTGTAGAAAGTGAATTGCTGTGGAAGCTTAAGAGGTGCACTAGCTTTTTGTGCTAGTACACCTCTCTCTTTGTAGAGATTTTAGACACTGCTATATTTTGATGTAAAGATGGAATAAAAGCTAGTCTAAGGTAACTTGCAGGAGGAAACCAGACATGAAAATTAATAATAAAATACACCCGTCTCCCTATGGAATACACCTACTAATATGGTAACTGCTGTGACATGAGCTGATGCCACAACAGTAAATAGTGCCTGCTAGTAGCAGATACACTTACCTGCCCAACGTATGGAGGTACGGGACGTCTCTGGCGCTGCACGTAGCTCCACTTGTCCCCGCCAAGCATCCGCTACCACGGACGCCGGGACACGCACACTCACCCCGTACGCGAGTATTCTCAGCCGCAGTGAGCACCGATACATGTGGGCACAGCATCACGGTTCTCTGCAAAGAGACTAGCCGTCGGACAACTGTCACGTACCTCCATACGTTGGGCAGGTAAGCGTATCTGCTACTAGCAGGCACTATTTACTGTTGTGGCATCAGCTCATGTCACAGCAGTTACCATATTAGTAGGTGTATTCCATAGGGAGACGGGAGTATTTTATCTCCCGCACTGTATATAGGGTAAGCAAGAAGCGGGCTTACCTAATCTACATTGCATAAGGAAGGTTTATTATGGTCTTATTTATACACACGTATTTATTTTAAGTTTGGTCTCGGACACTTGTAGTGCGGTATCTCTTAAGGTACCGTCACACTAAGCGACGCTGCAGGGATATAAACAACGATGTCGATCGATGCAGCGTCGCTGTTTGGTTGCTGGAGAGCTGTCACACAGACAGCTCTCCAGCAACCAACGATCCCGAAGTCCCCGGGTAACCAGGGTAAACATCGTGTTACTAAGCGCAGGGCCACGCTTAGTAACCCGATGTTTACCCTGGTTACCGTTGTAAATGTAAAAAAGATAACACTACATACTTACATTCACGGTGTCTGGTCATGTCCCTCGCCTTCAGCTTCCCTCACTGACTGAGCGCTGGCCGTAAAGTACAGCGGTGACGTCACCGCTGTGCTGTGCTTTACGGCTGGCCGGCGCTCACCAGTCAGTGCGGGAAGCTGACGGCGGGGGACCTAACCAGACACCGGGAATGTAAGTATGTAGTGTTTTTTTTTTTAACATTTACAACGGTAACCAGGGTAAACATCGGGTTACTAAGCGCGGCCCTGCGCTTAGTAACCCGATATTTACCCCGGTTACCAGTGAAGACATCGCTGGATCGGCGTCACACACGCCAATCCAGCGATGTCAGCAGGAGATCCAGCGACAAAATAAAGTGCTGGACTTTCCCCAGCGACGAACGATCTCCCAGCAGGGGCCTGATCATTGGTCGCCGTCACACACAACGATTTCGTTAACGATATCGTTGCTACGTCACAAAAAGCAACGATATCGTTAACGATATCGTTATGTGTGACGGTACCTTTACTGTTTAACTGACATGAAAATTGTTACATCTGCAACAAAACTTGCAAACAAGCATGTCAGTGCTGGGTCAGGTAAAAGTTCACAAAATGTTTTGATTTTAGAGTGGTTTACATTCCCCACCTAAATCAGGCCTCATTCACACTATATTTTTTTAATCTGTTTATTTTTTTCATGTTATATTTTTGTAACACAAAAACGTTTTAGAAAAGTTTTGGAAAATGTCTTGTTAAATTTGCGGGCAAAATGCTCTGACATTATAATGCAATCAGTTGTGAGGTTAAAAGATGGAAACAGTTGATTTAACATGTCACAAAAGTGCAGCACTCTGTACAGTACTTTTGTGGCATGTGGATTGATGACGGACAGGAATTCAAGAACCACAAGGGTACAAACATCTGGGGGCGAACTGCTGGGGGCAAAACATTGATGACGGATGGGAATTCATGAATCACAAGGATACAAACATCCGGGGGAGAACTGCCGGGGGCAAACTGCTGGAGGCGAACAATTGATGATGGACAGGAATTCATGAACCACAAGGGTAGAAACATCTGGGGGCGAACTGCCGGGGGTGAAACATTGATGATGGACAGGAATTTAAGAACCACAAGGGTACAAACATCCGGGGGCGAACTGCCGGGCGTGAATTGCTGGGGGCAAAACATTGATGACGGACAGGAATTCATGAACTACAAGGGTACAAACATCTGGGGGGCGAACTGCCGGGGGCGAATTGCTCAGGGCGAAACATTGATGATGGATGGGAATTCATGAATCACAAAGATACAAACATCCGGAGGCGAACTGCTGGGGGCTAAACATCAGGGGGCCAAATTCTGGGGATGAAATGTGTGGGGGCGAAATGTACCCAGGGGCGAACTGCTTGGGGCGAACTGCCAGGGGGCGAAATGTGTGGGGCGAAACATGCTGGGGCCAAATGCTGGGGACGAAATGTGCGAGGGCGAAATGTACCCAGGGGCAAATTTTGGGGGCGAACTGCTGGTGGCAAACTGCTGGGGGTGAACTGCTGGGGATGAACTGCTGGGGGCGAAATGAGCAGGGGTGAAATGTGCGGGGGCGAAACATCCTGGGGGCCAAATTCTGGGGATGAAATGTGTGGGGGCGAAATGTACCCAGGGGCGAACTGCTTGGGGCGAACTGCTGGGGGGCGAAATGTGTGGGGCGAAACATGCTGGGGCCAAATGCTGGGGACGAAATGTGCGGGGGTGAAATGTACCCAGGGGCGAACTGCTGGGGGCGAACTGCTGGGGGCAAACTGCTGGGGGCGAACTGCTGGGGGCGAAACATCCAAATCCCGTGTGCACGATGTCATCCACCCTGTGTGATATGGAAAACCGGACTTGGAGCAAGAGGGCAATAGACCAAAGTGAAGGAAGCAAAGCCCTAGATTTCCAGGACAGGAATGTAACATAGATATTTTTTTGATTCCTGTAAGTTGTACTCTCCAGTCTGTGCCCCTTGTTGTAATATACAGTGCTTTGCGAAAGTATTCGGCCCCCTGGAACTTTTCAAACTTTTCCCACATATCATGCTTCAAAAATAAAGATACCAAATGTAAATTTTTGTTGAAGAATCAACAACAAGTGGAACACAGTAGTGAAGTTGAACAAAATTAATTGGATATTTTAATTTTTTGAGGAAATTCAAAAACTGAAAAGTTGGGTATGCAATATTATTTGGCCCCTTTACTTTCAATGCAGCAAACTCACTCCAGAAATTCATTGTGGATCTCTGAATGATCCAATGTTGTCCTAAATCCCTAATGATGATAAATATAATCCACCTGTGTGTAATCAAGTCTCCGTATAAATGCACCTGCTCTGTTATAGTCTCAGGGTTCTGCTTGAAGCACAGAGAGGAATCATGAAGACCAAGTGTTAGGACTGGCGGAATGCACCAAGAAAGATGTAATAGATGCGTTCGCAGTCCGGGGTCCACCGTGCAGGTGAAAACCTGCTGCTAGTAAATGGCAGCGTAATATGGCGGTGGAAGTGAACCTGGTAAAGCCACAGGTCCGCAATACCGCACTAAAGAGTGCAAGCAAGGAGTCAGTGAACACAACCCCAAGACACAGTATTGAAGTCCGATTAGACCACTTGCTGACACAACACCGCAACTGGGTGTGTTAGGCAACTATTATAATTAGAGCACCGAAGTGCGAACTGTGCCGTGCTGGCAGACACCACTAAGCACCCAGACGTGGGTCAGGAAGCGCACTACTGGCGCGTGGCGCCGCACTGGCGGTCACAGCAATAGACGCTGATATGTGTGTGACACGTTGAGTGGTTAGTCGGGCGCTAGATAGCAGCCATACTCCATACGCGAACAGTCATACAATAGGGTAGGGGTATTTAATGAACGACTTGCACTCACAACAAACACACGTATACAATTGTACACTAGCGCATGGCCGTGCGGTCATGCGAAGCTTATATAGCTGTAGTACTTTCAGGACCTTCCAATAAAGGACCAATGGGCAGCTGCCACAGAAGTTTGCCCTTTCAGGACCTGCCAGGAGGACCAATGGGAACCACTGCAGCATCTGAGCATGTGACCCTTGATCTCCAACGGGAGATCTCACCCTGGGCATGCTCAGAAGGGAAAAAGGAGGACTTAGTCCCAAAAGTGTCCGCTCGCTGCTGCCCAGCACTGGCTTTAATGGCAAAAGCTGGAGAAGCAACAGCAAGCCTAAGCACAGAGTGAGACTGAGCCAGACGCAAGGACCGACGTCTCTGCTGAGCAGGTTTACCTGCGGCAGGAGAGGAATGGGAGACCGCAGCAGAAGCGGGAACTCGACCCCTAACATTACCCCCCCCAAGGCCCCCCCTCCCTGGGCCTCGCCACGTTCGAAGGCAGCAATGAGCTGCAGAGCCCGAATGTGCTCAGCAGGCTCCCAGGATCTATCCTCAGGACCGTAACCCCTCCAGTCCACCAAATAAAAATTTTTGCCACGAACCACCTTGTACCCCAAGATAGCGTTCGTCCGTAGACGAACCCGACGTCCCAGTAGATGACTCAGAAAACCGGGACATGTACACGGGCTTAAGGAGGGACACATGAAAGGTGTCGGTGATACCTAGGCGTGGAGGGAGGGCTAGACGGTAAACCACAGGATTAACCTGTTCGAGGACCTTAAAAGGACCTAAGTAGCGAGGTGCGAACTTAGTAGACTCAACTCGCAGCCTGATGTTACGGGCGGAGAGCCACACTAAGTCGCCAAGAGCAATGATTGGAGCGGGGCGCCGATGTGCGTCGGCGGAGGACCTCATTCTCTCCTTGGAAGCCCGAATGGCATCCTGAGTGCGATCCCAAATGTCCCGTGCCTCCACAGCCCAGTCTGCCACCCTGGAATCGGCGGAAGACACAGGCATGGGCACAGGTACCCGCGGATGCTGACCATAGTTAAGGAGGAATGGGGTCTGTCCAGTGGAGTCAGCTACAGCGTTGTTCAGAGCAAACTCCGCCCACGGTAGCAAAGAAGCCCAGTCATCTTGCCTAGCAGAGACAAAATGTCGCAGATATGTGACCAAGGTCTGGTTGGCTCTCTCCACCAACCCATTCGTCTCGGGATGATATGCCGAAGAGAGATTTAACTCAATACTGAGAAGATGACAAAGCTCTCTCCAGAACCGAGACGCAAACTGGGGACCCCGATCACTGACAATTTTGTCTGGCATACCGTGAAGGCGGAAGATGTGTTTAATAAACAACGCTGCCAAGGCCCGTGCAGAAGGTAGCCGAGGAAGCGGCACCAAATGCACCATTTTAGAAAAATGGTCGGTGATTACCCAAATGATGGTACAGCCACGAGACTTGGGCAAACCCACCACAAAGTCCATCCCGACCATCTCCCAGGGCCTGTCTGCCACCGGCAGAGGGTATAACAAACCAGCTGGCCGTTGACGGAGAGACTTATTTTTGGCACAAGAGACACATGCCCGAACGTAGTCTCCGACGTCACGAACCATATGTGGCCACCAGTACATTCTCGCCAGCAACTCAGATGTCCTCTTTGCCCCAAAGTGTCCACCCACTCTGGACGAATGAGCCCAAGAGAGAACCTCCGGTCGCAAATTGATGGGAACAAAAGTCTTGCCCGGAGGCACAGACTCAAGTGAAATCGGAGCTACGGTTCTCAGACTCTCTGAAGGGACAATAAGCCGAGGCTCCTCTTCCTCCTCCTCAGTTGACACAAGGGAGCGAGAGAGAGCGTCAGCACGAATGTTCTTTTCCCCGGCGAGATAATGGAGAGTGAAGTGGAACCGGGAGAAAAACAAGGACCATCTAGCCTGACGAGAATTCAGCCGCTGGGCTGTACGCAAATAGACCAAATTTTTGTGGTCCGTGAAGACTTGGAAGGGAAACCGAGCACTTTCCAAAAGATGTCTCCACTCCGAAAAGGCCAACTTCATTGCTAGCAACTCCCTATCCCCGATGGAGTAATTTCTCTCCGCTGGTGTGAAGGTCTTAGAGAAGAAGAAGCATGGATGCTTCCGACGTTGAGCATCCTTTTGATAGAGGACTGCTCCAGCACCAACGGGTGAGGCATCCACCTCCATAAGGAATGGGTTATCCACATCGGGACGATGTAAGATGGGAGCGCTAGCAAAGTGGGACTTTATAGAAGTGAAGGCCTTGGAGACCTCTTCGGACCACAATTTGGGATTCGCTCCCTTCTTGGTGAGGGATACCAAGGGAGCTACCAAAGTTGAGAAGTGGGGGATGAACTGGCGATAGTAATTTATGAACCCCATAAAGCACTGCACCGCTTTAAGAGAATGGGGTTCCTGCCAGTCCATCACAGCCTGTAGTTTGGCAGGATCCATAGCCAATCCCTGAGCCGAGATGATATAGCCCAGGAAAGGTAAGGACTCCTGCTCAAACACACACTTCTCCAACTTTGCATATAGGGAATTCGCCCGTAGGAGTTCGAAGACTCTGCCAACATCTCTCCGGTGGGAGTCAATATCTGGAGAGAAGATGAGAATATCATCCAGATAGACTACAACCGAGGTGGAAAGCATATCTCGGAAGATATCGTTGACAAAGTCCTGAAAAACGGCTGGGGCATTACAGAGCCCGAAGGGCATCACCAGATACTCATAGTGCCCATCCCTGGTATTAAAAGCCGTTTTCCATTCGTCCCCCTCACGGATGCGAATCAGGTTGTAGGCACCCCGCAGATCTAGTTTGGTGAATACCTTTGCTCCCCTTAGCCTGTCAAAGAGCTCAGATATCAGGGGCAACGGGTACTTATTTTTAATGGTGATAGCATTAAGACCCCTGTAATCGATGCAAGGACGTAATTCCCCGTTCTTCTTCTGTACGAAGAAGAATCCCACCCCAGCAGGAGACACTGACTTCCTAATGAACCCTCTTGCCAAATTCTCCTGGATGTATTGAGACATAGCCTCCGTCTTAGGGAGTGAGAGGGGATATACCCTTCCCCGAGGAGGTTCAGCTCCAGGCAAGAGATCAATAGGACAGTCGTAGGGGCGATGAGGTGGTAGAGTCTCTGCAGCCTTTTTAGAGAATACGTCAGCATAGCACCAATAACACTTGGGAAGAGAAGAAAGGTCTGCGGGTACCTCGGTAGTAGAAACCTGCACACACTCACTCACACACCTGCCCATACAAGACTTACTGCAACCCAATATTCTCCCATATTCAATATGTGGGGAGTGGAAACGGAGCCAGGGTATTCCCAGCAAAATCTCATCCATTCCCTCGGGAAGGACAAGAAGGGAAATAATCTCCTGGTGGGAAGGGGACATGGACAGCGAGAATGGAACAGTCTGGTGTGTGATTTGCAGTGGAAGTGTCGCCCCATTCACAACTCAAACTGTTACAGGTTTGGCGAGCATTACTAGAGGTATAGCGTGGCGCAGAGCAAAAGCAGAGGACATGAAGTTTCCCTCTGCTCCTGAATCCACACAAAGCTCGACTGATAGAGTGGAGGAGCTTAACAGGATTGTCCCTTTAAAGGACAGTTTGGAGGAAAATGCAGCTGTGTCTAGTGAACCTCCCCCAATGGTTACTAGACGCGATCGTTTCCCGACCGCCGTGGACATTTATTGGCGTAATGTCCTAGTTGATGACAGTTTTTACAAACCATGAGTACTCGAGCGGCCTGAGACTTAGGTCCCGCTCGAGAAACCTCCATGGCCTCATGGGAGTCGGACGCCAACACAGGAGATTCAAGAGGTCTGGCGAAGGTGGGAGCCAGCCGAAACATCTGTCTACACTGGGTCCGCTCTAACCTCCGCTCGTGAAAACGGAGGTCGATGCGGGTAGATACAGAAATAAGCTCCTCCAGTGTGGCGGGTATCTCCCTGGTGGCCAAGGCATCCTTCACGTGGTCTGCCAGTCCCCTCCAGAACACCGGAATAAGAACTTTGTCTGGCCACTCTAACTCTGAAGCTAGAGTCCGGAACTGGATGGCAAACTGGCTGACCACGGACGAGCCCTGAGTAATAGTCAACAACTGGAGCGCGGTATCGTGGGTAACACGAGGTCCTAAAAAGACCTGCTTCAGAGCGTCCAGGAAGAGAGGAGCACTCTGTACCACACGATCATCTCGCTCCCAAAGTGGCGTTGCCCACTCCAACGCCCTGCCCGACAAGAGAGATAGAATAAATCCCACTTTCGCCCGTTCCGTAGGGAAACGTGACGCCAGGAGCTCAAGGTGTATGGAGCACTGGCTCACGAATCCGCGACATAGTTTACTGTCGCCAGCAAACTTGTCAGGAAGCGGGAGACGGGATAAAGTCGGAGCAGGCGTGGCAGCGGACAAACTGGCTGCGGCTACACTTGCAGCCTGAACAGCGACAGCAGTGACATCCACAGCTGAGGTTGAACGCTCAAGAGCCGCCAACCTTCCCTGTTATGTTTGCTAATGACAGGTGTTATGAAGGCAATCCAGAAACACAGTGTGCTTAGCGATCAGAGCGCACACAGTGATCTGACAAATACCCAAAAATACAAGAACGAGCTCTGAGACGTGGAAACTCTGTAGACTGCACACCTGATCCTATCCTAAACACAACTAAAAGCGGCTGTGGATTGCGCCTAACAACTACCTAGGCAACTCGGCACAGCCTAAGAAACTAGCTAGCCTGAAGATAGAAAAATAGGCCTGACTTGCCCCAGAGAAATTCCCCAAAGGAAAAGGCAGCCCCCCACATATAATGACTGTGAGTAAGATGAAAAGACAAAACGTAGGGATGAAATAGATTCAGCAAAGTGGGGCCCGATATTCTAGGACAGAGCGAGGACAGTAAGCGAACTTTGCAGTCTACAAAAAACCCTAAAGCAAAACCACGCAAAGGGGGCAAAAAAAAAACCCACCGTGCCGAACTAACGGCACGGCGGTACACCCTTTGCGTCTCAGAGCTTCCAGCAAAACAAAAGACAAGCTGGACAGAAAAAAAAGCAACAAAAAGCAAAAGACACTTAGCTATACAGAGAAGCAGGTCACAGGAACAATCAGGAGAAGCTCAGATCCAACACTGAAACATTGACAAGGAGCAAGGATAGCAGCATCAGGCGGAGTTAAGTAATGAAGCAGTTAACGAGCTCACCAGAACACCTGAGGGAGGAAGCTCAGAAGCTGCAGTACCACTTGTGACCACAGGAGTGAATTCAGCCACAGAATTCACAACAGTACCCCCCCCTTGAGGAAAGGTCACCGAACCCTCACCAGAGCCCCCAGGCCGACCAGGATGAGCCGCATGAAAGGCACAAACAAGATCGGAAGCATGAACATCAGAGGCAAAAACCCAGGAATTATCTTCCTGAGCATAACCCTTCCATTTAACCAGATACTGGAGTTTCCGTCTAGAAACACGAGAATCCAAAATCTTCTCCACAATATACTCCAATTCCCCCTCCACCAAAACCGGGGCAGGAGGCTCAACAGATGGAACCATAGGTGCCACGTATCTCCGCAACAACGACCTATGGAATACATTATGTATGGAAAAGGAGTCTGGGAGGGTCAAACGAAAAGACACAGGATTGAGAACCTCAGAAATCCTATACGGACCAATAAAACGAGGTTTAAATTTAGGAGAGGAAACCTTCATAGGAATATGACGAGAAGATAACCAAACCAGATCCCCAACACGAAGTCGGGGACCCACACGGCGTCTGCGATTAGCGAAAAGTTGAGCTTTCTCCTGGGACAAGATCAAATTGTCCACTACCTGAGTCCAGATCTGCTGCAACCTATCCACCACAGAATCCACACCAGGACAGTCCGAAGACTCAACCTGTCCTGAAGAGAAACGAGGATGGAACCCAGAATTGCAAAAAAATGGAGAAACCAAGGTAGCCGAGCTGGCCCGATTATTAAGGGCGAACTCAGCCAACGGCAAAAAGGACACCCAATCATCCTGGTCTGCAGAAACAAAACATCTCAGATATGTTTCCAAGGTCTGATTGGTTCGTTCGGTCTGGCCATTAGTCTGAGGATGGAAAGCCGAGGAAAAGGATAGGTCAATGCCCATCCTACCACAAAAGGCTCGCCAAAACCTTGAAACAAACTGGGAACCTCTGTCAGAAACAATATTCTCAGGAATGCCATGCAACCGAACCACATGCTGAAAGAACAAAGGTACCAAATCAGAGGAGGAAGGCAATTTAGCCAAGGGCACCAGATGGACCATTTTAGAAAAGCGATCACAGACCACCCAAATGACTGACATCTTTTGAGAAACGGGAAGGTCAGAAATGAAATCCATCGAAATATGTGTCCAAGGCCTCTTTGGGACCGGCAAGGGCAAAAGCAACCCACTGGCACGAGAACAGCAGGGCTTAGCCCTAGCACAAATCCCACAGGACTGCACAAAAGTACATACATCCCGTGACAGAGATGGCCACCAGAAGGATCTAGCCACTAACTCTCTGGTACCAAAGATTCCAGGATGACCAGCCAACACCGAACAATGAAGTTCAGAGATAAGTTTATTAGTCCACCTATCAGGGACGAACAGTTTCTCTGCTGGACAACGATCAGGTTTATTCGCCTGAAATTTTTGCAGCACCCGCCGCAAATCAGGGGAGATGGCAGACACAATGACTCCTTCCTTGAGGATACCCGCTGGCTCAGATAAACCCGGAGAGTCGGGCACAAAACTCCTAGACAGAGCATCCGCCTTCACATTTTTAGAGCCCGGAAGGTACGAAATCACAAAGTCGAAGCGGGCAAAAAATAACGACCAACGGGCCTGTCTAGGATTCAAGCGCTTGGCAGACTCGAGATAAGTCAAGTTCTTATGATCAGTCAATACCACCACGCGATGCTTAGCTCCTTCAAGCCAATGACGCCACTCCTCGAATGCCCACTTCATGGCCAGCAACTCTCGATTGCCCACATCATAATTACGCTCAGCGGGCGAAAACTTCCTGGAAAAGAAAGCACATGGTTTCATCACTGAGCAATCAGAACCTCTCTGTGACAAAACCGCCCCTGCTCCAATCTCAGAAGCATCAACCTCGACCTGGAACGGAAGAGAAACCTCTGGCTGACACAACACAGGGGCAGAACAAAAACAACGCTTCAACTCCTGAAAAGCTTCCACAGCAGCAGAAGACCAATTAACCAAATCAGCACCCTTCTTGGTCAAATCGGTCAATGGTTTGGCAATGCTAGAAAAATTACAGATGAAGCGACGATAAAAATTAGCAAAGCCCAGGAACTTTTGCAGACTTTTCAGAGATGTCGGCTGAATCCAATCCTGGATGGCTTGGACCTTAACTGGATCCATCTCGATAGTAGAAGGGGTAAAGATGAACCCTAAAAATGAAACTTTCTGCACACCGAAGAGACACTTTGATCCCTTCACAAACAAAGAGTTAGCACGCAGGACCTGAAAAACCATTCTGACCTGCTTCACATGAGACTCCCAATCATCTGAGAAGATCAAAATGTCATCCAAGTAAACAATCAGGAATTTATCCAGATACTCACGGAAGATGTCATGCATAAAAGACTGAAACACAGATGGAGCATTGGCAAGTCCGAACGGCATCACTAGATACTCAAAATGACCCTCGGGCGTATTGATTGCAGTTTTCCATTCGTCTCCTTGCCTGATTCTCACCAGATTATACGCACCACGAAGATCTATCTTAGTGAACCAACTAGCCCCCTTAATCCGAGCAAACAAGTCAGATAACAATGGCAAGGGATACTGAAATTTAACAGTGATCTTATTAAGAAGGCGGTAATCAATACACGGTCTCAGCGAACCATCCTTCTTGGCTACAAAGAAGAACCCTGCTCCCAGTGGTGATGACGATGGGCGAATATGTCCCTTCTCCAGGGATTCCTTCACATAACTGCGCATAGCGGCGTGTTCGGGCACGGATAAATTAAATAATCGACCTTTAGGGAATTTACTACCAGGAATCAAATTGATAGCACAATCACAATCCCTATGCGGAGGTAGAGCATCGGACTTGGGCTCTTCAAATACATCCTGATAATCAGACAAGAACTCTGGGACCTCAGAAGGGGTGGATGACGAAATCGACAAAAATGGAACATCACCATGTACCCCCTGACAACCCCAGCTGGATACCGACATGGAATTCCAATCCAATACTGGATTATGGGTTTGTAGCCATGGCAACCCCAACACGACCACATCATGCAGATTATGCAACACCAGAAAGCGAATAACTTCCTGATGTGCAGGAGCCATGCACATGGTCAGCTGGGCCCAGTATTGAGGTTTATTCTTGGCCAAAGGTGTAGCATCAATTCCTCTCAATGGAATAGGACACCGCAAAGGCTCCAAGAAAAACCCACAACGTTTAGCATAATCCAAATCCATCAGATTCAGGGCAGCGCCCGAATCCACAAACGCCATGACAGAAAACGACGACAAAGAGCATATCAAGGTAATGGACAGAAGGAATTTGGACTGTACAGTACCAATGACGGCAGACCTAGCGGACCGCTTAGTGCGCTTAGGACAATCAGAAATAGCATGAGTGGAATCACCACAGTAGAAACACAGACCATTCAGACGTCTGTATTCCTGCCGTTCAACTCTAGTCATAGTCCTATCGCACTGCATTGGCTCAGGTTTAACCTCAGGCAGTACCGCCAAATGGTGCACAGATTTACGCTCGCGCAAGCGTCGACCGATCTGAATGGCCAAAGACAAAGACTCATTCAAACCAGCAGGCATAGGAAATCCCACCATGACATCCTTAAGAGCCTCAGAGAGACCCTTTCTGAACAAAGCTGCCAGCGCAGATTCATTCCACTGAGTGAGTACTGACCATTTCCTAAATTTCTGACAATATACTTCTATATCATCCTGACCCTGGCACAAAGCCAGCAAATTTTTCTCAGCCTGATCCACTGAATTAGGCTCATCGTACAGCAATCCGAGCGCCAGGAAAAACGCATCGACACTACTCAATGCAGGGTCTCCTGGCGCAAGAGAAAATGCCCAGTCTTGAGGGTCGCCGCGCAAAAAAGAAATAATAATCAAAACCTGTTTAATAGGATTACCAGAAGAATGAGGTTTCAAGGCCAGAAATAGCTTACAATTATTTTTGAAACTTAGAAACTTAGTTCTATCTCCAAAAAACAAATCAGGAATAGGAATTCTTGGTTCTAACATAGATTTCTGATCAATAGTATCTTGAATTTTTTGTACATTTATAACGAGATTATCCATTGAAGAGCACAGACCCTGAATATCCATGTCCACACCTGTGTCCAGAATCACCCAAATGTCTAGGGGAAAAAAAAAAAGTGAACACAGAGCAGAAAAAAAAAAAATGATGTCAGAACTTTTTCTTTCCCTCTATTGAGAATCATTAGTTTGGGCTCCTTGTACTGTTATGTTTGCTAATGACAGGTGTTATGAAGGCAATCCAGAAACACAGTGTGCTTAGCGATCAGAGCGCACACAGTGATCTGACAAATACCCAAAAATACAAGAACGAGCTCTGAGACGTGGAAACTCTGTAGACTGCACACCTGATCCTATCCTAAACACAACTAAAAGCGGCTGTGGATTGCGCCTAACAACTACCTAGGCAACTCGGCACAGCCTAAGAAACTAGCTAGCCTGAAGATAGAAAAATAGGCCTGACTTGCCCCAGAGAAATTCCCCAAAGGAAAAGGCAGCCCCCCACATATAATGACTGTGAGTAAGATGAAAAGACAAAACGTAGGGATGAAATAGATTCAGCAAAGTGGGGCCCGATATTCTAGGACAGAGCGAGGACAGTAAAGCGAACTTTGCAGTCTACAAAAAACCCTAAAGCAAAACCACGCAAAGGGGGCAAAAAAAAAACCCACCGTGCCGAACTAACGGCACGGCGGTACACCCTTTGCGTCTCAGAGCTTCCAGCAAAACAAAAGACAAGCTGGACAGAAAAAAAAGCAACAAAAAGCAAAAGACACTTAGCTATACAGAGAAGCAGGTCACAGGAACAATCAGGAGAAGCTCAGATCCAACACTGAAACATTGACAAGGAGCAAGGATAGCAGCATCAGGCGGAGTTAAGTAATGAAGCAGTTAACGAGCTCACCAGAACACCTGAGGGAGGAAGCTCAGAAGCTGCAGTACCACTTGTGACCACAGGAGTGAATTCAGCCACAGAATTCACAACACTTCCCTGCAGCTGCTGGATGTACCGCTGTAAACGCTGATCATCCGCCATTTACTAGCCAGACCCTGGCGCTAGTGTTCTGTTAGGACTGGCGGAATGCACCAAGAAAGATGTAATAGATGCGTTCGCAGTCTGGGGTCCACCGTGCAGGTGAAAACCTGCTGCTAGTAAATGGCAGCATAATATGGCGGTGGAAGTGAACCTGGTAAAGCCACAGGTCCGCAATACCGCACTAAAGAGTGCAAGCAAGGAGTCAGCGAACACAACCCCAAGACACAGGATTGAAGTCCGATTAGACCACTTGCTGACACAACACCGCAACTGGGTGTGTTAGGCAACTATTATAATTAGAGCACCGAAGTGCGAACTGTGCCGTGCTGGCAGACACCACTAAGCACCCAGATGTGGGTCAGGAAGCGCACTACTGGCACGTGGCGCCGCACTGGCGGTCACAGCAATAGACGTTGATACGTGTGTGACACGTTGAGTGGTTAGTCGGGCGCTAGATAGCAGCCATACTCCATACGCGAACAGTCATACAATAGGGTAGGGGTATTTAATGAACGACTTGCACTCACAACAAACACACGTATACAATTGTACACTAGCGCATGGCCGTGCGGTCATGCGAAGCTTATATAGCTGTAGTACTTTCAGGACCTTCCAGTAAAGGACCAATGGGCAGCTACCACAGAAGTTTGCCCTTTCAGGACCTGCCAGGAGGACCAATGGGAACCACTGCAGCATCTGAGCATGTGACCCTTGATCTCCAACGGGAGATCTCACCCTGGGCATGCTCAGAAGGGAAAAAGGAGGACTTAGTCCCAAAAGCGTCCGCTCGCTGCTGCCCAGCACTGGCTTTAATGGCAAAAGCTGGAGAAGCAACAGCAAGCCTAAGCACAGAGTGAGACTGAGCCAGACGCAAGGACCGACGTCTCTGCTGAGCAGGTTTACCTGCGGCAGGAGAGGAATGGGAGACCGCAGCAGAAGCGGCCTGAGATTCCCCCTGTGCAGAAGTGGGAACTCGACCCCTAACACCAAGGAACACAACAGGCAGGTCCGTGATACTGTTGTGGAGAAGTTTAAAGCCGGATTTGGATACAAAATGATTTCCAAAACTTTAAACATCCCAAGGAGCAATGTGCAAGCGATCATATTGAAATGGAAGGAGTATCATACCACTGCAAATCTACCAAGTCCCGGCCATCCCGCTAAACTTTCATCTCAAACAAGTAGAAGACTGATCAGAGATGCAGCCAAGAGGCCCATGATCACTCTGGATGAACTGCAGAGATCTACAGCTGAGGTGGGACAGTCTGTCCATAGGACAACAATCAGTCGTACACTGCACAAATCCGTCCTTTATGGAAGAGTGGCAAGAAGAAAGCCATTTCTCAAAGATATCCATACAAAGTGTAATTTAAAGTTTGCAAGAAGCCTCCTGGGAGACACACCAAACATGTGGAAGAAGGTGCTCTGGTCAGATGAAACCAAAATCAAACTTTTTGGCAACAATGCCAAACAATATGTTTGGCGTAAAGGCAACACAGCTCATCACCCTGAACACACCATCCCCACTGTCAAACATGTTGGTGGCAGCATCATGGTTTGGGCCTGCTTTTCTTCAGCTGGGACAGGGAAGATGGTTAAAATTGATGGGAAGATGGATGGAGCCAAATACAGGACCATTCTTGAAGAAAACGTGTTGGAGTCTGCAAAAGACCTGAGACTGGGACGGAGATTTGCCTTCCAACAAGACAATGATCCCAAACATAAAGCAAAATCTACAATGGAATGGTTCACAAATAAACGTATCCAGGTGTTAGAATGGCCAAGTAAAAGTCCAGACCTCAATCCAATCGAGAATCTGTGGAAAGAGCTGAAAACTGCTGTTCACAAACGATTTCCATCAAACCTCACTGAGCTTGAGCTGATTGCCAAGGAAGAATGGGCAAGAATTTCAGTCTCTCGATGTCCAAAACTGATAGAGACATACCCCAAGCGACTTGCAGTGGTAATCGCAGCAAAAGGTGGCTCAACAAAGTATTAAGTTAAAGGGGCTGAATAATATTGCATCCCCCACTTTTCAGTTTTTGAATTTCCACAAAAATTTAAAATAACCAATAAATTTCGTTCAAATTCACAATTGTGTTCCACTTGTTGTTGATTCTTCACCAACAATTTACATTTGGTATCTTTATGTTTGAAGCATGATATGTGGGAAAAGGTTGAAAAGTTCGAGGGGGCCGAATACTTTCATAAGGCACTGTATATACTGTGGGTATGGAAAGTATTCAGACCCCTTTAAATTTTTTACTCTTTGTTTCATTGCAGCCATTTGGTAAATTTAAAAAACTCTATTTTTTTCTCATTAATGTACACGCTACATCCCATCTTGACTGAAAAAAACAGAAATGTAATAATTTTTGCAAATTTATTAAAAAATAAAAACTGAAATATCACATGGTTATAAGTATTCAGACCCTTTGCTCAGTATTGAGTAGAAGCACCCTTTTGAGCTAGTGCAGCCATGAGTCTTCTTGAGAATGATGCAACAAGTTTTTCACACCTGAATTTGGGGATCCTCTGCCATTCTTCCTTGCAGATCCTCTCCAGTCCATCAGGTTGGATGGTAAACGTTGGTGGACAGCCATTTTCAGGTCTCTCCAGAGATGCTCAATTCGGTTTAGACCAAGGCTCTGGCTGGGCCAGTCAAGAATGGTCACAGAGTTGTTCTGAAGCCAATCCGTTGTTATTTTATCTGTGTGCTTAGGGTCATTGTCTTGTTCGAAGGTGAACCTTCGGCCAAGTCTGAGATCAAGAGCACTCTGGAATAGGTTTTCATCCAGGATATTTCTTTATTTGGCTGCATTCATGTTTCCTTCAATGACAACCAGTTGTCCTGAAAAACACCCCCATAGCATAATGCTGCCACCACCATGTTTCACTGTTGGGATTCTATTGGGCAGGTGATGAACAGTGCCTGGTTTTCTCCACACATACGGCTTACAATTATCACCAAAAAGGTCTATCTTCATCTCATTAGTCCAAAGAATCTTATTTCTCATAGTCTGGGAGTCCTTCATGTGTTTTTTAGCAAATTGTATGCAGTATTCATATGTCTTGCACTGAGGAGAGGCTTCCGTCGGGCCAGTCTGCCATAAAGGCTCGACTGGTGGAGGGCTGCAGTTGACTTCGTGCAACTTTCTCCCATCTTCCTACTGCATCTCTGGAGCTCAGCCACAGTAATCTTGGGGTTTTTCTTTACCTCCGTCACCAAGGCGCTTCTCCCACGATTGCTCAGTTTGGCTGGACGGCCAGGTCTAGGAAGACTTTTGGTGGTCCCACACTTCTTCCATTTAAGGATTATTGAGACCACTGTGCTCTTAGGAACCTTGAGTACTGCAGAAATTTTTTGTAACTTTGGTCAGATCTGTGCCTTGCCACGATTCTGTATCTGAGATCCTTGGCCAGTTCCTTTGACCTCATGATTCTCATTTGGCCTGACATGCACTGTGAGCTGTGAGGTCTTATATAGACAGGTGTGTGCCTTTCGAAATCAAGTCCTATCAGTTTATTTAAACACAGCTGGACTCCAATGAAGGAGTAGAACCATCTCAAGGAGGATCACAAGGAAATGGACAGCATTTGACTTAAATATGAGTGTCTGAGCAAAGGGTCTGAATACTTATGACCATGTCATATTCCAGTTTTTCTTTTTTACTAAAGTTGCAAAAAATTTACATTTCTGTTTTTTTTTCAGTCAAGATGGGGTGCAGAGTGTACATTAATGTGAAAAAAAAATAACTTTTTGGAATTTACCAAATGGCTGCAATGAAACAAAGAGATGAAAATTTTTGAGGGGTCTGAAATACTTTCCGTACCCACTGTATATATATATATATATATATATATATATATATATATATATATATATATATATACCCTCAGTATATATGTACATATATATATGTACATATATATATCCCAATATCAATATGTTGCCTGGATCATAGAAAAAAGTGCAGATTACCCACCAGTGCTAGAGCCTATTCAGTTGTATCCACATGGGGTATCTAGATAGAGGTAGCACCTCTGGTGGAGTGCTTGCCGTGTCCTTTTTGTACAGCTCTTCCATCTTTGGTCCTCATCTGATGCTCAACTCTCACTTGTACCTCCAAGTAGCTGCTAGCATGCGGCAGCGGGTACACCCCGGAACACTGCCTCAGCAGGCGGGCCAAACCAGGTGAGGGTAGCTGTTGGGTTTCTTTGAGACCTACAGTGATTTTCAAGGGTTTGCCTACCCTTGCATGTGAAGACTGGATATGGCAGACTGTGCGGAAGAAACCAAGATTCAACAGACAGACAAGCGATTTCCAGCACAGCGTTGTGGAGCGCTGAGAGGGCGCAGCGAGGCACATATAGGACACTGCTGGCCATCCACTGCACCCTGACCTATCTCCAGTTGTCTCGCCTACTTCTTGCCACTGGGGCTCGATAGGTACGGGCGAGAGAGTGAGGTTGACAACTGCGCAACTCCTCCTCACTTTAATCCAAGTTAAGCACAAGTCATGACTTTAACCACTGCATATCAAAAGTCCTGTGGCGATGGGAGAGTGGCAAAGCAGCAGGTGTGGAGTCACTGGAAGCTGTAGTCACGAACCTGCACGCAGGCGGCCCAGGCCATATGGTCGCTCTCTACTGGACCGAAGCAGCAGTGGAGTTCGGCAGCTTCCTGGGTGTCTGAGCAGTCCTGTTCAGGATCACTCTGCTCACCTAAATCGGGGACGGGGCTAGAAAAGGTGTCTCAAACAGTCTGCTTCATTTCACCTGGCTAGCCTACCACAGCTGGTGGGTTTCCCATACAGCGGTCGACACACAATAAAGAAAAAGAAAATGATGGTACTCAACCTTGGCACATGGAATGTGAGAACTCTGCTGGATAATACCAAGGCAGACAGACCAGAGAGAAGAACGGCTTTGGTTGCTCGGGAGCTAGCTCGTTACAAGGTTGATATAGCAGCTCTCAGCGAAACACGCCTGGGAGACAAGGGTCAATAGACAGAGCATAGCGGTGGATATACATTCTTCTGGAGTGGTCGAGGCAGCACTGAAAAACGAGAAGCAGGCGTGGGATTTGCTATCAAAACTCATCTTGCTCGTAAACTTACCTGGCTTCCAGAGGGCATCAACGACCGTTTGAAGACATTTCAGCTCCCACTTACAAACAAGAAACACGCAACTCTGATCAGTGCCTATGCTCCCACGATGACTAATCCGGATGACATTAAAGATAAGTTCTACAATGAACTTGACACACTTATTTCAGCAATCCCACAGGCAGACAAGCTCATTATAGTTGGAGACTTTAATGCCAGAGTGGGAACAGACCATCAAAACTGGGAAGGGGTCATTGGGAGACACGGCACTGGTAAGTGTAACAGGAATGGCCTGCTGCTTCTCAAGATGTGTGCCACACATGACCTTGTCGTCACCAACACTTTATTCCGCTTACCCACACGCAAGAAGACATCATGGATGCACCCATGCTCGAGGCATTGGCATCTCATTGATTACATCATTGCCAGGAAAAGGGATGAGATGGACTTTAGAGTGACGAAGGCCATGTGCGGTGCAGACTGCTGGACTGACCATCGCCTCATTATGTCTAAGTGCAGGCTCCACATCCTGCCTGCGAGGAGACCCCAAGGGCAGAAAACAACAAAGAGGCTGAATATCTATAAGCTGCAAAATAAAAGAATTGCAAGGGAATTTGCCAATGACCTTGATGGCAGACTGTTAAATATACTACAGGCAGAGGAGATTGGCGTTGGGGAACAGTGGACAATTCTGAGAGATGCTGTTTATAATACTGCTCTGGAGCATCTTGGATCAGCAGCCAGAAATAATCAAGACTGGTTTCGATGAAAACGACGAGGAAATAAAGACACTCCTAGAAGAGAAACATCAGCGGTATAAGGTGTATCAAAATGACCCCACGTCGTTAGCTAAGAAAGGTGCCTTTACCAACAAAAAAAGAAAGGTACAAATCAAGCTACGCGAGATGCAGGATATCTGGTTTAGCAAGAAGGCCGACGAAATTCAGGGCTATGCAGATACCCATGACCAGAAACACTTCTATGATGCGCTCAAAGCTGTATATGGACCCCAGTCATCAAGCTCTTCATCTCTGCTTAACGCAGATGGAACTAAGCTGCTGACAGAAAGGAAACAAATTCTAGAACGGTGGGCTCAGCACTTTAATAATATTCTTAATCGCCCTGCCAATATCAATGATGAGGCTATTGCTTGTCTGCCCCAGGTAGAAATCAACAAGGAGCTTGATGTTCTTCCAAGTGGAGATGAAGTCAGGAAAGCAGTAAAACAACTTTCTTGTGGAAAAGCACCCGGAAATGATGCTATACCTGCTGAGGTATATAAAGCTGGCGGCCCTGTTCTGATGCAAACGGTGACCAAACTATTCCAATATATGTGGACAAAGGAACAGGTTCCACAACAGATGAAAGATGCTAGCATAATTCACATATACAAGAGGAAAGGTAATCGCCAATCTTGTGACAACAATCGAGGCATCTCCCTTCTGTCCACTGCAGGCAAGATATTCGCTCGTCTCTTGCTCAACCACTTTTTACATCACCTTGAGCAAGGACTATTACCCGAAAGCCAGTGTGGTTTCCGTGCTAAACGTGGAACATTAGATATGGTCTTTTCAGCACGTCAACTTCAGGAAAAGTGCCAGGAGCAACACTGTGACCTTTATTTAACTTTTGCTGATTTGACCAAGGCTTTTGATACAGTCAGTAGAGACGGCCTGTCATGGCAAAATTCGGCTGCCCGAGCAAGTTCATCTCAGTCATCCGGCAGTTCCATGATGGCATGATGGTGAAGGTTCTGAACGATGGAGATGTATCTGAGGCTTTCCCAGTAACAAATGGCGTAAAACAAGGCTGTGTGCTTGCTCCAACCCTTTTCAGTATGCTGTTCTCTGCAATGTTAAGTGATGCCTTTAACAACTGTGAAGATGGAATCCAGGTTAGGTACAGGACTGATGGCAAGCTATTCAACCCAAAACGTCTGAAGGCGGTTACGAAAGTGCATGAGACTCTTATCCGTGAATTACTATTTGCTGATGACTGTGCACTTAACGCTAGCACGGAACAGCAGATGCAGCATGAAATGGACTGTTTTTCGCAAGCCTGCGACAGTTTAGGTCTTGAGATCAACATTAGAAAACCGAAGTCATGTATCAACCGGTTCAAGGAAAACTGTACAAGGAGCCACATATCACGGTGAAGGAGCAAAACCTCAAAGCAGTCGAAAACTTCACCTACTTAGGCAGCACACTTTCCCGTAAAGTAACCATAGACGCTGAGGTTAATAACAGAATCCCCAAAGCCAGTGCCGCCTTTGGGAGACTGCGTAAGAACGTCTGGGAATGAAGGGGACTCAGCCTTACCACCAAGCTGAAGGTCTACTGCGCGGTGGTCCTCACCACACTTCTCTATGCTAGCAAGACCTGGACAGTGTACAGCCGGCATGCTAAACAGCTTAATCATTTCCACATGCCTCCGCAGACTCCTCCACATCAGGTGGCAAGACAATGTCCCGGACACGGCAATTCTGGAACAAACTGGGCTCTGCAGCGTTTACACTCTCCTGCTGAAAGTCCAAGCCAGGTGGGCTGGACATGTGGTCAGAATGCCTGACAGCCGACTACCGAAACAACTTCTGTACGGAGAACTGTGCCAAGGAAGCGAGCAGTTGGGGGGCAGAAGAAGCGCTATAAAGACTGCCTTAAGGTGTCTCTCAAAAACCTGGAAGTCAACACCAATGAATGGGAAGTGCTTGCCCTGGATCGACCAGGTTGGCGGGGCAGAATCATCTCAGGAGCACGTGCAGCTGAAGATAGGAAAATCTGTGATGCAAAAAGAAATCTGCTGTACGCAAGGCACAAGTAGAATCTGGTGTACTGACCATATCTGCTTCCTTATGTCAAGTATGTGGGTGAACCTTCAGGGCATCATAAAGATGCAAATGTGATTGAGTGCATTGGGGACATGGTCAGAATCCAACTTCTTCTGGTTCCTTGAATTGCTTGCTATTTTAACTGCTGATTCGGTTGTATACCACCCAAGCCCTTGTGCCCTAAATCAATAGCTAACATTTGTAGGGTTTCTTGCACATGATTCACACAATAATACCACATGTGCATGACATATGTATACTGTGTATATACAGTACATAGTCTATTACATCCACTTGACTCATCATTCATAAGAATATACACAATTGACTGTATGTTACCGGCTAGCAAAAGAGAAATGAGATCACCACTGGTGCAAATAATTCTCCAAAGGCTGCAAACAAGCCAAGTCCCGGGAGCCACTTACCGTATTGTCCTGTTTGTTTTGCTAGTTATGATTTCACTATTCCATAGGGAGCAATTTGCCTTTCACACTGTTGAATTTTTCTTTGCTTATTATAACCTCTGGGAACCAAGCTGAACACAGAAAAAATTAAATTCCCAGATGCATGTTGTAATGTATAATTACTTTTCCCAGACAAATTTACAATTCTAGCTGAAAAAATACATTGAAACTACAGCAAATGTTTGCCCAGTCTTATGAGTTCTTTAGGGACCAATAACAAAGATGCAACCGGAATGATCGAAGGAAACTAAAAGTTACAAAATGCTAACATATTTTCCAAACAAATGCAATTCAAATGTTCTGTAGCCCAAAGAAACCAATGAGGCATATAATTCATTGCCATAATCAACAGCTCTTTTGGAATCAATTTAATAGGGGCTGTAACTTTGCCCATTAATATCCAAAGACTTGAAAGCAATACAAAACATTCTAAGTCAGTACTTTATATACTGTATATGAGTCGCCCAGCCAGGGCAGTGGGGTACTCGGTACCGGTTCCGGTCTCAAGGGGGAAGTCACGGTGGCTGCGACCCGGTCCGTGGCCCTGGGGCTCAACGTTAAAGGGAACGGTCTTTTAAGGGAAAAGTATTTATAAGTCTGTCGTGACTCCACCTGTGGTGTTTGGTCAGTAGTGGGACTGACGCTGCCTTAAAGGGGTCCTCTGGGATGTTATTGCAGCACTAATGGTACACTTCCCACAGGTGAAGCGGGGTCCCCTGGGGTCCTAAGGTGTGTGGCAAGGTGGTGAATGCCGATGAATAAATGGAGGAGACAAGTTGTAAGTTTTTACCTGGTTTACTGTAGTTGGCAGGCCACAGTCCAGGGTACCAGGCATGGATGATAGTGGTCCGGCCGACCAAGAGGCAATGGAGGGTTCCCTTTTCCAGTAGAGGTCCGTGAGCTTTTCCATCTAGTGCCTGCTGAATATGACATCCCTGCTGCCTGAAGCTTTCTGCAGAGTCCTCTATTCCCCTATCCTGAGACAGGTACCTGAATGATGGGCAGCTTGAGGCTTTTTACAGGGACTCTATCATGCCCCGGGCTCCTCAGGTGCTGCTGCGTCTCAGGTGTGGTGCTGGCAATGTCCTTATGATCTTATGCCCTCCGGTTCTGCCAATTGTCGTACAGTTCTACTAAGGCCTCGGGCTCCTGGTACCTGGCTTCTGCGCTATGGCTCTGAGGGTGTCCCACCGCAGTTCCCCTCTGAGTCCTGCTCCTCGCCTTTGCTTTTCCCCTTCCGGCTACTCCACATACAACCCTTCCAGGTTATCTGTCCTTTCAGAGGCTGCAGCTCCCTCGTGTCTCCAGACATCCTTCCACTTCAGTCTCTCTGTCCAGCTAGCCTCCTTGGTCTCCTAGGACCAACTGCCTAAACCCCTCCTCCAGACCAGGACATATATCCATATTTTAGGGAAGCTCCCCTGAATCCGGGTCCTGAGCTCCCCCTCTTGGCCTGGATTCAGAATGTGTTGCATGTGTGTGCCTTACCTGGTGAAGGGAACTCCATTGCCTCTGAGCATGACATTACCTTGCCCAAATCAAAAGCAACATCACTGCAGCAACCGGTTACCTGGGGTGCTGCATATATATACTGTATATACACTGCTCAAAAAAATAAAGGGAACACTTAAACAACAGAATATACAGGTCCTTCTCAAAAAATTAGCATATAGTGTTAAATTTCATTATTTACCATAATGTAATGATTACAATTAAACTTTCATATATTATAGATTCATTATCCACCAACTGAAATTTGTCAGGTCTTTTATTATTTTAATACTGATGATTTTGGCATACAACTCCTGATAACCCAAAAAACCTGTCTCAATAAATTAGCATATCAAGAAAAGGTTCTCTAAACGACCTATTACCCTAATCTTCTGAATCAACTAATTAACTCTAAACACATGCAAAAGATACCTGAGGCTTTTATAAACTCCCTGCCTGGTTCATTACTCAAAACCCCCATCATGGGTAAGACTAGCGACCTGACAGATGTCAAGAAGGCCATCATTGACACCCTCAAGCAAGAGGGTAAGACCCAGAAAGAAATTTCTTAACAAATAGGCTGTTCCCAGAGTGCTGTATCAAGGCACCTCAATGGTAAGTCTGTTGGAAGGAAACAATGTGGCAGAAAATGCTGTACAACAAGAAGAGGAGACCGGACCCTGAGGAAGATTGTGGAGAAGGACCGGTTCCAGACCTTGGGGAACCTGAGGAAGCAGTGGACTGAGTCTGGTGTGGAAACATCCAGAGCCACCATGCACAGGCGTGTGCAGGAAATGGGCTACAGGTGCCGCATTCCCCAGGTAAAGCCACTTTTGAACCATAAACAGCGGCAGAGGCGCCTGACCTGGGCTACAGAGAAGCAGCACTGGACTGTTGCTAAGTGGTCCCAAGTACTTTTTTCTGATGAAAGCAAATTTTGCATGTCATTCGGAAATCAAGGTGCCAGAGTCTGGAGGAAGACTGGGGAGAAGGAAATGCCAAAATGCCTGAAGTCCAGTGTCAAGTACCCACAGTCAGTGATGGTGTGGGGTGCCATGTCAGCTGCTGGTGTTGGTCCACTGTGTTTCATCAAGGGCAGGGTCAATGCAGCTAGCTATCAGGAGATTTTGGAGCACTTCATGCTTCCATCGGCTGAAATGCTTTATGGAGATGAAGATTTCATTTTTCAGCACGACCTGGCACCTGCTCACAGTGCCAAAACCACTGGTAAATGGTTTACTGACCATGGTATTACTGTGCTCAATTGGCCTGCCAACTCTCCTGACCTGAACCCCATAGAGAATCTGTGGGATATTGTGAAGAGAAAGTTGAGAGACGCAAGACCCAACACTCTGGATGATCTTAAGGCCGCTATTGAAGCATCCTGGGCCTCCATAACATCTCAGCAGTGTCACAGGCTGATTGCCTCCATGCCACGCCGCATTGAAGCAGTCATTTCTGCCAAAGGATTCCCGACCAAGTATTGAGTGCATAACTGAACATTATTATTTGTTGGTTTTTTTGTTTGTTATTAAAAAACACTTTTATTTGATTGGATGGGTGAAATATGCTAATTTATTGAGACAGGTTTTTTGGGTTATCAGGAGTTGTATGCCAAAATCATCAGTATTAAAACAATAAAAGACCTGACAAATTTCAGTTGGTGGATAATGAATCTATAATATATGAAAGTTTAATTGTAATCATTACATTATGGTAAATAATGAAATTTAACACTTTATGCTAATTTTTTGAGAAGGACCTGTAACTCCAAGTAAATCAAACTTCTGGGAAATCAAACTGTCCATTTAGGAAGCAACACTGTTTGACAATCAATTTCACATGCTGCTTTGCAAATGGAATAGACAACAGATGGAAAGTATTGGCAATTATCAAGACACACTCAATAAAGGAGTGGTTCTGCAGGTGGGGACCACAGACCACATCTCAGTACCAATGCTTTCTGGCTGATGTTTTGGTCACTTTTAAATGTTGGTTGTGCTTTCACACTCGTGGTAGCATGAGATGGACTCGACAACCCACACATGTGGCTCAGGTTGTGCAGCTCATCCAGGATGGCAAAACAATGCGAACTGTGGCTAGAAGGTTTGCTGTGTCTGTCGGCATAGTGTCCAGAGGCTGGAGGTGCTACCAGGAGACAGGCCAGTACACCAGGAGATGTGGAGGGGGCCGTAGGAGGGCAACAACTCAGCAGCAGGACCGCTACCTCAGCCTATGTGCAAGGAGGAACAGGAGGAGCAATGCCAGAGCCCTGCAAAATGACCTCCAGCAGGCCACAAATGTGCATGTGTCTGCACAAACGGTCAGAAACCGACTCCATGAAGATGGTCTGAGTTCCTGACGTACACAGATGGGGGTTATGCTCACAGCCCAACACTGTGCAGGACGCTTGGCATTTGTAACAGAACACCAGGATTGGCAAATTCGCCACTGGCGCCCTGTGCTCTTCACAGATGAAAGCAGGTTCACACTGAGCACATGTGACAGACGTGACAGAGTCTGGAGACGCCATGAAGAGCGATCTGCTGCCTGCAACATCCTTCAGCATGACAGTGGGTCAGTAATGGTGTGGGGTGGCATTTCTTTGGAGGGCCGCACAGCCCTCCATGTGCTCGCCAGAGGTAGCCTGACTGCCATTAGGTACTGAGATGAGATCCTCAGACCCCTTGGGAGACCATATGCTGGTGTGGTTGGCCCTGGGTTCCTCCTAATGCAGAACAATGCCAGACCTCATGTGGCTGGAATGTGTCAGCAGTTCCTGCAAGATGAAGACATTGAAGCTATGGACTGGCCTGCCTGTTCCCCAGACCTGAATCCGATTGAACACCTCTGGGACATCATGTCTTGCACAATTCACCATTGTCACGTTGTACCACAGACTGTCCAGGAGTTGGCGAATGCTTTAGTCCAGGTCTGGGAGGAGATCCCTCAGGAGACGATCTGCCGCCTCATCAGGAGCATGCCCAGGCATTGTAGGGAGTTCTTGTCTTGAGGCATTTTCACTGAGGTTGGATCAGCCTGTAACTTCATTTTCCACTTTGATTTTGAGCTCATCTCCAGACCTCCGTGGGATATTAGTTGTGATTTACATTGATAGCACTGGTAAACGCAATTTTTCTGACAATAGGTTTTAAAACATATTTTAAGTCAATTTTGGCTGCTGATTACGAATATGAACTCCGTTTTTGGCTATCACATCATGATTTCGAGATATTTTCAATTTTTGATGAAAATTACTCCTAATGTTTTATGATAAAAACACATGATTTTCGGTACTACATTTTGTATATTTTTAATCAAGGAATAACAAAGATTACAAAGTCTATGTACAGCAAATCAAATATACTTACAGAATTAAACTACAAAATATAAAAACACATATATATGGCACACAGATGAATGACAAATGGCAGTTTTTTGAGTTTTCTTTTCTTGGCTGATCTGTGATGTACAGCTTCTGGGTTGTCTCTCATCAAGCTTCAGCAATAGTCAGCCATCATATGTGAGTCCCACCTGCCTTGATACTGTTCTTCCATTGTTTTAATGTCCTGATGAAAACGCTCCCCTTGTTCCTTGCTCACATCCCCAAGGTTCTCTGGAAAAAAGTCCAAATGGCTGTGTAAATAGTGAATCTTGATACTCATTCTACATCCAAGATTTTGCATACTCATTAGTAGCTGTTCCACAATCTCTTCATAGTTGTCTGCTTTCTTATTCCCTAGAAAATTCTGCACCACATTACAAAATGCATTACAAGCTCTTTCTTCTGTCTCATTCATTGATGTGATAAAATTTGGGTCTCTCATAAGTGTTCTTTTTTGAGGTCTATCAAATATTCCAGCCTTTATCTTCTCTTCACTAAGACCAGGAAAAGTTGAACATATATAGTTAAAGCATTCTCCACTGTGATTGAGAGCTTTGATGAACTGCTTCATCAATCCAAGTTTTATGTGTAAGGGAGGAAAGACAATGTCCTTACTATCCACTAGAGGATCATGGATGACATTCTTATCGCCAGATGCCAAACTCTGTCGCTGAGGCCATTCAGTTTTCACCCAATGCTCTGCTGTAGCTCTACTGTCCCAGTAGCACAGAAAACAAGGGTGTTATAATAACAAATGGGAATTATGCATGTTCAAAGAAAACAAAGATATTCTCACATTTATTGGGAGACTAAATGAAAACTAAATTTACCTTAGTGAACTGTATAAACCGGCACTTTTCATACACTATTTATATTTAGCATGGAATTCATGAAAATAGTCTACATACCTATAGCGCAAAAATGTGATGTGATAGAGAAATTATAAGATCAGATTTGAATTCAGCAGCTTCAAATTAGTCTAAAACTGTTCTCAAAGTCCATGCCAGAAAAAAATTTTTTTTTGTAGACCAGTTTAATTTTTAGGTTTTATTGTTCTCAACATATTCCACTATGTAATGAATAAAGGTTTACAACTGGAATATTTCATTCAGTGATTTCTAGGATGTGGGATTTTAGTGTTCCCTTTATTTTATTTGAGCAGTGTATATATATATATATACAGACACTATCCCTCCAATCAGATGTGGAGGGGCGGAGTGAAATGCCCTTGCTCACCATCCTGATCCCGATAGCTGCAGAGCAAGGTCCCTTCTGCTGCACTGCTGCTGCTGCCTGATCGCTGCCTGACCGCTGCCACCTCCTGACTGCCATCTGCCATCTCGTACTCCCCTCTGCTGCCCTCCACTCCCACCACAGCCTGATCTCACCCCCCTGACCTCCGCTCCCTCCCCCTGCCCCGGTGATCACCCCCTGCCCCCCTGATTATCCCCCTGCTGCTGCCGGCTCCATCTCCGCCTCCATCTCCATCTGCTGCTTCATCTCCTCTGCCCCCCGTGCCTGACAGCCCCCTCCTGCCCCCCCCAGTGATCACGCCCCTGGCACACTGATTAAACCCCTGCCCGGCTGATCGCCCCCTTGCTCTGTGGATCACCCCACTGCCCCAGTGACCGCCCCCTGGCCCAGTGATCGCCCCTAGAGTTGGGCTAAAGTGAGGGTTAGGGTTGGGGCCAAAGTTAAGGTTGGGATTAGGACTAGGGTTAGGGTTGGGATTAGTGTTAGGGGTGTGTTAGGGTTAGGTTAGGGTTGTACGCAGCATCATGTGGGGCCATTATATGGTATGAAGCATCATGTGAGGCCATTATAGAGTATAAAGCATCATTTGAGGCCTTTATACAGTCTGGAGCATCATGTGAGGCCATTATACAGTATGAAGCTTCATTTGGGGCCATTATACGGTATGAAGCATCATATGAGGTCATTATACAGTACGGAACATCATGTGTGCCATTATACAGTGTGGAACATCATGTGTGGCCATTTTACAGTATGGAGAATAATGTGAGGCCATTATACAGTATAGAGCACTATGTGTGGCCATTATACAGTATAGAGCATCTTGTGAGGAGATTGTACAGTATGGAGCATCATGTGAGGCCATTCTACAGTATGGAGCATCATGTGTGGCCATTATACAGTATGAGGCATCATGTGTGGCCAGTATACAGTATGGCGCATCATGTGATGCCATTAGACAGTCTGGAGCATCATGTGGGGCCATTATACAGTATGGAGCATCATGTGTGGCCATTATAAAGTATGGAGCATCATGTGTGGCCATTATACAGTATGGAATATCATGTGAGGCCATTATACAGTATGGAGCATCATGTGTGGCCATTATACAGTATGGAGCATCATGTGAGGCCTTTATACAATACAGAGCACTATGTGGGGCCATTATACAGTACGGCGCACTATTTGTGGCCATTATACAGTATGGATCATCATGTGTGGCCATTATACAGTACAGAGCATCATGTGACGCCATTATACAGTATGGACCATCATGTGAGGCCATTAAACAGTACGGGGCACTATATAAGGCCATTATACAGTACGAAGCAGTATGTGGGGCCATTATACAGTATAGAGCATCATGTGATGTCATTATACAGTATGGAGCATCATGTGATGCCATTATATAGTTCATAGCACATACAGTATGAGGCATCATGTGTGGCCATTATACAGAAAGGCGCATCATGTGATGCCATTAGACAGTCTGGAGCATCATGTAGGGCCATTATACAGTATGGAGCATCATGTGTGGCCATTATAAAGTATGGAGCATCATGTGTGGCCATTATACAGTATGGAATATCATGTGGGGCCATTATGCAATATGAAGCACTATGTGTAGCCAGTATACAATATGGAGCATCATGTGTGGCCATTATACAGTATAGAGCATCATGTGAGGCCATTATACAGTCTGGAGCATAAATTGAGGCCATTATACAGTATGGAGCATCATGGGGGGCCATTATACAGTATGGATTATCATGTGTGGCCATTATACAGTGTGGAACACTATGTGTGGCCATTATACAGTAAAGAGCATCATGTGAGCCCATTATACAGTATGGAGCATCATGTGAGGCCATTATTGTTGTGAATTCTGCTCTTGGGCTCCCTCCGGTGGTTGTAAGTGGCACTTTTGTGAGTTTTGCTCTTGGGCTCCCTCTTGTGGTTTCAAGTGGTATGGCTGCTCCTTGGAGTTAGCTGTCATCAGCTGCCTCCACTTATCGTCTCTTCTTCTCGGCTATTTAGGCCTGGCTCTTTCCTTCAGCCAGTGCCACTTGTAAATGGTTCCTGGTTGGATTCACATCTCTTTGGATTTCCCTGTTATCCTGACCAGTTCAGCAAAGCTAAGTTTTTGCTTGCTCTTTTCTGTCCATAGATTGTGGACTTATCCTTTCTGTGCTTTCTATGTTTGTCCAGCTTATCAGTATGAATTAATTCTGTCTTGCTGGAAGCTCTGGGAAGCAGATTTACCCTCCACACCTTTAGTCAGGTGTGGAGATTTTTTGTAAACTCTGCATGGATTTTTGTAGTGTTTTATACTGACCGCACAGTATTCCATCCTGTCCTATCTATTTAGCTAGACTGGCCTCCTGTGCTCATCCTGGTTTCATTCTGTGCATGTCTTTTCCCTCTCCACTCACAGTCATTATTTGTGGGGGGCTAATCTATCCTTTGGGGATTTTCTCTGAGGCAAGATAGCTTTCCTGCTTCTATCTTTAGGGGTAGTTAGCTCTTAGGCTGTGACGAGATGCCTAGGGAGAGTTAGGAGCATTCCACGGCTACTTCTAGTGTTGTGTTGAGCTTAGGGACTGCGGTCAGTACAGTTACCACTTCCTTCAGAGCTTGTTCCATGTTGCTCCTAGACCACCATATCATAACAGTACAAGTGGCCAAAAATGAATTAAATGCATCTCAAAAGACGGAAAAGAAAGTTCTGAACCATTTTTTTTTCTGTGCTCTGGTTTGTCTTTTTTTTCCTCTTGATATCTGGGTGGTTCAGGATATATGCTTGGGCATGGATGTTCAGCGTTTGTTTTCTCGTGTGGATCAACTTGCTGCAAGAGTACAGAGTATCCAGGACTATGTTGTCCAGACTCCGGCTTTAGAGCCTATAATTCCTACTCCTGATTTGTTTTTTGGAGACAGATCCAAGTTTTTGAACTTTAAAAATAACTGCAAATTGTTTTTTGCTTTGAAACCCCGTTCTTCTGGTGATCCCATTCAGCAAGTAAAAATCATCATATCCTTGCTGCGTGGTGACCCTCAAGACTGGGCTTTTTCTCTTGAAACAGGGGATCCGGCATTATTGAATGTAGATGCATTTTTTCAAGCACTCGGATTATTGTATGACGAACCTAATTCTGTGGATCATTCAGAAAAAACCCTGTTGGCCTTGTGTCAAGGTCAGGAAGCGGCAGAGTTATACTGCCAGAAATTTAGAAAATGGTCTGTGCTCACTAAATGGAATGAAGAGGCTCTGGCTGCTATTTTCAGAAAAGGTCTTTCTGAAGCCCTTAAAGATGTTATGGTGGGCTTTCCTACGCCTGCCAGTTTGAGCGAATCTATGTCTCTAGCCATTCAGATTGATCGGCGTCTGCGCGAGCGCAAAGCTGTGCACCACATGGCAGTGTCCTCTGAGCAAAGTCCTGAACCTATGCAATGTGATATGATTTTGACTAGAACAGAACGGCAGGAATTCAGACGTCAGAATAGACTGTGTTTTTACTGTGGTGATTTGGCTCATGTTATCTCTGATTGCCCTAAGCGTACTAAGAGAGTCGCTAGGTCTGTTACCATTAGTACTATACAGCCTAAATTTCTCTTATCTGTGACCCTGATTTGCTCATTGTTGTCCTTTTCTGTCATGGCATTTGTGGATTCAGGCGCTGCCCTGAACTTAATGGACTTAGAATTCGCCAGGCGCTGTGGTTTTTCCTTGCAGCCTTTGCAGAGCCCTATTCCTTTGAGGGGCATTGATGCTACTCTATTGGCCAAGGATAAACCTCAGTACTGGACGCAGATAACCATGTACATGGCTCCAGCACATCAGGAAGATTGCCGTTTTCTGGTGTTGCATAACCTGCATGATGTTGTTGTACTGGGTTTTCCATGGTTTCAGGAACATAATCCGGTGCTGGATTGGAAAACTATGTCGGTGACTAGTTGGGGTTGTCGAGGGGTACATAGTGACGTACCTTTGATGTCAATTTCCTCTTCCCCCTCTTCTGAGGTCCCTGAGTTTTTGTCAGATTTCCAGGATGTATTTGATGAACCCAAGTCCAGTTCCCTTCCTCTGCACAGGGACTGTGATTGTGCTATTAACTTGATTCCTGGTTGCAAGTTCCCTAAGGGCCGACTTTTCAATCTGTCTGTGCCAGAGCATACCGCCATGCGGAGTTATGTTAAGGAGTCTTTGGAGAAGGGGCTCTCTAATGCTCCATCTGTGTTCCAGTCTTTCATGCATGATATTTTCGTAATTATCTTGATAAATTCATGGTCGTATATTTGGATGATATTTTGGTTTTTTTCCGATGATTGGGAGTCTCATGTGAAGCAGGTCAGGATGGTGTTCCAGATCCTTCGTGATAATGCTTTGTTTGTGAAGTGGTCTAAGTGCCTATTCGGAGTTCAGAGGGTCTCTTTTTTGGGTTTTATTTTTTCTCCCTCGTCAATAGAAATGGATCCTGTTAAGGTCCAAGCTATTCATAACTGGACCCAACCCACATCTGTGAAGGGCCTTCAAAAATTTTTGGGCTTTGCTAATTTCTATCGCCGTTTCATTGCCAACTTTTCCAGTGTGGTTAAGCCCCTTACTGATTTGACTTAGAAAGGCGCTGATGTGAGGAATTGGTCCTCTGAGGCTGTTGAGGCCTTTCAGGAGCTTAAACGCCGATTTACTTCTGCCCCTGTGTTGCGTCAGCCGGATGTTTCTCTTCCTTTTCAGGTTGAGGTCTACGCTTCTGAGATTGGGGCAGGGGCCGTTTTGTCTCAGAGGGAGTCTGATGGTTCTTTGATGAAACTGTGTGCTTTTTTTTCCAGAAAGTTTTCGCCTGCGGAACGCAATTATGATGTCGGCAATCGGGAGTTGTTGGCTATGAAGTGGGCGTTTGAGGAGTGGCGACATTGGCTTGAGGGAGCTAAACACCGCGTTGTGGTCCTGACCGATCATAAGAATTTGATTTACCTCGAGTCGGCCAAGCGGCTGAATCCTAGACAGGCTCGATGGTCCCTGTTTTTCTCCCGTTTTGATTTTGTGGTCTCGTATCTTCCGGGATCTAAGAATATTAAGGCTGATGCCCTCTCTAGGAGTTTTTCGCCTGATTCTCCTGGAGTCCTTGAGCCGGTTGGCATTCTTAAGGAGGGGGTGATTCTTTCTGCTATCTCCCCTGATTTGCGGCGGGTGATTCAGGAATTTCAGGCTGATAGGCCTGACCGCTGTCCAGTGGGGAAGCTGTTTGTTCCTGATAGATGGACAAGTAAGGTAATTTCTGAGGTTCATTGTTCAGTGTTGGCTGGCCATCCTGGGATTTTTGGTACCAGAGATTTGGTTGCTAGGTCCTTTTGGTGGCCTTCCTTGTCACGCGATGTGCGTGCTTTTGTGCAGTCCTGTGGGACTTGCGCCCGGGCCAAGCATTGCTGTTGCCGCGCTAGTGGGTTGCTTTTGCCTTTGCCGGTCCCTGAGAGGCCCTGGACGCATATTTCCATGGATTTTATTTCGGATCTTCCTGTTTCCCAGAAGATGTCTGTTATCTGGGTTGTTTGTGACCGGTTCTCTAAAATGGTCCATCTGGTACCTTTGCCTAAGTTGCCTTCCTCCTCAGATCTGGTTCCATTATTTTTTCAGCATGTGGTTCGTTTGCATGGCATTCCAGAGAATATTGTGTCTGACAGAGGTTCTCAGTTTGTCTCTAGATTTTGGCGGGCCTTTTGTGCTAGGATGGGCATTGATTTGTCTTTTTCTTCGGCGTTTCATCCTCAGACTAATGGCCAAACTGAGCGAACTAATCAGACCTTGGAGACCTATTTGAGATGCTTTGTGTCTCCTGATCAGGATGATTGGGTGTCTTTCTTGCCGTTGGCCGAGTTTGCCCTTAATAATCGGGCTAGTTCGGCTACTTTGGTTTCACCTTTCTTTTGTAATTTTGGTTTTCATCCTCGTTTTTCTTCTGGTCAGGTTGAGCCTTTTGACTGTCCTGGTGTGGATTCTTTGGTGGACAGGTTGCAGCGGATTTGGACTCATGTGGTGGACAATTTGACGTTGTCTCAGGAAAGGGCTCAACGTTTTGCTAACCGCCGTCGGTGTGTTGGTCCCCGGCTTCGTGTGGGGGATTTGGTTTGGTTGTCCTCTCATCATGTTCCTATGAAGGTTTCTTCCCCTAAGTTTAAGCCTCGGTTTTTTGGTCCTTATAAAATTTCTGTAATTATTAATTCAGTGTCTTTTCGTTTGGCTCTTCCAGCCTCTTTTGCCATTCATAATGTTTTCCATAGATCTTTGTTGCGGAGATATGTGGTGCCCGTTGTTCCCTCGGTTGACCCTCCTGCCCCGGTGTTGGTTGAGGGAGAGTTGGAATATGAGGTTGAGAAGATTTTGGATTCTCGTTTTTCGAGGCGGAGGCTTCAGTATCTTGTCAAGTGGAAGGGTTATGGCCAGGAGGATAATTCTTGGGTTGTTGCCTCCGATGTCCATGCCACCGATTTGGTTCGTGCTTTTCACTTGGCTCGTCCTGATCGGCCTGGGGGCTCTGGTGAGGGTTCGGTGACCCCTCCTCAAGGGGGGGGGTACTGTTGTGAATTCTGCTCTTGGGCTCCCTCCGGTCGTTGTAAGTGGCACTGTTGTGAGTTCTGCTCTTGGGCTCCCTCTTGTGGTTTCAAATGGTATGGCTGCTCCTTGGAGTTAGCTGTTATCAGCTGCCTCCACTTATCGTCTCTTCTTCTCGGCTATTTAGGCCTGGCTCTTTCCTTCAGCCAGTGCCACTTGTAAATGGTTCCTGGTTGGATTCACATTTCTTTGGATTTCCCTGTTATCCTGACCAGTTCAGCAAAGCTAAGTTTTTGCTTGCTCTTTTCTGTCCATAGATTGTGGACTTATCCTTTCTGTGCTTTCTATGTTTGTCCAGCTTATCAGTATGAATTAATTCTGTATTGCTGGAAGCTCTGGGAAGCAGATTTACCCTCCACACCTTTAGTCAGGTGTGGAGATTTTTTGTAAACTCTGCGTGGATTTTTGTAGTGTTTTATACTGACCGCACAGTATTCCATCCTGTCCTATCTATTTAGCTAGACTGGCCTCCTGTGCTCATCCTGGTTTCATTCTGTGTATGTCTTTTCCCTCTCCACTCACAGTCATTATTTGTGGGGGGCTAATCTATCCTTTGGGGATTTTCTCTAAGGCAAGATAGCTTTCCTGCTTCTATCTTTAGGGGTAGTTAGCTCTTAGGCTGTGACGAGATGCCTAGGGAGAGTTAGGAGCATTCCACGGCTACTTCTAGTGTTGTGTTGAGCTTAGGGACTGCGGTCAGTACAGTTACCACTTCCTTCAGAGCTTGTTCCATGTTGCTCCTAGACCACTGTATCATAACACATTATACAGTATGGAGGATCATGTGTGGCCATTATACAGTATGGAGCATCATGTGAGGCCATTATGCAGTATGGAAAATCATGTGAGGCCATTATACAGTATGGAGCATCATGGGTGGCCATTATACAGTATGGAGCATCATGTGAAGCCGTTATACAGTGCGGAGCACTATGTGGGGCCATTATACAGTACAGCACACTATTTGTAGTCACTACACAGTATGGAGCATCATATGTGGCCATTATACAGTATGGAGCATCATGTGAGGCCATTATACAGTATGGAGCAATATGTGAGGCCATTATACAGTACTAGATTGTGGCCCGATTCTAACGCATCGGGTATTCTAGAATATGCATGTCCCCGTAGTATACGGACAATGATGATTCCAGAATTCGCAGCAGACTGTGCCCGTCGCTGATTGGTCGAGGCAACCTTTATGACATCATCGTCGCCATGGCAACCATTATGACATCTACGTCGATACTGTGCCCGTCGCTGAATCAGAAACGTGAGATTTCTACGTCCTTTATGACATCATCGTCGCTGTGCCCGTTGCTGATTGGTCGAGGCCTGGCGGCATCGACCAATCAGAGACGCGGGATATCTACGTCCTTTATGACATCATCGTCGCTGTGCTCGTCACTGATTGGTCGAGGCCTGGCGGCCTCGACCAATCAGAGACGCAGGATTTCTACGTCGATGCTGTGCCCGTCTCTGATTGGTCGAGGCCTGGCGGCCTCGACCAATCAGAGAGCCGGGATTTCCAGGACAGACAGACGGAAAAACCCTTAGACAATTATATATATAGATGGGGCACTATTTGTGGCCACTATACAGTGCGGAGCATCATATGTGGCCATTATACGGTATGGAGCATCATGTGATGTCATTATATAGTGTGGAGCATCATGTGAGCCCATTATACAGTATGGAGCATCATGTGAGGCCATTATACAGTACGGAGCACTATGTGGGGTCATTATACAGTATGAGGCATCATGTGTGGCCATTATACAGTATAGAGCATAATTTGAGACCATTATTCAGTATGGAACATCATGTGTGGCCATTATACAGTGTGGAGCATCATGTGTGACCATTATACAGTATGGAGCACTATGTGTGGCCATTATACAGTATAGAGCATCATGTTAGGCAATTAAACAATATGGAGCATCATGTGAGGCCATTCTACAGTATGGAGCATCATGTGTGGCCATTATACAGTATGAGGCATCAAGGGCGGCCATTATACAGTATGGAGCTTCATGTGAGGCAATTATACAGTATGGAGCATCATGTAAGGCCATTATACAGTTTTGAGCATCATGTGAGGCCATTATACAGTATGGAACACTATGTGGGGCCATTATACAGTATAAGGCATCATGTGTGGCCATTTTACAGTATAGAGCATCATTTGAGGCCATATACAGTCTGGAGCATCATGTGAGGTCATTATACAGAATGGAGCATCATGTGTGGCCATTATACAGTATGGAACATCATGTGACGCCATTCTACAGTACAGAGCACTATGTGGGGCCATTATGCAGTACGGAGCAGTATGTGGGGCCATTATACAGTACGGCGCACTATTTGTGGCCATTATACAGTACGGAGCATCATGTGTGGTCATTATACAGTCTGGAGCATCATGTGAGGCCATTATACAGTATGGAGCATCATGTGGGGTCATTATACAGTAAGGAACATCATGTGTGGCCATTATACACTGTGGAGCATCATGTGTGGCCATTATACAGTATGGAGCACAATGTGTGGCCATTATACAGTATAGAGCATCATGTGAGGCAATTATACAGTATGGAGGATCATGTAAGGCCATTCTACAGTATGGAGCATCATGTGAGGCCATTATACAGTATGGAGCATATGTGTGGCCATTATACAGTATGGAACATCATGTGAGCCCATTATACAGTATGGAGCATCATGTGTGGCCATTATACAGTATGGAGCATCATGTGTGGCCATTATACAGTATGGATCATCATGTGTGGCCATTATACAGTATGGAGCATCATGTGAGGCCGTTATACAGTACGGAGCACTATGTGGGGCCATTATACAGTATGGCGCACTATTTGTGGCCATTATACAGTACGGAGCATCATATGTGGCCATTATACAGTATGGAGCACCATGTGAGCCCATTATACAGTACAAGGCACTATATGAGGCCATTATACAGTATGGAGCACTATGTGGGGCCATTATACAGTATGGCGCATCATGTGGGGCCATTATACAGTATGGAACATCATGTGAGGCCATTATACAGTACAGAGCACTATGTTTGGCCATTATACAGTATGGAGCATCATGTGTGGCCATTATACAGTATGGAGCATCATGTGAGGTCATTAAACAGTACAGAACACTTTGTGGAGCCATTATACAATATGGAGCATCATGAGAGGCCATTATACAGTATGAACCATCATGTGTGGCCATTATACAGTATGGAGCACTGTTTGGCCATATTTTTTGTTTATAATTATTGTTTATATAACAGTGTGATCAACAGTGCTAAATGGGTGCGGTTGGGGCGTGGATATGGGTGTGACTAGTTGTGAAATGGGTGTGGTCAGGGCCATTGCCTAAAATTTTATGTGGCGCGCTGCGCATGCCGCAACCTTTGTCCCTCTTTGCCTTCTTCAAAAATTGGGAGGTATGGTAGAGGGGGCACAGAGTGCAGCTGTGTGGGGCAAACAAGAAAACAGCTTTTGTTTGGGTGGAGGACAGGGAGAGTCAGGATAGAGGCATAAACAGGAAGCTCCAGTGCTCACTTCATGGCAGCACTGTGTTCCTCTGGGGCCTCCCCTCCCCCTCCTGACAGTGCCAATGACAGAGCTAAGCATTTGGTTTGGAGCAGTGCAGGAGCCAGCAGACACCTTTTCACTCTTCCATTAGCAATTTATTCACTGCTAGGCTAGCAGAAGCTTCAGCAGTGATTGCTCAGCTGTCCTGGCCTCATGCGGCAGCAGTCTCACCTGTCCGTGCTGGTGGGCGTGGCTTACTGCTGTCAGGCTCTAGGAGCACTGAGTGTGAGTACAGGTCAGGGAAATGTCTGTGCTGAGCCTCCCTCCCCCCATCTTAGCCAGAGACTCCTGGGAGGGAGAGAGAGGGAAGAGATCCAGCCCACATACTGCTCTCTAATGCTGCAGTCTGAGCCAGTGATCCCCCCCTACATTATACCAGGCAATGCAGAAGCTCAGCTTTTCTCTCCTCTTCTGATGGGTGGGGAGAGGCGGAGCTTAAATCAGACATGCAGCGATGCTGAGAAGGGAGAGACTGTTGGAGTCAGGGGCCCACCGGGGATCCACTGATTCCCTGGTGGGCCAGTCCGAGCCTGTATATAGAACCCCTGGCAAAAATTATGGAATCACCAGCCTTGGAGGATGTTCATTGAGTTAATTTTTGTAGAAAAAAAGCAGATCACAGACATGGCACAAAACTAAAGTCATTTCAAATGGCAACTTTCTGGCTTTAAGAAACCCTAAACGAAATCAAGAACAAAAAATGTGGTAGTCAGTAATGGTTACTTTTTTTTATCCAAGCATAGGGGAGAAATTATGGAATCACTCAATTCTGAGGAAAAAATTAAGGAATAACCCTGTAAATTTTCATTCCCAAAACTAACACCTGCATCAAATTAGATCTACTCATTTAGTCTGCATCTAAAAAGATGTGATCACATCTTGGAGAGCTGTTGCACCAAGTGGACTGACATGAATCATGGCTCCAACACAAGAGATGTCAATTAAAACAAAGGAGAGGATTATCAAACTCTTAAAAGAGGGTAAATCATCATGCAATGTTGCAAAAGATGTTGGTTGTTCACAGTCAGCTGTGTCTAAAATCTTGACCAAATACAAACAACATAGGAAGGTTGTTAAAGGCAAACATACTGGTAGACCAAGGAAGACATCACAGCATCAAGACTGGAAAACTTAAAGCAGTATGTCTCCAAAACAGGAAATGCACAACAAAAACAAATGAGGAATGAATGGGTGGAAACTGGAGTCAACATCTATGACTGAACTGTAAGAAATCGCCTAAAGGAAATGGGATTTACATAGAGAAAAGCTAAACAAAAGCCATCATTAACACCTAAACAGAAAAAAGCAAGGTTACAATGGGCTAAACAAAGGCAATCTTGGACTGTGGATGACTAGATGAAAGTCATATTCAGTGATGAATCGCGAATCTGCATTGGGCAAGGTGATGATGCTGGAACTTTTGATTGGTGCTGTTCCAATGAGATTTATAAAGATGACTGCCTGAAGAGAACATGTAAATTTCCGCAGTCATTGATGATATGGGCTGCATGTCAGGTGAAGGCACTGGGCAGATGGCTGTCATTACATCTGTAATAAATGCACAAGTTTAGATGGATATTTTGGACACGTTTCTTGTCCCATCAATTGAAAGGATGTTTGGGGATGATGGTAATGCATCCTGCCATGGAGCAACAACTGTGCAAACATTCCTTGAAAAAAGACATATAAGGTCAATGTCATGGCCTGCAAATAGTACGAATCTCAATCCATTTGAAAATCGTTGGTGGAAGATGAAGAAAATGGTCCATGACAAGGCTCCAACCTGTAAAGCTGATCTGGCAACAGCAATCAGAGAAAGTTGGAGCCAGATTGATGAAGAATACTGCGTGACACTCATTAAGTCCATGTAAAGAAGCTGCGGAGACACCATCATGTGTTTCTCGACGCAAGCAGTGAATAGCCAGGCCTTTCCCCGGAAAGGAACAACCACGGGAAGGGCAGCATCCTATGAAGGAAAGCCACCTATGCCAAGCATGGTATCCATCCACAGACAGCTGTTTTGGGGTGTTTGCCCCTCATCAGTGTGGAGTAGGAATCTGACTATTAGGAGCAGTGCCTAGTAAAAAGGCTATAAAGGCACAGATGATTGGCCTCGGGGAGACCAAAACATCCAACACCGCGGAGACACCATCACGTGTTTCTCAACGCAGTGATTCCAGAACACTGCCCCCATCCCTTATGGGAAATATGCAGATGCATGTAAAGAAGCTGCGGAGACACCATCACGTGTTTCTCGACGCAAGCAGTGAATAGCCAGGCCATTCCCAGGAAGGAACAACCACTGGAAGGGCAGCATCCTATGAAGGAAAGCCACCTATGCCAAGCATGGTATCCATCCACAGACAGCTGTTTCGGGGTGTTTGCCCCTCATCAGTGTGGAGTAGGAATCTGGCTATTAGCAGCAGTGCCTAGTAAAAAGGCTATAAAGGCACAGATGATTGGCCTCGGGGAGACCAAAACATCCAACACCGCGGAGACACCATCACGTGTTTCTCAACGCAGTGATTCCAGAACACTGCCCCCATCCCTTATGGGAAATATGCAGATGCATGTAAAGAAGCTGCGGAGACACCAGCACGTGTTTCTCGACGCAAGCAGTGAATAGCCAGGCCTTTCCCCGGGAAGGAACAACCACGGGAAGGGCAGCATCCTATGAAGGAAAGCCACCTATGCCAAGCATGGTATCCATCCACAGACAGCTGTTTTGGGGTGTTTGCCCCTCATCAGTGTGGAGTAGGAATCTGGCTGTTAGGAGCAGTGCCTAGTAAAAAGGCTATAAAGGCACAGATGATTGGCCTCAGGGAGATGTTGGATGTTTTGGTCTCCCCGAGGCCAATCATCTGTGCCTTTATAGCCTTTTTACTAGGCACTGCTCCTAATAGCCAGATTCCTACTCCACACTGATGAGGGGCAAACACCCCGAAACAGCTGTCTGTGGATGGATACCATGCTTGGTATAGGTGGCTTTTCTTCATAGGATGCTGCCCTTCCCGTGGTTGTTCCTTCCCGGGGAAAGGCATGGCTATTCACTGCTTGCGTCGAGAAACACGTGATGGTGTCTCCGCAGCTTCTTTACATGCATCTGCATATTTCCCATAAGGGATGGGGGCAGTGTTCTGGAATCACTGCGTTGAGAAACACGTGATGGTGTCTCCGCGGTGTTGGATGTTTTGGTCTCCCCGAGGCCAATCATCTGTGCCTTTATAGCCTTTTTACTAGGCACTGCTCCTAATAGCCAGATTCCTACTCCACACTGATGAGGGGCAAACACCCCGAAACAGCTGTCTGTGGATGGATACCATGCTTGGCATAGGTGGCTTTCCTTCATAGGATGCTGCCCTTCCCGTGGTTGTTCCTTCCCGGGGAAAGGCCTGGCTATTCACTGCTTGCGTCGAGAAACACGTGATGGTGTCTCCGCAGCTTCTTTACATGCATCTGCATATTTCCCATAAGGGATGGGGGCAGTGTTCTGGAATCACTGCGTTGAGAAACACGTGATGGTGTCTCCGCGAGGCCAATCATCTGTGCCTTTATAGCCTTTTTACTAGGCACTGCTCCTAACAGCCAGATTCCTACTCCACACTGATGAGGGGCAAACACCCCGAAACATCTGTCTGGAGTGAGGTTTTCTGGAGCAATCCAGACCCTTTTGCAGAGAATTCTGTTTTTTTCTGTGGTCGTTTGTACCGACAGCTTTGAAGATGAGTTATGTGAAGAACACCATCCGAGTGACGTTGGAGCCATCTATCCGGGCAAGGAACAGCGTGGTCTTTATTGTTCGTGACCTTATTGAGGAAAAGGCTGGAGGAAAGCGGGAGAACATCTATAGCATCAATGAGTTCCCTAATCAAGGTAACTACGATGTTACTTTCATGTCGGAGCATTATTGCCTGAATGTCTATGAGTGGTTTCGGAATCATGCCGGAGATCCCTGTTTGAAGGGAGTCAAATGTGAACCACTGTTTGGTCTTCAGGAAAGGCAGGTGACTATCACTGTCTATAACCCCTTTACTGAACCTGCATTGTTGGAGAGCTTCCTCTCGCAGTATTGTGACTTTGTTTCAAAGGGAGAGAAGCAAGTGAACTGTTTAGGAATCTTCAATTGTCGATACAAATATCGTGTAAGGTTCAGAAGAGATCCTGGCAGTGTGGGTGGGTTCAGACACCCTCCGGCGAACTTCTCTGTGGCAGGGCATAGGGGTTTCCTGACGTACCCTGGGCAGCCTCTGTTTTGCAGGAGATGTTTCTCTTTTGGACATGTCCAGGCAGACTGCCAGAAGGGGCAGTGTTGCCGAAACTGCAAGAAGGAGGGGCATATGGCTGGTGATTGCCCGATGGCTAAGACCTGTGACGTGTGTGGTAGTAGTGACCACATGTATAAGGATTGTCCGCGGAGGGCGCCTAGACGCTCAGAGTGTGAATGGAGAGAGGAGGAGGAGAGAAGGAGGAGGTTGGCGACTATCAGGAAGGAAACTGAAAGAATGGAGAGAGAGGAAAGGAGGGAGAGGGAGAGGGAAAGACGCCCTGTGACTCCAGATGACATTGTGCTAGCACCCCGTGGTGCTATGAGTGATGCACAGAAGGAAGATAAGGAGTTTTGGTTGGCGGCAAAAAAAGTAGAGAAGGGGTTTAATAAGGAAGATCAGGAAGAAGATGAGGAAGAAGATGATGACTCTACTGTGCCTGAAATGTTTTCTCTTGAGGAAGCAATGGATGCAACGGAGGAAGACGTGCATATTTCTGAAGCTGAGAGCCCTGTGCACCCCTCAGATCCTCAGAATATTAGAGGGCTTTCTTCAGATGAGGACAGGGGTGCGAATAAGTGTCAGAGGGAGGAGGATGGGGAAAGTGATGAGGCATGCAGTAGTATGCCTAAGAGGAAAATTGGGCCAGCTAAAAAAAAATGGAGTGAGCACGAAGGGGTTAGTGGTTCAGAGACTTGCTGTTCAGTCCGAATGGCAGAGGAGGACAATGGTGATACTGGGTAAAATGAAAGCTCAGTGGATCTGTTGTTTTTTTTTTCTCTCCTTTCTGTGAGTCTTGACCTTTGTCAAGGGCTTTTTGTGTAATGTGTGTAGTTTTGTGGTCATTTTTGCATTGTTTTTTGTTTTTATAGTATGGGTTTTTCTATAGTTTCTCAAAATGTGAGAGTTTTTAAGAAAGCGAGGAGGAGAGCAGCAATTTTGGATTTTTTAGCTATGCAGAGTGCATCTATTTTTTGTTTGCAAGAATGTGGGATTGTGGATGGTGTGAAAGGGGATGAGTGGTCTTATGGTGCGTCTGTGTGGTCTGGTAGTGCAAATAATAGAAATGATGGTGTGGGTATTTTAGTCAAGGGGCAGGAGGTTGTTTTGAATAATTATTTGGTGGTGGAGATGGGGAGGTGTATCTTAGCAAATTTTGAATATAAAAATGCTAAGTTTTGTGTTATCAATATTTATGCGCCAGTAGAAAAAAATGAGCGTAAGTTATTATTTGAAAAAGTGAAGCTTTTTGTTCCAGGAAGAGTGCCTGTGGTGATTGTGGGTCATATGAATTGTGATGTGAGGGGAGTGAATGTGGATGTGTCTGGAAAAGTTTTGCTGGAGTTAGTTACTGACTTTGATTTGAGTGATATGCAGCGTGTGTGTAAGGTTAACCCTTTGTTAGATACCTTTTTTTCTGATAGTGGAAGAGCCCAGTCCAGGTTGGATTATTGTTTTATTTCTAAAAATATTATTCCTGTTGGATATAAGCAGGATAGGGTCGTTTTTTCGGACCATGTTTGTGTGTTGTGCGAGTTAGATATTAATGTTAGTGGTGTGTTTGGAAAGGGTTTGTGGAAATTAAATGTGAAATTGTTGGAAAATGAAGCTGTGAGGAAGGAGTATGTGAGAAAGTATGAACAGTGGTGTAAAAGTAAGGAAAGTTTTGGGAATGTTTGTGAGTGGTGAGATTGGGTTAAGAGGCAGACAAAAAAAGTTTTTTAAAAGTGTGGGGTATGAATTTGCAGCAATTAAGAGGGAAAAGTTTGTTAAGTTGAATGCCCGTTTATGTTTATTGTATAAATTGAGGGAAGGAGGAATGGAGGTGGAGGAGGGGATAAAAAAGGTTAAAAAAGAAATTAAAGAGTTTTTGGAAGAGAAAGGGAAGAGTATTATTTTTAGGGCAAAAATTGATAGAATGGAGCAAGATTAAAGGTGTTCGAGGTTTTTCTTTAAAAAGGTTTTTGGGAAAAAGCAGAGTATGGGTGTTTTGAATGCAGAGGATGGAAGAGAGGTAAGTGGGGAGGATATGTGTGAACATGTGGCTAAGTTTTATGAGGAGCTGTATGCAGTGAAGTGGAGGGATGAGGCTTTGGAGGAGGATGTACTAAGTGTATTAGAAAATAAATTGAGTGAGATGGAGAGAGAGAGAGTGATGGGTGAGGTGACAGGTGATGAGGTATGGAAGGTAATGAATAGCATGGCGTTAAATAAGACTCCAGGAGAGGATGGACTTCCTATAGAGTTTTATAGGGTGATGTGGCATGTGATTGGTAAGGATTTTGTGGATATGTGTAAGTATATGTGGTCTAGTATGGAGGTGGCTGAGAGTATGCGTGCAGGGATGGTTGTGTTAATACCTAAAAAAGGAGATTTGAAGAGTTTAAAAAGTTGGAGACCGATAACGTTGTTGAATTGCGATTATAAGATCTATGCGAAAGTAATGGCGAATAGGATGCGTGATGTGATAGAGAGTGTGATTGGGGATGAACAGTGTTGTGCAGTGCCTGGGAGACGTATACATGAGTGTGTGTATGTTGAGAGATTGTTTGTGGGACTGTATGAGTCGGAAGAAGAGTGTATTTGTTTTGAGTTTGGACTTTGAAAAGGCGTATGATCGGTTAGCACATAGATTTTTGTTCCGGGTATTATTGAGAATGGGGTTTCCGCCTGATTTTGTTTGGAGGGTGAGGAGCTTATATAAAGACATTTATAGTTGTGTTTTGATGAATGGTTCTGTGGGTAGAAGAGTGAATGTTTTTTCAGGTGTGCGACAAGGTTGTCCTTTGTCTCCTGTGGTTTTTATTTGTGCGATTGAACCGTTGCTTTGTATGTTGAGGAAAGATAAAGTGATTAGAGGAGTACAAGTGCCAGGAGGTGGAGGGAGGGAATGGAAGGTTAGTGCTTATATGGATGACGTGTGTGTGTTGTGTGATTCAGAGTATTCTGTGAGGCGGGTGAAATTATTAGCATCTATTTTTTGTGGTGCATCAGCATTTAAGGTGAATTGGGAGAAGAGTGAGTGTAAGGTTTTTGGGGGAGAGGTTTTAAGTAAGGATGTAGGAGTGAATGAGGTGACTGGGTCTATTAAGGTTTTGGGTGTGAAATTTTCAGAGAGTTTGGATGGGAAAGAAAGTTGGGATGATGCAAAAGGAAAGGTTGAGCGGAAGTTATGTTTTTGGAAGATGAGAAGTCTTTCGTTTTTTGGAAAAATCTTAGTTATTAAAAGTGTGATTTTGCCTATTTTCTTATATATTGCAGTGGTCTTTCCGCCGGGGTATATGTGTATGAGAGGGTTAAATAGGATTCTGTTTGTGTTTTTGTGGAATTCTAGAATGGAGAGGGCTAGGAGGGAGGTTTTGGTGAAACGTTTAGAAAAAGGTGGGTTGGGTTTTCCAAACCTTGAGGTGTTTTTTGGTGTAAATATTGAGGTTTTTGTGTTGAGGGTGATTAGGATGGATGGGAAGTTTTCTTGTCTGTGTAGGTTTTTGTTTGGGGCGTATTTATTTCGTTTGAGGTGGCGAGAGAGGGATCTGAGGTATCCGGTTGCTTTTGACGTGCCTAGATGGTATGTGTGGGTTTATAAATTTTTGGTGAAGTATGAGTTATGTGATGTGGATGTTAGGTTATTGAGTAATAAGAAGGCTGTATATAGGATGATTGAATGTAAAGAGACAGAGTGTGGAATAAACATGGTAAGAGGGAATGATATAGAAAAAGTATGGAAGAAAGTGCGGTTGGACGGTATGACGAATAGGCAGAGTGAGATTGTGTGGCAGTCTTTGCATGGAGTGTTACCAGTTAGAGAATTTCAGAAGAATCGTGGGTTGGGGAGAAGTGATATGTGTCCGAGAGGTGGGTGTGGTGGAAGGGAAAGTGTAATACATGTGTTTTGGAATTGTCATTATGCTAGGGAGGTGATTGGAAGAATGGGACCGTTGTGTAAAGAATTGTGTGGTGTGAGCTTGTTATCATTCGAGTTGTTCATGTTTGGCTTGGGAATGTGTGATGGAGTGAAGGAGAGAGTGTTGTGGTTAATATTTGCATGTATAAAAGAAGTATTATGGGATGTGAGGAATGTGTATGTTTTTAAGAGAAAGGAAATTGTAGTAAAGAATAGTCTAAAAGTGATTTTGGGGAAGATGTATGTGTGTTTTCTATGGGATAAAAGAAGAAGGGGGGAGGTGGATGCCGAAGGGATTTGGAAGGTGAAGAAGTGGAGATACCTTGTAAATATGTCTTGACTTGCTTTTTCTGATGTTGTATTAAACTGAAATTTTCCGATGATGGGAACAGCTTTTGTGTTTTGGATTTGACGCAGCCGTTTGGGATTTTTCTTTGGTCTTGGATTTCTGGACCGTGGACTTTCCCATCTGAGGGGAAAAAAAACAAAAAACAAAAAAAAAAAACATCTGTCTGTGGATGGATACCATGCTTGGCATAGGTGGCTTTCCTTCATAGGATGCTGCCCTTCCCGTGGTTGTTCCTTCTCGGGGAAAGGCCTGGCTATTCACTGCTTGCGTCGAGAAACACGTGATGGTGTCTCCGCAGCTTCTTTACATGCATCTGCATATTTCCCATAAGGGATGGGGGCAGTGTTCTGGAATCACTGCGTTGAGAAACACGTGATGGTGTCTCCGCGGTGTTGGATGTTTTGGTCTCCCCGAGGCCAATCATCTGTGCCTTTATAGCCTTTTTACTAGGCACTGCTCCTAATAGCCAGATTCCTACCCCACACTGATGAGGGGCAAACACCCCGAAACAGCTGTCTGTGGATGGATACCATGCTTGGCATAGGTGGCTTTCCTTCATAGGATGCTGCCCTTCCTGTGGTTGTTCCTTCCCGGGGAAAGGCCTGGCAATTCACTGCTTGCGTCGAGAAACACTTGATGGTGTTTCTGCAGCTTCTTTACATGCATCTGCATATTTCCCATAAGGGATGGGGGCAGTGTTCTGGAATCACTGCGTTGAGAAACACGTGATGGTGTCTCCGCGGTGTTGGATGTTTTGGTCTCCCCGAGGCCAATCATCTGTGCTTTTATATACTCATTAAGTCCATGCCTCAGAGACTGCAAGCTGTTATAAAAGCCAGAGGTGGTGCAACAAAATACTAGTGATGTGTTGGAGTTTTTTTTTTTGTTTGTGTGTTTTTCATGAGTCCATAATTTTTTCCTCAGAATTGAGTGATTCCATAATTTTTCCCCTTTGCTTGGATAAAAAAAAGTAACCATTACTGACTACCACATTTTTTGTTCTTGATTTCTTTTACAGTAGTGTTTCTTAAAGCCAGAAAGTTGCCATTTGAAAAGACTTTAGTTTTGGGCCATGTCTGTGGTCTGCTTTTTTTCTACAAAATTAAACAACTGAATGAACATCCTCCAAGGCCGGTGATTCCATAATTTTTGCCAGAGGTTGTATATATATGTGGCGCCTAGTGTTGAGCGACTTTTACTTTTATAGGATCGGGTCGGGTTTCACGAAACCCGACTTTTGAAAAAGTCAGGTTTCGTGAAACCCGACCCGATCCGAGTGAAATCGGCCGATCCTATAAAAAAAGTCGGGGTCGGGGTCGGCCGAAACTCGAAACCCAATGCAGTGCATTGGGTTTCCAATGGTTCCCAGGGTCTGAAGGAGCGGAAACTCTCCTTCAGGCCCTGCGATCCATATTTAAGTGTAAAATAAAGAATTAAAATAAAAAATATCGCTATACTTACCCTCTGACGCGCCCTGGTACTAACCGGGAACCTTCCTTCCTTCGAATCAGCGCTTCCAGGACCTGCGGTGACGTCACGGCTTCTGATTGGTCGCGCGAGCGGTCACATGGGCGGTCGCGCGACCAATCACAAGCCGCGACGTCACCGCAGGTCCTGGAAGCGCTGATTCGAAGGAAGGAAGGTTCCCAGTTAGTACCAGGGCGCGTCAGAGGGTAAGTATAGCGATATTTTTTATTTTAGTTCTTTATTTTACACTTAAATCTGAATTCCGATACCAATTCCCGATATCTTAAACATATCGGGAATCGGTATCGGAATTCCGATTCCAGATTCAGAAGATGTTAAGGACCGGCGGAACGCACCAAGTATAGATGATATGAAACTAGGTGCGTTCGCAGTCCGAGGTCCACCGTGCAGGTAAAGACCCTGCTGCTAGTAAGACGGACTATATGGCGGTACTAAGTATACACACATGGGTTAACTTCACCCTGCGTGAAGGAAGCGATCCTGTTGCGTCACAGGACCGCAGTACCGCACATAGAGCGCGAGCAAGAAGTCAGCGAACTCAACCCCTACTCAGTATTGAAGTCCGATTAGACACTTGCTGGCACAACACCGCAACTGGGTGTGTAAGGAAACTAATAAATAGAATATAAAGGCACGAGAGTGCGTGCGGTGCCGTACTGACGGACGCCACTAACCACCCAGGCTTGGGTAAGGAAAGCGCAGAGGAAGCGCACGGCGCCGTACTGGCGGACACAGCAACTGGACGCTGTAATGTGTGTTACGTGCAGATGGCTAGTCGGGCGCTAGATAGCTACCATCATCCGCGAGCAGTCAACAACACTAGGGAGGGATACTTAGGAGCTTTCATCCATCGACATACATCCATCTACACACACACATTATCAAGACAATACTAGCGCATGGCCGTGCGGTCATGCGCAGTTTATATAGTTGCAGCACAGGAAGCAGCTACAGAAGTTTTGCCCTTTCAGGACCTGCCAAGAGGACCAATGGGATGTGCTGCAGTGCCTGAGCATGTGACCCTCGATCTCCAACGGGAGATCTTGCCCTGGGCATGCTCAGTGTGTGCAAATAAGGACTTAGTCCCAGAGAAGCCCGCTCGCCGCAGATCAGTGCAGGGTACAACAGGAGAGCCAGAAAAGGCAGCAGTAACCCCCTGCACAGAATCAGTCCCAGCAAGACGCTGGGAGCGGCGCCTCCGCTGAGCAGAGCCCACTGCGGCCGAAGCAGAATGGGAGACCGCAGCAGACACGGATCGAGATTCCCCCTGTGCAGCAGAGGAAACTCGACTCCTAACATTACCCCCCCCTCCTAGGGCCCCCCCCTCCTTGAGCCTCACTACGCTCAAAAGCTGCAATAAGCAGCGGAGCCCGAATGTGCTCCACAGGCTCCCAGGTTCTATCCTCTGGGCCGTGACCCTTCCAGTCCACTAGATAAAATTTCTTGCCACGTACCACCTTGCACCCCACAATAGCATTCACCTCAAACTCATCCGTGGATGAACCCGATGTCCCAGCAGATGACTCAGAAAACCGGGACAAATGAACGGGCTTTAAGAGGGAAACGTGAAAAGTATCGGTGATACCAAGGCGTGGAGGAATAGCCAAACGGTAGACCACAGGGTTGACCTGTTCCAGAACCTTAAACGGGCCAATGTAGTGAGGAGCAAACTTAGTGGACTCAACTCGCAGCCTGATGTTACGGGCGGAGAGCCATACTAAGTCGCCAGGAGCAAAGACCGGAGCGGGGCGCCGGTGTGTATCAGCCGAAACCCTCATTCTCTCCTTGGAGGCCCGGATGGCATCCTGTGTGCGGTCCCAGATGTCACGTGCCTCCACCGCCCAGTCTGCCACCCTAGAATCGGTGGATGACACGGGCATGGGCATAGGGACACGCGGATGCTGGCCGTAATTAAGGAGAAAAGGAGTCTGACCAGTGGAATCGGCTACGGCGTTGTTCAAGGCAAATTCCACCCAAGGTAGCAAAGATGCCCAGTCATCCTGCCTAGCAGAGACGAAATGTCGCAAATATGTCACCAGAGTCTGGTTGGTTCTCTCCACCAACCCATTCGTCTCGGGATGGTATGCAGAGGAGAGGTTTAACTCTATGCTGAGTAAACGGCAGAGCTCTCTCCAAAACCGAGACGCGAACTGGGGACCCCGATCGCTGACAATCTTATCAGGCATACCATGCAATCGGAAAACGTGCTTAATGAACAACACCACCAAGGCCCTTGCAGAGGGTAACCGAGGAAGCGGCACCAAATGCACCATCTTAGAGAAATGGTCGGTGACAACCCAAATAATGGAGCAGCCACGCGACTTGGGTAAGCCCACCACAAAGTCCATCCCGACCATCTCCCAGGGCCTGTCTGCCACCGGTAGAGGGTAAAGCAACCCAGCAGGCTGTTGCCGAGGAGACCGATTCTGGGCGCAAGAAACGCACGCCTGAATATAGTCCCTGACATCTCGGGCCATATGCGGCCACCAGTATGTCCTTGCCAAAAGCTCAGATGTCCTCTTGGTTCCAAAATGCCCACCCACTCTGGAGGAGTGAGCCCAAGAGAGAACCTCCGGTCGCAAGTTAGCTGGTACGAAAGTCTTGCCCGGGGGCACAGACTCTAGCGAAACCGGAGCTACAGTTCTCAGGCTCTCAGAAGGGACAATAAGCCGAGGCTCCTCCTCCTCCGATGACACTACGGAGCGGGAGAGAGCGTCAGCACGAACGTTCTTCTCCCCGGAGAGGAAATGGAGAGTAAAATGAAACCGGGAGAAGAACAGGGACCATCTAGCCTGGCGAGAATTCAGCCGCTGGGCCGTTTGTAGATATACCAAGTTCTTGTGGTCAGTGAAGACTTGGAAGGGAAAGCGAGCTCCCTCCAAGAGATGTCTCCACTCAGAAAAAGCCAACTTCATGGCTAGCAACTCCCTGTCCCCGATGGAATAATTCCTCTCCGCTGGTGTGAAGGTCTTGGAGAAGAAGAAGCAAGGATGCTTCCGACCTTGAGCATCCTTTTGGAAAAGGACTGCTCCAGCACCAACGGATGAGGCATCCACCTCCAAGATAAATGGTTTATCAACATCGGGGCGATGTAGGATGGGAGCGCTAGTGAAGTGTGACTTGATCGAGAGAAAGGCTTTGGAGACCTCCTCTAACCACAACTTGGGATTTGCTCCCTTCTTGGTGAGGGCAACCAAGGGAGCTACCAAAGTTGAGAAGTGTGGAATGAACTGGCGATAGTAATTAATGAACCCCATAAAGCGCTGTACCGCTTTAAGAGAATGGGGTTCCTGCCAGTCCATTACAGCCTGTAGCTTGGCAGGATCCATAGCCAAACCCTGGGCAGAGATGATATAACCAAGGAAAGGCAAGGACTCCTGCTCAAACACACACTTCTCCAACTTGGCGTAGAGGGAGTTTGCCCGTAAGAGGTCGAAGACTTTGCAAACATCTCTCCGATGGGAGTCAATATCTGGAGAGAAGATGAGAATATCATCCAGATAGACTACGACCGAGGTGGTGAGCATATCCCGAAAGATGTCGTTCACAAAGTCTTGGAAAACAGCTGGGGCATTACAGAGCCCGAAGGGCATCACCAGATATTCATAGTGCCCATCCCTGGTGTTAAAAGTCGTCTTCCAAGCATATACAGAAAATAGCTGGCGCACTACACTAATAAACTAGATAGGCCAAGGGGGTGCAGAACTGATGGCTAATATACAAGATCATAAGCACACAAGAAACAGAGGCCACCAAAAATGTTTGCACACCACCAAAATGATATGTAAAAGATACAAAAGCTTTATTGGTAACATACTTTAAAAACATTTAAAATCATGTACAACACCCTCCGTACATATATCCTTATAATTGTGCCCACTGCGTGCAGCAAAAAGACCATACAATAATGGAACGCATGCACAACCGTGCATGAATCCTAAGTACAATATCAAGATAATATGAAACACGCCGTATAATATGCTAGCATAGTGTGCACAATTCAAAATAATGAAAGCCTAGTAGCAAAAGCCGCCCCCACATAATGCATGGCCCCCGCACAATATCCCTATGAATCCAGGGAGAGCACAATGGAATAATATCCTAGACAAAAGAGCAAGTGTGTCCAAAATGAACCAACATACCCAGTAGGATCGTGAGCCAAGGATATGTAAAGACCCAAGGGTATGCACTAAAGAGGCACCAAGAGGCAGCGGCTCAGCTGTGAGGCTAGGCTACCGCAGGGCAGAGATGACCGGAGGGAAAGCCCAACGCGTGTCGCTGTACAAAGACAGCTTCGTCAGGGGAAGTGGTTGTACCATGTCCAACAAGGCTTTTTAAATACCTGATAATTGGTTGAATTGCCTGATCCAATCTGCAGCTGGCCGGAAGTGGGGACCGGAAGACCGGAAGTGATGCAAAGAAGGGCAAAGAATGAGTACGTACTGAGAAGAGAATAGCGCATGCGCCAGCAAGAAGGTCAGGCAGCACACGAAGTATCAAGGGGCTGGATAACAAATGAATGAGTACCGCGCAAGCGCAGCTCCCGGGAGCAGAGATGATGACAGTTCTGAACACACAACTGTCAGCATATCCGGAGCAAGCCGATAATGGGCGCAAAGGAGGACCTGCATGGAGATAAAGGGGTAACAGAAATCCACGACCAACAAATAAAACCTGGTATGATAGTAACATATAACCTAAGGAGAAAAATCGTAATATTAAGGCAAAGGAACACACAAAATAATTACAAATAACATTGCTATATCATCAACACAGAAATGCACAAGTAGCAGATAGACTAATATTTATGTAGACAAGTGGGAATATCATCAAACAATGCTACTGGAATAGCTATATATATACAGTGGGGCAAAAAAGTATTTAGTCAGTTAGCAATAGTGCAAGTTCCACCACTTAAAAAGATGAGAGGCGTCTGTAATTTACATCATAGGTAGACCTCAACTATGGGAGACAAACTGAGAAAAAAAAATCCAGAAAATCACATTGTCTGTTTTTTTTATCATTTTATTTGCATTTTATGGTGGAAAATAAGTATTTGGTCAGAAACAAACAATCAAGATTTCTGTCTCTCACAGACCTGTAACTTCTTCTTTAAGAGTCTCCTCTTTCCTCCACTCATTACCTGTAGTAATGGCACCTGTTTAAACTTGTTATCAGTATAAAAAGACACCTGTGCACACCCTCAAACAGTCTGACTCCAAACTCCACTATGGTGAAGACCAAAGAGCTGTCAAAGTACACCAGAAACAAAATTGTAGCCCTGCACCAGGCTGGGAAGACTGAATCTGCATTAGCCAACCAGCTTGGAGTGAAGAAATCAACAGTGGGAGCAATAATTAGAAAATGGAAGACATACAAGACCACTGATAATCTCCCTCGATCCGGGGCTCCATGCAAAATCCCACCCCGTGGGGTCAGAATGATCACAAGAACGGTGAGCAAAAATCCCAGAACCACGCGAGGGGACCTAGTGAATGAACTGCAGAGAGCTGGGACCAATGTAACAAGGCCTACCATAAGTAACACACTACGCCACCATGGACTCAGATCCTGCAGTGCCAGACGTGTCACACTGCTTAAGCCAGTACATGTCCGGGCCCGTCTGAAGTTTGCTAGAGAGCATTTGGATGATCCAGAGGAGTTTTGGGAGAATGTCCTATGGTCTGATGAAACCAAACTGGAACTGTTTGGTAGAAACACAACTTGTCGTGTTTGGAGGAAAAAGAATACTGAGTTGCATCCATCAAACACCATACCTACTGTAAAGCATGGTGGTGGAAACATAATGCTTTGGGGCTGTTTCTCTGCAAAGGGGCCAGGACGACTGATCCGGGTACATGAAGGAATGAATGGGGCCATGTATCGTGAGATTTTGAGTGCAAACCTCGTTCCATCAGCAAGGGCATTGAAGATGAAACGTGGCTGGGTCTTTCAACATGACAATGATCCAAAGCACACCGCCAGGGCAATGAAGGAGTGGCTTCGTAAGAAGCATTTCAAGGTCCTGGAGTGGCCTAGCTAGTCTCCAGATCTCAACCCTATAGAAAACCTTTGGAGGGAGTTGAAAGTCCGTGTTACCAAGCGAAAAGCCAAAAACATCACTGCTCTAGAGGAGATCTGCATGGAGGAATGGGCCAACATACCAACAACAGTGTGTGGCAACCTTGTGAAGACTTACAGAAAACGTTTGACCTCTGTCATTGCCAACAAAGGATATATTACAAAGTATTGAGATGAAATTTTGTTTCTGACCAAATACTTATTTTCCACCATAATATGCAAATAAAATGTTAAAAAAACAGACAATGTGATTTTCTGGATTTTTTTTTCTCAGTTTGTCTCCCATAGTTGAGGTCTACCTATGATGTAAATGACAGACGCCTCTCATCTTTTTAAGTGGTGGAACTTGCACTATTGCTGACTGACTAAATACTTTTTTGCCCCACTGTATATACACATGGACCAAAAAGTTAAACGAGGATCCAGTTGTTAATATGCAAGAATAGCAAAATACTATAAGAACATAGATTCCCACAATATGGTATCACAAAGAGTCCATAGATCAATATAGGTACAGTCCATATCCGTATTTCCGCCGTATCGTCAATAGAAGTCCATATGTATTCCAAATTCCATAGTAGGAAGGCTTCATCCAAATCAAAGAAAGGAGGGAAAGATCCCATAAGATGCCTTGTTGATAGTCCATGATAAACTTTCTTCCAAAGTTGAAAGTAACGATCAAGAGTCTCCATAACCCATCTCACCAACCAGTACAATTCTCCAGTTATATACAGGTCACTGGGTTATGTGCACCACCCAACGAGGCATAAGGCTGGTATGAAAAGAGGAAAGGAAGATCATCCAAGAAAACCTGTAAAAAGGAGATCTTCATTAATCCCATAGGGTGTAACGGAGTGGAGCAGGTAAATCCAACGGGACTCTACCTGCAACAGTTTCTTATGTAGTGAACCACCCCTACCAGAGGTCCTAAGATGTTCCAGACCTATCACCCTCGTCTTGGCGCAACTCCCAGCATGATGAGTCAGAAAGTGGGCTGCCACCGTGGTTAGAGTCTTACCCTTATCCCTATCAGCCGCCGCTGTACGGATGGTCGAGAGATGTCCCTGAATCCTTCGGCGCAGCTCCTGTGAAGTCTGGCCTACATAGATACGAGGGCAAGTACAAATAATCGCATAAACGACATTAGATGTTCTACAGTTAATGTAGGACCTAAGTTTATGTGACATCTGATCAGTGGGATTAGTAAACGAATCACGTGTGGGATGCATGTAGGAACATACAGTACAGCTCCCACACGGAAAAGATCCTCTCAGGACAATACCCCGGTTGAGTCTATGGGTGGGCCTGGTATAATGGCTCCTTGTCAGTATGTCCCTAAAATTCGGGGCCCTTTTGGCAGTCACTAAGGGTCGTGGGCTTACTATCTGTGCCGTCTGTGTATCAGTGGTCAAAATTCTCCAGTGATTATTCAGGATACTCCTTACCTGGTTCCACTGGGTATGGTACCCCGAGACAAAACGTGCAAAATTGTCCGTTTTCTTCTTCGTTGAAACCAACAAGGTGTCCTGCGACTGTGATCGTGCTACCTGGTAGGCACGAGAGATACATTTCTTAGGGTAGTTTCTCCTCCTAAAGCGTTCCGTAAGATCATAGGCTTCCCTCCGAAAGTCCTCATCATTGGTGCAGTTTCTTCTCACCCTAAGAAACTGTCCTCTCGGAATCCCATCCCTCGTGTGTCTTGGGTGGAAGCTGCGATATTCCAGCAGACTGTTGACCGCTGTTGGTTTCCGATACAGGCAGGTAGATAGTTTGCCGTTTTGACATTTGATCTCCAAATCCAAGAATTGAACTGTAACGGAAGAAAACTGATAAGTCAAAAAAATATTGAGAGAATTATGATTGAGGTCGTCCAAAAATTCCTAACATTCCTCAATAGAACCTGACCAAATAAAGAAAATATCGTCTATGAATCGCGACCAATGCCGTACCTTGCTGGTGAATAGGTTAGAAACATAGACGAACGTAAACTCCCACCACCCTAAAAAAAGATTTGCAACGGCTGGGGCGCAGCGCGCCCCCATCGCCACACCGGATGTCTGGATATAGAAAGTCCTGTCAAATAAGAAAAAATTGTGTCTCAGAACAAAACTTAATAAATCAATAATGAAGGAGTCATGCATTCTGTCCGAGTTGGTTTGTTGATCAAGAAAAAATGTCACCGCCCGTAAGCCATCATCATGATTGATGTTCGAGTAGAGAGACTCTACGTCACAAGTGACCATAATTTCTCCCGGTAATAGGTCCAACCCCTTGTATCTGCTGATAAAATGTGAGGAGTCTCTGGTATAGGATGGTAAATCAAGTACAAATGGCTGTAAGAAGAAATCAATACATGTACACGCCTTTTCACAGAGACTCCCAATGCTAGATACAATTGGTCGACCCGGAGGCTTGTTAATACTCTTATGTACCTTAGGTAACATATAGAACGTGGATATAATTGGTTCCTCTGCCCAAATAAAATCCCGTTCATTAGCACTGATAACTCCCAATTCGAGAGCCCTATCTATGAGAGCTCTCAATTTGATAGAAAACACCCCCGTAGGATTAGAAGGTAATCTGCGGTAGAATTGCTGGTTACTCAATTGCCTATTTGTTTCCTCGAGATATAATTCATGAGGCCACAAGACCACATTGCCCCCTTTATCCGCCTCCCTAATTAAAAATTCCTTATTAGATTTTAAGCCAGATAGGGTCCGTTGTTCCTGAGGAGTTAAGTTAGGCATAATGCCTATCCTAGGGGGCAGTGCTTCAATATCTTGTTTAACCATCTCGAAAAAGATCTTAACAGATGGTACAATAGATAAGGGTGGACATACAGAAGACTTGTTCTTATGAGGAAATTTGGGCCTACCTGTGCTAGACTCACCTTCTTGCAAAAGCTCCATTAGGTCCTGGAAAACTCTATGTTCAGTCTGATCCAAAGAAGAAAACCTGTGTGGCTGTTGATGCAATACCTGTAGGACAATTTTCCTACAGAACAAAAAAAGATCTTTGATCAGAGTGAATTTATCAGTACTTTGTGCGGGCGAAAATGTCAAACCTCTCCTTAATACTGCCGTCTCTATAGATGTTAATTGATATTGAGACAAGTTAACAATCTGCAGTGTATCATGCTCAGTCCGATTTGCCGACTCACCATCATTATTAAACGCTGACGGGATCACTTGTGTTGTTTCCTCCGTTTGTTGTTATGTGGGGGTCTGTATCCCCTGTTCCTGGTGATCCGAGTAAAGAGACCTATGTCTCCTGCGCCCTCGCCTGGTCCGGGTCCTGGTTCTATGTCGCTTTCCGCGGATGATAAAAAATCACTTGACGAGGGGCCATCCGTTGTTGGAATATTTCGGGATGAATTGAATGGACCCTGTCCACTTCTGGGTACCCGGCGTTGATTACCCTGATGTCTCCATTTATAGGCAATATTTTGATCAAAGTCCGATTTGTCCCTCAAAAATTTGGATCTTTTCTTATCCATGATTTCTTTATCATATCTGTCCAGTCCCTCTTTAAGTTTCACTTTGAAGGGCTGGACTTGTGAAACTTCATCAAATTTACTAAGCCTGCTTTCCAAATCTTTGATTTCAGTCTTCACCTGTACCAACAATTCCCTATCATGTGCAATAAGCATATTGATTAGGATTTGTGAACAACGGAATAATCCTTCCTCCCATGTTGTACGGAAGGTGCCCGAGGGTTCCCATGCTGGAAAAATGGATATCCTTAATCCCCTTGGTACTAAATTTAGTTTTAAATATTCCTCCAGACACCTGATGTTCCAAAGTAATCTAATACCATGTTTCTGCGCTGCGGTGAGCTCCATAGATACATGTGCAAAATCCGAATCCGGACCTTTATCAGTAGTCTCCATAAATACTGCAGAGGCCGAGGCCTTCCATGCCGCTTCCCTGGCATCCCAATCCATGCCAACTACAAGGATACAGACAAACCACTAAATATATAAAGTGTCTACTCTAATACCAAAAGGCTAGAATAAGCCGTGTGCTGCCAAGCCCAAGAACAAACACCATAAGGTGTTTAGAAAAATCCAAGCATATACAGAAAATAGCTGGCGCACTACACTAATAAACTAGATAGGCCAAGGGGGTGCAGAACTGATGGCTAACATACAAGATCATAAGCACACAAGAAACAGAGGCCACCAAAAATGTTCGCACACCACCAAAATGATATGTAAAAGATACAAAAGCTTTATTGGTAACATACTTTAAAAACATTTAAAATCATGTACAACACCCTCCGTACATATATCCTTATAATTGTGCCCACTGCGTGCAGCAAAAAGACCATACAATAATGGAACGCATGCACAACCGTGCATGAATCCTAAGTACAATATCAAGATAATATGAAACACGCCGTATAATATGCTAGCATAGTGTGCACAATTCAAAATAATGAAAGCCTAGTAGCAAAAGCCGCCCCCACATAATGCATGGCCCCCGCACAATATCCCTATGAATCCAGGGAGTGCACAATGGAATAATATCCTAGACAAAAGAGCAAGTGTGTCCAAAATGAACCAACATACCCAGTAGGATCGTGAGCCAAGGATATGTAAAGACCCAAGGGTATGCACTAAAGAGGCACCAAGAGGCAGCGGCTCAGCTGTGAGGCTAGGCTACCGCAGGGCAGAGATGACCGGAGGGAAAGCCCAACGCGTGTCGCTGTACAAAGACAGCTTCGTCAGGGGAAGTGGTTGTACCATGTCCAACAAGGCTTTTTAAATACCTGATAATTGGTTGAATTGCCTGATCCGATCTGCAGCTGGCCGGAAGTGGGGACCGGAAGACCGGAAGTGATGCAAAGAAGGGCAAAGAATGAGTACGTACTGAGAAGAGAATAGCGCATGCGCCAGCAAGAAGGTCAGGCAGCACACGAAGTATCAAGGGGCTGGATAACAAATGAATGAGTACCGCGCAAGCGCAGCTCCCGGGAGCAGAGATGATGACAGTTCTGAACACACAACTGTCAGCATATCCGGAGCAAGCCGATAATGGGCGCAAGGGAGGATCTGCATGGAGATAAAGGGGTAACAGAAATCCACGACCAACAAATAAAACCTGGTATGATAGTAACATATAACCTAAGGAGAAAAATCGTAATATTAAGGCAAAGGAACACACAAAATAATTACAAATAACATTGCTATATCATCAACACAGAAATGCACAAGTAGCAGATAGACTAATATTTATGTAGACAAGTGGGTATATCATCAAACAATGCTACTGGAATAGCTATATATATATATACAAATGGACCAAAAAGTTAAACGAGGATCCAGTTGTTAATATGCAAGAATAGCAAAATACTATAAGAACATAGATTCCCACAATATGGTATCACAAAGAGTCCATAGATCAATATAGGTACAGTCCATATCCGTATTTCCGCCGTATCGTCAATAGAAGTCCATATGTATTCCAAATTCCATAGTAGGAAGGCTTCATCCAAATCAAAGAAAGGAGGGAAAGATCCCATAAGATGCCTTGTTGATAGTCCATGATAAACTTTCTTCCAAAGTTGAAAGTAACGATCAAGAGTCTCCATAACCCATCTCACCAACCAGTACAATTCTCCAGTTATATACAGGTCACTGGGTTATGTGCACCACCCAACGAGGCATAAGGCTGGTATGAAAAGAGGAAAGGAAGATCATCCAAGAAAACCTGTAAAAAGGAGATCTTCATTAATCCCATAGGGTGTAACGGAGTGGAGCAGGTAAATCCAACGGGACTCTACCTGCAACAGTTTCTTATGTAGTGAACCACCCCTACCAGAGGTCCTAAGATGTTCCAAACCTATCACCCTCGTCTTGGCGCAACTCCCAGCATGATGAGTCAGAAAGTGGGCTGCCACCGTGGTTAGAGTCTTACCCTTATCCCTATCAGCCGCCGCTGTACGGATGGTCGAGAGATGTCCCTGAATCCTTCGGCGCAGCTCCTGTGAAGTCTGGCCTACATAGATACGAGGGCAAGTACAAATAATCGCATAAACGACATTAGATGTTCTACAGTTAATGTAGGACCTAAGTTTATGTGACATCTGATCAGTGGGATTAGTAAACGAATCACGTGTGGGATGCATGTAGGAACATACAGTACAGCTCCCACACGGAAAAGATCCTCTCAGGACAATACCCCGGTTGAGTCTATGGGTGGGCCTGGTATAATGGCTCCTTGTCAGTATGTCCCTAAAATTCGGGGCCCTTTTGGCAGTCACTAAGGGTCGTGGGCTTACTATCTGTGCCGTCTGTGTATCAGTGGTCAAAATTCTCCAGTGATTATTCAGGATACTCCTTACCTGGTTCCACTGGGTATGGTACCCCGAGACAAAACGTGCAAAATTGTCCGTTTTCTTCTTCGTTGAAACCAACAAGGTGTCCTGCGACTGTGATCGTGCTACCTGGTAGGCACGAGAGATACATTTCTTAGGGTAGTTTCTCCTCCTAAAGCGTTCCGTAAGATCATACGCTTCCCTCCGAAAGTCCTCATCATTGGTGCAGTTTCTTCTCACCCTAAGAGACTGTCCTCTCGGAATCCCATCCCTCGTGTGTCTTGGGTGGAAGCTGCGATATTCCAGCAGTCTGTTGACCGCTGTTGGTTACCGATACAGGCAGGTAGATAGTTTGCCGTTTTGACATTTGATCTCCAAATCCAAGAATTGAACTGCAACGGAAGAAAACTGATAAGTCAAAAAAATATTGAGAGAATTATGATTGAGGTCGTCCAAAAATTCCTGACATTCCTCAATAGAACCTGACCAAATAAAGAAAATATCGTCTATGAATCGCGACCAATGCCGTCTTCCATTCATCCCCCTCACGGATGCGAATCAGGTTGTAAGCACCCCGCAGATCTAACTTAGTAAATATCCTCGCTCCCCGTAGCCTATCAAACAGCTCAGATATCAGGGGTAATGGGTACTTGTTCTTAACGGTGATGGCGTTAAGACCCCTGTAGTCTATGCATGGACGTGAGTCTCCAGTCTTCTTCTGTACGAAGAAGAACCCAGCCCCTGCCGGTGACACTGACTTCCTAATGAATCCTCTTGCCAGATTCTCTTGGATGTACTGAGACATTGCCTCCGTCTCTGGGAGAGATAACGGATAGACTCGACCCCGGGGAGGCTCAGCACCAGGCAAGAGGTCAATAGGACAGTCATAGGGGCGGTGAGGCGGAAGGGTCTCCGCAGCTCTTTTGGAGAACACGTCTGCATAGGGCCAATAGTGCTTGGGGAGAGAGGAAAGATCTGCGGGTACCTGTGTAGTAGCAACCTGAACGCACTCCCTCTGACATCTACCCTCGCAGGATTTACTCCATCCCAAAATTCTCCCAGAGGACCACTCAATATGAGGAGAATGGTAGCGAAGCCATGGTATCCCCAACAGGACCTCATCAATTCCCTCAGGAATGACTAATAGGGAGATTATCTCCTGATGTGATGGAGAAAGCGTGAAAGGAATGGTTTGGTGGGTAATCTGTGAGGGTAGTGTTGACCCATTTACCACTCGAACGGTTACAGGCTTGGCGAGCATCACCAAGGGTATTGCGTGACGCTGGGCAAAAGAGGAAGACATAAAATTACCCTCTGCCCCAGAATCCACGCATAGCTCGACCATAAGAGTGGATGGGCCTATGGTAATTGTCCCCTTGAAGGACAACTTTGAGGCAAATGTCGCCGTGTCTAGTGTACCTCCTCCAACTGCCACTAGACGCTGACGTTTCCCCGACCGCTGAGGACCCTTGGAGGCAAGATGTCCTGACTGCTGGCAAACATGACGGACCCTATGTGCACGGGCGGACTGAGATTTGGATCCCGCTCGTGTCACCTCTAAGGCCTCATGTGACTCAGATGCCTGGATTGGAGATTGCAAAGGTTTGGCGAAGGTGGGAGCCAGCCGAAACCTCTGCCTACACTGGGCTCGCTCTAACCTCCGCTCGTTAAAACGGAGGTCAATACGAGTAGAGACAGTTATTAACTCCTCCAGTGTGGCAGGAATCTCACTAGTGGCCAGAGCGTCCTTAACGTGATCAGCCAGGCCCCTCCAAAATATGGGGATAAGGGCTTTATCCGACCACTCCAGCTCAGAAGCTAAAGTACGGAAGCGGACGGAAAAATGGCTGACCAAGGACTCACCCTGAGTTAATGCCAGTAGTTGGAGCGCTGTGTCATGGGTGACTTGAGGTCCTAAAAAGACCTTTTTCAGAGTGCTCAGAAACAACGGAGCACTCTGCACCACATGATCATCACGCTCCCACAGCGGCGTAGCCCACTCCAACGCCCTGTCCGACAAGAGAGAGACAATAAATCCCACCTTAGCCCGCTCTGTAGGAAAACGTGCAGCCAGGAGCTCGAGGTGGATAGATCACTGACTCACGAATCCCCTACAAGTTTTGCAATCTCCAGAAAATTTTTCTGGCAACGGGAGGCGAGATAATGTCGGAACAGGGGTGGCAGTGGACAAAGTTGCTGCAGCCACGCTAGCAGCCTGTACAGCAACTGCGGTAACATCCACAGCTGAGGTTGAGCTCTCGAGAGCCGACAACCTACCCTCCAGCTGCTGGATATACCGCCAAGATTGCTGAATGTCCGCCATTTACTAGCCAGACCTTGGCGCTAGTTTTATGTTAAGGACCGGCGGAACGCACCAAATATAGATGATATGAAACTAGGTGCGTTCGCAGTCCGAGGTCCACCGTGCAGGTAAAGACCCTGCTGCTAGTAAGACGGACTATATGGCGGTACTAAGTATACACACATGCGTTAACTTCACCCTGCATGAGGGAAGCGATCCTGTTGCGTCACAGGACCGCAGTACCGCACATAGAGCGCGAGCAAGAAGTCAGCGAACTCAACCCCTACTCAGGATTGAAGTCCGATTAGACACTTGCTGGCACAACACCGCAACTGGGTGTGTAAGGAAACTAATAAATAGAATATAAAGGCACGAGAGTGCGTGCGGTGCCGTACTGACGGACGCCACTAACCACCCAGGCTTGGGTAAGGAAAGCGCAGAGGAAGCGCACGGCGCCGTACTGGCGGACACAGCAACTGGACGCTGTAATGTGTGTTACGTGCAGATGGCTAGTCGGGCGCTAGATAGCTACCATCATCCGCGAGCAGTCAACAACACTAGGGAGGGATACTTAGGAGCTTTCATCCATCGACATACATCCATCTACACACACACATTATCAAGACAATACTAGCGCATGGCCGTGCGGTCATGCGCAGTTTATATAATTGCAGCACAGGAAGCAGCTACAGAAGTTTTGCCCTTTCAGGACCTGCCAAGAGGACCAATGGGATGTGCTGCAGTGCCTGAGCATGTGACCCTCGATCTCCAACGGGAGATCTTGCCCTGGGCATGCTCAGTGTGTGCAAATAAGGACTTAGTCCCAGAGAAGCCCGCTCACCGCAGATCAGTGCAGGGTACAACAGGAGAGCCAGAAAAGGCATCAGTAACCCCCTGCACAGAATCAGTCCCAGCAAGACGCTGGGAGCGGCGCCTCCGCTGAGCAGAGCCCACTGCGGCCGAAGCAGAATGGGAGACCGCAGCAGACACGGATCGAGATTCCCCCTGTGCAGCAGAGGAAACTCGACTCCTAACAGAAGATCGCCGACTTCATGGCCGACCCCACACAGGGATCGGTGTTGTGAATTCTGTGGTCGAGCTCCCTCCTGTGGTCATGAGTGGTACTTCGGCTGGTTCTGTCTATGAGCTTCCTCTGGTGGATGTGAGTGGGGCTGCGGCTTCTGAGTTTCCTTCCTCAGGTGACGAGGTTAAGTCGTTAGGTGCTGCTCTATTTAACTCCACCTAGTTCTTTGTTCCTTGCCTCCAGTCAATGTTCCAGTATTGGTCTTGCTCTCTCCTGGATCGTCCTTGTGGCCTGCATAAGCTAAGTTCTGCTTGTGTTTCTTGGTTTGCTATTTTTTCTGTCCAGCTTGCTATTTTGGTTTGTCTTGCTTGCTGGAAGCTCTGGGACGCAGAGGAAGCTCCTCCGTACCGTTAGTCGGTGCGGAGGGTCTTTTTGCGCCCTCTGCGTGGTTGTTTGTAGGTTTTTGTGCTGACTGCAAAGTTATCTTTCCTATCCTTGGTCTATTCAGTAAGTCGGGCCTCACTTTGCTAAAATCTATTTCATATCTGTGTTTGTATTTTCATCTTTGCTCACAGTCATTATATGTGGGGGGCTGCCTTTTCCTTTGGGGAGTTTCTCTGAGGCAAGGTAGGCTTATTTTTCTATCTTCAGGGCTAGCTAGTTTCTCAGGCTGTGCCCGAGGCGCCTAGGTCTAGTCAGGAGCGCTCCACGGCTACCTCTAGTGTGGTGTGATAGGATTAGGGATTGCGGTCAGCAGAGTTCCCACGTCTCAGAGCTCGTCCTATGTTATTAGTAACTATCAGGTCACTTTGTGTGCTCTTAACCACCAGGTCCATTGTGTTTCTGAACCACCAGTTCATAACAGGTCGGGTCGGGTTTCATGAAACCCGACTTTGCCAAAAGTCGGCGACTTCTGAAAATTGCCGACCCGTTTCGCTCAACCCGAGTGGCGCCCCTGAGATCTGGTCACCACAGAGATACTGCACCTCATCTAGAGGTGTGGGACTCTGCTCTCAGGTAAGGAGGGGACACTAACTGGGACTCCACATCAAGCATCCAACATCACAACACTCTAGTCAGAGCATCTGGGTGTACCCTAAGGGAGGATGGCCTCATCCCAGTCTGGAGAGGGTAACTAGGTAAAGGGTATGGGTGAAACCAGTAGTTAGGGGAAGAGCTAATTAGGAGGGAAAGTGAGTCAGAGATTGTGAGAGGAGCTGAGTGGAGTAAGACGTGCAGAAAGAGGCTCCCTGTCAGAGGGAGCTAGAAAGAGAAAAGGTTGAAGAGAGAGAAGCTCCAGAAGGAAAGAAGGGGTCCTAGGGGCACAGGTAGTGAGCAATCCGCCCGTCGGGCCCGCATCAACGCTGACCATCGCCAAGTGGAGGGACCAGGTCACAGTGGGGAACCGGCCCAGACTAGTGGAGGACTACAAGACTCAGCAAGCCAGCTGGAGGCTGCAGCATCTGCATGTGCTGCAGCCACATCCAACACATTAGCTGAAAAGGCAACCACATAGGATCCAGGGGACCAATAGAGAGTGTAGCCCAACAAGATCTGAGGCTGCTGGATTGCGACACTGTGTGTGAAGGCGCAGGGCAGAAGGGAGAGAGCCAGCACAGTGAGACGGCCAGGAAAGGGACATTGAAAGAGGGTTCTGGAAGGTGCACCTAATTTACTTGAGAGCTGGCTGGACCACAGACTCGGAAGACACAGCACCCCGGCTAGGGGCTACAACTAAGAACTGTGAAGTAAACGTGTGGAAACTGCACCCCGCTGTGTCCTCTGAATTATTACTGCATCACCTGCCCTGCACCACAACCACCATCATCACCTTTAACACCATCACTGCCGTGGGGTGTAGCTCTACCTGTGGAGAACTGTAATAACACTGCTGCATCACCATCAGCCCCAGCGGTCTCTTCAAGCAGCGTCAGCTAAAATCTTCTGTTTGCCAAATATCACAGGTGGTGTCACGAACAATTCCCCTTTTCCCATAAACTTTATTTTCCCCTTTAATTTCAATTGACTCTTTTATTGGATGCCCAGGGCCACAGACTGGGTCACCGCTGCCATGACACCTCCCCTTTCAGAACTGTGCCGACCCGGTACCGAGTATCCCATGGCCCTGGCGGGTGCTTCATATATATATGAGCAGCACCTCCAAGATGTTAATGTGGTACACCCAAGAAGTGGCAGTTTTGCCAAACAGTGATTTTGTGATGCCCTGCATAGGTCTTTCTCAGATTGCAGATTTTCAAAATCTTTAGTTTTGTAACAAAATGTACCCCTTTGGTGCTTATTTTGAAGTTGTACTGGGCTTAGAAGGTTTAGAGACCATCATGTTCTGACACCATAGAAAAAGGTTGAGAAGCCTTGATCTAGATCAGCATTGCCCTGGTCACTTGCCTTCTGGTTACACTAACAAAACAGTATACATTCTGTATATAACAGACTTCTCATATTTAAAAGGATTTGGGGCACCATAACATCTTATCAACTGTGGGACCCTCACTAATGTAAAGAATCGGACTCTGAGGGCCCCCGTTTTATTGAATCAATGGTCACATTTACACAAGCACTTTATTCATTGTTTGTGGGAGTGGTGAAGATGGATATTTGCGTAGGATCAGCTGACTATCGAATGTATATGTAGGATGGCTCGGACTGAACGACGGGAGAACAGGAGAATCTCCCAGTAGGCCACTGTGCAATGCCTAACAGAAGCAGTGCTTGCTACAATGTTAATTAATCTTAATGCAACATTTACAGATAAGGGCGACATCACATCATTCTATTATTAAACTACCCAGTTTATCATTTTAAAAAATCATATGCAAACTTGTGAAATAAGGTCCAGTAATATTGCATGTAGTTGGACCTCCAAAAACAATGTTACTGGTGAGTCCATTGCTTCCCAGTCAGATACTATAGGTAGGACACTAAACTCTTTTTCCTCCACCACCATATATTGGAGGAAAGAATGAGTAGAAGGCATTATCTTAAGAATCTACTGTTTAGGGTGACAAGTACTCTCCCTGAGAAAGCCATTATCAGGCGAAACATACGTTGGAAGAACAGGAACCATGGGGTACGGACTTATGTTATTTTTACATATTTTATTCACTCCATTTCTATTTTGCCATTTCATATATAATGCATGTTTGCAACTCATACTTGTAGTTAATGTGTAGGCTACTGTTTATGGGATTTTGTGGAAATATATGGTTGTAATTGTGTCCATGTACCGACTACAATTATTGTGCTGTGGTTTTGCATATTTTGTCATTTGGTTTCCCTTTTTATGTTATTCGTATTTTAATATTATCAATAAAATCTTATATTTTTTCATATGGTTTATTCACCCAGTTTAAGTAGGTTTTATCACCATATATTGGAGGAAAGAATGAATAGAAGGCATTATCTACTGTTTAGGGTGACAAGTAGAGGTGAGCAAATATTTCAATGCTCGATTAGGATTATGATCGCCGAATTAGCAATATTCCCCAATTAATTCGTGGAATATTCGCCGAACATAACCGAACGCCATTCATGTCAATGGGAGGCAAAAATAAACGCATACACAACACCTTATAATGGCCCCAAATGGTGCCAAAACACATCAAATGAGGGACAGGCACCAGGAAAGTGGTATCAATTCACCCACAGTACAGATTTTAGCATGGCACTGCAGCAATCAGCCAGGCATGAGGTATCAGGGTCTGGGACAGCATTTACAGCTTTCAATTGAACGTCACAGTAAGACGAGGTGGGTGAGGGATCAGTGTAGGGTCCCGTTGCTGGGAGTCCTGATACCACATGCAGCACCTCTACCTACTTTCATGCTGAGCGACACCCAGGTGTCACAAATAGTTTTGTAGACTACCATTGTCAGAAAAATATCACGGGTAGTTGAGTCCAAGGAAGTGGAGGCCTGACGGTCTCGGAGGCCTACTGCTACAGGCAATATGTATGAAGGAGAACTAAACAGGGGTGTTCACATTTACAAAAATTATTGGGAGACATCACCAAAGTGACATCAATTTCACCACAGTATAGATAGTATAATAGGGACCGACAGGTCTTCCACTACACCCAATCCAGCAGATGGACACCCAATCAGGAGTGTTCATATTTCTAAAAATTACTGGCAGACATCACAGAAGTGGCAAAAAATTAATGAGAGTAGAAATAGTATAATAGGGACTGACAGGTCTTCCACTACACCCAATCCAGGAGTTTTCACATTTTCAAAAATTATTGGCATACACCATCAAAGTGACATTAATTTCACTACAGTATAGATAGATATTTGCAGAGTAGGTGGCAGCTGACGAATAGTCCCATCAGCGGCTCCTGTTTTTACTGTTATTAGCGGCATGCAAACGTCGGCTGATGGGAGCAGTAGTCCCATCAGCCAACACCAATCTAAAGAGTCCGCCATAATCCATAATATGGACGTAGCACGATGATCCCTGACTCTGCTCCATCTGGAGAATGTGATAAGCACATCACTTCTGACACTTTAACACCCTAAATGCTGAGATCATTGCGATCACAGCATTTAGTGAGCAGGCAAAGGGAAGAAAGCCCCTCTGGTCTTCGATCAGCGACTCTGCAACGTCATTGCGAGGTCCCAATCAATGCCACGGTGACCCGATGTCATGACGACATCCAGGTCACCATGCACTAGGAAGTTAGTTAGATCATGCCCAGAATTTTTGCTTTCTTGGCCTTTTTTCAGAGAATATGAATATGAATGATAGCACCAACACTTTTTCTTCACTCATGGTTAGTAGTTGGGTGAAGCCATTACTTGTCAAACTACTGTGTTTTCTCTTTTTAAATCATAATGACAATCCAAAACATCCAAATGACCTTGATCAAAAGTTCACATACTCTGGTGATTTAGGCCTGATAACATGCACAGAAGTTGGCACAAATGGGTTTGAATGGCTACTAAAGGTAACATCCTCACCTGTGACCAGTTTGCTTGCAATCAGTGAGTGTGCATGAGGCTATGTGCACACGTCAGGATTTTTTCCTGACAAAATCCTGAGATTTCTGCCAGAAATCCGCATGCTTTTTTTGTGCGGATTTTGCGCATTTTTGACGCGTTTTTAAGGCTACGTTCACATTAGCGTTACGCTAATGTGCGTCGCTGTTGCGTCGGCGACGCAGCGGCGACGCGCCCCTATGTTTAACATAGGGGACGCGTGCGTTTTTTTGTTAGCGTTTTTCGACATGTGCGTCGTTTTCGACGCTAGCGTCGGACGCACGAAAATGCAACAAGTTGCATTTTTCGTGCGTCCGATTTTCGTCAAAAAACGACGCACGCGTCGCAAAACGCAGCGTTTTTGCGCGCGTTTTTGGTGCGTCGCGCGTTGCGTCGCCGTTGCGTCGCCGACGCACCGGCGCGCAACGCTAATGTGAACGTAGCCTTAGCGGAATTTTTGTGGATTTTTTGCGTTTTTTTCCGGACACTCCAATTTAATGGGAAATCCACAAAAAATCCGCAAAAATAATGATCATGCTCGGATTTTTTGCGGAATGCATTTGTTTTGCGGAAAAAAATGCAAACATATGCACAAAAAATGCGGAATGCATTCTAAATGATAGGATGCATAATGTTTGCGTTTTTTTAGCGATTTTATAGCGTTTTTATCAGGAAATTCCGCATAAAAAATGCTAAGTTTCTGGGATCCAGACAGACTCTTGCATCTTTCATCCAGCCACTGACATTTCTTAATTGTGAGTCATGGAAAAAGCAAAATAATTGTCAATGGATCTATGGGAAAAGGTAGTTGAACTGTATAAAACAGTAAAAGGATACATAAAGATATCGAAGGCATTGATAATGCCAGCGAACAACAACTGGAATATCTCCCAATCATTGCGAACAAGATGAGTTTATTTGCCAGGGCATCATCCAAGAGATGGAGGAGTGTCATCATCTACTGCAAGAACTCTCGCCCGTGAAATGGCAAGCTAACGGAGAGGGGGAGTGTAGGGAAGAATGTCCAGAACTGTTGAGTCTGCCTCCCCTGTTGCCGTAAGAAAGGAATGATGAACCGGACAAACTCTTTGAGCAGAGTAGGAGGGGCGCGATAAAAGCGAAAGCGCGCGCAGTGAGCAGCAGTTTGTCGCAAACAAGCAGCGTGCGGCAGGGTGAGCAGCGTGCTCCATCCACTGAGTATCAGCACTGCGATGGACTGCGCCTGCCGGCTCCCGCAGCCACTGGAGTGACTGTAAGAGAGCGAGGTGCCGTGCGCTCAGTGACCTTGAGTACCACACACGGGCAGAGGAGAGAAGGCCGAGGATCAGACATATGCCCGCGGCCTTCCTTGCCAGTTGATATCAGCCAGTCTACGTTGGACTTTGATAGTGCTGCGGCACCAGCTCATGGACTAGGGGCTTGAAGGTACCGGAGACTAACCACTGCCACCAGAAGATGGATCATCGTTCTAAGGACCCTTTCTATGGACATCTTTCCGGATGTTGCTGACGCTGCAACCCCCGCGGGATCATCTGCAGTGTAGGAGCATAAATGACATGATAACCGTTATTGTCCTGCACTTGTTGTTCTTATTATTTACCCTATAATACTGTAGAGGCCATACAGAGTTCAGAGTAACTCTGCTGCCTCATTATAGTCAATGGATCCCTCAGGGGTTTCATCGTAATAATGTCACTCAGTGATTTAGATGAAAACCTCGATGTAAGTGCTTAGCGTATAGCACCGGATAAATATAAACCCAAACATTATGTAAAATGTTCCTAACAAAAGCTTCAAATCAATCCACAAAAAAGGTCCGTCATCTGTCAATGGAAATATAGGGGCTTCCATGGTGCTGGTAGAGCAAAGGCTCTGGAAAAGCGCTACAGCTCCTTGCCCCGCAAAAGAACTTCAGCAAATTCTGTGCTCCCAAATCCAAATGCCCTTCACCCTTCTGAGACTCAGTGTGCCTAAACCACAGATAGGCTATGTGCACACACTGCAGATTACTCTGCAGATTTTTCCGGACTGATTTTGTTAAATCCACAGGTAATCCGCACTGCGGATTTCCTGCGGAATTACCACGGATTTACCACTTTTTTTACGTTTTTTATGCTGATTTCACCTGTGCTTTTACACCTGCGGATTCCTATTATGGAGCAGGTGTAAACCGCTACAGAATCCGCACAAAAATTGACATGCTGCGGAATAAACAACGCTACATTTCCGCGCGTTTTTTCCGCAGCATGTGCACTGCGGATTTTGTTTTCCATAGGTCTACATGGTACTGTAAACGCATGGAAAACTGCTGCTAATCTGCCGCAGCCAATCCGTTGTGGATCCGCAACAAAATTTGCAACGTGTGCACATAGCCTTAGTGTTCACATGTTTCTCATTTCTGTAGCGAACAGAGACCTCCTATTTTATGGGTGTGTGTCTCCCGAAGCATAAGCAGGGAATAATGTACTGGTCACTATAAGATACTGGTCACTACAACTTACTGGTCACTACAACGACAGTTTGCAGTTTTCACTCAGCAACATCCACTGCTGCCTGTTTCTGGAAAACACTCATGGAGTCAAACTTACCACTACACCTGTAGATAAATTCCTATAGGGGTATAATTTCCAAAATGGGGTCACTTGAGGGGGATTCTGCTCTTCTAGCACTTAGGGGCTCTGCTTTTCGAGTCAGCAAACTAATATAGAAAATTCTGCACTCCAGGAAGGACAGGCCGGAGCGAGCCATCCCCTCCCCCCATGGCGTAAGCAAAGGCCATCATGACAATGGGTTGGAGGGGGTGGAGTAGCCTAATTACATGGGTGAGCGCTGGTGGTGGGGCATAAAGTGAGGGTTGGGGGGCGGGGGCTGGTCAGTTCCTGCTCACCTTCCAAAAGTTGTCATGTCCAGCGTCGACGTCATACTTGAGAGCCTGAGGGCGGCTGCAGCTTTGCGCCCTCCTGGCTGGCTGGAAGCGCAGGTGGCGCACATCGTGGGCGGCGGCGGAGGGTCCTTGCCAGCTGATCCCCCTTTGGAGCACCGATCTCAGCGGTCGCGGCCCCCTGAGTAGTTGTCTCCTGATTCGGGTCCACGTGCCCCCCGCAGGTGCAGTAGCCCCTCCTGGGACCCTCCAGGCCGGGCGCCGGTAAGAGCAGCGGCTGGCAGGCCCTGGCGTGGGAGGAATCTGACAGGCCTGTGCCTGCGACTTTCCAGAGCATTCGGTCGGATGGGCAGCACCAGCTACAAAGGGAAGACGGGTCGGTGGCAGATTGGGCAGTCCGTGGATGTCTGGATGCCAGCACTCTGGCTGGGGGGCCACAGATCCCTTGCAGCCTAGTGAGTATGCGTCTGTGTCACGTTTTTGTCCTTCAGATGCGTATTCACCTGCATCTAGTGGTGGTCAAGGTGTACTTAGGGGAGTAGTGGGGGTGGGGATGGCAGGTGGCAGGGAAGCGGCAGGGGTCCGCGAGATTTTGGTTAATGTGCAGGATTTGCTGGCGAGATTGGATCATGGTATGGGTGCGCAGGGACATTTGGGAGCTTGGTTAGGCTCACAGCCGGGGTCGGTTAGTTCAGCAGTGGCGCCAGCTGTGGTTGCGGAACCGGTTTCCATTTCGGTGCAGGCGGAGAAAGAGTGCAGGATCCACCTGGATGATAGGGGAGGTATACGTGTGTTTCGAGGGCCCCTTTGGGGGCGCATCTTAAAAAAGAGGTTAGGGAAAAGAAAGGTAAAGATGAATATGGTGAAATTTTCTCATTGCTCCTGTTAAAAAAATTTCATCTTGATAAGGGGAAGAAAGAGGATAGCAAAAAGGAGGAGGAAGAAAAACGGCGGTGGCGTTTGATTCCTCAGACTTTTGCTGTTTGGCTTCGGCTTTTGCCATTTTGGCCAGTGATATTGGCGAAAAGGCGCCCGAGAATTGTTCGGGGTTATCTTGTTTATGGATTCCATCAGTGAGGCTCACAGGGTGTATGGCGGTCAGGCGTGGCTCAGGTACGATGAGCAGTATAGACAGAAAAAAGCTGTTCGGCCGGCCATTAGATGGGACCAGAAAGATATTGGTCTCTGGTTATAGTAATGGCGCAGTACAAGTTCGGCCATCCCTTTCACGGGGGAGGCGGTGGTTCCGGCCATGGTTCGCAGCCCGGTGCCTCAGGATCCTCAAGTAACGCAGGACAGGCAGGAGGGCAGAAGTTGGGTGTGTGCTGGCAATTTAACGAGGGACAGTGCAAATTTGGAGTCAATTGCAAGTTTAAACACTTGTGTTCTCACTGCAGCGGGTCCTCCTATGGGGCCGCCATATGTTTTAAGAAGGGCAAGGCAAAGCCAGGTTCAGGTAATTCCCATGGGGCGAGACACCGGGGAAGTGGGAAACGATGGTCCCTTATCTAAATAGATATCCGGATAGGGAGAAGGCGTCTTTGTTGTTGTTTGGTTTTAAGGAAGGTTTTGTTACTCCGGCTCCTTCCTTTGCGGTTCCCTGTGTTAGAAAAAATTTGCAATCAGCTTTGTTGCACGCTGACGTGGTCTCGGAAAAATTGCGTAAGGAAGTGGCGCTGGGGCGCATGGCGGGCCCCTTTGAACGAGCTCCTTTTGAGGATTTAGTCATTTCCCCTTTGGGGGTGGTGCCTAAGAAGAAGGCTGGAAAATATTGCCTGATCCAGCACTTGTCGTATCCCAGGGGTCTGTCCGTGAATGATGGTATTGATCTTGAGCTTTGTTCGGTGGTGTACGCATCTTTTGATGAGGCTGTGGATTGGGTGCAGAAATGCTGAAAAGGGGCCCTTCTTGCCAAGACGGATATAGAATCCGCTTTTCGTTTGTTGCCGGTTCATCCGAGTAGCGTTAAACTTCTAGGTTGTTTTTGTGAAGATCGCTTCTTTGTTGATAGAGGTTTGCCCATGGGCTGTTCGCTATCCTGTGCTTTGTTTGAGGCATTTAGTTCCTTTTTGGAATGGGTGGTGCGGGATGTTTCTGGTTGTGATTCGGTTCTGCATTATTTAGACGATTTTCTGTGGGTCGGCCCGGCGGATTTTGAGTGCAATTGAATGGGTGGTATTTCGTTTTGGTGTTCCTCTGGCTCCTGGTAAGATGGGGGGCCCGAGCACATGTTTATGTTTTTTGGGTATCATCATCGATACTGTTCGGTGATGACAAAGTGGTAGGCCTTCGGGAGGATGTGCGGCGGGCTGGTCGCCTGCACAAATTGCCGTTGCGAGAGTTGCAATCGCTGCTAGGGAAGCTTAATTTTGCTTGTCGGGTCATGCCGATGGGTAGAGTTTTTTTCTAGGAGGTTGGCCAGTGCTACAGGACTCCCCATCATTTCATACGGTTATCGGCAGAGCACAAAGAGGACTTGGCGGTTTAGAGTGAATTTTTGGAGAATTATAATGGCAGGCTTTGTTTATTGAGGGTGTGATCGACAATGAGTCTTTGGAGTTATTTACCGATGCAGCAGGTGGGTCGGGCTTTGGAGCGTACTTTCAGGGACAATGGTGTGCGTCAAATTGGCCGGCGCTTTGGATTTCTTCTGGCTTGGTTTGGATCATTGCGCTTTTGGAGATTTTTCCCATCTTGGTAGCAGTGCATTTGTGGCAAGGGATCTTTCGGAACAGGCAGGTTCGTTTTCACTGCGATAACATGGGGGTGGTTTGCGTGATTAACAGCTTGTCGGCATCGTCGCCTCCGGTTGTGCGTGTATTAAGGCAGTTGGTGTTGTTGTGTTTGACTTTGAATGCACACGTCACAGCGTCGCATGTGCTAGTTCATAATTCCATCGCTGACTCTCTTTCTCGTTTACAGTTCGATCATTTTCGGTCATTGGCTGCAGATGCGGAAATGGTCAGGTTGGAGTGCCCTGAACTCTGGCTAGTGGTATCCGGGACACTGAGGCGTTGATTAAGGCATCGTTGGCTCCCAGAACTTGGGAGGTGTATCAGACAATTTGGTTTGAGTTGGAGGATTTGTTATCGGCAGCGTCATGTGGGTCGAGTGAGTAGGATCAGGTTGGGACCTTATTGTCGTGGTTGAGTCGTGGGGCATCGGTAGGATGGTCATCTTCCAAAGTGTCAAGACTCATGGCGGCTTTTGCCTTTGGGTTTAAATTGCGGGGTCAGTATGATATCACCAAGATCTTTTCGGTGCAACAGGCGGTGAAAGGTTTTCGGCGGCGGCCTGGACAAATGGATACTAGGCGGCCGGTTTCCTTCAATGTGTTGGAAAAGTTGGGTGAGGTTTTGTCGTCTTTGTGTTTCTCGGTTTTTGAGCTTTGCTTCATTTGGCTTTTTCGTTTGCCTTTTTCGGGGCGTTCAGAGTTGGCAAGTTGGTGTTGCCTAGCAAAAAGGTGGGGGGACTTTTGGCCAGGGACTTGTTTTTGTCTGACGGTCGAGTGGAGCTGTGGTTGCGGCGATTGAAATCGGATCAGGAGGGCAGGGGTAGCAGAATCGTTTTGGGTTCAGTCGTGGGTTCTGCTATGTGTCCAGTTGCCTGTCTTCACAGATTTTGGGGCCTTCAGCCTCGGCGAGATCGGTCGTTATTATGCCATCAAGATGGTTCCTTTTTGTCTCGTTATCAGTTTACAGTGGTTTTTAAAAAGGCTATCGCGTTGTTGGGTTTGGATGGGGCTTGTTTTGCCCCTCATTCCTTTCGGATCGGGGCCGCGACAGAGGCGGCGCTGGGGGTTTTAGGGGCCTCCGCCATTCAGCGGATTGGTAGGTGGCGCTCGAACAGATATCGTAGTTATGTGCGGCCACAAGGGGTGGTCGGGGGGGTTTGTAGGAGTTGCATTGTCAGGTATTTCTATTGTTCGCAGTATATTTTGAGTCTGTGCTTTGTTTTCCAGGTCCCCAGGCATTATTGGTGTGGATTCTTGGACACTTGTATGTTCATTGGGGGCTCTACATGCCGATGTGCGGACAGAGGGCAGACAGCTTGGTTTTGATCGGAGTGTGGCAGTAATCCGGTGGCTTGGTTTTCGGGGGATGGCCTGGAATAGAGTGTTACGGGAGATCCATAACAGTGTGAGCTTGGATAAAGCCCCAAATGTTTTGGTATTACATGTTGAAGGTAATGATTTGGGGGTTCGACCTTTTCGGGAATTAATGAAGGATATAACACAGGATTTTTTACGGTTATGGGTTTCGTATCCGGGCTTGACCATTGTCTGGTCCGAAATTGTGCCACGGAAACATTGGAAGAAGATGCGGTCTTTGGAAAAAAATCAATAAGGCCAGGATAAAGGTTAACAGGGCAGTGTCTGCATTCGTGTCTAGGAATGGGGGCGTGGCTGGGAGACATTTTGAATTAGAAAAAGGAAAAGGGGTGTTTTTGTTGGCTGACGGTGTTCATTTGAATGCACTGGGAATGGATTTTTGGGTGCTTGGCTTACAGGAGGGCATTGAAAGGGCCATGGCTTTTTGTTTTGGTGGGGTCTCAGACCTTTAAGGTGTTCAAAGGCCTCTCATTGTGGCGTCTGGGGGGAGTCCTTGGGGTTGGTGGAAATTGGCTTGGGGGGTCCATTGGCATATGGCTCCTCTGTTTTTGGAGTTTAATATGTTTCGGATCTGGTGAATGGTGGTGGGGAGTTCCATGCAGGGGTGGTCGGATCTCCAGAATATTACCGTGAACAGTGAACCCTCTTGTGGGGTTTTTGGTGCTCCCGAGCCAGGGTTACAATGGCTGGGAGTAAAAAATTGGTGTTATGTTATGTTCACTTTATGGGTCGTTAAATCACCTGATTCTTGTGGGCTCCAAGGACTGCTCCTAGTCGAAAATGTTAATGTATTTACATTCATTGTTAATTGTTGTATGCTAAATAAAAGAGGCTGCTGTGGCCTATATTATTCCAAAGAAATTCTGGTCTTTGTCTTTACTTGGGCCAGGGTGGGGTGAATAGTTGTGCTGGTAATTACGGGGGAGTCAATAATTGGTTGGGCCAGAGTGAATTTACCCCCTCATATGGAGCACCTTAGATAATACCAGTGTCAAGGACAGGCCGGAGCGAGCTGTCCCCTCCCCCCACGGCATAAGCAAAGGCCATCATGACAATGGGTTGGAGAGGAGGGGGTGGAGTAGCCTAATTACATGGGTGGGGGCTGGTGGTGGGGCATAAAGTGAGGGTTGTGGGGGCGGGGGCGCTCAAAACTCCAATATAGTGCTTCTTCCCTTCTAAGCTTTGTGCTGTGCTTCAAAAGTAGTTTTTGACCACATATCGGGTATCAGCATAATCAGGAGACCTTCCACCAACATTTCCTTGTGCAAATGAAAAAAATGGGGCTAAAATAAAATTTTTGTGTGAAAAATGAGATTTTTTCATTTTCACCGCTCTGTTATAAACTTCTGTGAAGCAGCAGGGGGTTCAAGGTTCTCACCACACATCTAGATACATTACTTGTGGGGTACAGCTTCAAAAATGGTGTAATTTTTGGGAGTTGTTCACTCTTCCACCAAAGTCTGCATTTCAAAACATCACTCCTTATTTTCTGAGCCCCATCGTGAGCCCAAACAGTAGTTTACCCCCACATATGGGGTATTGGCAAACTCAGGAGAAAATGCACAACAAATTGCATGGTGCAATTTCTTATGTTACCCTTGTGAAAATACAAAGTTTGTTGGTTAAAAAATTTTTGTTGGGAAAATGTAATTTTTTTATTTTCACGGCTCAACATTATAAACTTCTGTGAAGCACCTATGGGTTCGAGGTGCTCACCACTAGGATTGATCGATCACCCTAAAAATCGGATCGGAAAGGATCGGTCCGATCACACTTGAAAATCGGCGATCTGCAATTCCGATTTCCGATCCTCATTGAAGTCAATTAGGATAGAAAATTGGAATTCCTAAAACACCTATTTTACATTGTGGTGTTTTCTAAATGACTAAAAATGCCAAAATAACATGTAGAATTGGTAATCGGAGGCAGCGGAGCCAGAGAAATCTTATAATAATGGGCACAAGTACTGTTTTTAGTATGAATAGTAGGGTTGCTCGATCCGATCATGTAAAATCGGACTTATACCGATTTTCACTATGATCGCAATTCCGAATCCCGATTCCGATCTTTGAATGTGATTGGAAATTGGAAGTGCGTATTTTTTTTTGCACAATGCTTGTGATTGACACATGAACCACCCAATGAAGAGCCTGTGTAGTGTGGGCACATCCAGTTCGGGAGGGGGGGAAGAGTGTGGGCAGAGTGTGGGCGGTGCGTGGGCGGAGATTGTGTGTGTCTGTGTGTGCGAGCGGGGTCTGTGCGGGCCTGCCGGGGGTCTGTGCATAGTATGTATGTTTGTGTTTTTGTTTTTTACATTCAACACATTAGCCATATGATGGGATGTGTCAATGTGTCAATCACTGTCATTGTAGCAGGCATAGCCCGATGGGACATATAGTCCCTTCGGACTATGCCTGCCCACACACAAAGACCCCCGAGAGGCCCGCACAGACCCCAGACAGGCCTGCACAGACCCCCGAGAGGCCCGCACATACACCCGAGAGGCCCGCACAGACCCCCGACAGGCCCGCACAGACCACCCAGCAGCCCACACAGACCCCCAACAGGCCCGGACAGACCCCCGGCAGGCCCACACAGACCCCAGACAGGCCCACACAGACCTCCCAGCAGCCCGCACAGACCACCCACAGGCCCGCACAGACCCCTGACAGGCCCACACAGACCCCCCGGCAGCCCGCACAGACCCCCCGGCAGCCCGCACAGACCCCCAACAGGCCCGCACAGACCCCCGGCAGGCCCGCACAGACCCCCCGACAGGCCCGAACAGACACCTGACAGACCCGCACAGAACCCCGGCAGGCCCGCACAGACCCCCGACAGGCCCGCACAGACCCCCGGCAGCCTGCAAAGACCCCCGGAAAAGTGCTGAAGATCCGCAGCGTCAAAAAAACCACGGATTCGGGGTAAAAACCGCAACGTGTGAACATGGCCTTATATTGCCTGATCAGAGCCAATCACAGTCATGCCAGTAGTTAAAATGCCTACTAGCGTTTCAGGATATGCCCACACTTCACAGGCTCTTCATTGGGTGGCTCATGTGTCAATCACAAGCATTGTTCCAAAAAAAAAACGCACTTCCGATTTCCGATTTCCGATCACATTTAAAGATCGGAAATGGGATTCGGAATTCAGATCATAGTGAAAATCGGTATAATTCCAATTTTACGTGATCGGATCGAGCAACCCTACTCACCACACATCCAGATAAATTCCCTGAGGGGTCTAATTTCCAATGTGGTGTCACTTTGAGGGGTTTCCATTGTTTAGGCACATCAGGGGCTCTCCAAACCGCAAATTATTTTGGCAAATTTTGCATTCAAAAAGTCAAATGGCGCTCTTCTCCTTCCAAGCCCTTCTGTGCATCCAAATAGTAGATTTTCCCACAAATGGGGTAAGGTCGTACTCAGCAGAAATTGCACAACAAATTGCATGGGGCAATTTTTCCTGTTACCCTTGTGAAAATGCAAAATTTGGGGCTAAAATGCATTTTTATGGAGAAAATGTTATTTATTTATTTTCACGGCTCAACGTTATAAAGTTTTGTGAAGCACCTGGGGGATTCAAGGTGCTCACCACAGCTAGATAAGTTACCCCAGGGAAAACAAAAACCTATATAGAAAAAGATACCAGAAATAAAACTATGTGTGGTCAATGAAAAAAGTATATGCCACTTTCTACAGGATCCGAGTTTATCTAGGATATTGCCAGACAAACCAATGATTGTCGCAAAACGTAGTAAAACTTTGCGTGAATCTTTGGTTCGCAGCCATTATGTGCCTCCTATGTCACATTTTATTTTTGATTCTAAGGGTCCAAAATGGGGATCGTATAGTTGTAGTACATGCAAAGCCTGTCAGTATGTGGTAAAAACAAACGTATTCTATGATTCTGGGAATCTAACAGAATACAAAATTTTGCATTTTATAAATTGCCGTACATCTATGGTAATTTATCAGGCCACATGTCCATGTAATCTTATGTATGTGGGTATGACCACTCGAGAATTACGGGTCAGAACATTAGAACATATTAAGGACATCAAAGCTGCTGACAAAATTGAAATCGAGCATCAGGAGAAATTTAATAAGCTCAAACCGCTGGCTAGACACTTTCGTCGATTTCATCCTCAACAATCCCATTTATTGAAGGTCAGGGGCATTGATCGAGTACACTTGGGGAATAGGAGAGGGGATTTTGGTCGTATTTTAGCACAGAAAGAGTGTAGGTGGATTACGCTCCTAAAATGTATGATTCCCAAGGGTCTGAATGAACAATGTGGTTTTTCAAGTTTTCTGTAGGTTATTCTTTTTATTTATATATATATGCACTTTTTATTTAGAACTTATTATGTTTCAGTATGGTAGTTTGAGTGGTGGGGCGCGTAGGCTCAGACTTACAATATAGGGATTGTTTGGTAGGTTCTTGTTCGAAATATTTTATATATGGGCGTTTTTCGCATTCAGGGTAGAGTAGTATAAATGGGTTATTTTTTATAGTCTTATATATATAATGGGCATATGGTACCTTAGGTGGCATGCATATGTATGCGTATTTTGAGATACTAATAAGCATAGAGTACAATATACAGGTATTTTGATATTTTTTTGGATCATTGAATGTGCACTCCAATTTTGGTTTTGACATACATTGTGTACATTTCACAGGTTGTGTCAATGGTGTTTTTTGTTATGGTGTATTTAGTGTGTGTGTGTGTTGTGATGTTTTGTTGCTAGGCTATATATGTATCATGGTATGTGCTGATGTATGCATGTATGTATATGTGAATGTATGTATGGGTTATGTATGAGTTTAGCATGTGTTTTGTGTTTGTGTGTATGTATGTGTGTATATGCATGTGTGTGCGCATATATATGTGTTCACACATATATACAGTGGGGCAAAAAAGTATTTAGTCAGTCAGCAATAGTGCAAGTTCCACCACTTAAAAAGATGAGAGGCATCTGTAATTTACATCATAGGTAGACCTCAACTATGGGAGACAAACTGAGAAAAAAAAATTCAGAAAATCACATTGTCTGTTTTTTAACATTTTATTTGCATATTATGGTAGAAAATAAGTATTTGGTCAGAAACAAACAATCAAGATTTCTGGCTCTCACAGACTTGTAACTTCTTCTTTAAGAGTCTCCTCTTTCCTCCACTCATTACCTGTAGTAATGGCACCTGTTTAAACTTGTTATCAGTATAAAAAGACACCTGTGCACACCCTCAAACAGTCTGACTCCAAACTCCACTATGGTGAAGACCAAAGAGCTGTCAAAGGACACCAGAAAAAAAATTGTAGCCCTGCACCAGGCTGGGAAGACTGAATCTGCAATAGCCAACCAGCTTGGAGTGAAGAAATCAACAGTGGGAGCAATAATTAGAAAATGGAAGACATACAAGACCACTGATAATCTCCCTCGAGCTGGGGCTCCACGCAAAATCCCACCCCGTGGGGTCAGAATGATCACAAGAACGGTGAGCAAAAATCCCAGAACCACGCGTGGGGACCTAGTGAATGAACTGCAGAGAGCTGGGACCAATGTAACAAGGCCTACCATAAGTAACACACTACGCCACCCTGGACTCAGATCCTGCAGTGCCAGACGTGTCCCACTGCTTAAGCCAGTACATGTCCGGGCCCGTCTGAAGTTTGCTAGAGAGCATTTGGATGATCCAGAGGAGTTTTGGGAGAATGTCCTATGGTTTGATGAAACCAAACTGGAACTGTTTGGTAGAAACACAACTTGTCGTGTTTGGAGGAAAAAGAATACTGAGTTGCATCCATCAAACACCATACCTACTGTAAAGCATGGTCGTGGAAACATCATGCTTTGGGGCTGTTTCTCTGCAAAGGGGCCAGGACGACTGATCCGGGTACATGAAAGAATGAATGGGGCCATGTATCGTGAGATTTTGAGTGCAAACCTCCTTCCATCAGCAAGGGCATTGAAGATGAAACGTGGCTGGGTCTTTCAACATGACAATGATCCAAAGCACACCGCCAGGGCAACGAAGGAGTGGCTTCGTAAGAAGCATTTCAAGGTCCTGGAGTGGCCTAGTCAGTCTCCAGATCTCAACCCTATAGAAAACCTTTGGAGGGAGTTGAAAGTCCGTGTTGCCAAGCGAATAGCCAAAAACATCACTGCTCTAGAGGAGATCTGCATGGAGGAATGGGCCAACATACCAACAACAGTGTGTGGCAACCTTGTGAAGACTTACAGAAAACGTTTGACCTCTGTCATTGCCAACAAAGGATATATTATAAAGTATTGAGATTAAATTTTGTTTCTGGCCAAATACTTATTTTCCACCATAATATGCAAATAAAATGTTAAAAAAACAGACAATGTGATTTTCTGGATTTTTTTTTCTCAGTTTGTCTCCCATAGTTGAGGTCTACCTATGATGTAAATTACAGACGCCTCTCATCTTTTTAAGTGGTGGAACTTGCACTATTGCTGACTGACTAAATACTTTTTTGCCCCACTGTATGTGGTGGTAGCATGTTTTTGGTTTGTTTGGTGCATGTTTTGTAGCTTTTGTATGACTCTGTATGTATGTATGTTTTGTATTCTTTGGCACAGATTTGTTTTTTTATCTAATTATATTTTTATACGTATTTTTTATTATGTTTATATATATAGTCATGTTATTTAATTCCTATCAACAATTTTTAATACTGTGGTATCATTAATGGATAGTGTTTTGCATAATTTTTGTATGGTCCGAATGTTATTATATTTCTAAATCCATCTAGAGCTTTTGCCCTTTCCCTTATTGGCTGCGGTGACGCTGTGCGCTGATGTGCGCATGCGCCGCTCCCGTCCTGTGGCTGGGGTTCCAGGAGTGTGTGTTGTCGACTGTGTCAGCTGACGCCCTCGATGACGCACTTCCGGATTCCGGTCGCGGTGATGGCGGCGGCTCGCATGTGGTATCTCGGCGCCATGTAACTATGGCGTCTCCTAATTATAGATATTTTGCAGCTGTTATTTTGCTATATATGAGCCCTCCTGCCCGATTCACATCACTCCCTGACGAAGCGGTGAGCGAAACGTGCGTTGGAGTGGTGTGTGCGGGGCAGTGGCATCCCTATACTGGTTGGTATATTGTATTATATTATAATTTATGATATATTTGGCAGCATATGCGACTTGAAATATTATTTCACCATGGTGATGGATGTTTTTTACACTGGTTGATTATATATATAGCGTTTTGTATATAATTCATATATTTTTTATTGATTGCACTCAAAGCACTTTACTATAATTAAATATTTTGTGTTATTCACGTGGCATATATAGATATATATTTTATTATATTATATATTTTTTCATCACGTTATTTTATAGATATTATATAATTGATCACATATTAAATATTTTTTATCTATTTGCTGCGGGTTAGTTTATGTATTTGTACTGATATACATTTTATGCCAATCAGTTTGGGTTTGCCCTGTCCTGCACATACAGGGGCTGTAATAATATTAAATATCATATCCCCATTAAATCTCAATTATATGCATATATACATTGTATTGAGTTTTTAATAAATATAGCTAATTATTTTTATCTGTTCTATTTTTAATAAAGATTTCTAAGTAGACAGTGTCTTGGTGATATTTTTGTGATTATATTTGAATAATAATAAAAATATTTTTATAAAATATTTTTTGGTCTGATGGAATTTTTTAAGTAGTAAGTTCCCTCAGGGGTCTAGTTTCCAAAATGGTTTTACTTTTGGGCAGTTTTTCACTGCTCAGTCACATCAGGGGCTCTCCAAATGCAACATGGTGCTGGCTAATTATTCCAGCAAACTTTACATTCAAAAAGTCAAATGGCACTCCATTTCCGAGCCCTACTGTGCGCCCAAAAAGTGGTTTCCCCCACATGTGGGGTATCGGCATACTCAGGAGAAATTGCACAACAAATGTTGGGGTCCATTTTTTACTGTTACTCTTGCAAAAATTAAAAAATAGTTTTACATTAACATTTCTCCTTCGCCTCATTGGGGGACACAGACCGTGGGTGTATGCTGCTGCCAATAGGAGGCTGACACTAAGTGATACAAAAAAAGTGATCTCCTCCCCTGCAGTATACACCCCCCTGCTGGCTCTCAGCTAACCAGTTCTTGCTTAGTGTCTTTAGGAGGCACATGGGTCTGTTTCAGACCCCAACGTTTTTATTTTATTGTTTACTTTTCTGTAAATTTTTATTTTTTAATTAACGGAGTGAAGGGGGCGACGGTTCCTTTCAAGGTTCCGATCTCCCCCGAACCATCAACAGGCGAGCACGGCGAGTATACCTCCCCGTACCCTTTCCTGCGACGTGGGAAGCCATGCCTGAGCTCACTTCAGGGGCGACGGTTCCTTTCAAGGTTCCGATCTCCCCCGAACCATCAACAGGCGAGCACGGCGAGTATACCTCCCCGTACCCTTTCCTGCGACGTGGGAAGCCATGCCTGAGCTCACTTCAGGGGCGACGGTTCCTTTCATGGTCCCGATCTCCCCACACCAGCAGCAGGCGACCACATGGAGTGTCGCCTCCATGTATCCTCTCCTGGAGCCAGGCCTAATGCCGGACAACTGACCCTGTCCACCCGGACTGAGCTCCGTGGCTGTACAGAGGCCCCTCTCTATGGCGTCCGAGCAGCCCCCACTGTCCCACCACTGTGAAAGCGGATGGCACAAGGAGGCGGACGGTTCCTCTCCACCTCCCTAACAAACGGATGATGGATTGAGGTTTATCCCTGCACCGTCCACGCTGCACAGAACAGCGCTGAAACCCACATCCGCGGCGGCTCCATGCCGGGTCGCGCACCAATGGTGAGTGGATCCATCTTCAGTGGGATATGCACAGGCAGCCTCAGCCACTTCCCTGTGGCCCACCTCTCTGAGGTAACGCTCTGGATGGCTGCAAAAATTTAGTCCCCGGCTTCGGCCGATTTGTAGGCCGCATCGTGGAAGTCTTACCTGGAACGACCCACTGGTGACGTCCGCCGGCTACAGAAATTTAGGCCCCGGCTTGGGCCTATTCAACATCGTGTCTGTGGCTCCGCCCCCCAAATTGGCGCTTCTCGCTCTCTGCGAGATTTTATCAACTCTGCAGCTCCCGGTGGCCATCTTGGTCCACCCGGCTAGCTCACACTGGGGTGACAGTATTTTTTTTTTTTTTCATGGTCTTAAAGGTGCATGACCAGTATTCTCTGGTCTAAAAAGGTGCACGACCAGTATTCTCTGGACTTAAAGGTGCATGACCAGTATTCTCTGGTCTTAAAGGTGCATGACCAGTATTCTCTGGTCTTAAAGGTGCATGACCAGTGTTCTCTGGTCTTAAAGGTGCAGGACCAGTATTCTCTGGTCTTAAAGGTGCACGACCAGTATTCTCTGGTCTTAAAGGTGCACGACCAGTATTCTCTGGTCTTAAAGGTGCAGGACCAGTATTCTCTGGTCTTAAAGGTGCACGACCAGTATTCTCTGGTCTTAAAGGTGCACGACCAGTATTCTCTGGTCTTAAAGGTGCACGACCAGTATTCTCTGGTCTTAAAGGTGCACGACCAGTATTCTCTGGTCTTAAAAGTGCACGACCAGTATTCTCTGGTCTTAAAGGTGCACGACCAGTATTCTCTGGTCTTAAAGGTGCACGACCAGTATTCTCTGGTCTTAAAGGTGCACGACCAGTATTCTCTGGTCTTAAAGGTGCACGACCAGTATTCTCTGGTATTAAAGGTGCACGACCAGTATTCTCTGGTATTAAAGGTGCATGACCAGTATTCTCTGGTCTTAAAGGTGCATGACCAGTATTCTCTGGTCTTAAAGGTGCATGACCAGTATTCTCTGGTCTTAAAGGTGCATGACCAGTATTCTCTGATCTTAAAGGTGCATGACCAGTATTCTCTGGTCTTAAAGGTGCATGACCAGTATTCTCTGGTCTTAAAGGTGCATGACCAGTATTCTCTGGTCTTAAAGGTGCATGACCAGTATTCTCTGGTCTTAAAGGTACATGACCAGTATTCCCTGGTCTTAAAGGTGCATGACCAGTATTCTCTGGTCTTAAAGGTGCATGACCAGTATTCCCTGGTCTTAAAGGTGCAGGACCAGTATTCCCTGGTCTTAAAGGTGCAGGACCAGTATTCCCTGGTCTTAAAGGTGTAGGACCAGTAATCCCTGGTCTTAAAGGTGCATGACCAGTATTCCCTGGTCTTAAAGATGCATGACCAGTATTCTCTGGTCTTAAAGGTGCATGACCAGTATTCTCTGGTCTTAAAGGCGCATGACCAGTATTCTCTGGTCTTAAAGGCGCATGACCAGTATTCCCCGGTCTTAAAGGCGCATGACCAGTATTCCCCGGTCTTAAAGGCGTATGACCAGTATTTCCTGGTCTTAAAGGCGCTTGATCAGACCGAGGAGCCCTCCGCTGCCGACCCCAGCTTTATCCTCTAGTTCCCCTCAGTGGACTTCTTCACTGACCAATCCATGGTTCTCTGACCAAGAGATTGAATCCCTCTGTGTACCCTCTGTGTTTGGAGTGCTCGCAGGACCAATATACAGGGTCCCTATCCTACATGGGAGCCGTCGGCTAGCAGGGGCCGCAAGTATTCTAGAAACGTGCAGGCATCTAGAAACATACAGGTATCTAGAAACATACAGGTATCTAGAAAACGGAAGTTTTTCGTTTCCTGCTCCCTCACCAATGATTTGATGACAACAAGGCTCTGAATATGGATTGGATATTGCCTGAGCTTGCCAGAGCTTCAGAGACTAAACTCCCTCGAGAGCATTTGCCATTCAATTCGGATAAGCGATTCACTGGACAGAAGCCTCTACGTGGGATGCCATGCCTGGCCTGTTTTTTAAGGGCGACGGGTCCTTTAAAGGGCACCGATCTCCCCACACCATCAACAGATGAGCACACGGAGTGTCGTCTCCATGTTTCCTCTTCTGCATCCAGGCCTAACGCCAGACAACCTGTCCTGTCCACCTGGAGACCTGAACTCTGTGGACATATAGAGGCACCCTTTTTGGAGTATGAGCTCCCCCCTCTGCATCACCACTATTTAGTGGATGATGTATGAGGGCAGACAATTCCTCTCCACTTCCCTGTTAAGAGGTTGATGGATCGAGGGTTCCTAATTTTTATCTCTGCACCGGGAAAAGAGGAGATGGCAAGAGACTATGACCTGCTGGATGCAGCCGCACATTCTGCCATGGGGCAGATTAACCGGGTAGAATCTCCTGTGGTATACCTACCAGTATCCCTACCTGATGGGTCATCAATTAAAAATACCACGGACTGTCAGATAGCAAATCTGGTTCGTTCCGTCTTGCGGCTTCGGGTCCAGTGCTCTATCCTCCCTAGCGGCCGCATGGATTGCTAGAGCAATGGTCTCCTGCCTGGAGACCTTAACTACCTTGATTCACATCAGCAACAACTGGCCAATCAAATCCTTTGAGCGGGAGACTGACAAAGGATTGTATAAGGATTGTCCAGCACAGTCTAGATCTAAGGGATCTTGGTTCCAAACAGGGGAACGAAAAGTAAGATCGACCCTGGACCTCAAACTTCTAACAACCTTTGACATGGTCCTCCTTCTTTGGATGGAGTTCCTCCGCTCAGCCATTACTTCAACAGAAAAAGGTGCAGTTTCCGGCATCCATCGACATTCGGGTTGCTTGCCCTCTGCAAAAATTCCTTCGCCTTTCCATTCGTCAGCAGCATTTTCAAGTCACAACCTTGTCCTTCGGCCTTGCTTCCACACCCAGAGTGTTTGCACGGGTCATGTTTCTCTTGCACTCTAGAGGCGTGCTCGTCCTGCCCTGTTTGGTCTGTCTAGCCGCCCTTCCAGGACTACGCTGAGTCATCTATATCTCTTGCGATACCTTCTTGTCATGATCCCAATGGCAGGGGATCACAAAAGGACAAGCAGAAAAACAAAACAATCTCTAGGGTGATGGAACCTGAGCTGACCGCGATCCTGAACCTAAACACACAACTAGCAGTAGCCGGGGAACGTGCCTACGATGATTCCTAGACTGTTATGTTTGCTAATGACAGGTGTTATGAAGGCAATCCAGAAACACAGTGTGCTTAGCGATCAGAGCGCACACAGTGATCTGACAAATACCCAAAAATACAAGAACGAGCTCTGAGACGTGGAAACTCTGTAGACTGCACACCTGATCCTATCCTAAACACAACTAAAAGCGGCTGTGGATTGCGCCTAACAACTACCTAGGCAACTCGGCACAGCCTAAGAAACTAGCTAGCCTGAAGATAGAAAAATAGGCCTGACTTGCCCCAGAGAAATTCCCCAAAGGAAAAGGCAGCCCCCCACATATAATGACTGTGAGTAAGATGAAAAGACAAAACGTAGGGATGAAATAGATTCAGCAAAGTGGGGCCCGATATTCTAGGACAGAGCGAGGACAGTAAAGCGAACTTTGCAGTCTACAAAAAACCCTAAAGCAAAACCACGCAAAGGGGCAAAAAAAAACCCACCGTGCCGAACTAACGGCACGGCGGTACACCCTTTGCGTCTCAGAGCTTCCAGCAAAACAAAAGACAAGCTGGAAAGAAAAAAAGCAACAAAAAAGCAAAAAGCACTTAGCTATACAGAGAAGCAGGTCACAGGAACAATCAGGAGAAGCTCAGATCCAACACTGAAACATTGACAAGGAGCAAGGATAGCAGCATCAGGCAGAGTTAAGTAATGAAGCAGTTAACGAGCTCACCAGAAAACCTGAGGGAGGAAGCTCAGAAACTGGAGTACCACTTGTGACCACAGGAGTGAATTCAGCCACAGAATTCACAACAGTACCCCCCCCTTGAGGAGGGGTCACCGAACCCTCACCAGAGCCCCCAGGCCGACCAGGATGAGCCGCATGAAAGGCACGAACAAGATCGGAAGCATGAACATCAGAGGCAAAAACCCAGGAATTATCTTCCTGAGCATAACCCTTCCATTTAACCAGATACTGGAGTTTCCGTCTAGAAACACGAGAATCCAAAATCTTCTCCACAATATACTCCAATTCCCCCTCCACCAAAACCGGGACAGGAGGCTCAACAGATGGAACCATAGGTGCCACGTATCTCCGCAACAACGACCTATGGAATGCATTATGTATGGAAAAGGAGTCTGGGAGGGTCAAACGAAAAGACACAGGATTGAGAACCTCAGAAATCCTATACGGACCAATAAAACGAGGTTTAAATTTAGGAGAGGAAACCTTCATAGGAATATGACGAGAAGATAACCAAACCAGATCCCCAACACGAAGTCGGGGACCCACACGGCGTCTGCGATTAGCGAAAAGTTGAGCTTTCTCCTGGGACAAGATCAAATTGTCCACTACCTGAGTCCAGATCTGCTGCAACCTATCCACCACAGAATCCACACCAGGACAGTCCGAAGACTCAACCTGTCCTGAAGAGAAACGAGGATGGAACCCAGAATTGCAAAAAAATGGAGAAACCAAGGTAGCCGAGCTGGCCCGATTATTAAGGGCGAACTCAGCCAACGGCAAAAAGGACACCCAATCATCCTGGTCTGCAGAAACAAAACATCTCAGATATGTTTCCAAGGTCTGATTGGTTCGTTCGGTCTGGCCATTAGTCTGAGGATGGAAAGCCGAGGAAAAGGATAGGTCAATGCCCATCCTACCACAAAAGGCTCACCAAAACCTTGAAACAAACTGGGAACCTCTGTCAGAAACAATATTCTCAGGAATGCCATGCAACTGAACCACATGCTGAAAGAACAAAGGTACCAAATCAGAGGAGGAAGGCAATTTAGCCAAGGGCACCAGATGGACCATTTTAGAAAAGCGATCACAGACCACCCAAATGACTGACATCTTTTGAGAAACGGGAAGGTCAGAAATGAAATTCATCGAAATATGTGTCCAAGGCCTCTTTGGGACCGGCAAGGGCAAAAGCAACCCACTGGCACGAGAACAGCAGGGCTTAGCCCTAGCACAAATCCCACAGGACTGCACAAAAGTACGTACATCCCGTGACAGAGATGGCCACCAGAAGGATCTAGCCACTAACTCTCTGGTACCAAAGATTCCAGGATGACCAGCCAACACCGAACAATGAAGTTCAGAGATAAGTTTATTAGTCCACCTATCAGGGACGAACAGTTTCTCTGCTGGACAACGATCAGGTTTATTCGCCTGAAATTTTTGCAGCACCCGCCGCAAATCAGGGGAGATGGCAGACACAATGACTCCTTCCTTGAGGATACCCGCTGGCTCAGATAAACCCGGAGAGTCGGGCACAAAACTCCTAGACAGAGCATCCGCCTTCACATTTTTAGAGCCCGGAAGGTACGAAATCACAAAGTTGAAGCGGGCAAAAAATAACGACCAACGGGCCTGTCTAGGATTCAAGCGCTTGGCAGACTCGAGATAAGTCAAGTTCTTATGATCAGTCAATACCACCACGCGATGCTTAGCTCCTTCAAGCCAATGACGCCACTCCTCGAATGCCCACTTCATGGCCAGCAACTCTCGATTGCCCACATCATAATTACGCTCAGCGGGCGAAAACTTCCTGGAAAAGAAAGCACATGGTTTCATCACTGAGCAATCAGAACCTCTCTGTGACAAAACCGCCCCTGCTCCAATCTCAGAAGCATCAACCTCGACCTGGAACGGAAGAGAAACATCTGGCTGACACAACACAGGGGCAGAACAAAAACGACGCTTCAACTCCTGAAAAGCTTCCACAGCAGCAGAAGACCAATTAACCAAATCAGCACCCTTCTTGGTCAAATCGGTCAATGGTTTGGCAATGCTAGAAAAATTACAGATGAAGCGACGATAAAAATTAGCAAAGCCCAGGAACTTTTGCAGACTTTTCAGAGATGTCGGCTGAATCCAATCCTGGATGGCTTGGACCTTAACTGGATCCATCTCGATAGTAGAAGGGGTAAAGATGAACCCCAAAAATGAAACTTTCTGCACACCGAAGAGACACTTTGATCCCTTCACAAACAAAGAGTTAGCACGCAGGACCTGAAAAACCATTCTGACCTGCTTCACATGAGACTCCCAATCATCTGAGAAGATCAAAATGTCATCCAAGTAAACAATCAGGAATTTATCCAGATACTCACGGAAGATGTCATGCATAAAAGACTGAAACACAGATGGAGCATTGGCAAGTCCGAACGGCATCACTAGATACTCAAAATAACCCTCGGGCGTATTGAATGCAGTTTTCCATTCATCTCCTTGCCTGATTCTCACCAGATTATACGCACCACGAAGATCTATCTTAGTGAACCAACTAGCCCCCTTAATCCGAGCAAACAAGTCAGATAACAATGGCAAGGGATACTGAAATTTAACAGTGATCTTATTAAGAAGGCGGTAATCTCAGCGAACCATCCTTCTTGGCTACAAAGAAGAACCCTGCTCCCAGTGGTGATGACGATGGGCGAATATGTCCCTTCTCCAGGGATTCCTTCACATAACTGCGCATAGCGGCATGTTCGGGCACGGATAAATTAAATAATCGACCTTTAGGGAATTTACTACCAGGAATCAAATTGATAGCACAATCACAATCCCTATGCGGAGGTAGAGCATCGGACTTGGGCTCTTCAAATACATCCTGATAATCAGACAAGAACTCTGGGACCTCAGAAGGGGTGGATGACGAAATCGACAAAAATGGAACATCACCATGTACCCCCTGACAACCCCAGCTGGATACCGACATGGAATTCCAATCCAATACTGGATTATGGGTTTGTAGCCATGGCAACCCCAACACGACCACATCATGCAGATTATGCAACACCAGAAAGCGAATAACTTCCTGATGTGCAGGAGCCATGCACATGGTCAGCTGGGCCCAGTATTGAGGTTTATTCTTGGCCAAAGGTGTAGCATCAATTCCTCTCAATGGAATAGGACACCGCAAAGGCTCCAAGAAAAACCCACAACGTTTAGCATAATCCAAATCCATCAGATTCAGGGCAGCGCCCGAATCCACAAACGCCATGACAGAAAACGACGAAAAAGAGCATATCAAGGTAATGGACAGAAGGAATTTGGACTGTACAGTACCAATGACGGCAGACCTAGCGGACCGCTTAGTGCGCTTAGGACAATCAGAAATAGCATGAGTGGAATTACCACAGTAGAAACACAGACCATTCAGACGTCTGTATTCCTGCCGTTCAACTCTAGTCATAGTCCTATCGCACTGCATAGGGTCAGGTTTAACCTCAGGCAGTACCGCCAAATGGTGCACAGATTTACGCTCGCGCAAGCGTCGACCGATCTGAATGGCCAAAGACAAAGACTCATTCAAACCAGCAGGCATAGGAAATCCCACCATGACATCCTTAAGAGCCTCAGAGAGACCCTTTCTGAACAAAGCTGCCAGCGCAGATTCATTCCACTGAGTGAGTACTGACCATTTCCTAAATTTCTGACAATATACTTCTATATCATCCTGACCCTGGCACAAAGCCAGCAAATTTTTCTCAGCCTGATCCACTGAATTAGGCTCATCGTACAGCAATCCGAGCGCCAGGAAAAACGCATCGACACTACTCAATGCAGGGTCTCCTGGCGCAAGAGAAAATGCCCAGTCTTGAGGGTCGCCGCGCAAAAAAGAAATAATAATCAAAACCTGTTGAATAGGACTACCAGAAGAATGAGGTTTCAAGGCCAGAAATAGCTTACAATTATTTTTGAAACTTAGAAACTTAGTTCTATCTCCAAAAAACAAATCAGGAATAGGAATTCTTGGTTCTAACATAGATTTCTGATCAATAGTATCTTGAATTTTTTGTACATTTATAACGAGATTATCCATTGAAGAGCACAGACCCTGAATATCCATGTCCACACCTGTGTCCAGAATAACCCAAATGTCTAGGGGAAAAAAAAAAAATGAACACAGAGCAGAGAAAAAAAAAAAAAAAAAATGATGTCAGAACTTTTTCTTTCCCTCTATTGAGAATCATTAGTTATGGCTCCTTGTACTGTTATGTTTGCTAATGACAGGTGTTATGAAGGCAATCCAGAAACACAGTGTGCTTAGCGATCAGAGCGCACACAGTGATCTGACAAATACCCAAAAATACAAGAACGAGCTCTGAGACGTGGAAACTCTGTAGACTGCACACCTGATCCTATCCTAAACACAACTAACAGCGGCTGTGGATTGCGCCTAGCAACTACCTAGGCAACTCGGCACAGCCTAAGAAACTAGCTAGCCTGAAGATAGAAAAATAGGCCTGACTTGCCCCAGAGAAATTCCCCAAAGGAAAAGGCAGCCCCCCACATATAATGACTGTGAGTAAGATGAAAAGACAAAACGTAGGGATGAAATAGATTCAGCAAAGTGGGGCCCGATATTCTAGGACAGAGCGAGGACAGTAAAGCGAACTTTGCAGTCTACAAAAAACCCTAAAGCAAAACCACGCAAAGGGGCAAAAAAAAAACCACCGTGCCGAACTAACGGCACGGCGGTACACCCTTTGCGTCTCAGAGCTTCCAGCAAAACAAAAGACAAGCTGGACAGAAAAAAAGCAATAAAAAAGCAAAAAGCACTTAGCTATACAGAGCAGCAGGTCACAGGAACAATCAGGAGAAGCTCAGATCCAACACTGAAACATTGACAAGGAGCAAGGATAGCAGCATCAGGCAGAGTTAAGTAATGAAGCAGTTAACGAGCTCACCAGAAAACCTGAGGGAGGAAGCTCAGAAACTGCAGTACCACTTGTGACCACAGGAGTGAATTCAGCCACAGAATTCACAACACTAGACGTCTCGCGCCAGCCGAAGGATTAACTTCCCCTATTAGAAGAAACACAGACCTCACTTGCCTCCAGAGAAACACCCCACAGAAATAGCAGCCCCCCACATGTAATAACGGTGAAATGAGAGGAAAGCACATACGTAGTAATGAAAACAGAATCAGCAAAAATGAGGCCCGCTAAAGCTAGATAGCAGAGGATACAAAAGTGAACTGCGCGGTCAGCGAAAAACCCTTCAAAAAACCATCCTGAAATTACTTGAACTCATGTGCCAACCATCCTGAAATTACTTGAACTCATGTGCCAACTCATGGAACATGAGGAGTAATTTCAGCCCACTAGAGCAACCAGCAGCAAGGAATCACATATCTGCAAGCTGGACTAAGACAAAAATTAAGCAAAACGTGGAACAGGAAAATCAAAACTTAGCTTGTCCTGAAGATTACAGACACAGGTAGCAGAGGTAAAAAGACACACTGATTACATTGATAGCCGGCGAGGAAATGACAAGAAAGCCAGGTTAAATAGGAAACTCCCATAACCTGATGGAACAGGTGGACACCAGAGACCGCAGAGAACAAAAGTCACCCATTACCATCAGCAACCACCAGAGGGAGCCCAAAAACAGAACTCACAACACCTTCTCTCCTGAGCTGGCAGCTACACTTAGACAAGTTCTCCTCATTTCCAGCCCAGCAGATATCCTTTTTAGTTTCAATAACTTTTTATTTTCAATAACATAGCAATTGAACAACAGATTCCCTTACAAGGGAGTTCAATAAGCTTAAATCTAAACAAAGAGGAAAAACCATACATATATTGACTCAAATTCGAAAATACAGATATGACGAGACAAGAACATGGGGGACATAAAAGAGGGAAAATGGGGAAGGAAATGAGATTCTGCACTTTACTTTATGGTAAGCTGCAGTACATTTACAAGTCAGGACTATACTTTGCTCCGTTTTGAGTTTCGCCTCCCACCTCCCCGCACCCCACCCAACGTAGGCTCAACCCCAGTGTCATCAGAATCTCTCACAGGATAATGAAGTCTCAAATAGATAAAGTCAAGGTTTGTTCAAGATTCAAGTTCGTGTTAAGATCCATCCACGGTTTCCAAATTTGGTAGAAGGCCTCCCACCAATCTTCCCTAGTCGCATGTATACGTTCATATAAGAGGATTGTATTCATTTTATCTCTAACTGATTGGACAGAGAGAAATGGCGACCTCCAGTTGGTAGCTATATGTAGCTTAGCGGCCATAAGCAGCTGGCCTATCAACCTGTGGAATTTGTTAGAAAAGCCTGGGTATTTGGCTCCCAAAAGGAATGTGGCCGGATCAAGTTGTATTGCCCCGCCATACATTTTTTCAATTATTAATCCTACTTCCCGCCACATAGTTGAGGCTATCGGACATTCCCACCAAATATGCTTCATATCTCCCACTGCGCCACATCCTCTAAAGCATTTATCTGAAATGTTGGGGTATATAGTGTGGAGTTTACTTGGGACTTGGTATGTTCTGTGTAGGACTTTAATGGATGTTTCTGCCAGGGATGCTTGATGACTAGGGTTGAGCGAAACGGGTCGAACATTTTCAAAAGTCGCCGACTTTTGGCTAAGTCGGGGTTTCATGAAACCCGATCCGACCCCTGTGCGGGGTCGGCCATGCGGTACGCGACTTTCGCGCCAAAGTCGCGTTTCAATGACGCGAAAAGCGCCATTTCTCAGCCAATGAAGGTAAACGCAGAGTGTGGGCAGCGTGATGACATAGGTCCTGGTCCCCACCATCTTAGAGAAGGGCATTGCAGTGATTGGCTTGCTGTCTGCGACGTCACAGGGGCTATAAAGAGGCGTTCCCGCCGACCGCCATCTTACTGCTGCTGATCTGAGCTTAGGGAGAGGTTGCTGCCGCTTTGTCAGAAGCAGGGATAGCGTTAGGCAGGGTCCATTAACCACAAAACCGCTTGTGCTGCAGCGATTTGCACTGTCCAACACCACCCTCGGTGTGCAGGGACAGTGGAATTTTTTTTTTTTTTTTTTTTCCCCTCAGCGCTGTAGCTCATTGGGCTGCCCTAGAAGGCTCCCTGATAGCTGCATTGCTGTGTGTACGCCGCTGTGCAAACCAACTGCTTTTTTCAAAGCACAAATCCTCTTGTTCCTTCCTTTCTGCACAGCTATCTTTTTTGTTTGTCCACACTTTTTATTTCATTTGTGCATCAGTCCACTCCTTATTGCTGCCTGCCATACCTGGCTGAGATTACTGCAGGCAGGGAGATAGTAGCTGCCTGCCATACCTGGCTGAGATTACTGCAGGCAGGGAGATAGTAATTGTAGGACATTCCCTGTTTTTTTTTTTTTTTTTTTTTTGGTGGGAGATTAAGATTGGCAATTTGGCATTTCTGCTAGAGTGCCATCCCTGTGTGTGCCATCTCTCTCACATAGTGGGCCATAGAAAGCCTTTTCATTTTTCTGTATTTTTTTTTGTGGGGTGTATAAATTCTCCCTGATAAAAATACAGTGGGAGATTAATATTGGCCTTTGGGCTTGTGTGCCAGTCCTGAGTGTGCCATCTCTCTCACAAATAGTGGGCCATAGAAAGCCTATTTTATTTTTTTTTGGGTTTTATAAATTCTCCCTGAAAAAAAGGGAGATTAATATTGGCCTCTGGGCTTCTGTGCCAGTCCTGAGCGTGCCATCTGTGCCAGTCCTGAGCGTCCCATCTCTCTCACAAATAGTGGGCCATAGAAAGCCTATTTAATTTTTTTTTTGGTTTTATAAATTTTCCCTGAAAAAAGGGAGATTAATATTGGCCTCTGGGCTTGTGTGCCAGTTGTGAGCGTGCCATCTGTGCCAGTCCTGAGCGTGCCATCTCTCTCACAAATAGTGGGCCATAGAAAGCCTATTTAAATATTTTTTTGGTTTTATAAATTCTCCCAGAAAAAAAGGGAGATTAATATTGGCCTCTGGGCTTGTGTGCCAGTTGTGAGCGTGCCATCTGTGCCAGTCCTGAGCGTGCCATCTCTCTCACAAATAGTGGGCCATAGAAAGCCTATTTAAATATTTTTTTGGTTTTATAAATTCTCCCAGAAAAAAAGGGAGATTAATATTGGCCTCTGGGCTTCTGTGCCAGTTGTGAGCGTGCCATCTGTGCCAGTCCTGAGCGTGCCATCTCTCTCACAAATAGTGGGCCATAGAAAGCCTATTTAAATATTTTTTTGGTTTTATAAATTCTCCCAGAAAAAAAGGGAGATTAATATTGGCCTCTGGGCTTCTGTGCCAGTTGTGAGCGTGCCATCTGTGCCAGTCCTGAGCGTGCCATCTCTCTCACAAATAGTGGGCCATAGAAAGCCTATTTAAATATTTTTTTGGTTTTATAAATTCTCCCAGAAAAAAAGGGAGATTAATATTGGCCTCTGGGCTTCTGTGCCAGTCCTGAGCGTGCCATCTGTGCCAGTCCTGAGCGTCCCATCTCTCTCACAAATAGTGGGCCATAGAAAGCCTATTTTATTTTTTTTTTGGGTTTCAGAAATTCTCCCTGGAAAAAAAAAGGGAGATTAATATTGCCCTTTGGGCTTGTGTGCCAGTACTAAGCGTTCCATCTCTCTCTCTCTCTCAGTCAGTGGGCCATAGAACGCATATTTTTGGTTTTATTTGTTTTCTAAATTCTCCCTGAAAAAATCATTTTATTTTATTTGGTTTCTAAATTCTTCCTGATAAAATCATATTTTTTTTATTATTTTTATTTCTAAAGTCTCCCTGAAAAAAAAAAAAAAAAAAAACAACCAAAAAAACAGTGGGAGATTAATATTGGCCTTTCTGCTTGTGTGCCAGTCTTGACTCCTGGGTGTGCCATCTCTCTCTCTCTCTCTCTCTCTCTCTCTCTCTCTCTCTCTCTCTCTCCAATTGTGGTCCATAGAAAGCCTATATTTTTTTTCCTTGATTTGGGTTCTAAAATCTACCAGAGAAAATAACTACATCAATCATTGGTAGAAAAATATTGGCCTCTGGGTTTGTGTGCCACTCCTGACTCCTGTGTGCGTCATCTCTCAGTCAGTGGGCCATAGAACGCCTATTTTTGGTTTTATTTGTTTTCTAAATTCTCCCTGAAAAAATTATTTTATTTTATTTGGTTTCTAAATTCTTCCTGATAAAATCATATTTTTTTTATTATTTTTTTTTCTAAAGTCTCCCTGAAAAAAAAAAAAAAAAACAGTGGGAGATTAATATTGGCCTTTCTGCTTGTGTGCCAGTCTTGACTCCTGGGTGCGTCATCTCTCAGTCAGTGGGCCATAGAACGCCTATTTTTGGTTTTATTTGTTTTATAAATTCTCCCTGAAAAAATCATTTTATTTTATTTGGTTTCTAAATTCTTCCTGATAAAATCATATTTTTTTTATTATTTTTTTTTCTAAAGTCTCCCTGAAAAAAAAAAAAAAAAAAACAACCAAAAAAAACAGTGGGAGATTAATATTGGCCTTTCTGCTTGTGTGCCAGTCTTGACTCCTGGGTGCGTCATCTCTCAGTCAGTGGGCCATAGAACGCCTATTTTTGGTTTTATTTGTTTTCTAAATTCTCCCTGAAAAAATCATTTTATTTTATTTGGTTTCTAAATTCTTCCTGATAAAATCATATTTTTTTTATTATTTTTTTTTCTAAAGTCTCCCTGAAAAAAAAAAAAAAAAAAACAACCAAAAAAAACAGTGGGAGATTAATATTGGCCTTTCTGCTTGTGTGCCAGTCTTGACTCCTGGGTGCGTCATCTCTCAGTCAGTGGGCCATAGAACGCCTATTTTTGGTTTTATTTGTTTTATAAATTCTCCCTGAAAAAATCATTTTATTTTATTTGGTTTCTAAATTCTTCCTGATAAAATCATATTTTTTTTATTATTTTTTTTTCTAAAGTCTCCCTGAAAAAAAAAAAAAAAAAACAACCAAAAAAAACAGTGGGAGATTAATATTGGCCTTTCTGCTTGTGTGCCAGTCTTGACTCCTGGGTGCGTCATCTCTCAGTCAGTGGGCCATAGAACGCCTATTTTTGGTTTTATTTGTTTTCTAAATTCTCCCTGAAAAAATCATTTTATTTTATTTGGTTTCTAAATTCTTCCTGATAAAATCATATTTTTTTTATTATTTTTTTTTCTAAAGTCTCCCTGAAAAAAAAAAAAAAAAAAACAACCAAAAAAAACAGTGGGAGATTAATATTGGCCTTTCTGCTTGTGTGCCAGTCTTGACTCCTGGGTGCGTCATCTCTCAGTCAGTGGGCCATAGAACGCCTATTTTTGGTTTTATTTGTTTTCTAAATTCTCCCTGAAAAAATCATTTTATTTTATTTGGTTTCTAAATTCTTCCTGATAAAATCATATTTTTTTTATTATTTTTTTTTCTAAAGTCTCCCTGAAAAAAAAAAAAAAAAAAACAACCAAAAAAAACAGTGGGAGATTAATATTGGCCTTTCTGCTTGTGTGCCAGTCTTGACTCCTGGGTGTGCCATCTCTCTCTCTCTCTCTCTCCAATTGTGGTCCATAGAAAGCCTACATTTTTTTTCCTTGATTTGGGTTCCAAAATCTACCAGAGAAAATAACTCCATCAATCATTGGTAGAAAAATATTGGCCTCTGGGCTTGTGTGCCACTCCTGATTCCTGTGTGCGTCATCTCTCACTCAGTGGCCCATAGAAAGCATATAGTTTGTTACATTTGTTTTCTAAATTCTCCCTGCAAAAATCTATTTTTTTTTTTTTGGGGGGTTTCTAAAGTGTTCCTGAAAAAAATAAAAATAAAAAAAAAATAATAGTGTGACATTAATATTAACATTTGTGCTTCAGTGACAGTCCTGCGTGTGGGGCATCTCTCTAATTTGCAGCCACCAAAAAAAGAGTGTGTAACATTGGGCCTGATTTTCGCTGTGGTCTCACCAACCTGTAAAGGGGTAGCTAAATCATACAGAAGTTATAGCTCACCGTGTAAGTTGTGTGACTGCAACAAATAACGTTAGTTTGGTTACGTTTTTAAAACAATGAGGAAGTCTAGTGGAAGAGGTCGTGGCCGGGGGCGTTCATTGTCAGCTGGTAATGAGGGTAGTGGTAGTGGTGGAGCATCAGGTGGTCGTGGGGGAAAAAATATTGCACCTAAGTCTGGAGCTGTGGAGCCAGGTTCGTCGTCCGGCTACACAAGGCCTCGAACGCTCCCTTTTCTGGGATTAGGAAAACCGCTTTTAAAGCCGGAGCAGCAAGAGCAAGTTTTGGCTTATCTTGCTGACTCAGCCTCTAGCTCTTTTGCCTCATCTCGTGAAACTGGTAAAAGTAAAAGCAGCGCGTCGTTAGTGGATGTTCACGGTCAGGGACAAGTCACTTCCTTGTCCTCTTCAGCAAAAACAACAACAGAGAAGAATGCAGCAGGCGACACAACGGGTTACTCCATGGAGCTCTTTACACATACCGTCCCTGGCTTAGAAAGTGAAGCAGTTAACAGTCCATGCCCATTACAAATTGAATCTGACATGGAGTGCACTGACGCACAGCCACAGCCAGACTACTATGCTGGTCCTTTGACTCAGACCACAACATTGCCCTCGCAGGGTGCTGATCAAGAATCAGACCCTGATGAGACTATGTTGCCCCATCACGAACGCTATACCACCGAACGACACGGTGACACAGACGAAGTTGCGCAGGAGGTACAAGAAGAGTTATTAGATGACCCAGTTCTTGACCCCGATTGGCAGCCATTGGGGGAACAGGGTGCAGGCGGCAGCAGTTCTGAAGCAGAGGAGGAGGAGGGGCCGCAGCAGGCATCAACATCGCCACAGGTTCCATCTGCCGGGCCCGTATCTTGCCCAAAACGCGTGGCAAAGCCAAAACCTGGTGGAGGACAGCGTGGCCATCCGGTTAAAGCTCAGTCTGCAATGCCTGAAAAGGTATCCGATGCTAGAAAGAGTGCAGTCTGGCATTTTTTTAAACAACATCCAATTGATCAGCGCAAAGTCATCTGTCAAAAATGTTCTACTTCCTTAAGCAGAGGTCAGAATCTGAAAAGTCTCAATACTAGTTGCATGCATAGACATTTAACCACCATGCATTTGAAAGCTTGGACTAACTACCAAACGTCCCTTAAGGTTGTTGCACCCTCGGCCAATGAAGCTAGTCATCAACGCAACATCCCTTCCGGCAGTGTAGGACCACCATTTAGCGCACCACCTGCTGTATCTGTGCAGGTATCTTTGCCAGGCCAAAGCAGTCAGGGTCAGGGAATCACCAGTTTCGTAGTAGGAAACACTGCATCTAGGGCACCGGCGGCAACAATACCATCTCCCACCGTCTCTCAGTCTGCCATGTCCACCGGCACCCCCGCTAGTTCCACGATCTCCAGCTCTCCAGTCCAGCTCACCCTACATGAGACTATGGTTAGAAAAAGGAAATACTTAGCCTCGCATCCGCGTACACAGGGTTTGAACGCCCACATAGCTAGACTAATCTCGTTAGAGATGATGCCCTACCGGTTAGTTGAAAGCGAAGCTTTCAAAGACCTGATGGACTACGCTGTACCACGCTACGAGCTACCCAGTCGACACTTTTTTTCCAGAAAAGCCATCCCAGCCCTCCACCAGCATGTTAAAGAGCGCATCGTCCATGCACTCAGGCAATCTGTGAGCACAAAGGTGCACCTGACAACAGATGCATGGACCAGTAGGCATGGCCAGGGACGTTACGTGTCCATCACGGCACACTGGGTAAATGTGGTGGATTCAGGGTCCACAGGGGACAGCAAGTTTGGGACAGTTCTGCCTAGCCCACGGTCTAGTAAACAGTTGTCTGTAGCCGTTCGCACCCCCTCCTCCTCCTCCTCCTCGTCCTCCTGCAGAAGCAAGAGCTCGTCCACAGACCGCAGTCGCACAAACACTCCATCCGCACCTGCCACTGTTGCACACCAGGTCTCCCATTATGGGGCAGCTACTGGCATACGTCAGCAGGCTGTATTGGCTATGAAGTGTTTGGGCGACAATAGACACACCGCGGAAGTTCTGTCCGAGTTCTTGCAGCAAGAAACGCAGTCGTGGCTGGGCACTGTAGATCTTGAGGCAGGCAAGGTAGTGAGTGATAACGGAAGGAATTTCATGGCTGCCATCTCCCTTTCCCAACTGAAACACATTCCTTGCCTGGCTCACACCTTAAACCTGGTGGTGCAGTGCTTCCTGAAAAGTTATCCGGGGTTATCCGACCTGCTCCTCAAAGTGCGTGGACTTTGCGCACATATCCGCCGTTCGCCTGTACACTCCAGCCGTATGCAGACCTATCAGCGTTCTTTGAACCTTCCCCAGCATCGCCTAATCATAGACGTTGCAACAAGGTGGAACTCAACACTGCACATGCTTCAGAGACTGTGCGAACAGAGGCGGGCTGTTATGTTTTTGTGGGAGGATACACATACACGGGCAGGCAGTAGGATGGCAGACATGGAGTTGTCAGGTGTGCAGTGGTCGAAGATTCAAGACATGTGTCAAGTCCTTCAGTGTTTTGAGGAATGCACACGGCTGGTTAGTGCAGACAACGCCATAATAAGCATGAGCATCCCCCTAATGCGTCTGCTGATGCAAAGTTTGACGCACATAAAGGATCAGGCGTCTGCACCAGAGGAAGAGGAAAGCCTTGATGACAGTCAGCGATTGTCTGGTCAGGGCAGTGTACATGACGAGGTACCGGGCGAAGAGGAGGTGGAGGATGAGGAGGATGATGGGGATGAGTATATTTTTAATGAGGAAGCTTTCCCGGGGGCACGGGAAATTGGTGGCGTGGCAAGGCCGGGTTCTGGTTTTTTGAGGGACACAAGTGACGTAGATTTGCCTGCAACTGCCCCTCAACCAAGCACAACCGCAGATTTGACAACGGGAACTTTGGCCCACATGGCGGATTATGCCTTGCGTATCCTCAAAAGGGACACACGCATTACAAAAATGATGAACGATGACGATTACTGGTTGGCCTGCCTCCTTGATCCTCGCTATAAAGGCAAATTGCAAAATATTATGCCACATGAGAACTTGGAACTAATATTAGCAACAAAACAATCAACTCTTGTTGACCGTTTGCTTCTGGCATTCCCTGCACACAGCGCCCGTGATCGTTCTCACACGAGCTCCAGGGGCCAGCAGACCAGAGGTGTTAGAGGGGCAGAAATCAGAAGTGGCGTTGGACAGAGGGGTTTTCTGACCAGGTTGTGGAGTGATTTTTCTATGACCGCAGACAGGACAGGTACTGCAGCATCAATTCAAAGTGACAGGAGACAACATTTGTCCAGTATGGTTACAAACTATTTTTCATCCCTTATCGACGTTCTCCCTCAACCGTCATTCCCATTTGATTACTGGGCATCCAAATTAGACACCTGGCCAGAATTGGCAGAATATGCATTGCAGGAGCTTGCTTGCCCGGCAGCTAGTGTCCTATCAGAAAGAGTATTCAGTGCTGCAGGTTCAATACTAACAGAAAAAAGGACTCGTCTGGCTACCCAAAATGTAGATGATCTAACCTTCATTAAAATGAACCACAACTGGATTTCAAAATCTTTTGCCCCACCCTGCCCGGCTGACACCTAGCTTTCCTATGAAAAGGTCTTGCCTGTGGACTATTCTGAATGACTTTTCCAATCTCGTAATTTTCTTCACCTGATTGTCCAGCATACGACATGTTTCCACCTCACGAAATGGCCAAACTCCCCACACGGGGCCGTGCTATCGCCACTTTGCGCTTGGACCCTTGAGAGTGCTGTTTGTCTGAAGAGGTGGGTGTGGCCGCTTTTGGTCGACGGCACTGCCACTGGGTCCCTCATAGTACAATAAAGTGTCTCTGGCGGTGGTGGTGCGCACCCAACGTCAGACACACCGTTGTAATATGAGGGGCCCTGTGCCTGTACCGCCGGCCACAAGACAGTTCCCCCCCCCAGCTCAAACAGTGCTCTACCACTAGCAAAATTATCTCTCACAGCTTCACCAATGTGTAGTCTAGCCGCTGACATCCTTCAATGCCTGGCACTGACAATACCATTGTTTTGACATTTTTGTTATGTTAGGCCTTCGAAGCCTGTCTGCGGTCCCTTCTTTCTACAACTACTACACTGACCAGGCCACTGCTGGCCGTGTTACCCTGGAACCAATTTAAAAGTGCCTACAGTCAGCCCAATTTTGTTATGTTAGGCCTTCGAAGACTGTCTGCCGTCACTCCTTCCACTAGACTTCCACTGACCATACACTGCTGCCCATGTACCCCTGGAACCAATTTAAAGTGCCTACAGCCAGCCCAATTTTGTTATGTTAGGCCTTCGAAGCCTGTCTGCGGTCACTCCTTCCACTAGACTTCCACTGACCAGACCACTGCTGCCCGTGTACCCCTGGAACCAATTTAAAAGTGCCTACAGCCATGTGTTATTATTTTAGGCCTTCGATGCCTGTCTGCGGTCACTCCTTCCACTAGGCCTCCACTGACCACACCACTGCTGCCCGTGTACCCCTGGAACCAATTTAAAATTGCCTACAGCCAGCCCAATTTTTTTATTTTAGGCCTTCGATGCCTGTCTGCGGTCCATTCTTTCAACTACTACTACACTGACCAGGTCACTGCTGCCCGTGTACCCCTGGAACCAATTTAAAATTGCCTACAGCCAGCCCAATTTTTTTATTTTAGGCCTTCGATGCCTGTCTGCGGTCCATTCTTTCAACTACTACTACACTGACCAGGTCACTGCTGCCCGTGTACCCCTGGAACCAATTTAAAATTGCCTACAGCCAGCCCAATTTTTTTATTTTAGGCCTTCGATGCCTGTCTGCGGTCCATTCTTTCAACTACTACTACACTGACCAGGTCACTGCTGCCCGTGTACCCCTGGAACCAATTTAAAATTGCCTACAGCCAGCCCAATTTTTTTATTTTAGGCCTTCGATGCCTGTCTGCGGTCCATTCTTTCAACTACTACTACACTGACCAGGTCACTGCTGCCCGTGTACCCCTGGAACCAATTTAAAATTGCCTACAGCCATGTGTTATTATTTTAGGCCTTCGATGCCTGTCTGCGGTCACTCCTTCCACTAGGCCTCCACTGACCACACCACTGCTGTCCGTGTACCCCTGGAACCAATTTAAAATTGCCTACAGCCATGTGTTATTATTTTAGGCCTTCGATGCCTGTCTGCGGTCACTCCTTCCACTAGACTTCCACTGACCAGACCACTGCTGCCCGTGTACCCCTGGAACCAATTTAAAAGTGCCTACAGCCAGCCCAAGTTTGTTATGTTAGGCCTTCGATGCCTGTCTGCGGTCCATTCTTTCAACTACTACTACACTGACCAGGTCACTGCTGCCCGTGTACCCCTGGAACCAATTTAAAATTGCCTACAGCCAGCCCAATTTTTTTATTTTAGGCCTTCGATGCCTGTCTGCGGTCCATTCTTTCAACTACTACTACACTGACCAGGTCACTGCTGCCCGTGTACCCCTGGAACCAATTTAAAATTGCCTACAGCCATGTGTTATTATTTTAGGCCTTCGATGCCTGTCTGCGGTCACTCCTTCCACTAGGCCTCCACTGACCACACCACTGCTGCCCGTGTACCCCTGGAACCAATTTAAAATTGCCTACAGCCAGCCCAATTTTTTTATTTTAGGCCTTCGATGCCTGTCTGCGGTCCATTCTTTCAACTACTACTACACTGACCAGGTCACTGCTGCCCGTGTACCCCTGGAACCAATTTAAAATTGCCTACAGCCAGCCCAATTTTTTTATTTTAGGCCTTCGATGCCTGTCTGCGGTCCATTCTTTCAACTACTACTACACTGACCAGGTCACTGCTGCCCGTGTACCCCTGGAACCAATTTAAAATTGCCTACAGCCATGTGTTATTATTTTAGGCCTTCGATGCCTGTCTGCGGTCACTCCTTCCACTAGGCCTCCACTGACCACACCACTGCTGTCCGTGTACCCCTGGAACCAATTTAAAATTGCCTACAGCCATGTGTTATTATTTTAGGCCTTCGATGCCTGTCTGCGGTCCATTCTTTCAACTACTACTACACTGACCAGGGCACTGCTGGCCGTGTACCCCTGGAACCAACATCAGAAAATATAAAAATAAGTATTTTGCTTATAAAAAAGAAAATACTGGTGAGATATCAAATGCAGACATTTTAACATTAAAAACAAACACACAACTCTAATCTGGTACAGTACTAAAAATGGCCACCAGCTACAATTACTTTCTCCTGCAAGTAGTTAACTGAAAGTTTTTTTAAATTGAAAACACACATATGGCATCCACCGAGTGTTGTCCTGTCGCGTCTTCTTTATATTATTGCCGAGAAGATGCAAAATAATGAAAATAATAAAATCATTAATTACCAAAATAATAGAGAAAGTCAACACCACATTGCAAATAAACATTCATTCCAAATAAAGAAGCAGGGCGCGTCCGAGGGTGAGTATATACCTAATAAGAATATAATCACCCTCGGACGCGCAATGCTTATTTCCAACAGCCTTCCTTCCTAAGAATCAGCCCTTCCGTCGTGTAGAGAGACGTTGTGTTACACTCCAAGGTGTTCCCCAGGTTGCCTTTCCTGAGCTTCGATCTTCCGGCTCTCGTTTAGTAGTTCTTGGAAACTACTCTGCATTAGGCCTTCAAATTGGGTATGGGGTGTAGAGAGATGGTGTGTTCCACTCCAAGGTGTTCCCCAGGTTGCCTTTCCTGAGCTTCGATCTTCCGGCTCTCGTTTAGTAGTTGTTGGAAACTACGCTGCATTAGGCCTTCAAATTGGGTATGGGGTGTAGCGAGAGGGTGTGTTACACTCCAAGGTGTTCCCCAGGTTGCCTTTCCTGAGCTTCGATCTTCCGGCTCTCGTTTAGTAGTTCTTGGAAACTACACTGCATTAGGCCTTCAAATTGGGTATGGGGTGTAGAGAGAGGGTGTGTTACACTCCAAGGTGTTCCCCAGGTTGCCTTTCCTGAGCTTCGATCTTCCGGCTCTCGTTTAGTAGTTGTTGGAAACTACGCTGCATTAGGCCTTCAAATTGGGTATGGGGTGTAGCGAGAGGGTGTGTTACACTCCAAGGTGTTCCCCAGGTTGCCTTTCCTGAGCTTCGATCTTCCGGCTCTCGTTTAGTAGTTCTTGGAAACTACACTGCATTAGGCCTTCAAATTGGGTATGGGGTGTAGAGAGAGGGTGTGTTACACTCTAAGGTGTTCCCCAGGTTTCCTTGCCATTGCTTCGGTCTTCCGACTCTCGTTTAGTAGTTGTAGAAAAGTACACTGCATTAGGCCATACAAAATGGGTATGGGGTGGAGAGAGATGGTGTGTTACACTCCAAGGTGTTCCCCAGGTTGCCTTTCCTGAGCTTCTATCTTCAGGCTCTCATTAAATTGTGGTTAAATGGAACAACTGCATTTGGCGTACTAGTTGGTTTGGGGCCTACTATCGGTGTCTGCCACTCCTTGCTGTTCTCCTCCACTGAACAAAGCTGTGCCGCCTGTTTACTACGGTTGCCAATTTTGAACTGCATTTCGACTACTTACTGATTTGGCCCTACTCTCTGTGTCAGCCTCTCATTCCAGTTGTCCTCCACTGCAATGCCCCCTGGTTATTCCTGTGTTACCAATTTTGAACTGCATTTAGCCCACTTTCTTCTTTGGGCCTATATCTGTGTTTCCACTTCATCGTGCCCATTGCCCAGCCAGTGATAGATGAGTCTGCTGGTACATTGACCCATAACGCAACATTCCCCGTGCACGCTACACAACAACATTGTGACCCTGCTGAAAGTCAGGTTGCTCTTCCCGCATACCATACCACCTTACACGGGGACAAAGAGGAAGGTGCAGATGAAAGTGCAGGTTCCTTCATCAGGTGGGGGGAGGAATACTAGTTGGCGACGTCACTGGCACAGGGCCTCTCATAGTACGCAAAAGTGTTGCTGCCGGTGGGAGGCGCCCCCGCCGTGCAAACACACCGCTGTACTTTGAGGGGCCCTGTGCCAGTGCCAATGCCAACGAGTGGGCCCCCCCTGCTTGCTCAGGTTCACAGCACTTGCAAAGTTGAAATACTTACCTCTCCCTGCTCCACTGCCGTGACGTGGTCCAGATTTCCTGGGCCCACTAATTACTTGAACCAGCCCTACCCCCCACAACTTTAGCCAAATGACCCCCAATTTCAAATGCCTTCCAATTATTATAAGGTAAATTACGCTTGACAAGCTTCATTAAGAAGAATGGATGGTTTTGACATTAAAATGGCCACTCTAGGTGTTTTCCTGGCCCCCACTCACTGCCGACTATGCTGCCCCATTGACTTGCATTGGGTTTCGTGTTTCGGTCGATCCCGACTTTACGTCATAATCGGCCGATTTCACTCGACCCGACTTTGGACATAGTCGGGTTTCGCAAAACCCGGCTCGACTCTAAAAAGGTCAAGGTCGCTCAACTCTATTGATGACTACCCCTGGAAACTGTGTCACAGCATCGCCTCCAATTTTCCAAAGTTAATTGAATACCCAGGTCTTCCTCCCACTGTTTCACATAATGTAATTTTTCGACTCCATGTGCTGCATTGAGAGATTTGTATAGCAGAGAAATAGTTCCCCTTCCCAGTGGGTCGTCCATACACCTCTGTTCAAAGCCAGTCGCGTGAAAAGGGATTTTATGTTGTAGAAACTGTTCCGCAAAATGGAAAACCTGATAGATACGAAAGGTTTCGTTAATGGATGGATTGTATTTACGGAGGAATTCTTTTCTAGATAAAATTATATTAAAGGGTGAGCAGAGGTGTTTTAGAGTGGTAATTCCATTAACTTTCCACCAAGCAAAAGAACGTGGGTCAAGTCCTGGTGGGAACATGGGGTTACAGAAGAGGGGGGTCAGTGGGGAGGACTTAGATTGGAGATCAAATTTAAACCTTTCCTTCCTCCAAAGGATCAGGGAATGTGCTGTGAAAGGTGCTGTAATGTGTAAGCCTTTTGGTAGTTTTTGTGTGGACCACATAAGGCCAGGCAAGGAAAACGGAAGTAAGAAGGACGATTCCAGGCCAACCCATCTCGGAGCATGGTTGGCAGCGCAGGCATTAGTCAATTGGGCCAACTGAGCCGACTTGTAATACAGTGTGAAGTTGGGCATGGAAAGCCCCCCTAACCTTCTGTGTATGAACATTGTTCTTTGACGGATTCTGGGTTTTTTTCCCTGCCAAATAAATTTTGAAATCATAGAGTGAATCTCGTGTAAAGTCTTATGGGGAAACGGAATGGGGAGAGAGCGGAATAAGTACAGAAATCTGGGCAGGGAGACCATTTTAATTGCATGCAATCTGCCCAACCAGGTCAACTTCATGGCAGACCATCTAGTTAAGTCAGCTCGGAGGTTTTTTATTAACGGGAGATAGTTCCACTTGAATAAGGTCGACTTATGAGAGGTGAGATTGACTCCGAAGTAAGTTATATAATGTTCATTTTTTGTAAATTTAAACTGGGAAATAATATTTGTTTGCATGTCCATAGTGGTGTTAAGAAATAGAGCTTCGGATTTGTCAAGATTAATTTTGAGTCCTGAGATCGACTCAAATCTACGTAGGACTGAAAACAAATTTGGGAGAGTGGTAAGTGGACTGGACAAAGTCAGCAATAAATCATCCGCAAATAAGCTTGCCTTATATTGTGCACCAAGTCCTACAGGCCCAAGTATGTTCGGGTTTAGCCTTATTGCCTCAGCTAGTGGCTCCATGGCCATGGCAAACAGGGCTGGAGAAAGTGGGCAGCCCTGCCTCGTCCCCCTTTGTATGCTGATAGGAGTAGGTCTAGTTGACGGGAGTTTCAAATAAGCTGTAGGGCTGTCATACAGTAGTTGGAGGCATGAAATAAGGGTGCGAGGGATGCCAAATCTGGATAGGACTTCAAATAGATAGGGCCATGAGACCGAGTCGAAAGCTTTCTCTATGTCTAAAGCTAATAGTAGCAGGGGTTGTTTGTGGAAGTTTGCCGAATGTATAATATTTAGCAGATATCCTTTTTGAGGATGATCCTGCACACTTCTAGAAGGATGGTAATTCTTCCTCGAGACAAGGTCATGGCCCTTCAACAGGGAGCTCGCGCAAGGAGAGTTCTGAGGACTTGATTACTCACCCCCTCATTTCATTCGATTTGCTAAGAGAGTTCTGAGGAAAAATGGTGCCGACAATGGAAGCGGTTTCCTTCGCTCCGCTCGTTTTCAGCAAGTCAAACAGACTTTCAGACAATAGTCTCTGAGCTCCTTCTTCATCCAGGGCCTTTCTCCCGGTTCAATGGTTATTAGTAACTACCAATGCCAGTCTTCTTCTCCCCATCATTGTTCTGGAGATCCGAACGGTAGTTTTACAGCAGGTCTACTGCCTTCTGGTGGGTCACCCTATCCGAATTCAATTGGATAATGCCACGGCGGTGCCTTACGTCAGTCATCTAGCAGGGACCCACGGTCAGGCGCCATAACCGAGGTACCTCACTTTCTCTGATGGGCCGAAGTCTATTATTCAGTGATCTCGGCAGTATATATCCGAGAAGTAGAACTCTGAACGGCAAACAAATTCAGCCATCAGGGTTCCGCCTCAAGTCAGTGGGAACTTCACCCCGAAGTCTTCCATCAGATCTGTCCTTACTGGAGCTCTCCAGTTGTAGGTGGGATGACATCCAGACTGAAGGCCAATGTACTCAAGTTCGTGGTTCGGCCTCGAGATCCAAGAGCCATCGCTCTCCATGCTCTGGTTCTGCCGTGGTACCAGTTTCCATAACTCCCCTTCCACTGCTTCCGAAAGCCTTTCGGAAGCAGAAAGGGGCCCCAGTGATCCTCAGAGTTCCGCACTGACCACGTCCGTTTTTTGTTTGCGGAGCTAGTATCTTCTCGCCTTATCGCAGCACAAGTGCAAGTAGGGACTTTCTCACAGGGAGTTTTCACACGTAGTTCTTCCCTATCACATACCGTTAGATCATTGGGACCTTATTATTCCTAGGAGCTTTACAGTAGGCTCCTTTTTCATCCGGGCAGACTTTACTATCAGGGAAAGTCGTCCCGTTCTCCTCTGCGATATTCTCACTCTGACGAGTCTTCGGAGCTAGCTTCTCTGCTCTTTCAGACTTTTTTCCCTTATTACCTTCGAGGCAAGGTTGTCCTCAGGCCATCTCCATCCCTTGTTACCAAGGTGGTACTGTATTACCACTGTTATGAGGGCATAGTTCTTCCCTCATCTCTTTTGGCTCCAGTCCACAAAATGGAATAAGATCCCCCATATTCTGGACGAAGTGAGTGCTCTGAGTAGGTACGTCTTGAGGATGGCGTCCTTCTGAAGGTTGGACGTTTTATTTGGGCTTCCTGACGGTAGAGGAAGGCTTCCTGACATTTTCAGGAAGGGTTTAGCCGTTTCATCGATCATGATAACATGGTGAATTCTTTTCACCATCCAGGAGTCCTTCCGTGCTAGATGTCAGCGTATCTCCCTGTCTATCAAGTGTCCTAGGCACCAGGCGTCTGCAAGGCACGCCTGCAAGCTTGCGGATTCGTCCAGTCCGCATGCATTCTTGAAGCACTATAATTCCCACACTTGCACAGATGTGAGTCTGGGCAGGCGGACTCTGCAGGCCGCGGTGGTGCACTTGTAAGTAGCGGTTACACAGGGCCTGATCTATTGTTGTCCCCACCCAGGGACTGCTTTGGGACGTCCCACGGTCTGTGTCCCCCAATGAGGCGAAGGAGAAATAGGGATTTTTGGGTACTCACCGTAAAATCATTTTCTCCGAGCCATTCATTGGGGGACACAGCTCCCACCCTGTTATTAGCTTATGCTTGTTTTTTTAGAATATGACATGCTATACACTCATATATTGTTGAAAAAACACCACAGAAAAACAGGCAAAGGTGCTTACCTGTCTAGGCCTCAAATCAAATGCACTCTCATGGTGCAGTGGGCCCAAGTAAAGATGGCGACTACACAGGTGTGATAATACCAAATAAAACAGCCAGCCTACAATCAGGGAATGGCTGCTTGGCACACCAGTGCAAATAAATAATCTGCAGCAGTGTTCACACAGAGTATGCACAGCAACTGGATCCTAGCCTATTAGTAACGCCATGTGGCGGGCTGACCAGCGCTAACTGTAATGCGTCCCGTGTGAACAGAGGCCACAACTTACAAAGCCATCAGAGCCCAACTGCACCTCAAAAAGTAAAAGTAAAAAAAGTGCACTAGAACATATCAAAATATGTAAGGTATTAGTTAATATTATGGCCACAATACATAAGCTGGCAACCCACGTCAAGGGTCCTCACGCTTGCCCACCCTTGACATGGGTTGCCAGCTTATGTATTGTGACCATAATATTAACTAATACCTTACATATTTTGATATGTTCTAGTGCACTTTTTTTACTTTTACTTTTTGAGGTGCGGTTGGGCTCTGATGGCTTTGTAAGTTGTGGCCTCTGTTCACACGGGACGCATTACAGTTAGCGCTGGTCAGCCCGCCACATGGCGTTACTAATAGGCTAGGATCCAGTTGCTGTGCATACTCTGTGTGAACACTGCCGCAGATTATTTATTTGCACTGGTGTGCCAAGCAGCCAGTCCCTGATTGTAGGCTGGCTGTTTTATTTGGTATTATCACACCTGTGTAGTTGCCATCTTTACTTGGGCCCACTGCACCATGAGAGTGCATTTGATTTGAGGCCTAGACAGGTAAGCACCTTTGCCTGTTTTTCTGTGGTGTTTTTTCTAGAATAGTGGAGGTTTTTTCCTCCTTTTTTTTCCTCCTGTTGTAGCTTTTGCTGTTAGACTAGGACTGGCAAGCGTGAGGACCCTTGACGTGGGTTGCCAGCTTATGTATTGTGGCCATAATATTAACTAATACCTTACATATTTTGATATGTTCTAGTGCACTTTTTTTACTTTTACTTTTTGAGGTGCAGTTGGGCTCTGATGGCTTTGTAAGTTGTGGCCTCTGTTCACACGGGACGCATTACAGTTAGCGCTGGTCAGCCCGCCACATGGCGTTACTAATAGGCTAGGATCCAGTTGCTGTGCATACTCTGTGTGAACACTGCCGCAGATTATTTATTTGCACTGGTGTGCCAAGCAGCCATTCCCTGATTGTAGGCTGGCTGTTTTATTTGGTATTATCACACCTGTGTAGTCGCCATCTTTACTTGGGCCCACTGCACCATGAGAGTGCATTTGATTTGAGGCCTAGACAGGTAAGCACCTTTGCCTGTTTTTCTGTGGTGTTTTTTCTAGAATAGTGGAGGTTTTTTCCTCCTTTTTTTTCCTCCTGTTGTAGTTTTTGCTGTTAGACTAGGACTGGCAAGCGTGAGGACCCTTGACGTGGGTTGCAAGCTTATGTATTGTGGCCATAATATTAACTAATACCTTACATATTTTGATATGTTCTAGTGCACTTTTTTTACTTTTACTTTTTGAGGTGCAGTTGGTCTCTGATGGCTTTGTAAGTTGTGGCCTCTGTTCACACGGGACGCATTACAGTTAGCGCTGGTCAGCCCGCCACATGGCGTTACTAATAGGCTAGGATCCAGTTGCTGTGCATACTCTGTGTGAACACTGCCGCAGATTATTTATTTGCACTGGTGTGCCAAGCAGCCATTCCCTGATTGTAGGCTGGCTGTTTTATTTGGTATTATCACACCTGTGTAGTCGCCATCTTTACTTGGGCCCACTGCACCATGAGAGTGCATTTGATTTGAGGCCTAGACAGGTAAGCACCTTTGCCTGTTTTTCTGTGGTGTTTTTTCTAGAATAGTGGAGGTTTTTTCCTCCTTTTTTTTCCTCCTGTTGTAGTTTTTGCTGTTAGACTAGGACTGGCAAGCGTGAGGACCCTTGACGTGGGTTGCAAGCTTATGTATTGTGGCCATAATATTAACTAATACCTTACATATTTTGATATGTTCTAGTGCACTTTTTTTACTTTTACTTTTTGAGGTGCAGTTGGTCTCTGATGGCTTTGTAAGTTGTGGCCTCTGTTCACACGGGACGCATTACAGTTAGCGCTGGTCAGCCCGCCACATGGCGTTACTAATAGGCTAGGATCCAGTTGCTGTGCATACTCTGTGTGAACACTGCCGCAGATTATTTATTTGCACTGGTGTGCCAAGCAGCCATTCCCTGATTGTAGGCTGGCTGTTTTATTTGGTATTATCACACCTGTGTAGTCGCCATCTTTACTTGGGCCCACTGCACCATGAGAGTGCATTTGATTTGAGGCCTAGACAGGTAAGCACCTTTGCCTGTTTTTCTGTGGTGTTTTTTCTAGAATAGTGGAGGTTTTTTCCTCCTTTTTTTTCCTCCTGTTGTAGCTCATATATTGTTATTGATCTCCTACTGCTTTTGCACCGAACTGGTTAGCTGAGAGCCAGCAGGGGGGTGTATACTGCAGGGGAGGAGCTAACTTTTTTTGTATCACTTAGTGTCAGCCTCCTATTGGCAGCAGCACACACCCACGGTCTGTGTCCCCCAATGAATGGCTCGGAAAAAAGGATTTTACGGTGAGTACACAAAAATCCCTATTTTTGTGACAAAAAGTGAAATGTTCATTTTTTTCCTTCCACATTCCAAACAATTCCTGTGAATCACCTTGATTGTTAATACACTTCTTAAATGTGGTTTTTAGCACCTTGAGGGGTGCAGTTTTTAGAATGCTGTCACTTTTGGGTATTTTCTGTCATATAGACCCCTCAAAGTGACTTCAAATGTGAGTTGGTCCCTAAAAAATGGTTTTGTAAATTTTGTTGGAAAAATGAGAAATCGCAATTCAATTTTTAACCCTTAGAACATCCAAACAGAAAATGTTATTTATTAACTATTTTGCATGACATAGCTCTGTGATTTATGGACTTAAAAACTAAAAGTTTGGAAATTGCAACATTTTCCAAATTTTTGCCAAAATTCCATTGATTTTACAAATAAACACAAGCCCTATTGACGAAATGTTACCCCTACAATGAAGTACAATATGTCATGAAAAAAAACAATCTTAGAATCAGTGGGATCCATTCAAGCGTTCAAGAGTTTTAACCTCATAAAGTGACTGTGTTCAGAATGGAAATAATTGGCCTGGTCATGCAAACAGACTTAGGGGGTAAAGGGGTTAAATGTAAGGGATGGGCCATAAGTGTTATATAGATCCAGGTCACATTATTGGACCAGCATCTATGTTGAGAATTGGGCCCCAATTGTCCGCTGTAAAGAATATAAAAGAGGAGAGGTGCATAACTGTACAGGGTGCTGGGGGTGAAGTCACACCTGGCCCCTGGTAACTATGGTCACCCAAAAAGTTTCTTTGGCCAATGTGAGAGAACTGATACAATCACATATACCTGAGGGGACAGTTAGGCTATGTGCCCACGTTCCCGAGTTGGTACATCATTTCAACATACCATAAATGTCATAAATAGGAACATCCCTCCAAAAAAGGACTTTGAAAATGAAGTGACCAGTTTAACTTCTGCCTTGGACCATATGAAACAACACGGCACTCTGAGATGTGTGGCTATTGGTGCTCAAGTAGGGTATTCAGCCCGTAGCAGTAAATGTTAAAAAGAACTTGGCACTCAATTGTTATTGAGAAAGGTAAGTTTATTTCGCATCCAGACAAAAAAACTTGTTGAACATTTTTGGTCCAAAGTGGACCTTCCTCAGAAGTTTTTTTATCTGGAGCTCTGGGTCAGTTTATATAACCAGACAGTTTGTCCTCTGGGTGCGATAGGCGGTTGCTAACAATGTACGCGGTATGGAGGCTCAGCGCTGCTTGCGTGCTATGTTATGTGGATGTGCGCTCATTCACAAGCAACATAGCACGCAAGCAGCGCTGAGCCTCCATACCGTGCACATTGTTGGCGACCGCATGTGTTATTTTGAACATTTTCTGCCATGGAGTTTGCTCCTGGTGTTTCATATGTAAATCTTAGCTAATTTGGCATAGATGTATTCTTGTTACATGCTGGGTTGGTGGGAAGTCCGGATCATTAGGTGACTGGGTAATTACATTTGACAGAAGATTCTTAGATTATAAGTAAATTGTTATTAATAAAATAAACATTAAAAATGTTTATTTTTGTGCAATTAATAAAACTGATGTCATGGGTCCAACAATTTCTTACCCTGGGTTAGAGAAACCTGGGAAAAAAGTTGTCAAGGGACATACCGGCAGTTGCTTATAAAAATAATTAACTGAGCAGGATGTTAGGATTTCTCTCTTTCCTAATTATTCTCTAGTGACTACTGAATTGTAATTTGGGAATAAATAAGAAGCGGCATAAAAAAATGCGAAACCCTTCGCTTTATCTCACACTTACAAAACCATGACCTGACTGTAAAAGGCTAGAGGACCTAGTCTGCATTTTCCCAATGATCCTCTGATAGTGGAGCCAGGATACTAAACATTAGATTTATAAACCACGTAAAACAACGTAAGTAGAATTGGCTTATTGTGTTAATTTTATTTATTCCTTATTAGTCATCTACAGATTTACATATCAATAAAGGGGGAAAACATATATCAGATAGCAGCTAATATTTGTTAAAAAAAAGTCTTTAATAAAACAAATCAGTATTATATATCCTAAAGTGTTTTGCTGGAAAAAAGGAAGGCGATAGTTTTTCATGAAGACGTACCTCTGGGTTCCGCGAGAATGGTGTCCCTCTCACTGTATGCATGCGCTAGGCTGTTTAAGTAGATGTGCTTGGCACGTCTTAGTCAATGGAATGGGCTGAGTTACATGTAACAGGTCCAGTTTCTTCTATGAACAAGCTTTGGCCAATAACTATGTTGAAAAAGGGGTTCCAGCGGTAGGACCCCCGCTATCAAATCTTAATATATCATTACATTTCTATAATTTATGTCTGTAGTTGTTTTTCGCTTGTCTTGGAAGAGGTAGGTTTCTTGCAGATGGGAGCAAGTTTTCCTCCCAGATTCAACCTCATCCAGCTGCAATAGTTTTACCTTCTTCCTTCACAAGACTTCTAGATTATATTATTGAGGGGCATCTTCACAGGAAGGGGCATCACTTATCACACAGTTTTGGGAGCATAGTGCGTTTTTGGTTTAAAGGGGACCTGCCACTATGAATATGCCGTCCACCCTGCAGGTGGCACTGTATAGAATATCGGGAGCGGAGTAGATCAATAAATAGTTTTGTGAGAAAAGATTCAATATGATCTGCGTTTTAATCTTTCAATTGTCTTCTGTGTCTGGGATGTTTGGTCCAGTAGGTGGTGCCATCAGTGACTGACAGCTTTCTTTATATAACTGTGCTAGCTGTGATAGCTGTCAGTCATTGATAGGACCGTTCACTAGGCCGAAGATGACAGAAAGCTGAAAAGGTTTAAATATTGAAAAAAACATGTTAAGCTGAATCCGTTCTCATAAAACTATATATGTTCCTGCAGATCGGATGGAATTTTCATGGTGTCAGATTCCCCTTAATAAGTAACTAAACTTTTTTTTTAAATATTGATCAGTCATTGTAAAGTTTTGAGTCTTTGTAGAATACAACATTACTTCAAGAGAAGATAGGGGGGCTTTAAATCCAGATCTGAGATTGCTTAGTGCATATTGTTTCCATTATGGATTTATAATACCGGGGTGTATATTCTTTTGGCTTTTGTTCATCATCCCACAGACAGATGGATTAGACCTAAGCACTGTAGTGTTGTGGTCTAAAATATTGCCACGGCCATTTGTGCCTTTTAAGTATTTTTAAATGCTTTGTTTTGGCTTGTGTGACAATAAATATTCATGATATGTACTGTAAAAATCCATGAAAAAGCAGTTTTACCTGCCTTGTCCACACACTTAGGATAAGTTCACACTAGACATTTTACCTAGTTTTTTCTTGTGTTTTTTTGTGCATTTTTCTCAGCGGTTTTGGCATGCTAGATTTGTCTCTTGTGCATGCTGATAAACTTAGCTTTATGCATAGGGGGCTCATGTAGAAAATCAAGTGTTAAGCTGTGTGCACAAGTTGCAAATTTGGTGCCTTTTTTCTGTGTGGACGTGTGACAAAACCGGAAGCAAAACCTGATACCAAGTGAATGAGAAACCTGAAGTGTCATGCATATGTTGAGTATTTTTTACCCTCAGATTTGGTGCAGAAAATAATCTGCAGCATCAATTCTCTGTGCCTTTTTGCCCTGCGTTTTTCACAATTGACTTCGCTCAAATCAAACAAAAATGCACCAAAATCCCACCAAAACGCCGTTTTTGCAGTTGTATTTTTTCTGACAGGAGATGCAGAAATTGTGCAGAAATTTTACTCAACGTGTGCATATATCCTAAGTGCTGCTTTTCCAAGAGCTTATTCTAATAAAACAAAAGATATCCTGCTTTTTTCTTAGAACACCTGTTATGATATTATTAGTGATGAGCAAACAGTGAAATATTCAGATTCGGGAAAATCGGCACAAATAATTTCTAATATCCGTGTATTCGTGCTGAACTTGAATCCTATGCAAGTCAATATTTTTCTGCTGAAGCCGACAAACAGGTCTGAGGACTAGTGATGAGCGAGTGTACTCGTTTCTCAAGTTTCCCCGAGCACACTCGGGTGACCTCCGGGTATTTGTTATTGCTCGGAGACATAGTTTTCATCGTCCTCAGTTGCATGATTTACGGCTTCCAGATACGCTGAATACATGTGAGGAAAGCCTGTTTGTTAGCCCAGTAACCAGACATGAACATCATTGAGCATGTTTGGGGTAGGATGAAAGAGGAAGCTTGGAAGACAAAACCAAAGAATCTAGATGAACTCTGGGATGCATGTAAGGGTATGTGTCCACGTTCAGGATTGCATCAGGATTTGGTCAGGATTTTCCATCAGTTTTTGTAAGCCAAAACCAGGAGTGGGTGATAAATACAGAAGTGGTGCATATGTTCCTATTATACTTTTCCGCTAATTGTTCCACTCCTGGTTTTGGCTTACAAATACTGATGAAAAATCCTGACCAAATCCTGATGCAATCCTGAACGTGGACACATACCCTTAGACTGCATTCTTTGCTATTCCTGATGACTTCATTAATAAATTGTATGAATCATTGTTGAACCGCATGGATGCAGTCCTTCAAGCTCATGGAAGTCACACAAAATATTAAATATGACTCTAATAGCACCACAACTTCATTCACCAATGTTATGCAACATATATTTGAATTTTAAGTTAATTATTTGTTTGAATATCACATTACTTTCTGTGGGCCACAAAACCTTTGTCTTGCCAAAATCTGACCTTTCGGTGTCCATTAACTGATCAATATTTCTGCATTGATGCCAATTTATTTTCTTAACCTAAACCACATTTCGGAGGGTTTCAGCTTTCAAAAGAATAATTTATACAACCGATGGATGAATTTAACGTCAGGTTATAAGCTTTTATTTACATAACATGGATATGCGACATAACTTCTGTCAGGGAGTGTACTCAGGTGACAGGCAGTGCGACAGAGCTCAGGTAAAGGCCTTAGCGTGGCAATGACCATGTTCCAATATATGTAAGGCTGCGGCCTGAATAGGTCTGTGGAGCATATTAACCAGTCTCTTAGATTGAAATGCTTAAAATCTACAGAAACTAACTGGCCAATACTCCACCACCATTTTTCGTAAGGATTGAAATGTAGAAAATGTAAGGGAAGCAACAGTTTAATAAAGAGACACAAGTCTCATTTAGGAGCCTGGAAAAATCATCAATGGTCTATGTCCAGCACCGGACAATGTAAATTGCTAACGAATATGTATGCGCTATCTAACTAACAATTTGTGAACAGACATACATGTTGACAAGGGACAACTGAATGCTGCGATGGGACAACGGACTGGACATAGTAACATAGTAACATAGTAACATAGTTAGTAAGGTCGAAAAAAGACATTTGTCCATCCAGTTCAGCCTATATTCCATCATAATAAATCCCCAGATTTACGTCCTTCTACAGAACCTAATAATTGTATGATACAATATTGTTCTGCTCCAGGAAGACATCCAGGCCTCTCTTGAACCCCTCGACTGAGTTCGCCATCACCACCTCCTCAGGCAAGCAATTCCAGATTCTCACTGCCCTAACAGTAAAGAATCCTCTTCTATGTTGGTGGAAAAACCTTTTCTCCTCCAGACGCAAAGAATGCCCCCTTGTGCCCATCACCTTCCTTGGTATAAACAAATCCTCAGCGAGATATTTGTATTGTCCCCTTATATACTTATACATGGTTATTAGATCGCCCCTCAGTCGTCTTTTTTCTAAACTAAATAATCCTAATTTCGCTAATCTATCTAGATATTGTAGTTCTCCCATCCCCTTTATTAATTTTGTTGCCATGTGCGGTCTAACTAGGGATTTGTACAGAGGCAGTATAATGCTCTCATCATGTGTATCCAGACCTCTTTTAATGCACCCCATGATCCTGTTTGCCTTGGCAGCTGCTGCCTGGCACTGGCTGCTCGAGGTAAGTTTATCATTAACTAGGATCCCCAAGTCCTTCTCCCTGTCAGATTTACCCAGTGGTTTCCCGTTCAGTGTGTAATGGTGATATTGATTCCTTCTTCCCATGTGTATAACCTTACATTTATCATTGTTAAACCTCATCTGCCACCTTTCAGCCCAAGATTCCAACCTATCCAGATCCATCTGTAGCAGAATACTACTACGTGGTTGCTGACTCTTGTGTCTGTGCAACTGTGGACAGGAGGCCTCAGCACCTTCTTTCTGAACAGCAGAGTGGGAAGGATGTAATACAGGGAAAGGGCCATTGGGTTCACCATCAGACACATATTTTGTACCCAGATGTTCCGCCCACCTACTGGCGTGCTGCATATAGGGAGTATGCTAACAGAGGTATTATGTTGAAATTCCCTTTACAAAAGGGATGCGTGGGTAACATTTTCGAACTAGCAGCATATATATATATATAGCATGTTTCATTACTTATATTATTATTCTGTGTAATATTGAAACATGAAGAATTGTGTGGAGCATATTAATGCATTTATGTTCTAAAATGTCCAAGTGCAGAACTAAAAAACAACATCTGGCTACCAGATACATGCTTAAAGAGACCGTGAAAAGGGCAACACAATAAAAAAAAACTATAGTAATAGAAAATATAGAGATTGAGAGTAAAAATCTGACCATTGCACAATGTAGAAAGGTTTCCAAAAATTACACCAAGGGGGCTGTATCATACACGTTGAAAGAGTCCATGATGGGAATCTCGCAATACATTTAGCAGTTATTACAAGCGGTAGAGGTATAGAGTACAAGTTTCAACATTGCACAATCTGCAAAGGTTTCAAAAAGTACAAAACAGTACCAACGTGGGGTATACATGGATGAACACTAAGTACTTGTTGTAGAAGCAGGAGGAGGAGGAGAAGGAGTTGATTTCCTGAACAAAATCATTTTGGATGGTAAGAGATGGATGTCAAGACAACTTCCAACAAAAAAACATTTGGCCTACATTTATATAACTTTGCTGTCATTCGTAGGGCTTACAAAGTCAGAGGAAAGCCAGCCCTTGTTCAGTTTTGACCGCCGTATGCGCCTATCTGTTCTGATTGCACACACCGAACTAAAAACCCGCTCAGACAGCAGACTCATGGCAGGGCATGGCAGAACCTCCAAGGATGCTGGTGCAGCACCCCAGGTAGGCGGCTGCTGCAGTGATGTTGCCTTCTCTTCAGGAAGGGTGATGTCATACTTGGAGGCAAGGGGGGTTCTTTCTATCAGGTAAGGCACTCACATTCAACACATCTGAATCTAGGGGGAGCTCAGGCCCCAGATTCAGGGGAGCTTCCTTACACTTTATGTATCTTGGTCTGGAGGAGGAGCCAGTCAGTCTTAATGAGTCTGAGGGAGTTGGAGAGGAGAAGGACGTCTGGAACAGATGTTGAGGGTGAGCAGCCACGAGGGAGCTGCAGCCTCTGGAAAGAGAGATAACGAGAGGAGTTGAATTGTGAAGGAGCTTAGAGGGAAGAAGCACAGTGGAGGAAAGGGCTCAGGAGGCGAACAGCAGAGGGACACCCTCAGAGCCAGAGCGCAGAACCCGGGTACCGGGAGCCCGAGTTCGTGTTGTTCTCCAGGACACGCAACAGAACCGGAGGGCATAGTACTATATGTCAATTGCCTGTAACAAGTCTGAAGTGAAGCAGTGACTTTAAGAGCCGGGTCATCTAAGAGATCCTATAAACAGGCTCAAACTGCCTATCCTACAGACATCTGTCTTAGGACAGGAGAGAGGGGACCCTGTCAGCAAGCTTTAAGCCGCAGGGATCTCGCCATCTGGTGCAAGTAGGAAAGGCTTACGGACCTCACCTGAAGTGGGATCCCTTATTGCCTGCAAGCCGGCTGGACTACAGCTACCCTATACCTGGTACCCTGGACTGAGGACTGCTACCATCAGTAAACCAGGTAAAAGACTGCAAACTCTGTGTCCTCCACTTATTCGTCGGCATACACTATCTTTGCCACACACCATGGGAGCCCTGGGGACCCCGCTTCACCTGTTTGAAGTGTTACCATCTTGCTGCAACAACATCACCCCAGAGGACCCCTTTAAACAGTGGCGGTCCCTACTGACCGAATACCACAGGTGGCGTCACGAACAATAGACATTACAAATCTCTTTAAAGACCTTCCCTTTTAATTGGGCGTCCAGGGCCACGGCCGGGTCGCAGCCACTGTGACATCCCCTTTAAGACCAGTGTAGAGGGTAAAGGCGTGTGCACTACTATTAATGGTGCCAAGGTAGGTTCCGACACCATGTGAAACTCAAAAGAAAGAACCTGGCACTCAACTTAATGCTCGTCAGAATTTTTAATTTTTAATTGTAATACCCAGCTGGGTCGTGTATCAGCTTGCCAAGCTTTAAAGCCGCCACCAAGTTACACCCATTATCGCACACAACCAGACCCGGTTGGAGGTACTGTCACTGATCGGTCTGTTCTTTTATCCCTTTCAACAGCTTGGCTGCGTTGTGAGCTTTATCACCTAAACAGATGAGCTTCAGCAGAGGGTGCTGCCACTTCACCAAGGCAGTGCTGTAGATTTCCCAGCTGGGGAGTGAACAGGGGTTAGTTCCGCTGAGGATGAAGAGGAGGAGGAGAGACAGGAACTGGAATATGAGGAGACTGAAAGTCTGATGAAAGTTGGGCCCGATATTCTTGGTGTGGGTAAGATGTGTGACGTCCTAGTATCTGACTCTGTCCCAGACTCCACCAGGTTAACCGAGTGTGCTGTCAGGGAAATGTATTGTCACTGTCCACAAGAACTTGTCCACGTGTCTGTCGTTAGGTGGACCTTCCCTGTGACTGCGTTGGCCGGAGCACGGCTGATGTTGTGTGACACATGCTTATGTAACGCTGGGACGGGACACCGGGAAAAATAGGGTCGGCTGGGAATCGAGTACCGTTGGGCTGCCACCGCCAAGAGGTCATGGAAAGACTCAGTTCCCACAAGTGAAAACGGCAGCATTGCCAGGGCTAGCAATGTGGGTGTTTAGCATTTGGGCCTGTGGGTGGATGACTGGATATTTTTGCTTTCTAGTAAAGGTCTGGGGCACGGACAACTGGATGCTATGCTGGGACAATGAACTGGACGTGATTGTAACTGTTGTATGTGTGCAACTGCTGGATGTGGGCAGGAGGTATCATCACCTGCTTCATGGTCAGCAAATTGGGAAGGCCATAACACAGGGGAAGGGGCAGTGGTTTCACCCTCAGACACAGATTTGGTACACAGGCATTCCGCCCACTCCTGGCTGTGGGTGCTCAAATGGTTGGAGATCACTGCACTCCACCTCCTCATGACACTCTTTAATGGTGCACATTGATAGGCCTGACAATTTATAAGGAAACATAAACAGTTCATCAGTGTGGCTAGTGTTGGGGTCATATGTCTCCTGGTACTCTTGGTGGAAGAAGACCAGGTTGAGGATTCAGAGGCCCAGCCTCTTGGCCACTGAGACTGGACCATATGGAACAATACATGGTGCTGTATGTCAACACACTGGAGCCTTTGTCTGCCATCCAACCCACAACAACCTCACACTTGTCTGGGTTTGTTAGTGGTGTAGTACGATGACCAAATTTTGACTGGAACCTAGAACGAAATACAGTTACCTTTGTATCTGTCACACGGCCTTGGCGAGCGCCACCACATCCACATCCCTTAACGCCACCCTTTCTTATCTTGAATGCGTTATGCTTATAAAACCAAAAAAATACTGACTTTATTTTTCACAAATACCCTTTCAAAGGTATTATTTACAAATTCACTGTATCCAGCAATGTGTGTCTATTTTTTTGGAGATCGCCTTGCTGACACACTCCAAATGTGGAGTAATGAAGATTATTGCCCTTGCTAAATTGTCACGTAAAATTAGACAAATATTAGGTATTTTAAGTGGAAAATAGCAGAGATCTGCAGCATGTACTTGCAATGATGAGAACACCCAGGTGCCTGCCTTTAACCCACCTGTTGTGAATTCTGTTATCGAACTCCCTCCTGTGGTCATGAATGGTACTTCGGCGAGTTCTGTCCATGGACTCCCTCTGGTGGCTGTGAGTAGAGCTGCTGCTTCTGAGGTTCCTTCCACAGGTGACTTAGTTTATTCTTTGGCTGGCTGCTCTATTTAACTCCACTCAGATTGTTACTCCATGCCAGCTGTCAATGTTCTTGTACTGGTTCAGTTCACTCTTGGATCTTTCTGGTGACCTGTCTACTCCAGCAGAAGCTAAGTCCCTGCTAGTTAATTATTTGTTCATTGTTTTCTTGTCCAGCTTGCTATCATGATTTTGCCTTGCTAGCTGGAAGCTCTGGGATGCAGAGTGGCACCTCCGCACCGTGAGTCGGTGCGGAGGTCTTTTTGCACACTCTGCGTGGTCTTTTGTAGTTTTTGTGCTGACCGCAAAGATACCTTTCCTATCCTCAGTCTGTTTAGTTAGTCTGGCCTCCTTTGCTGAAACCTGTTTCATTTCTGTGTTTATGACTTTCATCTTAACTCACAGTCAATGTGGGGGGCTGCCTTTTCCTTTGGGGAATTTCTCTGAGGCAAGGTAGGCTGTTGTGAATTCTGTGGCTGAATTCACTCCTGTGGTCAAAAGTGGTATTGCAGCCTCTGGGCTTCCTCCCTCAGGTGTTTTGGTGAGCTCGTTGGCTGCCTTGCTATTTAACTCCACCTGAGTCTGTCTTCCTTGCTCCTTGTCAATGTTCCAGTGTTGGATCTGAGCTACTGCATCTTTCCTTGGGCCTGCTGCTCTGCTAGATAAGTGCTTCTAGTTTGTTTTCTGTTTTTTCTGTCCAGCTTGCTATTAACTTTTGCTGGAAGCTCTGAGAAGCAAAGGGGTGCACCGCCGTGCTGTTAGTTCGGCACGGTGGGTCTTTTTGCCCCTTTGCGTGGTTTTCGTTTTAGGGTTTTTTGTAGACTGCATAGTTCTCTTTGCTATCCTCGCTCTGTCTAGAATATCGGGCCTCACTTTGCTGAATCTATTTCATTCCTACGTTTGTCTTTTCATCTTGCTAACAGTCATTATATGTGGGGGGCTGCCTATTCCTTTGGGGTATTTCTCTGAGGTAAGTCAGGCTTGTATTTCTATCTTCAGGCTAGTCAGCTCCTCAGGCAGTGCCGAGTTGCATAGGTAGTGATAGGCGCAATCCACTGCTGCTTATAGTTGTGTGAGGATAGATCAGGTACTGCAGTCTACAGAGATTCCACGTCTCAGAGCTCGTCCTATTGTTTTTGGTTATTGCCAGATCTCTGTATGTGCGCTGATTACTGCACGCTGTGTTGCCTGATTGCCAGCCATAACAGTAGGCTTTATTTTCTATCTCTAGGGCTATAATATATATGAATGATAAAACAATCACGCAGGTCCTGCCATCTTCAGCGTTGCCGAGCGCGGCGCGCTCTGTACACACGTTCTTTGGTTAGAGGCGGCTGTCACCGGCCGGGACAGCACGCCGTGAACCACCGCCAGCTATCCTTATCTTCGCAAGGTTAGCGAAGCCACGTAGACTTCTTTCAGCTCGTACTGGCATCTTGCACTTTTTACCACGTGTGCACCCTACGGCAGGTACGACTCTTTCTCTTTTTTTCCCAGTTTAGTTTGTATGTGCTTCTATGAGGATGGATTCACTTCACTGCTAGACTTGTATTAGGACTTCGGATAGCCGCTTCAGAGGATATATATCCCTGAATACATTTAATACATCTATCTACTTGTCTTTATCCTTAGACCTGGAATAGTGCATCTACTACTATATGCAAAGCAACTTTACTGCCAATTTTACATCGATTAGTGCTATTCCCTTCCTATCAGGTAAATTATTAACGTATATATATATTTTTTGGGTCTCATTTGCATGCATTTCCTAGCGCAAGTTTGATTGATTGTTTTATCATTCATATATATTATTTCCCTTTTTCTTCCCCCTATGTGGTAAGGGGGTAACTTGCTGCTGTTTATGCTGCACCACCAGCGCTGCTACACTATTATATATACTATCTCTAGGGCTAGTTAGCTCTTAGGCTGTGAAGAGGAGTCTAGGCAGAGTTAGGTACGCTCCACGGCTATTTCTAGTTGTGTGATAGGATTAGGGGTTGCGGTCAGCAGAGCTCCCACTTCCCAGAGCTTGTCCTGTGTTAGTTTAACCATCAGGTCGTTCCTGGTGCTCCTAACCACCAGGTCCTTAACAGTACAACTGGCCCAAAGTGTTAATGCATCTCAATAGAGGCATAAGAGAAGTTACGAGACCATTTTTTTTCTCTGCAGTGTGTTTTGTTTTTCTTTTCCCCTTAACCTCTGGGTGGTTCAGGACACAGGTGTAGATATGGACATTCAAGGTCTGTCCTCTTGTGTGGATCATCTCACTGCAAGGGTACAAAACATTCAAGATTTTGTGGTTCAGAATCCGATGTTAGAGCCTAGAATTCCAATTCCTGATTTGTTTTCTGGGGATAGATCTAAGTTCCTGAATTTCAAAAATAATTGTAAACTGTTTCTTGCTTTGAAACCCCGCTCCTCTGGTGACCCCGTTCAACAAGTAAAAATCATTATTTCTTTGTTGCGTGGTGACCCTCAAGACTGGGCATTTTCCCTTGCGCCAGGAGATCCTGCATTGCGTGATGTAGATGCGTTTTTTCTGGCGCTTGGATTGCTTTATGATGAACCAAATTCAGTGGATCAGGCAGAGAAAATCTTGCTGGCTTTGTGTCAGGGTCAGGATGAAGCAGAGGTATATTGTCAAAAGTTTAGAAAGTGGTCTGTGCTTACTCAGTGGAATGAGTGTGCCCTGGCGGCAATTTTCAGAAAGGGTCTTTCTGAAACCCTTAAGGATGTCATGGTGGGATTTCCCACGCCTGCTGGTCTGAATGAGTCTATGTCCTTGGCCATTCAGATCGATCGGCGCTTGCGTGAGCGCAAAGCTGTGCACCATTTGGCGGTATTCTCTGAGCATAGGCCTGAGCCTATGCAATGTGATAGGACTTTGACCAGAGCAGAACGGCAAGAACACAGACGTCGGAATGGGCTGTGTTTTTACTGTGGTGATTCCACTCATGCTATCTCCGATTGTCCTAAGCGCACTAATCGGTTCGCTAGGTCTGCCACCATTGGTACAGTACAGTCTAAATTTCTTTTGTCCGTTACTCTGATTTGCTCTTTGTCGTCCTATTCTGTTATGGCATTTGTGGATTCAGGCGCTGCCCTGAATTTGATGGACTTGGAGTTTGCCAGGCACTGTGGTTTTTTCTTGGAGCCCTTGCAGTATCCTATTCCATTGAGAGGAATTGATGCTACGCCTTTGGCCAAGAATAAGCCTCAGTACTGGGCTCAATTGACCATGTGCATGGCTCCTTCACATCAGGAGGATATTCGCTTTTTGGTGTTGCATAATCTGCATGATGTGGTCGTTTTGGGGTTGCCATGGCTACAGGTCCATAATCCAGTATTGGATTGGAAATCTATGTCTGTGTCCAGCTGGGGTTGTCAAGGGGTACATGGTGATGTTCCATTGCTGTCAATTTCGCCTTCCACTCCTTCTGAAGTCCCTGAATTTTTGTCGGATTACCGGGATGTATTTGATGAGCCCAAATCCAGTGCCCTACCTCCTCATAGGGATTGCGATTGTGCTATTAATTTGATTCCTGGTAGTAAGTTTCCTAAGCGCCGACTGTTCAATTTATCTGTGCCAGAGCACGCCGCTATGCGGAGTTATATAAAGAAATCCTTGGAGAAAGGTCATATTCGCCCGTCGTCATCACCGTTGGGAGCAGGGTTCTTTTTTGTGGCCAAGAAGGATGGTTCTTTGAGACCTTGTATTGATTACCGCCTTCTTAATAAGATCACAGTCAAATTTCAGTACCCTTTGCCGCTGCTGTCTGATTTGTTTGCTCGGATTAAGGGGGCTAGTTGGTTCACCAAGATAGATCTTCGAGGGGCGTATAATCTTGTGCGTATTAAACAGGGCGATGAATGGAAAACAGCATTTAATACGCCCGAGGGCCATTTTGAGTACCTGGTTATGCCATTCAGGCTTTCTAATGCTCCATCTGTATTTCAGTCCTTTATGCATGACATCTTCCAAAAGTACCTGGATAGATTCATGATTGTATATTTGGATGATATTTTGGTCTTTTCGGATGATTGGGAGTCTCATGTAAAGCAGGTCAGAATGGTGTTCCAGGTCCTTCGTGCGAATTCCTTGTTTGTGAAGGGGTCAAAATGTCTCTTTGGAGTTCAGAAGGTTTCATTTTTGGGTTTCATTTTTTCCCCTTCTACTATCGAGATGGACCCTGTTAAAGTTCAGGCCATTTATGATTGGACTCAGCCGACATCTGTGAAGAGCCTGCAGAAGTTCCTGGGCTTTGCTAATTTTTACCGTCGCTTCATCGCTAATTTTTCTAGTGTTGCTAAACCGTTTACTGATTTGACCAAGAAAGGTGCTGATGTGGTCAATTGGTCCTCTGCGGCTGTAGAGGCTTTTCAGGAGTTGAAGCGTCGTTTTTCTTCTGCCCCTGTGTTGTGCCAGCCAGATGTTTCGCTCCCGTTTCAGGTCGAGGTTGATGCTTCTGAGATTGGAGCAGGGGCTGTTTTGTCACAAAGAAGTTCTGATGGCTCGGTGATGAAACCATGTGCCTTCTTTTCTAGAAAGTTCTCGCCTGCTGAGCGCAATTATGATGTTGGCAATCGAGAGTTGTTGGCCATGAAGTGGGCATTCGAGGAGTGGCGACATTGGCTTGAAGGAGCCAAGCATCGCGTGGTGGTTTTGATGGATCACAAGAATTTGACTTATCTCGAGTCTGCCAAATGGTTGAATCCTAGACAGGCTCGATGGTCGCTGTTTTTCTCCCATTTTGATTTTGTGGTTTCGTACCTTCCGGGCTCTAAGAATGTGAAGGCTGATGCCCTGTCAAGGAGTTTTGTGCCTGACTCTCCGGGTGTTCCTGAGCCGGCGGGTATTCTCAAAGAGGGGGTAATTTTGTCTGCCATCTCCCCTGATTTGCGGCGGGTGCTGCAGAAGTTTCAGGCTGATAGACCTGACCGTTGTCCAGCGGAGAAACTGATTGTCCCTGATAGATGGACTAGTGGAGTTATCTCTGAGGTTCATTGTTCGGTGTTGGCTGGTCATCCTGGAATCCTTGGTACCAGAGGTTTGGTGGCTAGATCCTTTTGGTGGCCTTCTTTGTCACGGGATGTGCGTTCTTTTGTGCAGTCCTGTGGGACTTGTGCTCGGGCTAAGCCCTGCTGTTCTCGTGCCAGTGGGTTGCTTTTGCCATTGCCGGTCCCGAAGAGGCCCTGGACGCATATTTCCATGGATTTTATTTCAGATCTCCCTGTCTCTCAAAGGATGTCGGTCATTTGGGTGGTTTGTGATCGCTTCTCTAAGATGGTCCATTTGGTACCCTTGTCTAAATTGCCTTCCTCCTCTGATTTGGTGCCATTGTTTTTCCCGCATGTGGTTCGTTTGCATGGCATTCCGGAGAACATCGTCTAGGACAGAGGTTCCAAGTTTGTTTCGAGGTTTTGGCGGTCCTTTTGTGCGAAGATGGGCATTGATTTGTCTTTTTCTTCGGCTTTCCATCCTCAGACAAATGGCGAAACCGAACGAACTAATCAGACTTTGGAAACATATCTGAGATGCTTTGTTTCTGCTGATCAGGATGATTGGGTGTCCTTCTTGCCTTTGGCTGAGTTCGCCCTTAATAATCGGGCCAGCTCGGCTACTTTGGTTTCGCCTTTTTTCTGTAATTCTTGTTTTCATGCTCGTTTCTCTTCAGGGCAGGTTGAGCCTTCGGACTGTCCTGGTGTGGATACTGTGGTGGACAGGTTGCAGCAGATTTGGACTCATGTGGTGGACAATTTGACATTGTCCCAGGAGAAGGCTTAACGTTTCGCTAACCGCCGGCGCTGTGTTGGTCCCCGACTTCGTGTTGGGGATTTGGTTTGGTTGTCGTCTCGTTATGTTCCTATGAAGGTTTCCTCTCCTAAGTTTAAGCCTCGTTTCATTGGTCCGTATAAGATTTCTGAAGTTCTCAATCCTGTGTAATTTCGTTTGGCCCTTCCAGCTTCTTTTGCCATCCATAATGTGTTCCTTAGGTCGTTATTGCGGAGATACGTGGCGTCTATGGTTCCCTCTGTTGATCCTCCTGCCCCGGTGTTGGTCGAGGGGGAGTTGGAGTATGTGGTGGAGAAGATTTTGGATTCTCGTATTTCGAGACGGAAACTCCAGTACCTGGTCAAGTGGGAGGGTTATGGTCAGGAAGATAATTCCTGGGTTTTTGCCTCTGATGTTCATGCTGCCGATCTAGTTCGTGCCTATCATTTGGCTCGTCCTAATCGGCCTGGGGGCTCTGGTGAGGGTTCGGTGACCCCTCCTCAAGGGGTGGGGTACTGTTGTGAATTCTATTATCGAACTCCCTCCTGTTGTCATGAATGATACTTCGGCGAGTTCTGTCCATGGACTCCCTCTGGTGGCCGTGAGTGGAGCTGTTGCTTCTGAGGTTCCTTCCACAGGTGACTTAGTTTATTCTTTGGCTGGCTGCTCTATTTAACTCCACTCAGATCGTTACTCCATGCCAGCTGTCAATGTTCTTGTACTGGTTCAGTTCGCTCTTGGATCTTTCTGGTGACCTGTCTACTCCAGCAGAAGCTAAGTCCCTGCTACTTAATTATTTGTTCATTGTTTTCTTGTCCAGCTTGCTATCATGATTTTGCCTTGCTAGCTGGAAGCTCTGGGATGCAGAGTGGCACCTCCGCACCGTGAGTCGGTGCGGAGTTCTTTTTGCACACTCTGCGTGGTCTTTTGTAGTTTTTGTGCTGACTGCAAAGATACCTTTCCTATGCTCAGTCTGTTTAGTTAGTCTGGCCTCCTTTGCTGAAACCTGTTTCATTTCTGTGTTTGTGACTTTCATCTTAACTCACAGTCAATATATGTGGGGGGCTGCTTTTCCTTTGGGGAATTTCTCAGAGGCAAGGTAGGCTTTATTTTCTATCTCTAGGGCTAGTTAGCTCTTAGGCTGTGAAGAGGCGTCTAGGCAGAGTTAGGTACGCTCCACGGCTATTTCTAGTTGTGTGATAGGATTAGGGGTTGCGGTCAGCAGAGCTCCCACTTCCCAGAGCTTGTCCTGTGTTAGTTTAACTATCAGGTCGTTCCTGGTGCTCCTAACCACCAGGTCCTTAACACCCACCCTCCCTTCGCCCCATTAAATCTCTCCCTACTAAATCCCCACCTAACAAACAACTAATCTTGCCAATCTTCAGCTCTTAAAAGAGCTTTATGGAATAAATACTGTAACCTCCTATCACTTTCCCTATGCTCCTTTTACTGAAACTATGCTCTCCCTATGCTGTTTCCGGCTGCAATGTGCGCAAGATGGCCCCAGCAGCCTTTAAATAGTCTTAGTCCCTATGATGCTGGAAGGCCAGGCATTCATAGTAATTACAAAGATGGCGCCGGCATTACTGACTGGCAAGCCATCCCAGCATGTTCATTGGCTGCAAATAAAGATTTAAACATGCTGGGCAGGTCACTCGAATCTACCGAGGGAAATACCCAATTACTCGCCGAGTAACGAATAGCCCGAATAGCGTACTATTTGTACAAGTAGCGAATAGTGCCGAATGTATTCGCTCATCACTAGATATTACCTGTTTCATTTTTCATATGTTTCGTCAGCTGTCACACTGTGACAGTCGTCAGAAAGGAAGGGGTGCCTCAAACTGTCCCTGGAACTGGGACCCCAACTATCGCTGTCCCAGAGGTATTCTTGAAGGTAAAGAGGCCATAGTCTCTTGCTATGTTCTTGTTAAGTCCTTATCTGTCCCCTCCTCCACCCCATGAGGCTGAGGACAGAAATATAAAGTAAACAAAAAACAACAGACAGGGAGGTATAAACTAAAAGGGACTAGGGACCAGGAGATACAGCGGGTACGGAAAGTATTCAGACCCCTTTAAATTTTTCACTCTTTGTTTCATTGCAGCCATTTGGTAAATTCAAAAAAGTTCATTTTTTTCATTAATGCACCCCGTCTTAACTGAAAAAAATAGAAATGTAGAAGTTTTTACAAATTTATTAAAAAAGAAAAGTTAAAATATCACATGGTCATAAGTATTCAGACCCTTTGCTCAGACACTCATATTTAAGTCACATGCGTCCATTTCCTTGTGATCCTCCTTGAGATGGTTCTACTCCTTCATTGGAGTACAGCTGTGTTTAATTAACCTGATAGGACTTGATTTGGAAAAGCACACACCTGTCTATATAAGACCTCACAGCTTAAATGGAAGAAGTTTGGGACCACCAGAAGTCTTCCTAGACCTGGCGGTCCAGCCAAACTGAGCAATCGTGGGAGAAGAGCCTTGGTTAGAGAGGTAAAGGAGAACCCCAAGATCACTGTGGCTGAGCTCCACAGATGCAGTAGGGAGACGGGAGAAAGTTCCCCAAAGTCAACTGCAGAGTGAAGGCAAGGGCCAACAAGTGCTAAGCATCTCTGGGAACTCCTTCAAGATTGTTGGAAGACCATTTCCAGTGACAACCTTTTGAAGCTCATCAAGAGAATGCCAAGAGCGTGCAAAGCAGTTATCAAAGCAAGAGGTGGCTACTTTGAAGAACCTAGAATATAAGACATATTTTCAGTTGTTTCACACTTTTTTGTTAAGTATATAATTCCACATGTGTTAATTCATAGTTTTGATGCCTTCAGTGTGAATGTACAATTTTCATAGTCATGAAAATACAGAAAAATCTTTAAATGTGAAGGTGTGTCCAAACGTTTGGTCTGTACTGCATGACCATGTGATATTTCTGTTTTTCTTTTTCAAATAACTTTGTAAAAAATTCTACATTTCTGTTTTTGTCAGTCAAGATGGGGTGCAGAGTGTACATTAATGAAAAAAATAACTATTTTGAATTTACCAAATGGCTGCAATGAAACAAAGAGTGAAAAATTTAAAGGGGTCTGAATACTTTCTGTACCCACTATAAACACACAGGTACTACAAACCACAGATCACTACTACAACACCTCTACTCCAACCACTTAGCTTTAGCACTAAGCACAGGAAGACAAATCTTTCACTGTCAGGAACAAGAAGGTCTGCCTAGTTTTAATAGGGAGAAGTAATGACCAGATAAGAAGCAGCTGAAATGGAGCTGCATGTTTCTGACCAGCATTGAGAGGGTCATTTTCTTCAGCACCAAAAGGGAACTAAATCCATTTAATGTGGGACACGAATCACACCATATCTAAAGAAGACCTGCTATTCATTACCAGACGTGATCGTCTAACTCAGGTGATCCAAGGGGACGCGACACCCTCATGACATCAGCACATAAAACCACTTGATTTCTTATATACCCATATGCACGTGGCATACAGCTCTACCAATGATCTTTTAAGACAGAAGTGACTTTTCTGTACCTGCTCTGTGCTACTTTTTACAGCAAAAACTCTTCCCCAAACTTTTCTTTTTACCATGAGCTCTATTTCCTACCAAAGAGTCAAGATCTCAAAACAAATTTGGTCAAGACCAATAAATATCCAGAAGTTTTAAATTGTTCTTGCACAAGGTGTAAACTCTTTCTTTAATCCTTACAAATGGTTTTGCTTTCGTACATTTTAAGAAATGTTTTTCATTACATGGCCATCAATATGAGAAATGTAATCACATCTGAATAATAAATATGAAAATTACATGTCTGATTTCATAGGTTATCTTCTGACCTCTGAGAAAAGATTTAGTCGAAATGTCAGCAAATACTTTACTCCAAAACAAATCTTTACATGATTATTTTACCCAATAAAGGAGCCATCCTCATTGGACAACCTCTCAAAAGGAAGCTAAGCCAGCTTTAAGCTGATAATGATGGATTCAGTTGCTGAAACCTCTGCTTTAATCTGAAAAAACGATGGGCCTTCATTTGGGTTATTGCACAGTACCTGTTTGAATTAACAGGGGACCACATGATACACCTTCACCCCATTTAAGGGGTATCTCAGGCATGTTTATCCCCTTTTATGGTTTGTAGATTGGGGTTGTAGAGTGTTGGCAGCAGATTAATCTCTGTACTGTCCACCTGTTCAACAGTGAATATATATTTATTTAGGAACAAGAAAACACAGCTTACAACTGTTATTTCTTATAGCTTAGGTCTTAGTATCTTATCTGTCAGCTTGTAAAGTCAAAGTAAAAATGTACTTCAGCTACACATCGTGAGTTAGCACGAACGTATTCGTTTTTTTGAATGCTTTACTGGCAATATAACACCATTGTTGGAGACAGAAACCCATGCGCCATTAAACAGTAGTGAATAGTAGTTGATGCAATATATACAATACTGACCATTTTTCCAACACCCCACTCAACAACTACTTTTCCTGTAAGTCACATAGTGGTTCTTAATTCTTCAAATTTGGTTTTTGGAAGTGACTTTGTCACAATAATAGCTATCATCTGCTCAGTCTCGCAAGAACAAACTTAATTATACCCTGATTTTATCACACAGGTGATATTTAACTTCAAGGTGTTTGGTTCTCGCATTGATCTTCTCACTGCATGCTAGCTTAACTCATCCTTGGTGGCCTTCATGAATCAACGTTGGATGAGTTGTTGGCTTACCAAGATCGCCTAATAATTGGTTTGACCAAATGACATCTTGACTTGCATAGACAGCAAACATATGCTCTGCTTCTGTAGGTGACAAGGCTTCAGACACATTTTCTGCAAGACCAAGAAACTTAACTTTCTCCAAGCTTGAACAAATAGCCACTTGTCGATTTACGATCCTTTAAGTCACCAACCCTGTCTACATCCACATAGCCTCTGAGTTTTAGATCTCCAGTTGTAGATATCCTTGAATATATGTCTTGAGTCTCTTTCAAATATCGAAGAACGCTCTTAACCGCATTCCAGTCTTTTTGGTGTGGTTTTTCCACATATCTGCGGAGAATTCCAATTGCTGCTGCGATATCCAGTGGAGTCACAGTTGCTATGTATAAAAGTGCCCCTACTGCCTGTATTTCTGTATTGTCTGTATTTAGTACTTGTATTCTGTAATTGTAGTCTGTGTTTGTGTATTTTCTGTATTCTGTATGTCTGTATTTCTGTCAGTCTGTCATTATTAGGTAACAGATCATTATTTCCCTCCAACTTTAAGAAGGATGGTTCCATTCGGGTCGATATATCTTTGGTTTCTGATATTCCAAGCTGATTCAGAACAGAGTTGATTTTTGTACTTTGGTTTAGAAGAAAGCTTCCATCTTCTCTTTGGACCTGTATTCCTATATAATATTTCACATTTCCAAGGTCTTTAGTTTCAAATTCTGATTTACAATTTTAGTCATATTTGCAATTTCCTTTTCCTCATGATGAACCATAATCACATCATTCACATTTAAGAGGATATACATCAATTTTCCATCTTTATATTTTGTGTTTAAACATGGATCTGCTTTACCTCTTTTAAATCTGTCTTCCAATAAGACTTTGTTAATTTTGGTGTTCCACGCTCTTGCCGATTGCTTAAGTCCATAGAGAGATTTTTGTAGTTTGCAAATGAGATTCTCTTCATCCTTATTAATACAATCCTCAGGTTCTGTCAAGTACAATTCCTGTTCAATGTCACCATTTTAAAGTCAGTTTTGATGTACAAATATCTAACAAACATCTTTTGTACAGCAGCTATAGCCATTAAAGTCCTGAATGTGGTCTGCTTAGCAACTGGAGAACAGGTGGCATCATAATCTTTACCATATTTCTGAGAATATCCTTTTGTGACTAATAACTGTAAGATACAATATTGTTACGCTCCAGGAAGACATTCAGGCCTCTCTTGAGCCCCTCGACTGAGTTCGCCATCACCACCTGCTCAGGCAAAGAATTCCAGATTCTCACTGCCCTAACAGTAAAGAATCATCTTCTATGTTGGTGGAAAAACCTTCTCTCCTCCAGACGCAGAGAATGCCCCCTTGTGACCGTCACCTTCCCTGGTATAAACAGATCCTCGGAGACATATTTGTATTGTCACCTTATATACTTATACATGGTTATTAGATCGCCCCTCAGTCTTCTTTTTTCTATACAAAATAATCCTAATTTTACTAATCTCTATGGGTATTATAGTTCCCCCATCCCCTTTATTAATTTTGTTGCCCTCCTTTGTACTCGCTCTAGTTCCATTATATCCTTCCTGAGCACCGATGCCCAAAACTGTACACAGTACTCCATGTGCGGTCTAACCAGGGATTTGCACAGAGGCAGTATAACGCTCTCATCATGTGTATCCAGACCTTTTTTAATGCACCCCATGATCCTATTCGCCCTGGCAGCCACTGCCTGGCACTAGCTGCTCCAGGTATGTTTATCATTAAGTAGGATCCCCAAGTCCTTCTCCATGTCAGATTTACCCAGTGGTTTACCATACAGTGTGAACTGTGTTTGGAGGCGTGCAGATCACCAGGAGTGTGTGTCTTTGCCAAAGGTCTAAGAAACTGGACTCTACCTCAAGCGGGTGAACCATTTTCTAACTTGTCCTAATTTTTTACAAACTGCTATGAATAGATGTTGATTATACAGCCAGTCTAACATTTGTGATTTTTGGAATCCAATCTGTATTTCATACCTATAGGTGAAAGGAACATTAAGAATTATTTTTGTGCTTTACACATTAAATGTCACAACAGCGCAGCTTGACTGACTGATGCGACATAAGGATGAATAATGGATGCCCTTCTATTTCAGCCAATCATGTTCAAGTCATTAGAGCCATTGGACTTTGAACAAAATGATTGAGCTGAACAATAATCTAGTTGTGTTACTTATAGGAATCTCTTTTGACCTTGTGTTCTGCAAATAATACTGTAGATTTAGTTTTCCCATAAGTGTCTGATTTAAATTATTCATATATTTCAGATTTCTTCTATTATGTGCAGCGAAAATCAAACGACTGTCTCCGATTTCTTACTTCTTGGATTCAAGACTCATAGAAACTTTAGGCTTCTACTCTTTTTTGTATTCCTGACCATATACATTGTTATATTCTTTGGAAATGCCATGATTATCATTTCCATTTCACTAGTCCAGTATCTGGATATTCCTATGCTCATTTTCCTGAAGCATTTGGCCTTGGCGGACGTATTGTTCACCACAAACATTATACCTAATATGTTGTATGTCATCATGATGGAAGGTGCCAAGATATCTACCAATGGTTGCTTCGCCCAGTACTACCTTCACTGTATCTCAGTGTATGCTCAATCCTTAGTTCTGACTGTTATGTCTTTGGATCGTTATATAGCCATCTGCCAGCCCTTACGTTATTCTTCCGTTATGAACCATAAATTTTGTCATTGTCTTGTTTTTTGGTCTTGGGCCATGGGAATCCTCCTAATCCCAAGTGAAATGGTGGCCTTGTCTCAGCTGAAGTTCTGCAGCTCTAACGTCGTTGACCACTTTTTTTGTGACTTTGCACCCATCGTAAAAATATCTTCTTCGGATACTTCTCTAGTCACATGGGAAGACTACATCTTCACTTTATTACTCATTGTTCTTCCTTTTTTATTTGTTATCATATCTTATATTAGTATTTTTACATCTATTCTTAAGATCTCTACAACTTCCGGCCGGCAGAAAGCTTTCTCCACATGTAGTTCTCACCTCGTTACACTTAGCACCTATTACGGTACTATTATTTCTATTTTTCAGTAGAGGACAATAGCCTTAACGAAAATAAACTGAAGTCTCTTTTATATGTGGTGCTCACCCCATTTATTAACCCGATTATATACAGTATGAGAAATCGAGAAATGAGGAAAGCATTTAGGCAATTGTTATGTAATAGAAAATAATAGAAATGGGTCAGAATGTAGGGACTTTTCCTATAGAAAATACAATGCAAAGAAAGCTTAACCCATGAACTTGGAAGCTGAAAATATATAAATTAAAACATATATCAACAGTATATATTGTACAATTATATGTAAAATATAGATGCCTCTTCTTAGTGCGTATTTGTTATACCGGACGATTTCTGATCTTTAAAGGGTTATTCCCAAAATCATAATGTGGTCTCTGTTTTCAGTACAACAAGAATAAATCGTGTGTGCCAATACAACCTATTTTTATAATCTGCACCCACTTGCAGCTATCACCCCCCCTAATGATGCCCTCTTCTGGGTTCTCTATTGCCATTGAGGTCTATTACATATGGGGGGAGCTGCAGGGTTCAAAAGTTAAAGATACAGCCTCCTGATGCTGCTCTCTAGTACATGTTTTAGCTCACACATGTGATGTATTCACAGTTAATTACATTGCTCAGTAAATTGTCCTCTGTGTTATCCTTCATGTCTATATACAACACCATAGCAGCTAATCATCACCCAGTAGCTCAGTGGCAGCTGAAAATTTGCTATGGAACTTGAAGATGGAAGCAAGACCACCAAGGATCATCTAACAGGGTTGTATCATGGCTTCTGCATGCTTTATCTGTGAGTAGAAATGACAGGCTCATTCTTGTCATTGAATTTTTGAAGGATGAGAGTACTGGCTGGCCAGACACAGTGATATCAACTAGAGATGGTACAAATCGATTCACAGGATCTAGTCCAGCAGCCACACCAGTAATCTGTTGCCACAGGATGGTTGACCTGTGAACAGCTACTTACTTAAAGGGAATCTGTCACCCCAAAAATGGCCTATAAACTAAGGCCACAGGCATAAGGGATTATCTACAGCATTCTGTAATGCTTTAGATAAACCCCCAATGTATCCAGAAAGATAAGAAAAACAGGTTACATTATACTCACCCGCGGTCCGGTTCCCGGCGCCTCCCATCTTCATACAATGACGTCCTCTTCTTGTCTTCCTGATGCGGCTCCTACATAGGTGTACTTTGTTTGCCCTGTTGAGGGCAGAGCAAAGTACTGAAGTGCGCAGGTTTCGGGCCTCTCTGACCTTTCCTGGCACCTGCGCACTGCAGTACTTTGCTCTGCCCTCAACAGGGCAGACAAAGTACGCCTGCACCGGAGCCACAGCAGGAAGAAAAGAAGAGGACGACATCGCATGATGATGGGAGGCACCGGACCACGACACCTATCGGACCGGACTGCAGCTGGACCGCCCCTGGGTGAGTATAATATAACTTGTTTTTCATATCTTTCAGGTGACATCGGGGGCTTATCTATAGCATTACAGATTTCTGTAGATAAGCCCCTGATGCCAGTGGCCTTAGTTTATAGGCCATTTTTGGGGTGACAGATTCCCTTTAATGGAATTCCTGGTGTTATGGAGGCACTTTTTGTGTAAGTCTGGCAGCTTCTGACCGGTGGATCAAGCTTACAGCAATAAGGATTGTCACGTGGGGTCAATGTCAAGAGGTTATATAAGGGACAAAATCGTAAAGCAAGAGGATAATCAAAAATTCAAGCTGAGGTCAGAAAATGGGAGGAATTAGGATGACAACACAACAGAAAACTAAATTGAGTCGCAGTGGAAGTCAGATACCCAAGGGTTTAAATAGCAGACATCTCCGCCAGGGCTTTAAGAAAGGAGCAAACAATTAACCCCATAGCTCCCTGATCTACCAGCACCAAAAGTCCCAGGAATTAAATAGGAATGTCGCTGTCATGGGTCACCAGTTGTGTTGAGCGATACGTTCCGATATTGGGAAATATCGGGATCGGATTGGATTGGACGATATCCAAAAATATCGGATATCGCCAATACCGATACCGGAAAGCAAGTCAATGGGACACAAATATCAGAATGAAAATAAGCCCTTTCTGTCCTTGTACATCCTGTTCCAGAGGGGGGAAGAGTGTGAGCGGTGCGTGGGCGAGGACTGCGTGTCTGTGTGGGACCGTGGGGGGTCTGTGCGGGCCTGCCGGGGGTCTGTACGGGCCTCTCGGAGGTCTGTGCGGGCTGCCGGGGGTCTGTGCAGGCCTGTTGGGGGTCTGTATGGGCCTCTTGGGGGTCTGTACGGCCTGCCGAGGGTCTGTGCGGCCTGCCGGGTCTCTGTACGGGCCTCTCGGGGGTCTGTGCGGACTGCCGGGGGTCTGTGCGGCCTGCTGGGGGTCTGTGCGGCCTGCCGGGGGTCTGTACGGGCCCCTCGGGAGTCTGTGCGGCCTGCCGGAGGTCTTTGTGTTTGTGTGCAGGCATTGCCCGATGGGACTACAAGTCCCATCGGGCTATGTCTGCTGCAATGGCAGTGATTGACACATTAGCCAATGATGGGACAGTAGTAGTCCCATCATCCGGCTAATGTGTTAAATGTAAAACAAAACAAAACACAAACATACATACTACATACATGCATACAACATACATGCATACAACATACATACAACATACTACATACATACTACATACATACATACAACATACTACATACATACAACATACATACAACATATTATATAGTACATACATATACATACAACATACATACAACATACTACATACATACAACATACATACAACATAATATATACTACATAAATACAACATACAGGTCCTTCTCAAAAAATTAGCATATAGTGTTAAATTTCATTATTTACCATAATGTAATGATTACAATTAAACTTTCATATATTATAGATTCATTATCCACCAACTGAAATTTGTCAGGTCTTTTATTGTTTTAATACTGATGATTTTGGCATACAACTCCTGATAACCCAAAAAACCTGTCTCAATAAATTAGCATATTTCACCCATCCAATCAAATAAAAGTGTTTTTTAATAACAAACAAAAAACCCATCAAATAATAATGTTCAGTTATGCACTCAATACTTGGTCGGGAATCCTTTGGCAGAAATGACTGCTTCAATGCGGCGTGGCATGGAGGCAATCAGCCTGTGACACTGCTGAGATGATATGGAGGCCCAGGATGCTTCAATAGCGGCCTTAAGCTCATCCAGAGTGTTGGGTCTTGCGTCTCTCAACTTTCTCTTCACAATATCCCACAGATTCTCTATGGGGTTCAGGTCAGGAGAGTTGGCAGGCCAATTGAGCACAGTAATACCATGGTCAGTAAACCATTTACCAGTGGTTTTGGCACTGTGAGCAGGTGCCAGGTCGTGCTGAAAAATGAAATCTTCATCTCCATAAAGCATTTCAGCCGATGGAAGCATGAAGTGCTCCAAAATCTCCTGATAGCTAGCTGCATTGACCCTGCCCTTGATGAAACACAGTGGACCAACACCATCACTGACTGTGGGTACTTGACACTGGACTTCAGGCATTTTGGCATTTCCTTCTCCCCAGTCTTCCTCCAGACTCTGGCACCTTGATTTCCGAATGACATGCAAAATTTGCTTTCATCAGAAAAAAGTACTTGGGACCACTTAGCAACAGTCCAGTGCTGCTTCTCTGTAGCCCAGGTCAGGCGCCTCTGCCGCTGTTTATGGTTCAAAAGTGGCTTTACCTGGGGAATGCGGCACCTGTAGCCCATTTCCTGCACACGCCTGTGCACGGTGGCTCTGGATGTTTCCACACCAGACTCAGTCCACTGCTTCCTCAGGTTCCCCAAGGTCTGGAATCGGTCCTTCTCCACAATCTTCCTCAGGGTCCGGTCTCCTCTTCTCGTTGTACAGCGTTTTCTGCCACATTGTTTCCTTCCAACAGACTTACCATTGAGGTGCCTTGATACAGCACTCTGGGAACAGCCTATTTGTTGAGAAATTTCTTTCTGGGTCTTACCCTCTTGCTTGAGGGTGTCAATGATGGCCTTCTTGACATCTGTCAGGTCGCTAGTCTTACCCATGATGGGGGTTTTGAGTAATGAACCAGGCAGGGAGTTTATAAAAGCCTCAGGTATCTTTTGCATGTGTTTAGAGTTAATTAGTTGATTCAGAAGATTAGGGTAATAGGTCGTTTAGAGAACCTTTTCTTGATATGCTAATTTATTGAGACAGGTTTTTTGGGTTATCAGGAGTTGCATGCCAAAATCATCAGTATTAAAACAATAAAAGACCTGACAAATTTCAGTTGGTGGATAATGAATCTATAATATATGAAAGTTTAATTGTAATCATTACATTATGGTAAATAATGAAATTTAACACTATATGCTAATTTTTTGAGAAGGACCTGTACATACAACATACTACATACATACTACATACATACAACATACATACAACATACCGCATACATACAACATACATACATACAACATACTACATACATACTACATACATACATACATACATACAACATACTACATACATACTACAGACTACATACATACATACAACATACTACATACAACATACATACATACAAAATACATACAACATACTACATACATACAACATACATACATACAACATACTACAAACATACAACATACATACATACTACATACATACTACATACTACATACAACATACTACATACATACAACATATTATATACTACATACATATACATACAACATACATACAACATAATATATACTACATAAATACAACATACATACAACATACTGCATACATACTACATACATACAACATACATACAACATACCACATACATACAACATACATACATACAACATACTACATACATACTACATACATACAACATACTACATACATACTACAGACTACATACATACAACATACATACATACAACATACATACAACATACATATAACATACTACATACATACAACATACATACCACATACATACAACATACATGCATACAACATACATACAACATACTACATACATGCTACATACATACATACAACATACTACATACATACAACATACATACAACATATTATATACTACATACATATACATACAACATACATACAACATACTACATACATACAACATACATACAACATAATATATACTACATAAATACAACATACATACAACATACTACATACATACTACATACATACTACATACATACAACATACCGCATACATACAACATACATACATACAACATACTACATACATACTACATACATACAACATACTACATACATACTACAGACTACATACATACATACATACAACATACTACATACAACATACATACATACAAAATACATACAACATACTACATACATACAACATACATACATACATACAACATACTACAAACATACAACATACATACATACTACATACATACTACATACATACTACATACATACTACATACTACATACATACTACATGCATACATACTACATACATACTACATACATACATACAACATACATACAACATATTATATACTACATACATATACATACAACATACATACAACATACTACATACATACAACATACATACAACATAATATATACTACATAAATACAACATACATACAACATACTGCATACATACTACATACATACAACATACATACAACATACCACATACATACAACATACATACATACAACATACTACATACAAACTACAAACATACAACATACTACATACATACTACAGACTACATACAACATACATACAACATACATACAACATACATACAACATACATACAACATACATACAACATACTACATACATACAACATACATGCATACAACATACTACAAACATACAACATACATACATACTACATACATACTACATACTACATACATACTACATGCATACATACTACATACATACATACATACTACATACAATACATTCATACATTACATACAATACATACATACAGACATACAGTACATATAACATAGAGTACATACTCACCATCACTTGTCACTTTGTTCCCTGAATCCAGTGTCATCTGTAAAAAAGATTAACCCCTTAGCGACCGCCGACACGCCTTTTAACGGCGGCCACTAAGGGTACTTAAACCACAGCGCCGTTGCTGTGGAAAAAGTAAATAGCGCCCCCCAGAGTCGGGTTTTCTCCGGGGTCTCAGCTGCCGGGGGTAGCCGAGACCCCAGAGAACATGATTTGGGGGGGTTTTAAGCCACCCCGCATTTGCGATCGCCGGTAATTAACCATTTACCGGCGATCGCAAAAAAAAAAAAAACGCGATCTCTTTTTAATTTCTCTATCCTCCGATGTGATCGCACATCGGAGCATAGAGAAAAGGGGTCCCAGGTAGCCCCCCAATACTTACCTATCTCCCCCGATGCTCCTCGTGGCTCCCGGTGGGCGCCGCCATCTTGAAAATGGCGGGCGCATGCGCAGTGCGCCCGCCGGCCGGCCCCGCGAGAATCTTTGGGGTCTCGGCTGCCGGGGGTAGCCGAGACCCCAAAGAGCATGATCGGGGGTCGGTTTTAGCGACCCCTGTTTTGCGATCGCCGGTAATTAACTGTTTACCGGCGACCGCAAAAAAAAAAAAAAAAAAAAGCTAAGTGTAATTCTCTGTCCTCTGATGTGATCGCACATCAGAGGACAGAGAAATAGGGGGATTCGGGGACCCTATCATACTCACCTGTGTCCCTGGATCCTCCTGCTGCTCCTCCTGGCTGCCGGCATCTTCTGGGCAAAAGAAAATAGCGGGCGCATGTGAAGTGCGCCCGACATCTGTCTCCATCTGCCGGCCGGCAGGAGAAGAGCAGTTGGGGCTAAAATTAGGGTTAGGGGTAGGGTTAGCGGTAGGGGTAGGGTTAGGGGTAGGGTTAGGGGTAGGGTTAGGGGTAGGGTTAGGGCTAGGATTAGGGCTAGGGGTAGGGTTAGGGCTAGGGTTAGGGCTAGGGTCAGGGGTAGGGTTAGGGGTAGGGTTAGGGGTAGGGTTAGGGGTAGGGTTAGGGCTAGGGTTAGGGGTAGGGTTAGGGCTAGGGTTAGGGCTAGGGTTAGGGGTAGGGTTAGGGGTAGGGTTAGGGTTAGGGCTAAATTTAGGGTTAGGGTTGGGGCTAAATTTAGAGTTAGGGTTGGCGCTAAATTTAGAGTTAGGCTTCTTTCACACTTACGTCGGTACGGGGCCGTCGCAATGCATCGGCCCGACATACCGACGCACGTTGTGAAAATTGTGCAGAACGGTGGGCAGCGGATGTAGTTTTTCAACGCATCCGCTGCCCAATCTATGTCCTGGGGAGGAGGGGGCGTAGTTACGGCCACGCATGCGCGGTCAGAAATGGCGGATGCGGCGTACAAAAAAACGTTACATTGAACGTTTTTTTGTGCTGACGGTCCGCCAAAACACTGATCCAGTACACTACGGACGCGACGTGTGGCCATCCGTCACGATCCGTCGGCAATACAAGTCTATGGGCAAAAAACGCATCCTGCGGGCACATTTGCAGGATCCGTTTCTTGTCCAAAATGACGGATTGCGACGGATGCCAAACGACGCAAGTGTGAAAGTAGCCTTAGGGCTAGGGTTAGGGTTGGGGCTAAAGTTAGGGTTAGAGTTGGGATTAGGGTTAGGGTTTGGATTAGGGTTGGTATTAGGGTTAGGGTTGGCATTAGGGTTACGCTTGGGATTAGGGTTAGGTTTGGGATTAGGGTTAAGGTTAGGGTTGTGATTAGGGGTGTATTGGGATTAGGGTTAGGTTTGAGGTTAGTGTTGAGATTAGGATTAGGGGTGTGTTGGATTTAGGGTTTTGATTAGGGTTATGGTTAGGGTTGACATTAGGGTTGTTTTGGGGTAAGGGTTGGGATTATCGTTAGGGTTAGTGATTAGGATTATGGATCGGGTTGGGATTAGGGTTAGGGGTGTGTTGGAGTTGGGTTGGAGCTAGAATTGGGGGGTTTCCACTGTTTAGGTACATCAGGGGGTCTCCAAACACGACAGCCAATTTTGCGCTCAAAAAGTCAAATGGTGCTCCCTCCCTTCTGAGCTCTGCCGTGCGCCCAAACAGTGGGTTACCCCCACATATTTGGCATCAGCATACTCGGGATAAATTGGAAAGCAACTTCTGGGGTCCAATTTCTCTTGTTACCCTTGTGAAAAAACTTGGGGGCTACAAAATCCTTTTTGTGGAAAAATATATATATATATTTTTTTATGACTCTGCATTATAAACTTCTGTGAAGCACTTGGGCATTCAAAGTTCTCACCACACATCTATATAAGTTCCTTGGGGGGTCTAGTTTCCAAAACGGGGTCACTTGTGGGGGGTTACTACTGTTTAGGTACATCAGGGGCTCTGCAAACGCAACATAACGCCCACAGACCATTCTATCTAAGTCTGCATTCCAAAACGGCGCTCCTTCCCTTCCGAGCTCTGCCGTGCGCCCAAACAGTAGTTTACACACCCACATATGGGGCATCAGCATACTCAGGATAAATTGGACAACAACTTTAGTGGTCCAATTTCTCCTGTTACCCCTGTGAAAATAAAAACTTGGGGGCTACAATATCTTTTTTGTGAAAAAAAAAATATTTTTTATTTTCACGACTCTGCATTCTAAACTTCTGTGAAGCACTTGGGCATTCAAAGTTCTCACCACACATCTAGATAAGTTCCTTGGGGGGTCTAGTTTCCAAAATGGGGTCACTTGTGGAGGGTTTCTACTGGTTAGGTACATCAGGGGCACTGCAAACGCAACATAATGCCCGCAGACCATTCTATCAAAGTCTCCATTCCAAAACGGTGCTCCTTCCTTCCGAGCTCTGCCGTGTGCCCAAACAGTGGTTTACCCCCACATATGGGGTACCAGCATACTCAGGACAAATTGGACAACAACTTTTGGGGTCCAATTTCTCTTGTTACCCTTGTGAAAATAAAAACTTGGGGGCTAAAAAATCTTTTTTGTGGAAAAAAAATATATTTTTTATTTTCACGACTCTGCATTATTAACTTCTGTGAAGCACTTGGGCATTCAAAGTTCTCACCACACATCTAGATAAGTTCCATGTGGGGTCTAGTTTCCAAAATGGGGTCACTTGTGGGGGATTTCTACTGTTTAGGCACATCAGGGGCTCTCTAAACGCGACATGGCGTCCAATCTCAATTCCAGCCAATTCTACATTGAAAAACGGCACTCCTTCTCTTCCAAGCTCTGCGGTGTACCCAAACAGTGGTTTACCCCCACATATTGGGTATCAGCGTACTCAGGAGAAATTGCACAACATCTTTTGTGGTCTAAGTTCTCCTGTTACCCTTGTGAAAATAAAAATTTGTGGGCAAAAAGATCATTTTTGTAGAAAAAATGCGATTTTTTTTTTTCGCGGCTCTACATTATAAACTTCTGTGAAGCACATGGGGGTTCAAAGTGCTCACCACACATCTAGATAAGTTCCTTAAGGGGTCTAGTTTCCAAAATGGGGTCACTTGTGGGGGATTTATACTGCTTAGGCACATCAGGGGCTCTCCAAACGCGACATGGCGTCCAATCTCAATTCCAGCCAATTCTACATTGAAAAAGTAAAACGGCACTCCTTCTCTTCCAAGCTCTGCGGTGCGCCCAAACAGTGGTTTCCCCCACATATTGGGTATCAGCGTACTCAGGAGAAATTGCACAACAACTTTTGTGGTCTAATTTCTCCTGTTACCCTTGTGAAAATAAAAATTTGTGGGCAAAAAGATCATTTTTGTAGAAAAAATGCGATTTTTTTTTTTTCACGGCTCTACATTATAATTTTCTGTGAAGCACATGGGGGTTCAAAGTGCTCACCACACATCTAGATAAGTTCCTTAAGGGGTCTAGTTTCCAAAATGGGGTCACTTGTGGGGGGTTTCTACTGTTTAGGCACATCAGGGGCTCTCCAAACGCGACATGGCGTCCAATCTCAATTCCAGCCAATTCTACATTGAAAAAGTAAAACGGCGCTCCTTCACTTCCAAGCTCTGCGGTGCGCCCAAACAGTGGTTTACCCTCACATATGGGGTATCGACGTATTCAGGTGAAATCGCACAACAACTTTTGTGGTCTAATTTCTCCTGTTACCCTTGTGAAAATAAGAATTTGTGGGCGAAAAGATCATTTTTGTGTAAACAAAAGCGATTTTTTATTTTCACGGCTCTACGTTATAAACTTCTGTGAAGCACTTGGGGGTTCAAAGTGCTCACCACTAGGGTTGAGCGAAACGGGTCGTTCATTTTCAAAAGTCGCCGACTTTTGGCAAAGTCGGGTTTCATGAAACCCGACCCGACCCCTGTGCGGGGTCGGCCATGCGGTACGCGACTGTCGCGCCAAAGTCGCGTTTCAATTACGCGAAAAGCGCCATTTCTCAGCCAATGAAGGTGAACGCAGAGTGTGGGCAGCGTGATGACATAGGTCCTGGTCCCCACCATCTTAGAGAAGGGCATTGCAGTGATTGGCTTGCTGTCTGTGGCGTCACAGGGGCTATAAAGAGGCGTTCCCGCCGACCGCCATCTTACTGCTGCTGATCTGAGCTTAGGGAGAGGTTGCTGCCGCTTCGTCAGAAGCAGGGATAGCGTTAGGCAGGGTCCATTAACCACCAAACCGCTTGTGCTGTAGCGATTTCCACTGTACAACACCACCTTCGGTGTGCAGGGATAGTGGAAGCTACATTTTTTTTTTTCTCAGCGCTGTAGCTCATTGGGCTGCCCTAGAAGGCTCCCTGATAGCTGCATTGCTGTGTGTACGCCGCTGTGCAAACCAACTGCTTTTTTCAAAGCACAAATCCTGTTGTTCTGCACAGCTATCTTGTTTGTTTGTCCACACTTTTTACTTAATTTGTGCATCAGTCCACTCCTTATTGCTGCCTGCCATACCTGGCTGAGATTACTGCAGGGAGATAGTAATTGTAGGACAGTCCCTGTTTTTTTTTTTTTTGTGGGAGATTAAGATTGGCATTTCTGCTAGAGTGCCATCCCTGTGTGTGCCATCTCTCACTCAGTGGGCCATAGAAAGCCTATTTATTTTTTTGGTTGATTTGGGTTCTAAATTCTACCTGAAAAAATCACTAAATCAATCAGTGGGAGATAAATATTGGCCTCTGGGCTTGTGTGCCACTCCTGACTCCTGTGTGTGCCATCTCTCACTCAGTGGGCCATAGAAAGCCTATTTATTTTTTTTGGTTGATTTGGGTTCTAAATTCTACCTGAAAAAATCAATAAATCAATCAGTGGGAGATAAATATTGGCCTCTGGGCTTGTGTGCCACTCCTGACTCCTGTGTGTGCCATCTCTCACTCAGTGGGCCATAGAAAGCCTATTTATTTTTTTGGTTGATTTGGGTTCTAAATTCTACCTGAAAAAATCAATAAATCAATCAGTGGGAGATAAATATTGGCCTCTGGGCTTGTCTGCCACTCCTGACTCCTGTGTGTGCCATCTCTCACTCAGTGGGCCATAGAAAGCCTATTTATTTTTTTGGTTGATTTGGGTTCTAAATTCTGCCTGAAAAAATCACTAAATCAATCAGTGGGAGATAAATATTGGCCTCTGGGCTTGTGTGCCACTCCTGACTCCTGTGTGTGCCATCTCTCACTCAGTGGGCCATAGAAAGCCTATTTTTTTTTTTTGGTTGATTTGGGTTCTAAATTCTACCTGAAAAAATCAATAAATCAATCAGTGGGAGATAAATATTGGCCTCTGGGCTTGTGTGCCACTCCTGACTCCTGTGTGTGCCATCTCTCACTCAGTGGGCCATAGAAAGCCTATTTATTTTTTTGGTTGATTTGGGTTCTAAATTCTACCTGAAAAAATCACTAAATCAATCAGTGGGAGATAAATATTGGCCTCTGGGCTTGTGTGCCACTCCTGACTCCTGTGTGTGCCATCTCTCACTCAGTGGGCCATAGAAAGCCTATTAATTTTTTTGGTTGATTTGGGTTCTAAATTCTACCTGAAAAAATCACTAAATCAATCAGTGGGAGATAAATATTGGCCTCTGGGCTTGTGTGCCACTCCTGATTCCTGTGTGTGCCATCTCTCACTCAGTGGGCCATAGAAAGCCTATTTATTTTTTTGGTTGATTTGGGTTCTAAATTCTACCTGAAAAAATCAATAAATCAATCAGTGGGAGATAAATATTGGCCTCTGGGCTTGTGTGCCACTCCTGACTCCTGTGTGTGCCATCTCTCACTCAATGGGCCATAGAAAGCCTATTTATTTTTTTTTGTTGATTTGGGTTCTAAATTCTACCTGAAAAAATCAATAAATCAATCAGTGGGAGATAAATATTGGCCTCTGGGCTTGTGTGCCACTCCTGACTCCTGTGTGTGCCATCTCTCACTCAGTGGGCCATAGAAAGCCTATTTATTTTTTTGGTTGATTTGGGTTCTAAATTCTACCTGAAAAAATCAATAGATCAATCAGTGTGAGATAAATATTGGCCTCTGGGCTTGTGTGTCACTCCTGACTCCTGTGTGTGCCATCTCTCACTCAGTGGGCCATAGAAAGCCTATTTATTTTTTTGGTTGATTTGGGTTCTAAATTCTACCTGAAAAAAATCAATAAATCAATCAGTGGGAGATAAATATTGGCCTCTGGGCTTGTGTGCCACTCCTGACTCCTGTGTGTGCCATCTCTCACTCAGTGGGCCATAGAAAGCCTATTTATTTTTTTGGTTGATTTGGGTTCTAAATTCTACCTGAAAAAATCACTAAATCAATCAGTGGGAGATAAATATTGACCTCTGGGCTTGTGTGCCACTCCTGACTCCTGTGTGTGCCATCTCTCACTCAGTGGGCCATAGAAAGCCTATTTATTTTTTTGGTTGATTTGGGTTCTAAATTCTACCTGAAAAAATCACTAAATCAATCAGTGGGAGATAAATATTGGCCTCTGGGCTTGTGTGCCACTCCTGACTCCTGTGTGTGCCATCTCTCACTCAATGGGCCATAGAAAGCCTATTTATTTTTTTGTTTGATTTGGGTTCTAAATTCTCCCTGAAAAAATCATTTTATTTTATTTGGTTTCTAAATTTTTCCTGAAAAAAATCATTTTATTTTATTTTGTTTCTAAATTCTCCCTGAAAAAAAAAAAAAAAAATATGGGAGATTAATATTGACATTTGTGCTTGAGTGACAGTTCTGCGTGTGTGGCATCTCTGTGATTTGGTGCCACAGAAAACAGAGTGTGTAACATTGTGCCTGATTTTCCTTGCGGTCTCACCAACCTGTAAAGGGATATCGAAATCATACTGAAGTTATAGCTCACCGTGTAAGTTGTTTGACAGCAACAAATAAAGTTACTTTGGTTAAGTTTTTAAAACAATGAGGAAGTCTGGTGCAAGAGGTCGTGGCCGTGGGCGTTCATTGTCAGCTGGTAATGATGAGCATCAGGTGGTCGTGGGAAAAAAAATATTCCACCTAAGTCTGGAGCTGTGGAGCCAGGTTCGTCGTCTGGCTACACAAGGCCTCGAACGCTCTCTTTTCTGGGAGTAGGAAAACCGCTTTTAAAGCCGGAGCAGCAACAGCAAGTTTTGGCTTACCTTGCTGACTCAGCCTCTAGCTCTTTTGCCTCCTCTTCTGAAATTGGTGAATGTAAAAGCAGTGTGTCGTTTGTGGATGTTCACGGTCAGGGACAAGTCGCTTCCTTGTCCTCTTCAGCAAAAACAACAGCAAGAGAGAAGGATGCAGCAGGCGACACAACGGGTTACTCCATGGAGCTCTTTACACATACCGTCCCTGGCTTAGAAAGTGAAACAGTTAACAGGCCATGCCCATTACAAGTAGATTCTGACATGGAGTGCACTGATGCACAGCCACAGCCAGACTACTATGCTGGTCTTTTGACTCAGACCACAACATTGCCCTCTCAGGGTACTGATCCACAATCAGACCCTGATGAGACTATGTTGCCCCGTCACGAACGCTATACCACCGACCGACACGGTGACACAGACGAAGTTGCACACGAGCTAGAAGAGGAGGTTATAGATGACCCAGTTGTTGACCCCGATTGGCAGCCATTGGGGGAACAGGGTGCAGGCGGCAGCAGTTCTGAAGCGGAGGAGGAGGGGCCGCAGCAGGCATCAACATCGCAACAGGTTCCATCTGCCGGGCCCGTATCTTGCCCAAAACGCGTGGCAAAGCCAAAACCTGTTGGAGGACAGCGTGGCCATCCGGTTAAAGCTCAGTCTGCAATGCCTGAAAAGGTATCCGATGCTAGAAAGAGTGCAGTCTGGCATTTTTTTAAACAACATCCAATTGATCAGCACTAAGTCATCTGTCAAAAATGTTCAACTAGCTTAAGCAGAGGTCAGAATCTGAAAAGTCTCAATACAAGTTGCATGCATAGACATTTAACCACCATGCATTTGCAAGCCTGGACTAACTACCAAACGTCCCTTAAGGTTGTAGCACCCTCGGCCAATGAAGCTAGTCAGCAACGCAACATCCCTTCCGTCACTGTAAGGCCACCATTTTCCGCACCACCGGCAGTATCTGTGCAGGTTTCTTTGCCAGCCCAAAGCAGTCAGGGTCAGGGAATCACCAGTTTTGTAGGAGGAAATACTGCATCTAGGGCACCGGCGGAAACAATACTGTCTCCAACGTCTCTCAGTCTGCCATGTCCACCGGCACACCCGCTAGTTCCACGATCTCCAGCTCTCCAGTCCAGCTCTCCCTACATGAGACTCTGGTTAGAAAAAGGAAGTACTTATCCTCGCATCCGCGTACACAGGGTTTTAACGCCCACATAGCTAGACTAATCTCGTTAGAGATGATGCCCTACCGGTTAGTTGAAAGCAAAGCTTTCAAAGCCCTGATGGAGTACGCTGAACCACGCTACGAGCTACCCAGTCGACACTTTTTTTCCAGAAAAGCCATCCCAGCCCTGCACCAGCATGTTAAACAGCGCATCGTCCATGCACTCAGGCAATCTGTGAGTACAAAGGTGCACCTGACTACAGATGCATGGACCAGTAGGCATGGCCAGGGACGTTACGTGTCCATCACGGCACACTGGGTGAATGTGGTGGATGCAGGGTCCACAGGGGACATCAATTTCGGGACAGTTGTGCCTAGCCCATGGTCTAGGAAACAGTTGGCTGTAGGCGTTCGCACCCCCTCCTCCTCGTCCTCCTGCAGAAGCGAGAGCTCTTCCACAGACCGCAGTCGCCCAACCACTCCATTGGCAGCTGTCACTGTTGCACACCAGTTGTCCCATTATGGGCCAGCTACTGGCAAGCGTCAGCAGGCTGTATTGGCTATGAAGTGTTTGGGCGACAACAGACACACCGCGGAAGTTCTGTCCGAGTTCTTGCAGCAAGAAACGCAGTCGTGGCTGGGCACAGTAGATCTTGAGGCAGGCAAGGTAGTGAGTGATAACGGAAGGAATTTCATGGCTGCCATCTCCCTTTCCCAACTGAAACACATTCCTTGCCTGGCTCACACCTTAAACCTGGTGGTGCAGTGCTTATTGAAAACTTATCCTGGGTTCTCCGACCTGCTCCTCAAAGTGCGTGGACTTTGCTCACATATCCGCCGTTCGCCTGTACACTCCAGCCGTATGCAGACCTATCAGCGGTCTTTGAACCTTCCCCAGCATCGCCTAATCATAGACGTTGCAACAAGGTGGAACTCAACACTGCACATGCTTCAGAGACTGTGCCAACAGAGGCGGGCTGTTATGTTTTTGTGGGAGGATACACATACACGGGCAGGCAGTAGGATGGCAGACATGGAGTTGTCAGGTGTGCAGTGGTCGAAGATACAAGACATGTGCCAAGTCCTTCAGTGTTTTGAGGAATGCACACGGCTGGTTAGTGCAGACAACGCCATAATAATCATGAGCATCCCCCTAATGTGTCTGCTGATGCAAAGTTTGATGCACATAAAGGATCAGGCGTCTGCACCAGAGGAAGAGGAAAGCCTTGATGACAGTCAGCCATTGTCTGGTCAGGGCAGTGTACAGGACGAGGTAGCGGGCGAAGAGGAGGTGGAGGACGAGGAGGACGAGGAGGATGATGGGGATGAGTATATTTTTAATGAGGAAGCTTTCCTGGGGGCACTGGAAATTGGTGGCGTGGCAAGGCCGGGTTCTGGTTTTTTGAGGGACACAAGTGACGTAGATTTGCCTGAAACTGCCCCTCAACCAATCACAAACGCAGATTTGACAACTGGAACTTTGGCCCACATGGCGGATTATGCCTTACGTATCCTCAAAAGGGACACACGCATTACAAAAATGATGAACGATGACGATTACTGGTTGGCCTGCCTACTTGATCCTCGCTATAAAGGCAAATTGCAAAATATTATGCCACATGAGAACTTGGAACTAATATTAGCAACCAAACAATCAACTCTTGTTGACCGTTTGCTTCAGGCATTCCCAGCACACAGCGCCTGTGATCGTTCTCACACGAGCTCCAGGGGGCAGCAGACCAGGAGTGTTAGCGGTGCAGACATCAGAAGTGGTGTTGGACAGAAGGGTTTTCTGACCAGGTTGTGGAGTGATTTTGCTATGACCGCAGACAGGACAGGTACTGCTGCATCAATTGAAAGTGACAAGAGACAACATTTGTCCAGTATGGTTACAAACTATTTTTCATCCCTTATCGATGTTCTCCCTCAACCGTCATTCCCATTTGATTACTGGGCATCCAAATTAGACACCTGGCCAGAATTGGCAGAATATGCATTGCAGGAGCTTGCTTGCCCGGCAGCTAGTGTCCTATCAGAAAGAGTATTCAGTGCTGCAGGTTCAATATTAACCGAAAAAAGGACTCGTCTGGCTACCCAAAATGTTGATGATCTAATATTCATTAAAATGAACCACAACTGGATTTCGAATTCTTTTGCCCCACCTTGCCCGGCCGACACCTAGCTTTCCTATGAAAAGCTCTTGCCTGTGGACTACTGTGAATTACTTTTCTAATGTCTTTATTTGCTGCAGCTGATTGTCCAGCATACGACATGTTTACACCTCCCTAAATGGCCAAACTCCCCACACGGGGCCGTGGTATTGCGACTTGGCGCAAGCACCCGTGAGAGTGCTGTTTGTCTGAAGAGGTGGGTGTGCCCGCTTTTGGTCGACAGCACTGCCACTGGGTCCCTCATAGTACAATAAAGTGTCTCTGGCGGTGGTGGTGCGCACCCAACGTCAGACACACTGTTGTAACATGAGGGGCCCTGGGCCTGTACCGCCGGCCCCAAGAGAGTTCACCCACCCCCAGGTCAAACATTGCTCTACCACTTTCACAGTTATCTCTCACACTTCCACCAATGTTTAGTCTATGCGCTGACATCCTTCCATTCCTGCCACTGACAATACCATTGTGTTGACATGTATGATGGTACTTAACATAGTCAGGGGCAGTGTCCTCTATTTACCAAAGTAAATACTTTGTGCCAAATTAGTAGGTCTGAAACTACGCAGAGGATCCCACCCCTGTACCTAATGATTGCACCCTTTAGTGTTTTCGTTTTGTTTTAATGCGAGACATTCACATTTATTTATTGTTTTGGACTACTAACTGGCAGACATTCATTACAATCGGCCTCCGCTGACCAGACCACTGCTGCCCGTGTACCCCTTGGAACCAATTTTAAATTGCCTACAGCCTGTCCAATTTTATTATGTTAGGCCTTCGAAGCCTGTCTGCGGTCCCTCCTTCCACTAGGCCTCCACTAACCATACCACTGCTGCCCGTGTACACCTGGAACCAATTTTAAATTGCCTACAGCCAGCCCAATTTAATATGTTAGGCCTTCGAAGCCTGTCTGCGGTCCCTCCTTCCACTAGGCCTCCACTGACCAGACCACTGCTGCCCGTGTACCCCTGGAACCAATTATAAAGTGCCTACAGCCATATGTTATTATGTTAGGCCTTAGAAGCCTGTCTGCGGCCCGTTCTTTCTACTACTCCTACACTGACCAGACCACTGCTGCCCGTGTACCCCTGGAACCAATGTTAAAGTGCCTACAGCCCAATATTTTATTATGTTAGGCCTTCGAAGCCTGTCTGCGGCCCGTTCTTTCTACTACTCCTACGCTGACCAGTCTACTGCTGCCCGTGTACCCCTTGAACCAATGTTAAAGTGCCTACAGCCCAATATTTTTTTATGTTAGGCCTTCGAAGCCTGTCTGCAGCCCGTTCTTTCAACTACTCCTACACTGACCAGACCACTGCTGCCTGTGTACCCCTGGAACCTATTTAAAAGTGCCTACAGCCCAATATTTTATTATGTTAGGCCTTCGAAGCCTGTCTGCAGCCCGTTCTTTCTACTACTACTACACTGACCAGTCTACTACTGCCCGTGTACCCCTGGAACCAATGTTAAAGTGCCTACAGCCCAATATTTTTTTATGTTAGGCCTTAGAAGCCTGTCTGCGGCCCGTTCTTTCTACTACTCCTCCACTGACCAGACCACTGCTGCCCGTGTACCCCTGGAACCTATTTTTAATTGCATAGAGCATCCTTTTTTTAATAGTAGGCGTACAAAGTCTGTCTGCGGTCCACTATTGAAATTGTCCTCCACTGCCCAGAGCAATGCTGCCTGTGTATCCCTGTAACCTTTTTTAAGCTGCAGTGAGCCACATTTTTGGTTTAAGGCCTACTACCTGTGTCTGTCTGCGCCACTCAATACAGCTGTGTTCCTTTGAAAAAAGCTGAGCGTCAATAGTCTTGTTTTCAGCCTCTAGGAATTTTAAAACTGCATTGGGGCTACAACTTTGGTAGGGCCTACTAACGGTGTCTGCCGCCTCAAGGTGTGCCCCAGGTTTCGTCCACATTGCTTCGATCTTCCTACTCTCATTTAGTAGTTGTTGCAAACTACACTGCATTAGGCCTACAAATTTGGTATGGGGTGTAGAGAGACGGTGTGTTACACTCCAAGGTGTTCCCCAGGTTTCGTCCACATTGCTTCGATCTTCCTACTCTCGTTTAGTAGTTGGTGAAAACTACACTGCATTAGGCCTACAAATTGGGTATGGGGTGTAGAGACGGTGTGTTCCACTCCAAGGTGTTCCCCAGGTTTCCTCGCCATTGCTTCGGTCTTCCGACTCTCGTTTAGTAGATGTTGGAAACTACACTGCATTAGGCCTACAAATTGGGTATGGGGTGTAGAGACGGTGTCTTCCACTCCAAGGTGTTCTCCAGGTTGCCTTTCCTGAGCTTCTATCTTCAGGCTCTTGTTAAATAGTGGTTAAATGGAACAACTGCATTTGGCGTACTAGTTGGTTTGGGGCCTACTAACAGTGTCTGCCGCTCCTTGCTGTTCTCCTGGTTTCCTGTCCTGAAATTCCATTTTCAGGCTCTCGTTAAGTAGTTGTTAATGTTAGACTGCATTTGGCCTACTAGTTGGGTTGGGGCCTACTATCGGTGTCTGCCACTCCTTGCTGTTCTCCTCCACTGAACAAAGCTGTGCCGCCTGTTTACTACAGTTGCCAATTTTGAACTGCATTTCAACTACTTACTGATTTGGGCCTACTCTCTGTGTCAGCCTCTCATTCCAGTTGTCCTCCACTGCAATGCCCCCTGGTTAGTCCTGTGTTACCAATTTTGAACTGCATTTAGCCAACTTTATTCTTTGGGCCTATATCTGTGTTTCCTCCTCATCCTGCCCATTGCCCAGCCAGTGATAGATGAGTCTGCTGGTACATTGACCCATAACGCAACATTCCCCGTGCACGCTACACAGCAAGATTGTGACCCTGCTGAAAGTCAGGTTCCTCTTCCCGCATACCATACCACCTTACACGGGGACAAAGAGGAAGGTGCAGATGAAAGTGCAGGTTCCTTCATCAGGTGGGGGGAGGAATACTAGTTGGCGACGTCACTGGCACAGGGCCTCTCATAGTATGCAAAAGTGTTGCTGCCGGTGGGAGGCGCCCCCGCCGTGCAAACACACCGCTGTACTTTGAGGGGCCCTGTGCCAGTGCCAATGCCAACGAGTGGGCCCCCCCTGCTTGCTCAGGATCACAGCACTTGCAAAGTTGAAATACTTACCTCTCCCTGCTCCACTGCCGTGACGTCGTCCAGATTTAATGGGCCCACTAATTACTTGAACCAGCCCTACCCCCCACAACTTTAGCCAAATGACCCCCAATTTCAAATGCCATCCAATTATTATAAGCTAAATTACGATTGACAAGCTTCTGTAACAAGAATGGATGTTTTTGCCATTAAAATGGGCAGTGTAGGTGTTTTCCTGGCCTCCACTCACTGCCGACTATGCTCCCCCATTGACTTGCATTGGGTTTCGTGTTTCGGTCGATACCCGACTTTTCGCGATAATCGGCCGATTCCACTCGACTCGATTTCTAAGATAGTCGGGTTTCGCGAAACACGGCTCGACTCTAAAAAGGTCAAGGTCGCTCAACCCTACTCACCACACATCTAGATAAGTTCCTCAAGGGGTCTAGTTTCCAAAATGGTGTCACTTGTGGGGGGTTTCCACTGTTTAGGCACTTCAGGGGCTCTCTAAACGTGACATGGTGTCCAATCTCAATTCCAGCCAATTCTGCATTGAAAAAGTCAAACGGCGCTCCTTCACTTCTAAGTTCTGCGGTGCGCCCAAAAAGTGGTTTACCCCCACATATGGGGTATTGGCGTATTCAGGAGAAATTGCATAACAAAATATATGGTTATATTTCTGTTTTTACACTTGTAAAAATAAAAAAAAATGGTTCTGAATTAAGATGTTTGCAAAAAAAAGTTAAATGTTCATTTTTTCCTTCCACATTGTTTCAGTTCCTGTGAAGCACGTAAAGGGTTAATAAACTTCTTGAATGTGGTTTTGAGAACCTTGAGGGGTGTAGTTTTTAGAATGGTGTCACACTTCATTATTTTCTATCATATAGACCCCTCAAAATGACTTCAAATGTGATGTGGTCCCTAAAAAAAATGGTGTTGTAAAAATGAGAAATTGCTGGTCAACTTTTAACCCTTATAACTCCCTAACAAAAAAAAATTTTGTTTCCAAAATTGTGCTGATGTAAAGTAGACATGTGGGAAATGTTATTTATTAACTATTTTTTGTGACATATCTCTGTGATTTAAGGGCATAAAAATACAAAGTTTGAAAATTGCAAAATGTTAAAAATTTTCGCCATATTTCCGTTTTTTTCATAAATAATCGCAAGTAATATCGAAGAAATGTTACCACTAACATGAAGTACAATATGTCACGAAAAAACAATCTCAGAATCAGCGGGATCCATTGAAGCGTTCCAGAGTTATAACCTCATAAAGTGACAGTGGTCAGAATTGCAAAAATTGGCCCGGTCATTAAGTACCAAATTGGCTCTGTCACTAAGGGGTTAAAATAACAAACAATATACTCCCTGATCTGCAGAAATCCACGAGTGTTCCACGACGATCTCCCGTGGAGAACGGCAGCATCAGCTGATGCGACCGCTCTCTAGGGGCTCCAGGAACACAATGATGGGAGGAAGGTATCCTCCGCTTAGTATTCCTCTGCCGCTGTAAAAAAATAGTCCCTAGTCTCACTTTTGGCATTGCTGTGTGAGAAATTTTCCACGCAGCAATTGCCATAAAGTGAGACTGTTCTGTCTTCATACATGTTGATACGGTGTGTGATCCGACATACGGCATAAAACACTTCTGTCTCCCAAATAAGCAGACTGTTCTCTGTAGTCTAACTTGTTTATTGGTAAACATGAGCGCGGTAAAACTATAAGAATACAAATGATATGGATAAGTATTGGACCAAATAATAACACAGCTGATACTTTACAACTAATAGAAAATTATACAGGATTATGCAACTTCTATATATAACTACATACAGTAAATCACAGATAATAGATTTCCTGAGTACTAGTTGCTAAACAGTAAATCACATTCTGTACAACACTAAATTTGAAGAACAGAAGTAACAATCTTACCGGATAAACTTAACCAGGATGGCAAGTAAGTGAGATAATTCAGCACAGCATATGAACATGTGTGTCCAGGAAGTACACAGGAAAGTAATGGAGTCTCTCTCTCCCAGCATACCTTGGTATAATCACACAATGCAGCACTCTAATTAGTACTAAAACACAGGTTATAAATTTAACCACCACTGGGTGGTGCTATAACACAGCAAACCAAAAACACTAATGTTAGTAAAACTTTAATGCATGAAACGAGCTACACTGTCCTTATTAGAATGGACAGAACACTCCCCGCTTGGCATCAACTGATGCCACGTACAGCTCCTTTGGATTTGAGGCGATTGTCTTTAGTCACCGTACGTAGAATGGATACCTGAGGACGGATTTCCTCATCTGCCTCTGGATCTACCAGTTCAAAGGTGTTTGACCCGTCAATGTATGGCGTGGAATGGTATAAGAATGTAGGGCCAGTAAACCAGGTTGTGTTCTTAAGGTGTCTCGCCTCAACGGATCTAGTTGCGTGGTCCGCAGGATTGTGGTGTGTGGACACATAGTGCCCTGTTTAGGGTGGGTGGATCTCCTGATCCTTAGCACCCGATTGCTTACATGAACATAAAAGCGACGAGTTTTATTGCAAATGTACCCCAGCACTACCTTACTGTCAGTGTAGAACTTGACTTCTTTGACTTCTAGGTCCATTTCTGTCGAGATACGTTCAGCTAACTTTACTGCTAGCACAGCTGCACAAAGTTCCAGTCTGGGTACTGTGTGTTCACGGAGTGGGGCCAGTTTTGTCCGGCTCAAAACAAGCCTTACATGACATTGTTCGTTGATGTCGGTAGTTTTCAAATACGCCACTGTTGCAATTGCTTTGGTTGAGGCATCGCAGAAGATACAAAGCCTTTGCATCTTGACTTCTGTTGATGGCATGGTATGTAGCATGTATGTATGTAGTATGTATGTAGTATGTATGTAGCATGTATGTAGTATGTATGTAGCATGTATGTATGTAGTATGTATGTAGTATGTATGTAGTCTGCATGTTGTATGTATGTAGTATGTATGTAGTATGTATATAATATGTATGTAGTATGCATGTAGGTATGTAGTACAGTATGTTGTATGTATGTATGTATGTAGTATGTATGTAGATAGGGAAAATGGTGTGCACTCAGGTCGTGGGACAATGAGGTGCTGGTAAACCGACCGTGTGGTCAAGTCAATCATACAAAAAATTACCGCACACTCGATACTGGTATGATGCAGAAAAGGTATATGCCAATTTTATTCAAGAAAACAAAACAAAAAAATGGTGGTTGCCACATTGGTAAAGGTAGACAATGAACCCGACGTTTCGACCCTCCCGGGTCTTATTCATGGGGTTACTCTAGTCCTTGGATATTTATGCATAAAGGTGGCAGTAGTAGGGGAAGAGCAAGCGATTACTTTTGTTTTAGAGTATAACCTTGTGATGAGGCCAGTACGGGCTGCTGTCCCGGGTAAAGAGACCTGTTAAAGTAGGGCCGTAATGTTTCTGGTAGGCCTGAATTGAGTTCTGCTGGAGGTCAGCGGCGCATCCCGCACCCTGCTGCGCTGTCCTGGAAGGAAGCTTGAGGAGTCCTTCCAGGACAGCGCAGCAGGGCGCGGGATGCGCCGCTGACCTCCAGCAGAACTCAATTCAAGCCCACCGGAAACATTATGGCCCTACTTTAACAGGTCTCTTTACCCGGGACAGCAGCCCGTACTGGCCTCATCACAAGGTTATGCTCTAAAACAAAAGGGATCGCTTGCTCTTCCCCTACTACTGCCACCTTTATGCATGTATATCCAAGGACTAGAGTAACCCCATGAATAAGACCCGGGAGGGTCGAAACGTCGGGTTCATTGTCTACCTTTACCAATGTGGCAACCACCATTATTTTGTTTTGTTTTCTTGACTAAAATTGGCATAAACCTTTTCTGCATCATACCAGTATCGAGTGTGCGGTAATTTTTTCTATGTAGTATGTATGTAGTATGTATGTAGTATATGTAGTCTGTATGTTGTATGTATGTAGTATGTATGTAGTATGTATGTAGTATGTTGTATGTACAATACAGACCAAAAGTTAGGACACACCTCATTTCAAGTTTTTTCTGTATTTTCATGACTATGAAAATTATACATTCACACTGAAGGCATCAAAACTATGAATTAACACATGTGGAATTATATACTTAACAAAAAAGTGTGAAACAACTGAAATTATGTCTTATATTCTTTGTTCTTCAAAGTAGCCACCTTTTGCTTTGATGACTGCTTTGCACACTCTTGGCATTCTCTTGATGAGCTTCAAGAGGTAGTCACCCGGAATGGTCTTCCAACAATCTTGAAGGAGTTCCCAGAGATGTTTAGCACTTGTTGGCCCTTTTGCCTTCACTCTGCGGTCCAGCTCTGTTGTGAATTCTGGGGCCAAGCTCTCTCCTGTGGTCGTGAGTGGTACTTCGGCTGGTTCTGTCTATGAGCTTCCTTTGGTGGATGAGAGTGGTACTGCGGCTTCTGAGTTTCCTTCCTCAGGTGTTGCGGTTAAGTCGTTAGGTGCTGCTCTATTTAACTCCACCTAGTGCTTTGATCCTGGCCTCCAGTCAATGTTCTAGTATTGGTCTTGCTTCCTCCTGGATCGTTCCTGTGGCCTGTCTGCTCTGCATAAGCTAAGTTTTGCTTGTGTTATTTTTGTTTGCTATTTTTTCTGTCCAGCTTGCTTTATTGGTTTTTCTTGCTTGCTGGAAGCTCTGGGACGCAGAGGGAGTACCTCCGTACCGTTAGTCGGTGCAGAGGGTCTTTTTGCCCCCTCTGCGTGGTTGTTTGTAGGGTTTTGTGTTGACCGCAAAGCAATCTTTCCTATCCTCAGTCTGTTCAGTAAGTCGGGCCTCACTTTGCTAAATCTATTTCATCTCTGCATTTGTATTTTCATCTCAACTCACATTCATTATATGTGGGGGGCTGCCTTTTCCTTTGGGGTATTTCTCTGAGGCAAGGTAGGCTTATTTTTCTATCTTCAGGGCTAGCTAGTTTCTCAGGCTGTGCTTAAGGCGCATAGGACTGGTCAGGAGCGCTCCACGGCTACCTCTAGTGTGGTTGGATAGGATTAGGGATTGCGGTCAGCAGAGTTCCCACGTCTCAGAGCTCGTCCTATGTTTTTTGGTAATTGTCAGGTCACTTTGTGTGCTCTGAACTTCAATGTCCATTGTGGTTCTGAATTACCTGTTCACAACACAGCTCACCCCAAACCATCTCGATTGGGTTCAGGTCTGGTGATTGTGGAGGCCAGGTCATCTGGCATAGCACCCCATCACTCTCCTTCTTGGTCAGATAGCCCTTACACAGCCTGGAGGTGTGTTTGGGGTCATTGTCCTGTTGAAAAATAAATGATGGTCCAACTAAACGCAAACCGGAGAGAATAGCATGGCGCTGCAAGATGCTGTGGTAGCCATGCTGGTTCAGTATGCCTTCAATTTTGAATAAATCCTCAACAGTGTCACCAGAAAAGCACCATCAGTCCTCCATGCTTCACGGTGGGAACCAGACATGTAGAGTCACCTTTTCTGCGTCGCACAAAGACGCTGTGGTTGGAACCAAAGATCTCAAATTTGGACTCATCAGACCAAAGCACAGATTTCCACTGGTCTAATGTACATTCCTTGTGTTCTTTAGCCCAAACAAGTCTCTTCTGCTTGTTGCCTGCCCTTAGCAGTGGTTTCTGTTCTGAATTCTGCTTTTGGGCTCCCTCCGGTGGTTGTAGTTGGTAATGCAGTTGTCCCTGGGCGGCAGTCCTGGACAGGTGTATCTGCTGATTGCAGTTCTGACTGGGGTATTTAGGTTTGCAGGACTCATTAGTCCTTGCCAGTTGTCAATGTTTCTTGGGAAGTGTTGGATCTCTGTCTGGCTTCTCCTGCTTAGCTGCCAATTCAGCAAAGATAAGTGTATGTTTCTTTTTCCATGGCACACAAGCTGTGTGCTTGTTTTTTGATTGTATTCCTGCTCTGAGTGTATTGTCTCTGGAGTTGCAGATATACGTTCCACGTCTTTAGTTAGATGGAGGAATTTTTTGTATAATCTGCTGTGGATATTTTTGGAAGGGTTTTAATACTGACTGCACAGAACTCTGTCCTATCCTTTCCTATTTTAGCTAGAGTGGCCTCTTGTGCTAAATCCTGTTTTTCTGCCTGTGTGTGTCTTTCCTCTCCTACTCACAGCCAATATTTGTGGGGGGCTGCCTATCCTTTGGGGTTCTGCTCTGAGGCAAGATAGTCTTCCTATTTCCATCTATAGGGGTATTTAGTCCTCCGGCTGTGACGAGGTGTCTAGGTTGTTAGGTACATCCCACGACTACTTCTAGTTGCGGTGTTAAGATCAGGATTTGCGGTCAGTATAGTTACCACTTACTCCAGTGAAAGTTTTCATGCTGCTCCAAGGTCACCGGATCATAACAGTACAACTGGCCAATAATGAGTTAAATGCATCTCAGAAGAAGGGAAGAAAGCTGTTGAGCCATTTTTTTTTCTTCAGTCTGCTTTATATTCTCTTCCCTCTTTATCTCTGGGTGGCTGAAGAGCCCTGTGCTAGCATGAATGTTCAGGAAATAGCTTCTCGTGTAGACCAGCTTGCTGCTAGGGTACAGGGTATTTCTGATTATATTATTCAGACTCCTGTTTTAGAACCGAAGATTCCTACTCCTGATTTGTTTTTTGATGACAGGTCCAAATTTTTGAGTTTTAAAAACAACTGTAAACTGTTTTTTGCTTTGAGACCTCAATCCTCCGGTGATTCCATTCAGCAGGTTAAAATCGTCATCTCCCTGCTGCGTGGCAACCCGCAGGATTGGGCGTTTTCCCTGGAATCTGGGAATCCGGCTTTGCTTAATGTAGACTCCTTTTTTCAGGCTTTAGGATTATTATATGATGAACCTAATTCTGTGGATCAAGCTGAGAAGACCTTGTTGACCCTGTCTCAGGGTCAAGAGGCGGCAGAATTGTATTGTCAGAAATTCAGAAAATGGTCTGTGTTGACTAAATGGAATAATGATGCTTTGGCGGCTATTTTCAGAAAGGGTCTTTCTGAGTCCGTTAAAGATGTTATGGTGGGGTTTCCCACGCCTTCCGGTCTGAGTGATTCTATGTCTCTGGCCATTCAGATTGACCGGCGCTTGCGGGAGCGCAGAACTGTGCGCGCTGTGGCGTTGTCCTCAGAGCAGATTCCTGAGCCAATGCAGTGTGATAGGATTCTGTCTAGAACGGAACGACAAGGATTCAGACGTCAGAATAGGTTGTGTTATTATTGTGGCGACGCTTCTCATGTAATTTCAGTCTGCCCTAAGCGGACAAAGAGGATCGCTAGTTCATTTACCGTCAGTACTGTACAACCTAAATTTCTGTTATCTGTGTCCTTGATCTGCTCATTGTCATCATTTTCGGTCATGGCGTTTATGGATTCAGGCGCCGCCTTGAACTTAATGGACTTTGAGTTTGCCAGGCGTTGTGGTTTTCCCTTGCAGGTTTTGCAGAACCCTATTCCTTTAAGGGGCATTGATGCTACACCCTTGGCTAAAAATAAATCCCAGTTTTGGACACAGGTGACCATGCGCATGGCACCAGCCCATCAGGAAGATTGTCGATTTATGGTGTTGCATAATTTGCATGATGCTATCGTGCGGGGTTTTCCGTGGTTGCAGGTACATTATCCTGTGTTGGATTGGAAGTCCATGTCTGTGACTAGTTGGGGTTGTCAGGGGGTTCATAATGATGTTCCTTTGATGTCAATTTCCTCTTCTTCCTCTTCTGAAATTCCAGAGTTTTTGTCTGATTTTCAGGATGTATTCGATGAGCCCAAGTCCAGTTTCCTTCCACCGCACTGGGACTGCGATTGTGCTATTGACTTGATTCCAGGCTGTAAGTTTCCTAAGGGTCGACTTTTCAACCTGTCTGTGCCTGAACATACCGCCATGCGGAGCTATATTAAGGAGTCTTTGGAGAAAGGGCATATTCGGCCATCTTCTTCACCGTTGGGAGCAGGGTTCTTTTTTGTTGCTAAAAAAGATGGTTCTTTGAGACCCTGTATTGATTATCGCCTCTTGAATAAAATCACGATCAAGTTTCAATACCCTTTACCTTTGCTTACCGATTTGTTTGCTAGGATTAAGGGAGCTAGTTGGTTTATGAAGATTTACCTTCGGGGGGCATATAATCTTGTTCGTATTAAGCAGGGTGATGAATGGAAAACTGCGTTTAACACGCCCGAAGGCCATTTTGAATACATTGTGATGCCATTCGGGCTCACTAATGCTCCATCTGTTTTCAGTCCTTCATGCATGATATTTTCCGGACTTATATTGATAAGTTCTTGATTGTATATTTGGACGATATTTTGATTTTTTCCGATGATTGGGAGTTTCATGTGGAACAGGTGAGGATGGTATTTCAGATCCTTTGTGACAATGCCCTGTTTGTGAAAGGGTCTAAGTGTCTCTTTGGGGTGCAGAGGGTTTCTTTTTTTGGGCTTTATTTTTTCTCCCTCGTCTATAGAGATGGATCCGGTTAAGGTTCAGGCTATTCATGATTGGATTCAGCCCACATCTGTGAAGAGCCTTCAGAAATTTTTGGGTTTTGCAAATTTTTATCGCCGTTTCATTGCTAATTTTTCCAGCGTGGTTAAACCCTTGACCGATTTCACGAAAGAAAGGCGCTGATGTGGCGAGTTGGTCCTCTGCGGCTGTCTCTGCCTTTCAGGAGCTTAAACGTCGATTTACTTCTGCTCTGGTGTTGCGCCAACCGGATGTTTCTCTTCCGTTTCAGGTTGAGGTTGACGCTTCTGAGATTGGGGCAGGGGCTGTTTTGTCTCAGAGGGATCCTGTTGGCTCCTTAATGAAACTGTGTGCCTTCTTTTCCCGTAAGTTTTCGCCTGTTGAACGCAATTATGATGTCGGCAATCGGGAGTTGTTGGCTATGAAGTGGGCGTTTGAGGAGTGGCGACATTGGCTTGAGGGAGCTAAGCACCGTATTGTGGTCTTGACCGATCATAAGAATTTGATTTACCTCGAGTCTGCCAAACGGCTGAATCCTAGACAGGCTCGATGGTCCTTGTTTTTTTCACGTTTTGATTTCGTGGTCTCGTACCTTCCGGGTTCTAAGAACATTAAGGCTGATGCCCTCTCTAGGAGTTTTTTGCCTGATTCTCCTGAGGTCTTAGAACCGGTCGGTATTCTGAAAGAACGGGTGGTCCTTTCTGCCATTTCCCCTGATTTACGACGGGTTCTTCAGGAATTTCAGGCTGACAAACTTGACCGCTGTCCTGTGGGGAAACTGTTTGTTCCTGACAGATGGACTAGTAGAGTGATTTCTGAGGTTCATTGTTCCGTGTTGGCTGGTCATCCTGGCATTTTTGGTACCAGAGACTTGGTTGGTAGGTCCTTTTGGTGGCCTTCTTTGTCGCGCGATGTGCGTTCTTTTGTGCAGTCCTGTGGGACTTGTGCGCGGGCCAAGCCGTGTTGTTCCCGTGCTAGTGGGTTGCTTTTGCCATTGCCGGTCCCTGAGAGGCACTGCACGCATATTTCTATGGATTTTATTTCCGATCTTCCGGTTTCCCAGAGGATGTCGGTTATTTGGGTTGTTTGTGACCGGTTCTCTAAGATGGTTCATATGGTGCCTTTGCCTAAATTGCCTTCCTCTTCGGATTTGGTTCTGTTGTTTTTTTCAGCATGTGGTCCGTTTGCATGGTATTCCGGAGAATATTGTGTCCGACAGAGGTTCCCAGTTTGTTTCTAGGTTTTAGCGGGCCTTTTGTGCCAGGCTGGGCATTGATTTGTCTTTTTCCTCTGCGTTTCATCCTCAGACAAATGGTCAGACCGAGCGAACTAATCAGACATTGGAGACTCATTTGAGATGCTTTGTGTCTGCTGATCAGGATGATTGGGTGGCTTTCTTGCCATTGGCCGAGTTTGCCCTTAATAATCGGGCTAGTTCGGCTACTTTGGTTTCGCCTTTCTTTTGTAATTTTGGTTTTCATCCTCGTTTTTCTTCTGGGCAGGTTGAGCCTTCTGACTGTCCTGGTGTGGATTCTATGGTTGACAGGTTGCAGCAGATTTGGGCTCATGTGGTGGACAATTTGGTGTTGTCTCAGGAGGAGGCTCAACGTTTTGCTAACCGTCGTCGGTGTGTTGGTTCCCGGCTTCGGGTTGAGGATCTGGTCTGGTTGTCTTCCCGTCATGTTCCTATGAAGGTTTCTTCTCCTAAGTTTAAGCCTCGGTTTATTGGTCCTTATAGGATTTCTGAGATTATTAATCCAATGTCTTTTTGACTGACGCTTCCGGCCTCTTTTGCGATCCATAATGTCTTCCATAGATCTTTATTGCGGAAATATGTGGAGCCCGTTGTTCCCTCTGTTGATCCTCCGGCCCCTGTGTTGGTTGATGCGGAGTTGGAATATGTTGTTGAGAAGATTTCGGATTCTCGTTTTTCGAGGCGGAAGCTTCAGTACCTTGTCAAATGGAAGGGTTATGGCCAGGAGGATAATTCTTGGGTTTTTGCCTCTGATGTCCATGCCGCTGATTTGGTTCGTGCCTTTCATCTGGCTCATCCTGATCGGCCTGGGGGCTCTGGTGAGGGTTCGGTGACCCCTCCTCAAAGGGGGGGGTACTGTTGTGAATTCTGCTTTTGGGCTCCCTCCGGTGGTTGTAGTGTTATGACCTGGTGGTTAAGAGGCCACACTGAAATGACCTGGTAGCTAAAATGCAACATGGAACGAGCTCTGAGAAGGTGGTATCTCTACTGACCGCAGTCCCTAATCCTAACAACACAACTAGAAATAGCCGTGGGATGTTCCTGACACTCCCTAGACACCTCGTCACAGCCTAAGATATAACTACCCCTAAAGAAGGAAATAGAAAGCTATCTTGCCTCAGAGAAACCCCCAAAAGGAAAGATAGCCCCCCACAAATATTGACTGTGAAAGGAGAGGGAAATGACGAACACAGAAATGAAATTAGAATTCAGCAAAGGGGAGGCCAAAACTAAACTAGATAGTCAGAGAGCAAAGGATACTGTGCGGTCAGTATTAAAAACTACAAAATCCACGCAGAGTTTACAAAAATGAACTCCACACCGACTCACGGTGTGGAGGGGCAAATCTGCTTTCCCAGAGCTTCCAGCTAGCCTAAATAAGACATAGTGACAAGCTGGACAAAAGAGACAAAATGCAAAGCAATAGAGTCCAAACAAATGGACAAACAAACTAGCAAAACTTATTTTTTGCAGACAAGGACTGGCCATATGAGAAATCCAAGGGAAGAATCAAATCCAACCAAGAACATTGACAGCAGGCAAGGACTAAAGCCCAGAGCAGGTTTAAATAACAAACCCAGGCAAGGCGATTAGTGAAGGCAGCTGCTAAAGCCACCTAACGGAGCAGCAGTTCCACTCGAAACCACCAGAGGGAGCCCAAGGGCAGAACTCGCAAACACACCATTAGCAACCACAGGAGGGAGCTCCAGAACGGAACTCACAACAGCACCCCCCCTTGAGGAGGGGTCACCGAACCCTCACCAGAGCTCCCAGGCCGATCAGGACGAGCCAAATGGAAAGCATGAACCAAATCGGGAGCATGAACATCGGAGGCAACAACCTAAGCTTTATCCTCCTGGCCATAACCCTTCCACTTGACCAGATACTGAAGCTTCCGCCTCGAAAAACGAGAATCCAAAATCTTCTCTACCACATATTCCAATTCCCCCTCAACCAACACCGGAGCAGGAGGATCAACGGAGGGAACCATAGGTACCACATATCTCCGCAACAAGGATCTATGGAACACATTATGAATGGAAAAGGAAGCTGGAAGGGCCAAACGAAAAGACACTGGATTGATAATTTCAGAAATCTTATAAGGCCCAATAAAGCGAGGCTTGAACTTAGGGGAAGAAACCTTCATAGGAACATGACGAGAAGACAACCAGACCAAATCCCCAACACGAAGCCAGGGACCAACACACCGACGACGATTAGCAAAACGCTGAGCCTTCTCCTGAGACAATGTCAAATTGTCCACCACATGAGTCCAAATTTGCTGCAACCTGTCCACCACGGAATCCACACCAGGACAGTCAGAAGGCTCAAGGTGCCCTGAAGAAAAACGAGGATGAAAACCAAAGTTACAAAAGAAAAGGCGAAACCAAGGTAGCAGAACTAGCCCGATTATTAAGGGCAAACTCGGCCAACGGCAAAAAGGTCACCCAATCATCCTGATCAGCAGACACGAAGCATCTCAAATAGGTTTCCAAGGTCTGATTGGTTCGCTCCGTTTGGCCATTTGTCTGAGGATGGAACGCAGAAGAAAAAGACAAATCAATGCCCATTCTAGCACAAAAGGACCGCCAAAACCTAGAAACGAACTGGGAACCTCTGTCAGACACAATATTCTCCGGAATACCATGCAAACGAACCACATGCTGAAAAAATAATGGAACCAAATCAGAAGAGGAAGGCAACTTAGGCAACGGCACCAAATGGACCATCTTAGAAAACCGGTCACAAACCACCCAGATAACAGACATCTTCTGAGAAACAGGAAGATCAGAAATAAAATCCATGGAAATATGCGTCCAGGGCCTCTCAGGAATAGGCAAAGGCAAAAGCAACCCGCTGGCACGGGAACAGCAAGGCTTAGCCCGAGCACAGGTCCCACAGGACTGCTCAAACGAACGCACATCCCGTGACAAGGAAGGTCACCAAAAGGACCTAGCCACCAAATCTCTGGTACCGAAAATCCCAGGGTGACTAGCCAACACCGAACAATGAACCTCAGAAATTACCCTACTAGTCCATCTATCAGGAACAAACAATTTCCCCACAGGACAGCGGTCAGGTTTATCAGCCTGAAACTCCTGAAGTACCCGCCGTAAATCAGGGCAGATGGCAGAAAGAATCACCCCCTCCTTGAGGATCCCAGCCGGCTCAAGAACTCCCGGAGAATCAGGCAAAAAACTTCTAGAAAGGGCATCAGCCTTCACATTCTTAGATCCAGGAATATACGAGACCACAAAATCAAAACGTGAGAAAAACAAAGACCACCGAGCCTGTCTAGGATTCAACCGCTTAGCAGACTCGAGGTAAGTCAGATTCTTGTGATCAGTCAAGACCACCACGCGATGCTTGGCTCCCTCAAGCCAATGTCACCACTCCTCAAATGCCCACTTCATAGCCAACAACTCCCAATTGCCGACATCATAATTACGCTCAGAAGACGAAAATTTTCTGGCGAAGAAGGCACATGGTTTCATCAAAGAGCCATCAGAATTTCTCTGAGACAAAACGGCCTCTGCCCCAATCTCAGAAGCATCAACCTCAACCTGAAAAGGGAGAGAAACATCTGGCTGACGCAACACAGGGGCAGAAGTAAAACGACGTTTAAGCTCCTGAAAGGCCTCAACATCCGCAGAGGACCAATTCACCACATCAGCGCCCTTCCTCGTCAAATCGGTCAGAGGCTTCACCACACTAGAAAAATTAGCAATAAAGCGACGATAAAAATTGGCAAAACCCAAAAATTTCTGAAGGCTCTTTACAGATGTAGGTTGAGTCCAATCATGAATGGCCTGGACTTTAACAGGGTCCATTTCAATAGCCGAGGGAGAAAAAAATGAAACCCAAAAAAGAAACCCTCTGAACTCCATAGAGGCACTTAGACCCCTTCACAAACAACGCATTAGTACGAAGGACCTGAAACACCATCCTAACCTGCTTCACATGAGACTCCCAATCATCAGAGAAAACCAAAATATCATCCAAATACACAATCATAAATTTCTCCAGATAATTCCGGAAGATATCATGCATAAAGGACTGTGCACCGATGGAGCATTAGAGAGCCCGAAAGGCATCACAAGATATTCAAAATGATCTTCAGGCGTATTAAATGCTGTTTTCCATTCATCACCTTGTTTAATACGCACAAGATTATACGCCCCTCGGAGGTCGATTTTAGTAAACCAACTAGCACCCTTAATCCGAGCAAACAAATCAGAAAGCAAAGGTAACGGATACTGGAATTTGACAGTGATCTTATTGAGAAGGCGATAATCTATACAGGGTCTCAAGGAGCCATCCTTCTTGGCAACAAAAAAAAATCCCGCTCCCAACGGTGACGAAGACGGGCGAATATGCCCTTTCTCCAAGGACTCCTTTACATAACTCCGCATAGCGGCATGCTCTGGCACAGACAGATTGAAAAGTCGGCCCTTAGGGAACTTACAGCCAGGAATCAAATTAATGGCGCAATCGCAGTCCCTATGAGGAGGCAGGGAACTGGACTTGGGCTCATCAAATACATCCTGGAAATCCGACAGAAACTCAGGAACTTCAGAAGAAGGGGACAAGGAAATGGACATCAAAGGAATATCACTATATATCCCCTGACAACCCCAACCAGTCACAGACATAGATCTCCAATCCAGCACTGGATTATGTTCCTGTAACCATGGAAAACCCAGCACAACAACATCATGCAAATTATGCAACACCAAAAAACGAATTTTTTCCTGATGTGCTGGAGCCATGCACATGGTTAACTGTGTCCAGTACTGAGGTTTATTCTTGGCCAATGGCGTAGCATCAATCCCCCTTAAGGGAATAGGACTCTGCAAAGGTTCCAAGGAAAAACCACAGCGCCTGGCAAACTCTAAGTCCATTAAGTTCAGGGCAGCGCCAGAATCCACAAATGCCATAACAGAAAAGGACGACAATGAGCAAATCAGGGTAACAGACAAGAGAAATTTAGGCTGCACAGTACTAATGGTAACAGACCTAGGGACCCTCCTAGTACGCTTAGGGCAATCAGAAATAGCATGAGCTGAATCACCACAGTAAAAACACAGGCCATTCTGACGTCTGAATTTCTGCCTATCTGCTCTAGTCAAAATCCTATCACATTGCATAGGCTCAGGACTTCGCTCAGAGGTCACTGCCATATAGTGCACCGCCTTGCGCTCACGCAAGCGCCGATCAATCTGAATGGCTAGAGACATAGACTCGCTCAAACCGGCAGGCGCAGGAAAGCCCACCATAACATCTTTAATGGTTTCAGAAAGACCTTTTCTGAAAATAGCAGCCAGCGCCTCTTCATTCCATTTGGTGAGCACAGACCATTTTCTAAATTTCTGGCAATATAACTCTGCCGCTTCCTGACCCTGACACAGGGCCAACAGTGTTTTCTCAGCATGCTCTACAGAGTTAGGGTCGTCATACAACAATCCGAGCGCCTGAAAAAAATGCATCTACATTCAATAATGCCGGATTCCCTGTTTCAAGAGCAAATACCCAGTCTTGAGGATCACCACGCAGTAAGGATATGATGATTTTCACTTGCTGAATGGGATCACCAGAAGAACGGGGTTTCAAAGCAAAAAACAATTTGCAGCTATTTTAAAGTTCAAAAACTTGGATCTGTCCCCAAAAAAACAAATCAGGACTAGGAATTCTTGGCTCTAGAGCCGGAGTCTGAACAATATAATCTTGGATACTCTGGACTCTTGCAGCAAGTTGATCCACACGAGAAAACAAACTCTGAACCTCCATACCAGAGCATATATCCAGCACCACCCAGATATCAAGAGAAAAAAAAAAGACAGAACAGAGCACAGAAAAAAAATGGTTCAGAACTCTTTTTTTCCCCTTCTTTTGAGATGCATTCAATTCATTCTTGGCCTGCTGTACTGTTATGACCTGGTGGTTAAGAGGCCACACTGAAATGACCTGGTGGCTAAAACGCAACATGGAACGAGCTCTGAGAAGGTGGTATCTCTACTGACCGCAGTCCCTAATCCTAACAACACAACTAGAAATAGCCGTGGGATGTTCCTGACGCTCCCTAGACACCTCATCACAGCCTAAGATATAACTACCCCTAAAGAAGGAAATAGAAAGCTATCTTGCCTCAGAGAAACCCCCAAAAGGAAAGATAGCCCCCCACAAATATTGACTGTGAAAGGAGAGGGAAATGACGAACACAGAAATGAAATTAGAATTCAGCAAAGGGGAGGCCAAAACTAAACTAGACAGTCAGAGAGCAAAGGATACTGTGCAGTCAGTATTAAAAACTACAAAATCCACGCAGAGTTTACAAAAATGAACTCCACACCGACTCACGGTGTGGAGGGGCAAATCTGCTTTCCCAGAGCTTCCAGCTAGCCTAAATAAGACATAGTGACAAGCTGGACAAAAGAGACAAAATGCAAAGCAATAGAGTCCAAACAAATGGACAAACAAACTAGCAAAACTTATCTTTGCAGACAAGGACTGGCCATATGAGAAATCCAAGGGAAGAATCAAATCCAACCAAGAACATTGACAGCAGGCAAGGACTAAAGCCCAGAGCAGGTTTAAATAACAAACCCAGGCAAGGCGATTAGTGAAGGCAGCTGCTAAAGCCACCTAACGGAGCAGCAGTTCCACTCGAAACCACCAGAGGGAGCCCAAGGGCAGAACTCGCAAACACACCATTAGCAACCACAGGAGGGAGCTCCAGAACGGAACTCACAACATTGTAGGTGGTAATGCAGTTGTCCCTGGGCGGCAGTCCTGGACAGGTGTATCTGCTGATTGCAGTTCTGACTGGGGCATTTAGGTTTGCAGGACTCATTAGTCCTTGCCAGTTGTCAATGTTTCTTGGGAAGTGTTGGATCTCTGTCTGGTTTCTCCTGCTTAGCTGCCAATTCAGCAAAGATAAGTGTCTGTTTCTTTTTCCATGGCACACAAGCTGTGTGCTTGTTTTTTGATTGTATTACTGCTCTGAGTGTATTGTCTCTGGAGTTGCAGATATACGTTCCACGTCTTTAGTTAGATGGAGGAATTTTTTGTATAATCTGCTGTGGATATTTTTGGAAGGGTTTTAATACTGACTGCACAGAACTCTGTCTTATCCTTTCCTATTTTAGCTAGAGTGGCCTCTTGTGCTAAATCCTGTTTTTCTGCCTGTGTGTGTCTTTCCTCTCCTACTCACAGCCAATATTTGTGGGGGGCTGCCTATCCTTTGGGGTTCTGCTCTGAGGCAAGATAGTCTTCCTATTTCCATCTATAGGGGTTGTAGCATGGCTAAAGGGTGTGTAGTCGACGGGAGGTATGTGCCACATAAGTGCCTTGTTGCTGTAATGTAGCCCGGAGTATTTCTTTGATGCACATAACCATGTATATATATGTGTTTCAGGACCTGTGGTGATGTCAGACCACATGGCTAATCATGTGATGGGTTACTGGGTGTGGTTAGCTCTATGTAAGACTGGCTATTGCTTTAAGCAGCAGATCTGTGTGAGGGTGAAACCCTCCTGAGTGTGTTAAGGCTTCAAGACTGAGCCGGATGAACTGGACACTTGTTTTTCTTTGCCTGAACCAAAGGCTATTTGCTTTCTGTTGTTTTGCCATATGGTTTATGAAGCAATAAACCCAGTGAACCTTAAAGGAACATGCCTTCTGAGTGTCAGCCGTCGCACCTGAGTGAGTGGAATCCCTACAGGGTATTTAGTCCTCCGGCTGTGACGAGGTGTCTAGGTTGTTAGGTACATCCCTCGGCTACTTCTAGTTGCAGTGTTTAGATCAGGATTTGCGGTCAGTATAGTTACCACTTACTCCAGTGAAAGTTTTCATGCTGCTCCAAGGTCACCGGATCATAACAGGTTTCCTAGCAGCTATTTTACCATGAAGGCCTGCTGTACAAAGTCTCCTCTTAACATTTGTTGTAGAGATGTGTCTGCTGCTAGAACTCTGCGTGGCATTGACCTGGTCTCTAATCTGAGCTGCTGTTAACCTGCGATTTCTGAGGCTGGTGACTCGGATAAACTTATCCTGAGAAGCAGAGGTGACTCTTGGTCTTCCTTTCCTGAGGAGGTCCTGATGTGAGCCAGTTTCTTTGTAGCACTTGATGGTTTTTGCCACTGCACTTGGCTACACTTTCAAAGTTTTCCCAATTTTTCGGACTGACTGACCTTCTTTTTTTAAAGTAATGATGGCCACTCGTTTTTCTTTACTTAGAATTTTTATTATGGCAAAAAAAAAGCAGCTATCAGTTTATTCAGTAGGACTGTCAGCTGTGTATCCACCAGACTTCTGCACAACACAACTGATGGTCCCACCCCCATTTATAAGGCAAGAAATCCCACTTATTAAACCACCTGTGAAGTGAAAACCATTCCCGGTGACTACCTCTTGAAGCTCATCAAGAGAATGCCAAGAGTGTGCAAAGCAGTCATTAAAGCAAAAGGTGGCTACTTTGAAGAACCTAGAATATAAGACATAATTTCAGTTGTTTCACACTTTTTTGTTCAGTATATAATTCCACATGTGTTTATTCATAGTTTTGATGCCTTCAGTGTGAATGTACAATTTTCAGAGTCATGAAAATACAGAAAAATCTTAACCCCTTACCGGCATCGGACGTACTATACCGTCCGATGCCGGCTCCCCTGCTTTGATGCAGGGCTCCGCGGTGAGCCCGCACCAAAGCCGGGACATGTCAGCTGTTTTGAACAGCTGACATGTGCCCGTAATAGGCGCGGGCAGAATCGCGATCTGCCCGCACCTATTAACTAGTTAAATGCCGCTGTCAAACGCAGACAGCGGCATTTAACTACCGCTTCCGGCCGGGCGGCCGGAAATGACGTCATCGCCGACCCCCGTCACATGTCCGGGGGTCGGCGATGCGTCTCCATTGTAGCCATAGAGGTCCTTGAGACCTCTATGGTTACTGATTGCCCGTCGCTGTGAGCGCCACCCTGTGGTCGGCGCTCACAGCACACGTGCAATTCTGCTACATAGCAGCGATCAGCAGATCGCTGCTATGTAGCAGAGCCGATCGGCTTGTGCCTGCTTCTAGCCTCTCATGGAGGCTATTGAAGCATGGCAAAAGTTAAAAAAAAAAGTTTAAAAAAATGTGAAAAAAATAAAAAAAACATAAAAGTTTAAATCACCCCCCTTTCGCCCCAATCAAAATAAATCAATAAAAAAAATATCAAATCTACGCATATTTGGTATCGCCGCGCTCAGAATTGCCCGATCTATCAAATAAAAAAAAGTATTAACCTGATCGCTAAACAGCGTAGCGGGAAAAAAACTCGAAACGCCAGAATTACGTTTTTTTGGTCGCCGCGACATTGCATTAAAATGCAATAACGGGCGATCAAAAGAACGTATCTGCACCGAAATGCTATCATTAAAAACGTCATCTCGGCACGCAAAAAATAAGCCCTCAACCGACCCCAGATCACGAAAAATGGAGACGCTACGAGTATCGGAAAATGGCGCAATTTTTTTTTTTTTTTTTTTTAGCAAAGTTTGGAATTTTTTTTCACCACTTAGATAAAAAATAACCTAGTCATGTTTGGTGTCTATGAACTCGTAATGACCTGGAGAATCATAATGGCAGGTCATTTTTAGCATTTAGTGAACCTAGCAAAAAAGCCAAACAAAAAACCAATGTGGGATTGCACTTTTTTTGCAATTTCACCGCACTTGGAATTTTTTTCCCGTTTTCTAGTACACGACATGTTAAAACCAATGATGTCGTTCAAAAGTACAACTCGTCCCGCAAAAAATAAGCCCTCACATGGCCAAATTGACGGAAAAATAAAAAAGTTATGGCTCTGGGAAGGAGGGGAGCGAAAAACGAACACGGAAAAACGAAAAATCCCCTGGTCATGAAGGGGTTAAAATGAGAAGGTGTGTCCAAACTTTTGGTCTGTACTGTATGTATGTAGTATGTATGTTCTATGTATGTAGTATGTATGTAATATGTATGTAGTATGCATGTAGTATCCATGTATGTATGTAGTATGTTGTATGTATGTATGTATGTATGTAGTATGTAGTATGTATGTATGTATGTAGTATGTATGTTGTATGTATGTAGTATGTTGTATGTAGTATGTAGTATGTATGTTTTTGGTTTGTTTGTTTTTACATTCAACACATTAGCCAGATGATGGGACTGCTACTGTCCAATCATTGGCTAATGTGTCAATCACTGTCATTGTAGCAGGCATAGTCCAATGGGACGATGCCTGCACACACACACAACCCCCGGCAGGCCCATACACACCTCTGGCAAGCCTGCACAGACCCCCGGCAGCCCGAACAGACCCCCAGCAGTCCCGCACAGACCCCCTGGCAGCCCGCACAGACCCCCGGCAGGCCCGTACAGACCCCCGGCAGGCCCGCACAGACCCCCAGCAGGCCACACAGACCCCCAGCAGGCCACACAGACCCCCGGCAGGCCACACAGACCCCCAGCAGGCTCGTACAGACCCCCGGCAGGCCCACACAGACCCCCGACAGGCCCGTACAAACCCCCAACAGGCCTGCACAGACCCCCACGGTCACGCACAGACCCCACTCGCACAAACAGACACGCAGTCTCTGCCCACGCACCGCCCACACTCCATTATAGTACATCATTGCACTATAGGAACTTCCGATTCCGGTATCTGATATCTTAAAAGTATCGGAACTCAGTATCGGAAATCCGATACAGCGAATATCGGCCGATACCCGATATTTGCAGTATCGGAATGTTCAACACTAGTCACCAGCAAAAGCATTGCAGCACCACCTAGTGGCTGAAGAAGAATCAAAGGGGACAAGAATCGGCACAGATGTTACACCCAGCTTTCTCGATTATCCAGCCAGGCGCGATGTCATTATTATGGTCAACTAATCAAACATAGAGCTGTAAGGTAGGAGGCAGTTTGCAGGCTCCTTTCTGATGGCTATAGATTACTAATGTGGCCACTAGACCGGGTCTCGCATATTGATTTGCACCACCTCTAATATCAACCCATTGTAAGGTTTCAACAATTTTTTTTTTTAAATGAACAAAAATTCTTTAAATTTGCATGCATACACATACTGACTGATGACTGGTTCTTGTGTAAGGAGGCGACGGAGTCCGTCAGGTGTCTATCTCCCCTATGGATTCTGTACACCTGTCTTACGTGCAGTACCTTGTCGTTTATTAATGTTATTGCAATGTGCTGTATTATAATATGATGTGCGGTGTTTTAACTTAGGAAAAGAGTGGAATATAGAGGGTTAAATAGTTGGGAGGATTTAGAGGAGGACGGTGGAAATTCCCAGGGATATAGAGAAAGGACTTCCTGTATAGAGGGCAGAGCTCGGGCAGGCTTGCCCAGGGCGAGACATGCACAACAGTGAGAGCAGAAGGTTCCCCAGACGTGGGGATAAAAGACTGCCCTGGACTGGCATCGGCTCGTCGGGATTGTCCCCAGGAGAAACTTGGGATCCTAGACCAGGATGGGAGCTGGTAGCGGGAAACATATAAAGAAGACCCATACCAGGCGTGCCTACTTTGTGACGGATCCAGAACTGTCGGGGCTGTCACCCAGGTTGCACGGGGGAATGCATAAGACCCCAGACCGACCTTTACACTCTGAATCAGGGGGCGTGGCTAAGATAAGAGAGCTGCAGCGTATGGACAATCAGTCAGTCTTGGCGGGTACGTGCAGCGTGCAGGAGGGCAGTGTCAGGGCTCCTACTGCAGAGCATTCAGACAAAGTAGGCCCAAGCCAGAAGGTTCTGAGAGCTGTGATTAGAGACTGCTGACAAGGACTCATCCAGTCCCTGCTGTTACCACTGACGGTGAGTGACAAACCCCGCACACAAGACAGAGACACGTGCAGGCATCTACTGGGAAGCTGGGTCACCCGCCATGAGTGGTTTCCTGTTCTAACTGCTGACAACCGTTTCTTATCTTTGGACTCTGACAAGGGAAAAGACTGTGCTCTTTGCCGTTCATCATTCCCCCACTCACCGATCATCGACCGGACCACGAGAAAACACTGCCGCCGCCAGGATCCAGTACGCCACCTTCACCAGGACTACACCAGACCCATTATGCACCATGGCCATGGCGCCAACGCTCACATCCCGAAAGCCGCATCCTGACGTCGTCGGACTGGTAAGTTTGTTATTCCTGAACTGCCTTCCCTATTCACTACCCCTGCTTTCCCTGAGTTCCAAGCCCTTTGTTCAATTGCACTATTTTCCTCATTTTCTCCCCGTGAGGAGTATACCTGTTAAAAGTAAACCCCACCTTAACCCTTGCTCTGCCTCCGACCCGTTACTGCATCTTGCAACCTGCTCACACATAGGAAGACAGCAGGGAAAGTGCAGGAAAACATTGCCTGGTTTGTACCGTGTCACAGGTGCGAATGTTTGAATACGGCAAAGATGCTGGCGCACTACAAATACTCCTTATATAATTATAGTAAGCGGGGGGTGCAGTAAAGTGGCCAAAGGCAATCTAAACAAAAGAAAAAGAAGCCACAATATAATCTGCACACCACCAATAAGTATTATGCAACAAAAGACAGTTTTATTGGTAACAAAGGTAATTAAAAACAGTTAAAAGTACACAGAACAACTCCCCCATGAGGCCTGTCCAAAACAATATCTCATAAATGGTATAGATAACACATGGTGCCTAACACAAATACACAAAATATAGAGGCACGGCTGGGATTGATCAATACAAATGTATACACCACCTGTTATTCCATCCCAGTAGGGAAATCCAAGTCACGGCGGCAAGCCTAATGATATAGACAACCCATGTGCAAAAATATAAGAGATAGCAAGATTTCAGTCCCTACTAAAGGGTGGCTAGAACATGGCTATTGCCCCTAATAAGGCTGTCAAATAAGCAAAGAAACCTCAGCGGCGTACGTGGAGCACCCAAAAAAGCACCTATAGTAAGGAGGGTAGCTCCGGCAACCAGTGCATGGATTAGGACCACAGGATGGGAGAACCCAACGCGTATCGCGGTTCCAACGACCGCTTCGTCAGGGGTGATAGCTTACCGAATAAAACTTCCGTCTTTATATCCTAAATAGGACGCCATAAGTGCGCACCGGTGTGTGACTGCCTCCGAACCGGAAGTAAAGAGACCGGAACCCGCATGGAGAAAGGTCAATGGTGCGATATACTCGCGCTTGCGCGCACAATAGAAGAAGCCAAGCAAGGGCAGATGTCTCTGCCCATACTGTTCCAGTGCGCACTCGCTGGAACTATAGCCGGCGGTCCGCATCGGAGCAGGAAGAACAAAAAGGAGAATCGCCTACAGAGGCGTGTGGTAACATGGAGTGACAACATACTAAAGAAAAAAGAGAGAGAACAGGAAGGGATATGGCCGACCTAAACCCTACTACTGGAAGAAAAACATATAATTAGGACAATAATTACATACAATAAGAAATATATGAAACCCCCAATGACACAAATTTTTTTCTGTTTGACAGGACATATTTTTTGCAGACATCTGGTGTGGCCATGGGGGCGAGATGTGCCCCGGCTTTCGCTAATCTTTTTTTAGGGTGGTGGGAGTCGACTATCGTCTATACATCTGATATTTTTAACAGCAGAGTGCGACATTGGTCGCGCTTTATAGACGATATATTTTTCATTTGGTCTGGTTCTCCTGAGGAATGTCTTCAGTTTTTGGGGTTCCTTAACAATAACCCTTTCAATATTTTTTTGACTCATCATTTTTCCTCCATTGCAGTTAATTTTTTGGACCTTGAAGTCAAGTGTCAGGACGGCATGCTATCTACAGGTCTATACCGGAAGCCCACTGCTGTCAATAGCCTGCTGGAATATCGGAGTTTTCATCCGAAACACACCAGGGACGGAATTCCGACTGGGCAGTTTCTTAGGGCGAGACGGAACTGTACGCAGGACTCGGACTTCAAGGCGGCAGCCCAGGACCTGACTAAAAGATTTCTAACTAGGAATTATCCTAAAAAATGCGATACGCGTTGGGTTCTCCCATCCTGTGGTCCTGATCCATGCACTGGTTGCCGGAGCTACCCTCCTTACTATAGGTGCTTTTTTGGGTGCTCCACGCACGCCGCTGAGGTTTCTTTGCTTATTTTACAGCCTTATTAGGGGCAATAGCCATGTTCTATCCACCCTTTAGTAGGGACTGAAATCTTGCTATCTCTTATATTTTTGCACATGGGTTGTCTATATCATTAGGCTTGCCGCCGTGACTTGGATTTCCCTACTGGGATGGAATAACAGGTGGTGTATACATTTGTATTGATCAATCCCAGCCGTGCCTCTATATTTTGTGTATTTGTGTTAGGCACCATGTGTTATCTATACCATTTATGAGATATTGTTTTGGACAGGCCTCATGGGGGAGTTGTTCTGTGTACTTTTAACTGTTTTTAATTACCTTTGTTACCAATAAAATTGTCTTTTGTTGCATAATACTTATTGGTGGTGTGCAGATTATATTGTGGCTTCTTTTTCTTTTGTACAGGTGCGAATGTTCAGTAAAGATTAACCGTTGGAACAGAAATGCGGCTTTGTGGTGTTTCTTGAGATTTGGTCCCCAGCAACCGAAGTGAATGTGAAACGGAGGTAACCGTCCATACCGCAGGACCGAGACGTTGCTTATGTACAAGGTGCCGGGGTGCTCACTGACTGTGACTTAGTGAACTCGCCCACGACTACCACCCCAGGTTGCCTTTGTTACACTTGCAGCTTTAGGTGTATGACCCTATTAAAATAAAAGATGGCTGTTCCATACAGAACAAGTTCTTTTTACATGCTGTGTCACACCTACTGCATAGCTTGTTGTCCTGCTGCTCTGGAGATACAACGTGGTGCGAACAGAGTAAGGCTACGTTCAGATTAGCGTTGCACGCCGCTGCGTCGGCGACGCAACGCACGACGCACGAAAAACGCGTGCAAACGCACGCAAAAACGCTGCGTTTTGCGACGCGTGCGTCGTTTTTTGACGAAAATCGGACGCAAGAAAAATGCAACTTGTTGCGTTTTCTTGCGTCCGACGCTAGCGTCAAAAACGACGCACGTGTCGGAAAACGCAACAAGAAAAACGCATGCGTCCCCCATGTTAAACATAGGGGCGCATGACGCGTGCGTCGCCGCTGCGTTTCCCGACGCAGCGTCGGGAAACGCTAATCTGAACGTAGCCTAAGGATACATCACAAAAGCTTAGGCCTCTTTCACACTTCCGTCGCTCGGGGTACGTCCTAATGCATTGAAGTGACGTATCGACGGATGTTGTGAAAATAGTGAAAAACGTGTGTATCGCATCCAGTGGTATGACGGATGCGTCCACCGAGTTCCAGCCTGAATTTTAAGGTATAAAATTCTGTGGAGAGAGAGAGAGAGAGAAAGAGAGTCTCTGACTTGAAAATCCTTCCGGGCATGCTCAGAAAGAAAAAACGGGATACGTCGCTGGATTCCTGTGTTTGATGGTCAGCGACGGATCCTGCGTCAATAGGCTTCCATTGTAGCCAACGATGGGCAGCGCAGGACCCATCGCTGAGCGATTTTCCGACGTGCAGAAAAAACATTCCCCTGAACATTTTCTCTGTCCAACGGACAGCTATTTTCCGACGGATCCAGTGCACGGTGGATGAAATGGATGGCCATCCGTCACAATCCGTCGCTAATACAAGTCTATGGGAAAAAACAGGATCCTGCAGAAAAATTTGCAGGATCCTGTTTTTTCAAAACTCAACGGATTTCAACGGGAGAAAAAAAACGTGTGAAAGAGGCACTTCTGTATATTACAAGATAGCTCACAAAAGGTAGTCTGCAGGGGAAGGAGGTGGAGAGATCACACAAGCTCTGCCCACACAAAGGCAGAGATGCAAAAGGACCAGACTATGAAATGAAAATATTCCACCATCACCTCTATCATCTCCATGGTATTATTCAAAAGTGAACGCATTTAGGAACCACAGCCACGAAGTGGAGATCACTTACCATTACAGAGCAGAGTCACCGAGTGCTTGAAAGTCACTACCACTCTGCTGCCTCCATTACTGCAGAGTCCAAGCCTCCTCTGATATTAACATCAGCACAAACTGTGCCCCTGCTTCATGGCCTCTTGCCAGCCTTGCATCACCAAGCACAATGCCAAGTGTCACGATATGGTATGAAATATCATATAAGTAGCTTCTCTTGCTCAAGGCTGTGGGCTAACAAGCCCCCCTTCCTTTTCACTCAGCCAAGAGCTGCTTTGCCAATGTAGATGGGGGAATAAGAGTTTATTACCTCTAGCTCGGAGAACAGAAGTATTTACGACCGGCATTTCCTGCCGTGTAAGCTCTTGTCCAGCTATAAGTGAACTAGAAACTTCTAGAAATTCATGAAAGTCCTTTGGTTGGTTTTTGTAAGATATTAGGCAAACATTTTAAGTTAAGAATACGAAAATATATATTCTTAGAGTCCATCGGAGGATCTATCTATCACTCTAAGCATGGGTTTCTAACTCCATCTGGTAAAGAAGTAGGGATTTCTCTGTAAATATGTATCCCAGATAGGACATATTTGATCTCATTAGAATGCCCACGTTAATCCGAGATGAATGCTGGGTTTGTTATGACTATGACATGTTTGGTAGCGAAGTTATAGAAATTAGAGAAAATAGTTTAAAGTTTACTCAGAATGTAGAGAGAGGAGGGTCTGGATAAACCAGCCATTCTGTGATGTCACAGCCTTAAGGTTTTAAGTGTCTGGCAGGCTCTGAGGAGTCACTTCTGCTTGATTTCTTGTCTCCTCCTGAAGCCAGCAGCACATACAATGAGCTGGAACGTATGGTTGCCTGCCATGCATTGAACATGTGAGTGTTACCTTTTCTCATTTAATCCCTGTTTATTTCATAATTACCCTTGTACATATTTGCAATTGTATCATTTGTAACATCTTTATAAAATATTTTTGATAAAGCACTGCCTAATTTTTATGGGATATAATAATTATATTAGTTCATTCTCCATGCTCTAAACGTACCCTAAGTCTTCTGAAGGGAAATACGCTACTGTTGTGTTGGGTTAGCTTCGGACCCGTTTAATCAAAGCTGGTGGCAGCGATAGTGTGCTGACTTTTGGGATTATGTTGTAGTGACTGCGGCGTTGATAATTATTGTTCCTGCCTGAGTGGGAGTAGTTTATCGCGTCGCTGCAGCGTGCCCAATAGCCAGTACATAGCAGGCAGCCTGTCGGGCGACCAATTACCCAGGGTGCAGCACCTAATCTGACCTGAGAGTAAGGGAGGCGCCAGAGAGCTGCAAGTGTTAAGTGGAACTGTAAGCGGGATATACATAAATCCCTGCAGTTTGTGGTATATTGAAAAGCAGTGGGATACCTAGAATAAGCCCCTGCTGTAAACTAAGAGGTCACTAGCCTTGTGTGTGTTTTCTCATCACATTGTTAGCAGTGGAGGGATAACTAAGATAAGCCCCCCTGCACATGTGATAGCCGTCTGTTGGCCTAAAGTCACCCCAACCCATGACGCAGGGGTGACGGTCACGGTGTGAATCCTGACACCAAGCATCAGAAGGAGTGGTGTAAAGCTGTCACCACTGGACTCAGGAGTAGGGTTGAGCGAAACGGATCGTTCATTTTCAAAAGTCGCCGACTTTTGGCAAAGTCGGGTTTCATGAAACCCGACCCGATCCCTGTGTGGGGTCGGCCATGCGGTACGCGACTTTCGCGCCAAAGTCGCGTTTCGTATGACGCGCTTGGCGCCATTTTTTTCAGCCAATGAAGGGGCGTGGGCAGAGTGATGACATAGGTCATAGGGGCGTGGACGCCTATCGCCATGTTGTCGCTTGTGCGCTGTAGCGATTTGCACTGTGTAACACCAGCTGTTCAGTTCAGGGACGGATGGAGAGAGAGAGAGAGAGAGAGAGAGAGAGAGAGAGAGAGAGAGAGAGAGAGAGAGAGAAAAAAAAAAAAGAAAAAAGAAAAAAAAAAAAAATCCCATTTCCTTTGCATTGGGTTTCGTGTTTCGGTCGATCCTCGACTTTTCGCCATAATCGGCCGATTTCACTCGACTCGACTTTTGAGATAGTCGGGTTTCGCGAAACCCGGCTCGACCCTAAAAAAGTCAAGGTCGCTCAACCCTACTCAGGAGGAGACGTGTTCTGTGCAGTGAGGATCACACTTCTCTATCTGGCTACTGATGGATAAGTCTGGGTTTGGCAAATGCCAGGAGAATGTGACCCCCTGACTGCGTTATGTCACTGTACAGTTTTTGATAAAGTGATAATGTTATGGGAACGTTTTTTCAGGAATTAGCAATAGGCATCTTAGTTCATTAGTTTAGCATAACAAGACCCTTTGGACACCTTTGGGAGGAACTGGAATGGAAATTGTGAGCCCAACTTCTCCTCCAATACCAGTGTCTAACCTCATAAATGCTCAAAAATGCTCAAAGACATTTCCAAAATCTTATTGTAAACCTTTTCGTTAGAGAGGTAGCTATTGGAGCTGCATAGGAGGAACTCCAAGTCTATAGATTCAGAATAGCTGATGTAGGTGTAATGTCTACGTGCCCCGAATAGTGTGTAGATTTTTTTCAAATGTACTAAATTATGTACTGTAACTATATCAGGGGGATAATAATGAAAGTAGTAATGAAGATTGCAGTTTGAAACTTATACACTTATCAGAGAAAACATCGGATGCTGAAAAATGGAGTCGTGCCCTATAGTAACTTTCATAATGAATTGTCTTAAAGGAGAAGTAAACTTATATAAAGACTAGATGGTAGCCCAATTCTAACGCATCGGTTATTCTAGAATATGCATGTCCATGTAGTATATTGCACAGCCCACGGTAGTATATTGCCCAGCCACGTACTATATTGCCCAACCACGTAGTATATTGCCCAGTCACGTAGTATATTGCCCAGTCACGTAGTATATTCCCTAGCCACGTAGTATATTGCCCAGCGACGTAGTATATTGGCCAGCCACGTAGTATATTGCCCAGTTACGTAGTATATTGCCCAGTCATGTAGTATATTCCCTAGCCACGTAGTATATTGCCCAGTGACGTAGTATATTGCCCAGCCACGTAGTATATTGCCCAGTTACGTAGTATATTGCCCAGTCATGTAGTATATTCCCTAGCCACGTGGTATATTGCCCAGTGACGTAGTATATTGCCCAGCCACGTAGTATATTGCCCAGTTACGTAGTATATTGCCTAGTGATGTAGTGTATTGCGCAGCCACGTAGTATATTGCCCAGTCACATAGTATATTGCCCAGTTACGTAGTATATTGCCCAGTCACGTTGTATATTCCCCAGCCACATAGTATATTGCCCAGTTACGTAGTATATTGCCCAGCCACATAGTATATTGCCCAGTTACGTAGTATATTGCCGAGCTATGTAGTATATTGCACAGCTCACATAGTATATTGCCCAGTGACGTAATATATTGGCCAGCCACGTAGTATATTGCCTAGTGACGTAGTATATTGCCCAGCCACGTAGTATATTGCCCAGTTATGTAGTATATTGCCTAGTGACATAGGTTGTATATTGCGCAGCTACGTAGTATATTGCCCAGCCACATAGTATATTGCCCAGTTACGTAGTATATTGTGCAGCCACGTAGTATATTGCCCAGCCACGTAGTATATTGCACAGCGAAGTAGTATACAGCACAGAGCCACGTAGTATATTGCCCAGTCACGTAGTATATTGCCCAGCTACGTAGTATATTGCCCAGCCAGTTGGAGTCGTGCCCTATAGTAACTTTCATAATGTATTGTCTTAAAGGAGAAGTAAACTTACATAAAGACTAGATGGTAGCCCAATTCTAACGCATCGGTTATTCTAGAATATGCATGTCCACGTAGTATATTGCATAGCCCACGGTAGTATATTGCCCAGCCACGTACTATATTGCCCAACCACGTAGTATATTGCCCAGTCACGTAGTATATTGCCCAGTCACGTAGTATATTCCCTAGCCATGTAGTATATTGCCCAGCGACGTAGTATATTGGCCAGCCACGTAGTTTATTGCCCAGTCACGTAGTATATTGCCCAGTTACGTAGTATATTGCCCAGTCACATAGTATATTCCCTCGCCACGTAGTATATTGCCCAGTGACGTAGTATATTGCCCAGCCACATAGTATATTGCCCAGCCACGTAGTATATTGCCCAGTTACGTAGTATATTGCCTAGTGATGTAGTGTATTGCGCAGCTACGTAGTATATTGCCCAGTCACGCAGTATATTGCCCAGTTACGTAGTATATTGCCCAGTCACGTAGTATATTCCCCAGCCACATAGTATATTGCCCAGCCACGTAGTATATTGCCCAGTTACGTAGTATATTGCCTAGTGACGTAGTATTTTGCCCAGTCACGTAGTATATTGCCCAGCCACGTAGTATATTGCACAGCCACATAGTATATTGCCCAGTTACGTAGTATATTGCCGAGCTACGTAGTATATTGCACAGCCCACGTAATATATTGCCCAGTGACGTAATATATTGGCCAGCCACGTAGTATATTGCCTAGTGAAGTAGTATATTGCCCAGCCACGTAGTATATTGCCCAGTTACGTAGTATATTGCCTAGTGACATAGGTAGTATATTGCGCAGCTACGTAGTATATTGCCCAGCCACATAGTATATTGCCCAGTAACGTAGTATATTGTGCAGCCACGTAGTATATTGCCCAGCCACGTAGTATATTGCACAGCGAAGTAGTATACAGCACAGAGCCACGTAGTATATTGCCCAGTCACGTAGTATATTGCCCAGCTACGTAGTATATTGCCCAGCCAGGTTTGTCACAGGTGAAAAAATAAAAAATAAACATATACTCACCTTTGCGAGGGAGCCCTTGTATTCCACGGCAGGTTCCGGTCCCAGGGTTGATATTAGCGCGGGACCTGTGATGACGTCGCGGTCACATGACTGTGACGTCATGGCAGGTCCTTGTCGTGCAGGCACGCAGGGCTTGTGATGACGTCGTGGTCACATGACCGTGACGTCATGGCAGGTCCTTTTGCCACCGGAACCTGCAATGGAAGATGGCGGCCGGCGCGAGCTGCAATGGAGGATGAGTATAGCAGGTTGTTTTTTTTAAATTATTTTTAATATTACATTTTTTACTATTGATGCCGCATAGGCAGCGTCAATAGTAAAAAGTTGGGGACACACAGGGTTAATAGCAGCGGTAACGGAGTGGTTACCCGTGGCATAACGCGGTCCGTTACCGCCGGCATTAACCCTGTGTTAGCGGTGACCAGAGGGGAGTATGCGGGCGACAGGCACTGACTGCGGGGAGTAAGGAGCGGCCATTTTCTTCCGGACTGTGCTGATTGGTCGCGGCAGCCATGACAGGCAGCTGGTGAGACCAATCAGCGAATGAATAACCGTGACAGAAGGACAGACAGACAGACAGACAGAAGTGACCCTTAGACAATTACAGTTAGGTCCATATATATTTGGACAGAGACAACATTTTTCTAATTTTGGTTACAGACATTACCACAATGAATTTTAAACAAAACAGTTCAGATGCAGTTGAAGTTCAGACTTTCAGCTTTCATTTGAGGGTATCCACATTAAAATTGGAGGAAGGGTTTAGGAGTTTCAGCTCCTTAACATGTGCCACCCTGTTTTTAGAGGGACCAAAAGTAATTGGACAATTGACTCCAGGGCTATTTCATGGACAGGTGTGGGCAATCCCTTCGTTATGTCATTCTCAATTAAGCAGATAAAAGGCCTGGAGTTGATTTGAGGTGTGGTGCTTGCATTTGGAAGGTTTTGCTGTGAAGTAAACATGCGGTTAAAGGAGCTCTCCATGCAGGTGAAACAAGCCATCCTTAAGCTGCAAAAACAGAAAAAACCCATCCGAGAAATTGCTACAATATTAGAAGTGGCAAAATCTACAGTTTGGTACATCCTGAGAAAGAAAGAAAGCACTGGTGAACTCATCAATGCAAAAAGACCTGGGCGCCCACAGAATACAACAGAGGTGGATGATCGCAGAATAATCTCCATGGTGAAGAGAAACCCCTTCACAACAGCCAACCAAGTGAACAACACTCTCCAGGAGGTCGGCGTATCAATATCCAAATCTACCATAAAGAGAAGACTGCAGGAAAGTAAATAAAGAGGGTTCACTGCACGGTGCAGCCACTCATAAGCATCAAGAATAAAAAGGCTCGACTGGACTTTGCTAAAAAACATTTAAAAAAGCCAGCACAGTTCTGGAAGAACATTCTTTGGACAGATGAAACCAAGATCAACCTGTACCAGAATGATGGAAAGAGAAAAGTATGGCGATGGCGTGGTACAGCTCATGATCCAAAGCATACCACATCATCTGTAAAACACGGCGGAGGCAGTGTGATGGCTTGGGCATGCATGGCTGCCAGTGGCACTGGGTCACTAGTGTTTATTGATGATGTGACACAGGACAGAAGCAGCCGAATGAATTCTGAGGTATTCAGAGACATACTGTGTGCTCAGATCCAGCCAAATGCAGCCAAACTGATTGGTCGCCGTTTCATACTACAGATGGACAATGACCCAAAACATAAAGCCAAAGCAACCCAGGAGTTTATTAAAGCAAAGAAGTGGAATATTCTTGAATAGCCAGGTCAGTCACCTGATCTCAACCCAATTGAGCATGCATTTCACTTGTTAAAGACTACACTTCAGACAGAAAGGCCCACAAACAAACAGCAACTGAAAACCACCACAGTGGAGGCCTGGCAGAGCATCAAAAAGGAGGAAACACTGTGTCTGGTGATGTCCATGAGTTCAAGACTTCAGGCAGTCATTGCCAACAAAGGGTTTTCAACCAAGTACTAGAAATGAACATTTTATTTAAAATTATTTAATCTGTCCAATTACTTTTGGTCTCTTTAAAAACAGGGTGGCACATGTTAAGGAGCTGAAACTCCTAAACCCTTCATCCAATTTTAATGTGGATACCCTCAAATGAAAGCTGAAAGTCTGAACTTCAACTGCATCTGAATTGTTTTGCTTAAAATTCATTGTGGTAATGTCTATAACAAAAATTAGAAAAATGTTGTTTCTGTCCAAATATATATGGACCTAACTGTATATAGTAGATTTGACAGGTTGTAACCGCAGCTTTCATTGCATAGTCAGTGGTGGGCTGGGTCTTGATAGCCTCACAAATCACTTAACGAAAGAGGGGAAAGTGCTGAATCCATCTTTAAATGTGAGCATAGTGGAATATGGACGTAATAGAAACTCTGAGGGTGGTAAAAAACTTGGTTGATGCTCAATCAAAGGCTGACCAATTTCTTGCTGTTTTCTTGCTGTTTGTTTTCCTAGGGAACATTGCCTTACCAATAAGTCTCCATAGACCAACTTGAAGGTTTTCTCAAGAGGAAGTAATACCCCTAGACCTCTGTCAAAAGTATCTCACCAGCCAACCAGCACTCTGTACTAATGAAGGACAACAGCTGTGTGCAGGTGTGTGTCATTCCCTTTGGACAAGAATCTGGTTTGGCTAAAGGCTCATTAATGGGTCACACATTAACTTTATAGGGCAGCCATTTACCAGCAATGTTTTCCTTTTTAAGGCATGTTTGTGTAAAGGTTGCACAAGGGCTATTGTGCCCAGTTTCCCTGGCCCGTGTGTTACACCCCTGACAAAGTGATGTGTTTACCATGTGCGGTGCCCCAGGGTCCTGGTCGTCGTAGCAGTGTCGCTTTCCCCCAAAGGAGAGTGATGCTACATTTGGAGGCAAGGAAGGATAACTGCATCCAGGTATCACAAACATGCAACACATTTCACACTCCAGACCACCAGGGGGAGCTTCTGCTCCTATTTATTAGGTCACTCCACATAAATATATAACTGGTAGTCTCTAGGGAAAGTTAATTAGTTGCTGGCTGAGCCCAGCTCAGTCAGTTCCAGACCAGAGTCTGAAGAGGACAGAGGGTCAATGGAGCTGTGCATGCCCTCAGAGCTGCAGCTCCCAGAAAGAGACATTGAAAGGCAGAATCGTATTGCAGCAAGCGTGAAGGAAGTCGAAGCAAAGGAGAGGATACCAGAAGGGGACCAGCTCCGTTCAGGCTGCCTCCTTCTGAGGCGCAAATCTAGGTAGCCAGAACATCGAGGGAGTAACGACCTCTACCCCTTATTTCAGAGACTTGTAGAGGAGCTGCGGAGACACCATCACGTGTTTCTCAACGCAGGCAGTGAATAGCCAGGCCTTTCCCCGGGAAGGAACAACCAAGGGAAGGGCAGCATCCAACAAAGGAAAAATCCAATAAAGGAAAACCACCTATGCCAAGCATGGTATCCATCTATCCATCTTATTTCAGAGACTGGCAGGACAGCTAATTGCAGGTTACCTGTCCGCACCTACACCCAGGAGGCACGGTGACAGCTACAGGGCCGGACTCTGTCTGCCCTGTGATCTGGTGCCCTGGACTGTGGATGCTGAAGTCTTTAAAGAGACTGCATCCTTGTGTCCTTGTTCTTCTCTGAGCCTCTCACCATACCACCATCAACATACGGGGAAGCCCTGGGGACCTACTTCACCTGTGGGAAGGTATACCATCTAGCTGCCATAACATCACCCCAGCGGACCCCGTAAAGCAGCGTCGGTCACCCCGACCGAATACCACAGGTGGCGTCACGAACATAAACTCTTTTCCCCATTAAAGACCTTTCCCTTTTACACGGACGTCCCAGGGCCACGGACCGGGTCAGCCACCGTGACATCCCCCTGTGAACTGCAGGACCCGGTACCGAGTATTGCCTTGCCCTGACGGGGTGCTCCAAACTTGTCGTCACTAACAAGATCTACTAAACCCCGTGAATCGGGTCATGTGCACCTAGAGACTGTGCCAGAATTGTGCCTGAACTGTGATTTATTGAAAGACTGTGTATAGCAAAAAGACCGCCAGAGAGGTCAGAGAGTTGCAAAATCCGCAGCTGGAGGTACCGTGGGAAGCGCCGACACAGACAGTGTCTAGGCGGTGGGAGCTGTCTGTGTCGGCGCTTCCCACGGTACCTCCAGCTGCGGATTTTGCAACCCCGGACCGCGCCTCCACTGCATCACCAATGACTGCACATAGGTCCTTACTATGGTGACAGACACAGCATGAAGGAACTTTAACATTCCCTGCCTCACCCCATTCCCTCTGCTGGAACCCTCAAGTCTGCAGGGCCATATAAGAGCCAACGTAACTATCCAGCCTACCTGACCTTTGACAGATGTCTCAAATTTATCGCTGGACTATACTACAACTTCTGACCATTGCATAATAAGACAATTCAATCCGTCATCAGGGCCATAGCCGGACTACCCTTACCTGGCTGCATATTACTCTATCCCTGTACTTACATGACGTATCACAAACAGTTCCTAAGGCACCATTTGTGAACAAGGCCACTGAGTGGCCGAAACGTTAAACTTGTTGCCTTACTGTTTTTGCCCTCACGTCTTCAATAAACTTCTTCACTTTAGCATATTTGAACTGGATGACTGCAGTGTTTTGTTTTTTTCTTCAAGAATTACCTGTGGGCACTGATTCTACTCCATCTCACCAGATACAGGGGGCCTACAGGGTGGTTCACGAGTATGAGCGGGTATTCAGCAAGCACCCCTTTGATTTCGGGCGGGTAAAAGGGATTCAACATCATATCCCCACAGGAGATCACCCACCCATAAAAGAGAGATACCGTCCTGTATCCCCAGCTCATTATCAGTGTGCCAAGGACTTGTTACGAGAGATGAAGGAGGCTGGGGTAGTGAGAGACAGCTGTAGCCCCTGGGCAGCTCCATTAGTCCTCGTTAGGAAAAAAGATGGCACCATGAGGATGTGTGTAGATTATTTACAACTAAACCGCATTACACATAAGGATGCATACCCCCTGCCTAGGACAGAGGAGTCCTTGAGTGCTTTAAAGTCTGCTAACTACTTCTCTACCTTGGATCTCACCAGTGGGTACTGGCAGGTTCCCGTGGCAGAGGCGGACAAGGAAAAGACGGCCTTCACGACGCTGATGGGTCTCTACGAGTTCAACTACATGCCCTTCGGATTGTGTAATGCCCTGGGGACGTTCCAGAGGATGATGGAGTGCTGTCTGGGACACAAAAACTTTGAGACCGTGCTGCTATATCTGGACGCTGTCATTGTCTTCTCCAAGACCTATGAAGACCATTTGAAGCACCTGGCCGAGGTGTTTGAAGCTCTGTCCAACTTTGACTTAAAGGTGAAACCGTCCAAATGCCATCTGCTAAAACCCAAAGTGCAGTACCTGGGCCATGTGGTGAGTGCCGAAGGAGTGGCCTCAGACCCCGACAAGGTCACGGTGATAAAGGACTGGCCGCAGCCCGGGAACCTCCACGAAGTCCGGCAGTTCCTCGGGTTGGTGGGCTACTATCGGAGGTTTATCAAAGACTTCACCAAGAAGGCCGCACCGTTGCAAGACCAGTTGGTGGGCCAACCCAAGAAACCCAAGGGTAAGAATACCCCGTTTGATTGGAACGACGGACTGGAAGGAGCGTTCACCTGCTTAAAGTCGGCGCTGACGGGAGAAGAGGTACTAGCCTACCCTGAATATGACCAACCGTTTGTATTGTATACGGATGCCAGCAACGTGGGGCTGGGAGCTGGGCTGTCCCATGTCCAGAAGGGCAAGGAAAGAGTAATCGCTTACGCCAGCAGGAAACTTCGCCCCACTGAAAGGAACCCTGACAACTACAGTTCCTTTAAGCTGGAACGTCACCGTCGTTTGGGCCGTGACGGAGAGGTTCAAGCACTACCTGGCCTCAGCAAAATTCACCATCTTCACGGATAATAATCCGCTAATGCACTTGAACACAGCAAAACTCGGTGCCTTGGAGCAGCAGTGGATGGCCCGGTTGTCCAATTACGACTTCACCATCAAGTACCGGGCGGGGCACAAGAATGCGAATGCCGATGCATTGTGCCGGATGCCTCACTTGCCCGAAATGGGGGAAGATCCAGAAGCATTTGAAGAGGTAGAGCTGCCCGCTTTCCATCACCCCAAGGCAACCCAGTGTTCCCATCAGGTGGAGAACAGGCGCAGGAATAAACAGGGCGCCCTCTTGAATCCCCTGCCCCATCACGGGTGGACAGAGAACTAGGATGGCGACCCCGTGGTCCGTCGGGTGAAAGAGCTCCTGATGCAGGCAGGTTTGCATCCCGGCCCAGATGATCCACCAGAG